>NC_060143.1:495361958-496611958 GCF_021461385.2 Schistocerca piceifrons | reverse complement strand
ATTTAAATATTACACACAAAATATAATTCAATAGAAAGAAAAAAATTGTCCTGCTCTGGTGTCCAAAGCTCCTTGTTCCACTTTCCTTTTTCTCATCGCCAGTGTGTAGTATTTTACTTTGCACGCCATGTTGTTCTTTAATGGACACAGGGGCGACAAGCAGATGCCATTCACGAGCGGAGAATTCAAATATTAATTTATTCTGCATCCAATACACAAATAATAAGAATAATGCATAACTTTGTTGCTGTAGATGCAACACCAACAGTAGATTTGCATGCAGAAACATATGGATACAAAAGGTTAAGAAATCTGTTCCTCTTCAATAAAATGTCTATTCCGAAGATATCGAAAGTGGCTACTAGGGAAATCTTTACATGTTATTCAACTAGTAAACACACAAAATTTGGGTCAGTGCATGAATGTTCCAACTTAAAGAAGCCCGTTGCTGGAGCTCCGAAGAGGGGATGCTTGCATCTCATTGGCATTGCTGTAATCGTTCATGACAGTGTTTTGCACCACGGTGGCGGCTGTAAGTGATGCAGCAGCGTAACTGGCGGCACACGTATTTGAAAGAGCAGCTGATGAGAGTAATGACCGATATCACACAACCAGTGGGTTTGAACAACTTGCAAATGCTTCGGGAACTCAAATAGGAATCCCTGCAAGGAAGGAGAAATCCTTTTTGAGGAGTCCTATTCACAAAATTTAGAGAATCAACATTTGAAGCTCACAGAAGAACAGTCCAACTGCCGTCAACATACATTTCGTGTAAGGACCACAGAGATATGATTCAAGGAATTAGGGCTCATATGGAGACATACAGACAGTCGTTTTTCCCTCACTCTGTCTGTGAGCAGAACAGGAAAGGAACCAACTAGTAGTGGTACAGGGTACCCTCTGCGGCGCACCATATGGTGGCTTGTGGAGTATGTATGTAGACGTAGATGTAGATGAATGTTTGTATATAAATATGGACAGTCATTTGTTAAAATGGTAGCCATCCATCAGAATGAATTTTTGGATGCGAAGGGAAAAGTTATTTATAACCACATTTCATGAGGTTTCTCTCAGTTTACCATTCCAATATACAGTAGTGCCTCTCTTAATGAGGATGTCTGATCTGAAATCTCTCATACTGAGCAGAGTGGCAATGTTACTAAATTTCAAAAACTACAGACTTGTGCCTCTTAACAAATTTTGGAAAAATAGCAAACATATGAATTAAAAATAATTATTTTATTGGATTTTTTATTGCTTGAACATGACCCACTTTTACTATGATTGGAAAGAAAATTAAAAGGGAAAACATGTGTAACAAGTTCATATTAGTCCTCTAATTGCGTGTTTTCTTCCACCAAACTGTCCTGTAGAATGTCCACATAAAATTCGCGGCAGCTGTCTTTCACACACTGAATGAATTTGTGAAGAGCCTCCATATTTTCTTTTTTATGCGCACTTTGACAAAATGCTATGCTTGACAAGATCATTGTTGAATGGCAATCCCACAGTACAGCTAGGGATGCTGGAATCATAAATGATATTATGTAATAAATTTATGCTAAAATGCATTTCCTCATTTCTCTGTTCGAAAGGCATTTGTAGGTGGAACTAATTAAACTGAAAGGACCAAAATACCAAATAATATGATAGTACATACATTCTCTACCAATTATTTTGGCATCTACATTATTTCCAGAGTAGTTCTTATAAGATGCTCGTCTCAGTCTTGCTTGCATTTCTCTTACAACTTTGTTGTTATTGTTATGGTCTTCAGTCCTGAGACTGGTTTGATGCAGCTCTCTATGCTACTCTATTCTGTGCAAGCTTCTTCATCTCCCAGTACTTACTGCAACCTACATCCTTCTGAATCTGCTTAGTGTATTCATCTCTTGGTCTCCCTCTACGAATTTTACCCTCCACGCTGCCCTCCAATGCTAAATTTGTGATCCCTTGATGCCTCAGAACATGTCCTACCAACTGGTCCCTTCTTCTAGTCAAGTAGTGCCACAAACTTATCTTCTCCTCAATCCTATTCAATACCTCCTCATTATTTACATGATCTACCCATCTAAACTTTAGCATTCTTCTGTAGCACCACATTTCGAAAGCTTCTATTCTCTTCTTGTCTGAACTATTTATCATCCACGTTTCACTTCCATACATGGCTACACTCCATACAAATACTTTCAGAAATGACTTCCTGACATTTAAATCTATACTCAATGTTAACAAATTTTTCTGCTTCAGAAACGCTTTCCTTGCCATTGCAAGTCTACATTTTATATCCTCTCTACTTCGACCATCATCCGTTATTTTGCTCCCCAAATAGCAAAACTCCTTTACTACATTTCCTAATCTAATTCCCTGAGCATCACCCGACTTAATTCGACTACATTCCGTTATCCTCGTTTTGCTTTTGTTGATGTTCATCTTATACCCTCCTTTCAAGACACTGTCCATTCCGTTCAGCTGCTCTTCCAAGTCCTTTGCTGTCTCTGACAGAATTACAATGTCATCGGCGAAACTCATAGTTTTATTTCTTCTCCATGGATTTTAATACCTACTCTGAACTTTACTTTTGTTTCCTTTACTGCTTGTTCAATGTACAGATTGAATAACAGTGGGGAGAGGCTACAACACTGTCTCACTCCCTTCCCAACCACTGTTTCCCTTTCATACCCCTCGACTCATATAACTGCCATCTGCTTTCTGTACAAGTTGTAAATATACTTTCGCTCCCTGTATTTTACCCCTGCAACCTTCAGAATTTGAAAGAGAGAATTCCAATCAACATTGTCAAAAGCTTTCTCTAAGTCTACAAATGCTAGAAACGTAGGTTTGCCTTTCCTTAATCTTTCTTCTAAGATAAGTCGTAGGGTCAGTATTGCCTCACATGTTCCAACATTTCTACGGAATCCAAACTGACCTTCTGCGAGGTTGGTTTCTATCAGTTTTTCCATTCGTCTGTAAAGAATTCTTGTTAGTATTTTGCAGCTGTGACTTATTAAACTGATAGTTCGGTAATTTTCACATCTGTCAACTCCTGCTTCCTCTGGGATTGGAATTATTATATTCTTCTTGAAGTCTGAGGGTATTTCGCCTGTCTCATACATCTTCCTCACCAGATGGTAGAGTTTTGTCAGGACTGGCTCTCCCAAGGCTGTCAGTAGTTGTAATGGAATGTTGTCTACACCGGAGGCCTTGTTTCGACTTAGGTCTTTCAGTGCTCTGTCAAACTCTTCATGCAGTATCATATCTCCCATTTCATCTTCATCTGCATCCTCTTCCATTTCCATAATATTGTCTTCAAGTACATCGCGCTTGAATAGACCCTCTATATAGTCCTCCCACCTTTCTGCTTTCCCTTCTCTGCTTCGAACTGGTTTTCCATATGAGCTCTTGATATTCATACAAGTGGTTCTCTTTTCTGCAAAGGTCTCTTTAACTTTCCTGTAGGCAGTATCTGTCTTACCCCTAGTGAGATAAGCCTCTACATCCTTACATTTGTCCTCTAGCCATCCCTGCTTAGCCATTTTGCACTTCCTGTCGATCTCATTGTTCCTTTTTGCCTGCTTCATTTACTGCATTTTTATATTTTCTCCTTTCATCAATAAAATTCAATATTTCTTCTGTTACCCAAGGATTTCTACTAGCCCTCGTCTTTTTACCTATTTGATCCTCTGCTGCCTTCGCTATGTCATCCCTCAAAGCTACCCATTGTTCTTCTACTGTACTTCTTTCCCCATTCCTGTCAACTGTTCCCTTATGCTCTCCCTGAAACTCTGTACAACCTCTGGATCTTTCAGTTTTTCCAGGTCCCATCTCCTTAAATTCCCACCTTTTTGCAGTTTCTTCAGTTTTATTCTACAGTTCATAACCAATAGATTGTGGTCAGAGTCCACATCTGCCCCTGGAAATGTCTTACAATTTAAAACCTTGTTCCTAAATCTCTGTCTTACCATTATATACTCTATCTGATATCTTTTAGTATCTCCAGGCTTCTTCCATGTATACAACCTTCTTACGCAATTCTTGAACCAAGTGTTAGCTATGATTAAGTTGTGCTCTGTGCAAAATTCTAACAGGTGGCTTCCTCTTTCATTTCTTAGCCCCAATCCATATCCACCTACTATGTTTCCTTCTCGCCCTTTTTGTAGTCAATCACTGTCATAGCAGAATATTGTCAAGTGATCTTTCACAGGACCCAAAGAAATTCTGATCTTGTGTAAAGACTATTAGTGGCACCAAAGTTAGTGTCCAGTCCCTAGTGAATCAGACAGGAGCTGAAATTGAGGGTAGCAAAGCAAAAGCTGAAATGCTTGGCTCCATTTTCAAATGTTCCTTTACAAAGGAGAACAGCCCCAATGCAATCGTCGTATCACTGAAGAGATGAAGCAGTAAGTAATAATGGCTTTTGAGAAACAGCTGAAATCATTAAAAATGAACAAAGCTCCTGGTCTCAATGGAATCCCTGTCAGATTTTATACTAAATTTTTGGCTGAGTTAACCCCTTTTTTAACTATAACCTGTTGTAGAGCTCTTGAAAAAAAATTGTGCCCAGTTCTTGGAAAAAAGCACATGTCACACATGTCTATAAGAAGGATAATAGAAGCGATCCACTAAAGTACCATCCAATATCCTTGACATTAATTTGCTGTAGAATCTTATAACATACTCTGAGCTCAAACATAATGGGGTATATTGAACACAATGACCTCCTCAGTGCCAACCAGCATGGATTTTGGAAACATTGATCACCTGAAATCTAATTCACACTTCTCTCACATGACATACTGAAAGCTTTGGATCAAGGCATTCAGATAGATGCAGTATTTCTTGACTTCCAAAAAGCATTTGACTCCATACCACACCTATGCTTATTTCCAAAGTACAGTCATATGTGATATCAAGTTAAAATTCTGACTGGATTGAGGACTTTTTGGTAGAGAGGACACAGTATGTTATCTTGGATGGAGAATCATTATCAAATGCAGAACTACCTTCAGGTGTGGCCCAGAGAAGTGTGTTGGGGTCCTTGCTGTTTGTGTTGTATGTTAATGACCTTGCTGACAGTATTAATAGTAAAATCAGGCTTTTTGCAGGAAGTGCAGCTATCTATAGTGAACTACTCTCTGAAAGAATCTGTATAAATATTCACCAAGTGGCAGCAGAACACACACATAAAAGACTGTTGTGATTAGCAAGCTTTTGCAGCCAGTGACTCCTTCTTCAGGCAGAAAGGTTGAAGGGGAAGGAAGAAGGGTGAAGGACAAGGACTGGAGAGTTCTAGGAAAATGGATAGATTTTGGGAAAGTCACCCAGAACCACGGGTCAGTGGTGCACTTAGCTTCTCATTTTTATTAACTCCTGTATGATGTTTTAGTAGTAACCTGTGTCTTACATATTACTCTGTCTTCCACCTTTCAGCTCTTAAGTTTTTGAATCTCATCTGATGCAGTCCCCACCAATCAGTCTTTCCTTCTCATCCCATATGGTAAGTCTCCGCTGACACAAAGTTCTGGATGACTTTTCCTAAATCTACCCCTTCTCCTAGACCTCTCCAGTCCTGTCCTTCACCCTTCTTCCTTCCCCTTCAACCCTTCTGTCTGAAGAAGGAGCCACTGGCTCGAAAAGCTTGCCAATTACAACAGTCTTTTATGTGTGTGTTCTGCCACTGTTTTGTGAGTAGATTTTTTATCTCTGTTATTAAATAATTTTATCAGTAATTGTTTGTTTTTGTTGTTGTATAAATAGTCAGTCAGATCTTAATAAGGTTTCAAATGGTGCAAAGAATAGCAACGAGTTTTTATGTTTGGAAATGTAAAATTGTGCACTTCACAAAATGAAAAAAATTTGTATTCTACGACTATAATATCTCACACAAATACCCGGGTGTAATAAATACATTGTAAGAATATGAAATGGAATGATCACATAGTCTTAGCTGTGGGTAAAGCAGTTGGCAGACATTGGTTTATTGGTGGAATACTGGGGACGTGCAGTCAGTCTACAAAGGAGATTGCTTACAAATCATTCATGTGACCTGCTGTAGAATATTGCTCAAATGTGTGGACCTCATACCAGATAGGACTAATATGGGACATTGAATGTACACTCCTGGAAATGGAAAAAAGAACACATTTACACCGGTGTGTCAGAACCACCATACTTGCTCCAGACACTGCGAGAGGGCTGTACAAGCAATGATCACACGCACGGCACAGCGGACACATCAGGAACCGCGGTGTTGGCCGTCGAATGGCGCTAGCTGCGCAGCATTTGTGCACCGCCACCGTCAGTGTCAGCCAGTTTGCCGTGGCATACGGAGCTCCATCGCAGTCTTTAACACTGGTAGCATGCCACGACAGCATGGACGTGAACCGTATGTGCAGTTGACGGACTTTGAGAGAGGGCGTATAGTGGGCATGCGGGAGGCCGGGTGGACGTACCGCCGAATTGCTCAACACGTGGGGCGTGAGGTCTCCACAGTACATCGATGTTGTCGCTAGTGGTCGGCGGAAGGTGCACGTGCCCATCGACCTGGGACCGGACCGCAGCGACGCACGGATGCACGCCAAGACCGTAGGATCCTACGCAGTGCCGTAGGGGACCGCACCGCCACTTCCCAGCAAATTAGGGACACTGTTGCTCCTGGGGTATCGGCGAGGACCATTCGCAACCGTCTCCATGAAGCTGGGCTACAGTCCCGCACACCGTTAGGCTGTCTTCCGCTCATGCCCCAACATCGTGCAGCCCGCCTCCAGTGGTGTCGCGACAGGCGTGAATGGAGGGACGAATGGAGACATGTCATCTTCAGCGATGAGAGTCGCTTCTGCCTTGGTGCCAATGATGGTCGTATGCGTGTTTAGCGCCGTGCAGGTGAGCGCCACAATCAGGACTGCATACGACCGAGGCACACAGGGCCAACACCCGGCATCATGGTGTGGGGAGCGATCTCCTACACTGGCCGTACACCACTGGTGATCGTCGAGGGGACACTGAATAGTGCACGGTACATCCAAACCGTCATCGAACCCATCGTTCTACCATTCCTAGACTGGCAAGGGAACTTGCTGTTCCAACAGGACAATGCACGTCCGCATGTATCCCGTGCCACCCAACGTGCTCTAGAAGGTGTAAGTCAACTACCCTGGCCAGCAAGATCTCCGGATCTGTCCCCCATTGAGCATGTTTGGGACTGGATGAAGCGTCGTCTCACGCGGTCTGCACGTCCAGCACGAACGCTGGTCCAACTGAGGTGCCAGGTGGAAATGGCATGGCAAGCCATTCCACAGGACTACATCCAGCATCTCTACGATCGTCTCCATGGGAGAATAGCAGCCTGCATTGCTGCAAAAGGTGGATATACACTGTACTAGTGCCGACATTGTGCATGCTCTGTTGCCTGTGTCTATGTGCCTGTGGTTCTGTCAGTGTGATCATGTGATGTATCTGACCCCAGGAATGTGTCAATAAAGTTTCCCCTTCCTGGGACAATGAATTCACGGTGTTCTTATTTCAATTTCCAGGAGTGTATATAGAGAAAGACAGCATGAACAGTCACAGGTTTGTGTGGGAAAGAGTCACAGAGATACTGAAGGAACTGAATTGGTGTAATCCTGAAGATAGAAGTAAACTATCCTGAAAAGTCTATTAACAAAGTTTCAAGAGTCAGCTTTAAATGGTGATTCTAGGAATATAAGGTCTGTTCATAAAATTCTGGAACATTCTTAAGTTCATACCAGTGGTTTGTTGGAGAAAAATGCAGAAAAATGCAGTTCATATCCTGGCACATGCCTGTGTTTAGTGTAACTGCTGGAAGTTTCAATTATGAGATGGCAGAGATAGAGTAACAACATATTTGCATTAAATTTTGCATGAAACTTAAGAAAACTTTTACAGAGACTCACCAAATGATGCAGAAAGCCTACAGTGATGAATGCTACAAGTGGTTCAAATGGTCTAAAAATAGCTAGACAGATCTTCTTTGATGTCTACCAGTGACATTCTTGTCAGTAATGTCAATGAAATTGAGCATGTCAGTCGAAGACTGCCTGTTCAAGAGATTGCAGAATGTAACATTTCAGTTGGAATAAGTCATAAATTCCTGGTACAGAACCTTGAAATGCATCATGTTGCTGCCAAGTTCATCCCACTGCTCTTGAGTCAAGGCCTGAATGAACTTCACCTTGCTATCTTTGAAGAGCTTTTGGATAGAGAAAATGAGAACAAGATGTTCGTAAAGAGAATCATAACTGGTAATGAGACATGTGTCCATGATTATGATGTTGATACCAAGGTTCAATCTTCACAATGGATTGGAAAAGGTTCTCCAAAATCAAATAATGTTGTCGGGTCAGGTCAAAACGTCAAAGCCATGCTGATAGTTTTCATTGATTTTGAAGGATTAATTCATTATCAGTTAATGTCACAGGGATAAACTGTTATTTGATGGTACTATACAATGTGTCGCGACACCTGCAAGAAAATGTGAGAAGGAAATATACTGAAATGTAGTGAGACAATTCATGGCTCTTCCCACATGATAACACACCTGCACATTCATTTCTGTTGGTGCATGACTATTGCACAAAATATGACATCACTGTGGTGCCTCATCCTCCATACTCTTGAGATATGGTCCCGGCAGACTTTTTTTTATTTCCAAAGTTAAAACCAAATTGGAAGGACAAATATTTGCAATGATAAATGAGATAAAAGAAAATTTGCAGATGGCTTTTTTCGTGATCCAGCAAGATGTGTACCAAGACTGCTTCTGGAAGTGGAAATGGTGGTGAGAGTCATGTATCAATTATGGGAGGAGAGTATTTTGAAGGAGATCATTCACAATAAGTAAAAGGTAAGCTCAGCAAAATTTTGTGGATGAATTTCTGAAATTTTTTGAACAGACCTCGTATACTACATAACCACCTATGTATCACTCACATAGGGATCATGAGGATAATATTAGAATAATTACTGCACACATGGAGACATTCAAATAACCATTCTTCCCATGTTCCATATGTGAATGGAATAGGAAGAACCCCTAACAACTGGAACAGTGAGATGTACCCTCTGTCATGCACCTCACAGTGGTCTGTAGAGTGTACATGTGGATGAGATGCTCCATTGGCAGTAGTATTGTTTTATTAGGTATAGTAGCTACCTATTTCTCTATTCAGAGTATTTTACTAGTAATAGATTTTAATAATGGATATGAATGAGAAAGATCAGCCACACATCAAAGCTATAGAAGAAGTTGAAGAAATGTTAAACAAAATCATATCTTCAACTGTTGCTGCCAAAACCATTTTCTACTCAGGTCAAGATGGAAAATGAAATGCCAGGTAAAACTGAACAAATTTCTTCAAGCT
The DNA here is from genome assembly GCF_021461385.2 of Schistocerca piceifrons. Taxonomy (NCBI): domain Eukaryota; kingdom Metazoa; phylum Arthropoda; class Insecta; order Orthoptera; family Acrididae; genus Schistocerca; species Schistocerca piceifrons. Next base: position 496,602,578 of record NC_060143.1, on the reverse strand, counting down.
AAGGAAGAAATTTCTCATACACAGGAAGAAAAATCTAGTGCTCACCCTGAAGCAAGAACTGACGTGCTCATTAAAACTGAACAGTTACCTGCTGAGCATGTCAAAGCCCAAAATGACCTAGAAAATAAAACAGAAAATGTTATTGATGGTCAGGAAAGATTAATAGCTGAATATTCAAATGTCATCAAAGAATAATGAAATATGAAATAGTCAAATGGCATCAAGAAAAAGATAAAAAAGCAACAGCTTTAACTGAGAAAATGGTTTTCCACTGTTAGATCTACAAAGGAAATAAAAAATGCACTTAAAGAATGTAGAGAAGAGACAGACAGGTGTGCTGGCAAAATTGTAGCAAAGCAATTTAGTGCAATAAAGAAGGAACATGATGTTCAAGTGCAAAATATGAATAAACAAATTTCACAGATGGAAGTTTTCATTACCCCTACATTCACTGAATGGTGTAAATCTGCATTACAAAAAATCACCACCATCAAACAAGAAGGACTAAAATCAACCCAGGGTAGTGAAGCTAACAGCTGAGCAGAAATTAGTGACATTACTAACGTATCTGGTCTGAAAGGCATGTTGATATCATGAGCTGGACCCAGTGCACAACCATATCGTGATGCTGTGACTAAAACTGAAAAAATGTACAGAATAGATACATCATCTGGCACAGCTACTTTGGTCTACTTATGCCCAACAAAAAGAGTTCCATTCAATGGTGTTTGTATGTTCATTCAAAGGGAATCTACACCATTCATGAATTGAGGTACAAAAAATTAAATTTGTCAGCAGATATGTGTATACTGATGCAGCACTCTGACCAACAGAGCATGCAGACATTTTCCAAATGTATTATGTATTTTAAAGGTCATTCCTCACAAAATAGTGGTCCAGAGGAGTGCAAAAATGCCTCCATAAATAAGTCTTTAATTTTGGGAGAGTAGCCTATGGGGCTTCTTCAGAAAATACATTAATTAAACAAAATTTTGAGAAGACGCAGTTACAAATCAAGATGTGCTTCATACTGTGAAAGCCCAGTTGCCTGTTCAAATGAGAAAAGGTAATAAATCTAGCAGACAAAGTGCTAGATGTTTTTATGTCAGTATTAGGTAACGATGTAACAGTGATCCAACACATGAAGACAAAAGGGCATCACAGAACATGTGAGCACACAAACCAGAAAATGAGAATTCATCATGCAACTAAGATGATGGAGTATCAGAGCATACTGAAAGCCATCAGTATTGCTGGGAGCAGTGTAGATTGAATAGTCATTCTTGTTCATTTTGTCATAAGCCCAGAGTAACTGTATCAATATCTACATCTACATTCTGCAAACCACCAAGAGGTGCATGGTAGAGGGTACATCCCATTTTTCCATTTATAAGGCTTCCTTCCTGTTCAATTCACATATGCAGTGCAGGAAGTGTTCCATCCATGTATGGGGCATGGCAAGAATGATTGTTTGAATGCATCTGTAATTATTCTAATCTTATCTTCATGTTCCTTACGTGAGTGATACATAGGGAGTTGTAGTACATTTCTATAGTAATCATTTAAAGGTGCATCTTGAAACTTTGCTAATAGTCTTTCTCAGGATAGTTTACATCTATCTTCAAGACTCTCCCAGTTCAGTTGCTTCAGCATCTCTGTGACACTCTCCCAAAGATTAAACAAACCTGTGACCATTCTTGCTGCCCTTCTCCATATATGTTCAATATCTCCTATTAGTCCAATCTGGTACATGTTCCACACACTTCAGCAATATTCTAGGACAAATCACATGAATGATTTGCAAGCAATCTCTTCTGTAGAGCGATTGCCTAGGTAAAGTCTGATGGGCAAGTGCTACGGCTGCAGCAACATCAAAAGGACTGGAGATAAAGTGCCTGGGACCCTCTACCTCATGTTGCCTTGATGTTTTGAGACATTATGACACCACGGCTATATAAAGCCCACCCTGCTGTCACAACATTCAATGTGGATAGTTTTTTCAGTGCATGCTGCAGACATGTTTAGTGTTCCGACTTTAGTGGACTATTTTATATGACTATATTTTATTTGTTTACTTTAGTCTCCTAGTGTATTGTGAATTAAGTTTCCAATGTATAAATTTGTTACCAAAAGGCACATTTGGAAGTTGATGATACTGCAAGTCAACCTCCAACAATTATTGTGTTGCCAATTGCTTCGTCGTCTTCAGGTGAGAACCATTCACAGCCGAGACCTGGACAATCCAGTAAGGGAAGATTATTTCAGAATTCTTGGTTGATCAAATATACATGAATACAATATGAAGCATCTACTGAAAAAATTTTTGCAAGACCTGCAAAGATGCAGATGCTAAAAATCTATTACAATTTTCTTCATAAAAAGAAGATTCAATTACTTCTGTAGGGTTTTCTAACTGGAAAAAGGCTTTGGAAAAATTCTGTCTTCATGAAAATACATTTATGCATAAAGAAGGTGTTCTGAAACTAAATTCTGTCACTAACAAAAGATTGGCCTCCCAATCGAATGAACAGTTAGATAGTGATATGAAGAAAGGCCATTTAGCTCTTGACACAATTTTTACTACTGTGCAATTTCTATGCCAACAAGGATTAGCAATTAGAGGGCATGAAGATGTTAACTCAAATTTTTTTTTCAATTGTTGGAACTCCAAAAGAATGACATACCTGAGTTTAAAGACTGGTTAGGGCATTCGGGGTATAATTGCACTCTCGGCTACTCTGGCGGGTTCTAGCCAGAATATTTATTTAAGTGGGAGGAAATATGAGCAATGGTTAATTGTTGGCAAGAGGAATATATGGGCATGAGATGCTGCCCCAACAATCAGTGCTGTTACATAGCCATGTGTTGTGTGAGGACGAGACTGCTGATGCACTGTGGCTCAGATGTCTGAGCATCTGCGATTTGGAATGCAATGAATAACACAGGTAGGAAGAGAAGGAATGGATACTGAGTAAAGTAAGGTAAATCTAAAGTCAGATGACAGAAATAAAACCACTAAGATAAAATTAAGCAGCGCAACCATAATTCACGTATACAAAAGAAAATATGGCTTGAACGGCTCCACTTAGGAATGAAATGTGATTCCTTTAAACTTTAGACTACGACCAGATTGATTAGTACATCCATAAACAACACAAACTGGCGATATTCAAAACAAGATCATTAATCTTCTAGGAAAGTCTGTGTTGAGAAAGGTATTGGCTTCAATAAAGAAGACTGCAAATTTTTCTATTATGGTTGATGAAACAACTGATTCTTCAATTCATGAACAAGTGTCATTTTGTATTCATATTGTCAATGATTCCTTAATCATCAAAGAAGACTTTATTGGCTTATACAAGACCCCAGCACTGAATCACAAAATCTGTTTAGTATAAAGATGTTTTTGCTCGTCTTGATTTGTCAAAGGCTTACTAAGAGGACAGTGCTATGATGATTCTCAAATATGAGGGGCAAGTTCAAAGGACTAAAAAAATAGGTTTCGGATATACAACAAAAAGCACATTATCTGGACTGCACTGCTCAAAGTTTAGACTTCGAAGTTGCAGACAGACTCCACCATCTTACGTCTATGAGGAATATTATGGCTTTAGCCAAGGACTTAATAAACATGGTGAGGGAATCCAACAAAAGGATGGGACTTTTCAGAAGCAAACGCTACGAGTGCACCAACAACCAAGATGGCCTACAACCCCTTTGCCCGACTCGATGAACTATGAGAGCTTCTAGTATCTTGAGAATATTGAAAAACTTTGAAGAACTTCTAGAGTTTTTTGAAACATTTTTTGCAGAGGAAAAACAGGGGCAGGTTACAAATGTGCAGACTACCTGAGTCAATGTTACAATTCATGACTTATCTCTTTTTATGTCTTTATTGCCATGCAGTGAACCCAGTAGAGGATGTCAATGAAAAAAATCAATGTCTTCATATAAATGCTGCTGATCTGAAAAAATTATATGTTGGCTTGATTTGTATATTGAATGGAAGGGGTGATAGTTTGAACACTTTTGGGAATTGTGTTTAAAAGGAAAACCTTCATAAGCTGATGTTCCTTCACTTCCTCAGAATCGAAGTATACCAAGGAAGTATGAAAGCAATGAAACCAGCTCACTGCATACTTTCAAAACCCCAAAGGAATACTACAAAGCTATTTACATTGAAATTTGTGAAATGGTGCAATCTTGGATTACTGAGAGGTTTGCTCCAACAGGACTCACACAGGTCACTGCAGTTGAACAAGAGTGCTTGCTTTTAGTAAATAGAGGTGAAACAAATTTGGAAAAATTTGTTTTTCAAAAACGACCTAGACATTGAGAGATTGCACTTACACTTGAATATCTTAGCCAATATTGCTAATAAAAAAACAACTTGTCTTCAAAAACATATGTGATGTAAGAAAGAACATTACACAAGAGCCTGCAGTTGGAGAAATGTTATGTGAAGTAGTCAAATGCATTAACCTTCACCTAATAGTTCCAATAATGACAGCAACAACAGAATAGTCATTTAGCACCCTTAGATGTCTGGAGTCATATCTCTGATCAACAATGGGATAGAAGTGATTGAACAACTTGGCTGTTCTTCATGTCCACAGAGATGTTTTTGATGAATTGGATATCAACCAGTCATCAATGACTCCATATTCAGTAATCCAGTCGGCCGGTCAACATTTGCACCTTTCTAAAGACACTCTAGCCCTAATAACAGCATTTAGAACAATGTTAAAAATCTTTATAAAACAGAGAATTAAATACATACATAATGTTAAATTTTGTTTAAAAATATTAGAACTAGTTTAGTACTGTATTACTATATTACTATAGTACAGTATTAGTCATTTTCAAATACTTAAATAGTTGTAGGGTGTAAGACCCAATTAAAACCCATTATTTACATACTTTTTGACTGAAAGTATTAGGCATACTGCATTAACTGTATTAACTGTATTAAAGCATTAACTTTGAAATATTGGTTTTATTTAATGAACCCCGAGCCTTATTCAAAATAAACTTAAATTAGCTATTTCATTTATTAATCAAAGTGCTATTACTGTGCAACATCTATATTTTATGTTTTATTCTTTTAATGATAGTTTAGGATTTATTTAAATATAATTTCAGTCTTTTCAGAGCTATATATTCACTGCTCTGTAATACTCTCTTATTACTGTAAATTAAATTAGCTTTTTATGACAATACCATGCGTGTTTATGTTTTGTTTCTTTTTTCAAACCCAAAAAATGTGTCAGGCTTGTTGAGTCTCCCAGAGTGTCAAGTTATCATGAGTCCGGTTTTTGGGGTTCTAATGTTGATCATATGACTCTAAAATGCTTAAAAACTTTAAAATTCACTATTTTTCATCTAAAATTTAGAAAATTTTCCAGGGCAAGACCCCCAGTATGGGCCCCCCTATATTTTTTTATAAGTCAGTGTCGCTATCCTATATACAATGCAGAACTGCTTTTTGGGCAAATTATATTCATGGGACAAGTATTATGAAATAAAACGAAAACACAGAATTCAATGTACAATATCCTCTGAAAATATTGACATATGTGGAAACAAGGTTATCAGCAAAAATGAGAACTACAAATTTGGTGTACAATCTTTTCTCAAGACCACTGACATCCAAAAAATGAGAATGCAAAATTTAAGGTACAATATTTTCTCAAAGCATCACTGTGACAAAAGAGGACCTATAGCATTACATGTAACTCAGATTCAATAAAAATAGCTACAATGATGAAATTAAAAATTATTATTTGGAAAATAGAAAAGACATCTAAAATTTAAAAAAACCAGAGAAAAAACATTTCATGAAACGTTCTTTGGTATGTCTTCAAAAAGATAACAAAATGTTTTTTTCTGAAATTTTGTTGCTAATTAAGCATGGATCAAGGTTTATTTTTATCGAGCACAAATTTCTATCTCTTCCATTTTATTAAGTAAAAATGATTTCTATGCATTGTAGAGAACTTTCAGGTTGCAATAATAGGTCCTTCAGAGCAGTTGTGATGTGTCAAGTGTTGTCCAAAAATTGAGTTATTATGAGACATACCAGAAGTGTTGTTGTTGTGGTCTTCAGTCCTGACACTGGTTTGATGCAGCTCTCCATGCTACTCTATCCTGTGCAAGCTCCTTCATCTCCCAGTACATACTGCAACCTACATCCTTCTGAATCTGCTTAGTGTATTCATCTCTTGGTCTCCCTCTACGAATTTTACCCTCCACGCTGCCCTCCAATGCTAAATTTGTGATCCCTTGATGCCTCAGAACATGTCCTACCAACTGGTCCCTTCTTCTAGTCAAGTAGTGCCACAAACTTATCTTCTCCCCAATCCTATTCAATACCTCCTCATTAGTTATATGATCTACCCATCTAAACTTTAGCATTCTTCTGTAGCACCACATTTCGAAAGCTTCTATTCTCTTCTTGTCTGAACTATTTATCATCCATGTTTCACTTCCATACATGGCTACACTCCATACAAATACTTTCAGAAATGACTTCCTGACGTTTAAATCTATACTCAATGTTAACAAATTTTTCTGCTTCAGAAACGCTTTCCTTGCCATTGCAAGTCCACAATTTATATCCTCTCTACTTTGACCATCATCAGTTATTTTGCTCCCCAAATAGCAAAACTCCTTTACTACTTTAAGCGTCTCATTTCCTAATCTGATACCCTCAGCATCACCCGACTTAATTCGACTACATTCCATCATCCTCGTTTTGCTTTTGTTGATGTTCATCTTATATCCTCCTTTCAAGACAGTATCCATTCTGTTCAACTACTCTCCTAAGACCTTTGCTGTCTCTGACAGAATTACAATGTAATTGGCGAACCTCAAAGTTTTTATTTCTTCTCCATGGATTTTAATACCAACTCCAAATTTTTCTCTTGTTTCCTTCACTGCTTGCTCAATATACAGATTGAATAACATCGGGGAGAGGCTACAACCCTGTCTCACTCCCTTCCCAACCCCTGCTTCCCTTCCATATCCCTCAATTCTTATAACTGCCATCTGCTTTCTGTACAAATTGTAAATAGCCTTTTGCTCCCTGTATTTTACCCCTGCCACCTTCAGAATTTGAAAGAGAGTATTTCAGTCAACATTGTCAAAAGCTTTCTCTAAGTCTACAAATGCTAGAAACGTAGGTTTGCCTTTCCTTAATCTAGCTTCTAAGATAAGTCGTAGGGTCAGTATTGCCTCACGTGTTTCTATATTTCTATGGAATCCAAACTGATCTTCCCCGAGGTTGGCTTCTACCTGTTTTTCCATTCATCTCTAAAGAATTCTTGTTAGTATTTTGCAGCTGTGACTTATTAAACTGATTGATCGGTATTTTTCACATCTGTCAACACCTGCATTCTTTGGGATTGGAATTATTATATTCTTCTTGAAGTCTGAGGGTATTTCACCTGTCTCACACATCTTGCTCAACAGACGATAGACTTCTGTCAGGAATGGCTCTCCCAACGCTGTCAGTAGTTCTAACGGAATGTTGTCTACTCCTGGGGCCTTGTTTTGACTCAGGTCTTTCAGTGCTCTGTCAAACTCTTCACGCAATATCATGTTTCCCCTTTCATCTTCATCTACATCCTCTTCCATTTCCATAATATTGTCCTCAAGTACATTGCCCTTGTATAGACCCTCTATATACTCCTTCCACCTTTCTGCTTTCCCTTCTTTGCTTAGAGCTGGGTTTCCATCTGAGCTCTTGATATTCATACAAGTGGTTCTCTTTTCTCCAACGGCCTCTCTAATTTTCCTGTAGGCAGTATCTATCTTACCCCTAGTGGGATAAGCCTCTACATCCTTACATTTGTCCTCTAGCCATCCTTGCTTAGCCATTTTGCATTTCCTGTCGATCTTACTGTTGAGACGTTTGTATTCCTTTTTGCCTGCTTCATTTATTGCATTTTTATATTTGCTCCTTTCATCAATTAAATTCAATATTTCTTCTGTTATCCAAGGATTTCTACTAGCCCTCGTCTTTTTACCTATTTGATCCTCTGCTGCCTTTACTATTTCATCCCTCAAAGCTACCCATTGTTCTTCTACTGTATTTCTTTCCCCCATTCCTGTCAATTGTTCCCTTATGCTCTCCCTGAAACTCTGCACAACCTCTGGTTCTTTCAGTTTATCCAGGTCCCATCTCTTTAAATTCCCACCTTTTTGCAGTTTCTTCAGTTTTAATCTACAGTTCATAACCAATAGATTGTGGTCAGAGTCCACATCTGCCCCTGGAAATGTCTTACAGTTTAAAACCTGGTTCCTAAATCTCTGTCTTACCATTATATACTCTATCTGATATCTTTTAGTATCTCCAGGGTTCTTCCATGTATACAACCTTCTTACGCAATTCTTGAACCAAGTGTTAGCTATGATTAAGTTATGCTCTGCACAAAATTCTTCCAGGCGGCTTCCTCTTTCATTTCTTAGCCCCAATCCATATTCACCTACTATGTTTCCTTCTCTCCCTTTTCGTAGTTTTGAATTCCAGTCACCCATGACTATTAAATTTTCATCTCCCTTCACTGTCTGACTAATTTCTTTTATTTTATCATACATTTCTTCAATTTCTTCGTCATCTGTAGAGCTAGTTGGCATATAAACTTGTACTACCGTAGTAGGTGTGGGCTTTGTGTCTATCTTGGCCACAATAATGCGTTCACTATGCTGTTTGTAGTAGCTTACCCGCACTCCTATTTTTTTATTCATTATTAAACCTACTCCTGCATTACCCCTTTTTGATTTTGTATTTATAACCCTGTATTCGCCTGACCAAAAGTCTTGTTCCTCCTGCCAGCGAACTTCACTAATTCCAACTATATCTAACTTTAACCTATCCATTTCCCTTTCTAAATCTTCTAACCTACCTGCTCGATTAAGGGATCTGACATTCCACACTCCGATCCGTAGAATGCCAGTTTCCTTTCTCCTGATAACTACGTCCTCCTGAGTAGTCCCCATCCGGAGATCCGAATGGGGGACTATTTTACCTCCGGAATATTTTACCCAAGAGGACGCCACCACCATTAAACCATATAGTAAAACTGCATGCCCTCAGGAAAAATATGTTCTTATAATGAATAACAAGGTTTCTACCATGACCAGTAGCACTTCCCCTTGTTCACTTCTGGCAGCACATGTGAATTACTTCATCATTAAACTGTTTTACTGTTTTCTTGCCATGTGGAACCATGAACATTGTATTCATTGTACAGTAGTCATTTGTTTCGTTTTATACTTGTGAGCCACAAATTTATTTGTGTGTTTATTATGTTGTGGTTACAACAAATTCTCATGTTTCGCTCATGACAAAACCATATGCTTTCACACAAGAAATACACTACATTGCAACTGATTTTACAATCATCACATTATATTTATTGGGTGTGACAATTTACTCTTCATCACAGTCATCACACGTTACTTTAAAACACCAGAATATAAACAGTATTTTTGCAGTTTTCAGTTGTATGTTTTAGCCTGTTCTACAAAAGACTGTTGGTACTAAAAGCTATTGTCAATTCAGTATTTTTGAACAGTTTATTATGGATCATTTTGGTAAATTTTCAGTTAGGAATTGTAAGATTATCATGAGATTGTCACAACTTCATTAGAGTTGGAATAGTTAACTTTGACGATTTGCTTTCAAACATTTAGTTGTTTTTGGATTTCTGGAATTTTTCATGACTAGCATATGTTATGTAACTGTAAACAACTATTTCCCAATATCTTTTTTGTTTTGACTGCTCATTTTTTTCATTAATGGCTGCCTTGATGGTTTGTATTAATAATCTGGATAATAAATATGTTATATACGAGAAGATTACCAAAGACACAGTTAATACAAAACTTAATTTTAATGGTATATTATTGCTATTGTGAAATGATAGGTAGTCAATACATATGAAGTAGTGATATATAGAAAGTAGGAAATCAGACTATGAACAAATTTTGCCATTGCAATGTAGTTACAGTCAGCTGCAGGGTTGTTAATTGTTGGAAGATCCAAAGTTCTGGTAACTGGAAATGTTGATGTGAAATGAAAAAATATATAAAGCTAATTTTTGAAAGCTATTTCACCCGTGTAGCTTTACTCATTAATGGGAGGAAGGGCTTAGTAGTGGAGGAATAATTTCCAATCAGCGCTCCCTTTCATAGGCGCATATGGCGGGTAGTGCTAAATGTATCTGCACAGCCATGTCGCCTCCTACCAACTGTTGATGGAGACATTGGGTGGTGAATGACACCTGGGTGATAGTTCAGCAATTACCACATCCATTACTCCATGGCTAAGAAATGAAGTGTGACTTGGCATGGTGACCCATGCATCGTCGGGCTCACGGCAGTGCTACAAACCAGGCTTTTGTCATCAAGGGTGCCAAATGGTCCCTCTGGCTTCACCAATTCCCAGTCAGCACAGACTGGAGCTCATGACCAAAAGGTACCCACCTGGCAGTGCTATCAGCATCACTGCAGATAGTGGAAGCCATGCCATATCCACAATGGGTTCCTCCATGGAAAGAAACAGAAGACATGGGCATGGCACCTATGAAGCCATTATCACATACAAGAGTGGGGATGTGGGCTGTGCACAGGGCAGAGAAGGTGAAGGCAGGAACAGCTCAGGCATAGGAAGGGAGGGAGCAGACGGCATGACACAGGAATGGTGAATGTTGTGGTGATGTCACCAGCAGAGGGTCTGGGGGATGGTGTGGCTGGGTCTCCTGCTGCAGGCAGAGCTGATTTTGAAGGCACATCACCATCCAGTCCTTAGTGTCCAAAGTGAACACATGACAGCCCCACTGCTGCTGGATGACCATGGGAATTCACATGCCCTGGCACCTGAACCAGTGCACTCACACACAGCTGTGTGTTTAATGTGCACACAAACCTTTCAGACTCACTGTTTCACTGGGGGTGGAAAGGTGGTCAGCAGATGGTGAATGTCATTGCAGTGGCAAAACTTGCTGAAAACTTGTGAACAGAAGTGTGGACCATTGTCTGAAGCCAGTGTAAGAGGAAGAACTTCTAGAGTGAAAATCCTGCTGAGCACAGGACTTGTGTACTGACAGTTGACTACACACAGAAAGTTAAGTTAGAGGATGCATCAATAACAATCAGCCATGCCATATCCAAGAAGTGTCCCGCAAGATCAACATGAACCCATTCTTGAGGGAAGGAAAACATCAGCCAGGAAGATAAGATCTGACAGGGTGCCCCTGCTGTTGTTCACACTGAGAACAACTGTAAACAAGATTCTCAACCTACCAGTCTGTGCTTGACCTGTACATGTGACACCGGGTAAGCATTCAGGTATCAGAGACAACCCAGTGACCCTCATGTAGGATCCACAGTACTGTTGGGTGCAAAGGTTTTTGCAGGAGCACCTGGGGATATTGTTGGCCAGTTGTAAGGAAGAGGACACATTCTACCAGGATGACCTGGTGGCAAAGGTGAAAATAGCGGCACAGTAGGTTTGAGACAGAACAAGAATGTGGTCAGGACAGCCCTGTTGGATGTACCACTGCACCTTGCTGTGGCATCTTTTGCCATCACTGCTGCCACAAGGGGCGCCATTATAGGAAAAGTGTCCACCACCTGCTGAACCTCTTCATCCAGGAGGAAGCACAAAATCTTGTCTTGGTCAAACTCCAGGCTAGGACATATTCCATGGTATTGCAGCAGAGAATTAGTAATGATGCCCACTGTGAAAAAGCACTGAGTGCTGGAGGCAGTAAGCAGTCCTCTCAGGAAGCTACACCAATGAACTGAAGAGAGAGGGTAATGGCTTATGATCTGTAAAGAGGTGAAGAACTTATTCTGTGGGGTAAAACATAGAATTTCTTCAGTGTAAAGATAGTCTGAAGGGCAAACTTTTTTATTTGATATTGTCTCTTTTGTGCAATATTTAGAGTCTTTGACACAAAAACAATCAGCTTTTCAATGCCATCCATGTCTTTGTGAGCCAGAAGGGCCCAAAAACACTGTTAGATGTATCCAGTGCCAATACCAATTGTTCACTTGATTGAAATGTGGCCAGACAGGGGGCTGATATAAGGGCCTGTTTCAGAGACCTCAATGCCTGCTCACACATTGCCAACCAGACAAAAGGAATAAACTTCTTCTGTAGATGGAATAATATGATATGCGTGAAAGTAGTGCAAGTTACACAGGAAAAACTAATATACCTTGACAGGTGGAGTAAGACAAGCCAAGACAAACCTTACTAAGCCAAACTCAGAAAAGGAGAATCATAAAGGAAAAATCACAAAAAAAGGACCAGAGCATTTTATTAGTAAAATAATTCATCAGAACATACAATGCATCAGAACTAAGCTATACCAATTAGAAATTATTTTAATTGAAACTTCTTATATTCTAACTCTGACAGAGTATGCTCTAAATGAATATGAAATTTTAAATCTTACTGTAGTGAATTACAATGTAAGAGCTAGTTCATGCAGTAACAATAGTAAAGGTGGTCAAGCTGCTATATTAACTCATAACAAGATAAGCAGAAACTGTATTGTAGTCTTGGCTGATGTAGAAAAACTTTTCAGTCTGTTTCTGATCACCCTGTATACGCAAATAAAATGCCACAAAACTCACAGGAACATAGAAAATTACGGTCTGTGATGCCAAAAAAACTATAACAGAACACAATAAGATGACAAATCTCCTCATTGGTCGAAAACTAAGAGAAAAAAAACTAATTCTAGATATGACTCCCTGAAAGAGAAGTATTTAGTCTACATAAGAGAAGTATGGCACTGTTTCCAGCGACAAGAAGAAGCATCATTACAGACAATAAAAAAACCTATAAGAAACAAAATCATATGGAACTAATGGAATTTCATCTGTACAAATTATATACTGTATGCAGGAACTCAAGAAATGTCTTACACAACGAATGATTCTTGGAAGGAATGATTCTAAATTGCTTGAAACAAGCATTAATGAAACCATGATATAAAATGGGAAATGAATATGAACCTGAAAGTTATAGATCCATGGCTCTTCTACAAGTCATATCAAAAATATTTGGATGAGATTATGCACAGAGCTCATTGCATTTCTGATAAAATATGTAATAATCAACAAAAATCGATTTGGCTGCAGAAAGATAATGTAGTCCTACCAGAGATCTCACTGAGAATGTCATAATGAATTTACAGTCTAAAAATAATCCTGTATTAATACTTACGGATCTAGCTAAGGTATTTGACTGTGCAGACCATAAAACTTGCATGGAAATATTAGGCTTACATGGTATAAGAGGGAAGACATAGGATTGGATCCTATCGTACCCAGAAAACAGGAGCATATACAGAAATTAGAAAAACATCAGGAGAGAGAAGAAGATCTGAAGCAAGAAGTCTTCTCTGTACCACAGGGATCTATAATTGGTCCATTGCTTTTCATTTTATGCACAATCACATTTAAGATAACATTATTTATGATACATCCCTAATATTTAAGTATAATGAAACAAAAGTCTGGAAATAAAACGCAAATTGGAATTAAATAATGCTATCCAAAGGTTTTCTGAAATAAATTTGCATAGTAACATTGCTTAAACAATTAGTCAAAATTACCGTCTTAAAAGCCAACACAGTGAAGAGCTCCCATGACCAAAGATCAGTGTGTGGCAGAAAACTCCAAACACATTGTAAACCTCTGCTGTCTTCCACCACAAAAACTTTATGTGAATTATAATTTAGCATAGAAAGAAACTGTACATTAGCTTCTGCTGTGTCTCAACTCAAAACTCTATTCAAACATTTACTGTTTCTTTACTTTTAACCTTAATGTCAACTAAAATTTAATTATATAATGTGTAATGCAACATGACCAGCACTGCTAGAACTATGGTTTTTCCTATCCAAAAAATCAGTGTTAACTTTTACTGCACATCACAAAATAAAGCATTATAATGTAAAAACTTAATCATATAACACATGCAAGAATTGCAGAACCATTTTAGTAAAATTAGATGAAAGCCTGTAAACCTGAATGGCTGTGAAGGGCAACTGGGAAGCCCTTACACAATCCATTCAACTCCATAAGAGGAAGGAACTGAATTTTACAAAAATATTTGAAGATTCAGTTCCTCAGGATGCATTTGTGCATGATGACATGTCAGCTGTTAAAATATTATACAAGAAATGGATGAGAAACCTGTGTTGTCATGAGATTCACACGATACAAATCTTCATCACAACTTTCAATAACAGTGCATGTAGGTTGAGTCATATAATTTGTACCTTATCCAATCTTGATGAGAATCCATGAATACTTGAACTCTTACCTATAAAGTCACGTTCTTATCAAAACACAACACATAGGGAACATGTAAACAACATCCATGACAAGAATCAGAAAAAAAATATTCAAATGTGAGTGAAATCTTATGGGACTTAACTGCTAAGGTCATCAGTCCCTAAGCTTACACACTACTTAATCTAAATAATCCTAAGGACAGATACACACACCCATGCCCGAGGGAGGATTTGAACCTCCACCAGGACCAGCCGCATAGTCCATGACTGTAGCACCTTACAAGGGGAGGCCGCCAATTGTGAAATTCAGATTCGATTCATACTGCGCATAAGAAAAGCTCATGGCCAGAGGTGTAATGTGGCAAAGCACCAAGATGCACTTCTCAGCCGTTGTCGAGAAAATCGACAGTTAAAAGAAACCGTTGCGGTGAAATACTCTCTACAATTAATAATTTTCTACAGCATCGTGGCGCAGCGGTAAGTGCTCGGGTTCGTAATCCGAAGGTCGCCGGATTGAATCTCGCGCCATGCAATTTTTTTTTATTATTAGTTTTTTGTAATTCATATTAATGAATTGCTTATGCATACTGGTGAAGGCGGATCGCTCTCCAGTTGTACCGCCTCCATTTGTGTGTGTGCGAGTGTATACCTGTCCTTTTTTCCCCCTAAGGTAAGTCTTTCCGCTCCCAGGATTGGAATGACTCCTTACCCTCTCCCTTAAAACCCACATCCTTTCGTCTTTCCCTCTCCTTCCCTCTTTCCTGATGAGGCAACAGTTTGTTGCGAAAGCTTGAATTTTGTGTGTATGTTTGTGTTCGTTTGTGTGTCTGTCGACCTGCCAGCACTTTCATTTGGTAAGTCACATCATCTTTGTTTTTTTTATATATATATATATATATATATATATATATATATATATATATATATATATATATATATATATATCTAAAAACAAAGATGATGTGACTTACCAAATGAAAGTGCTGGCAGGTCGACAGACACACAAACAAACACAAACATACACACAATTCCTACGTGGAATGTTTCCCTCTATTATAACTATATATATATATATATATATATATATAATGGAAGGAAACATTCCACGTGGGAAAAATTATATATAAAAACAAAGATGAGGTGACTTACCGAACAAAAGCGCTGGCAGGTCGATAGACACACAAACAAACACAAACACACACACAAAATTCAAGCTTTCGCAACAAACTGTTGCCTCATCAGGAAAGAGGGAAGGAGAGGGGAAGACGAAAGGAAGTGGGTTTTAAGGGAGAGGGTAAGGAGTCATTCCAATCCCGGGAGCGGAAAGACTTACCTTAGGGGGAAAAAAGGACAGGTATACACTCGCACACACGCACATATCCATCCACACATACAGACACAAGCAGACATATTTAAAGACAAAGACTCTTTGTCTTTAAATATGTCTGCTTGTGTCTGTATGTGTGGATGGATATGTGCGTGTGTGCGAGTGTATACCTGTCCTTTTTTCCCCCTAAGGTAAGTCTTTCCGCTCCCGGGATTGGAATGACTCCTTACCCTCTCCCTTAAAACCCACTTCCTTTCGTCTTCCCCTCTCCTTCCCTATTTCCTGATGAGGCAACAGTTTGTTGCGAAAGCTTGAATTTTGTGTGTGTGTTTGTGTGTCTATCGACCTGCCAGCGCTTTTGTTCGGTAAGTCACCTCATCTTTGTTTTTATATATATATATATATATATATATATATATATATATATATATATATATATATATATATATATATATATATGATAATGGCGTCCTCTTGGGTAAAATATTCCGGAGGTAAAATAGTCCCCCATTCGGATCTCCGGGCGGGGACTACTCAAGAGGACGTCGTTATCAGGAGAAAGAAAACTGGCGTTCTACGGATCGGAGCGTGGAATGTCAGATCCCTTAATCGGGCAGGTAGGTTAGAAAATTTAAAAAGGGAAATGGATACGTTAAAGTTAGATATAGTGGGAATTAGTGAAGTTCGGTGGCAGTAGGAACAAGACTTTTGGTCAGGTGATTACAGGGTTATAAATACAAAATCAAATAGGGGTAATGCAGGAGTAGGTTTAATAATGAATAAAAAAATAGGAGTGCGGGTTAGCTACTACAAACAGCATAGTGAACGCATTATTGTGGCCAAGATAGACACAAAGCCCATGCCTACTACAATAGTACAAGTTCATATGCCAACTAGCTCTGCAGATGATGAAGAAATAGATGAAATGTATGATGAGATAACAGAAATTATTCAGGTAGTGAAGGGAGACGAAAATTTAATAGTCATGGGTGACTGGAATTCATCAGTAGGAAAACGGAGAGAAGGAAACATAGTAGGTGAATATGGACTGGGGGGAAGAAATGAAAGAGGAAGCCGCCTTGTAGAATTTTGCACAAAAAATAATTACATTTTAAACAGGTTAATATTATCTCAGCAGTTTTTCTAAAAGAATTTCATATGGTTTTGTACACAATGTGGTATATTTCAGGCTATAATCCATAAAAAGAATTTACTTTATTTTTGTTGTTATCATTGATATGTACTAGCTCTGTATGTACAATTAAAGTTACATTTTTTTTTAGAAATATTTGAAATTATGAAATATCTGGCACACTTAAAATTACTATTATTAACTATGCAATCTTATGACATTTATTATGTTCACTTCTGGATTCATTCATAAAATAATGATATAAATTGGTGGTGATTCATTTGTCAAGAAAATTTGTAAAGTCTTTGGAATATTGTTAGTACCACAGAATGGATGAGCATGCCTCTGATGTGATTGGATATTGTTTTATTTTTGGCAATAACAGTATGATTTTCAGTTTTGTTGAAGCAGAATTTGCAAAGACAGTGTGATATAGAAAAATGTGAAAGAATAAAAATTACAGAAACAGAAATTACAGCTCAGGGAATACCTCAGGATTCTTTACATCAATTGGAACCATGGGAACCTGTAATGCCAAACATTTCAGCTTCAAGTATCTGCCCCTAGACGTGAAGAACTGTACCCAACTCCAAGAAAAGAAGATAATTAAAAAGTTTATTGTAAGTCTTACTGCTCTCGAAGCTTATTAGAAGAGTTAATTATGAAGTTAGTGAAATCAACAAATGATGTGGTGGCATAATTCGGGATCAATTGGCTGATAATGAAGTTTTGGAGAAGGAGAGAGAATGATCTGTGTAATTTGCAGTTCGTATATGAAAGGATTTCCAATCACTTGAAGAAAGAAGACCAAGATCTGCCCAACAAAGTCATATCAACTGTGATGACGTACTACCAACAATGAAAGAGGGCTTTACAGCTACGCAAGGGACATCAAAAAGGAAAGACAAGTACAAACTATTTGTGAAATTAATTTGTTTGTGGACTCATCTTCTTGTTAACAAAATGAATAGAGGTGTGCAGGTGTGATGCAGAAGTGAAAGCTGTGGGACCTAGTCAGGACATGTTTGAGCCGAGTGAAAGTGTAGTCAGCAAAGACACAGTGAAAACTGATATTTTGCAGTTAATTTTGGCAAAACTAGAGGAATTGAAGACAGATAACAACAGCAAATTTTGTGCAGTTAATGACCAGTTAACCAAAAAATTTACTTTACTACAAGGACAATTAAATGACCTAAAAACTGAAAACACTAGTAAAATGGATAGTTTACAATACCAAATAGACCAACTTAGTAACCAAGTTTCAGAGCTAAAAAGTTGGTTGTCAGAGAGGTTAAAAAGTGTGAATGACAAAACTGATGTCATAGAAAATAAATGTATTGTTTTGGAAAGTGAGTTCCTTGTCGAATCAGCAAGACAGTCAAAGAATATTAGTGATATCAGAGTTGAAGAGAAGGCCATAGTGGAAGAAATGGAACAAATCATTACCAGTTTAGACCCAAAAAATTTAAATCTTGAAAACAATATGGAAACTAATGTAAACAAAAAAATTTTCAACAGTTCAGAAATATTGTGTTCACAAAAATATGTATTCAAACAATGGTATTGTATGGTCCAACACTCCAATCCAAAGTTTTCCATCTAAAAATTTTCATCCAGGGGATTTTCTGCACCACTGTAGAGATAGTGAGAGTGATTATTAAAAAATTAAATTTGTTAAAAGATGTCTTGAAGGTGAAGCTTTATTATGGGTAAATTTAAATTTAAGTCCGTGGGAAACATATCAAAGTTTCAAGAAAAATTTTTTAATAAATTTTGCAAAAAATTGTGAACCAAGGTGAGTACCAGGTGTCTGATGACAATATAGTTTTGATGATACTGAGTATCAAGATTTGAAAGTGTAATAGATTCTAAAGTATGGGATGCTTCAACTCTCAATGACCTACAAAAGGAACAACTTAAGAATTTGTTACTGGAGTTAGAACTCTGTTTGCATGCTTTACCTTACAGATCATCAACCTTTCTTTCTCAAGCCATATAATACACCATTTTCAAATAGGAAAAATGTAGAGAAAGAAATTCAGAAAATGAAAACATGGGGTTAACTCAGAGAAGTAGGAGAGCTTATAATAATCCTTTAGTTGTGATAAGTAAGAGAAATGGTGAAGTGAGAATTGTTTTGGACTCTAGACATCTTAATAAATTTCTTATCAGTGAGAATGACCATCCTGAGAATACAGATGAGCTGTTACACAATTCTGACTATGTGAAATACATGAGTAGCTTGGACTTGACCTCTGGATTTCACCAGATCCCACATGAAATTTATTCTAGAAAGTATACAGCATTTTTGTATGGAGGTAAGTGTTTTCAATACGTGTGGTGCTGTTTGGGCTAAATGTACTTGCAGCTGAATTCATACGAGCTCTGGATTCTGTTTTGGGAAGTGAAGTGAGTTCAAAATTAATTGCGTATGTTGATGGCATTCTGGTCACTGAAAAGACTTGGGAACAATGTCTGAATGTGTTAAGAGACGTGTTTTCAAAATTAGAATCAGGAGGCGTGACTCTGAAAATATGTAAGTGTAAATTTGGTATGGAAGAAGTTAAATTTTTAGGACATTTTATATCTGCAAAAGGAATTACATCTGAGAAAGAGAAACTTGATGCTATTGCCAATTTTCCTACTCTTCACAACAAAAGACAGCTTAAATCATTTTTAGTGTTAACTGGATTTTATAGAAAATTTTGTAGCAGCCAAGCTTCGAATGCTCCATGCTTGTGTGAACTTTTGAAGAAGAATGCAATTTGGGATTGGAAATTAGGAGTGTCAGGGTGCTTTTGATGTGATCAAAGGACAGTTGTGTCAGAGTCAGATATTGTTCAGGCTGGATTAGTCTCTTCCATTTTTCTTCCTTCTACTACAGACTGTAGTGATGTTGGTTTGGATGCTCATTTATTTCAGGAGGTTGAAGTTGTTGCTGTCATTGAGCATAGATCTCTTGCACTTGCTAATAGAGTATTGCAGAAATGAAAATACATACACTGTAACCGAGAAAGAACTTTTGGCTGTATATTGGGTGTTGAACAAGTTTAAAAATTACTTACTGGATCACTAAGTCAACATCTACACTGATCACAAAGTATTACGTTACCTTCAGGTGTATAAGCTGCACCATAACAGAATTACTCATTGGGCCTTGTTTTTACAGCAGTTCAGTTATGAAATCAGATACATTGAGAGCACAAAGAGATCTTGAAAATTTGCAAAGACATCTGCAAGTATCAAAGCCAAGACCAGAATTGGAAATTGGTTAAGATCATGTTGGGTAAGAAAGGAGGAGGAAAGATGGGACAATATTATAAAGTGCACAAGGGTATTTTATTCAGGAGACATAAGACTGACTTGGAGGACTGGAAACTATGTTGGCTGGAACAATGTATTCATACTTTAATTACTTACACACATGAGAGTTTTGGTCATTGTGTATCAACCAAATGCATGCAAAAGATTCAGGAAAATATCTGTTTTTATAATGTAGGAGGGAGTGTCAAGAAGCAGATGGCCAGCTGTGACAGATGTCAAAGTGTGAAGGTATATAACCAAACAGGCAGAGCACAAAAAAAAAAAAAAAACCACACACACACTGTCTAATAGTAACCTAGATCTGGGTTGACATATTTTCGAAGTTCATAAAGCTGTTTGCTCTTAAGAAAGCTACCAGTAAGCAAATCGCCTCTAAGTTTGAAAACACAGTTTGCAGCTGAATTCATACGAGCTCTGGATTCTGTTTTGGGAAGTGAAGTGAGTTCAAAATTAATTGCGTATGTTGATGGCATTCTGGTCACTGAAAAGACTTGGGAACAATGTCTGAATGTGTTAAGAGACGTGTTTTCAAAATTAGAATCAGGAGGCGTGACTCTGAAAATATGTAAGTGTAAATTTGGTATGGAAGAAGTTAAATTTTTAGGACATTTTATATCTGCAAAAGGAATTACATCTGAGAAAGAGAAACTTGATGCTATTGCCAATTTTCCTACTCTTCACAACAAAAGACAGCTTAAATCATTTTTAGTGTTAACTGGATTTTATAGAAAATTTTGTAGCAGCCAAGCTTCGAATGCTCCATGCTTGTGTGAACTTTTGAAGAAGAATGCAATTTGGGATTGGAAATTAGGAGTGTCAGGGTGCTTTTGATGTGATCAAAGGACAGTTGTGTCAGAGTCAGATATTGTTCAGGCTGGATTAGTCTCTTCCATTTTTCTTCCTTCTACTACAGACTGTAGTGATGTTGGTTTGGATGCTCATTTATTTCAGGAGGTTGAAGTTGTTGCTGTCATTGAGCATAGATCTCTTGCACTTGCTAATAGAGTATTGCAGAAATGAAAATACATACACTGTAACCGAGAAAGAACTTTTGGCTGTATATTGGGTGTTGAACAAGTTTAAAAATTACTTACTGGATCACTAAGTCAACATCTACACTGATCACAAAGTATTACGTTACCTTCAGGTGTATAAGCTGCACCATAACAGAATTACTCATTGGGCCTTGTTTTTACAGCAGTTCAGTTATGAAATCAGATACATTGAGAGCACAAAGAGATCTTGAAAATTTGCAAAGACATCTGCAAGTATCAAAGCCAAGACCAGAATTGGAAATTGGTTAAGATCATGTTGGGTAAGAAAGGAGGAGGAAAGATGGGACAATATTATAAAGTGCACAAGGGTATTTTATTCAGGAGACATAAGACTGACTTGGAGGACTGGAAACTATGTTGGCTGGAACAATGTATTCATACTTTAATTACTTACACACATGAGAGTTTTGGTCATTGTGTATCAACCAAATGCATGCAAAAGATTCAGGAAAATATCTGTTTTTATAATGTAGGAGGGAGTGTCAAGAAGCAGATGGCCAGCTGTGACAGATGTCAAAGTGTGAAGGTATATAACCAAACAGGCAGAGCACAAAAAAAAAAAAAAAACCACACACACACTGTCTAATAGTAACCTAGATCTGGGTTGACATATTTTCGAAGTTCATAAAGCTGTTTGCTCTTAAGAAAGCTACCAGTAAGCAAATCGCCTCTAAGTTTGAAAACACAGATTTTCATCAAATGGGTATTCCTAAAACAATTTTATCTTATAGTGGTTCTCAATTTACATTACAAGCTTGCAAAGAGTTTGTTGATCATACAAAAATAAGGCATTATCTAACCTCGGTGTACTATCCTTTGAGTAATCCTGCAGAAAGATATATCAGAGAGATTAGAAGACTGTTCAGAACATATTGTAGTAAAAATCATACCAGATGGATAGATTATGTCAGTGGCTTTGAGGATATTATGAACAGCTAACATCATTCCTCAACAGGTTTTTCACCATCTGAAATCATGTTTAATCATAGCTCATTTACCCTTATTTCTGAGAATGTCACTGCAAGAGAGGGAAGAGTGTGTTAGGGAGATGATGAAAAAGCAGGGGTATAGAAGACAGCACAGACATGATGCTAGAAGTAGCTTTTCTAATTCTTAGGTAGGAGATGTTGGGTTGGTGAAAGCAAAAGAGAAATATGAAGTGTTGACTTCTGAGATAAGGAAATTTTTACTATTTATATTGGACCTTTCAAAATTCTTGAAAGCCCACAGCCTAATGCATATAGACTTGTGTATCCTAAATCTAAGGAGTTGTTTGGATCACACAATATCACTGAACTGAAAGTGTATGGACATGATCCGTAAATATCTAATTCTCTTTTTTTTCCATTGTCAGGAATACAGTATGTAAGATGATGTGATTTTTAAAGTTCTGTCTCAGCTATTGAATGAATTTAAATCTATGATACACTATATAATAATGTTTTGTAATAGTTTTGTGCTTTAGAATTTGAAACATATATGCCATGAGTAGATCTTTTTACAATTCTGAATTGGGAAACTGTCATTAAATATCTAGTAGTGAGTTTTCGTACTGTAAAAATTAGAAATAGTATCTTAGTATATCTGTGTGTCTCTCACATTAGTTCATTTTTTTCTTTGCATGTAGTTCTGTTGCATACGTGAATACTTTTTAATCTCATCTGATGTAAATTCTTTATACTTGCTTTTGGAATATAAATAGGGAGAGTGTATGCCATGTGATGTGAAGAAGGTGTTGAACAACTTATTTAGTAAATAAAACAATGTTCCAGGATTTGATTTTGTTGCAGTGTGTGATGAGAATTCTAGGGAGGAAACTGAGAGATGTCGGTGGATACACTCCCACACTGCTGTGTGGCTGTACCCTTTGGACCAGTCGACTTACAACAGATCATAGATGCTGGGTAATGTACTCAAGCATCTGTCAACTACATCAGTGCTGTGACTGAGATTTGTAAATTGTTAGTCAAGACTGCCAAAGACAGTGTTATTCCACATAAATGCATGTTTTTTCAACTATGGGGATTAACTTTCCAATACAAGATGTAACTTTTAATCAGTATATTTTTTTTATCTGTTGTAAATGAATCTTTTAGGCCTTTTTGTATGTAGGTTAGTTAGTATGGACAATTGGCAAATAGTGTGGAAAACATTTACTAGTATAGACAATATAACAAGATGTATACATGTCTATTTTCATACACAGATTTTGGTCCTCAAGCCACTCAATTATGTCATAATTCAAAGGTATTTATGACTCTGTTTACCTTTATTTATCCCAAGTGCTGCAATATTGTATCTGACTGGAACTTGAATTGTGGGCAAACTCATGCTTAACTCTGTTATGGGTACCCCTGGTGATGGTGACTCTGTGTGTGTACTCAAGGGGAGCGTGCAACTATTGATTGAGGCTAGATGCCTCTCATAATTACTCTTTACATATGATTGAAGTTATCGATATGATTATGGATTTTATTTATTTTGTTGTGTCGAAACATTTGTTGCTGGTCTGTACCCAGTGCGGATTGAATTCATGATTCGATCCCCATATTGTAAGCTTAGGCCCCAATATTTTTTCATCATTTTGTCCTTTCATGAGTCAGCATATCCTTAAATGCTCTGGTTTATGTGGTTAATTGATTTTGTGCTATATTCCTACTCTGGTCTGTTTTCTTGTCAACTCACTTGTTGTTCACTTAGCCTCTGAATTTTTTTTCTCTACTCATTTGAAAATTTTGAAGGTGTGATTTTATGGATGTAAACTTGAAATTTGTAATTCCAGTAATTTACATTGTCTCTGTATTTATTTCTATGGTTTAGTGTTGTAATGTGGTTTTGTCTTCATATCAATTGTCTTGTGACAGAAGGTTTCACAGATCAGAAAATCTGAATGTCATGTCCTGACATATGTATAATTATGATTTGTATATTTGATATTTTTCTTATGTTTTCTGTAATATGTTATGTATGAGACACTTTTATACATCTGTATTCCATCTTTTGGCTTTATTTTGTATATCATTTGCCAGACCTTATAGTCTGTCAAAAAATACTGTAAACACAGTTCCAAATTTTTTAAGGGGATATTGTAAAGGGATATCCTCCTCTAGCCTTACTTTTCCTCAACAAAAGGAGTCGATACGAAAAATAATTACAACTTGAGGGAATATGGAATAGTTGTAGGTAAACAACTAGAATTCTCTCAGATACAGATTTATTCACACTTAGCTTCTACACAGATACAAGTCCGGAGGTTAACTGCCGTTAGCATCCAACATCATGCCCAAAGCCCTCTCCTCAAAGATAGCACACTTACGCACTGAACAAATATCGATATTTATGGCGCTCTATGCCACATAACCCCCCCCCCCCCCCCCCCCGCACAGTATGGAGTAGGGGGGGGGGTGAGAAGTTAGGAAGGTAACGTACAGTTCTTCTGTGTCAGGCGGAAGCGGTCGACTGGTAGGAGACAGGCGGGTGAAACCTGGCACATCGACGGCGAAGTCAGCAAGCGACGCCGGCGGCTGAAGACGACGTCCCGTCCTGGAGTGGAGGTGTAGCACTTCGTCAGCCGGCAGGCAGAGAATCACCTTGCCAGAAGGCCTAACAAAGGCACGCAAATAGCCACACGCAGCACTTCTGCTCAATTTAAAGCAGCGCACCACACGAGATTCTGAACTTCCTCCCTCAACATTATCACACGTGAATACCACACACACCGTATCGCCATCTACGACAACAGATAATTTATGTATGTCATCAGGGTGTACATGTGTTGTGAATTCTTGGGTGGCACCTGTACGATCAATGGTAGGGAGGCAGGGAGGTGTGGGAAAGCCATGGCAGGGGGAAGAATCTGCTAAGAGGGAGGTGGCAGGTGCACTGGACTGCGCAGGAGACAACCTCGGGCGATCAGCTGACAGACGAGGGAGCGTGCCCGAAGGCAATGAGGAGCCAGCGCGGATTGGACAGCATGACAAAGAGCTGTCACATGAAGATGGTAACACAATGGTAGAATCCGAGTGGTTGGCAGTTCGACTGCGAGGGCTGTGAGGAGTGAAGCCCCTAAAAGATTGGCGACTCGAATTAAATGAACGTGGAGAAGGAGCAGTGCTCGACAGAGAAGCACGCTGTGGAGAATCAATACCCGAATGAATGGTATGGGAATATGGATGGCCGCTCGAAGCAGGAGTGGGAGAAATAGGGGCAGAATCAGGGAGGTTCACCTGAGGCTCAATGAAAGCTGGTTTCACTCGGTTGAGTGAGACCGTGGTTACAGAGACTTTTATGAGGAGATCATTGTTATTCTCAGAGCATTTGATGACCCTGTAAGGACTTGTGTAGGGCGACTGAAGCGGGGCTTTGACTGAGTCGTCTCTGAGAAACACGTACTCACAAGAGTCTAGCGTGCGCAGTACGTACACGTGCGGAGGTGTATGAGCAGCCGGAGGTAGCGGCTGAATTTTGCTGCAGTGCAAGTGCACCCGCTCGAGAAGTGAAGGGAGTTCAGAGGGCCGTGGAAGTGGGGTGGGAGTGACTAATTCTCCAGGCAAAACCAGAGGTTGGCCATACACAAACTCGGCTACGGAACCCTTGAGGTCTTCCTTGAAAGTCGCACGAAGGCCGAGAAGCACGAAGGGCAGTGCCTCTGTCCATAGTGAGTCATGGCAAAGCAGGGCAGACTGTAAGATGTGATGCCATCGCTCAACAAGCCCATTGCTTTGGGGGTGGTATGCAGAAGTATGAATTTTGACAATACCACACATTTTACATAAGTCAGAGGAAACTGAAGACTCGAATTGTCGCCCCTGGTCAGTAGTGAGGTAAACAGGTGAGCCAAATCTAGAGATCCACGAATCTAAGAATGCTCGACTTACTGTCTCAGAGGCAATGTTCAGAATAGGCACAGCCTCAGCCCACCGAGTCATCCTGTCAATAGCTGTAAACAAGTAACGGAAACCCTCGGAGGGGGGCAAAGGGCCTACAAGGTTGACATGAACATGGTGAAACCGGCCTGGCGGTTGGGCAAAACCGCCAAGGGGTGGGGAAGTGTGCCTGGAAACTTTGTTCTGTTGACACAACATGCATGCCCTTGCCCAAGACTGACAGTCACGGCACATGTCTCTCCAGACTAACCGTTCAGCTACCAGATGGGTGGAAGCTTTGACACCGGGGTGTGCTAATGTGTGTAGTTTGTCAAAGACCTGGCGTTGAAGGGGCTTAGGAATGAATGGCCGCAATGTACCAGTCGATTCATCACACCACACTAAGTCAGATATGCCAGGGAAAGTAGAGCGTACTGGTTGTAGAGAGGAGCTGTGGTATGAAATTAACTACATGGTATCGGGGTCTGCCGATTGTAACTGAGGTAGGTCCGTTAAGTCAATTAAGGTTGTGACAGCACCAACACGCGAGAGAAAATCAGCAACCACATTGTCCGCTCCTTGGATGTAGCGAATGTCATTTGTAAATTGCAAGATGTAATCGATGTGACAAAAGCGTCATGAGGGCGGATCAGCCGCAGGATTTTTTATGGCAGCAACCAACGGCTTGTGATCAGTGAGCACATAGAAATCCCATCCCTCAACATCAGTTCTGAAGTGTCTTATGGCCTCGTAAACTGTAATTAATTCTCTGTCGAATGCTGAGTATTTCTTCTGCACGTTGTTTAGCTTTTTTGAGAAAAACTGCAGGGGGGGTCATGACATCGTTGTATGTCTGACTCAGTACTGCACCGATAGCATTGTCACTTGCGGGAGCAGTGATAAACATTGTGGCATCCGCACGTGGGTGAGCGATAGTGACAGCAGAGGCCAACAGCTGTTTGAGTTCGTTAAATGCCTTGTCCATGTCTGGTGTCCATGGTACCTGGCGGGTGCCAGAAGTTTGTGGGCCAGTGAGAGCATCTGTGAGAGGAGCCTGCACCACAGAAGTGGCTGGCAAATGTTTTCGGTAATAATTAACTGTTCCGATGAACCTGCGTAATTCCCTATAGGTCTGAGGGCGTAGCTTCTTGAGAACAGGCTTGATCTTGTCCTGCGGTGGTGTCAGACCCTCCGATGACACAACATAACTTAGGAATGTGACAGATGACTGATGCAATTGAGTCTTTTTATTGTTCAGTTCAATACCAGCGGCTGCTAAAATATGTTTCATGACTTGAACACGCTCCTCACTCTGTTCCAAAGTAGAAGCAAAAACCAATATGTTGTCCATGTATACGAAACAAAAGTCTAGATAGGATAAAGTTTGATTGATGAAACGCTGCCATGTTTGGGGGGCATTTTTCAACCCAAACGGCATAAATTTGTATTGGAACAGCCCGAAGGGAGTGGTTATGGCAGTCTTTTCGATATCCTCCGGAGCCATAGGAATCTGATGAAATGCGTGCTTACAGTCCAAAACAGAGTACTTTGCACCTGCGAGCGCATGATTGAAGTCTGCAATGTGTGGGACCAGATATTTATCAGTGATGGTGCGGACATTTAAACGCCCCTAGTCTCTGACCATACGCCAAGTACCGTCTTTCTTTTGATCAAACAGGATAGGACTAGCCCAGCAACCGGAAGAAAGTTCAATTATTCCCTTTTGTAATAGATCATCCAATTGTTCTTTTGCAATTTTCATAAATTCCGGCTTGAGGCGGCGTGGGCATTGCAATATGGGCGGCCCATCGGTTAGATGTAACCGATGAACTGTGTGACTACTGCAATACGTGGCATGGCACGACAGTCAGATGTCCGTGAAGCGGAGCAGGCAGTGGCGGACGGGCAAAGCTGTAGCGCTGAGGGCATGGAAGTACGGTGTGCCAACCGCTCGTAGGCTGCATAAATGCTGCACGCGTGTTCACATGGGTGAGGTTGGTACACTAGTTCTTGGTAGCGGGCCGTGCCGCTACGAGCGCTGTAGGCACGAGTGGGCGTGGCCGAACAGCAGATGGCCGTAGTTCATTGCCACGAGCTTGGCCGGTTAATGGTCCATTCGGAACGCAAGGAGCATGAGCTCTTGGGCATACACTATCATTACAAAAGTGGCGCTGACACAGTTTACAGAGTTCACAACATTGTCGTTAACATGTGCGGGCATGGGAACACCAGATTGGCATGGACTGACCTTGTCTGTAGCCAACGAGTCGTCTGCTTTTAGTGCCGCGAGGCGCTGTTGTGTGGAGGCCAACTCGTGGTGTATGTTGCGGAGATGCAGCAGCATTTCCGTACGTTCCATCCGCAACTTCGAAGACTTGGTGCACTCCACTAGCCACTTGTTTGTCCAAGATTGCAGCTCCAAGGATAGGTGTACACACTTATTAGCACAGCACACATGTTTGGTGTTAGCCGAACTGTCACTCGCCGGAGTGAAAGGAATATGTTTGTTGGGGGGGGGGTAAAACACAGTATTTTGCACAAAATCTAGTGACAACTGATAGTGCTTGATGATATCAATTCCGAGAATAGGTTCTTCAATTGTTGACACTAGAAACGTCCACTCCAGCTTGCACTCGGGCGAAAGTTTCACTGTATACAAAGTGGAACCCGAACACTGTAGGGTAGACAAGTTCACTGCATGAAGTACTGTTTTGTGTGGTTGCGCTTTATTGGTTGCTAAGCGAACCGGCAGCAAAGAGACGTCTGCGCCAGTGTCTACCAGAAAACATACACCTGATCGTAAATCGCGAACATAGACTCGACACACTTACTGTTGTTGTCCGAAACGGAGTGCAACGTGGGATGGTGCCCATTGTTTACATTGCAGGAGGTGGCACCGTAGCTTACCTGTGGTTGGAGTTTGGGTAAGAACACGGTGACTGGCATTTGCGAGCTTGCTCCCCGAATCTCGCGTGGAAGAAACAGTAAGGTTGGGCGGGCCTGTGCTCCTGTGGGTAGTTGCTAGGTGATGGAGTACATGCCCCAGAGTCTTCCACAGAGGCCAATGCACTGTCGTTGCGGGGAGTTGAAGGTGCAGGTAGGGCGGCTAGTTTGACAAACTTGTTATTAGCAGCACCAGACAAGGGCGTAGCATCAGAAAGCATCTTAGTGCGGTCACGTTCAGAATGCATTGCACGGAACTCACGTTGCCTGGCGGAGTATGCTCTGTCGGCGGTGCGTAAATGTTCATTTACTGGCCTATCTTCATACGCAGAGATTGCAGTCTGGACAGGCAAAGGCAGCTTTTCAGTCCAGATTTCTGCGAGTGTGTCATCAGGCACAACTTGCTCATCGACGAGAAGATGGATGCACCACCACAGCTGGGACGGAGACCTGTCGCCGAGACGCTCTTCGTAGATGAGCTGTCGCACATTTTCTCTCCTGGGTTTAGAGATGCACTCCAGTATCGTCTATTTCGCCACAGCATACTTCCCTGCTAGGGGGGGTGCTTTGATCAGATCGTAAATTAAATCGACGCGGTCGTGAAGATGGTTCATGAGGCAGGCGAAGCATGCAGCGTCGTCCAAAGCACAGACATTGAATGTTTGCTCAACCAGGTTAAACCAGAACTCCAGGTGAGCAGATTTGAAGTCTGGTAGTTTCGGCAGATTCGGCACTGCAGTCACTGCAGAGGTGCGCCTATTACTTCAGACGGAAGTAGAGCATGCAGAAGATAGCGAGTCCGAATTATTGGCATCCCGTAATGCGGGAATCGTGAAATTCACTTGACGCCGGGGGGCGGCTGAGAAGCGATGGACGCTCAAATGGTGTGAGGATCGTAGTCAAAATGTGCATTCTCATTGACGTGGTATCTCGGAGAGAAGCCACAAGTACTTAAGTACGCCGGTGTATGTCTGTTATGCACAAAGTATTCACTCGACCGTGAGTGGTGGGGCTGGTTGTAGATGTCGGAGTAATTACTGTCCAGCACAACATTGTTGACTTGATTAGAAGCAACACAAGGATCCCACACACGTCCACTAGGATGCACACTTGGTGTGATATTTGCTGTTTGGCGACCATTGAACATCTGTTGACCAGCCGGCGCAGAAGGATACACACGTGGCGGGAACTGATTCGAGTTTGAATTTACTACTGGATTTTCCAAAGTAGCAAAACCTCGCTCGACACCACGAACTGTATTGAATTGTGCATTTGACACAGGAGTAGGAATGTTCCGACCAACACTCTGTGGAGAACACGTGGGAAGGTCTAGGCTAACAAAGCCAGAGTCCATGACCGTTGGCGGTTGGAAGAAACTGGCGGCACTCGATGAATTCCACTGCATGTTCTGGCTGAAGGATTCCGAAGATTCTTGCGGCATGTCCACTATGACGGCAGGAGTGATGGAGAGATGTTGCTGAAATCCGGGTGGCGGTGAGTGCTGAAAGACCATTGTCTGGAGCTGAACAAAGGCCCTCGCGATCGCGGAGAAACCCGACACGGTAGGCACGTAAATAACCATCGGGTGGTAACTCGGACACGTATTACACAAAAAACGGGGTCACCAGTGAGGGAATATGGAACAGTTGTAGGTAAACAACTAGAATTCTCTCAGATACAGATTTATTCACACTTAGCTTCTACACAGATACAAGTCTGGAGGCTAACTGCCATTAGCGTGCAACATCTTGCCCAAAGCCCTATCCTCAAAGATAGCACACTTACGCACAGAACAAATATCGATATTTATGGCGCTCTACGCCACAACAGCAAATATATTATTCCTCTGTTTGTTGATATAATTAATGGTTCTTTTAGCACTGGTTCTTTCCCTAGGGAACTTAAGCTATCAATAATAAAGCCATCATGTAAAAACAGTGATCCTTATAATGTAAAAAACTACAGACCTTTATCGAAGCTGTCTTGTTTCTCAAAAATTTTTGAGAAAATTTATGAAAGACTCTTTGCTGTTTTGAACAAAAGTGGAATATTAGCCAACGAAAAAACTGGTCTGAGAAAAAATAGACCAACTGAAACTGCTATATATAATTTCCTAAAACTTGTTTTAATTCCAGTAACCATAAAGAAATAAACTGTGGATTGTTTTTAGTCTCATCTAAGGCATTTGATGTTACTGACCACAAAATTTTGCTTGACAAACTATACTGCTACAGAGTCCTTGGCACTGCTCATATATGGTTTAAATCATACTTATCTAACAGATACCACAAAGTGGAAATAGTTCATGAAGGTAAATCCTACTTTTCTGGATATGAGGAAGTTACCCATGGAATGCCCTGAGAATCAGTGCTGGGATCCCTGTTGTTCTTGATATTCACAAATAACTTTTCAAGTTATTTCACACAAGCAGATGCTGTACTGTTTTCTGACAACATTACTCAGTTATTAAAGCTCAGAATGTGACTGACTTACACAAAAAAATAGAAATAACAAATGAAGAAGAAGTTAAACTGTTTAGAGAAAACAGTCTGTTTGTTAATGAGAAGAAAATTTTATGGAGAATTAAAGGCATACATCAAATAAAGCAATGTCTCTAACATAATAGTTAAGTTAGGGGAACAGAAAATACTACAAACTTCAAATACTAATTTTTTAGGAATTTGGTTATCTGAGCATCTTGAATGGGATAAACGTGTAGAATGACTCAGTAAAAGAAATTAAGTAAATGCTGTTATGTATTAAGAATGCTCAAAAAATCCTGCAGTGAAGAAACAGTGATGAGTGCCTATTATGAATTCATGCATAGTCTACCATGATGTGGTGCCTTATGTTGGGATTTTTCAAGTCTAGCAAAACACTCCTTTACTATTCAAATATGAGCAACAAGAATTATAAAAGGGACTGCACCTAGGGAGTCTTGTAGGAAAATATTCAAAAAACTGAAAGTTATGACTGTTCCATCTACATATATTATGAAAGTGTATGCTTTTTGAAATCTGATTCCCAGCTCTTTTCTTTGAACAGTGATTACCGCAACTATGAAACTAGGCACAGAATTGACTTCCATAGAGAAGCTCATAAGAAAGCCCAGTATCAAAAAAGTGTAATATATCATCCCAAAATTCTTTTCAGTGCCCTTCTCTTAAGAGTTAAAAAGATACCAAAGCTGCACATTTTTTTAAAATGAGCTTAAGAAAATACTTACAAGTGAAATCTTTTACAGTATTGATGAGTACATAAATGTTATGACTTTGAGGTCAACCATAACTTAAGTTAAATATAGCCATATGTCACTGGACATAATGTAAACTTAAAACTTATTTAGTTTATGTATTTGGTTATCTGTATGATTTTATCTGAATCTGTATAATTTGCTTCACATCAGTTTCCATGTACAACCGAAACACTGTCACATGTGTAAATTAAA
Organism: Schistocerca piceifrons; assembly: GCF_021461385.2. Lineage (NCBI taxonomy): Eukaryota > Metazoa > Arthropoda > Insecta > Orthoptera > Acrididae > Schistocerca > Schistocerca piceifrons. Next base: position 496,570,166 of record NC_060143.1, on the reverse strand, counting down.
CACACATACCATAATTATTACAAAAAATGTAAGTTCAAACACTAAAAAAGAGAACAGAAACCATCATATGTTAACAAACTGTGTAACAATTGGTTATCCCAGACTTCAAGAATCACAAGCCCCTCAGAACAGATTGCCAAATAATGTCCTGGTGATGATGTTACATGTGTCTGTCCCTGGTTCCAAATGCAGCAGCTTTGGTCAACTTTATAAATTCCCCTCATACATGGCACTCTACATACTTGGCCAGCAGAATGTACTGTTGAGAACTTCTTAATTGCTACAGTATTGTCACCCATTATGGCATGCAACAATCAACTAGTGAATGTGATCTGTGACTAATAACAAATGCAAAGCAAAAATCAAATATCCAACCATTAACAACATGCTGAACTAATAAATCCAAAGAAAACCTTAAATCTGTTGCCAATAACTTCTCACACTACAAAAATTCGCTAACATAAAGCTCTAAACAGATAATTTCAATATGAAAGAGACCAGTAATATACAGTTCCTGACAAACAGCACTGTAAAAGTTGCATCGTTCACTAAAAACACTCAAACATTCACATTCAACACTAGACAGTGCCATTCCATACTACAAAATGACCTTTTCAAAGATGACGCATTTCAAATACACTGCTTAGCCTTGACGTCGCATAACACAATAGTTAAGTCATGACACACACACACGCATGCACACACAGAGAGAGAGAGAGACAGACAGACAGACAGACAGACAGACAAAGAGATATTAGTAGAAAAGCAGTTAGTTTGACAAGAGCCTCTAATCTAACTTTTGCACTACTCAGCTGCTTTTCTATCTAATACTTCTAACAAAGTACATATATGTTAACTTTTTTTTTACATGTAATGTTGCTGGCTATACATTTACAGGTAACTTTCAAGCCTGATTAATATAAACATTAATATTAACTGTAATTTATGTCCCCAAGGCAATGTTTCTAATGAGTTGTAAAAGAATGACTAGTAAGCTGCTCTTTTATTTTAGTATTGAATTGTTTGGATTTCAAACTCCCTCTCTGATGCTTACCTGTTAAAGACGTTTGCACTAGAATACAACATTTCATTCTGAACCCTTGAATGGGAAGCTTAGCATATATGGAAATTATTTTTACTTCTGGTAGTGTGGTTATGAATTTTGCAGTCCATCATAGGCTCATTCTTATCATTAACCATACTTACAATTAGAGAGTAAATATATTACAATTTAGGCCTTGGTCAATTATTAGCTGCAATTCAACTCAGTAGCTTTGACGCATGATGTAGCTAGCTTATGTTGTGTGATATCATGGAGACAGGGTATATTTGGAATGGTTTGTTTTTGTAGAGTGTGTGTTGTAGTAAGCAGTTGCACTCTCTATAGGTGGAGGGTATATTTGGAATGGTTTGTTTTTGTAGAGAGTGTGTTGTAGTAAGCTGTAGTACTCTAGTGTTGGATGTCTGCGTTCCTAAATTGGGACATAGTAATGGTACAGTTGTATGGGGTTGAGTTAGTGTGTATTGGCCTGCTGAAATTGTATATTTTGCTGTGGTGTCTTGAAATATTTTATCGCTTGCAGTATGGAGCTGTTTTGTAAGTAGTTGTTGGCTTATCAGTGAATATTTTTAACTTTGGTAGTTAGTAGCTATCTATTTATTTTGCCTTTTGAGCAGTCGGGTTGTTGTTTTAATTTATTGGTTCATCGAACTGAATTTTGTGTACTTCTTATACTTATTTGCATGTCTGAAAAAAAGACATTGGTGACAATCCACAGCTGTACAAAATAATTCAAAATTAGTGAGCCATGATAAAACGGATGTAGACAGTGTGAAATGTGGAAGTATGGGTTAATCCAGGGAACGTGTAAGTATAGCCATATTTGTTAAGCTGGAAAATCCAGTTTCAAGTCCCAGCATGGTACAAGTTTTCATATGTCACTGTTCAGTAGTAAATATATACCTAATACTGCTCATGTCAAAGAGTGTGCTATCAGTAAATTAATTCTGATTAATTTTGCATGTTTGTCATTAGGACATACGGATCCAACTGTGAGATTTAGCTCCACAGACCTCGATGCTGCAATGGAGGAAAATACTCCTAGTGTGGTTATGTTTTTACAATTGCTTGGACTAATTGCCGAATGTGTGAAGTGCACGTTTTGAGAGCAGGGACTTTTATGTGTGAAGATGCTGGAGTGATAATACTGGAGATCTATAAGAGGCTCCTGGTTTGGACAATCTAGGCTGGACATGTGTGACTTGTGTGTGACATATTGTTGATGTATTGGTATCCACTTTGGTTGTGTGTGCATGGGACTGGTGTGAGTGAGATGTGTATGTTACATTGGTATTCACTCTGTTGTGAAGTGTGTGATCAATTTATTAATTATAGTGGATCTTTTGGGGAGAGGGGTGTTTGCCCAGTGTGTGAGTGGTGAAATTGATGAGTCACAGTTAGGTTAGGTGCAGTGTTGGAGGTGGGAGGGGAGAGATCATCCTGTGATTGCAAGAGTGTGGAGGGGCTGCTGTTTCTGGTGTTGGGTATTCAAATATTACACACACCAAAAAAAGTTTTGCATCACCCTGGTTCCCAGAACCAGAACAGGCACAGTCCCCTTGACTGTTCAGAGATGTCACTAAACACACCCAAACACGTAAACAACCATGCATGAGCAGCGTCTATTAGACACAGGGGGTCCGACAGCTGATCAGTTCCAGTCATTCCACCGGGAAGGAGGTCCACAGTTCATGTTGTCTGTAGTTCAACCATGCCTAGACAGTCAATACCACAGTTTGATTGCATCTGCATTGTTGCTTTGTGCCAGGAAGAGCTCTCAGCAAGTGTCCAGGCATCTCAGAGTGACTCAAAGTGATGTTGTTTGGACATGGAGGAGATACAGAGAGACAGGAACTGTCGATGACATGCCTCGCTCAGGCTGCCCAAAGGCTGCTACTGCAGTGGATGACTGCTACCTATGGATTATGGCTTGGAGGAACCCTGACAGTAACGCCACCATGTTGAATAATGCTTTTTGTGCAGCAACAGGACATTGTGTTATGACTCAAACTGTGTGCAATAGGTTGCATGATGTGCAACTTCACTCTCGACATCCATCTTTGCAACCACAGCAGCATGGTACATATGGGCCCAACAACTTGCCAAATGGACTGCTCAGGATTGGCATCACGTTCTCTTCACCAATGAGTGTCACATATGCCTTCAACCAAACAATCCTTGGAGATGTGTTTGGAGGCAACCCGGTCAAGCTGAACACCTTAGACACATTGCCCAGTGAGTGCAGCAAGGTGGAGGTTTCCTGCTGTTTTGGGGTGACATTATGTAGGACCGATGTACACTGCTGGTGGTCTTGGAAGGTACCGTAATGGCTGTATGATACGTGAATGCTATCCTCCAACCAATAGTGCAAACGTATCAGCAGCATATTGGCAAGGCATTCGTCTTCATGGACAATAATTCATGCCCCCATAATGTACATCTTGTGAATGGCTTCCTTCAGAATCATGACATTGCTCAACTAGAGATGCCAGTATGTTCTCCACACATGAACCCTATCAAACATGCCTGGAATAGATTGAAAAGTGCTGTTTATGGACAATGTGACCCACCAACCACTCTGAGGGATCTACGCTGAATCACCATTGAGGAGTGGGTCAATCTGGACTAACAGTGCCTTGATGAGTTTGTGGGTAGTATGCCATGATGAATACATGCATACATCAATGCAAGAGGATGTGCTACTGGGTATTAGAGGTACCGGAGTGTACAGAAATCTGTACCATCACCTCTGAAGGTCTCACTGTATGGTGGTACAACATGCAATGTGTGGTTTTCATGAGCAATAAAAAGGGCAGACATTATGTTTATGCTGATCTCTGTTCCAGTTTTTGTATAGGTTCCAGAACTTTTGGAACTGAGGTGATGCAAACCTTTTTTTTGATGTGTGTATTTTTAGGGTTGTGGGTCAACAGATCAGACAGTTGTCAGTAGAATTAAATGAGGAATGTATTGAGCAAGTGGTTACAGTTACTTCGGAATGTTTCTCTTCTGCTAGAGAATTTGGGGCATTGAGCTCTACACATCTGACAGTTAACCATAGAGGGAGGTACCAGGGGTATTTAAATTTATTACAGGGAGGAGGAAGAGGCACGCTTCAACTCAACAATTTCATCTCGATGAGTATGGTTGGAGAAGAATTGTGCCTGATAATTACTGTCCGTTTAAATTTTCAATAGGTTTGTGGCTAAAATGTATAGGCCAAAGATGGTTAGTTAATGTTTTTGGGTGGGAGGGGGGCGGGGGGGGGGGGGGGGGGGGGGGGGAGAGAGTTGGTGGTTTTTTTGCAGGAAGACGGTTTTAGAAGGGGGGTACTTGTTTAGTATGTCTGTGTTGCTTTTGTGGCTTATGTATTCTGAAGTTCTGAATGTTGGGTATACATCTTATCTGGTTTTCTAGTCTAGGTATTTTGTTGGGGATCACTATTAGTGGGTGGGTGGTGATTATGGTGGTTTGGATTTTTGGAGAGATTTCTTTTTGTGATTGTTTGACAGTGACTGATATCAGAGCCTTTGTTAGAGTTATATAGATCTAATGAACTATTGCATTCCAATAGTGTGGGTTTTTTTTGGGTTTGTTTTGGAATTAAGAGATGTGATTCTTATTGCCATATTTTGCCCAAAATCGCTCTAATTTCTGCAGTTCCCCCCTTTTTATAGGTCAACTTAAATATTTCACATCTTAATTATAATTGTTTGTAGGTGTAATGCTCTATTTTGTGATCATCATGATGAATATGCTGAATATGGATGACTGCCACATTGATGATGTAATGAGTCAAAGCAGGTGGGTGGTGTTGGACCATGCAGTAATCTCTTAATGCCTAAGTGTAAGAATACCAAGGCTTGAAGAGGTTACTGCAAGACATTGTTCATCAGCTTTACACAATACTCTTACAGCATACTTCTGCAGAATGAACGCTACATGACTATAGTTGAATTACCCCAAAATATTATGCTGTGGGATTCTATTAAGTAAAAGCTTGCCACCAACCTAGTTCTTGGGTGAATGCAGTGAGAAAGATTTTTAAGTGCAAAGCAGGCAGAATGGAACTTTTTGGTTATCTTACACATGTGTTGGTCCCATCACTGTTTGTTTTCCATTTGCATGCCCAGGAATCTAACACATGGACACAGGACAATGCACACAAAAATGGTAAGAATAGAAGAGCCAGAATTAAATAAGCAGCATTCTAGCAAGTTAATTACTGTGTCCTTGTATCAATAACAGTTTCAGTTGGCAGTGATCCTCTCAACACTATTTACTGCCCAGGCTGATGTAAGGTTATGCCCTTAGGCTCAGGTGTTGACACTGCTGTTGATAGTTGTGGTATTTTAGACCGAATTTTAGGCAGTCCCTGTTTTGCAGCTGCTACAAGCCACAGCTGTAATCAGTCTCTCCTTTAAGCAACACAACATATCAAGATGGCTAAATTACACTTACAGTGTGAGTATCTCTTGCACTGCATGCTGATGTTGGCACTTTGTTGACACTGGTTGTAGACAATTGGATAATAGTATACAGTAGCCAATAAGAGTCAATAAATCTAATGATTTCTTTCAGTAGAAAATATGAATTACATACATTTGTTCCCAGTATGGAGAGCACCAGAATAACTTTTACTGATCTGATTATTATGAATGTTGGTTACAGATTTTCACATTTTTTGTGAATGGAAAAAGTAGGTGTGGTGACAGATTGACATAAAGCCTAGCCTAAGACCTATGTTAGGTTGCTATTTGAAAATCTGCTTGTGAGTTGGCAAAGCCAGTAAATCTCAACATGAAAATACATTTGCCATAATAGATTGATGTGTAGTGTGGCAAGAGATATACATTCACCATTGTTGTAACCTACTTTTATACATTATTTTTTATTTCACCAAAAATTGGAATGATTTGATTAAATTATATCCTGATAGAACAAGATAACTTTCTTCATATTCCATAGAAAACTATGAACGAGCATTCTGATTCAATGTTGACAACCAACTGACAATTGGTCATATTCAGTTCTTATCATTCAGCATGCAAACTGTTATCAACAGTGCCACACAACACAATAACTGTGGACACTGTTAGTGCACTTTTACCAAATAGATGGTAAGACCAAAGAATTTAGTACAGTTAAGACTCATTCTAGAACATTGCTACTTGTGTTGCTATCTTAGTAATTATGATAAGATAAAATGTTCCTCTTACAATTATTTACTGTCTCCATTTGTGGCTACAGTGCTGCTTGCAGAGGCTCTGCTGTCATGTGGTACTTCACTTTAGAAACTATTAGCCTTAAGTATTGTGGATGAGTGGTAGGAGAAAGTGAATGTCCCATTTTAATAGTCTGAGTGGTATATCATTTTTTTTCTCTCATTTTATCCATTTAGTTGGTTCATTCCTTATCCAATGATGATTGCACAGTTGCTATAAAAATGTTATAAAATTGCACCAGCTTTTACACTCTCTGTATACATATTACCTTCATGTTTGTGGCTACATAATAGCTTAGTGGCTTGAAAGTAATAATGATGTACATATTAGTGTCAGCCATTATTCGTGTTAGTGTTAAGGAAAATTTAATAATGAGAGCACATTTTTCTTCCATACTATGAGATTTTAATTATGTATGCTGCTGGCAAAAAAATACAACACCCTCAAGGATAGTGTTCAGTGGCACCAGAGTGTAATATGTGCATACTGAGGGGTTGTAGAGTTAGTGATTTATTTATCATGGTCATTGGCAATCAGATGGCACTCAAGAGGCCTGTCCCTGCGCCCTCTGTTTTGACTCAACAGGTAGTGACTGTGCTGAGTTTAGAGGCAAACAGTGTTTGCAACATTCATTCTATGGTACGACTATGGTTCAAATGGCTCTGAGCACTATGGGACTTAACATCTGAGGTCATCAGTCCCCTATAACTTTGAACTACTTAAACCTAACTAACCTAAGAACATCACACACATCCATGCCCCAGGCAGGATTCAAACTTGTGACCGTAGCGGTCACGCGGTTCCAGACTGAAGCGCCTAGAACCACACGACCACACCGGCCAGCAGTACGACTATAGTGTGCTGATGATTAGATACTCCTAATGAAGAAATTTAGCCATTTGAATGAGACTGAATTGAGGACATGCAAGAAGCTGGATAGATATATTGAAGAGTTGCTGTTTATGCTGGGCACAACATATCAGTGGTGTGTTGCTGCTTTCAGCAGTTCTCTATAGAACATTTTCACACCTGTAGAGGATTTCTGCACTGTACAGGTGCATATCAGTGATGCAGTGTGTGAGCAGTGGTGACTGGCTGAACATCACCCACAGAAGAAATCCAGGCACATGCTGCATCTTCTGTGTCACCAAGGACTGCTAGGAAGTGTCTAAGTGCAGCAATATTCAGATAATATGCCCCTCTGCCAAGCCATACAGCTGCTGTGACACAATGTGCTCATCGTGATGTAAAACAAGATGTAAAGCACAATCAAGGCTCTCAAGCCAATTTAATGTGTATGGGACATAGTTAAGAGGGAATTTACTCATTGTCTAGGGCCTGCAATAACTATTGACAAATTGCAATTGTAAGATGCTTGAGGCAATCTATTACAGGAGGCCATCTGGCATCTGAAAGTTCATTTGTGAACAAGAATACTCACCTCAGGTGCCATCAGAGGACGAGAACATTGGCTACTGATGTCACACTTTGGGCACCCTTTCCTCTGATGTGTGTTTCATTTGGTCAGAATTTTGTATCATGTAGTCCTACAGTGATGAACTACCTGTCATATCACTTTCTACTGAAATGGTGTTGTCCTTGAGGGTGTTCCATTTTTTTACAGTGGTGATGTTATCAACAAAGTAGGAATCAGCCAGAAGAAGAAATTTCAGTTCAGATTTAAAGTTTGTGTTGCTACTTGCGAGATATTTAGTGTTAGTGAGAAAATAATAGATTTTTAGAGCTACTTGGTGAACACTCTCCTGGGCCACTGGCACACTGTCATAATTAACAGTTATTTTTCTCCTGTACTTCAGTTAAAATAGCTTTGTAATCAATAGACAGTTTTGGTGTGAGGGAGGGGGGGGGGGGGGGATGGGGGGCAGAGGCTTTGGTTGTACACAACATTCTGACTACTAAAGCTATCAATAACTCGGAATGCACAGCAAACTGAACAAAATGTACTTAAAGATTATTGTTTTCAGTGGCAGTGCAGAGTACATTAGTGGATGTGGCTATGGGAGCAGCGATTGGCTCTCCTCTCCCTGCCCCACACTGACCCATGTACCCTACTGTGCTTGAGAAAACTCTGCAGTGCACAAAAGACTGCTAACATAAAGAGCATGTGGGTGTCAAGAGAGAACTGTGGGTGTCTGACTCCTGTTGCATATCAATTGCCTCTTCAAAAAGCCAATCACAAAGGTATTTAACTGAAGCAGAAAAATTTTGTCATGAAAAATGAATTTAAGCTGAACTTCGATTTTCTCTGTCACAATGTCACAAAAATATTTTTTATATATATTTCACGTCCACATTAGTAGTGTATGTATCTTCCTGTAACTTTTTGCCTAATTGGAGAACACATATGCATGCAGAGTCAGTGGTTGCAATGGTCATGTATTTCAGTCATGACAGGGGTGGGAGATGGGGGGGGGGGGGGGGGGCTGTTAGCAGTTTTAATTAATAATTTATGAGGTAGTTTTAGTTGTCCCAGCCAATGACTAAGACCAGTAATAAGTTTCTTAATACATCTATTGAGTTTCACCCTTTGTGGCCACAGTATTCTGATGAAATTTTAAACTGGAAATGTATTTCAGTGCATTTATTAAAATTGTTGCTTTTTGTTAATATCCTGTCCTCTGATGAGCAGGTTTCAGCATAGCGTTGAAGTCACAAAAATCGTAATCCACAGTGGTTGATTTGTTCTTTTTAGCCACAAACTATACTCACTGTACTCTAAACTTAGTAGGGCTGAAATATTTACTTTCAGAAGTCAATAAATTTTTTGAATGTTCAAAATACAGCAGTAACTACAGTCAGTATATTTGGCTGCTGGGCATGGTAATATGTATTTGTTGTGAGTGACGTTATTTACAGTATCAGAAATGTGCCTTGTGAAGAGTGTAGTACTTCTGTGATGGCCTTTTGAAGGGGTCTGAAAAAGAGATGAAACAAGACGCAGCTTTATGTAGCACTGTGGTGCTAAGCATATGAAGAATGCCATTGAAAACAATCATGTTTATTTGCCACAAACCTGTGAAATTCACCTGAAGTTGGAAGGCAGTAGGTCATGTAGTTCACTCTGCAGTAGCAAGTTAGGAAGCCATTACACTGCTGTCATAGAGCTAAACCATGAAAATACAGCAACTTGTACTGTTGTTTATTCCAGGATACATTTTGGACATGAAAAGTATATTGGTTTTCTATGCCTTAGGTGGTCTGAAAGGGAAGTCATTGCTGGTGAGTTCTGGTTGAATTTTGGAAGTGATACATTCTTACTGTAGGAAGAGTCTGTAGACACATGATTCATAATCATGATTAATATCCCATGTGAAAGTTTACATAATTTAAAGCTGTTGGGGTAAGAATAACTAAAAGTATGAACACATCATGTTATTGAAATGGTATTGTCCTTGAGGGTGTTGCATTTTTTCTTCAGCAATGTAGTTATTAATAAAGTAGGAATCTCCGACAAGAAGAAATTTCAGTTCAGATTTAAAGTCTGTATTGCTACCTGTCAGATATTTTGTATTAGTGAGAAAATAATAGATTTTTAGTGCTGTTTGGTTAACACTCTCCTGAGCCCTTGGCAGATTGTCATAGGTAATGGTTATTTTTCTTCAGTACTACAATTAAAATAACTTTGTCTGTCTTTGATGCTAGAGTGTTTTTGGAGCTTCATTTTAAGTGTGTCCCATTTTTATTTAACTGTAATGTTTGAAACTTTGTGGCTTACTTGAATAAGTTTCATTAGATGTGAATGCCTATCCATACAGTGTTAGACCATTTTGACCATTCTGTCAAAGGAGTGGAATTTTTACTATCATCAGCCAACTTCAGCTGCTGTAGGGAAGTTCTGGGCTGTGCAAGCAGTGAAAAGGTGAAAATGGTACAAGTAACTCATAAGCATAGCATCCATCCAAAGTGCATTTTTGGATAACCAATCCTTGTAGAAAAATCAAATGTTGCATGTGCATTAAGACAACATGATGCTAAAGTGTTAAATGTGCTTGTACATTCTGATGACACAAACTGAAAGAATTAATTTGATCTGCCTGAGATTCTTGCTCATGCATGGGTACCCCACATGGTTCATAGGCTTAGTGGGGACACTCATCATGTAAAAACCAGAGTACTGCTTCAGACTTTGTACCTCTATGGTGAAGTTGAAATCCTAGTGGTGTTAATGAAGAAAAGAAATAGAAGTGTGTGTCTGTTTCTACTCATACCTCTGTCCTTATACATGTAGCTAACAGCCTGTAGCTGAAATATCCTGTTGACAGTTTCAGTGTTAACTGGAGTATGTGCATTGTGTCAATTTTAATAGCTTAACTATTTTCCATGATTAAAGCATCAATATCAACCAAAGTCCTGTATAAAAGTGCATTTGTAAACAATGTAGTACAATGTTGGTAACATGAGAATCTACACATTGTATTGCAATCCTTACAACTACATTTTCAATTGTTTATAACGCGGTTGTGGCAAAAGAAATGCATTGACAGTAAAGGTAAGTAAAATGTAGAATAAGAATAGTAAATCTTACAGTACTGCCTGAGATTTTATTTGCTGGCTTTCCTTGCATAATTTTCTGGATTTAGCTAGATTTGCAGATGCCCTAAGCATAATGTGAATGCTGCCAAAGAATGACAATTGTGCTTGGAGGGACTATGCTGTATATCTTGCTTCCTTCAATGAAATAATTATCTAAAATTATTTATTCATGGGAAAGGAATTTCTAAACAGCTCAATTTTTATTCAGTGATTTTTTAACATTGAAATAAAAAAAGTACTGCAAGCCCACACATCTCTTAGGAGTGATAAGGAATGTAGAGCGTAAAACTAAATATTAGGAGACCAGAATGACAAAAATTTACTTTTTATTTGATATTTTAAGTGCAAAAATTAGGAATTTATAAGTTATAATACACAACAGAAGCAGTGACAGTCATTTGCACCCTAGCTTTGTTTCATTGGAATACAATTAAAATGAAATCAATATTTTCTTGAACATGCTTGAACCATTTCATATATGGTTCCACATTCACCAAGCATTATATAAAATGTCTGTTGAAAGTAGATATTGGAACTGAGAATATATAGTTGAAAGTAAGAGAGTTTCAGATATATATTTGATACCCTTTAGAAGCATACCTGACAGTTTGAACTGATGCACAAACCCATGAGGATGTCACACTCAGTTACAAACATTAGTGTATTTATAATGAATTTATTGAAAAAACTAGATATATTTTGTTATAAGGCACACTGGTATACAGACAGTTATATGCACATAATTGTTTTACTCATGTACATACTGTTTTGCATTACGTTCGTTAGAGCAGACTCGGAGGCAATATATTTGATCCTAACAAATTTTTGAGATTCAATATGTCATTTAAATAGATTATGCTTGATGAATCTTAAAGTGTCTGCAGTCATTTGTCAAATAATAAAATGCATGTAAAAGTAATTGGGGTAATGCACAAAAACTGCCAACTGAAAGTAAAAAAGAAGAAAATGTACAACTGAAGTAAAGATGTACTTGAAAATCACATCAAGATGAAACAAATCTCAGTACACTGGAATCAAATGCAAATTGAAGAACTTCCAGATGTTATTGTTGTCTTCTTCAGTGCCAAGACTGGTATGATCAGCTCTCTATGCCAGTCTGTACTGTGCAAGCCTCTTCATGCCTGCATAATTGCTGTAACCTACACCATCCATTTGAGCCTGCTCACTATAATGAAACCTTGTTGTACCTCTACAACCTTTATGCCCTTCCACATTTCCCCCATTACCAAAATGACAATTCCTTGATGCTTCAAGGCCTCTCCTACCAGTCATTCCCTTCGTTTAGTCACATTGTGCCACTCATTTCATTTCTCATCAACTAATTACAGTACCACCTCACTAGTTATCCAATCTATCCATATAATCTTCAGCATTTTTCTGTAACACTAAATTTCAAAACTGAAACTGATACTTAAATTCAAAGAGCACTGGATAACACAAGAAGGGAGAAGAAAAAAAATTACAAATTTGGAGGTCAGAATGTGATTCCTCATCCATATTCAGGATGAACATTTTTTAGCAAAATAAGATCTGGTGCATTTTGAAAATGTGTATGAAAATGAGGAGCTGGCAACACTGTCACATTGTGCAGTGCATCAGAATGTACAAAGGAACTTCCATTCCCTTGTTCTTATTGTTTATCAGTAGGATATCATTTGGTCACATGACAATAGCCTGTCACATGACAGTGGGGTCAATTAAAGTGCAGGCATGTGTCTGTTAATCACCCAATGCACAACCATAACTGGTCCTGTCAAGTTCATGAAGGGTGGCTTCTTGATGAAGTACACAAACGATGTATATGTCACTAAGCTTGTAGGAGCGAGGTGGCACAGTGGTTAGGCACTGGACTCGCATTCGGGTGGACGATGGTTCAATCCCGCGTCTGGCCATCCTGATTTAGGTTTTCCGTGATTTCCCTAAATCACTCCAGGCAAATGCCGGGATGGTTCCTTTCAAAGGGCACGGCCGACTTCCTTCCCCGTCCTTCCCTAATCCGATGAGACCGATGACCTCGCTGTCTGGTCTCCTTCCCCAAACCAACCAACCAACCACTATGCTTGTGGTGCTTGAAGCATCTGATAACAAAACAGCTGCAGCTACTTGTCCATATGCTGTACAGTACCCTCAAAGGCACCATTCTGATAAGAATGTTTTTCGTTACCTGGAGCAACACCTACAAGAAACTGGTAATCTTCATCCACAAGTAATGGACAAAGGTCATCCAAGGACTAGACACACTCCACAACCAGATGATAAGATTGTTGAAACCAGTCACCGCAGAGAAGTACCTACGATACTGCAAGACAGTTCCAGTTTGCTAGAAGACTGATTGTAGAAATATTGCACAATGATGAACTGCATCCATGTTATTACACATTAACTCAACACCAGCGCCCAGAAGTCAAATATAGTTCCACTCGTCAAGGTATTTTGAACCTCCACAACAGTCCTTACTGGTTGGAACACAACTGACATGTCCTCCATGAAGATGGCTTTCAGACGCACTTTGGCCTAAATGTGAGGGCTGGAATCATTAAAGGAGTGCTACTGGGCCCTTACCTATCACATTGGAATGAATGTGCATAACTATTTAAATGAAGAATTTCCAGGGAAATGGACTCATTGAGGAGGCCCAATTCCCCAGACATTAATCCACTAGAGTTTCATTAATGGGGAACGTTAAAGGAACAAGTTTACAGTACTCCACCCATGAACATGCAAGACCTAAAACTTGTGTAAATACTGCTTTGGCAGTGGTGAGTGCAAGTGTGTTGTGTAGTGTCCAGCTAAGTATGATCCAGAAGATTGGAACTACTGTGTATAGCATTATGCACAATCTACTGTAGCCTACCTATTGTGTTTTTTGTACTTCACTACAACAGATGATGTTACTGCATCCACTGCTGTTTCCTACTGACTTTACTTGTGTCATGAATGAAAAAGAGTGGTCATTTGTGTCTATAAGAAGTTCATCTTATGTCTTAATGTTTACATAAAGGTAACAGTTACAAAAAGAAATACACAAGATCCTGCATTGCGCAGTTGCGTGGTTGGATAGAATTTGGTACTTAAAAAAATATAAAAGTTTGGTGTAAATGTGACTTTAACATTAGTGAGTCTTGTTACCATTCCCCACAGCATTGGCTCATCTCACGAAGCTAATGGGTCATCTCCTGCACAATGCAGAGTTCCTGCTACCTGTTATTAGCCACATTGCACACAGCTGTATCATTGCCAGGGCTTTGTGTTTAAAATCACATTTCTTTTAAACCTATTGGCTAGTATGCATATGCATGCCATCAGCCCCCCCCCCCCCTCCCACACACATACACAGGATATTTGTGCAAGTAACTAAATCATACATAAACCAAGAAAAATGCAAGGGGGTAGTGGCACTGTGACTTTTAACAATATACAAGAAAAATTCTATGATCTGGGGGCACACGTGATTTGTCCCTGATAAGAGGTGATGGTGGGGAAAAATAGAGTTCACAGCAGAGGCTCTATGGAAACTGTGATCATGACTTCATTACTTGGACTGTGTTGTGGGAGGTATGTCTCCTTGACAGGAGAAAGGACACAGTACTTCAGATGTTTGGGGGACCAGTAAATCTGCATTGCATTGTTGAGCAGCATTTCTATAAGGGAGGTGATGCCAGCCACTGTGAGTAGGTTGTTGATAGGGCTGGTCTGAAAGGCACCTGTCCCAAGTTGGACACTACAATGGTGTGTCAGATCTAACACGTGCAATGCTGAGCTGTACACCAGCCTCCCACAATCAGGGCATGACAGGATCAGAGCTTTGTAGAGTCACAAAAGTGTAGAGCAGTCTGTACCTCATCTTGTGTTACTGAGACGGTGATGATGATGTTTGGTTTGCGGGGCGCTCAACTGCATGGTCATCAGTGCCCGTACAAAGTCCCAGTTTTTACACAGTCCATTTTCTTTTCACAATCCAATCTAGAAACTCTCACAAATAATGATGATGATGAACTGATGAGGACAACACAAATACCCAGTCCCTGGGGAGAGACAATCCCCAGCCTGGCTGGGAATTGAACCCGAGACCCCATGATACAGAGGCAGCAACGCTAGCCTCTAGACCATGAGCTGCAGACTGAGACAGTGAAGTCCATTAGGGTGTGACCAGTATGTTTGCCTAAGACGGTGAAGATGGGGAAACCATGTCAACTATGCATCAAATATCAATCCCACAAAATGGTAAGACTCCACCACATTGAGCAACTGGTCCTCAAGCTCGAGGTAGAATTCTGGTTGGGAAATTGACAGTACACCAATGACAGAAGTGCATTACACATGTCCTAGTGGCAGAAAATTGGAAGCCACTGTGCCTTTTGTATGGCACCCTTCAATCAGAGTTTAGCAACATCCACAATTGAGGAGCAATAGTAGAAGCACATCATCGCCATAAATGGAGGATGACACTGTATGCTCCATATGTGCAGCTAGTGCCACTAGAAAAAGGGACACACTCAATACAGTGCCCTGTGGAGCCCCATTCTCTCGTATATAGGGAGTGCTGTAGGGAGCATCAAGAGCATCAACATGAACCTGGAAAGTATGGTGATTCAAAAAGTTCAGGCTGAAAATTGGGAGTTGGCACCAGAGACCCTACTCACCAGAGACTCTGCCCATGGAGGGCAGTGAGGAAGTGGTGGACGCCATGTGATGTCATAAGCCCTATGCAAGACAAAGAAGACAGTGATAAGACGCTGATGCCAGGCAAAAGCTGGCTGAATAGCAGACTCCAGGTGGACTGCATTGTCAGGAGTAGAATGGCCTTGGTGCAAACTGCCCTAGGACAGAGTCAAAAGACCCTGACACTCACAGTACCAACACAGCCATTGGCTCACCATAAGTTCAAGCAACTTGCAGAGAACATCAGCAAGTTTAATTGGGCGACATATGTCCATCTCAAGTGAGTATTTGCCTCTTCTTTGAGTACTGGGATGATCTGATTTTCATGCCACTCAGACAAGAACTCTCCCTCACTCCAGATACAGTTGGAAATGGCCAGGATGTGACATTGGTAATCCAATGACAAGTGTTTGAGCATCTGGTGTGGATATGGTCTGGTCTCGGAGCTGTGTCAGGGCAAAGGGTTACACCTGTGAGAAATCCCCAGTCATTGAATGGAGCATGATAAGCTTCCAGGTAATGTGTAGTAAATGGTTAACTAAGTCTCTCTACCTGTTGTTAGAGAACATGGAATGTGGACCAATACTCCTCAAAAGCAGGGGACTTGGCATAATTTAAAGCAAAATGTTCAGCAACAGCATCTGGATCAATGTAGACATCATTATTCACAGAGGGTACTTATGCCTATAGAGATGTTGACTCTTCACCCAAACCCACGAAGGAGAGGTATGTGGTCCGACTGTAGCAATATACTGCACAAAGCAATCTCATTTATGAAGTGGCAGACCTGACACAGAACAGTTTAAAGGCAGTGAGGTGCTCTGTCAATGAATGTTGCTTATGGTGTAGGAGAGCCTGTCTGCAATCTCTAATAGCCTTGACAATTTTGGGGGTCCACCAAGATACTGTCTTCCGATGGATGGATAATATGGAAGAAGGGATCACTGAGTCAGCTGTCAATAGAATGGCTACAGTTGTGCCCTGGACCACCATGTGGCAGGGTGTGAAGACTGTCTGCAGTTGTGGAAGTATCCCAGTCAACTTAGGAGAGAGTAGATCTAGGTGGACGTTCAGGCAAGTGATGCTGGGGAAGGGTCAAAATAATCAGAAAATAATCACTGTCACACAAGTCATCATTGATTCTCCAATAGGTGGATGGAAGAAGACCTGGGCTGCAAACGGAAAGTTCAATAGCCAAATAAGATCCCTATGCCACATGAGTGGGACACCAGCATTCAAGAAAGAAAGATTGAGCTCTGCAAGCAAGTCTGCGACAGCTTTACTGTGGCCAGTGGTCATACTTCCATGTCACAAAGGGTTGTGGGCATTGAAGTCACCCAATATTAGGAAGTGTGAGGGGGAGCTGATAAAACACTGCAGATAATGTAGTCTGGGGCACTTCATCATGAGGGAGATACACGTTTTATATGGTAAACTTCAGAGATGTCTTCACATGAACAGCCACTGCCTCCAAAATCATGTTGAATGGCATGTGTTTGCTACACCACCCAATGCTCTGTCATAGTCAATGTGTTACTTACAATAGCCCAAATGACCTGTAGGATATGGGTCTGCATTTATGGGAAACAAGTTTCCTGGAGGGTGATATAAAAAAAGTGGAAATGGACAAAGGATATCTTAGCTCAGGCAAGTCACAGATATAACCACTACAGTCCGCTAGAGGATTACACTATCAGTATCCTGTGCAGACATGAAGGGACAAAGGAGGCAGGTCATGCCTTAATGCTGACTGCTGCCTCTGTTTGTGAAGATACACCATCAATGTACATTTATTCTGAATCGGGTTGATTATGTGTGGGGGTCCAGAGCCAAGAGGACCATCAGAAACACTGCCTCAGATACAGAGGCAGAACATGCCGGGTCTGGTGGCACAGGGGTCAACAGAATATTCTTCATTTTGGAGGACTACTTCTTGTCCTTAGATGATTTACCCTTCTGTGAGGGCTTGTCTGCCTCAGATTCTGGGTCAGAAGAGGAATGCAAATTCCTACAACCTACAACCTGTGGCTCCTTCAGCTACATGCTCACATTCAGTTGCAGGTCAGCAGAGTCCTTAGGAAGGGAGTGTCCTGAGGGTCCCCTCTCTAGTAAGGGGTGCTGGAGGAGGGCGTTGCTCCTATGGTCAGTGTCCCTGACTGATGTCCCTGGTGGATAAGGAGAGGACACTCCCAAATGGGGTGTGGTGGAAGCAGTAGGAGGACCTCCAACCAGAGAGCACGGGTGTAGTCAGGTGGACAGATGCAGCAGACAAGAAGGGTGATGGCACAGTCTAAAGAGGAAGACATCGTCATAGCAGTAGTGTACATCACTGTCATATGGGTCAAATGTAGGCGATCATTTTTCTTCTTGGCCTCTTGATATGTGAGTTGGTCAAGGATCTTGTATTCGTGTATTTCCTTTTTGCGTATGAAAACAGTGCAGTCTCATGTGAACAGGGTGAATTATGCTCAACAAGGAACATCTGCGTGCAACTGGTGGCCACAACACCTAGAGAAGGGGCTGGCATTGCAATTCAAAGATATGTGTCCAAACCTCATGCATTTGTAGCACCGCTTGGGAGGAGGAATATACGGCACACCATCGCCTTGACCTTCTCAGGCAATGAGTCACCTTCAAAGGACAAGATGAAGACTCTAGTATCCATCTGTTGTCTTTTGGTCTTTTCTAGACACAATGGAGAAAATACACACCTCACTGTTCCAAATTAGCTTGCAACTTTTCGTCAGTCTGTAAAAGGAGATCTCAGTGGAAAATGATACCCAGTATCATATTTAGACTTTTATTGGGGGCTATAGTGACAGGAATGTCACTAAGCTTGTCATAGGCAAGCATTACCAACAAAACAGAGCCACTTTTCATTACTGGAATCACTGTCACTTTCCCAAACCTGTCCTTGAGATGCTCAATGAACAACAAAGGCTTTGTGATCAAAAACGAATCACCATCCATCCTGGAACAAACCATGTATTGGAAGATTATAACAACAAAAGTAATCAACTTTTGGCAATATAACATAATTGTATTGTTGATACTATTGTGCAGTTCATGGATCGTTTGATTAAATCTCACCATAGTCATTCTTTTTTTCCATTCAATTTTAAATACTTACATCTCACAATTGTAAAATTCATCATCATTTTTATGAATAATGCACGTCTTCTTGTTTCTAATTACATATTGCACATGAAATTCCCATTTTCATTTCAAATATAAATTCTTAATTATTGATATTTTATGAAAGATTGTTATTAAAGGTTGCTTAAATTAAGAAAACATAATTTAATTAAAAACCAAATACTCTTTATTTGGACTATGTTCATAGTTTTTACCACAGATGTAATCTCACAAAAACCAGAGTGGTAAGCACTGTAGAAACATGAAAAAAATCATTTTCACAGCATGGAGCACACCACACAAATGCTGCATTTTTACATTTACCACTGTACCATTATAATATGAAACCAACAGGACTGATCTGGAGCTAAGGTGAGGGATTTAACCTGAGAAATAACAAGACTATTAAGCTGCCAGGTGTATTGGATCCAACACATGCAACTTTTCCACATGTCACTGCTGAATGCTGGTGGGATAATAGAATGGCACATCATAAAATATGAGTAGAAAATGTGGCACCTGGGTGGCTTCATGGGTTCTTTTGTTGATTGACTTGTTTTCAGTGTAGCAGATGAGAGTTCCAGAACTGAAATGTATTTCTTGGATTCCAGGAAGGAGTTAAGACATTACCAGACAACTGACTGTAATTAAATTATCAGTGGCTTCAGTATTCAACAATATGGTGAAATCTCTGCAGTACACTTTTGCATTACAGACAGCTTGCTCAGGAAGATTCCTCTGTGTTTAAGTTAGGAATTTTCATCACTCTTGTTTGCAATTAAAATACTATGTTAGGTGAGAACAAGAGCATTTTATGCTTTCCATCTGGTCACCTAAAAAGCGTACAGTAGGGCTGCAGCTTTACTGAATATTATTTCATTCTCTTTAAAAATTAGATGACTTTCAAAGCTATATTGTTTCTTTGCTCTTCTGTTTTTACTTCTGAACTGCAACTTCTCACGTCATTTCAGGTTAGTTGGACCAACTGGCTGGCCAGTGCTGTCTAAGTTTAATGTATCACTAAAGCTGTTGTCCTGCATTATTTCTCAGAATATGCGCATGTAAGACGGCATAAAACATATAAAGATATACTTATGATTGTACTTGACTGTAATGGTCACAGCTTGGCTTCCACTCCATACAAAACAAAATCCAATGAGATTCAAGCAAACATAGAAGAATACAGGGCATAATGTTTATATCAGGTTTATTGTTATGAGGAACAGAGCATAATATGTCTTAACTTACGAAAATACTCTTGGGGCTATGTGATGTGGTCACCAGTCAACGAAAGTTTAATTCACTTCATGTGTGACTCTTCCACCTTAGTACCACTCATTCCAAATGGGAGCTTTCCCCACAGGGGCACCACCCAGGAACAGCAACAGTCATCTGGCCAGTAAACCACTGCCCGGAGACTCCGTACCCGTACCCTAGCCATAATGAGCACATATTCCTTGGATTGTGTGTGAAGCTTCCAGTTCAGGTACCAACAGTGTGATCCCAACATAGTCAGGGGGCTACTACTGTGCAGGGACTTGGTGAACCCCCCCCCCTCCCCCCCCCCCCCTCTGTGCCTCCACAGTGGAATGGCTCCCTTGCCGAGTTTTGGAGGTATTGCAAGAAAGAAGGGTGCAAAGGGAGAGAGGCACAAAGGTGGGATATATGATGTACTGAGCAACCTTCCCTGCACTTCTGTAAAATTTAGAAAAGAAGCAGCCAGTCAAACCCAACTATGGAACCATAGAATTAATAATGAAAAGTTGTAGAAGGCCAGAAAGTAAGAAAATTAGTGTCGAAAACACTAAACAGATCCAAGCACAATCAGAACAAAGTAGACCAACCAATGGAAACATAGAGAAGAAAAAAGAATAGTAGAAAGACAGACTTGCTGCATGGAAAAGGAAGTAGCACTGCAAGAGTTGGGGCCCTTTGGTGGGCACGTATGCTGTGACTGAACTTCAGTGCACTAGTGAGGAGATTCATAATTTTTAGTTAAAAACTTACAAAATTGTGAGTGCATATTATAAAAAGTTACACAGGGTTGATGGTGTAGGCATCCATGTTAGAAATAATGTTTAGTCTGAAAACATTAAATGGGTTGATGAACTGACTGAGCAGATGCCTTTGAATCAATAACAATAAAAATAAAGCTAGGCGAAAACAGTTTAATAATTGTTGATCTGTATAATCACCAACTAGTGATGTAGATGAATTCTTCAGCCATTTAGAATAACTTCTGGATAAATTATCAACAAACAAAAAACAGATTACATAGTAGGAGATGTGGTCATGGATTCTTTAAGCTATAATGTAAATCGTGTTAGGTATTCTAATTTGTTACATTGTTATAATCATATCAGTTTAAATTCATTTACCAACCAAAATGACACCCGACTCACAGTCTTTTATTGAACATGTTGTTACAAATTTAAATAGGGAAGAATTAGTAGTAAGAACTACTGAAAACTATGCCTTGGGCCATAGATATATGTCCATAAAGATTAATGCAGACCACAAATTTGGTCTTTACAGTGACTTATCCACTTATAAAAGAAAAACTGACCATAATAAAGGGAAGCCCAATGGTACCAACTGACTGCTGTGTCACCCTCGGCCAATAGGCATCTCTGGATGCTGATATGGAGGGGCATGTGGTCAGCACACTGCTCTCCCAGGCACTGTTAGACTTTGTGACCAGAGCTGATACTTCTCAGTCAGGTAGCTCTTCGAGTGGTCTCACAAGGGCTGAGTGCACTCCGCTTGCCAACAGCACTCAGCATTCCAGAGGTAATCCAGCCAAGTGCTAGCCAAGCCCAACAGTGCTCAACTTCAGTGATCTGACAGGAACCAATGTTATCAATGCACAAGGCCATTGGCCTCGAATATTTAAGCACAGTTTGAATTGGGCATGTCTAATAGAAAAAATATAAAAAAAAAAACATTGCAAAAAGAATCTCAAAATGCCTCCAGAAATCCACAAATTAAAGGAAAATATGAAAGACCTATATGTGCTTTTAGGAGACAAGAAACTGCAGTACCTACTTCCTAACATAGTACAAAATCACCAGAACAGCATACAGGGAATACCTGAAGACTATAAAATTGTACTACTATGTTGAACAGATATATGAAAACATTCATGCTGGTAAAAGAATTTGAAATATAGTAAACAAAGTTTATGAAACTAAATAGAATCCAAATTGCAGTAATGTCACACTAGAAGAAAATGGACTGCTGGTGAGTGGCCCAAACACAGTATGTAATGTCTACATAAAACATTTTACTAAGGCATGCAAAGGAGAAATTGAACCAACACTACAAATAAACTTAGTTAAAATGGCTAATTCATTTTTTGCAAGGAGTGTAACAGAATAAGAAGTAATGAAAATAACCTCAAAACTCAGAATAAAAGCCACTGGTTGGGATGACATATCCTCTACATTACATAAGAAATTCAAAAATGAATTAATAAAACCAATAACACATTTAATAACCAGTTCCTCTGGCCATGGGACTTTACTGAATCTTTATAAATTAGTAGAGTACAGCCAGTGTATAAAAAGGGAGCAAGTACTGACATAAGTAAATAACTGCAGGCCACTTTCATTGGCACTGACATCCAGCAAGCTGCTTGGAAGAGTAATTCTACACCAAATGGAATCTTTCTTCTATAAATACAATATATTAAGCAACTCACAGCACCGGTACCTGAAAGGGTGATCCACAATAACAGCAGTAGCAACTTTTTTCCATAAACTGCTAAACAGAATGGATAGAGGAAACAAAGTGATTGGGGCTTTCGTAGATTTGATTCTGTGAGTCATATAGTATTATTATCCATCTTAGAAATTTATAGTATAAGAGGAGTCCCAGTAGCACTGAAATTAAGTTTGTATATCCAAGATAGTAGACAGTGTACTAAACTGAAGTATAAGAATAAAAAGTAAAAACTTAACAGGAAAATCTGCATACAAAAGTCTCAACTGAGGAGTCCCTCAGAGAAGTATTCTTGGGAATTTTTGTTTCTTGTATATTTAATGACATAACACTGCCACAAAACTCAATACTAGTGAACTATGTTCATGTTACATTGTTTATTTGGTGAGGCCATATTGAACAGCTAGCATTATGAATCAATAAATCGAACTCTGAACTGATCACAAAATATCTAACAATGAATAAACTTACACTGAACAATGGCTAGACTGTTATAATGAAGTTTTTGTTTAATTATTACCAGTCTCATCCTTCATCACTGTCTACAGTTGAAAACATCAGATAAACATCAGTTTTAGGCACTGCAGCTGACAAACATCTTACATGGAAAGAGTGTATCAGCTAGATCGATAAAAATATTTGTTGTGATTTTTACTCCTAAACATCTCTCAAGCACAATAAATCCTCATGTCCTTGAGCTAGCATACTACAGATTAACCCACTTGCATTTGTAATGCAAAATTGAAATTTGTGATGGGCCACACACAGTCTACATTTATACGACATTCAGGCTTCAGAAGCTAATAAAGCAAACACCAGTCTTGCAGGGACTACTTCAAACATTATAATTTACTGACTGTTTATTCATTGTATGTCCTTAAGACTTACGTTTCTAAAAGGGAATGGTGGTCTAACTTAGTAAGTATAGACATTTATAATTACAATACACACACCAGATGTGATTATCAGAACGATACTGAGAAATAAAAGAGCTACATATCACAATCCACTTGAAGTTGGAAGCCAATCCTGTAACAGGTTGCCAAGGCAAATTGGAACAGTTGTTAACTGACACTCATTCAAAGATATCTGAGCTCCATTATTCACAAATCCACTTTCGTAAACTGAAATATATCAATGATGATAAATGTTTGTGTACTAGCATAATATGTGCTACCTGTTGTATATATTTGTTACATCATATTGTAAATGTCCAAAAAATGACTATGTCTGTGACTGTAAAGCTATTATGGTCAAAATATATATTGTTATTATAAATACATAATTAATTATGTCAACGAAAATAATCAACTTCTGAAAATATAACGCAATTGGGTAGATAAAAAATTTACTCATGTAAGCTCTTGGAGCCAGTGGCTCCTCCTCCTGGCAGAAATGTCAAAGGGGAAGGAAGAGAGGTAACGGAAATGGACTGGTGAGGTTTAACAAAAGGGGTAGAGTTCAGAAAAGTCATCCAGAAACTTGGGTCAGGGGAAACTTATTGGAAGGGATGAGCAGGAATGACTGATTGTTTGGGAACCGCACTGGATGAGAACTGAAACCCTGAGACCTTAAAGGTGGAAGATGGGATAATATGCAAGACAGAGATTATCATGCAGAAGTTCATGGGTTAATAGGAGCAAAAAGCTAAGTGCATTGTATGTGATAGAGGTGGGAGACAGGCAGCAAAAATTAGTTCTGAAAATGAAAGGTGTATAAAACTAAAATGGAGTGAAGAAAGGAGTAATGACTGTGAAGAAATGCTGAGCAGAGGTGAGAGTGGTGGTGTATTGCTGTAATGAGTCTGCATCTGAAAAAATATATTTGCCTCAAATGCCCAGCCTGTATGGAAGGTAATGTCTGACATGGAAAGAAGGGCAACTGTTGAGGCGTAGCGCCTTCACATCGCTCCCGTCACTTGTTAGGACGATATCATTATAGGCATGAGTCATCGACAGATGTCACCAGCTGACATGGACCTGAGTTACAGAGCTGCACGTAGTTGTACTAGTAGGCAGCAGAGGTCAGCAGTTGACGGACAGTGCTAGCAGTCGTACTCAAAACAATGTTGTGTCTGTGTATGTGTGGTTGGATATGCGTGTGTGTGCGAGTGTATACCTGTCCTTTTTTCCCCCTAAGGTAAGTCTTTCCGCTCCCAGGATTGGAATGACTCCTTACCCTCTCCCTTAAAACCCACATCCTTTCGTCTTTCCCTCTCCTTCCCTCTTTCCTGATGAAGCAACCGTTGGTTGCGAAAGCTAGAATTTTGTGTATATGATTGTGTTTGTTTGTGTGTCTATCGACCTGCCAGCGCTTTCGTATGGTAAGTCACATCATCTTTGTTTTCAGATATATTTTTCCCGCGTGGAATGTTTCCCTCTATTATATTCAAATCATAAAGTTAAGCGTATTTATGGAACCTGGTAAAAACTGTCATAAAAACTTTGCCGTAGTTGTCAAGTTTTGAGAAAAGATTTAGTGGATAGGGAATAATCAGAATTTAACGTAAATAAGTGATTTCAGTGCTTGCCTTCAATAGCAATGCATAATTTTGCTGAAATAGTTAAACACTTTAAAAGAAAATGTAAATTTTCTTGCAGGTGAAGAGTTAAATGTTCTGTTAATTTGCTTTGAATAGTTAAAATAAAATTAATTAAAGAGTATAGCATACGGAGAACAATTTATACTATGTGTTGAGACAGTTATGTATATTAGCAGTCTTAGACGAAACTATGTTTTGTAGGTAAAAACCACTGTACAATAAGGACTGGCCTGAGAGTGGACCAATGTGCAATGTTATGGACGCCAACCAATCAAGGTGTTGTGACGTACTAAGAGAAAAATTGTGAGGTAGAGGACACTTATGCAGTGCAACGTGTAAGGTAAAATTACACCAGGGCACCAATCAAAGTGCAGGTGGAGATACAATGAGATATTGAGTTCATGTAAATAAGAGGAGGGAAAAGGTGAAAAATTTAATTGTAATGGACAAGATCTATTTTATGTGAAGTCACAATTTGTGGAAAGTTTGGTTTTGAAGGAAAAAATTAATTAGTTCAGTTGTAAAGTTTTGTAAAAAATTTCTCAAAAAGAAAAAAAATCAAAAAGTTTTGTAAAATATTAGACCTAGTTAGGCTAGTATGCCAAGTCCGAAGTAAGGATTCTGTAACTTAGATTAGTAATTTTCAAATTTCACATTTGTTTTGAGAGTAAGGAGACAGTCGCGATGTAGTAAAATTATAAAAAGTTGTTTTCAACAATTTTAATAATTACAGGGGGTGTGAGGCGTAGCGCCTTCGCATTGCTCCTGTCACTTGTTAGGATGATATCGTTACAGGCATGAGTCATCGACAGATGTCACCAGCTGACATGGACCTGAGTTACAGAGCTGCACGTAGTTGTACTAGTAGGCGGCAGAGATCAGCAGTTGACGGACAGTGCTAGCAGTCATAGTCAAAACAATGTTGTAAAGTTATGTTTGATTAATATTTAATGTATTTGCATAATTATAATTGTTTTATATGTGTAGTAATTAGCAGTGTGAGTGTTGTATGAGTGAAGAAGAACAGAAGTAAATGAAAATTGTTTTGTTTATTCACTATACAGGGGATTTACTATAATTAAATGTGCAGTCAGTTTATGGTACTAATAAATTGTGAGTAGAACACAAATTAATCGGTAATTTCAGAAGGAGTAATTTTATATTTGATACTTTTCTAAATTTATTTATTTAGCAGTTGCCATAGAAAGAAATGTTTTACTATGATTGGTCATTGAAGTAAAGCGTGGGTTAGCATGGGATAATACTGCAACCTGATTTGCTGTTTGTGATATCAGCCAATCAGAAAAATGCTGGCTCACACCAGTCTATGCTGGGAACAAAGCCTTTGGTGTGATCTAAGTCAGTCAGGGCTGAGGGTTCAAACTAGTAACATCTCATTGAAAGCAGCTCCGACGAAGGTACTATAAAATTGCGGAAAAATGCTAATTATGAGTTTGCAAAGTAATACAAAGTATATTTAAGTGAACGGTAGAGTGGAAGTTGTGTGGAATTTCAGGTGGAATATCAAAATTATTGCTTTTGACTGTTAGTTAAAACCATGTGGCGTGTTGTGCGATCTAAGACTGGAACAGGTATTACGTGTAGAGCAGAGTGCACAACATTTGAGGGAGCATTTTCATAGCTAAATGATCCAGTGAACTCTATTAACTTTGGTAATGGGTGTAAATACCATAAACTGGCTACGTGTGTGATTGTGGTGTGTGTGGGAGCTTTACATTGTGTAGACACTTAGTACGGACTCGGCAGTATTAACTGTGATCTTTATTGTAAAAATACACCTGAAAATTTACATTGCCAAGTTAAAACTTTTATTTCAGTTCTCGCCACATCCCATTTATCGGACAATTCTATGTATGTTGCCACCTGATATAGACAGTAGTGGTTTAATATTTTCTACTACAGCTTTTAGCTAGACAAATTAACATTGCTGGACATTGGCAGGGTGGTAAAAAGTAACGTGCCGCACCGCACTGTCAAAATGTAAGTACTGTTCCTTCTTTTCTTGGTGCTGACCTCATCCCCACCAAAGATCAGCTGCACACTTCTGGTCACATTAAACCAACTAACAAATGACATTACTTACATTTTGACAGTTGACACCCTTCCGATGTTGAATGTTCCCTCCCTTACAGCCTTGGTATCAAGGCAAACATCTTTATTCAGGTGCATTCTCTTTACAGCAGTACACCACCATTCTCACCTCAGCCTTCACTGGATGCAATTATCCCACCAGTTCAAAAGCAGATGTCCTGGGCTATCACACCCAATCCCGGCACTCCTGATCCCTCCAAAAAACAACTTAGGAGTACTACACTTGTCACTTGGTATTATCCTGGTCTGGAATGTATTAGTCAGTACTTCGACATGGCTATGACTTCCTAAAATCATGCCCTGAAATAAAGTCCATTCTGTCAGAGCTTTTGCTCAGCACACTATGAATAGTTGCATGAGACTCAGTCTATGTGTGTGTGTGTGTGTGTGTGTGTGTGCTGAAAGCTTTAATTGTGGTCTTTTTGTTGTGCTTACATGAGACTCAGCATCTCCATTATACGGTGGGTGAGTAGCAACTTTCCATCGCATAATATTGCTAGAATAGGTGTGACTGATTAGGCACATAAAGCAGATGTGACCGCAGCTACATTAAGTGATGAAGGTGCATGTGCATCTGTTAATGAGATACTGGTTGGCAGCCCAGATACACATATCCACACACACAGATGTTACCAGTTCTGGAACGAACATACCCTCTCCACAGCAACAGCCACTGAATGCACACCCCTCTGTCAGCCAACTCCCTGTGGATTTACCAAGGTTCAGTGCCAAAACTGAGAAAGGAGAGAGAGAGCCACATTTAGAAACAAAGCATGATTTTAGAATCAGCCCTAAAGAAAGTGAGACATGCAGGTGATCTTGGTACCGTAGGCAGTTCAGAAATGCAGCTTGACAATGTACAAGATGATGCAGACTTATCTGAATGTTATCCAGAGAAGCTCTTGAATTGGAGGAACACATACCATTCACTGAAGGCCAACCTCAGTGTAATCAAAGTGAATGTTGGCAAAAATACTTGTTCAAAACTGGTGGTAGGCAGAAAACATCTTCCGAGATTGTCCTAAATGCTTTCTCCGAAAATTATTTCGAGCAGTTAATCCACGAACCCACGCGAATTGTAAATGGTTGCGAAAACACACTTGACCTCTTAGCCACAAACAATCCAGAGCCAATAGAGAGCATCATGACTGATACAGGGATTAGTGATCACAAGGTCATTGTAGCTAGGCTCAATACCGTTTCTTCCAAATCCACCAGAAACAAACGCAAAATAATTTTATTTAAAAAAGTGGATAAAGTGTCACTAGAAGCCTTCCTAAGAGACAATATCCATTCCTTCCGAACTGATTATGCAAATGTAGACGAGATGTGGCCCAAATTCAAATATTTAGTAGCAACAGCAATTGAGAGATTCATACCTGATTAATTGGGAAGAGATGGAACCGATCCCCCGTGGTACACGAAACAGGTCCGAATGCTGTTGCAGAGGCAATGGAAAAAGCATGCGAAGTTCAGAAGAACGCGAAATCCCGAAGATTGGCTAAAATTTACAGACGCGTGAAATTTGGCACGGACTTCAATGCGAGATGCCTTTAATAGGTTCCACAACGAAACATTGTCTCGAAATTTGGTAGAAAATCCAAAGAAATTCTGGTCGTACGTAAAGTACACAAGCGGCAAGACGCAGTCAATACCTTCGCTGCGCAGTTCCGATGGTAGGGGAATTACACGCATGTGGGTAATCCCACGCAGGCTAATTTACACAGTTTGAATAGCGCAAGCTGTTCCCAGTTGGTGCTACACCCTGCTGGCAGGAGTAACAAATACTGTGCAGCTTACGCCAGCCATTTTCCAGTGGCATTGTTGGAGCAGTGAAGTATTGTTTATTTTCGGCGTGTCTCATGTAATTTTGGTCAACTGTATTTTGCAAGGTAAGTGCTACTGTAAGTTGCTTTAATGTAATTCTTGCACATCAACTACTAACCCAAGATGAAACCTTTAATTTAAATGTAGATTTGTCCCGCTATTTGAATTAGATGCCGAGTTAGTCATCGAACTTACAGTGGGGTAATGCCACGCAGCTGTTGTTGTGTGTGGTATTCGCCCTTGCAGGTTATATTTTCGATACTAACGAGGGTTTTTTTTTTTTTTATTATTTCAGATGGGTAGATATTATAAAAGAAAAACCCAGAAAGCAAAATGGACGCAAGAGGAACTTTGTAAGGCTCTTGATGCAATCAATTCTGGAAGAAAAATAAGAGAAGTATCAAGAGCTTTCGGGATTCATGAAGCTACTCTGCGAACGAGAATGAACGTTAAAAATACCGAGGGTCCAAAACTTGGAAGATACCCAACATTTTCAACAGAACAGGAAAATGAGATTAGGGATCATGTTATTACAATGTCCAAGCTGTTCTATGGCATTACATGCATCCAGCTGCAAAAGATTTCATTTGAGTATGCAGAGGCTAACAACATTGCAAACAATTTTGATAAGTCATGTAGGTTAGCTGGAAAGCATTGGCTAGCTCTATTTTTAAAAAGAAACCCAAGTATTAGCATGAGAGAACCTGAAGCAATTAACAGAAGCATTAACAGAATACAGGCATTTAATGAAGAAGAAACAGAATACAGGCATTTAATGAAGAAGAGGTTAATGCATATTTTAAAAACTTAGAACATGTCTTTGAAAAATATAAATTTAAAGAGGGGCGAGTGTTCAACGTTGATGAAAGGGGCATAAATACTGTACAAAAGTCCGAGAGAATTTAGGCTCCTAAAGGTGTTAAACAAATAGGTGGGGCCACATCTTGGGAAAGAGGGAAAAACGTGACTGTGTTATGTTGTTTCAGTGTTACTGGTACCTACATCCCCCCTATGTTTATCTTCCCCAGGAAGAGGATGTCAAATCTCTTAAGTAAAGATGGACCAGTTGGAGCAATATATGGTTGTTCCGTCAGTGGCTGGTCCACTGAGTCATTGTTTTTCAAATAAATCCAACATTTTCAGAACAATGTAAAATCAACTATTGATTACCCTGTGTTGCTGATTTTAGATAATCACAGCAGCCACATTTCACTTGAAATTTTTGAATTTTGTAAAAAAACATTCTATTGTCATGGTAACCATACCTACACACACTTCTCACTACCTTCAACCAATGGATGTTACATTCTTTTCTTCTTTAAAATCAGCCTTCAGTTGTGAATGTGACACAGATGTATCAAAAAATTACACCATATGAGTTAGGAGAACTTTTTAATAAGGCTTATATTAAGGTCGCTATCATGGACAAAGGGCAGTCAGGGTTTAAGGTAGGTGGGATTTGCTCTTTCAATCCAAATAAATTTCAGCATGACGACTTACAACATTGTGAGATCTTCAGAGATGTTGTCCTTGAAGATGAAGAGGTTCCGAATGCAACAAATGGAAATGAAGTGGTTGCATCTACAAACGAGCCACAAATCTCCAAAAGGAGTCAAGAACAGATTGCTGGATCTCCAGCAGAAGATGTTCCACTTCTAGTAGGCCTAGAAGAGGTCACAACATCAACTAAGAGGGCATTTGACATATCTCTTGTTCCTAAACAAAAACAACTTCTTCCTAAGACGAAACAAGCCAAGGGAAAGTCAGTGATCCTTACAGGAACTCCAGAGAAGAATAAACTGCTAACAAAGTTATCAATAAAGAAACAAAAAGAAGCCATGAAAAAGATAGCTGAAGGAAACAAGAAAAGAAATATTAAGGATAAAGCAGATAAGAGCAGGAATCTGCAACTTAAAAAACTCTCGAAGAAGAAGCAGACATTATATAAGAAGAGACACCACCAAGAAAGTGAAAGTAGCAGCAAGGATGACCTAAATCTGGACTTGCAGAACATTTGTGATGACGATGTAATGGACGATATTGATCCATTGGCGATATCAGAAGATCATCTGTTTAGTTTGTGGAGAGTTTGGGAACGATGAAGAACTATGGTATCGATGTATTTCTTGTAGCAGATGGAGTCATGAACAATGTAGTGGCTGGAACACTCCAAAAGGTTACAAGTGCGATCTTTGCTGTATGAGAAAATTAACTCTTTTCACGTCAATAAAAATGTAAAAAACGAAAATTATAAGAGATGTTTGTAGAATTACATTATTTCGTTCTTAAATATACTGTTTACTATTTGTAGTAAATAATAAGCAAATAATAGCAAGTATTGTACATTTTTATGGTTTGTTTGTTTTGCATGTTATTACCCAGTACATTGCGTGCCATTACCCTCAGGGGTAGGGAACATCACACATTTGCCCTTTTTTTTATTTTAATGTTCAAAATTAAGGTACTGTTTATAACTATTTACAGACGATTGGAATATGTGGAGAAATGTCCATTGTATGGTATGTACTTATTTTCGTAGGTTTTAATGATGTAACGAATGGTTCACATCGATTTTTCCTTAGGTGCGTGTGTTTCCCCCACTCTCCCCTACTGTTACCAACGACTGTGCCGCTAAAGTGGAGTTATTGAACACAGTTTGCCAAAATTCCTTCACCAGGGAATACGAATGGAATATTCCAGAATTTGAAACACGAACAGCTGCTAGCATGAGTTTCTTAGAAGTAGATACCTTAGGAGTTGCAAAGCGACTCAAATTGCTTGATACGGGCAAGTCTTCATGTCCAGATTGTATACCGATTAGGTTCCTTTCAGATTACACTGATACAATAGCACCTTACTTAGCAATCATATACAACCGCTCGCTCACCGATAGATCTGTACCTACATATTGGAAAATTGCGCAGGTCGCCCCAGTGTTTAAGAAGGGTAGTAGGAGTAATCCATCGAACTACAGACCTATTTCATTGACGTCGGTTTTCAGTAGGGTTTTGGAGCATATACTGTATTCAAACATTATGAATTACCTTGAAGGGAGCGATCTATTGATACATAATCAGCATGGTTTCAGAAAACATCGTTCTTGTGCAACGCAGCTAGCTCTTTATTCGCATGAAGTAATGGCCACTATTGACAGGGGAACTCAAGTTGATTCCGTATTTCTAGATTTCCGGAAGGCTTTTGACAGCGTTCCTCACAAGAGACTTCTAATCAAGCTGCGGGCCTATGTGGTATCGTCTCAGTTGTGCGACTGGATTCATGATTTCCTGTCAGGAAGGTCGCACTTCGTAGTAATAGACGGTAAATCATCGAGTAAAACTGAAGTGATATCGGGTGTTCCCCATGGAAGCGTCTTGGGACCTCTGCTGTTCCTGATCTATATAAATGACCTGGGTGACAATCTGAGCAGTTCTCTTAGGTTGTTCGCAGATGATGCTGTAATTTACCGTCTAGTAAGGTCATCCGAAGACCAGTATCAGTTGCAAAACGATTTAGAAAAGATTGCTGTATGGTGTAGCAGGTGGCAGTTGACACTAAATAACGAAAAGTGTGAGGTGATCCACACGAGTTCCAAAAGAAATCCGTTGGAATTTGATTACTCGATAAATAATACAATTCTCAAGGCTGTCAATTCAACTAAGTACCTGGGTGTTAAAATTACGAACAACTTCAGTTGGAAAGACCACATAGATTACATTGTGGGGAAGGCGAACCAAAGGTTACGTTTCATTGGCAGGACACTTAGAAGATGCAACAAGTCCACTAAAGAGACAGCTTACACTACACTCGTTCGTCCTCTGTTAGAATATTGCTGCATGGTGTGGGATCCTTACCCGGTGGGATTGATGGAGGACATCGAAAGGGTACAAAAAAAGGGCAGCTCGTTTTGTATTATCACGTAATAGGGGAGAGAGTGTGGCAGATATGACACGCGAATTGGGATGGAAGTCATTAAAGCAAAAACGTTTTTCGTCGCGGCGAGATCTATTTACGAAATTTCAGTCACCAACTTTCTCTTCCCAATGCGAAAATATTTTGTTGAGCCCAACCTACATAGGTAGGAATGATCATCAAAATAAAATAAGAGAAATCAGAGCTCGAACAGTAAGGTTTAGGTGTTCGTTTTTCCCGCGCGCTGTTCAGGAGTGGAATGGTAGAGAGATAGTATGATTGTGGTTTGATGAACCCTCTGCCAAGCACTTAAATGTGAATTGCAGAGTAGTCAAGTAGATGTATATGTAGATGAAATATTGTAGTGTCACAGAATAGTACAAGAGTTGGTAACGTGGAATATTGTCAAAGTTTCGTTGCCTATGCCGAGAGCCAGAGGCAGTAGGTTAGCCAAGAGGTAAGAGGATTGCACATGTACCAGAATGTGTTGTCATGCAGAGGCAATGGCCTGGTTACACACAACAGGCTAGAGAGAATTGCTTAGCATGCGGGTTTGTGTTAGACGGAGACTTTCGTAGAGGGTGAGACAGAGGTATAGCGTCAGCTGTACTGCATTCCACAACTCCGCGTAACAACACGTAACTCTGTCACAAGAACACCTAAGGGGCGAGTACGACAGATGAATCAGCAGCATAAGTGGAACGAATGCGTTCATTACAAACGAGCATGCGTCAGGACGTCGCTCGTGCTTCCTTTAAATACGCGGGCATTGATAGCAACAAGGCACTCACAGTTAGACTTGCAGTTAGATGTGTACTGGGTCGCTGCGTAGTGCTCAGCTCGGTGATCGACATGTTAATCTTTATTAAGGAGAGGTTGCAGTAAGGGCGGCCCATCCAGTAGCAGACATGAGAGGACAGTACCAGCTCTGGTCCTCTCTGCTGCCGCTGTCAATCATCAACCCAGGATTAGCAGACATCGCAGCAGACTCGCTCACCGCCAGTACTGACCATGTCAGTGAGCCGTTGTCGAGATCGTGTGGGGCCTAGGCCCTGTGCATCCGCCATCACAACCGGGTGAGGCGACGATGGTAGGGGACTGCAGCCCGTCCTCCGCGGATGAGCTACCAGGAGGAGCAGAGAAGAAGATGGGGTGGGATAGAGTACACTCCGCACCATGAGAACACTTCTCGTACCGACAGCACCAGGACGCCAACCTGGAGCCTCCTACACGCAGCGGCCTGCTGTCTGCTGCCAAGCCGGGCAGCCAGCCGGGTGCCACAAGCCGAGTGCGGCCGAAGTACAAAATAAGGACATTCCTCCACTACGTCACAGCACGCAGTGCTGCGCTAGCAAGACTGGTGCGGCCCGGAGCTGGTGTCATCGCTACGAGTCAGCGAGGACTCAGGGAAGGTCATTGATATCACCAAGCTCAGCCAGCCTGTGTTACGCAGGCCACATTGTACTCAGCAGGAATAAAGTTGTTATGAATTAATAATGTTTCTTCAGCGTTTCTGACACGTCCACAGTCATTTCCTAGCATCCTGACAACTGGAGAGGTCACCACTCAGCCTCCAGTTCACCGTAGGGGACCAGGACCACCGGGGTACGTACAATATGGGGAAATACAGCAAGAGAAAAAAAAGGACTTTTACAAGGAAAATTTATCCATCCAATAATGGTCATCTGCTTCCACTACAGAATTGGAACTGGCAACTTCTGTGGCACAAAAATTGTTGTTGTTGATGTCTTCAGTCCAAAGACTGGTTTGGTACAACTCTCCATGCTACTCTATCCTGTGCTGCCCTCTCCATCTCTGAGTAACTACTGCAACCTACATCCTCTGAATCTGCTTACTGTGTTCATTTCTGGGCCTCCCTCTATGATTTTTACTCCCATGCTTCCCTCCAGTACTGAACTGGTGATTCCTCAAAGTCTTAGAATGTGTCCTACCAATTGATCCCTTCTTCTAGTCAGGTTCTGCCACAAATTTCTGTTCTCCCCAATTCAATTCAGTACCTCCTCATTAACACATCTAATCTTCAGTATTCTTTTGTTGCATCACATTTAAAAAGCTTCTATTCTCTTCTTGACTAAACTGGTTAGCATCCATGTTTCACTTCCATACATGGCTATATTCCATGCAAATACTTTCAGAAAATACTTCTTGACACTTAAACCTATGCTCAGTACTAACAAAGTTCTCTTCTTCAGACACACTTTTCTTGTCATTGCCAGTCTATGTTTTTTATCCTCTCTACTTTGGACATCGCCAGTTGTTTTGCTGCCCAAATAGCAAAACCAAGTTATTACTTTAAGTGTTTCATTTCGTAATCTAATTCCATCACTATCACCAGATTTAATTCAACTAAATTCCATTATTTTTGTTTTGCTTTTGTTGATTTTGATCCTGTATCCTTCTTTCAAGACACTGTCCATTCTGTTCAACTGCTTGTTCGCTGTCTGTGATAGAATTATAATGTCATTGGCAAACTTCAAAGTTCGTATCTCTTCTCCCCGGACCTCAATTCCTACTCAAAATTTTTCTTTTGTTTCCTTTACTGCTTGCTCAGTGTACAGATTGAATATCATCAGTGATAGACTACAACCCTGGCTCACTCCCTTCTCCAACACTGCTTGCTTCTCTTTCATCCATCGACTCTTATAACTGCAATCTTTTTTCTGTACAAGTAGTAAATAGCCTTTTGCTCCTCGTATTTTATGCTTGCTACCATCAGAATTGCAAAGAGAGTATTCCAGTCAACACTGTCAGAAGCTTCCTCTAAATCTACAAATGTCATAAACATAGGTTTGCCCTTCCTTAATCTATCTTCCATGGGAAGTCATAGAGTCAGTATTGCCTTGCATGTTCCTACATTTCTCTGGAATCCAAACCGATCTTCCCTGAGGTTGGCTTCCATCAGTTTTTGCATTCTTCCATAGAATTTTTATTAGTATTTTGCAATCATAACTTATTAACCTGATACTTTAGTCTTTTTCACATAAGTAAGCACCTGCTTTCTTTGAAATTGGAATTCTTATATTCTTCTTGACCACCAGATGGAAGAGTTTAGTCATGGCTTTCTCTCCTAAGTCTATCATTAGTTCTAATGGAATGCTGTATACTCCCAAGGCATTGTTTCAGCTTAGGTCTTTCATTGCCCTGTCAAATTTTTCATGCAGTATCTTACCTCCCACCTCATCTCCATCTACATCCTCTTCCATTTCTACAGTATTGCCCTCCATTGTATAGACCCCCTATATGCTCCTTCCACATTTCTGTTTTTTGCTTCGTACTGGTATTCCATCTGAGCTCTTGATATTCATACAAGTGGTTCTCTTTTCTCCAAAGGTCTCCTTAATTTTCCTGTAGGTAATACCTATTTTTCTCTTAATGATATATGCTTCTAAATCCTTACATTGTCCTCTAGTCATTCCTGCTTAGCCATTTTGCAAGTCCTGTCAATCTCATTTTTTAGACATTTGTATTCCCTTTCACCTGCTTCATTTACTGTATTTTTATATTTTCTTCTTTCATCAGTTAAATTTCGTATCTTTTGTGTCACCCACAGATTTCTACTAGCCCTTTCCTTTTTACCTACTTTCTCCTCTACTTCACGATCCCCTCCCCCCCCCCCCCCCCTTCTTCTTCTACTGCATTCCTTCCCTCTGTTCTTGTCAATCATTCCCTAATGCTCCCTCTGAAACACTCAATAACCTCATGTTCTTTCATTTCATTCAGGTCCCATCTCCTTAAATTTCTACCTTTTCACAATAACTCCAGTTTTAATCTAGAGTTCATAACCAATCAGTTGTGGTCAAAATCCACATCTGAACCTGGAAATGTCTTACAATTTAAAATCTGGTTCTGAAATCTCTATCTTACCATTATACAAGCAATCTGAAACCATCCAGTGTCTCCAGGTGCCTTCCACATATACAACCTTCTTTCATGATCCTTAAACCAGTGCTAGTGATGATTAAATTACACTCTGTGAAAAATTCTACTGGATGGCTTCCTCTTTCATTCTTGCCCCAGTTGTTGTTCAGCTACCATTTTTCTTTCACTTCCTTTGCCTAATATTGAATTCCAGTTACCCCCAGCTGTTAAATTTTCATCTCCCTTAACTATCTGAATCATTTATTTTATCTCGTCATAGATTTCTTTAATCTCTTCGTCATCTGCAGAGCTAGTTGGCATGTAACCTTGTACTACTGTGGTCTGCCAGACTGAGATTCGTTGGAAGAATCCTAAGGAAATGCAGTCCAAAAACAAAGGAAGTAGGTTACAGTACACTTGTTCGCCCACTGCTTGAATACTGCTCACCGTACCAAATAGGGTTGATCGAAGAGATAGAGAATATCCAACAGAGAGCTGCATGCTTCATTACAGGATCATTTAGTAATCTTGAAGGTGTTACGGAGATGATAAACTCCAGTGGGAGACTCTGCAAGAGAGATGCTCAGTAGCTTAGTATGGTCTTTTGCTGAAGTTTCGAAAACATACCTTCACCGAGGAGTCAAGTAGTATATTGCTCCCTCCTACGTATATCTCACAAAGAGACCATGAGGATAAAATCAGAGAGATTAGAGCCCACACAGAGGCGTACTGACAATCTTTCTTTCCATGAACAATACGAGACTGGAATAGAAGGGAGAACCGAGGGATCCTCCGCCACACACCGTCAGGTGGCTTGCGGAGTATGGATGTAGATGTAGGTGATAGACGTAGATGGGTGTGGGCTTTGCATCTATCTTGGACACAATAATTTGTTCATTATACTATTCATATTAGTTTATCTGTGTTCCTATTTTCTTACTCATTATTAAACTTACTCCTGCATTACCCAAGCCAAATTAATTAAAATGTGGGAAACTGTTTATAAAGTGTTGGCAAAACATACAAGAAGATGTAGTAGTAACAAACAGAAAAGTTCTCTCCTGGATAAGAATTCCCTCCTAAGCAGCCCCTGTCCTCTACCTCTTAACTCAATTTTTTTTTACTTATTTTCAATTTCTACAAAAAATATTTTATGAAGACATCTATTATGACAAAAATATTTCTAGTGAAATTCAGCTCAAAGAAGGATATATGCATGTTTAAGCAAGATACCAGTTTTCAAGACATTCTATTTGCAAGATAAAAAATCCATTAGCCGCTGACTGTGGCATGATTTTCAACTTAGATTTTAATTTACTTAAATTTTTCTTCTGTTTCTCCACAGCTGTGTGTCTCTTATACATTCAGAAAGATACATATAGTGCATAAACATTAGTACTAAAATATGCAGGTAAAGAGAGAAGAGATAGTGAAATTCCTTTTAAAACTGAAATTCATTGATTCAGAATAATTCTGTAACACAGCCTTTTATTTCACCATCATGGCCTCAATATTTATACTGGAATCAAAATTCATTTTTCATGACAATTAATATTATTGTATCCAGAATGAGATTTTCACTCTGCAGCAGAGTGTGCGCTGATATGAAACTTCCTGGCAGATTAAAACTGTGTGCCTGACCGAGACTCGAACTCGGTACCTTTACCTTTCACGGGCAAGTGCTCTACCAACTGAGCTACCGAAGCACGACTCACGCCCGGTACTCACAGCTTTACTTCTGCCAGTACCTCGTCTCCTACCTTCCAAACTTTACAGAAGCTCTCCTGCGAGTACCGGGCGTGAGTCGTGCTTCGGTAGCTCAGTTGGTAGAGCACTTGCCCGCGAAAGGCAAAGGTCCCGAGTTCGAGTCTCGGTCGGGCACACAGTTTTAATCTGCCAGGAAGTTTCAATATTATTGTAGATTATGAATGAAAACACACACAGCACTGCTGTAATATTGTGTAATATTACATCATCATTGTATGCGTATTTTAATTCATATTTAATAAAATACTCCACCAAGAGTGAACAGAACAGTCAATCTGTGCAAGTATTGTAGAATTAATCAACATATGTACAACAACAACCAAAGTACCATAAGATTTGTTGAACGAATAAGTTACTGTGTGTAATTATTTATGGAAAATGATCCTCCAGATCTTCTGTAAAGTCACTGCAATTCATATTAGTGTAGCTTTGTCCTTGACAGCTTTCACACATTATTGCACAGTGTAAGTCAACCTTCACACACTTGCATTTTCTTCTGCAACCATGAGTGCAGCTGCTTGAAATCAGTAGCATTATCTTGTCTAGAGCTGGTGGTCACTCATGTGAATTAGAAAGAGGGATGAGTTTGATTGTATCCAACCCAGTTGCTGGAGTCAAAGCTGTTCCCTAGCCATAGCTGGACTTGCAGATATACTAGGTGGAAGAGAAGGCATGCTGTGTCAACAGTGAGTTACAAATGAGAATGCAGGACAGTATTGCTTGCCTGACCTAAGAGTACAGTAAAACATTGAAATCTGGTATTATTTAAGGTGTCATCAAGAGGACTCTTTCCTGTTTTTGTGCAGAGAGAAAGAGAATCAGCTTTTCTCCTGCTTTTGCAATGGTTTCAAAGTACAAAGTCAGATTATTGATTATTCTTGGAGTATTTTTAATATGTGAGAATTGTTTGAATATTTGGAATAGCTGCAACTTCACTTTACTAAACACAGCTGAGGTGTTGTCACAGTCATTTACTGCATAAAGATATGTGATTGATTCTGTTCTGGCATAACCACATGCGTCGGAGTGAAGAAGAAGAACTCAAGACCAGAGAAGGCGGTGAAACCAAGTCAGCCAATGGTGCACTGATTAGGACCACACCACAATAGGTGTGCCCTCAAGCTGAAGTGAATATAAGCACTGCTCCTGCCAACCTCGGCCGCTCAGATCGGATCAGTATACGGACATTAGTGAACAGTATTTGCGTGGCCTAGTAGAGAGTGCTACGATTGTAGTGATCCATATCCATTGCTTGTGTGAACATTGTGTATCTCAAGGACTCAGATTTATGTGCCTGTTGCCCACTGATTGTGACACCTTTGTATATTAATGTGTCTTCCGAGATGCACCCTCCCCCCCTCCCCTCCCCCACCTGTCCCACCCCCCGCTCAGGTGCAACAGCCGTAAGCATTAGACACAACGCAGCTAATGCAGATGTTTCGGTTTCAGACACAGCAGATCTCAGCACTACTCAACACGGTGCAACAGCTACTCACCAACACAG
Organism: Schistocerca piceifrons; assembly: GCF_021461385.2. Taxonomy (NCBI): domain Eukaryota; kingdom Metazoa; phylum Arthropoda; class Insecta; order Orthoptera; family Acrididae; genus Schistocerca; species Schistocerca piceifrons. Next base: position 496,530,249 of record NC_060143.1, on the reverse strand, counting down.
CGCACCTGATGGAACAAACACCTCCTACTATAGCTGCTACACCATGTTTTTGAGAATTTAGTGCTCAAGAGGAGGAATGGTTTGAGTGGTTAGCCCAGTTCAAATCAGATCTCATCACCCACAATGTACCAGGTACTGTGAAACTTCCCTATGTACTATCAACAATAGGAGGTGCTGTGTTTAGGCTCCTATGGAAACTTTTTCCTAATGCCACTCTGAGTAAACTTGATTACGATCAAGTAGTAATGTCACTAACAAACTATTTGACCAACAAGTGGATGTGGTAGCAGCTAGGTACCAATTCTTTAATTGGAAAAAATGGTCACAAAAAACTTATCGTGAGTAGGTAACAGATTTGCAAGGAATGTCGAGGAAATGCATATACAAATGTGGTTGCGGTGCTTTATATTCAGATGTTATGTTGCATGATGCTATTGTGTACCTGACGTCAAAATCTGAGAACAGACTTTGAAACAGTCTGATCCATCATTTCAGCAGGTAGTGCAAATATTAGATCAGTATGATTCCAGTGCCTTTTTGGCTCATACATTTGAGCAGCCAGCTATTTGTTGGGTTCAGTCTCTTGCTTCTGATCGCCCCATTCCACACCGGCAACTCACACTAGCCACGCCAAGTAAACAACCTTCCATGCACATAAGCAGTTCATTACACAGGTGGCTACACAGGTGAACAGAATTAAGTCTTGCCCTCAGTGTTATTCATGACAAAGACGCCAAGACTGCCCCTCCCGACAAGCTCAGTGTTACGTTTCTGGTAGGAAAGGACATGTGCAATCCATATATTTGCAAAGGAACAAACATAAGAATTCAGCCCACTCGCAAAACTCTAGTCACAGGGTCCTTATTATAAATTCAGTATATTCAAAGTCTGCAATAAGCATTAGCAAAACTAGCAAGTGTACAGTTCCTTCTGTCATACACCAGTCAAACAAACCTATCGTTCGTTTACTTCTTTGTGGGAAATTTCAGTTGGACAGAGGTGCCTCTGTCACACTGCTCAATCATCACATATATGAAATGTTAGGCTCCCCTCACCTGTCTAAAGCTAGCATGCAGCTGACGACTTATAATGGACAAGACATTCCCATTCTTGGAACATGTACATTGTCTGCCATATATTGCTTGCATACATGAACAGTGACTTTCACAATGCTACAATCATGTGAGTGTGAGAGCATATTTGGTCTTGTTTCTTTTGATTTGTTTGGCTTTAGTATTCAGGACAATGTGTTGTCAGTGTCTGCCTTCAATGCAAAGGACAGTGTAGCTAGCTTGCTAAATGAATTCTCTGAAGGTTTAGGCACAGCTAACAATTTTGTTGCACGTATTATGCTGCAAGACAACATTCATCTGAAATTTTGCCAGCCCAGAATGGTTCCCATTGCATTATGGGACAAAGTCGCTGCTGAACTTAAAGAATTGCAAGATAACAGAGTTATTGCATCCATATCAGCTAGCCAATGGGCAAGTCCACTGGTTTTGCCTCCCAAACCTTCCAGTTGCATTTGCCTGTGTGTTGACTTTAAGGCTGTCATTGATTCTTATCTGTAGCCGCACCCAGAGGATCTCATGGACAAATTAGGCGCTGGATGATAATTTTCAAAAATTGATTTGCATGAGGCATATCTTCAAATACTGCTCGATGAAGAATCTCAAAAACTGTGTGTAGTATATACTCATTTGGGCTTGTTTAAATATTTGCATTTGCCTTTTGGCAGTGTTTCCGCACCCACCATTTTCCAATGGTATTTGGAACAGCTGACTGCGAAAGTGCCAAACTGTGCAAACTATTTGGACAATATTGTAGTAGCAGGTCGTACACCTGAAGAACGTATTGCAAATTTACATGCTTCATTTCATGTGTTATCTGAGGCAGGATTGAAGTGTAGGTTGGACAAATGTGATTTTTTAAACCTAAGTGTCAGTATCTTGATCATGTCATAAAGAATCGATGTGTACATCCTCTTCAGTTGCATTTGTTAGAGATACAAGACTTGCCAGTTCCTCATAATATCACAGAATTGTAGTCAGTTTTAGGGAAAATGAGCTATTATATTCTGTTAACACCAAATGCTGCATAAATTGCGGCTCCACTGCATCACTTGCATCACAAGAATGTCCCCTTTGTTTGGACAGATGAGTGCCAAGTAACTTTCCAAAAACTTAAAGATGCTTTGATCATTGATCGAGGCTTAGTTCACTTTGGGCCTGGAAAACCAGTTGTATTCCAAGTTTAAGTTTCCTCTTACGGAATTGGTGCAGTGCTTTCACACAGAATTGGTGAGCAAGACAAACCTATTGTTTTCACATCAAAAGTGTTGTCCAAAGCTCAATGTAACTATTCACAAATTGGAAAAGAGTCATTTGGTTATTGTGTATGGTGTCACCAAATTCCACTACTATGCATATGTCAGAAAATGCTACTTAGTAACAGATCACAAGCCCCTGCAGTCCTAGTTTCATCCAACAAAACTGGCTCCTGTACAAACTGCCCAAAAATTGCAAAGATGGGCTTTGTTGCTCTCTCAATACCAGAACTAGATTGTGTACTGTCCAACAGCTCAACATGGTAATGCAGACACACTTCCATGTCTTTTGATTGGCTCTAATACAGACTTTGACACTTCTGTTCATCTTGTTGTCACATAGATGCTCAGGATTCTGAATTGTTTCAATCTTTTCTGCTGAACTATAGGAAAATTGCACAGGCCACATAAGCTGATCCCAATTTGAACGTTATGCTAATATACATTCACACAACTTGGCCTCATTCCTTGCACTGCATAAAGAACTCTGTAGTGTGCCAATATTTTGCATGTCAGTATAGCCTTACTGTACAGAAAGGTGTGATTCTTGTTCAAAATGACAGTGGACAGTCATGTGTGTTGATCCCTAAAGCTTTGCAAAAAGAAGTGTTGCAGTTACTTCACCAAGGACAATGCGGGATTGTTCATACAAAACAGTTAGAGCATCGACACTGTACCTGGCTGGGTATGGACCCCCAAATAGAACAGATGATGTCACAGTGTCACACATGTGGAAAATCAGTCTGCTCCACCACGAAAATTCTATGCTTGGCCTAAGTTGCAATCGCTATGGCGACATGTGCACATAGACTTTGCGGGATCTTTTTGGAACACTCGGTTGATTGTGGTTGAGTCATATAGCAAGTTTCCTTTTACTGTGACAATGAACTCGACAATGTCATGTAGCACAATTCAGGTGTTGTCATCATTTTTTTGCCTAGAAGGTTTACCTGAAGTAACACTTTCAGACAATGACCCTCAGTTCACATCAAATGAGTTTGAAACATTCTATGAGCACAATAGTATACAATATCTAACTACTGCACCATTCCACTCACAGTCGAATAGTGAAGTGGAAAGTTTTGTCAGAACCTTCAAGCAGCAGATGGTCAAAGTTCACTCTGCACACATCAGGGAACAAGCATTGCAACTGTTTTTTGCCTCATATCATGTGCATCCACGAGATGGACCATTGTCGACAAAATTGCTTCACGGCTGCCACCATCAGACACTGCTCCATCTGCTCCACCCTCCACAGCATCTGGCGCCAATGGAAGGCCACAAGTATCACTTCACACCACATGATATTGTCTTTTACATGGATTTTAGTGGCAGCAGATGGTGGGCATGAGGCGAGATTGTCCGTCAACTTGGCACATGCATGGATCATCTTTCAGATACAGATGGCTTGCAGTGCCACAATCAAAATCAACTTTGCCTCTGTCATGTACATGATAATCTTTCAAGCTCTCTTCCCCAGATTCATGGATCCAGAGGACAGCGTGGTCACAGCAGCTGCCAGAACGTATCATCATGACGCCAGAGCATGACTCCATGGAGACGGAGCCTTCGCCTCCCCCACCTCCTCTTGTCCTACTGATGGAGCTGGACCCACCCACACCAGCCACCACCGTTTTCACCTGGTTCATGGCAGCAGGAGATAGACTCGTACCCTTCTGGTCAGTTTCCAGGGGACTTTTCCCCCAGAGCGCAAGCCGGGGGAAGTTTGATGTCCGCCTGTAGCCATGGCTTCCGTGGGGGGAGGGGGAGGGGGGAGGAGAGGAATGTTCTAGCGTAACCACAAGTGCTGGAAGAAGAAGAAGAATGCGAGACCAGAAAAGGCAGTGAAACGAAGTAGTTAGCGAATGGTGCACTGATTAGACTGATTAGGACCACGCCGTGACAGAGGTGCCCCAATCTGAAGCAAATACACTCCTGGAAATGGAAAAAAGAACACATTGACACCGGTGTGTCAGACCCACCATACTTGCTCCGGACACTGCGAGAGGGCTGTACAAGCAATGATCACACGCACGGCACAGCGGACACACCAGGAACCGCAGTGTTGGCCGTCGAATGGCGCTAGCTGGGCAGCATTTGTGCACCGCTGCCGTCAGTGTCAGCCAGTTTGCCGTGGCATACGGAGCTCCATCGCAGTCTTTAACACTGGTAGCATGCCGCGACACCGTGGACGTGAACCGTATGTGCAGTTGACGGACTTTGAGCGAGGGCGTATAGTGGGCATGCGGGAGGCCGGGTGGACGTACCGCCGAATTGCTCAACACGTGGGGCGTGAGGTCTCCAAAGTACATCGATGTTGTCGCCAGTGGTCGGCGGAAGGTGCACGTGCCCGTCAACCTGGGATCGGACCGCGGCAACGCACGGATGCACGCCAAGACCGTAGGATCCTACGCAGTGCCGTAGGGGACCGCACCGTCACTTCCCAGCAAATTAGGGACACTGTTGCTCCTGGGGTATCGGTGAGGACCATTCGCAACCGTCTCCATGAAGCTGGGCTACGGTCCCGCACACCGTTAGGCCGTCTTCCGCTCACGCCCCAACATCGTGCAGCCCGCCTTCAGTGGTGTCGCGACAGGCGTGAATGGAGGGACGAATGGAGACGTGTCGTCTTCAGCGATGAGAGTCGCTTCTGCCTTGGTGCCAATGATGGTCGTATGCGTGTTTGGCGCCGTGCAGGTGAGCGCCACAATCAGGACTGCATACGACCGAGGCACACAGGGCCAACACCCGGCATCATGGTGTGGGGAGCGATCTCCTACACTGGCCGTACACCACTGGTGATCGTCGAGGGGACACTGAATAGTGCACGGTACATCCAAACCGTCATCGAACCCATCGTTCTACCATTCCTAGACCGGCAAGGGAACTTGCTGTTCCAACAGGACAATGCATGTCCGCATGTATCTCGTGCCACCCAACGTGCTCTAGAAGGTGTAAGTCAACTACCCTGGCCAGCAAGATCTCCGCATCTGTCCCCCATTGAGCATGTTTGGGACTGGATGAAGCGTCGTCTCACGCGGTCTGCACGTCCAGCATGAACGCTGGTCCAACTGAGGCGCCAGGTGGAAATGGCATGGCAAGCCGTTCCACAGGACTACATCCAGCATCTCTACGATCGTCTCCATGGGGGAATAGCAGCCTGCATTGCTGCGAAAGGTGGATATACACTGTACTAGTGCCGACATTGTGCATGCTCTGTTGCCTGTGGCTATGTGCCTGTGGTTCTGTCAGTGTGATCATGTGATGTATCTGACCCCAGGAATGTGTCAATAAAGTTTCCCCTTCCTGGGACAATGAATTCACGGTGTTCTTATTTCAATTTCCAGGAGTGTATAAGTGCTGCTCCTGCCAGCCTCAGCTGCTCAGATTGGCTCAGTATACAGACATTAGTAAACAGTATTAGCCCAGACTAGTAGAGAGTGCTACAATATCAGATTGTAGTGATCCATATCCATTGCTTGTGTGAACATTATCTATCGCACAAGGACTTGCATTTATGTTGCATGTCACCCATTGATTGTGACACCTTTGTACATTAAAGTTAAGTATTGTCAATCTGCTATATACATATAAAACTACTAATGCTTGAATTGTTGTATAGCATTCTGAGAATGCAGTATCCCTTAGGCACCCTACACAAGATGAGTGGGGCAGACCCAACAAATTCCTTGCAGTCATGGATGAGTGAGGAATGAATGGGAAAAGGAACTTGCTGTTTTCATTCTTGCACACCTAATCTTGATTTGAACAGCATCAAACCCACAACATATTTCCATATACCTAATTAATATTTTCATTTACAAAACTGACTAAACAACAAAATCTGCAAAAATTATGCTTCAGCAGAATCCTATTCCAAATTTTATAAATTCTTATATCTCTAAAACTGTTCATCTGACTTAAAACATTTGCATATAATTTTATGACATAGTTATTTTGTAGTGGTAGTTCTCTTCCAAAAATGAGCAATTTTGTGCAAAAATTTAAAAAAATGCAAGAAACTGACATTTGATGGAGAGAAATGGGGGGCAGGCACACTGTCACTATGAGGGGCAATTCTATATTTCTTGCTAGTACACCCCATATGAGTATTTTCCTGAACTTTAAAAATTTTGTAAATTACTTCCTTTTCTGCCTTGGGTAAATGGTCTGCATGAGCAACAAAATAGGGATTACAATGTGCAATCTAGTATGGTCACTTTGCAGCATTTGATAACAGAGCTGCTAAATCATTCCCCACACTCAGACACCCTATTTCAGTGAGTAAAGGACATCAGTATTCTACACAGTATTGAATATGCCAGGACAACCTGTCACTGTGAGACCTTGCGAGCTGCCATTGGACAAGCTTCCTTCCATGCAAACAGAAAATAAATAAAATGCTGACAGGAGGTACCATAACTGGGTCCAGTAGCCCTTGAGCCCTGCCACTATGTATGGTACACAAAAAAGACTGATCTTGGAGGGTACATGAGATTGTAGGGCTTTAAATTACTTCACCATTTCTGAGAGTTATCCTGTGCATTATGTAGTGGATTTCAACAATAATGGAATTAGTGTCTATTTTTTCACAAATTTCAATGGCCACAACAGATAGGGATAAGACAGCTGTCAAGATGCCCTTTGGTTTGTTTGAATGTAAATCTATGCCCTTCGATCTCAGAAATGCAGTGTAACATATTGTTAAATAAAAACAAAGATGAGGTGACTTACCGAACAAAAGCGCTGGCAGGTCGATAGACACACAAACAAACACAAACATACACACAAAATTCAAGCTTTCGCAACAAACTGTTGCCTCATCAGGAAAGAGGGAAGGAGAGGGGAAGACGAAAGGAAGTGGGTTTTAAAGGAGAGGGTAAGGAGTCATTCCAATCCCGGGAGCGGAAAGACTTACCTTAGGGGGAAAAAAGGACAGGTATACACTCGCACACACACACATATCCATCCACACATACAGACACAAGCAGTGTCTTTAAATATGTCTGCTTGTGTCTGAATGTGTGGATGGATATGTGTGTGTGTGCGCGCGAGTGTATACCTGTCCTTTTTTCCCCCTAAGGTAAGTCTTTCCGCTCCCGGGATTGGAATGACTCCTTACCCTCTCCTTTAAAACCCACTTCCTTTCGTCTTCCCCTCTCCTTCCCTCTTTCCTGATGAGGCAACAGTTTGTTGCGAAAGCTTGAATTTTGTGTGTATGTTTGTGTGTCTATCGACCTGCCAGCGCTTTTGTTTGGTAAGTCACCTCATCTTTGTTTTTATATATAATTTTTCCCATGTGGAATGTTTCCTTCCATTATATTGATATTGTTAAATAAGTTAGATGAACTGGGAATAAGGGGACTTGTGAAAAAGTGGTTCCAGTCAAATCCAAAAAATAGAAGACAGATAACTGAAATCTCACATATTTCAAGTTGCTCAAACTACATTGTAATTAATAGAGGGAAACATTCCACATGGGAAAAATATATCTAAAAACAAAGATGATGTGACTTACCAAACGAAAGCGCTGGCTCGTCGATAGACACACAAACAAACACAAACATACACACAAAATTCAAGCTTTCGCTGCCATAGGACAAGCTTCCTTCCATGAAAACACAAATTAGTGTTTGTTCGGCTTTTTCTTTTAGTGCATCTGGTGATTTGTCACTGATTAGAACATTTGAGTCATCTGCAAACAATATTGTTTGTCCATGCTTGATGCTCTGTGAGAAGTCATTTATGTAAATGAGGAATAGTATTGGGTCTTTAAAAAGTATTAGGTCTTTAAATATGTCTGCTTGTGTCTGTATATGTGTGGATGGATATATGTGTGTGTGCGAGTGTACACCCATCCTTTTTTCCCCCTAAGGTAAGTCTTTCCGCTCCCGGAATTGGAATGACTCCTTACCCTCTCCCTTAAAACCCACTTCCTTTCGCTTTCCCTCTCCTTCCCTCTTTCCTGATGAGGCAACAGTTTGTTGCGAAAGCTTGAATTTTGTGTGTATGTTTGTGTTTGTTTGTGTGTCTATCGACGTGCCAGCACTTTCGTTTGGTAAGTTACGTCATCTTTGTTTTTAGATAAACTACATTGTAAAGTATACTTCAGACCCAAATTATGTAAATATAGGTGTCCCACGGGGTAGTGTCATTGGCCCAATACTATTCCTCATTTACATAAATGACTTCCCACAGAGCATCAAGCATGGACAAACAATATTGTTTGCAGATGGCTCAAATGTTCTAATCAGTGACAAATCACCAGATGCACTAAAAGAAAAAGCCGAACAAACACTAAACAGTGTACGTGAGTGGGCATCCAATAATAAACTAACACTAAATCTTAAAAAAACAAATGCTATTAACTTTTATGTCTGCAAAAAACCACACTTTAACAACTTTAAGTTAAATGATGAAACTATAGAATGTGTAGGCTACACAAAATTTCTTGGTATGCGTGTTGACAGTCAGTTAAAGTGGGAAGAACATATTAAAATACTTAGAACAGAATCGCTACAGCATGCTATGCTCTTAGAATTCTGACTGCAGTGTGTGATACTACATGTGTCAGATCTGTATATTTTTCTTATATCCACTCTGTTATTACCTATAGAATAATATTTTTGGGAGTCAACAGTAAAACTATTCAAATAGTTTTCAAATTATAGAAAAGAGCAATTTGTATAATAACCAAGAGTGGCAGTAGGGCTCACTGTCTTGAACATATCCAAAAGCTGGAAATCCTAACATTTTTCAATGTATTGTGTATGTAAAAAAATTACTGCTATATGAACAATTCTTTAGTACACAGCTATGAAACTAGAAATCAATACAATCTGCATCTAGAGAGAAAAAATAAAGTTAAAACTCAGCAGACCTTGTTGTACAATGCCGTTAAATTATATAATAAATTACCCCAAAAAGTAAAAGATATTGACACAATTGGACAGTTCAAAACAAAACTAAAAAATTTTTTGTTACATAAAAGTTATTACACAGCCAGTTCATCTTCATCAAAGCAGTCACAATCCCATTAGTATGCAGTATCAGTTATCTTTATTACACCAGAACATTCCGGGACTTAGAAATAAAGTTGACGAACTACTCATTTGTATCGATGAAATGAATTCATCTAACCAAATTGACATAATCTGCCTCTCTGAACATCAAGTGACCACTGATATAGATATGTTAGACATCTCAGGATTTAAGCTAGCTTCCTAGATATGGATGGAGGAGGAGTTGCCACATTTATCAGAAACTGCCATAAATTCAAGAACATTGACATTAATACATTCTGTTTAGAGCAGCATCTAGAAGCATGTGCAACAGAAGTAGAGTTCCATAACAGATCCTATACAATAATAACTATTTACCAAGCACCTGCAGGAAATTATAATCTATTCTTAGATCATCTAGAAGCTCTTTTGGGTTATTTAACAGGAAGAAACAAAGAAATTTTGATTGCTGGTGACTTTAATACAGATTTTCTAATGCAATCTTCCAGTAAACATTCACTGTAGTTAGTAATGTTGTCTTTCAATCTAACTCACACTGTAAACTTTCCAACTGGGATCACTAAATCCTCAAGGACAGCCATTGATAACATTTTTATAGACAAATCAAAGGAACAAAATCATATCATAAAACCTGTTATAAATGGACTATCAGATCATGACATGCAGCTCCTTGTTTTAGATGTAAATTCTAAGCAGATTATCAAGACTGCTAAATCTGAGTGCACGAGAGTAGTCAATCAACCAAAAATTGAGTGTTTTGGAAAACTGCTCAAAGATATGAACTGGAAAGATGTTTATAGTGCTCATGACATGAATGAAAAATATAACACATTCATGAACAATGTCAGTACCATGTTTGAAAACTGTTTTCCTCTAAAAGTTACTCAAATTAAACAGAAGTCTATAATAAAACCATGGATTACACAAGGAATAAAGATTTCCTGTAAGACAAAAAGGAAAATGTATCTGTCGACCAAGAATAGCTCCAATGCTGATGATTTAGCTAAATACAAGGAATACTGTAAAACATTAAAAAAAGTAATTCAGACATCTAAACAAATGCACTACAAGAAGAAGATAGTAATGTCAGGGAACAAAATAAAAACAATATGGGGTATAGTGAAAGAGCAGACTGGTAGAACCAGAAAGGAACAGGAGCAAATAGCACTAAGGGTAGATGACACATTAGTATCTGATGGGCATAGTGTGGCAAATCTATTTAACAAGTACTTTATATCCGTTACTGATAGAATGGGACTTTCAGGATCAGTAAATAATGCCCTTCAATATCTGAAACTAGCCTTCACAAATAGCTTCAAGGACATGAATATATCACTCGCTTCACCAAAAGAAATAACTTCCATAATAAAATCTTTAAAAACACTGCATTCTAGTGGGTACGATGAAATATCAACAAAGTTAATTAAGGCATGTTCTTGTGAGTTTAGTACAATTCTAAGTTACTTGTGTAACCAGTCAATTATAACTGGGACATTTCCTGACTGGCTAAAATATGCAGATGTTAAGCCTCTATTCAAGAAAGGGGATAAAGAGATACCATCAAACTACAGACCGATTTCACTTTTGCCAGCATTCTCAAAAATTTTAGAAAAAGTAATGTACAGGCAGCTGCTCAACCATCTGACCACAAGTAACATATTATCAAGAACACAGTTTGGATTTCTGAAGGGTTCTGATATCGAGAAGGCTATTTACACCTATAGTGAAAATGTACTTAATTCATTAAATAACAAATTACAAGCAGCAGGTATTTTTTGTGATTTGTCAAAGGCATTTGATTGTGTAAACCACATCCTTTTAAGTAAATTAGAATTCTATGGTGTCATGGGCAGTGCTGCAAAATGGTTCAAGTCGTACCTCACTAACAGGAAACAAAGGGTGTCAGTGCAAGGGACTAGTGAATTAAGTCATCAGTCATCATCAGAATGGGAAGAAATTACATGTGGTGTCCCACAAGGATCCATCTTAGGGCCATTGCTTTTTCTTTTGTACATTAATGATCTCTTATCAGTTACACTGCCAGAAGCAGAGTTCGTTTTGTTTGCAGATGACACAAGTATTGCAATAAATAGTATGTCAAGTGTAGTTCTAGAAAGATCTGCTAATGACATTTTCATGGATATTAATAAATGGTTTAAAGCCAACTCACTGACATTAAACTTCGATAAGACTCACTATATGCAATTCAGAACCTGTAAGAGGTTTCCACCCAGCATATGCATAAAATACAAAGAAGAGCAGATAGAAGAGGTTGACAGTCTTAAATTCCTGGGATTACAACTTGATACTAAATTCAGTTGGGAAGAGCACACCACAGAACTGCAGAAACACCTTAACAAATCTGTATTTGCAATTCGAGTGTTAGCAGACATAGGTGACATAAAAATGAAAAAGCTTGCATACTTTGCCTACTTCCATTCCATAATGTCATATGGTATAATATTTTGGGGTAACTCTTCAAGTCAAACAAAAGTTTTCAGAGTCCAAAAGCGTGTAATACGTATTATTTGTGGAGTAAATTCACGGACGTCCTGTAGAAACCTCTTCAAAGAACTGGGTATACTAACTACTGCCTCTCAGTATATTTTCTCATTAATGAAATTTGTCCTAAATAATATATCTATTTTTCCAACAAACAGCTCAGTTCAAACATACAATACCAGGAACAAAAATGATCTGCACAAGGACTTAAAAGCACTTACTTTAGTTCAAACAGGGGTCCACTACTCAGGAACATTCATCTTCAATAATCTGCCAGTAAACATGAAAAATTTAGTTACAAATAAAGATCAGTTTAAAAGGAGCCTGAAAGACTTACTAGTGGCCAACTCCTTCTACTCCATTGACGAATTTTTTAATAGAGACAAATGATGTATTGTATATATTCATACTATTAGTATTGTTATTTCAGCTTTAAAAAAAAAAAAAAAAAAAAAAAAAAAATGACATGTTCCACATCCACGGGATCTCCTCAGCACGTTTCTATGGAACGAAAAACTATTCTAATCTAATCTAACATGTAGTGTAATTAAAGTAGCCTGCATTGTAATACATGAGGAAATAATTATAATGTGAATTCCAAAATTGTACAGTACTATAAGAAAATTACAAATTACATAAGGATATAAAACTAATTTAAGATACCTCAAAAATGTGTGTAAGTACTAATTTTGTGTGTATAATTGTATGTATATTGTATTGTATATGATTTTACTGACGAAATTCACATAATGTAAATTGTTACATAGATTAATAAAGAAATCAATCAATCAATCAATCAATCAAACCTAGCAGCGCTTCATGTTCGAAGTGCCCAGAGGGCTATCATTAATTTTCCGTTATAAGATAACACTTTATTGTTCTGTGAGACATGACAGCAACATACTGAACAGTTGCGAATGATATTTCAATGTTAATCATATATACTTGGCCTTCCTGAGACATGCTGCTTTGGCCTACATCATTATAACAGTTATTTCAATGTTTGGAGGTGTACTGTAATGGCGCTATATTCTTGAATGTTACTTAAACTAACTTAACTTGGCCGGGAGTTCATTTGATGAATGAAAATAACAGTTACCAACTTCACAAAATTTATTGACAACTCAAATTCATACTCGTCACAGACTGACATCACTGATCTCTTTGACTTTCAAAACTAACTTCTAAAATTACTGACTGGCAGCATCACTGCTTTGCTTTATATAGAATTTTAACAATAAATTACAAAATAGTCCATTATTAAATTTGTACAATTTCAATGTTAAAGTAATAATTTACAAAATGTAAAGAAACTGATTTAGAGCTGAATAAAGTAAAAAATACAGTAATAATTGATTTCATTTTGATAGTATCATCACTAGTTTTAAATATGAAAATTGATCTGATATTTAATTACAATAATGTATCTTGTATTATTTTAGTTACATAATTAATTACACCTCCCCCCCCCCATGAACCATTGACCCTGCCGTTGGTGGGGAGGCTTGCATGCCTCAATGAAACAGATAGCCATACCGAAGGTGCAACCACAACAGAGGGGTATCTTTTGAGAGGCCAGACAAATGTGTGGTTCCTGAAGGGCAGCAGCCTTTTCAGTAGTTGCAGGGGCAACAGTCTGGATGATTGACTGATCTCGCCTTTTAACACTAACCAAAATGGCCTTGCTGTTCTGGTACTGCAAACAGCTGAAAGCAAGGGAAAACTACAGCCGTAATTTTTCCCGAGGGCATGCAGCTTTACTGTATGGTTAAATGATGATGGCATCCTCTTGGGTAAAATATTCCGGAGGTAAAATAGTCCCCCATTCGGATCTCCGGGTGGGGACTACTCAAGAGGACGTCGTTATCAGGAGAAAGAAAACTGGTGATCTACGGATCGGAGTGTGGAATGTCAGATCCCTTAATCGGGCAGGTAGGTTAGAAAATTTAAAAAGGGCAATGGATAGGTTAAAGTTAGATATAGTGGGAATTAGTGAAGTTTGGTGGCAGGAGGAACAAGACTTTTGGTTAGGTGAACACAGGGTTATAAATACAAAATCAAATAGGGGTAATGCAGAAGTAGGTTTAATAATGAATAAAAAAATAGGAGTACGGATAAGCATAGTGAACGCATTATTGTGGCCAAGATAGACACGAAGCCCACGCCTACTACAGTAGTACAAGTTTATATGCCAACTAGCTCTGCAGATGATGAAGAAATTGATGAAATGTATGATGAGATAAAAGAAATTATCAGGTAGTGAAGGGAGATGAAAATTTAATAGTCATGGGTGACTGGAATTCGAGAGCAGGAAAAGGGAGAGGAGGAAACATAGTAAGTGAGTATTGATTGGGGCTAAGAGATGAAAGAGGAAGCAGCCTGGTAGAATTTTGTGCAGAGCGTAACTTAATCATAGCTATCACTTGTTTCAAGAATCATGAAAGAAGGTTGTATACATGGAAGAATTCTGGAGATACTAAAAGGTATCAGATAGATTATATAATGGTAAGACAGAGATTTAGGAACCAGATTTTAAATTGTAAGACATTTCCAGGTGCAGATGTGGACTGACCACAATCTATTGGTTATGAACTGTAGATTAAAACTGAAGAAACTGCAAAAAGGTGGGAAATTAAGGAGATGGGACCTGGATAATCTGAAAGAACCAGAGGTTGTACAGAGTTTCAGGGAGACCATAAGGGAACAATTGCCAGGAATGGGGAAAAGAAATACAGTAGAAGAATGGGTAGCTTTGAGGGATGAAATAGTGAAGGCAGCAGAGGATCAAATAGGTAAAAAGATGAGGGCTAGTAGAAATCCTTGGGTAACAGAAGAAATATTGAATTTAATTGATGAAAGGAGAAAATATAAAAATGCAATAAATGAAGCAGGCAAAAAGGAATACAAATGTCTCAAAAATGATATTGTCAGGAAGTGCAAAATGGCTAAGCAGGGATGGCTAGAGGACAAATGTAAGGATGTAGAGGTTTATCTCACTATGGGGAAGATACATACTGCCTACAGGAAAATTAAAGAGACTTTTGGAGAAAAGAGAACCACTTGTATGAGTATCAAGAGCTCAGATGGAAACCCAGTTCTAAGCAAAGAAGGGAAAGCAGGAAGGTGGAAGGTGGAAGGAGTATATAGAGGTTCTATACAAGGGTGATGCACTTGAGGACAATACTATGGAAATGGAAGAGGATGTAGATGAAAATGAAATGGGAGATATGATACTGCGTGAAGAGTTTGACAGAGCACTGACAGACCCGAGTCGAAACAAGGCCCCCGGAGTAGACAACATTCCATTAGAACTACTGACAGCCTTGGGAGAGCCAGTCCTGACAAAACTCTACCATCCGGTGAGCAAGATGTATGAGACAGGCGAAATACCCTTAGACTTCAAGAAAAATATAATAATTCCAATCCCAAAGAAAGCAGGTGTTGACAGATGTGAAAATTACAGAACTATCAGTTTAATAAGTCACAGCTGCAAAATACTAACGTGAATTCTTTACAGACGAATGGAAAAACTGGTAGAAGCTGACCTCGGGGAAGATCAGTTTGGATTCCGTAGAAATGTTGGAACACGTGTGGCAATTCTGGGCCTACGACTTATCTTAGAAGAAAGATTAAGGAAAGGCAAACCTATGTTTCTAGCATTTGTAGATTTCTGAAGGTGGCAGGGGTAAAATAATGGGAGCGAATGGCTATTTAGAATTTGTACAGAAAACAGATGGCAGTCATAAGAGTCGAGGGGTATGAAAAGGAAGCAGTGGTTGGGAAGGGAGTGAGACAGGGTTGTAGCCTATCCCCAATGTTATTCAATCTGTATATTGAGCAAGCAATAAAGGAGACAAAAGAAAAGATCAGAGTAGGTATTAAAATCCATGGAGAAGAAACTAAAACTTCGAGGTTCGCTGTTGACATTGTAATTCTGTAAGAGATAGCAAGGAACTTGGAAAAGCAGTTGAACAGAATGGACAGTGTCTTGAAAGGAGGGTATAAGATGAACATCAACAAAAGCAAAACAAGGATAATGGAATGTAGTCGAATTGAGTCAGGTGATGGTGAGGGAATTAGATTAGGAAATGAGGCACTTAAAGTAGTAAAGGAGTTTTGCTATTTGGGGAACAAAATAACTGATGATGGTCGAAGTAGAGAGGATATAAAATGTAGACTGGCAATGGCAAGGAAAGCGTTCCTGAAGAAGAGAAATTTGTTAACATCGAGTATAGATTTAAGTGTCAGGAAGTCGTTTCTGAAAGTATTTGTATGGAGTGTAGCCATGTATGGAAGTGAAACGTGGACGATAAATAGTTTGGACAATAAGTGAATAGAAGCTTTCGAAATGTGGTGTTACAGTAGAATGCTGAAGATTTGATGTGTAGATCACATAACTTATTAGGAGGTATTGAATAGAATTGGTTAGAAGAGGAGCTTGTGGCACAACTTGACAAGAAGAAGGGACCAGTTAGTAGGACATGTTCTGAGGCATCAAGGGATCACAAAGTTAGCATTGGAGGGCAACGTGAAGGGTAAAAATAGAGGGAGACCAAGAGATGAATACACTAAGCAGATTCAGAAGGATGTAGGCTGCAGTAGGTATTGGGAGATGAAGAAGCTTGCACAGGATAGAGTAGCATGGAGAGCTGGATCAAACCAGTCTCAGAACTGAAGACCACAACAACAAACAACAATTAATTACAGTTTGGATTTGGTTACTAACTAATGACATTACAAATCTTGTGCTTCATCCAACTGCTTACGAGAAACTTACAAATAAGGCCTCAAATTCTGAAAATCGGAAAACTGTGATGTAAACAATTGGAGAGTTAATTAGAAATGTAATTACAAATGATATTAATTACAGAGGAGGACATAAAAATAGATAACAAATGAAAATACATCGCTTTGTAATAACTTTTAAGCTGTTTCTCAAGATAAAGATGTTTTCTGTGTTTACTTGTTATTTAATTCTAATTATGGTAATTAGAGGTGCCAGCCACTTATGCCAACATTTCCACAGGCTTTTTACATTTGTTACTAAATATTTGTTACTTCAACTTCTCAACTAGGTTTCTGATTTGGAACCTGTAGATAATTTTGTTAATGACAACAATCATGATACTATACATTTTTCCACAATCTTATACATGCTTTCACAATGAATATCAAGTGTTTTAACAAACTGGACAAAACGATATATATAAAGACACAAACACAAGGTCTTAGGAAGCACTAAATTGTTTGATAATTATCCAGATGCATATAAAAAAAAGGTGGTATCAGACATTTCATTAGAGTTTTGGGGAAGGCTGTATTGTTATACACCACCCAAGCCACTCTTACAAGTATTACTTGTATGAATGGCTGCTGAATACATACACACAATTCAAAAAAAATCTAAAAATTTTCTTTTCTTAGCTGGCACTGCAGCCACTGGTTCACATTGCACATCTTACGGAATTGGCAGCTCACAATCATCAGTCCTTTTGCACTGTCCACCTTGTGTCTGCAACCCCTCTTTTTCTGGCAGTCTCTACACTGCAGCAGCACAGTACACTATTAGTTTCATAGTTTTTTTATTTTCGCTTCCAGGTCAGATAAGGATCTTGGATACAGTTCTCTAGGTAGGAACAGAGTGAACTCATTACTCAAGGTACTCATGTAGGTCACAACTAAGGTCACATCAGGTATGAACATATAAAAAGCATTCGTATATTACCTTATACTATTATCATATTTACATATATCGTACATCATTTACATACACCATACATCATATATACGGACTACAGTCAATGAACCGAAATGAATTATATATTTATCCTTTCTTTTTTATTAATATTTCAGTACATTCCACTATACAGTATATTTGACCCCCTAGATCTCATTATCATACCAAACAAACTCACAGACTGTTCATCATCACACCATCTTATAATAACAAACTTTCCACAAAATGTCTTGTCACAACGCCACTTGTCCATTTAGTAACACGTGTACATCTTTACCATTGTCCATATGTTCATCTCATTAGCAAATTCATAAAATCATGACCATGCCTGTAAATCTCAAAGAAGCACCCACAAATCAAATACATGCTCTATAGAGTAATTGGTCAATCACTACTGAAGGAAAATCAAATTTAGTACACAGTTTACATTTTCAAATTATTCCTCAAATAATGTCACTCACTACTGATATTACATACAGAAAACATACTACAGAGAATGGATAGTGTTTTCAGTAAGAGATAACTTCATTACAGGTTTATGGATGAGTAAAAAATGTAGCATCCAAAAATGAAAGAAGAAAATAGAATGCTAAATAGCTCAGAGACCTAGTGCTCGCCAGGCACTTGACACAAAGATGTCTCCTCCTGAAGGCTTTTACATCATCTTATTTTTTCTTGGAGTTTGACACTTGCTTATAGGGTTTCAGTTCAGTTTTGTTACATAGACCAAATAACCTTCCAGGCTTTGGATACAGTAACCCATATGCATTTGGGTGTGGCATAGACTGAATTTTGAATAGACTAATATAGATGTCAAAGAATTTCTTTAATTCATTTCTTAAAGCCTTAGATTTTTCATATGTTTTCATCAGGACCAGAACATCGATTTTAAAATTTGTAGGTTTCAACTTCTTATAATGTTTGTTTTTTCTTAGTTTCCCCTGTTGTTCTATTACTTTCTTGACTATTTCTTCTCTTTCCTGTGGACTCATAGCCTTACATGCTGGGAATTCAGTTAATTCATTGATCAGATTCCATGGTTTCTCGTGATACATTATTTCGTATGGTCAGAACCCAAGAGACACATGTTGTAAGCTGCTCAGTATACGTTCAAAGCTGTCTACATACTCTATCCACCTTACATGATTTCTGTTGCAATAAGTTCTAAATAATCTCCCTATTTCTCTTGTGTAAAGTTCAGCCAGATTGCTTGACAGGTGATAAGCAGATATCAGTATATGGTAAATGTTCTCATCCTCAACAAATGTTTTCCAAAGTTTAGAAGTAAATTATGCTCCATTATCAGTAAGTATGCTCTTTGGTTTTGCTACCTTTGTGAAATAGTCTCTCCTAATTTTCAAAATTATGTTCGTACTTGTTGCTTTCTTCAGTGGATATAGTTTAATGAATTTTATAAAAAGTTCCACCATGACAAATACGCAACAAAATCCTCCTTTAGCCTTAGGCAATGATCCATAAAGATCAACTGCTACAAGTTGTAGTTCTCTTGGCAAGATGGTTTGCATATATCCTTTGCAAGGCTGATTACTAACCTTTACCCTCTGGCACCTGTCACATGTAGATAGTTTCTTTCTCACTCTCCTGGCAATATTGTAAAAGTATACATTTTCCTGAATCTTTTGGATACATTTCAGTGTCCCACAATGTCCGAAACTCTCATTTACATACTTTATCAATACTTACATATACTGTGCTGGCCAACACAATCTCCAAGTATCACTATCTGCACTGTATCTTCTGAAAAGTATACCCTTGTGCACTTTGTAATACTGCTCTACTTTCTCATAACCTCTCTTACCCAGATAACTTTTAACTAACTTCCAGTTGGAATCATGGATCTGATATCTGCAGATGTCATTACAAATTTTCCTGTCCGTCGGGCCCGGGTTTGATTCCCAGCAGGGGACTGGGTGTTGTGTGTCCTTCATTATCATTGACCTGCAAGTTGCCGAAGTGGTGTCAGCTAAAAAGGACTTGCAATACGGCAACCGACCTTCCCCACATGGGGCCTCCCGACCAACAATTCCATTCGCTCATTTTCCCCCCCCCCCCCCCCCCCCCGATATCATTCTCATCTTTCACCCCTTTTAGATACATAATCCAGAAGTCCCTTTCACATTCATCACTGTTATTTTCACCTTCTCTCCCCATTGGCAATCTTGATAGAGCATCAGCATTTAGATTTTCTTCACCTTTTATATACTTTACTGTATAGTTGAACTGCTGGAGGAATAGTGCCCACCTGGTTATCCTGCTGTAATGCAAAGTACACTCTAGTATATAGATCAAAGCCTTATGGTCTGTGTATACTACTACTTGATGTCCTAATAAGTAATTCTTGAAATTGGTGAAAGTCCAATATACTGCTAACAATTCTTTTCTGGTGACAGTATATGACTTCTCACGTTTTTTCGAAGTTCTACTGGCAAAAGCTATTCATCTATGCTCCATCACACCATTTAAAATCTTTGCTTGGAACAAATTAGCTCCCAGTCCATAGTTACTGCTATCGGTCGTAATGCAAAATGGCTCTGTAAGATCAGGTATGTATAACATTTTACTATTGCACATCTGTTTCTTAATGTTGTCAAATGCATCATGCCAATCCTTGTCCCATACCCAAATGGTGTTCTTCTTCACAAGTTGTTCAAACATGGTGCATTTAAAGCTTGATTGCTTACACACCTCCGGTAGTAGCCACAAATTCCATAGAATGATTTAAGTTGTTTCTTAGTCTTGGGTGCAGGAAATTTTGCAATGGCTTCAAGTTTTTCTTCATCAGGCAAAGCTCCTTCTTCTGAGATGGTATGGCCTAAAAATATGAGCTGTTTAACTCCGAATCTGCACTTCTCTAGTTTTAATGACATCCCTCCCCGTCTCAATCTATAACACACGTCACCCAACAAATGTATATGTTCTTCCCACCTCTTTCCTGTTACAAGTATGTCATCAACATAAAGGATTAGTTTGCTTAACAGTTCTTTTCCTACAACAAATTCCAATTCTCGGATAAATTCTGCAGCTGATACATTAAGGCCAAATGATACAACACAATAGTCAATAACATCTTCCTCCATATAAAAATGCGGTATATTTTCTAGACAATCTCCAATGGTACCTCATGGAAACCTGCTGTTAACTCTAAACTAGACATGTACTGCATATGAACAAAGTTATGTAACAGTTCATCTATGTTCTCAGGGTGATCTGTTTCCCTCTCAAGGTATTTGTTTAAATGTCTTGAATCAAAAATGGTTCAAATGACTGAGAACTATGGGACTTAACATCTGAGCTCATCAGTCCCCTAGAACTTAGAACTACTTCAACCTAACTAACTTGAGGATGTCACACACATCCATGCCTGAGGCAGGATTCGAACCTGCAACTGTAGCGGTCGCGCAGTTCCTGTCTTGAATCGAGCACAAGTCTTACTCCACCATCACGTTTGGAAACTACCACCAATGGGTTGTTGTATGCACTACTGCACCTTTCAATCACTTCCCACTCTTCCATCTTTTGTAGTTCTTCCTCCACAGCTGCCGGTCGTTGTGGCCGAGTGGTTCTAGGCACTTCAGTCCGGAACTGCGCTGCTGCTGCTGCGGCCGCAGGTTCGAATCCTGTCTCAGGCATGGATGTGTGTGATGTCCTTAGGTTAGGTAGGTTTAAGTAGTTAAGTCTAGGGGACTGATGACCTCAGATGTTAAGTCCCATAGTGCTCAGAGCCATTTGAACCATTTTTTGAACCTCCACAGCTTTTATTTTTGAGATGGTTTGAAGAAAAATGCTTTGTGAGGTTTTAGTTTAAGTCTGCATTCATATTTTTTCACTTTCCCAGGTTTCTCACTAAACACATCTTTGTATTCCCATAACAAACTACCTAATTGATCTGTTGTTCTTCATCTAGACTTCCAGCTTCTTTTAGTTTGGTGGCCACTAATTCAGCATACTTGTCTTCACTGCATTCTTCCTCATTGTCTTCCTTGTTAGTGTCAATCTTTTCATTTGCACAAATAACTCTTCTAATTTGAAAATTGTTCTCTAGGCAGTTTTTGATGATCAGTTCAGTCACATGTGTTACATCTGTCTTTGGGTTGGTAAGCCTTAACTTTTTGTTATTCCAGTCAAATTATGCATTTCCTCCTTGTATCCAATTCATTCCAAACAAAATATTTTCATTGAGGTCAGGTACTACAAAACATCCTTTGTTATATTGTACATCATTAATGGTGAAGGATATTAAGGCTTGCCGGTTTACAACTTTGCTGTGCCTAACAGTTGCTCCCTTAATTTTGATTGCAATAACAGGATGTTCTTCAGAGTCAGCATTATGTCTTATCTGGTCTCTAAATTTTTTAGAAATGGCACAGACAGAACTACCCTTGTCTAAGAGCAAACTCCTTCATAAGTTACGACTTTTATACATACATATGGGCAACCCAAAATCTTTTTCTGCCTGCTTTCCTCATCTTTTTGGAACAAATCATCCTGAATCTCTCTAAAGTCCAAGTTGCTTATACCATTTTTGCCTGCACAATTTCTCTTACTTGTCTGAATTTTACTTAGAGGTACATCAGATGATTGTTTGATGTCATGTCCCTCTTTTACACACTGTCTACTTTTCCCAGAACCGATCTCACTGTAAGCCTGCTTAATGGTTCTACCTTCCCAATTGGAATTCAATTCTTCACAAATAATTTTGATTACTCACTTTACTCTGTTGCTGTCGCTATAACCCTTGTAAGTATCCCTGTCCACACATTCCTTATCTGATGATACCCTCCCAGTTTCCATTGGTACAATCTGGTTCTCATATTCTTCACAAATACTACTGACATCATCTTCTTCAGCATTAATTAAATCTTCTTTAACCTCCTTATAAACCATGCTGTCTAATTCTTCCTCCCATTCATCATTACTACTGACACTGTCACTATCAACATTACCACACATGCTATCATCTCCATACTAGACACTTCTACAACAACCTTACAATGATCATTAGATTTGTTGACAAGTACACTAGTACAGGAATCATCACTTAATTGCTTAGCAGGGATAGATCCTTCCTCCATTAATTTACCTAATCCAACTTGCGTCCCTTTATGTCCACTCTGCATTCCGATGCACTTTGACAATTCTAGCAGGACAATGTGAAATCCCTCACGTCCAGAATTGCTCCAGGAACAGGACTTTAAACACTTCTGCTGGCCACCAAACTCTCCAGATACGAACATTATCGAGCGTATCTGGGATGCCTTGCAACGTGCTATTCAGAAGAGATCTCCACCCACTCGTACTCTTACGGGTTTAGGGACAGCCCGAAAGGACTCATGGTGTCAGTCAGTCCCCTCCGGCACTACTTGAGACCTTAGTCGAGTCCATGCCACATCGTGTTGCGGCACTTATGCGTATCCTACTCACGGGGGCTCTACACGATATTACGCAGCTTTCCTTGGCTCTTCAGTATATTTAAACTGGCACGCCCACCAAAAAGAAAACTTAAATGGAATACGGAAGAGACGAGGGTTAATCCGGCTGATGAAAGGTAGACTTGAAGGCTGCAGCACCCAAACAGCTATACACAAGTATAATACCTTCATCAGGCCACTACTAGAATACGGCGCTCCTGTCCTAGGAGGAATGTCAGCACCTGTCGCCAACGAAATGTATTCAGACACACTTCGTGAGAGTAAACAACAGAACACATAACGACGATGTTTACAACGCCGGCAGGATAACACGGCTCCATACATGATAAGCCAAATTCAGAGACAGATATGGCAAACGAATATTGCAGAACCGACCAGGTCTGGAAGATATATTAACAGCCAAAACAGACACCCTAGCAGAGCAGTAACATAGAACGCAATAAAATTCTACCCTGAAGAAGCTGTCACAATGCTACCCCTCACTGAAAACGAAGAAACACCTAGACGAAAGACAACAAGCTGCAAGACAATAAAAGGACTAGACATAATCTACTAAAAATAACAAACATTGCGGTAGCCAGTCACTGCACACAGCTTTGGGATCCATACAAATGGGTAAGAAAAACCAACGAAGCACAATAAGATGAATGTTAAGCTTTCTGGTCAAAAGTCTTTTGTAATATTTTCACCAAAATACGTATGTTTTTAATCGCAAGAAAAATAGTGTAAAGTAAAATAAATAAATGCTAAATCCTAAGGCTGAATACATCATGAGAAAGCTCTCAGGCAGCCCGCTCTCTCTCCCTGAGAGAAGGGAAAGAAAATATTAAAAACTGGAAATAAAAAGAAAATAAAAATAAAATTTAAAAAATTGTAAAAAATATCTCAAGAGGTGCCGTAGGTGCGCCACGGAGCTAGGCTAGTACGAAGTGTGTACACCGTATCCTACCGGTGTTGTCTCTTCCGCTTTGCCTCGCTGCCACCTGCCGAGCGGAACGGGATCCGAACTGCACCGCACAATGACGGCACATTACGTGGTCGCGGAAGGTGACTGTTAAGACACGTCGGAATGACTTTCATAATAAGAAAATTTAGGCGATGACGAAGAAAGTGTCTTCCTTTTGAAGCAATCTATTAAAGGGAGCCGGAGGTGGTCAAATCCAAAAAAAATACGATTTTTTTTCCTACCGAAAATTAATTGGAACATTCCTCTTTAATGTAAACTTTGAATTATTGTTCTACTCGCCCTAGAAGTGGAGTTATTAGCGTTTTCCCCCACGCCTGCAGAGGAAATATGCGGCCGCTGAATGCATCTAACACCCTCTCGTGACTTCCTGGCGAACTGCTTGGGATTCTCGGCCTGTTACGCATACAGCGCCTTATGATACGCATACAGCGAGTGTGCAAGAGTTGGCTACATTGTTTTCTGTGACAAAAATTACCCGTGTTTCCTTACAGCTTACTCCTATTTTCCTCAGAATTTCGAACATCTTGCTTTATTTAATATGGTCGTACACTTTTGTTCTGGTTACGATGCCACGTTTTTGTAACCGTGAATATAAGAAGAGGAAGAACGTAGGGAAAATAAAATTAACACTAATACTAAGTTGCGATACTACAATGAATAAGAGCGCGGAACATCGTTCTCTTTGCTGTTTACCGTTTAGAATTAGTTCAGTGTTGTGCCTGTTGTTGGTAGTATTATACTTCTTGTGTAAAGCAGGTAATATGCAGTATGTACAAGAATCAGGAGGGAACAATAAAACCAATTTTTCATGACTTTAGCACAGCCAGAATTGTTACACAAATGTCTACACGGAAAGACGCAGAAACCTAATGAGAGCGTAAACAATTTGATTTGGAAAGTGATTCCTAAAAAGGTGTTTGTAAGTATGAAAACACTGCACTTTGGCATTTATGATGCAATAGCAACCTACAACCAAGGGAACAGTGTGAAGTGTGAAGTTCTGAAGGCATTCGGATTTACAGCTGGGGTGAACACTGTACGAGCACTAAGAAATATTGATAGAGAAAGGATAAGAGGAGCAGAAAGAAGAGAAAGGCATATGAAGTGTGATGGAACAACAGGCCAGAAAAGAAGGCAGAAGAGGAAGCTTTTGGAGGATGAAGAAGAAGACCCTGATAATCCATCCTATAGTGCAGGAATGTATTGAGAAACTTTGATAGCCATTTCCCGTAAATTAGAATTTTTCGAATATAAGGAACATTTTCTCAAAATCCACTCAAGCTAGAGAGATGAAATTTTTATACAGCACTCCTAGTGGTCAAACTTACATTGTAACACAGCCATTTGGCAATATGTTCAGTAGTTTCATTTCAGTTTAATTATAAAGCAATTATTTCTAAAAAAATTTGGGTTATTAATAAAAAAAATAATTGGAAGGAAACTAGAAAAGATACTCCAAAATCCCTCTGTCATAATTGCAATACTAAACCACTCTATATGCAAAAAAAAATTCAAATTTTTCTATTTGGTAGTTTATTCATAAATGTTCCTCAAACTTGGTGATTTTAACATGGGCAGCATAGGCACCTCCGGCTCCCCTTAAATGTGGCACGACTGTTCGTAGTCAGTCTTTGATTTACAAAAAATGGTCGAGAATCCAGTGGAATGCACCAAAGTGACCACTGCTAGTCTCGATGCATGCCCATTTTCTTCTGAGTGTGCACCTCAGCGTCAATAAATCTGGACCCTATTTCACTGGGCTGTATTTCAGATTACTTTATTCTGCAGTACTAGTTTCGGGCATGGCCTGTTGTGACTTGGCAAGACAGCCAAGCCACTATGAGGTGAAGCCGAAACGCACGCGTTAAAGCTCACGCAGGATGGCGTGAGGTCTGAAACAGGACAATGTCTTGAGACTAGCAAATAAAGTACGTAGCTTCTGGAATACTTAACTTTAATCCATAATTGGCGAACATCGGTCTGACGGTACATGCATCACAAGATAAATAGCAAATGATAATGGCGCCTTGCTAGGTCGTAGCAAATGAGTAGCTGAAGGCTATGCTAACTATCGTCTCGGCAAATGAGAGCGTAATTTGTCAGTGAACCATCGCTAGCAAAGTCGGCTGTACAACTGGGGCGAGTGCTAGGACGTCTCTCTAGACCTGCCGTGTGGCGGCGCTCGGTCTGCAATCACTGATAGTGGCGACACGCGGGTCCGACGTATACTAACGGACCGCGGCCGATTTAAAGGCTACCACCTAGCAAGTGTGGTGTCTGGCGGTGACACCACATGGCCTATTCTCAAACGCTTTTGAAAACATAAAACACATATAGCACCCTATGATGGAAAAAAGAGAGCTGCAATATGCAACTACATTGGATGTACGTAGCACTACGCAAATGTAGCAGTTACCTACAGCATCAGATGTCGATATATCGTCGTCGTCTCGTCAAAATAATCACGTGCCCTGAGTATCTGTACATAGCAGAATCGTCTTTTTTTTTTTCCTCCTTCATTGTGATTTCATCCCCCTGTACCCCATGCGGGCTGGGTAGGGGTGGGAGGAGGGAGGGAATGGCTGGAGCAGTACACTCCACCCGCTCTTCAGCTAGGCGACTATACACACTTAGGCGCTAACATACAAATGTGAAGACATAATGACAATGAACTTAAAATAGTGGTGAAGTATGAGGATTATGAAAGACTAACATAATAAGTTTGGTTGAATGATTTAAGAGTAGTAGTAAAAATATGGTTAGACAAAAGAGTTTAAAAATCGCATTAAGAACACTAAAAACACTCGGAAAAGCACTGGAACAACACCGAACAACACAGAAGAGACACTGACCATTAAAACGGAGTACTGCGCTGTTTCACTAAAACTCGAAAGGACCTGCCCTGGGATGCTAGACGAAAGGAAGAGTAATAACAGGGCAAGAGAGGAGAGTGATGGAGATGGAAACTGAGGGCTGGTGACAGGTGGCTGCGACAATGAGGTAGGGATGGCTGTTGAGGGAGAGGGAGAGAGGGATAGCAGGCATTGGGATCTATAGCACAGTCGTCAACATTCATCTAAAACGTAAGATGCATGACATGACGGTGGTTACGAGAAAAATATCATTACCACACTATTAAAACGCCACATCCAACCACAAGCACCAAGAAGACAAACTTGTAACGCATAGCTACAAAACTCACTTACACACACTTGGTCAAGGAACTGACAAATGTATGACTGCGCGGGATAATTGTAACAGTTAGTCAGAGTGTGGAAGAACAGTACCGTACCTAAGATTTGAGAGAACAACTTTGTCTGATACCATCAGTCATATGTAAGACATGAGGACTTGTCATCGTAATATCTACGAATCGGTGACACACATAAGTACCAGTGCAGAAAACTTTTTGTGCAACTGTTTGGACGTAATTCATCAACAAAACGCGAATATTTATAGCTTATCTCTAAGTTAAAATTTTATTAGGCGATGTACACCGAACCGAATATCAAAACTAAACTCCCGGTACATTAATTGAAATGCGTGTGAAACTGCACATATGTCTTCAGCGTAAAATGAGGTGTTTATAATTATATTGAAAGAAACCACATAAACACATCACAGTATAAGATAGCATGGAGGATGGACGCTAGAATTAGGTGTGAGTAAAACAATGTTTACTATGCTCATAAACAACGAAATACTAGTACGCCAGTACAGAGAACAACTGAAGTAAAACAACAACCATATGTCCGCGAATTTAATATCTGTTGCTATGCGTAGTTACTATGTTTGTGTTATGCTACAGCCAATGTAGTTATATGTCTTTTACATTGTTATCCTGTTTTCATTATGATTTGTTGTGTTTTTAGATGCATTTGAGAACGCGCCGCGCCCGAAACTCGTAGCGCAGAACAAAGTACAAGTAACGATCAAAAAATTTTCTTTCGAAGACCGTAGAGTAAAGAATCGGTATGCCACTCAAGTGGAATCGCCGTGATCATTGAGCCAATCATCCCACGAACGCACCAGGTTGAAGATAACCGTTTAGTGAAACGCGAAGTAGTAACTGCCTGCTGCACATCCTCGTCTGACAGGAATTGTCGATCCCTCAAGCCCTTCTTTAAGGGGTCTAAGGTACGATTATCTCATGGGGAGAGATCAGGACTACAGGACGAGTGTTCGAGCATCTCCCACTTGAGTTGATCCGCAGTGGATGAGACAGGCCTCCGACACCGACCAGCGTCTTGTGTCGAATCGCGACCAGCACGAAACTTGGCGTAACATACTAAAAGCGATTTTCGACAGATATGCTCTCCTTGTTCATTGTCCGATGGATTTGTTTGACCTTAGGGAGCTAAGTAAAGAATAACAGCACGTTGGTTCCGGTTTGACGCCTTTGCTAATAACGTAACCATAGTCCATGTTTCCGCATTCACCGTACACTCATCGGAAAGACACGAATGACACATAAATCCCGTGCCTACATGTCGGTGCTTATATACCAGCATCTAAGTCTCGCAGCGTTACGTTTACGCTGCAGCAACGCCCTCAAATGGAAACTTTTTGATCACCCTTGTATTTTGTATAATTTGAAATACAGCTTTCTTCTCGATGTATGCATTACAGTCTATTTCATTCAAGACCTGAATTCTGCGTTCAGAATCGTTTGATTCCACTTTCTTTACGATGGAGGTATATATACCGTTCCATCAGCACTCTCAATACTCTGTTGTTCTATGTGCGTATTACGTGGCCAAGCTGAAGGACTCTTACAGATGAAACTTCTCCTAATCGACACACCATTATCTCCTCAATTTCTACTGTGTTTCCGTGTCAAGCCAGTGTCTGGCCACTTCTCTTTGTCTTGCCTTGCCTTGTTTCTCACATTTTATTTTTAACCAAGGCGGTAAATTTCGTTCGATTAGCCTGATGTCCACTGAGGTTTTCCAGGGATAAATCCTACTGTTCAGCACATGTAATGAATGTCTGAAGTTTTCTGTAGTGCCTAACGCTACATCTTCGAAACCCTCTCTGTAGCTCTTAAAAGTGACCAGAGTTCTGAGTTCATTATCATTTCGCCACTTGCTTACACATGATGTTTGTGATAGAAGCAAAAATACTACTTTTCAGTATCCTTAAGACTGTATTGTTTAACGTGAACTTTTAACAAGCAACTTGACGTTTGCTTATCGATGAATCTCCCCCCGTACGAGCCAACACCCTCTCAGATTCTGCTGTGCGAATATTACCTTGTCGAGAAATCGGGCAGTGATCTTAGTATTCTACGCTTTAATTTTTTGTAATTTTTATTGATTTGTTCCAGTTATGATGACACACACTGCTGAAATTTTTTCTACCTCTTGGTTTTGCTTTCCGGAAATAATTCCTACTATACTATACAGGGTGATTCAAAAAGAATACCACAACTTTAGGGATTTAAAACTCTGCAACGACAAAAGGCAGAGCTAAGCACTATCTGTCGGCGAATTAAGGGAGCTATAAAGTTTCATTTAGTTGTACATTTGTTCGCCATTTCAGCCAATAAAGTTTTTGGTCCCTTTTTCTTCGAAGGTGCTACTGTAACTGGAATACAGTATCTGGAGATGTTAGAGAATTGGCTGTTCCCTCAGCTCGAACAAGAAGCACAACAATTCATATTTCAGCAGGATGGAGTGCCACCACATTGGCACTTATCTGTCCGTAACTACCTGAACGTCAACTACCCGAGGCGATGGATCGGCCGCCAGGCAGCCCGTGACAGAGCACTTCATCACTGGCCTCCAAGAAGCCCTGATCTTACCCCCTGCGATTTTTTCTTATGGGGGTATGTTAAGGATATGGTGTTTCGGCCACCTCTCCCAGCCACCATTGATGATTTGAAACGAGAAATAACAGCAGCTATCCAAACTGTTACGCCTGATATGCTACAGAGAGTGTGGAACGAGTTGGAGTATCGGGTTGATATTGCTCGAGTGTCTGGAGGGGGCCATATTGAACATCTCTGAACTTGTTTTTGAGTGAAAAAAAACCTTTTTAAATACTCTTTGTAATGCTGTATAACAGAAGGTTATATTATGTTTCTTTCATTAAATACACATTTTTAAAGTTGTGGTATTCTTTTTGAATCACCATGTACATTTAATACAACATGGTCCAAAGTAAAATCCCCAATAAGCTTTCTGAATCTATTTCAGCTTATGTTAAATTAATTAATTAATGACCTTTCTTGCTTCATCACTTGAAATTTGATGCCAATTGCTTTAGATTATCATATTCATGAACTTTTGAAGTCGTTTGTGTTCGTGTGAGCTAATTTTTGAGTAATTACGGAACAAATACTGTATTGAACATATCCATTAAAAAAGGCAATCTTTTATTTTATATGACGAAGACTGAAATGAAGTATACATCAGTTGGCAGCAATAACTGGTATTAGATGGCACTTACATAGCTGGAAATTTCATTACATTTCACCAGGCGTCTCTAGTTTGTCTTCCCTCCACTTTTGTGCCAGCTGCTGTTTGTCACGGAGAACTGTAAGCCTTTCATGAAGAATTATGCGAAAAAATAAAGTAGTAACTATGCAGAGAGTTTTCATACTTGTCTGTTGTGCTGTAACATTGTAAATAAGAAAAACTTTTATTTTCGTAGTTAGTCATAAAAAATATTTTGTTTTCAGGTTATCGGAAAGAGAAAAGACATTTCCCCAATGAAGCAAGGGATGATATTGGGACTGAGAGCTAAAAGACTCGCGAATGGGGAAGCTGACCACTAAACTATGGAAAATGTGTAGAAGAAATAAGTTAAGACTGGAAACCAAGTTTGAGGTATAAATGCAGTCGGAAGAAAATCTGCAGTCCCTGATTGTGCAGGGCAATGAAAATGACAGCAAAGCGAGACAAAAAACTGAGTTCAGGGCAGATTGCTTTTAAGACTGAGCAGGTGTCTGAGATCTCAAACTCCCATCAACAGTGCTATGACGCCTTTCTGATCTCAACCTTACGAAGAAGAAACATGCAAAGATAGACCGTTTAACAAAAAAACATGTTGAAGAAAGAAATAGATGTCTTAATCTGCATAAACACTGGACATCTGAGGACAGCACAAGGGTGATTTCTTAGGACGAAAAGAAGCTTAATGTGTGTGGCAATGGCAGTGGTTTGATACTGTAGATGGAGCAAGGAGAGCAACTGAAGAAAGGTTGTGTGGTGGAAACGAAGAAATCAAAGTGTCATGCTGTGGGGAGCGATGTGTTCTAAATAAGTGGGCAGAATTACGGTTGTGCAGCTTCAATTAAAGAGTTAAAATACTGTGACATCCTTAAAAATGAGGTATTAAATTCTCCTGGGGGATTGTTTCAGTAGAGAAACCCTTGGGCCATTAATTTTCCAATATGACAATGCTACCAGTCACCGTGTCTGGGGTGTCCAGGAGTACTGCGCAGATCTGGGTATTGAGCAGTTGTGGTGGATCTTAAATTCTCCAGACATGTATCCAATTGAGAATCTGTGGGCAATTATGTCCAAAAAATTAAGTAAATATTGATTTACCAGTAGAATAGAGTTAACTGAAAAAATTGTCTACGTCTGGTACCGTAATAACGGACCTGATGCATGTGAAAAACTTGTCGAGTCAATGGCAAACCTAGTTCAAGCCCTTGAAAAGGCAAAAGGTGGAAGCACAAAATATTAATTTTGTTGTAATATGCTCTTGTACAATTTAATTTCATATTAAAATATAGCCTCTTTTTTGTTATTCCGACACATACTAAGCAAAGTTTGTCGACAGGGTTATCATTGGACAATACTTTAGCTGCCTGGAAACTTATATAACTAGTAACACTCCATCTTCAACAACCAGGATTCAGAACTACTGTAACTAGTTCTATTTGTATTTCTTTCAAACGGCGCCACAAATTTTGATGCGACAGGCATTTCTTTGTTATAAAATTTTAAAAAAAGTCTGCAGGGAGGCGCCTCGTTCGCATTCCTCATTGTAGAACTTGTACAGCTTGAATTATTCTTTTCCGATCATCAGACCCTCGTCTCATAACTACTCAGTCCAAGATTCTTTACCGTTTGTATAACTCTGAACCTAAATGTTTGTTTTCCCCTGTACGTAACTCTGCGACGCAGTCTGTTTCTAAGAAACACATTTCATATTTACCGAGCTACGGTCATCTGTAATGTAATTGCAAACGTACCGTATAATAGTATAAATACCTCTGTCCTTAATAACAAAAATTTTTTTAGCTTAATGTGAAGATGGTATCGTTGTTAACAGCGCAAATTCACAAAGGTGAAAATAGAAGATAACAGGAACTAAACTGTGTGTGTGTCTGCAAACGACCCGTTCACAATTTAACTTCGTACGTAAGGTTATTTATTGCCACAGACGTACATAAGTAATACTATCCCGGATAGTTCAACCGTATTTGAAATTTAAACTTTCCCGTTAAGTCCCCATCTTTTTGGGCTCAAATTTCAATGAGGGCCCATTGTTGGAGAGTATGGTAGATTTAACGGAGAAGTTTATGTTTCAAATACATGTATGCCCTCGGGAACGTTACTTCATACTGAAGTCAACTACGGCTCATAGTCATAGTCACTCGTGTATCCATGTTTACTAGCATGTTTTCGCTTCCGTCACTGTCTACTTTCCCCCGTGTCACTTTTCGACGTTAACTATGATTCATCCTCCATAATACTAGTACTTATTTGCTAATGTTGTACTATTTTCCAAAATAAATTGTGTAACAATTTCCCGTTGCCTATCTATATACTAAACTTTTCTGCGTTTCCACTGGGGTTTCTAACGAAAAGACTTTAAGAACCAACTTTTGTAAAGGCCTCATCGCATCTGCTGCGGATGCCGAGTTGCGACTATTGTTACGGTATGCCGAATTTGTGAGTTTGTGAAACGGCTTCTGGTGCAGTACACCGCTAAGACAATTTCTCCCCGCTACTATTACACAGCTGTGCCCCAGAATCAGGTAAAGGATAGGAGAACGAAGGTTCTACAACACACCAAAAGATCAGTAACAAAGTCACAAAAATTACTTATCTTTGTGTCTTGTTGAATGATTAAATCTGAAACACTGCATGTAATATAACACAAAAAAGCCCTCAATGGCTAAGTGCAAATAATCGCAGATAACTCCACAGGACACAGCAAATGCAATTTACAACTCTCTGTTCGCTTCTAAGAATTCCCTGTCTAAACCATGGACAATGATCTATAACCAAGTGGACGAGAGCTGTTCTTCTATCTTCCGAGTAGGCTTTTATCTGTTGTCGTCCGGTCATTAGAGACTTGTACTCGGCGGCAATTGGCCAAGGCTGAGTCGATATCTTCATCCTCAGCGCCGCCCATGACGCTGGTGAAACTCGCCCCAAGTGACTGTTCTCTACGGCATTGGCACCAGCTCGCGTCTTTGAACCTGTGGTGCTTTTGCCCTGGCTGTGTCTTGTTCGGACAAATAATTTTACACTTCGAAAACTTGTCGTAGACACATAGAAAACAGTACTGCTGTTTTTGATGTTATGACACAGCGATACTGTACTCCTTTCTCATCGCTGACTTCTGGAATTTTCAAAGCTGAAGGCGCCTTTTCGCAGGAGTGAGCATTGTCTTGCTGTACAATATCAACATCGCCTCAGTGGTAGCGGTCACGTGGAGTCTTTGGGTGTGCATTGTAGTCGTTATTGGCCTTCAGCACCTAGCGATCGCACGATGCAGCGTTGCGGGTGAATGCTGTCAAGAACTGCTAAAAAATATATAATCAAGAAATGAAAGTGTTTGAGTAATTCAGTTATTTCGCAGAAAGGCGCTGGAGATCGGTTTTGAGGTTTGTGTTTAAAACAGTATCGTGTTCGTCAATCAGTAATTTTCGTGGAGGAACGCTTATCTTATGGCAGCGAAACTTGGTAGATAAGCTAATGAGTTAATGCGGAGCCAATCTGCCCTGGAAAAAAAGTAGTTCCAATTTTGGACACCAGGTGCAAATCTGGTGCTGCGAATGCAAGAAGGACGTTTAGAAATGTTTCCACATGCAATGGATTAGGAACGAGATGTGGCCGGAAAAGTTCAAACAAGTGAGAAAGGCATAATGTTGATTTTAATACACTACTGGCCATTAAAATTGCTACACCGAGAAGAAATGAAGATGATAAATGAGTATTCATTGGACAAATATATTATACTAGAACTGATATGTGATTACATTTTCACACTATTTTGGTGCATAGATCCTGAGAAATAAGTACCCAGAACAACCACCTCTGGCCGTAATAACGGCATTGATACGCCTGGGCATTGAGTCAAACAGAGCTTGGATGGCGTGTACAGGTATAGCTGCCCATGCAGCTTCAACACGATAACACAGTTCATCAAGAGTAGTGACTGGCGTATTGTGACGAGCCAGTTGCTTGGCCACCATTGACCAGGCGTTTTCAATTGGTGAAAGATCTGGAGAATGTGCTGGCCAGGGCAGCAGTCGAACAGTTTCTATATCCAGAAAGGCCCGTACAGGACCTGCAACATGCGGTCGTGCATTATCCTGTTGAAATGTAGGGTTTCGCAGGGATCGAATGAAGGGTAGGGCCGTGGGTCGTAACACATCTGAAATGTAACGTCCACTGTTCAAAGCGCCTTCGATGCGAACAAGAGGTGACCGAGACGTGTAACCAATGGCACCCCATACCATCACGCTGGGTGATACGCCAGTATGGCAATGACGAATACACGCTTCCAATGTGCGATCACCGCGATGTCACCACACACGGATGTGACCATCACGATGTTGTAAACAGAACCTGGATTCATCCGAGAAAATGATGTTTTGCCATTCGTGCACCTAGGTTCGTCGTTGAATACAACATCGCAGGCGCTCCTGTCTGTGATGCAGCGTCAAGGGTAACCGCAGACACGGTCTCCGAGCTGATAGTCCACGCTGCTGCAAACGTCGTCGAACTGTTCGTCCAGATGGTTGTTGTCTTGCAAACGTCCCCATCTGTTGACTCAGGGATCGAGACGTGGCTGCACGATCCGTTACAGCCATGCAGATAAGATTCCTATCATCTCGACTGCTAGTGACACGAGGCCGTTGGGATCAAGCACGGCGTTCCGTATTACCCTCCTGAACTCACCGTTTCCATATTCTGCTAACAGTCATTGGATCTCCACCAGCCGGCCACGGTGGCCGAGTGGTTCTAGGCGCTTCAATTTGGAACCGCGCGACTGCTACGGTCGCAGGTTCGAATCCTTTATCAAAGTCGGAAACGTGATGGTACGCATTTCTCCTCCTTACACGAGGCATCACAACAACGTTTCACCAGATAACGCCGGTCAACTGCTGTTTGTGCATGAGAAATCGGTTGGAAACTTTCCTCATGTGTGCACGTTGTAGATGTCGCCATCGGCGCCAGCCTTGTGTGACTGCTCTGAAAAGCTAATCATTTGCATATCACAGCATCTTCTTCCTGTCGGTTAATTTCGCGTCTGTAGCACGTCATCTTCGTGGTGCACCAATTTTAATGGCCAGTAGTATATTAATGACCATTTACACAGTTTGTTCAGTATGTGCACTGGAGACATCTACGAGATGCTGCATCCATAAAACAACGTGATCAGCAGTTGCTTACAGCAGTTCCAGTGGAATCTTAGCAAAGCGTGCCTGTAAACTGGCCTTCAGATCGGGTAAAGACTGAACGTATCAGTGGTAAACGCGTTCTTTTACATATCCCCAGAGCCAAAAGTCACATGGATTCAGATCTACACTCCTGGAAATTGAAATAAGAACACCGTGAATTCATTGTCCCAGGAAGGGGAAACTTTATTGACACATTCCTGGGGTCAGATACATCACATGATCACACTGACAGAACCACAGGCACGTAGACACAGGCAACAGAGCATGCACAATGTCAGCACTAGTACAGTGTATATCCACCTTTCGCAGCAATGCAGGCTGCTATTCTCCCATGGAGATGATCGTAGAGATGCTGGATGTAGTCCTGTGGAACGGCTTGCCATGCCATTTCCACCTGGCGCCTCAGTTGGACCAGCGTTCGTGCTGGACGTGCAGACCGCGTGAGACGACGCTTCATCCAGTCCCAAACATGCTCAATGGGGGACAGATCCGGAGATCTTGCTGGCCAGGGTAGTTGACTTACACCTTCTACAGCACGTTGGGTGGCACGGGATACATGCGGACGTGCATTGTCCTGTTGGAACAGCAAGTTCCCTTGCCGGTCTAGGAATGGTAGAACGATGGGTTCGATGACGGTTTGGATGTACCGTGCACTATTCAGTGTCCCCTCGACGATCACCAGTGGTGTACGGCCAGTGTAGGAGATCGCTCCCCACACCATGATGCCGGGTGTTGGCCCTGTGTGCCTCGGTCGTATGCAGTCCTGATTGTGGCGCTCACCTGCACGGCGCCAAACACGCATATGACCATCATTGGCACCAAGGCAGAAGCGACTCTCATCGCTGAAGACGACACGTCTCCATTCGTCCCTCCATTCACGCCTGTCGCGACACCACTGGAGGCGGGCTGCACGATGTTGGGGCGTGAGCGGAAGACGGCCTAACGGTGTGCGGGACCGTAGCCCAGCTTCATGGAGACGGTTGCGAATGGTCCTCGCCGATACCCCAGGAGCAACAGTGTCCCTAATTTGCTGGGAAGTGGCGGTGCGGTCCCCTACGGCACTGCGTAGGATCCTACGGTCTTGGCGTGCATCCGTGCGTCGCTGTGGTCCGGTCCCAGGTCGACGGGCACGTGCACCTTCCGCCGACCACTGGCGACAACATCGATGTACTGTGGAGACCTCACGCCCCACGTGTTGAGCAATTCGGCGGTACGTCCACCCGGCCTCCCGCATGCCCACTATACGCCCTCGCTCAAAGTCCGTCAACTGCACATACGGTTCACGTCCACGCTGTCGCGGCATGCTACCAGTGTTAAAGACTGCGATGGAGCTCCGTATGCCACGGCAAACTGGCTGACACTGACGGCGGCGGTGCACAAATGCTGCGCAGCTAGCGCCATTCGACGGCCAACACCGCGGTTCCTGGTGTGTCCGCTGTGCCGTGCGTGTGATCATTGCTTGTACAGCCCTCTCACAGTGTCCGGAGCAAGTATGGTGGGTCTGACACACCGGTGTCAATGTGTTCTTTTTTCCATTTCCAGGAGTGTAGTTATCTTGCAGGCCATGCGTCTGGAAGACCTCTAGAGATAACACGTTTGTGGACGGTTGCACTAAACAGATCTTTCGCTGAGCGAGCGACCTGAGGTGTTGCCCCGTCTTGCATGAAAACAGTAGTTTCCAAATAGCTCAGCTCTTCCAAAGCAGAAATCACACACTTTAGAGGGAGGAGGAGGAGGAGGAGATTAATGTTTAACGTCCCGTCGACAGCAAGATCATTAGATACGGTGCACAAGCTCGGATTGGGGAAGGACTGGGAAGGACATTGGCCATGCCCTTCACAGGAAGCAGGATCGGATTAGGGAAGGATTGGAAAGGAAATCGGCCGTGCCCTTTCAAAGGAATCATCCCTGCATTGGCCTGAAACGATTAAGGGAAATCACAGAAAACCTAAATCAGGATGACCGGAGACGGGTTTTAACCTTCGCCTTCCCAAATGCGAGTCCAGTGTGCCAACCACTAAGCCACCTCGCTCGGTTTAGAAGAAGGACGCGATAACGTCCACACGTCGCGTTTCACCTGAAATGCCTTCTGGGTGTGTTCCCTTCAAAGAAGAACGGACCGAGGATAAAGGTGCTTGTAAATTCACATCACACAATCACATATGACGATTACAATGACTCTTCGTGCACAATACGCGGTTTAAGAGTAACCCTGATTCGGCAGTTGTTTATTCACTGCACCCTGTAATATAAAATGTACCTTTTCGTTCCACAAAACATTGCCTGGCCGCTCGTCATCAGCCTCGATCCGTGCCAGAATTCGAAGATAAATTCAGAATGTTGCTGCTGATCATGAGGTTTCAGTTGCTGCACCAACGGGATCTCGTACGGTTTGTTGTTGTTGCAGTCTTCAGTCCTGAGACTGGTTTGATGCATCTCTCCATGCTACCCTATCCTGTGCAAGCTTCTTCATCTCCCTGTACCTACTGCAACCTACATCCTTCTGAATCTGCTTAGTGTATTGATCTCTTGGTCTCCCTCTACGATTTTTACCCTCCACGCTGCCCTCCAATGCTAAATTTGTGATCGCTTGATGCCTCAGAACATGTCCTACCCACCGGTCCCTTCTTCTTGTCAAGTTGTGCCACAAACTCCTCTTCTCGCCAACTCTATTCAGTACCTCCACATTAGTTACGTGATCTACCCATCGAATCTTCAGCATTCTTCTGTAGCACCACATTTCGAAAGTTTCTATTCTCTTCTTGTCCAAACTATTTATCGGCCATGTTTCACTTCCATACATGGCTACACTCCATACAAATACTTTCAGAAACGACTTCCTGACACTTAAATCTATACTCGATGTTAACAAATTTCTCTTCTTCAGAAACGCTTTCCTTGCCATTTCCAGTCTACATTTTATATCCTCTCTACTTCGACTATCATCAGTTATTTTGCTCCCCAAATATCAAAATTCCTTTACTACTTTAAGTGCCTCATTTCCTAATCTAATTCCCTCAGCATCACCCGACTTAATTCGACTACATTCCATAACACTCGTTTTGCTTTTGTTGATGTTCATCTTATATCCTCCTTTCAAGACACTGTCCATTCCGTTCAGCTGCTCTTCCAAGTCCTTTGCTGTCTCTGACAGAATTACAATGTCATCGGCGAACCTCAAAGTTTTTATTCATTCTCCATGGATTTTAATACCTACTCCGAATTTTTCTTTTGTTTCCTTTACTGCTTGTTCAATATACAGATTGAATAACATCGGAGAGAGGCTACAACCCTGTCTCACTCCCTTCCCAACCACTGCTTCCCTTTCATGTCCCTCGACTCTTGTAATTGCCATCTGATTGGTACCAATGTAAAATAGACTGCAAAACCCTACGTGCTGTTGACCAAGAGATGGACAATTCTCGTGAATCTGCGAGAGCATTAGCACTACCAGGGCACTTGCTGCATGGCCAGTTACAGCAACAGCCACCTGTCAATAATTTCCACTGGGAGAGAACGCCTTTCTCTTCTGGTTATCATACCAATCTCGCCCGAGTTTTCGAATTTTTTTATCGTCTTCTTTGAACCATTTAACGACATCGGGCCTCTCCTCCGACGTTTCAGTTGGCACTACTCTCTCAATGCAGCACTGTTATTGCTGCTGTTCACGTAAAATGTTTCCCTAACAATATACGGTCTCTCTTCTCGATAACTATTATAGCCATCACTGCCAAATGTAGATGTTGGTGTGCGGTGGAGGAATGTTGAAAGTGGATGGAAACTGTCAGAAAGCACCGTATTAAAACTCGGCTGTGATCATCAAGTGTTTTATTATTGCCAGCTACAGTGCCGTGTTCCTCTCTGTCTGCGTCACAGGGTCCCGTGACGCCGAGGACGCCACTTCGCTGTCTGCAAAGCAGCTTGGCACGGGAGAGCTAGGTCAGTTACCTGTACAATGTACTGCGGCGTGCTGGCTGTGTACAGCCGCAGTGTTTTGACGACGTCAGGAAGTGCCGACAGCCGACTCAGTGTTGTGGTTAAGATCGTGGGCGACAACAAGCGCCTGCAATCCAACGGCCAAATCTGCGGCCCTCGCCTCAGGATACCTCTGGCGTGTGTTGGGAGCCAACAAGACAGCCCGCAGTGGCCAGCCACCGAGTGCCCTGCCGCTAGCTGGCTACGGACCCCGCGTTGGCCTCAGAGGGTCGAACCAGCAACCCGCCGTGGACTGGAACGCTGGCGCCCCATCTGCTGCTGCGTGTAGCCTGTGGTGTGACACGCCCTGCCGTCCAGGAGAGCTGCCACAGTTGAATCCCCCTCATTAGAAAACTGGTACCTATGCATACGCGGCTGAGAGCCTCTGTTTTGCTAATGTGCTGCTCTGTGTCATGTACTCATAACACCATGTTGGGCCAGTGGGCCCCTTCTGCCTGTAACTTGCGCCATGCAAACCGCTGCATTTACTCTTTTCAGCAGTTCTATGGCCCTGTGGCCTCCATTCTACTTCGCAACCGCTGGTAAGAGTAACTTGCTGTCAAGAGGCTTGCGCCTAGTGCACACAGAAAAATTGCACCGAATCTAACTTTTTCCTATCTTAAATGGTGGTGCTGTTACACTATACCAGGGGCGGGCAAACGTTGCACGCGGCTCATGAGCGCACAGCGCTGCACGTGTGCTGCTCGCGTGCAATCGTCCACTGGGGCAGTGGCGACAGCCGGCAGGTTGCGGCAGTGTAGTGCCAGGCTAAGCCGCGGACGTTGATGCGAAGCGACCACTACGTAGTGAACGTTGTATTTCAAGAACAGGAAAATGCAGAGTGAATCAAGGAAACGGAGACGTGGAGATTTGCTATCTTTTAAAAAGTAATATGTGGCAGTATTCTCGCTGATGATCGGAAGTTTAGTATTGAAGGCCATTGTAATAAATTTCATAAGGACGAGTACAATTTATTGTCGGATTCTGAGCGGATGGAGAAATTGACTGAGCTTAAGAAGGGCGACCTGACGATATTAGATGTATCTGTCCTAGTTGCTGTTGTCACGAGAGATATGCGACTTTCTTTCGTCATGTCTCTCATCTAACTGATTTAACATTTTATGGAGCACTGTTTTCAGTTTTTCAGGACGACAACAATAATAGCCCAGCGGTACGTACAAGCTATAAAATTGCGCTTATATAGTGAGAGCTGGAAAACCATTTGCTGAACTAATAAGCCTCGGTTAAGAGCAAACATAAGTGATGAAAATTTACGTAACTGTTTGCGTTTGTCTGTATGTAGAAATTTTGTTCCAGATATTAAACGTATTGTAAACTCCACCTGTGATAATTAAATAAAACGTATCGTAGTTAATAGGTACTCTTTCAAACCATGATTTATTTCAAGCTCTCCTGCTAACCTTATTCCATCATTCAATAAAGCAAGCTAGAAAAACAAAACGCATTACAGAGGAAGGAGTGGACAGAAGGTATGGTGGGGAGGGGAGATAAGCGGGTGGCCAGCTTGCCCCTGTGCGCACGCAGAACACCTGTTAACTGCACGCGTGCAAGTGCACCGCACATGTGCAGGATTCCTGCCCGCCCCTGCTGACTATACTCTTCACTACCAAATGACAGCACGAACGTCATATCATCATGAAAACACTGACCAGTGCCAGATTTGCACCTGGTGGCTAAAATGGGAAACAATTTTTTCCAGCGTAAATCTGTTCTGCATTAACACTGCCATACGTAATTACAGAACACATTCGCCCTCCATAAGAAGCTGCACTTTAATTACAACCAGCCAGTATATGACACGTTTTCGTCTCTGAGTAAAGCTGCCAAACGCAAGTCAGATAGCTGAAAAACTGAATGTGCAGCTCGGTACTTAACAGATACATTGATTAGCCAACTGTGCAAACTGTAAAAGAGAATTCCACCAGTAGCGCTGCGGTATGCGGGGCAGTGACAAAAACAAGTAAG
The DNA here is from genome assembly GCF_021461385.2 of Schistocerca piceifrons. Classification (NCBI taxonomy): domain Eukaryota; kingdom Metazoa; phylum Arthropoda; class Insecta; order Orthoptera; family Acrididae; genus Schistocerca; species Schistocerca piceifrons. The sequence goes on along the minus strand of NC_060143.1, from coordinate 496,488,631 downwards.
CGCTGGTGTGAGCACAAGAACTTGGTAGCACAACATTCAGTGCACACTGTATAACATGAGCCCCCTCAGCAGACGACCATTACGTCTTCCCATGTTCACCTAACGAAACCAGTTACGATTGCAGCTGGCACAGAATGATAGATCAATGGAACTGTGTCGCCAAGTCGGATGAACCGAGTTTCTTGTAGCCCCAGGCCGATTTTCGAGTCAGGATGCGCCGTTATCTATACGAACGGCTGTTCGAAACATGCACCAGGCCTCGAGGTCCGGCGCCAGGAATTTTGTCGCATTTTCCGACGTAGCCAATCTTTCTCACAATGTCTCTCATCCATGACATCTTATTTGCATGTATCACATTTACTCATCGTCTTTTTCATGTGAATACATCTTTAAGACAGGAGCCAGGTACAGGCAGCAGTCAGTGAAATGTTTACAGTACAACACATTTTAATTAATTACGTCAACCAAATGTAGGGCCAACATCCTTGTCACAGTGGTAACACCAGTTTCCGTCAGATCACCAAAGTTCAGTGCTGTCAGGCTTGACTAGCTTTCGGATGGGTCACCGACCGGGTCTACCGAGTGTTGTTGCCAACTGGGGTGCACTCAGCCCTTGTGAGGCCAGTTGGGGGGCTACTTGATTAAGAAGTAGCGACACCAGTCACGAAACAACAACGCTCAGGAGAGCGGTATGCTGACCACATGCCCTCCGTGTCTGCAGCCAGTGACGCCCTAGGGCTGAGGATTACGCGGCGGCCGGTCGGTACCGTTGATTGGACCTTCAGGGACTGTTCGAACGGAGTTCTTTGTTTTTTTTTCTTTTTTTTTAACCAAAATTGAGTTATGTCGCACGCAGAGTACATAAGCAAAGTCTGTTCACTTTTTCTCGTTCCCTGAGCGGAAGCGGACGTGCGATGTGACGGTCATAGGACAGCCAGTGATTACGTACGAATGCCTTATTTTTTTTAAAAAAGGTGTATAAATCGCCACTGCCTACTTAGTGTGTCTGTAGTATACTGGGTGTTACAAGAAGGTGCGGCCAAACTTTCAGGAAACATTCCTCACACACAAATATGGAAAAGATGTTATGTGGACATGTGTCCGGAAACGCTTAATTTCGATGTTAGAGCTCATTTTAGTTTCCTCAGTATGTACTGTACTTCCTCGACTCACCGCCAGTTGGCCCAATTGAAGGAAGGTAATGTTGACTTCGGTGCTTGTGTTGACATGCGACTCATTGCTCTACAGTACTAGCATCAAGCACATCAGTACGTAGCATCAACAGGTTAGTGTTCATCACGAACGTGGTTTTGCAGTCAGTGCAATGTCTACAAATGCGGAGTTGGCAGATGCCCATTTGATGTGTGGATTAGCACGGGGCAATGGCCGTGGCGCTGTACGTTTGTATCGAGACAGATTTCCAGAACGAAGGTGTCCCGACAGGAAGACGCTCGAAGCAATTGATCGGCGTCTTAGGGAGCACGGAACATTCCAGCCTACGACTCGCGACTGGGGAAGACTAGAACGACGAGGACACCTGCAATGGACGAGGCAATTCTTCGTGCAGTCGACGCTAACCCTAATGTCAGCGTCAGTGAAGTTGCTGCTGTACAAGGTAACGTTGACCACGTCACTGTATGGAGAGTGCTACGGGAGAACCAGTTGTTTCCGTACCATGTACAGCGTGAGCAGGCACTATCAGCAACTGATTGGCCTCCACGGGTACACTTCTGCGAATGGTTCATCCAACAATGTGTCAATCCTCATATCAGTGCAAATGTTCTCTTTACGGATGAGGCTTCATTCCAACGTGATCAAATTGTAAATTTTCACAATCAATATGTCTGGGCTGACGAGAATCCGCACGCAATTGTGCAATCACGTCATCAACACAGATTTTCTGTGAACGTTTGGCCACGCATTGTTGGTGATGTCTTGATTGAGCCCCATGTTCTTCCATCTAGCTCAATGGAGCACGTTATCATGATTTCATACGGGATACTCTACCTGTGCTGCTAGAACATGTGCCTTTACAAGTACGACACAACATGTGGTTCATGCACGATGGAGCTCCTGCACATTTCAGTCGAAGTGTTCGTACGCTTCTCAACAACAGATTCGGTGAAAGATGGATTGGTAGAGGCGGACCAATTCCATGGCCTCCACGCTCTCCTGACCTCAACCCTATTGACTTTCATTTATGGGGGCATTTGAAAGCTCTTGTCTACGCAACCCCGGTACCAAATGTAGAGACTCTTCGTGCTCGTATTGTGGACGGCTGTGATACAATATGCCATTCTCCAGGGCTGCATCAGCGCATCAGGGATTCCATGCGACGGAGGGTGGATGCATGTATCCTCGCTAACGGAGGACATTTTGAACATTTCCTGTAACTAAGTGTTTGAAGTCACGCTGGTACGTTCTGTTGCTGTGTGTTTCCATTCCATGATTAATGTGATTTGGAGAGAAGTAATAAAATGAGCTCTAACAAGGAAAGTAAGCGTTTCCGCACACATGTCCACATAACATATTTTCTTTCTTTGTGTGTGAGGAATGTTTCCTGAAAGTTTGGCTGTACCTCTTTGTAACACCCTGTATGAAGGAAAAAATATCATAAAAATATCATTGTTGGATACAGAGAAGGCATGCTTTCCAATGTGTCATGATCTCGATTTATGGCTCGAAACGAACATTCGTGAAAGTACTTTCATTTATTGTAGCGAATAGAAAAAATCAAATCCTAAGTTAAGTTGTTGAAACGAAATCAGTGTGAAATACGAAGAAACTAGGTAAACAATGCCTACAGTGCAGTGTAGTTGCTTCATTTCCAAAATAAGGTTTGTAGGTTTTCTCCGTGTGTTCTTAATATTAGTAACCATTGATTATGGTTTCTACACTGAGAAAGGAAAGCAAAAGAGCAAAAGCTTAAAACAAGTACAGACAAAGCAGGAAAAAATAATTTTGAAGAGCTTGGTAAGAAGAAGAAATGGTATTAATGACAGGTCCAGGAGAGACGGAGTGTTGGGGAAAGGACTCCATGCCTCTTTCGGCGTGTAAATGGGGTTAATAACAATGCCTGGGTTCAAAAGATTATGACATGTGACGTGCAATGCATATTTTACTTATTCTTTATTTGCTTTTTAACAGCGATACTGCTATAGGTGTTCAAGGTTGCTGATAGGAACTGTTAGGCCATCATACTCTGACATTTATTTTTGTTTCTTTATTGTAAAGTCGTTTTTATCTATACGGGCTTTCAAGCAGATGCAGCCATTTTCCAAGTGTTATATGTGTGTGTGCGCATGATAAAATCTGAGTTGGCAACACTGTCACTAGCAAGTTTCGCTATTTTGACAGACCCGCCGAAGATGGCCAACTCCAGCGCTTTGTTTGCCATCTGTTTCACAGTACCGCAGACGATTTCCAGTAACACACTAGGTCTTATGAATGGTTCGTATTTTCAGCTAATTCTCACACTTCTTCATTTGTGCAAAACTTTCATTGTTCAATTTATCGCTTTGGAACCATATTAAAACAAAAGATTTTTCCACCCGCGGAAACATGACACCCTATGAATTGGCACTGTTCGCCTCTCTTTAGAACAGGCCCTGCATGCTACGCACACACCACAAGGCCATGGAGGACATCCAACTGGGGCTCCAGGGAGTCCTGTAGTAGTAATAGAAACCATCACTACAATTGTGGGTCACTTGCATCCCTTCATGCTTGATGCCTTCCCTGAGGGGGGGCGGGGGGGGGGGGGGGCGATGGCACCTTCCAACAGGATAACTGTCTTTCTCACAGGACCAGAATCATGCTACTGTGTTTTGAGGAGTATGATGATGAACTCAAGTTGACATCTTGGTCTCCGAATTCAGCCTGATCTGAACCCAATAGACCGCATGTCTGACACAATCGAGACTCGTTGCCTGACCATAAGCCATCGGCTCTTAATTTAAGGCGACTGCGTGACCTGTGACTATACATCTAGCACCACAAAGCTCCGAAAAGGTTACCGACTGCTCATCGAGCAGATGCCACGCTATTAAGCAAATGGGACGGTGTTGTAACTCATCAGTGTGTAGCTGTCCTTTTTCACATTTAACTTTCAGCCGAAATTGGTACCTCCTTCACTGAAAACGCGCTAATCAATAATTTGCCTACCTGTGTTAGGTTTAGTATTTTTTGTTACAGTAACGGAACGGCTTTTGTAACTACAAGATACTGCGACGGAGGAAGTCTGATTACGCTAATCGCACAGTACAGCAAAAAGGAAGCAGGAAAACAAGGACTGGGTTGCCACCTTCAGCAAGGTCGATATGCGTGAGTAAGCACGTGTGTGTGTGTGTGTGTGTGTGTGTGTGTGTGTGTGTGTCTGCGGAATAAGAGAGAACATTTTCCCCAGGAAAACTCCATAGTTGCCTCATGAGTACATCGGAGACAGTAAAAAAATAATCATTCTGAGATTCTGTTTAATCGTTGTAAGTAACTAAGAAGGTGTCGGTATGTATTATTACGTCCCAAACGGAGCTGTGCAGCAGGCCATAAACTCACTGTATCCAATGAATGAATGCTGCGTTGTTAGGTTACCCTGTGAATATGCTATCCTGCATTTCAACTTGCCGGAGCAGTAACTACGTAATCGCTCCTTGAGGCAAAGAACGTGGTACACCTGCCTAACATCGTGTAGGACCCCCGCGAGCACGCAGAAGTGCCGAAGCACGTCGTGGCATGGATTCGACTAATGTCTGAAGTAGTACAGGAGGGTACTGACACCATGAATCCTGCAGCGATGTCCATAAATCCGCAAGAGTACGAGGGCGTGGAGATCTCTTCAGAACAGAACGTTGCAAGGCATCCCAGATATGCTCAGTAATGTTCATGTCTGGGGAGCTAGGTGGCCAGCGGAAGTGTGTAAACTCAGAAAAGTGTTCCTGGAGCCACTCTGTAGCAATTCTGGAGGTGTGGGGTGTCGCATTGTCCTGCTGGAATTGCCCACATCCGTCGAAATAAACAATTGACATGAATGGATGCAGGTGGTCAGACAGGATGCTTACGTACGTGTCACCTGTCAGAGTCGTATCTAGACGTACCAGCGGTCGCATATCACTCCAACTGCACACGCCCTATACCATTACAGAACCGCCACCAGCAGCTAATATAGGCGTTGCCAACCGGAGCGTCCTATTTTGCCTGTTTACGTATCGCTATATTTGAATTCGCATGCTTATACCAGTTTCTTTGTTGCTTCAGTGTAAATGACAAGCTAGAAAAAAAAAAATGGTTCAAATGGCCCTGAGCACTGTGGGACTCAACTGCTGAGGTCATTAGTCTCCTAGAACTTAGAACTAGTTAAACCTAACTAACCTAATGACATCACAAACATCCATGCCCTAGGCAGGATTCGAACCTGCGACCGTAGCGGTCTTGCGGTTCCAGGCCGCAGCACCTTTAACCGCACGGCCACTTCGGCCGGCGACAAGCTAGTAGTGTTACCCATTATGAGTAACGGATTTATAGACAAGCTGCATATAATCTTAACATCAGTAACCCATCAGCTTCCGTACTCCATCAGGTGTGTGGCGTAATGTCCAAATGAAATGGTGCCAGTATTCAGGACTCAGGTGTTAGACGTTACTCTGCTGTACATATGGATTTGTAAGACTGCATCTGTTCTTGATTATACCCATCGATAACCACATCCACGTAAGAAAAGATATTCGCTTAAGCAATTTATTTGCCTACCGACAAGAGTAATTGACTGATTTTATGTTTACTTTCTGTAGCCATCTAAAGTCTGCCGAAGCCTCCAATGACAGCCATCTGTAAATATTGCAATGACAATTATTTTGCCGTAATTTCAACAGCACATCTGATGAAGCTTACCACATCTGAACAATTACGAAATGAGTACTAATGTAGTAGCCTCAAACATAGAACTGTCAGTGTATTACAGACATGTCTTAGAGATTCACACTGATAATTCAGGGTTGTGCAGTGCTCAGATCCATCTTTCTGGCTGCCACTTATTTTCTGTGGCTATAATTATTCACCACTAGACACGCAATGCTTCGTTCATAATATTCTCTATCAAACTGAATTTCTATTTTAAAGCAAAAGCAATTAACCTTTTTGCCCATGGGAAAGAACTAATAAGGGCATTTTTCCTTCCACCATAAATGTCGCCTGACACTTGTTTTCTCAGCTTGACAATGAACCATGAAAATCAGTGTTGTGAACTGAAGAATAATGTGATAAAAATAAGAACAGAACTAAGCATCCTAAACATCTATAATTGCTTTACTTTATCAATTTATTGGTTTCTTCGCCTTAAGCTTACTGCCATTAGTTGAAGAGAATTTTACAGCAGACGCGAGTCGCTTCTGTTGACAAAGCGTCTTCTATGGTCATTCTGTAAATATGGATTCATATGAGGTAAGTAATGCAACCATTTCCTTCTGAAAGCAGGTTCAAATGGCTCTGAGCACCATGGAACTTAACATCTGAGGTCACCAGTCTCTAGAACTTAGAACTACTTAAACCTAACTAACTTAAGGACATCACACACATCCATGTCCGAGGCAGGATTCGAAGCTGCGACCGTAGCAGCCACAGCAGCCCGCTTTGAAAGCATGTTGGTTTCATTCAGGATTCCAGTTGACCATGTTATTCCTCAGTCTTTTTTGCTACAAAACGCTATTTTCAACATAACCTTCGTTCAATGCGACGGCCTTACACCACTTTACTGGGACGGCCTGAATGGCAGCATGGTATCACTCTAGTGCTCAAAGTCGAAGCCAGCGTCTTGTTGCATCAGTAGTAACCTCCCCGTCATACACATACTGTTTCCCTTGGGGGTGCATTCTTCATTGGGCCAAACAGATGAAAGTCGGAAGGTGTGAGATCCGGGCTGTTGGGTGGATGAGGAAGAACAGTCCAATGAATTGCTGTGAGCTCCTCTCGGGCGCGCAGACTTACAAGAAGCCTAGGGTTGTGATGGAGAAGGAGGAGTTTGTCTGCATTTTTGTGACGACGACCACGCTGCAGTCGTTTCTTCAGTTTCCTGAGGGTAGCATAATACACTTCAGAGTTGATCGTTGCACCAGGAGGGACAACATAAAACAGAATAACCCCTCCAGAGTCCAAGAAGACACTCGCCGTGACTTTACCGGCTGAGGGTGTGGCCTTGAACATTTTCTTCGGAGGAGAGCTGATGTGGCCCCACTCCAAGGATTGCCGTTTTCTTCCCGATTCGAAGTGATGAACCCATGTGAGCCGTGTTGCGGCTCCAGTTGGTGCCAATGGTAGGTTGGCTTCGTGTAATTGGGATAGTCTCGTTTTCTTCTCGTGTTTACTGGTGTCATTACGTTTGCTAACACAGTCTGTCCGCAAGTGGCAGCAGCAGCAGTTATCGATATCTAACACCCTAGTATTATCTTTGGAATGGTGTCAAGTGTTTTCCAGGTCGGAGTGAGTCGGGTAGTTCAGCTGGGACGGAGCAGCAGTGAGCTCTTCCAGCGTGAGGACATGCTGGGACCACTGGCGGCACGCAGGCACTGTCAGATCTAGGGGCTGTAGTTGCGAGGGCCACAACCTCGTTGTCCACCGGACCCAGGACGTTTGAGTTGAGTGAACATTAACCCAGTAGTGAAGTCTCCACTATTTTGAGATCACACCGTTTGTTCATGCGTTGCTGCTCGCAGGGTCGCTAAGATGAAGAGCAACGAACGAATTGTTTGGAGTTGGCGAAATTAATTAGCCGTCCTCCACCTTTTATTATTAATCATTGAATTCCTTGTGTTTATTGATGAAGTTCAACCAATGGTATTTTTCTGCCTAGTGGCCGCTAACGCCCCAGTTACCTGCCCTGGAGGTTAGCGCATTTTCGCGGCAGTGTACATATCCTTGCCTTGCCGCTGCCGGCCGGGGTGGCCGAGCGGTTCTACGCGCTACAGTCTGTAACCGCGCAACCACTACGGTCGCAGGTTCGAATCCTGCCTCGGGCATGGATGTGTGTGATGCCCTTAGGTTAGTTAGGTTTAAATAGTTCTAAGTTCTAGGGGACTGATGACCTCAGAAGTTAACTCCCATAGTGCTCAGAGCCATCTTCCTTGCTGCTGCTGTCCGGTAAGACGTGTAGTTCGACAGCCTCCTTGATTGTGGTTCGGATATTTTGTTCTTTTGGACTACCTTGGTTGTAGTGTTTCCTTCTGCTTATGGATGTTCTAAACACTGGATTCTGAAGACGCAGTGCTGTCGGCCGGTTCCGCCTTGCCTGGGTTATTCCATCGTTGTATTGGTTAGCAGACGTTAGGTAGATTTTGCAAGAGTGTTGGTCTGCGTTTAAACTGTTTCTAGTTTGAGTTGTCACCCGGTTAAGTGAATACAACTCTTGGCTGCCTGTTTCATCGGTTACGAAGTTGAGCGACTTTCCCAGGCCGATGCTTGGAGCGCTGTCTGAGGCCCACTTCTCTCTTGGTTTGACCAGATTGCGATGACTTTTTTAAAATTAATTTTGAGTTACTATTACTGGGGCCTTCAGCCGACAAATAATTTGAAGTTCTGGTCAATAAGGCCTTCAGCCATGAATACAATTTGGCTAAAGAATTCTTAATTAGATATTGTGTGTTAATAGTGAAATTTTGATGATTGTTTTTTCTTAAAAAATATTTTAGTATCTCTTGGAGAAGTTTAACTGTTCTTAAGAATTTGCTATCCAGGCCTTCAGCCGTCAAATTGTTTTTGCGTTATTACTATTTAGGCCTTCAGCGGACAAATAATTTGAACTTCTGGTCAATGAGGTCTTTAGCCGAGAGTGCAACTTGCTTAAGAATTTTTTATTAGACATCGTGCCTTAATAGTCAAATTTGATAATTGTTCCTTATTGTCAACCTCATTTACAACTGGTTCCAAATAAAGTGTACGCGATTTGAAAAAAACTGAGCAATCAACGGTAACTGAGTAAGGCCCCGTACACACCGAATCCTGCCTTTCCCTAAATTCCACGTCTCACCATGTTTCATCGCGTGTGACGATGTTCGACAAAAAATTGTCAGAATCAGCCCCGTAACACACAAGCAATTCCGCACTGATTTTCCTTCGTTGCTGTTTATGGTCTTCTGTAAGGCGGCGAGGAACTCAACAGACACACAGATTTGAGTACCCCAAGTGGTGGCCAAGCGTGTGAGCACTACTAACAGGGACGTTCAGTTGTAAAGCAAGGCGTGTGATTGTGATCTGTCGATCATCTCGAATGAGAATATCTGCACGTTCCAACAAAGCAGGAGTCACAGCTGTGGACGGCCGGCCGGCAAGCGGGAGATAGAACAGGTTTGCGCGACTTTATTGTGATGATGACAGACGCCTCGTCCAACGATTCACCGTGCTTTTGTTCACTGTCAGTTCTCCGCAAACATTCTTCAAGCATCTATGAATATCTACCATGTTTTCCGACAAAAGAAACCCAATGACATCTCTCTTTTTGGATCGTTCTTCCGTTAAAGACGCCATTTTGAAGGCTAGCTATAGAGCTGCTACCTATAGGAACTTCATGAAACTATTTGGGACCGAATCGGGAATATTCCACCATGTCCCACAACAAATCCAGCACTTTTTCAACCGAAATTTGCTTACAGAAAAAAGTGTTGCCTTACTTATTAAACGCACCTCGTATGTTTGTTTGTACAGTTTGGTTGATAACGGTTAAAAACAGTATATCTTTATAAAGTTGGAGTGCAGCTTACTTACGGTGTTTCTGCCTGTTTTTCACATATTTTGTACAAACTACCCAAACATATATATCCATGGTTACAGAATGTCCACAGAAAATGTTTTGTAAATAAAAATGAAAAGCGCCTGGTGTAAAATACTCTTTAATTAACTGCAGCAAGCTTAAGGCGGAAAAGCAAATAATAACTGAGTTTAACAGCTGTTGCGGAAGATATCCAAACAAACATATTACCTTTACTTTCTCTTAGAAGTACAGAACAATATGTCAGACGGCATTGTATTGGACGCCTGTTTTCCTTTACTGATGTTATACGGCGCAGAATCACATATGTGAGTGGTCGGCATTCTCAAAGCTGCTGGTCGGAATGTGGAAGAATGACAACTTCTGCTGCGAATCCACGTTAATTCTGCGACTGAGCGAAAGATGTTTCCAATATCTCCATTCAGACACAAAATTTTAGTGGAACTGTGCTCAGTCATACTAAAATAAAAGTAAAATTAAAGTATTTCGGTTTATGTAAGAAATTGTTTTGCTTTGAAAAAGTAACTGTAAAATATTTGTTGTGAAGTGGAGGCCTATAAGACTGCAAATACAACGCAAACGATTTCCATGAAATTTGTGTTTAGAAACTACCTCATTGTTACTCTTCACTTCTTGTTCTGAGACTGGTTAGAGGCCATGTCAATCTCTACAAATAACAAAGAGCTGTTGAATGGAAATCAGTAAAACTTCTCTACGTAGTGATATGAAAAATAATCATGATTAGGAAGAGTGAGAACATTCTCCAAGTTGTCGGTGACGCAAATAATTTTAAATGAAAATCTATACAGTTGTTGGGCCTCACAGATATACTTTGTGGTTTCAGTTTGCATCAAAGTTTTAATGGAAATTAGGCTTTCACTATCCTTTTCCCCTTTCATTACTTTCTGAAAACATTAATGAACACACTATATAATTTACGTGATTAGAACTGAGGAACTTAGGCCATTTTAAAAGACGAGAACATTTTTCTGTTCATAATGATTACGAAAAGAACTCCACCACTGCCGGTCCCAAGTCCGGGGCCTCATTTCGCAAGTGATGAGGAAGGAGGAGGGGGAGGAGTAACACCTCGTTAAAAAAAAAAAACCTGGGTCCATCTGGCTCCGGATGGTAGCACCCTGTAAGGGCCCCTGCCTAGGGTTACTAGGTGAATCCTGGTCAACGGTCTCAAAGGCGGAAGAGGAAGTTCGGATTCCCAACGGCGGAGAGAGCGGAAGAACTACCTCCAGGACTCACAATCTTGGTTGTACATTTTGTGGCCTTTGGGCCACACCCAAAATAACTTTCATCAATCATGGAAGTGTGTGATGTAAACTATTTTACCCCAGGTGGACGATCCACCGTACGCCAGTACGTCAGCAGACATTCGGATTCTGGGGAGTCCGCAACATTGCACAAAGACAAGTCGGAGTGTCTTGGAATCTCATCCAAATTTCAATATAGGCAATCAACGTACCTAGCAAGTTTCAATGCAAACTCATTGTTGAAAACCGGAAAACTAAAGCATCTAACAGATACGCTAAAGAACCACAACATACTCATAACAGCCATTCAAGAAACACGATACATGGATACAGATACCTTCGATTCCGAAGGTTTTAGGATATACAAAGGGAAAGTGGGACCGATAGTAATGAAAAATGTACCACATCTTGGGACAGCCTTTATAATCAACAAACAAATCCTGAACTCAATAGTTGGCTTTGATTCCCAATCAGAAAGAATCTCAAGTCTTACATTCACAAGCACAAACAAAATCTACACAATTATCAATGCACATGCCCCTATAAACAAGGATAACAGGAAAAACAAAGAAAAAGTGGAGGCCTTTTGGAATCATCTAGATGACATTATTCAGAAAATTCCAGATAAAAACATCATCATTCTTCTTGGAGATTTTAATGCACAGATTGGTAAAGAAAAAAGATGTAAGAAAATAGTTGAAAACTATCCTGCACACAAGAGAACAAACAGAAATGGTATGAGACTAATAGAACTTTGCCAAGCACACAATTTAATTCCTAAATCCACAGCTTTCAAGAAACTACCACGAAGACAAAAGACATGGGTATCCCCAAATCCTAGCCTTGGGGAATTTCAACTTGATCATGTGGCAATTAAGAAGATTTCTAGCAAAGAAATCATGAACGTTAGGGTACTCAGGGGTGCGAACTTGGATTCAGACCATTACCTTTCTAAAATTAAGTTCAAAGTCATCCCAAACAGGAAACGCAGCATGAAACAAATTAAGGGTCGGAAGTATAGCACAGAAAAGATATTAAAATCAGATGAATTCACAATAGCAACAGAAACCATTCAGACACAAAGCTGGGGAGATATCAAGGAAAACATTACTACAGCTGAACGGATAGCACATAACAAAAAAAGTAAAAAACATGCCTGGTGGTCGCTGGAATGTGATGCCCTCATTGAAACAAGAAAACAGGCATGGCAAAATTGGCAATCACAGAAAACAGAATAAAGTAGACTGAATTTCATTACAGTTAGAAAACTGGTAGATAAAAATATAAAAAGGATTAAGAAGACACATGAAAACAAAACTCTCCTCCAAATTGGTGAAGAATTTGCTAAAAACAACACAAGGAGCTTTTACAGAACTTTCAAACAAAGGTTATCAAGATATAAAGCACCCACCCTCCAATTTCGAGATGTAAATGGGACCATCGCTCACAACAACACGGAAAACTGCAAAATACTAGCAGGCTACTTTGAGAAACTCTTGAATTGTGAACCCATATTTGAAAAATTTGAATCCATTCCAAACAACCGTGAGAAGCCGGATTCAGAACCACCGACGACTGAAGAACTACAGAAGGTCATTTCAGAACTTAAAAACAACAAGGCGTCCGGAGAAAATCAAATAGTGGCCGAACTACGGAAAAAGGCTGACAAAAATGCAGTTACATCCCTAAAGTGTGTTTTCGATCAAATCTGGAAAGAAGAAGAGATCCCCGCAGAATGGAGAACAGCTCTCATCCACCCTATCCACAAGAAAGGTTTGAAGACAGACCCCAGCAATTACAGAGGAAAATCACTGCTGGATATAACGTACAAGATTCTTTCTAAAGTCCTTTTGAACAGGGCAGAGCCACAATTGGATCCGCAAATCGGGGAATACCAGGGAGGTTTTAGAAAGGGTAGATCATGTTCGGAACAAATACTAAACCTCAAAAACATTATGGCATACCAAAAATCAAGGGCAAAGACATACGTAATCTCCTTCATTGATTTCAAAACAGCATATGATTCGATTGATAGAGAATCTCTGTTATCAGTCCTGGAAGAAATGGGTTTGGATAAGAAAACAACTAATATTATAAAAGCAACCCTTACAAATACATTTTCGAAAGTTAAATTTATGGGCGAACTATCGGAACCCTTTGAAATAAAAACGGGAGTGCGACAGGGCGATGAACTCTCACCGTTGCTGTTCAATTGTGCGCTTGAGAAAGTAGTCAGAGAATGGAACACAAATATTAAGAGTGGTATAAGACTGGGTTGCAAAAAGAAGAACCTTAAAGTAAATTGCATTGCTTTTGCAGATGATATGGCCCTGTTTGCAGAAACAATGGAAGAAGCACGGGAGCAAATCCTTGAACTAAAGAAACAAGCAGCTAAAATTGGTCTTCACATCTCCTCTGAAAACACTAAGATATTGACAAACATCAAGCACTCATGTAAATACCTCAAAGTTCAAGAACAGAAGATTGAAATAGTAAAAGAATTCAAATATCTCGGAGAATGGATTACTTGGAATGCTGGGGAAAGCAAAGCAATGGAATCCAGAAAAAATAAACTTGAATTGGTCTTCCAACTAAAAAAAATACATACAACAAAAAATCCCTTTCATGGGGGTCCAAAATTACACATTACAAGACAGTGATTAAGCCAGAAGCACTGTATGCAGCAGAAACACTTAACATGAATTTCAAAGGCCAAATGGAGAAAATTGAGGTAAAGGAAAGAAAAATTTTAAGAAAAATCATTGGGCCAAAATTTCAAGACAATAAGATTATATACCTCAAAAATGAAACTCTCTACAAGAAAATTGAAAAACTTTCAGATTCTATGCGAAAAAGGAGAATAAATTTGTATGGTCATCTTCTCAGAATGAATTCCAACAGATTAACTAAACAAATCTTTGACTTCTTCCGTAACCGAAAAACGAAGCCCAACTGGTTTAAAGAAACTGAGAAAGACCTAGTGGAATTAAATATTTCAGAAAATTCACTTATTGATCGAGCTGCTAAATTAATTACTAAAGATGAAAACATAAGGTTCCAAGACAAATCCACACAAAAGCCCAAATCCTTCATCTCGGAAGAAGGGAGGAGAAGAAGATCAGAAAGAATGAAGAAATACTGGGCCCTAAGAAAAGAACAACGCACAAAGAAATGATTGATCCAGCGTACCCCAAAGAGGGTGAGAAGAAAGAAGAAGAAGAAGAAGATTACGAAAAGAAATAGAAAGTATTAATGTACTAAAAGAGGGGAAAAACTATTTTTTGTAGGTTTCGAGACAACTACGTGTACTTTGAACGTAAGAATGATTAGTGTTTGTCTCCTGTACGACCCTTTGGTCTGAAATAGCGCCGTTTTTTAACATATAAAAAATAAGGAAAAGGTATTTGAACTCAGTAGACTTTTAGAGACAGTAATAGAAAAATGGGAGAACATCCTGACAACAGCTGCTTCCTTATCTTTGGATTTCGTAGAACCATCTGCCCCAAGGACGGAGTAATAAATTGTGGCTATTGCCTTTTTTCTTGCTGTATGTGTATCTGTTTGTTACTAATATTACTATAATACTACTATTGAGCAACTAATATGTGTTTGATGTGCGTACCTGTAAGAGCAATGCCTAAAATATCGGATTACTACTGTATTTAAGCTGATTACACCATTACAACAAAATTACGTGTTTTCTCGCTGACTCAGAGGATAATGTAGAGGGTACATATTACAACGTGTGGGGATCTGATCTTTTATTTTTTCTGTCACTTACCGCTTCACTAAAGTCTGGTAATGACTTTTTATGTGGGAAACTCCAAGTTGGGGAAGTCCAAAGTTCGGAGGAATGGAGTGCACAGCGCCCCCAACGGGACCATGCCCAGAAAAGGACTGTGTATTGCATAAATAATTATTGAACTAACTACATTAGATCTTTTTTTTCGTAGCTAAACGTCATCCATACATATTACATTCTGAACATCAGGGTCGTGTAACATTTTCCTGAGGAACAATTGACATTACTGTAATTTCGTATGACTGCCCACTGTCTAAAACTGCAAGAGTCCATATTTATTAATTTGACACTAGACGCTACTGCAGGATTATATACCTTTTAATACGTCTCGAGACACAAAGAAAACCTTTCCTGCGTAGATGGCTACTAAATGGCCCTGAGCACTATGGGACTTAACATCTGAGGTCATCAGTCCCCTAGAACTCAGAATTACTTAAATCTAACTAACCTAAGGACATCACACACATCCATGCCCGAGGCAGGATTCGAATGTGCGACCGTAGCGGTCGCGCGGTTCCAGACTGAAGCGCCTAGAAGCGCTGAGCCACACCGGCCGGCGTAAATGGCCACGTCAACAGTAGCAGCAAAGCAGAAATACACTCATATTGTGGCAACTCGCTTATATAATTGTTGTCTTTTTGTTGTTTTATTTCGAACGGCTCTTATTGACATAGTTCGTACGAAGACCCTTTAAGCGCCTTAAATAAAGAATACAACAGCACACGAGTATAACGGCTATAGAAGCATTATTTCCCTAACCCTTTCATTATCATTTACTTTGGAATGAAAGCTATTAATGTATGGTTATTTTCATTAACGTCGCAGTCAGAAGTAGCAATATGAAAAAAATATTTCCTATCATTTCCATTCCCAATGGGGGAGGAGTACAGGTTTATTGCGTTATTTATACGTAGGTTCGAGGTTGTTTCAAAGGCGACGTTGTGGAAACTACGAGACATAAAGAAACCGCAAACACGTCAATGGATAGACTGACTTTGCATGTGCTCGATGTGAACACCGTTTGTGACACCGCAAATGCTCATACGTGCGTGCAGTTTATTGACACGAATTGTCTGGGAAGGCCTGACAGCAACAAGGATTGCAAATGTGTATGTTCAGTTGCATATCTACAGGTGCGTTAGGAGAGTGCGAACTAGAGTCGAGGAGACAGGTAAAATGAAACCTCAAGGCGCCAAAACCTGCAGATGCAGGCTGTAAATACACTGTCGGAAAAAATTAGTACGTTTGGAAAGACGTCGTTGATTTTGATCCGATGACGGCATATGCCACCTGGGGAACAGTAGATGTAATTATAATGGTTTCAACATCGTCCGCCAACAGATGGTGTAGTGTCATAGCTACCAGAACGCCGTCTCGTCCTAAAGAAGAATTTAAGCCTTTTGACTCAAAAGTTAAATTCAAAAATTTATTAAGAGACAGTTGATTTCTCGTCAAGCCGGAATCCAAGAATGGTGGTAAACCACCTAGAGATAGTAGGGATAAAAATATTGTGAATTTAATAACAAGAAATAAAAATATAATGATAATGAATCATCAATTAAATTTTTTATTGTCCAAGCAATAGCATCGACAATACTATTGTTTTCAATTTTGTTGATTCAAATAAAGTACCCCGTCTCGGTCTACCTTTTAATGAGGAATGCTCACAACCAGAAGGTTGAGTGTGGTGCAAACGTGTGAAGCAGGTGAGCAACCATGTCACGTAGACACACTCGTCCTTTCAATAGCCAAGTGAGCGAATTTGAAATGGGTCAAATTGTGGCTCTCCGAGTGGCGGATGATCCTTTCGGAGAATCGCCACACAAGTTGGACGTGCTGCTTCAGTTGTGCAACGATGTTGGTATCAGTGGTCACGTGAGCGCTCTCACATCTGCAGATGAGGTTCTGGAAGGCCACACAGCACAGACGCCCACCAGGATCGTCGTATTGTAAGGGTAGCAGTGATAGACTGTACAGCTACCACAGCACAGATAAGAGGGCTTGTGAGTCCACATGTGTTAACACGAACTGTTGCGAACCAGTAATTAAGAATGGAGCCTATAGGTAAGCACATCGCTAGCCCGTCTCCCACTCGCACCGCAGCATCGACATGCACGGCTCGATTGGTGACGTCAGAGGATCACTTGGAAGATGGACTGGCACGTCATGGTCTTCAGCGACGGAAGCAGATTCTGCCTGCATGCGAGTGATTGTGCGTACGACGCGTATGACGCAGACCTGAGGAGCGCTGTCTCGTAAGAGTACGTTTGAGCCGTTCTGTGGCTCTCGTTGGTGCTGTTGTAGGTTTCCGTCATCTGATGGAGGCCAGACTGTATCGTTTAGTTGACATGGTTGCGGTTGTTTGTATTCTTCCTGTGTTGACTGGTGCCACTTGGTTTCGCAAGCATTGCCTGTCTGCTAGTGGCAGCAGCGGCGTTATCGATATGTAGTAACTGTGACCCTATCTTTGGGGTGACGTCGTTCTTCTTCATCTACATCTACATCTACATCTACATGGTTACTCTGCAATTCACACTTAAGTACCTGGCAGAGGATTCATTGAACCATTTTCATACTAGTTCTCTACCATTCCACTCTCGAATGGCGCGTGGGAGAAAAGAACACCTAAATCTTTCCGTTCGAGCTCTGATTTCTCTTGTATTATTATTATGATCATTTCTCCCTACGTAGGTGGGTGGCAACAAAATATTTACGCATTCGGAAGAGAAAGCTGGTGATTGAAATTTCGTAAATAGATCTCGCCCCAAAGAAAACCGCCTTTGTTTCAAACTGCCATCCCAACTCGCGTATCATATCAGTGACACTCTCACTCCTATTGCGCGATAGCACGAACGAGCTGCCCTTCTTTACACTTTTTCGATGTCCTCCGTCAATCCTACCTGGTAAGGATCCCATACCGCGCAGCAATATTCCAGCAGAGGACGGACAAGTGTAATGCAGGCTGTCTCTTTAGTGGGTTTGTCGGATCCTCTAAGTGTTCTGCCAACAAAGCACAGTCCTTCTTTTGCCTTCCCCACAATATTACCCATGTGGTCTTTTCAATTCAAGTTGCTCGTAATTGTAATTCCTAGATATTTAGTCGAATTGACAGCCCTTAGATTTTTGCGATTTACCGTATACCCAAAATTTATCGGATTTCTTTTAGTACCCATGTGGATGACCTCGCACTTTTCTTTGTTTAGTGTTAATTGCCTCTTTTCGCACCATGCAGAAATTCTCTCTAGATCATTTTGTAATTGGAATTGATCGTCTAATGATTTTACTAGACGGTAAATTACTGCGTCATCTGCAACCAATCTAAGGGGGCTGCTCAGATTATCACCTAGATCATTTACGTAAATCAGGAACAGCAGAGGGCCTATGACACTTCCTTGCGGAACGCCAGATATCACTTCTGTTCTACTCGATGATTTACCGTCTATTACTACGAACTGTGACCTCTCTGAGAGGTTATCGCGAATCCAGTCACACAACTGAGACGATACTCCATATGCACGCAATTTGATTAATAGTCACTTGTGAGGAACGGTATCAAAAGCCTTCTGGAAATCTAGGAATATGGAATCGATTTGAGATTCCTTGTCGACAGCACTCATTACTTCATGGGAATAAAGAGCTAGCTGTGTTGCACAAGAACGATATTTTCTGAATCCGTGTTGGTTATGTATTAGTAAGTCATTTTCTTCAAGGTGATTCATAACGTTCGAGTACAGTATATGTTCCAAAATCCTACTGGAAGTTGAGGTCAGTGATATGGGTCTGTAATTCAATAGGTTACTCCTATTTCCTTTCTTGAATATTGGTGTGACCTGAGCTACTTTCCAGTCTTTAGGAACAGACCTTTCATCAAGTGAGAAGTTGTATATGATTGCTCGTGTGAGTGAGCAGTTTGGTTCGACACTCTGGAGGAGCCAAGAGGGCAGCGCAACAACACGCCGGGACCGCTGGCGGCATGCATGCACTGCCGGATGGAAGGGCTGTGGTCGCGAGGGTACGCGACCTACTCGGCAACCGGATCCAACAAGCTTTAAGTTGAGTGGATTTTAACCCAGCAGTGAAACCTCCACCATTGTGAGATCTCGCGATTCTCCAGTGGCTTGGGTTCGTGTTGCTGCTCGTACTGAAGCCGAGACGAAGAGCAGCGAGTGAAGTGCTTGGGGAAGGCGGACCTAATTAGCTTCCCTTGACTTCTTGTTACTAACTGCTGCATTCTATGTGTTAATATTTGTTAAGTTCAACCAGCGGTATTTTTCCTGCCTGGTGGCGGCTAACGCCCCAGTGACTTGTAACGGCGATGTACGTTTGCTCGCCTTGCCGCAGCTGTCCGGTAAAGCGTGATCTGTAGGTCGGTGCTGTTTCTTCTACTCTGGTAGCAGTGGTTCCTTTCTCCTTTCGGACATTCTAAACACAGCATTCTGAGCATGTAGTGCTGACCGCCGGTTCCGACTCTGGAGTGGTGTTCCATCGCTGCATTGGTTATCGGACGTTAGGCAGCTACAGCAGATTATAATTATAATTTTTAACCTGCAACTGTAGGCTGTATATTCTTATATACATTATCATTAGTCATTCGTTGGACTGCCACTAGTCTGAGTTACCATCTTGTGAAGTGAATGCAACTCTTGGCTGACTTTCTCATCGCTCGCGGAAGTGTTTTTGGCCTGACCCACTCAGAGGTCGATTCCTGGAGCACCGTCTGTGACTAGCTCTTGCGTTTTATTATTGTATTGTTATTTTATTATTGTATTACCAAGTTACCATCATTTTTCTCACCTGTTTGGTGATCAGTTGCTTGTCCTTTTGAATTAACCTTGTTATTTTATTTGCTGTTTTATTGTATTTTCCTAATTTTTTAAAATTATAATTGCCATTCTTGGCGTTACAGCAAGTTTAAATGGTTGTGCTACCAAGCTTACTATCATTTTGTTTCACTTGTTTGGTGATCAGTTGCCTGTCTTTTAAATTAACTTTTGCTATTGCTTTGCTGTTGACAGTATGTTTGTTAAATTTTTTTAATAATTGCCTTTCGTGGCGTTAAGGACCTTCAGCCGTGACTGTCGCTACTTGTCTTAAAATTCTAATGTGGCAATTGCATTTTAGCAGTTAACCTTTAAGATCTTAGTGATGTGTTTTCAATATTTTTATAACTGTAGGTTTTACGCTGCAAAAAGTTAAAGAATTCTTAATTTATTGCGATTAAGGCCTGCAGCCGCGAAACAATTCTTAATTTATTGCCATTAAGGCCTTCAGCCGTGAAACAATTCTTAAATTATTGCCATCATTTTAATTTGTTGGTGATTTTAAATAAATTCCGTGTGAGTAAAAGAAAAGCCAACCAATAGTAACTGATTACGGCCCCGTCCACAATCGTAACCGAATGCTGCCGTCCTTGACCATCAGGTCTCAACGTTCGTCCAAGACACACTTGCCGCACTCCGGGCCTTTTGGTATTTCTGGAGGGGACGCCAACCAGCGCTCGATACATGTAGAATGTTGTTAGACCCGTTCTTTTGTCGTTTCAGGGACAAGAAGGTGATGTGTTGTTCCAACATGATTACAACTGCACACACACTGTCCGCGAAACTCAACATTCTCTGCAAGACGTGCAGCTTCCCTGGCCAGAACGATCTGAGGACTTGTATCCAATGGAGCACATGTGGGATATGATGGGACGAGAAGTCGCTCGTGTGAATCGTCAAGCAATAACTCTTACAGAATACGTGAACATGTTGAGCAGGCGTGGACTGTATTCGCCATCTGTACGACAGACTGAATGGCAGAGTCAGCGCCTGCTTTGCGCCCGTGGAGTCTACATCACGTGCAAATATGGGTCGATACCTGGAACCTCGGAACCACTTGTGCTATTGATCTCCAAACGTAATCGTTTCATGTACTCCATATGCACTGTTGCGGCAATAAATATTGAGTGAATTGGGAACCTCGAAAAGAGCGTACTAATTCATTTTCTGGCAATGTATAAGGTTTCTGCAAACCATCAGCAGGCTTCCTTTACCGGTAGGTCGCTGATACATATCAATAACACAACAAATTTTTGCTGGTTCTATGATAACTCATCGTGGGAAACGTACGTCCCAATGGTAGAGAAAGGACTAATACTCACAAGGGGACCATCAGACCTGTTAATCACGGATTTTGATGACCCTTAGATCTATTGCAGTGGGATCTGTCCTGAGTACCTCGCTAGTGGGTTTTCATGCGACGTGAAAATCGATGTTGCAGTTTAAAGCGTATATTCTATACCTGTAACATTAGTCATGTTACAGCCTATCAAAAGTAGTGCGGCGGGTAAGGTTCACAGCTCTCGTACTGGCTGTATAGGTTCAAAACCAGATCGTGTACTTTTTTCCTTCCAACTTTATCCTATAGAATATCATTAAACGGTACATGTCTCGTAAAATATTGAAAAAAATCCTTATTTTCCCCGTAGTAATTTCATTCGGAAATCAATCATCACAGTAGGCTTTTTTTCAAATGTGTATTACGTTTGTTGCAGAACAGAATACAGAATTATCTTACCAACTATCGCTTGCTGTACTAGAACAGGATTCCAGATGGTATTTGTCGTAGAACAACCGAAACACAAATTCGTTGAGCACCACGCAGATCTAATGAAAGCTACTGCCTTGCTGGTTCACGGATGTTTCAGAACCAATACTGGAAAAAACAGTTGGTTTATATTCAAAAATATTGTTTTTTCTTCGATCGTCTTCGATGGAAAACACGCGCATTTCATAATTCCTGTCAAAGCAGGTCACTAAATTCATACAGAATTAAACAATGCATTTTTATGGACTCTTCCCTCGAATCGTTTCTTTATTAGTCTTTATAAAGTTCCGAGCATTCTGAATTCTTTTTGTGAACATTTTAATCTGTCTGTAGTAACAAATATGGCAGGTTTGACAAAGTGAAGTACGTTTGGGTGAGGTAATTTTTATGGTGCAGATGCTTGCGTTTCTTTCATCTTCAAACATTTTATCGTAAAATGTCTGATCAGTCTGCCCTCCACACGGATCAGGTGAACATTATCCAGATAGCTGGCATTTTAACGACGAAACAAAAATGGAATATACCTTTGAAAAAAGTTTCCTGTAATTATTGGTATGTTAATGAAATTACTACAGCGAAAAATGACTATTTTTTGTGGATAATTTAACATGACGTTCAATGATATTGCGATGACGAAATTGCGAAAAAAATTAGACAGGTGGTATTTTCAGCGTGATAGCAGGGAAGCTTAGCGACTGCTCTGCTTCCGCTTGGTCGAAATGTGACTAAATTCATAGAAGTAAAAGGTAGGCACAAAACTTCACCATCAAATTTCACGGTAACTATCTGCCAAAATATTAAAATCCGCTATTTAAGACAGATCTCTCTACAACATACCTTAGACTTATTAAAATTTGTGATTCACGTGTCTGATGATCGCCTTCTCAGTGAAACGTAGCGAGCGGCTGTTACAACGATCCAGTTGTCGAATGGCTCTCTTTGCGAGTGAGTCAGCTGATGACGACCAACTGTTGTTATTATTTACAGCCGTTTCGACGAAGGAAAGACAGTTAGTATGTGATATTTACAGTAAAAGTCTTTAAGAAAGCGAATTCTTACGACACAAAAGTATTCTCCCTCCGAAGCCATTGCCCTAAACAAACATATTAGTCCTTCACATGCTTATAGGTGATGGAAGATCAAAATTGCCAGCCGCGGTGGCCGAGCGGTTCTAAGCGCTTCAGTCTGGAACCGCGTGACTGCTACGGTCGCAGGTTCGAATCCTGCCTCGGGCATGGATGTGTGTGATGTCCTTATGTTAGTAAGGTTTAAGTAGTTCTAAGTCTAGGGGACTGATGACTTCTGATGTTAAGTCCCATAGTGCTCAGAGCCATTTGAACCAAGATCAAAATTACAAATATATGCACTTTTTCCCCAGACTACTTTCCTACTGATAGACAGGAACAACTAGATAATAGACCAACTAAAGCTCTCTCAAATATGCGGAGAATGACGTCAAGATTGTGTGATTCTGCTTATGCTGTACGAAATCAGTTTTTGACATATCATTCAAAAAGTTTGTAATAGGCGACGAGGAACTCATACTTGTTATAAATTACATGTAGTTAAAAGTAACGCCAGTGGCATCAATTTCTGGAGCATTGTTGACTCCAAGTTCGCACAACAGTATTATTATGGCAATTGAACTCTATTTTACACAACATACATCTGGTAGTCTATGTTATGTAAATATCCCATCAGTTTAGTAAGACATCGATACAAAGTACTGACACGAATTATTTACTGGAGAGGTGGTGACGCTAGAGGTGAATGAGAATGAAGTCGGGAGCCGGTGACGCTAACAGTCAGTCGCCCGAAGGCGTCAGTTAAACACCGTTATATGGAAACTTGTTTATTTCTAGTGATTTTACTGGATGGGCTGTCTTCTTCAGCACGACGGAAGGCGTGCTTGTCGCGCATTCGAGTGCAACAAGGAATATGGATACAGTGGGGGCGCTTCATCGGGTGCGGCTGTTGCGCAGGTCAGGACCCCCCGACATGGCCGTGCTGATAGCTGGAACTGGAGTCTGCAGGCGCCAGCCGACCGCGGCTCATCAGTGTCTTGTGTGGCCCATCCCAGCATTCTCGAACTCGGATATGCGCTCAATCGAGTGACAGTGGCAAATTACAGCTCCCAGGTGTCGTGAAAGCACAAGCCCAGCACCCAAATCACCAACACAGTGTACAACCAGGGAGGTGGTACCCAGGTGCCTTGCCCAACAGGTTGGAGACAGTACTTTGCATGTGGTATGGTGTTTCACCAGGGCAAGGCCCGAGCTCCAACACATCTTCTGTCGCTCAAGACAGGTGAACAAACAGCAGCGACTATGTTCCACTACAGCCAGCTGGTCGTGGTCTCAGTGACGAACTCTTCTCTCGGCAGCAGGCAGCACATAATGCTTCGCCTACCGATTTATCCTGTAACCAGCGAGACTGTCATTCCGTCGGAATCAGAGATGCAGACGGGATGACCACACTGCGACTGAGGCATGTGAAATGGGGGCATGTAAGCTGGACGTGACGTCATCGCAGCCATTTGGCCTCATTATCCAGAGGCGTCAGCGCACTTATCCCCACGATGGTGCCTCAGTTTCCTCGTCTTCGCGGTTTCCATCGTATTACTGGCCGGTACACAGAAGATAGGCACCAAGTAAGAAATTGGCGTGTGGACACTTAGCGAAAAGAGTGGGACGTAGAGATAAGGGCCGTCCAGTCTATTCATTTTTGCCCAGTATCAGGGAGTGGCTACGGTTGCGCCATGTCAGCCCCACCGATGCATAGTTCATTTTGCGACTGGGCATGGCCCTTACCCCACGTACTTGCAGCGCTCGTCGTTTTCAGACAGGGATCTTTGCACAAGTGGGGAAATTGGTTCCCCAGAACACTTCCTTTTGAAAAGCGTTAGATGCAGGCAGTTACGCAGTAATACAGAATGCATAAAGAAAACAACACTATACGAAGCAATGAAAAACCCAGATATATGGACCCAGTTGAACACAATCGCCAGTATCTCAAGAGCAGAATATGACATACACAAACAGACTCATCAATACGGAAGGCGCAGAAGACGAAGACAGGCCGGCATAGTTAGCTCGAGTAGCTCCAGTACTGACGATGAAACGAGTGATAGTGATAACACAGACATAACATAGACACACAAAATACACATAACATAAAACACATTAAAACATGCACAATTACACCTGTGAACACTAATCAAAGATTGCAATTTATATCTTATTATGAATGAATCTAAGTAAAAGTAGAAGTAATCACAATAGTCCGTGGATAGATACAGTTCTAGGATCCACTTTAAACCTGCACCGAACATTGTCAAGTAGTTACATACAGGAACACATCAACGGATGTAATATAAATTTAATATAAAGTAAGCAACTAAAATCAGTGCAAATACACAACAGAAACTGATCATATATATATTACGCAATTATACAAAATTAAGGGGCCCATTGCTCAAAAAAGTCTAATTTTTTCTACGAAAATGTTTTTACAAGATTAATAATAGGTTAGTTGTGGCCTGTTACTTCTCCTACGGCTGGCCGGAGTGGCCGAGCGGTTCTAGGCGCTTCATTCTGGAACCGCGCGGCCGCTACGGTCGCAGGTTCGAATCCTGCCTCAGGCATGGATGTATGTGATGTCCTTAGGTTAGTTAGGTTTAAGTAGTTTTAAGTTCTAGGGGACTGATGACCTCAGAAGTAAAGTCCCATAGTGTTCAGGGCCATTTTGAACTTCTCCTACAGCTATTTAGGAACAGTATATGACTTAACCAGATTACACTGAGGCAAGATATTGTTCCAGAGCCACGCATAATTTAATAACTAACCTAGTACTAGCAGTAGTAGTTGTTACGTAACTTAACAAACATCAGCAAACACAGCATTCTAACTAACAACACCGACATAGACTTTCCCGGGTTCCCGGGTTCGATTCCCGGCGGGGTCAGGGATTTTCTCTGCCTCGTGATGACTGAGTGTTGTGTGCTGTCCTTAGGTTAGTTAGGTTTAAGTAGTTCTAAGATCTAGGGGACTGATGACCATAGATATTAAGTCCCATAGTGCTCAGAGCCATTTGAACCGACATAGACTATATCAACACGGACTGAACAAATCGAGTTTTCCTGAAGAGGGGTGTTCATGTGAATAATACTAAAATGGGTAGCACCATATGCGGACGCTGGACTTGAAGTTCAGTACCAAGTCCCAGTCCCCAGACGGTATTGGTGAAAGCATATCTATTTTATTCTTTCCCGTCTTCTTTTAGTCTCTTCTTAAATTATACCATAAATTTACAATTTTCTACTTCCAAATTCAGGTATACTTGTTTAAAAATAAGTGTAATTGCTGTAAGTAAAAAAAAAGATGACACCAAAGGGCAGACAAAAGACAAAAGATCTCCACGAAGCCCCGCCTCCACCCAGTGCTGCATGGGTAACGGTCCCCATGATCTCAACTTCGTAGCACAGTTCTGCTGCACGGTGGTGGCCATGGGTACTGGCTAAGAGGTCTGTGTGGAGCACTATGGCCTTCATAAAGTAATAACATGGCAGGCACTAGTTGTTACACTGCAGATTGAAAAAAAAAAAAGTGGCCGAACTTGAATGTTACATGTTTTGGCGCTGTATTGCAAGACTCACAAAAGGATGTATTAGTTGCTGTCATACTGTGCCGTTTGCACTCCTGCGACTCGGTATGGAAAAGTGAACAGACGGAAAAAAATCGCAACACCAAGAAGGAGCTGTGCAACGTAAACGAAAGTTGGTAGGTATATTTCTACAACTAAAAGATGATGTCTAACCTAGCTTCGCGCCAGTCACATAGAGTCACTATGAGGATGTAAATCAAGTTAATTTTAAATACACGCCGTAACGATCGTTAGCGTTAATTATGTTTGAGGTTGGACAGGGTGAGTTAATGTTAGTCAAGAACGCTTTTAAGGTGACAAAGACGATATTATTAACACTTCGCGGAATGTGAACGAGGTCGTATAATAGGTCTAGCAGGAGCTGGATGTTCCTTCTGCAGTACTGCAGAAAGACTTGGCAGGAATGTAGCCACTGTACATGATTGCTGGCAGCGGTGATCGCGAGAATGTACGATCACAGAGAGATCGGGCTCCGGACGGACACGTGACACTACCGAGAGGGCATACAGTCGTATTCGGCCTATGGTTCTGTTGCATTGTGTTGCATCTTCAGCAGCAATTTGAGCTGCAGTTGGTAGCAGTGAGACAAGTAACGGTTACAAATCGGCTGCTTCAAGGACAGCTCCCAGTCAAACGCCCTGCAGAGTGAATACCACTGACCCAAAACCAACGCCATTTGCGACTTTAGTGGCATCTAGCGAGAGCTCACTGGAAATCAAGGTGAAGGTCTGTTGAGCTTTCCAATGAAATCTGGTTCTTCCTCGTTGCCAGTGACGGCCGTATTTGGATAGAAGGAGGTCAGTTTATGGCCTGCAACCAACCTGTCTGCGTGGTATACACACTGGATCTACACCTGGAGTTATGGTCTGGGCTGCGATTTCGTATGACAGCAGTAGCACTCAGTCCCCTGACTGCAAATCTGTATGTCAGTCTCTTGCGATGTTGTGCTGCTATTCATGATCAGCATTCCAGGGGTGTTTTCCAACAAGATAACGGTCGCCCACATACCGCTGTTGCAATCCAATGCACTCTACAGAGTGTCGACATGTTCCCTTCGCCTGCTGCATTACTAGATCCGCCTCAAGTCGAGCATATATGGGACATCATCGGACGAGAACTCCATTATCATTCACAAACAGCATTAACTGTCCCTGTATTGGCCGACCAAGAGCAACGTGCGAGGAAGTCCAGCCCACAAACTGACATCCGGCATCTGTAATGCACAATGCATGAACGTCTGCATGCTTATGTGAAGCATTCTGGCGGTTACACCGGTTAATAATGTACCAGCATTTCGCATTTGCAATGGCTTACCTCGTGTTTAAATTAACCTGCGGTCATGTAATATTAATCATTTAAATATCACTTCACAGAAAAATGTATCCTCAAAATTATTTTTTGGTATTGCGATTTTTTTTTCTGGCGGCGTATTAAGAGCGGACCCTGTCTTCTGCAACACTGGTACTCTGCATGACCCAGATACTGATTGTGACCCATGGTGTGATTCGGACCTGGTTCTGTGCCGTCTGCTTCAAGTGATAATTTCAAAAATTTATATGCAGAACCGAGAATTGGATCATCTGAAAGACAACCTTCCCTTTAAAAAAATCTACCGAATTTCCTTTAATGTCGCCCTACAACAACTTCGTTTTACATAGATTACATTTATACTGGTTTATTCTGAACTATTTCGGGTAACATCTGACAGCCAGACAGAGGAGCAGATGTTGAACAGAATGACGACATCACTATAGCACCTGGAACAGTTCACGGTGACGAATACCATTTCCTGTCCAGCGTTGTCGCGGGATGTGAAACGTCGTGACATTATTATGATCCTCGGAGCACATGTCAAAGAAAATGGGAGCACATGGGTTCACCCCCACCGAAATAACAAAAACTGTTGTAACATAGCAAATTATTAAGAATTGTCATCTTGCATTGAGTTGGGAAGAGAGCAGATTTTGGTTCTCACGCTCCACAACTGGCTACTGTGCCGGACAAGCCGTGTGCTTGCCCAACGCTGCGTGCAATTCTTTTTTTTAATCAGTCCTATGTCTGGTTTGATGCGTCCCGTCACGAATTCCTCTCCTGTGCCAATCTCTTCATCTCAGACTAGCACTTTCAACGTACCCCCTAAATTATTTGCTGGGTGTATTCCGATCTTTGTCCTCCTCTACAGTTCCTGTCCTCTACAGATCCCTCTAGTATCATGCCCAGTCCATGTTTCACTGCCATACAATGCTGTGCTCCACACGTAAATTCTTACCAATTTCTTCCTAAAATTAAGGCCTATGCTTCATACTAGTAGACTTCTCTTGGCCAGGAATGCCCTTTTTGCCAGTGGTAGTCTGCTTTTGATGTCCTCCTTGCACCGTCTGTCCTTGGTTATTGTGCTGCCTAGGTAGCAAAATTCCTTAACTTCATCTAGTTTGTTACCATCTCGCTGTTGTAAGTTCTGCTACTTTCCATTACTTTCGTCTTTCTTTGATTCACTCTCAATTTATATTCGGTACTTAATAGACTATTGATTCCATTCAGCATATCATGTAATTCTTCTTCACTTTCACTCAAGACAGTAATGTAATCAGCGAATCATATCATTGATATCCCTTCACCTTGAATTTTAATTCCATTCTTGAACATTCCTTTCATTTCCATCAATTTCTTCTTCGGTGTATAGATTGAACTGTAGGGGCGAAAGACTGCTTCCCCGTCTTACACATATTTTAATCCGAGCTCTTCGATCCTGGAGGTCCAGTCTTATCATTCCCTTTTTGCTGTTGTCCACATTGTACGTTGTCCGTCTCTCAATATAGTTTACCCCTATTTTTCTTAGAATTTCGAACACCTTGCACCATTCTACACTGTCGAACGCTTTTACCAGATCGACAAATCCTATGAACATGTCCGGATTTTTCTTTAGTCCTGCTTTCATTATCAACCACAATGTCAGAATTGTTTGTCTGGTGCCTTTACCTTCAATGAAGCCAAACTCATCGTCATGTAACACGTCTTCAGTTTTCTTTTCCATCTTTCTGTATATTTTTCTTGTCAGCAATTTGGGTGCCTGAGCTGTTAAGCTGATTGTGCGATAATTCTCGCACTTGTCAGCTCTTTCAGTCTTCGGGTGAATGATATTTTTCCGAAAGTCAGATGGTACGTCGCCTGGCTCATAAATTCTACACGTCAATGTGAATAGTCGTTTTGTTGCCACTTCCCCCGATGATTTTAGAATTTCTGATGGAATGTTATCTGTCTCTTCTGCCTTATTTTATCCTAAGTCCTCTAAAGCTCTCTTAAATTCTGATTCTAATACTAGATCCACTGTCTCTTCTAAATCGACTCCTGATTCTTCTTCCCTCACATCAGACAAGCCTCCCCCTCACAAAGGCCTTCACTGTACCCTTTCCATCTATCCGCTCTCCCCTCTGCATTTAACAATGGAATTCCCCTGGCACTCTTAACGTTACCACCTTTGCATTTATTTCACCGACGGTTGTTTTGACTTTCCAATATGCTGAGTCAGTCCTTCCGACAGCCATTTCTTTTTCGATTTCTTCACATTTTTCATGCAGCCATTTCGTCTTAGCTTCCCTGCACTTTCTGTTTATTTCATTCATCAGCGACTTGTATTTCTGCGTTCCTGAATTTCCCTGTACATTTTTGTACAGCCTTCTTTCATCGATCAACTGAAGTATTTCTTCTGTTACCCATGGTTTCTTCGCAGTTACCTTCTTTGTTCCTAAGTTTTTCTTTCCAGTTTCTGTTTTTAGAGATGTCCATTCCTCTTCAAGCGTGCTGCCTATTAAGCTATTCATTATTGCTGTGTCTGTAGCATTAGAGAACTTGAAGCAGATCGCGTCATTACTTAGAACTTCCGTATATCACTTCTTTGCGTATTGATTCTTCCTGGCTAATTTCTAAAATTTCAGTCCATTCTTCATCACTACTACATTGAGATCTGAGACTATTCTGCTCCTCGGTACACCTTACAATCCAGTATCTGATTTTGGAATCTCTGTCTGCTCATGATGCCATCTAACTGAAACCCTCCGTATCGCCCGGCCTTTTCGAAGTATGCCTCATTCTCTTGTGATTCTTGACGGAGTATTCGCTGTTACTAGCTGAAATTTATTACAGAACTCAGTTAATATTTCACCTCTCTCATTCCTTATCCCAAGCTCATATTCTCCGTAACCTTATCTTCTGCTCCTTACCCTACAACTGCATGCCAGTCCCCCATTATTATTTGACTTTCATCTTCCTTTACGTACTGTATTATCCTTCAAATACCCTCATATACTTTCTCTATCTCTTCATCTTCATCTTGTGACGTTGGCATGTATTCCTGAACTATCGTTGTCGGTGTTGGTTTGCTGTCGATTCTGATAAGAACCCTACCATTGAACTGCTCACATTAACACGCTCTCTGCCCTGTCATTCTATTCATAACGAATCCTACTCCCAGTTTACCATTTTCTGTTGCTGTTAATATTACTCTGACCAAAAATCCATCTTTTCTCTCTTCACTGACCTCTACTATATCTAGACTGAGCCTCTGCGTTTCCATTTTCAGGTTTTCTAGCTTCCCTATCACGTTCAAACTTCTGACATTCTACGCCCCGACTCTTAAAACGTTACACATACTCTCTAAAGAATCACTATTAAATATTAATCGACCTTCTTCCTACTTAGTATATCAAACTCTATGAATAACAGAACTATTTTGTTAAAATTTCAAATCAATTACTCTAATATTTTTGGAGGTAAAAATTTTTACCGAAACCCAACTTAGTGTACCAAACTCTATGGATAACAGAACCATTTTGTTAAAATTTCAAATCAATTACTCCAATATTTTCGGAAGTAAAAATTTTTACCGAAACCGTACTTAGTGTACCAAACTCTATGGATAACAGAACCATTTTTTTGAAATTTCAAATCAATTACTCCAATATTTTCGGAGGTAAAAATGTTTACCGAAACCCATAATAACCGTGCTGGCATTGAGCAGCCGAGTTGGGGACTGTATTCATCTATAGTATCAATTTAAACTACAACCAAGAGGATAGGCTCATATAATCTAATTTTCTGAAATTTTCTTTAGCTTCATTACCACAATATTCTGGAGTACTTAAAAGGGCATTGGAAAGTTATTATTTCATTACGTTTTGGTTGTGTGAGTATTTTGGTGAGACTGAGAGAGTGAATGGAGGACATATGTAAAGAGAGATGGTGATATTTTATTAAAACTATGTAACTGTAAGTGTGAGAAATTTGTGCAAGAGGGAAATTCGTGACGTATGTCCGAGTGAGCTTGAGTTTGCAAAAGGCAGCCAGAAGGGGCGTTGACTATAAAATTTATTAGTAATTTATTCTGTGGAAAGGAATCGTATTTTGTTTTTAGTTTATCTGGGACTAAAACACAGTTAAGATCCATAGACGCCAGGAAGGCATCTGGCCCAGATAGTATCTCCGTAAGATTTTGTATTGACTATGCTACAAATACAGCACCATTCTTATCCATCATCTATCAGAGATCATTGGAACAGCGGAAAGTTCCACGGGACTGGAAGAAGGCCCAGGTCATAGCAATCTATAAATAGGGTAGAAAATCGAATGCACATAATTACCGGCAACTTTCACTGACATCGATTTGTTGTTGAATCATGGAACTTTCTAGACTCTGAAAAGCTCATCTACAGTAACCAGCACGGTTTTAGGAAACAGCGGTCATGCGAGACACAGCTGGCCCTCTTTGTGCATGATATACAACAGACTCTAGATACCGGCTCCCAGGTTGACGCCATATTCCTCGACTTCCGAAAGGCGTTCGATTCAGTTCCGCATTGTCGCTTGCTCCAAAAAGTGCGCGCTTACGGTCTATCCGGATGGATTGAAAGTTTTCTAACAGACAGAAAGCAGTATGTCATCATGAATGGGGAGACTTCAACAGAAACAGGCGTAACATCAGGTGTGCCCCAGGGCAGCGTAATAGGTGCGCTGCTTTTTACGATTTACATAAACGATCTGGTTGATGGTATTGACAGGCTGTTTGCCGATGATGCTGTAGTCTACAGGGAAGTAGTGTCACACGAAAGTTGTGAACAAATCAATGAGGATCTGCAGAAAATAAATGCGTGGTGTAGTGACTGGCAGTTATCTCTCAATATTAGTAAGTGTATCCGAATGCGTATAAAAAAGCGAAAATCCCCCATTAATGTACGAGTACAAAATAAATGCCCAGTCTTTGAAAGCGGTAACATCCGTCAAGTATCTTGGTATGAGTATTGGAAATGATCTCAAATGGAAAGATCAGATTACACAAGTAACGGGTAAGGCGAACTCTAGATTGCGGTTTATTGGTAGAATCCTGAAGCGATGCAGTCCTTCAACAAAGGAAATTGCTTACAATATTTTAGTTCGTCCAGTCTTAGAATATTGTTCGTCTATCTGATTCAAGAAACTGAGAAGGTCCAAAGAATAGCGGCAAGATTCGTGACTGGTACATTTAGCCATCGCGAAAGCGTTACAAATCTACTTGAAAGTTTGAAGTGGGACACACTTGCAGATAGACGACGCGCTAAACGGAAGGGACTGCTCAATAAATGTAGAGCATATATTATTACCACCAACTTTCAAATCGCGTAATGATCACCATTCAATGAAAATGGGAAATTAGAGCTCGCACTGAGGCGTTCAGACAGTCGTTTTTCCCTCGCGCGATCCGTGAGTGGAACAGCGGGCGGGGGGAATATGATTCTGGCGCGAATAGCGACCTCCGTCACACGCCGCTTGGTGGTTAGCGGAGTATATATGTAGATGTAGATGTTTTCATTACATTTTATTTAGTTCCGGAATTAAGAAATTTCTAGTCTGAATTACTTGTGAAAATCTTATTGGCTGACATTAGAAATACCGCGAGTATAGATGTGCTTGAGGTGATCTGTTTGGCTGCTGAACATACTATCCAATAGGAATTCAGCTTTTCCCTCGCGTTTGAATAGGACTTTGTGCATCAGATTTAGAGACAGTCGCTCGAGCCGGCCGCTGTGGCCGAGTGGTTCTAGGCGCTTCAGTCCGGAACCGCGCTGCTGTTACTGTAGCACGTTCGAAACCTGCCTCGGGAATGGGTGTGTGTGAAGTCCATAGGTTAGTTAGGTTTAAGTAGTTCTAAGTGTAGAGGACTGATGACCCCCAGATGATAAGTCCCATAGTGTTTAGAGCCATTGGAACAGTCGCTCAAGAGCCGTCTTCTGGTAAACACCTATGTTAAACTGCGCTGATCAAATTTGTATCAAAATGTACAAATTCGCGCGTTTTGATTGGTTCTTGTGCCGTTGACGAAAACGATTACAGTATTGGGTATGTTGTAAGAGTTCGAGCTTTGTGAGTGGTTGATTTTAGGAAATATTCGCGTGTGGACATTTCAGGTCATAAATATAAACTCCACGTGGCGTGTTTCGCACATATTACATCATGGCGAGCACTTCTTTACAAGAAGGCTATTGAATGACTGAATGTGCTAACCCGCAAGTAATCGTGGGCCTGTGACTGTTTAGGGCGTTCAGAATATCGGGTCGGACTAAATATCCTCTGGTTGCTTTCGGGTGTGAACTTGTAACAGAAACTATTATACTGCATAATTTTTGTCGAGATATTAAATACGAACTTGATAGCCATTTTCCGTGTTTTAGAGACAATAAACAAACTTAAAGAAAACTGTAGATTTGTTTCAAACGGTTCATGCAAGAATCCAGAACGCTCTTTAATTTAACTAACTTCAAGCTACTAACCACGGACTGGAGCTATGTGGCCTGAAGGGGCAGATAACCTGAAACCCATTCAGGTAGGTGTACTGATTGTTTAAAGTATAGTGAGAGACCAACCCACTACGCCGCAGTTAGCGGCTGGAAAAAGAAAAGTTTAGTGTCGAATGGAGTTTAAAAGCAGTAGTGTAAAACCCGTGCTGGAAAATCACTTGTGTGCTGATAAACCTTTGAACTGAAGCGATAGTAGAAGGACTTTAACCCAGTACAGATAGTGTGAGCAATATTAGCGGAGGGACAGGACACAGCAGGCAGAGAGGGCAGCGAACTAGGGGAACTCGACGGAAGCAATTGGGAGTATGGAGCGGTAGCAGATCGGCAGCAGGAGCAGGTGGCAGCCGTGGACAGTGGTGTGGCGTCCCAGAAACTGAATCGGAGTTGGCAGCCTTTTGGCGGACGGATTCGCCGTACTGACAACGCTGAGAAAAAGATAAGTAGTGTCTTGCTTCCTTTGGTGTGTCTGAGTGTGGTTCTCCTATTGAATAAACGAGTAGGAAACAGACACTTGGTCCTAATGTTAAATGAGAACCATTTACTGTCACTGAAGCGAAAATAGAGCTAGCATTGGCGTCTGGTGAGCAGAAAGTTAGCGTTGCAACCATGTTCCAAAACATTATGAAACAAAAGGGTGGTATTAACAGCAAGTAGTATTACGAATGGAGTGAGATATGAAATAAATGGATTAAATACAAAAATAAATGAACCTCGATTTGATGTGAATTGTAAGATAAGTGGACTGGGTAATGAAATGGATAATAAAAATAAGTGGATTAGTTTCTGAAATTAATCAGGGGGTTATAAAATAGTCTGAACAGTTTGATAATAGACTGAAAAATTTTAACGATGTGATTCAGGAGGAAATGGATGACAGAATTTGATGCTTAAGTGATTCCGTAAAAAATGAGGTATCACAGCTTGATGAAAGCGTGAAAGGACAAATTTGCTATGCGAATTGAGAATGTAAGAATGACATTGTAACAGTAAAAAGTGGGCTAACTGCCCATATTAAGCAAGTTACTGAAGGTAGTAAACAGCTAGGTGAACTTTTAAATGCTGACTTGCATAAAGTAAAGGCCCAAGTAGATCATGTTGAAAAACAATGTAATGAGGATGATAAAATTCTGGTAAAACTAAGGAATGAAGTAACAAATGTAATCTGCTTGGAAGGCATGTGCGTGCTAGAAGAACTAATTTAGAAACTAACTTGTCAGAATTTATTACAGCAATAAATGTTAACCTACAAGAGCATGACATTAGACCAACAAATGTAGAACAGAAAATTACTAACAGTAGTAGTTATATAATAATAAATAGTGTTGCATAGTCCTCAAAATTGCCTATGTAAAACACAACCAGTTGTTAAATTTCATTCCAATAAGAGTGTGCATCCCAAAGAGTTCTGGAGTGATTCTGAGGATGTGTTGCCTAGGTCATGGAATGCCAAACAGCAAATAGGCTTTGTGGTATCAAATCCTACGGGAGAAGCTCATGTTCGGGGAAATTTAGCTGTAGACAAGTATGACAGTATGGAAAGTTTTAAGCAGGCTTTCTTTGAGGAATACCGGGGAAAAAGAAAACAGATGGAGGTATTAAACAGCTTTTGGTCAGATGAAAAGTTTAACCCAAAGAAAGACACAATTAAGAGGTTAGTGCAGAAGTGGGTAACTATTTTGTCTTACATGTCTTCCAAGTCAGAAACAGAATAAATTATAATGGGGTTAGAAAACAAGTTGCCGTTGTACTAGTGAAATAAAATAATTTCTGCACCTAGAGAGGACATTAACAAGTTCATTGATTACTTGGAAAGGGTAGGGTATGTTTTGAAAGAAATGGGAAATAACAGCAGAGATTATAAGACTCCTGCTAGGCAAAATGAACTGCAAGTAGACTGGTGTCCAGAGATCTAACCATCACAGACGAAGATATAGAGGGCAAAGGGGTTTTACTGGATATAGAAAATATGAGAAGAACAGGAATGACAGTTACCAAAAACAGCAATCAGCTGAGAGAGCAGAACAGCATTCCAGACAGCCGAATGAAAGGAATGCTACAGCTAATGGCAGATTAGGCAATGAGGAAAACTTACAGCAATCTGTAAGGGTGCTAGCGTCTACAGACTGCCAAAACGTAAGTTAAATCCGCTAACAAAGCCCTTTGTGAGCCAGCAACGAACACAACAACAGCAGTGGTACAGGAAATATAAACATACCGGTGGAAAGGGAGGTAGACAGAATATTTGCTTTTCAGGAAAACGTGGCAGAATTTTGTGAAAGATTAGAGGAAAATCACGAAACCAGGAACCAGGTTAGCAAGGAATAGGAGTTACCTGATGAGACTGTGGAGCAGGATTTTAGTCTGCCTGAGCACTGCAACACTAAAAAGGATCGTAAAGGGAACGTGCAAGAAAGCACTCTACACGAGGAAAGGGCAGCAGAGGAGGACAATATACCGGCAGATGAAGTCTTAAGTAGAACAGAGGAGATTCTGTCTGATAGTGATGGAGCAGTTTCAGTCGTCGAAGAAGGTGTAAGTAGAGCGGAAGGTAGCTCATCGGACAGTGATGCAGCTGAAGAAGTAGATGAAGCTGGGGGTTATTCTGAAAACTCTGACAACATAGAAGGAAGTGTTGCAGAATCTGACAGGATCAGAGAAGGTGAATTTTTGGTGAAATATTTCGACTTGTCACTAGTAGGCAGATTAACTAAAGCTGACACAATTAAAGAGGAAGAAGACCCCATAAATATGTGTATTAATTCCCAAGAAAGTATAGGATTCGACAGACGTGAGGTAGTGTGGGATTTATTGGAAGAACTAGATTCTGAAACTGTTGAAGAATTATCAGGACAAATGACAATAGAGGTCGTAGGTTTTGATGAAAAAGTTCCTTGCTTACTTGATAGTGGTTCAGATGTATGTGCAGTGTCAAAAATTTTGCAGATGCTATTCCCAGTCGGAAGGAATAGTTGTTATGCTTGTCTATAGAATAAACATTGTAGTAGCCACAGGTAAAAGTAGGAAAGCAGTAGCTCACGAGGTCATGTTACCTGTAAAGATTCTAGGTGAGCAACTCTACCGGAACTTCCGGATAATTTTTGGGTTAAGTGTGGAGATGTTGATTGGGGAGATTTTTTGCAAAAATGCAAAGGGAAGGTCAATTTTGGGAATAACGAGGCTGTCATTACAAATGGAAAGTGCTGGACAGTGTCATCTGCAGCTATGTGTTGTACCTATACGTTGCTGCAGGTAAAGAGGGAATATCGTGGGATACAATGAATATGAAGAAAGGAAGGTTGTTGACCTAAAGAAGTCTATACAGAAAGATGATGGGGACAGTAGGAACTAACTGGCTTCAGAGGACACGCATTCTTTGCGACGCCTGGTGTCTGACGAACACCAGGCATCCCGAGTTGTTGGAAATATTATGTCCTTTTCGATTTGGTATTGTCAACCTATATCTTCTTGATTCTGAATTTTTGCTATCATCTGTTCTTTCTTCATTATCTTGTGTATATAGTGCATGTAGTGTTTTGTAGGAGATAAGTATTGTGTCTCACTGTTTAGAGGCACAAAACGCGTGGGTGTTTTTCAGCTCGTTACTAAATGCAAATAAGTAAGAGGCCGAGTTGATAGGAGCTGAAGGAGTCCAGGTTGTAATAATATGCGGTACGGCACACTGTTAGAGAGAAGGATTATTATTCAAGAAACACATAGTACAACGAAGTTACTTATCTTCAGTAGTTTGTAGGACTGCAGTTACGGCTATAACTAACACAGCATATTCTCAGGGACTAAGCCTGATGGGCCCTCCTCAGAGAATCAATGCAAACAGAACTGGCTGAGGGCCGATTATGAAAGTGCGTCTGCCTAGGTTGAAATCTAGCTAGTAAGAAGTGAACAAGGCGCACTCCAGTTCCGTCGAGCTGCACAGCCTGCTAGAGTGCGCTGTGCTCGGCAGACGGGGTCTGCCAACCTTGTGTTGGCGCGGCATTGCAGTAGTATCTGTGGCAACCATACTACAATAAGTTATTGACAAACCATTTTTGAACAAATTTCGGTACTAAAAACTGTACTAACACACTAAATAGTGGTTAAGGAATGAGTGACGAGAATATGTGAAAGTTTTGTAGAATAAGGCAATGTAATGTGTATTTGTATATATTATGTAAAGCTTATGAAACAATATGGAAAGTTTTTCTAAAGTCGTGAAACGAGTTTACTAGAATTTAAGAGTAAATTTGGAAAGATTTATGCTCAAAGGCAAAGAGCTAGCAAAGTAAAGAGCATGTTTTTCAGCAGTAACTTATTTGATTGAATTTAGAGTCTGAAGTCCCTCTTAATGATTGCTGTTTCGGAATTAGAATTGGGTGAGGACAAAGACAGAAAAGTTCCATTTACTTTTGATTAGTAAAGTTTAGTTCACTTTTTACTGATTTTATTTTTTCTGAAGAAGAAAATATGCTAAGTAATTCTTTAGTGGGGTAACGTTACTACTGAAAATGTTAAGTGAAGGAAATCCAGAAAATTGTCTTTATAAATGTACCAATTATGACAAGAAACAAAAAGTGTTAATATTTGGAAGAAACTTGTATAACATTTTTCTCCACAGAAAGTAAAGTAATGACTGTTTGGCTTAGACGTCCTGTATTTTGCAGGTACGCCCATTATGGAAACTGAGTATGAGACTCACCTGTAGCCAACAGATCAGTGGACGTTGATGTTTAAAAAATACCCAGGTGTGGAATTGGTGTAAGAATAAAGGTGAAAAGAAGTTCCCACTCTGTTGCATCGACAAGTAGGTGATGAAAATACGAGCATATCATTTTCTATGTAGACGCTCACCATAGCAAAAAAAAAAAAAAAAAAAAAAAAAAAAGTAAAAAATAGGAAATGGTTCCTCTTACCATACTACTGTCAGATAGGACAAGGACGCCAACAAGAGCAGTTTTTGTGAAAAGTGTCTGGAAAAGTGTATCGATATAAAAGAGAGCAACCTTCCATAGTACCTCCACAGAGCGTAGACTACGCATAGCGAATTTTGGGAATAGCTTACACTTGTAGTGAAGGACACCCACCAAAGTGCCTTTTATATAAAGATAGTTTCAGTAAATTAATTTAGTAGGTCTTTTCATTATGAAAAATTCTTTTTACAATGAAAATGAGAAAGTGAAATTTAAATGTGAAGGGAATTTAAAAAAAAATCCAATGGTAGTAATTTTTGTCAAATAGACATTTCTTTTGTTGAAAAGAATCAAAAATTTGTGTTTTGTGGAAAACATTTTTTGTAACAATTTTTGTAAATAATTTCGAAGTATTGCTATCAAGTCCAAGCTACAAACGTTGGATGTATTACAGTAACAGAGCTAAATGTTTCGTAAACTTTCATTTTTCAATAAGCATTTTGGCGTGCAAAATTTTGTAAGGAATCTTCAGGTAATTAGTTTTCTTTTGTTTAGTTAAAATTACGTTGTGGTAATGATTTTGGTGTTATAAGAACCTCAAAGGTACTTGAAAGTATTTTCGGTTCATAGGGGGTGTGTAATGTAGCAAATTAATACGAGCTGTCATACTGCATTGAAGGTGTAGCTTGCCGTAGTACCAGGAGGGTGGCAGATTTTGGTTCTGACGTTCGCACAACTGCCGCCGGCTACTGGGCCTGGCAAGCTGTGTACTTGACTAACGTTGCGGCCAATACGTTACACATACTCTCTGTGAGTCTGAAGAAATACTAGTGTAGCAAACCCTACGGATAAAACACAACCATACTGTTAAAATTTCAAATCAATTGCTTCAATATTTATCTAAAACCCATAATAAAACCCCTAACCGAGTTAGGTATTGTAATGTATTCATCTATACTATCAATCGAAACTACAGCCGAGAAGGTACGCTCATATAACCTAATTTTCTGGAATTTTCTTTAGTGTCATTACCACAGATTTCTGATGTAATTAAAAAGACATTGGGAAATTATTATTTCATTATCTTCTGGTTGTGTGAGTGTTTTGGAGAGATTGAGAGAGTGAATGGAGGACATATGTAATGAGAGATTGTGATACTTTATTAAAAGCAAGTAAATGTAAGCGTGAGAAAGTTGTTCAGCAATAGGGAAGCTTGTGACCTATGTCCGAGTGAGCTTGATTTTGTAATAGGCAGCCAGAAGGGACGTTGACTACAAAATTTATTAGTAATTTATTTTGTGAAAAAGAATCGTATTTTGTTTTCACTAAATTTTATTTACTTTCGGAATTACGAAACTTCTAGTCTAAATTACTTGTGAAAATCTGATTGGCTGACATTAGAAATACCGCGACTATAGGAGTGCTCGAGATGGTCTGATTGGCGGCTTAACATACTAGCAAATAGGAATTCAGCATTTCCCGCGCATTTGAGTGGGGCTTTACGCCTCAGATTCAGAGACAGTCACTCGAGAGCCGTCTCCTGGTAAAGAGCTTTTTTAAACCGCACTGATAAAATTTGTATCAAAATGTAGAAATTCGCTCATTTTGGTTGTTTCTCGTGTCGTTGACGAAAAGCGACTACAGTATTGGGTATGTTGTGAATGTTTGAGCTTTGTGAGTGGTTGATTTTAGGAAATATTAGCGTGTGGACATTTCAGGTCATACATATAAACTTCGCGTGGCGTGGTGATATAAAGCGCCAGTTGGACAGAAATTGGTATGATATCCCTCAGGAGGACAGACAACAACTCTGTATTGTAAGTAGGCTGTTTAGGTTTTTTTATTGGTAACGCCACCTCTGTATGAAAATCACTGGCTGTGCTGTGTGCAGTCTGTGGCTGCTTTGCATTGTTGTAATACTCGCCATTGTAGTGTTAGGCAGCTGGCTGTGAACAGCGCGTAGCGTTGCGCAGTTGGAGGTGAGCCGCCAGCAGTGGTGGATGTGGGGAGAGAGATGGCGGAGTTTTGAAATTTGTCATGAACTGCTATATTTATATATGATGATATCAAGGTAAATACATTGTTTGTTCTCTATTAATATCTTTCATTTGCTAACTATCCCTATCAGTAATTAGTGCCTTCCATAGTTTGAATCTTTTATTTAGCTGGCAGTAGTGGCGCTCGCTGTATTGCAGTAGCTTGAGCAGCGAAGATTTTTGTGAGGTAAGTGATTTGTGAAAGGTATAGTTTAATGTTAGTCAGGGCCATTCTTTTGTAGGGAATTTTGAAAGTCAGATTGCGTTGCGCTAACAAACTATTGTGTGTCAGTTTAAGCACAGTCAGGTACAATTTTTCAAAGGGGACGTTTCATATGTCGACCCTTAGCCGAGGATACCTCACTGGAATCTTCTGATTTTTTTCTTGTAGTTTGTGTAATTAGTGTAGCTATTGTTTATTGCTAGCGCGTAATTATAGAGAGAATTTCCTTTATAGTTGTAGTTTTTCATTGTTGTACAGTAAAACAGGTGTGGCATGCATGTAGATTTGCACCAAGTATTTCGCAGCTGCAATTAACTAGATATTATTTTCAGTGCTATGTTAATGTGTTCTCTTATTTTTGATCTTCAAATTGTGTTTTTCTGTGTTGTCGTGTGAAATACTGTGACAATAATGGCGTGTGAAAAACGTAATACTAGGCTCCAAAGTAAACTGAGAAATGACAGTGAAAATGAAAGCAGTGTGTTAGCGCCACCGCGTAATGAATTAACTGATGTTCAAAGTAGTAATTTGGTAATTGTGCATAGGGAAATGGAGCGGGCTGCAAACAATGGTGTAGACAGTGAAACAGGTAGTGAACAGGGAAGCATTATCGATCGATCGGTCGGCAACAGATTGCCTCAGGAATCCGAAATAACAGGACACAATTTCGCAAATACTGTAGATTCAGGTTTTGGGTCATCACCGTTTTCTAAAATAAGTCAAGACACATTTTCTGCTTGTCAAAATGTGAATGTTGCCGGTGCAAATTCACTGCCGAAAAGCACTGAGGAACATGTTTCAGACACCAATGCATTGTTATTACAATTAATACAACAAATGGGACAAACACAGCAAAAGCTTCAAAAGTTAGACACAGTGGAACAAAATCTTAAAAAGTTAGACACACTGGAACAAAATCAGAGATAAACACAGCAACAGCTTCAAAAGTTAGACTCATTGGAACAAACTCTTGAACAAACGCGTGAAGATTTAACTACTGAGTTACATAACATGGAATCGAAATGTCAAAAAGTCTGTAATGACGTAAAAACTCAAATTTGTGAGCATTTCCAACCTATTTTTTCGCGTCATGAAAATGCATTACAGAATCACGAAACAGCCATAAAAGAACTGCAAACTATTGTTCATGAAAATCACAACACCTTGCAAGCTAAAATTGACGCAGTTGCATCTACCGATTCGGTTACGCAACTTGCAAAAAGTCAAGAAAACTTAAAGGACACAGTAGATACGATTTCAACACAAATGGACACTCTGAAACTTAGTTCAGAAAAACACACTGAGGAAATGTGTTCACTATCGGAGAAAGTAGCCGAACTTTCGGATCAGGTCACTAACTTATCTACAAAGGTAGATGATGATCTGAATGACACAAGACCTGTAGCCTTCACTGACACAGAAGAGTATGAACAAATTAGAAAATTCAAACAGAATCAAAATCAAATCAATACACAGTACAAAAGAGAAATCCGGGAAGTACAAGATCAGCTGACACAGGTAATACAAGAATTACGTATTTCAGAGGATACTCGCGCCCCAATACGGGAAGAGGGACACAGAAATACGGAACAGCCACAAAATAATAACACAGGGCATTTCGGAAGTTATGAAATAAATTGGCAATGTGCACCGAATTTTGAGATGGAACGGCCGACACGACCTAACAATGACCGATATGCGACTCGCAGACATGATGATTTTGACTATAAGCTGTTCATTACTACACGTAAATTCAAAACATTTAAGAATTCTAGCAACGACATTCATCCACAAGCATGGCTCCATCAATTCTCGCATTGTTTTCCTCCCAACTGGTCGTTAGAACACAGATTAGAATTTATGTGTGGCTACTTGGAGAATGAACCAGCTGTAAGAATGCGATCGGTAATTCACGATTGCCACAGTGAAGGAGAGTTTTACCATGCCTTCCTCTCAGCATATTGGTCTCAAGCCACACAAGACCGAGTAAAACATAGCATCATAATGATGAAACGTTTCGAACAATCTGAATTTTCCAGTCTTATGAAATATTTTGAAGACATGTTGCATAAGAATCAGTATCTTTCAAACCCATACAGCCCCTCAGAACTCATCCGCATTTGCTTAATCAAACTGCCTGAACATTTACGACATATTATTTTGGCAGGACGTTGCAAAGACGACATTGAAGCATTTCAGGGACTCTAACAAGAATTAGAAATTGACACTGACAATCGCG
This sequence comes from Schistocerca piceifrons, assembly GCF_021461385.2. Lineage (NCBI taxonomy): Eukaryota > Metazoa > Arthropoda > Insecta > Orthoptera > Acrididae > Schistocerca > Schistocerca piceifrons. The sequence goes on along the minus strand of NC_060143.1, from coordinate 496,445,335 downwards.
GAACGCGAAACCAGGAACACAACAATTACAGGTCACATCCGTCGCAATTCCGCGATGAAAGAAGTAATAACTTGACACGACAAGGCTATTCTCACAACACAAATCGTGACCAAAACAGACACCACCCGTATGACAACCGTTGGCAGAGTAGTAATAACTACAGGGAAAGATCACCTCTCCGTGGTAATGACTATCACAGAGACAATAAGAGAAACAGACAATATGGGAACCAAAATAAATACTATCAAGGGAGACAGAATAACTTTAGACGCAACGGACCAGCGCGCAGTTACGATTCAGGGAGAAACTCTCCACCATGTGACCGACAAGAAAGAAACTATGGAATCTACCGACATGACGACAGACGATATGATCGTAACGACAGACCTGAATTGCATCAGAACTGGTGGGATTCAAACAGAGCAGGGCCCTCTCGTCACGGTGAATTTGTAGAAGTTAGGTCCCCAAATCCCAATAACGACGCGCGCCAACAAAGAGACAATAGGCAATGACTCACACCGCTGGCAGCAACAAAACGTACTTATGAAACTGATGACGCAGCTGCAGTAGCTAGTAATTACGTAAAAATGGAAGACATTAGGGACATCTTACTCCAGGAACACGACGTAAAACTTAACAACATTGCATATCCTGTGATTCACATTACTGTAAATGACGTAAAATTTACGGCAGTACTTGACTCTGGCAGTCCCATCTCAGTAATTAGTGAAACAGCCTTTAGCAAATGCAACAAATCGAACGATTGCCCCACACTTCCGTTACGTAGGATTAAATTACAAGGTGCAATCTTTGGAAAAAGTGTAGATGTACGCCAACAAACCAACTTAGAATTCTTTTGTCAAAGCCACAGCTTCTCTACGAACTTTCTTATTGTTCCATTATTGTCGACGGAAATTATATTGGGAGTAGACTTTTTGAATGAATTCAAAGCAATCTTAAACTTTCACGATGCGGAAATAAGTTTAGAGAAGGAAGGTAAGTCAATAGCTTTGAAATTTGAAGATTGGCTCTCAAACCATGACCTAGAAATCAATCGGCTTTACCTTCTGTTGGACACCAGTTCGGAATTTTCTACGGAACTAGACACTAACAATCACTCTGCAAGAACTGACAGGGATGATATCGACGGCATATTTGAAATTAATGAGTTAATTCAGAATAAAATTCAAACAATTGAGAATTGTAATGACACTAATAGGCAGGACCTTTTTGAGATTTTACAAGAACATTCCACAGTTTTTACTCATAAAACAGGAACAATCAAGGGATTTCAATACCAATTTCGTGTTCGTGAGCATACTAAATTTTGTGTTAGACCATATGTAATTCCAGCACATTATAGGGACCGTGTTAGAACAGAAATACAATCTATGCTTGACGAGGGCATTATTGAGCCTGCAGTAAGCTCATACAACAATCCATTACATGTTGTTGAGAAGAAAAATGGATCGATCAGGCTTGTCTTAGATTCGAGACAAATCAATACGATCATTATTCCTGAAACAGACAGGCCGCAAACGTTGGAAGAACTTCTTCAAAATTTTAATGGTGTAAAAGTGTTGTCTTCCATTGATCTCAGATCCAGCTTTTATCAGATCGAACTTCATCCAGAATGTAGAAAATACACAGCTTTCCTTTGTTTCGGCGTTTGTTATCAGTTTCGGAAACTTCCCTTTGGTTTGAACATTTCTTCAGCAGCATTCATTCGCGGGCTAAATTCCATATTACCTGAGTTCTTAAAACGTCACATCACCTTACATGTGGACGATATTCTAATAGCAGAAGCTTCATGGGTACTACATAATCGCATCCTCAACAGTTTGTTACGTATTTTTGCAGAATCTGGAATTACAGTTAACTTGGAAAAGTCTGAATTCGGTAGGACAAAGGTGAAGTTTTTGGGACATATTATTTCTTCTGAAGGCATTCAGCCGGATCCTGAAAAGTTAGAAGCAATCAGAGCCATTCCAGTTCCATCCACAAAAAGACAAGTCCGCAGTTTTCTAGGTCTCGTAAATTTTTACCGTCGTTTTCTGAATATGCAAATTCTTGTTACACCAAAACTTTGTTCTCTCACTGGAAAAAATACTATTTGGAACTGGGACGAACAAGCACAATTGGAATTCAATTCTTTGAAAGAAGCGTTACTTCACGCGCCAATCTTAGCTCATCCAGATCTGTCACAAGATTTCTGCCTTAGCACGGATTCTTCTAAAGTCGGTCTTGGTGCCCATTTATTTCAAGAAGCCATAGAAAATGATACTACCATTCAGAAAACCATTGCTTTTGCTAGCCGAGTGCTAACAAAATCTGAAAAAAATTATTCCGTTACTGAATTAGAAGCTTTAGCTATCGTTTGGGCATTTAACAAATTCCGTTTCTTTCTTTCTGGCAAGCACGTAAAAGTATACAGTGATCATCGTGCATTACAATTTCTTATGTCTTCAAAATTAAATCATGACAGGTTAAAACGTTGGGCATTGTTTCTGCAAGAATTCCGCTTCACGATAGTCTACATTCCCGGCAAGGAGAACATCGTTGCGGACGCACTGTCACGCGCACCGGCTGGGCTTGAGAAAAGTACCACAGAAGGCAACCTCGAGAAAAATTTCAGTATTCTTTACATTCAGAAAGTCGCCTTTGAAAACTTCATCACCACATCTTTAAAGGACATTGCTCATGAACAAGATAAAGATCCGATTTGGAAAGACATCAAGAGCAAATGGCATGAAAAGACACACACACAGATTCGGCATTATTATCTGGTTAGAAACAACATACTGTTCAAACGCTGCACTGTTGATGACAAGCTACGGGTACTTTGCATTCCTGACGATTTTGTTAATAAGCTCATTTGGTACATTCATTTCAGCTACGCACATTTTGGTCCACGAAAATGTTATCATATTCTTCGAACGACTTGTTATTTTAACAATATGGAAAAAAGAATTCGAAGAGTCTTGTCTATTTGTAAACTTTGTCAAAAGGCGAAACCATCTACTGTCTCACATCGTGCTCCGTTGTTTCCTATTATTCCTTCTAAATTAAAAGAATTTGCTGCTGTTGATCTCTTGGGACCGCTTGTCAGAACATCCCATGGATTTTCGTACGTTCTAGTCGCTGTTGAACTTACTTCAAAATTTGTTTCTTTCATTCCGTTACGTAAAGCCACTGGACGATCTGTATCCAACGCCTTTGTTAAAAATTTCTTACATGAAGTTGGCCACGTTGCTAAAGTCATTTCAGATAACGGACCGCAATTTAGATCTGCTGTTTGGTCACGCACGCTTCGGAATCATAAAATCAAACCTGTTTTTATTTCATTGTACTCACCACATTGCAACCCGTCTGAACGGATTATGAAAGAAATCAATAAGCTTTGCAGACTTTATTGTCACAGAAAGCATCAGCATTGGGACAGATATCTACAATTATTTCAAAATGTGCTGAATGAAATGCCTCATGATTCCACTGCTTTACCACCTACTCTTGTACTGAAGAATGAAGAACCACCGAACAGAATCAGAGAGCTTGTACCTTTCCCGAATACACGTAAACTTCGACACAAAGACATAATTGATTTGGCTCTTAAAAATATAAAATCTGCAGCAGACAAAAGGAGAGAACTACACGGTAAAGCAAATGCAAAGAAATTATATATTGGTCAGAAAGTTCTCATTAAAGCTCATTCATTGTCACATAAGAAGAAACACTTGAGTCACAAATTCTTTCTAGTTTACAATGGACCTTACAGAATCCGACGTATACCACATGATAATTGCGTTGAAGTTGAAACTCTGCGTACTAGGAAGAGTAAAGGTTTACACCACATTTCACATGTAAAACCGTTTATTGAAAGATAATCTGCTTTTTAACTTTGTCATTGCCATAAAACTTTTCACTTTACATTACTAGTATGCTTGTCAGACTTAGAATCTGTTAACATGCAACAATGTTTGAAGTTAAATATCCAGTCAAGAACCAAGAGAACTTATTGAAACAGAAATGACGAATGCATTGTTATAGTGAACAGACGTCACAGTGTTATTGTGTGTGTACATTCTTGCTTGTTAGTTGCACGATTATGGAACGACTATAAGGCTTACATACTTAGAACATTTACCAGTACTGCTAATGAGATTTTAATGCAACATTTTGGTTTACTTGAAAATATATTCTGGATTTAAAGTACTTTCAGTGAGATACCAGATGGCACAGTGGTTAGTTTATGTGACAGCTACACGATTTTATCATGACACTACTAATGAGTGACAATTTACAATGTTGCTTTTGCGGTGTTTCTGTTTTATATCTGCACAGTTTTTCTGAATTATTCTGGAAAGTAAAACATGTTTTAGTAGTAACTTTTGTGGTATAGCTACAATGAGACTGCCTTTTCCGTAGCACAACAATACGTTACAGCACAGTACTTTCCTCATCACGGCAATAAGCGTAATAACTAAGACATTTATACGCAAAGCATTTCACTTTTGTGTATTATGAGGTAAGTACATTGACTTCTGCAGAACTTAGCTTTCGGAGGACGATAACTACGACACTTCCACACAGATTATGTTGCAACAAGACGCACATTTAGCGCTACAGTACACGTATTTGAGTGATTAATTTTGTACTTAAAACATTTATTTTTAAAGATTTTTGAATTACAAAGAAAGTTTTCCGTGATACATTTCATTCCATTGCTGTAATCTGTAACACCTGAGGGTATAATTACATTAATCCTCAGGGGGGTACATGCTTACTTTGTGTACCATGTGTGTGGCAACTGCAAGGAACCCTAGCTAATATGGTATTTGCTTATACAAATTTACACATCGGTACCATATTTCTCTAACACACAAATTACACAGCTATCTGATCATTTAACTGAGAGATAAACATGTTTTTTACTACGTCAGTGACACATGTTTACTTAATTACACCGTTGGATAACTTCACACTTACGAAATTGTATTTTGTCTGTACTGTGTGAACTCTTCATATTTTTTTGGAACCATTGTGATACTATGAGAGCTTTGAATGATGTATTTGGTATGGATTCATGATTTTTAAAGTACGTTTGAGGCAGATGACACTTTTGACATGAGCAGAGAATTTTTTTAATTATTGGAGGAAGCTACGACGATTTTGAGATTTGACTGAGGTGTTATGATGTTATTTTTACGACGATGATGTGTATTATGCTGCTGAGGTATGTTTATGATTAATAGGCTGAGGCTATATGAGTTATTTGATTATGCTTCATATTTATAATGACGAAATATTGACGAGTGTCGATGGATACATATATGTGTAATAAGGTAAGGAGTTATGAATGGTGGGTAGGGACTCTTGACTTGTGAAACAGGATGTTGGAAACCAAGAATCGTACTTTAAGAGTTATGAAATGTGTGTAAATGCGTGAATGTATCACAATGCCGGCGAAAATTTTTTTGGACACTTATATTTATAGGATTTTGTTTCTACAGATTTGCAACGCTAATTCTTGACCTGTGAAATATTTTTATGTGAGACTGTCACTGTAGCGGAAACTGCTGTCGTAAATATTTCCGTAAGAAAGTTAAGTGACCACCTGCATGTAATGCGGCGTCGCGGGCACCCACCTGGGCGACAGCCGCCCGAGAAAAAAAAAAAAAGCCATTAGCCTTTCAGCGGCACAGGTAGAAAAAAAAAAGGGGAGGCCATTGTCCGTGCTACTGACATTTCCTTGTTGAAAGCATACTGTGGAGCTCGTAATTTATGATATTTACTGAAATGCCTAATAAAATGACAAGAAATATTTTTACATCTGCACACCTGATTATGACAAGCGTCTTTCTACGAGAGTTGAGAGAATTTCTACTAACTTATGAAATGTCATATGACTATTGAATGATATTTTTATGCTTTGCTTTTCGTAGTTGCTTATTTCACTTGATATCTGGTTTCCAGCTGTGTTGCAGCATTGCGTTTATAAAATAAAATGCATTTGCTAATGTGAACACTTTCTGTCAACAGATCTATTAAATGATAATTTTGTAATCCACATTCTTTAAAAAAAGGAGCACTTGGAAAGGAAAGAACAATAAGAAGGGACTAGTAACAGTAACTGGACACATAATTTTCTTTTCAAGTACATGGTAATATTTTTTTTACAATAAGTTGTTGTGGTGCACCACTTTAATTTACATAGACATTAAGATGTGAATATACACTTCCCTTATCTGCATTGTTGTTTTTACTGTAATATCTTTTCTGCTTGAGCTTTGTCATGTACAGATATAAGTTTTATATTTTTTATATTTTTTATATTTGCTGCTGCTGTTTGCCAGGCACAGTGCTACTGAATTTTAAATTGTGTTACTCTGTTAAGCTAGTTTTACTACTGACTTATTTTTCTTGTTACTGCACATTGGCTCATATTAGTTGTAATGTTGCATTGCTTGGTAATTTATATTTACTGTAGCTTGCTTTGTAATTTTCCATTTTTTTTATTGCTGTTTATATTAATTGTTTTATGTGCTGCTGCATTGCCTCGTCCCTTAGTTTAGCATCTGAGCTCAGTAGATTTAAGTTAGCTTAAGAGGGGGTAGACTATATAAGAACCTAACTATGGAGAATAGGGAAAGAATGCTTTGAAAGTTATATGAAAACGATTTGGGCCTAAATGAGTATTGTACAATGAGCCATATTTCTTTTGACAGAAATATGGTTAGAATACAGAAAAGAGGTACAGATAGGACTTTTTGGGAATAATGATGAACGAAGGGAGATCTCCAAGAACAAAAAAGGTTTTGTTCGCAAAATACTGCAGTACCAAAAGTTACACTGAAAACGAACCCTGTCCTTTCCATTGTGTTATCCCCCTATGTGTTTGTGTACCCTTGTGTATTTGTTTTCTTCCTGTCTCTGTGTACTGTTTCATAGAACTTTTTCTCTTCTAATACTAAGTTACATTCACTATGATGAGGAATACTGTTATCCTCAAATACAATTGGCATTAATAATGTGTTATTTACTTTGTAAAGATGTTTATACATTATTTATTCTGTTCTGTCTTAATGTTCATGTGTGAAGTTGGTGTTTCGAAAGTTATTCTGATCTTTTATGTATGTACTCATGTCATAATTCCTGGAACACTGACATATATGTTATTTCGATTCTTTTGTAAAGCCTGTACTACAAATGTTATCTGTATTGTTATGTTCTTTAATTATGTATTTTGTACCTTTGTTATTGTATTCTCATGTTATAATATTGTAATTGAGACCACTTCATCAAATTAAGTAACTTGTAAGTTACACTTCACTGCACACATTTCTGTTGGTCGTAGTATATGGACAATATGTGAGAAGTAGGGACTGTTAGTGTTTGCACGTGTGTTAACAACTGAGCAAGGGATTGGTTAACAGCATTGCTTATTCTGAGGACAATTCCAAAAACTTTGTGAGTGCACAAGCGGTGTTTTATGGACTCTTCAATGGTGATTGTGCACCTGCACAGTCACAACAGATGGCTGCTGGCCATCTCTACAAGGACTACAGTGGATCTGCATCTTTGATGACCCACCAGTACCATTATCTCTACAAGGACTACAGTGGGTCTACATCTTTGATGATCCACCAATACCATTATTTCTACAAGGACTGCAGTGGGTCTGCACCTCTGGTGGCCCACCAATACCACAATCTCTACCAGGACTACAGTGGGTCTGCTCTGTGATGACCTACCTACCAATAGTCTTCAAAACTTCGAATGACTCTGTTGTGGGTTTGCTCTGTTGTGGCCCATTACCTGTCTGCATGTCGAGAGTCAGCACTGTCTTTTCGTTGGAAGACAACACTCCTTCTTCAAGACTGCATGGAAATCCACTACTTCTGTGTGCATTTTCTTTTACTGCTCAGACTTTGAGAAAAACACTGCAGTTTTACTTTGATGAACAATCTGGACTGTCTTTATGGACTGTGAGAAATTTTTAGCTTTTGACAAACATTGTATGAATAAGTGTGTGCATTTGATTTCTTTGTTATTGTAATTATGAAAAAATTTTTCAAATCTGTATTGGCCACTGCCCAAACCAATTTGTAAAAATTTTTTGTGGGGAGCATGGGGGCTATGTAAGTAGGCTGTTTAGGTTTTTTTATTGGTAACGCCACCTCTGTATGAAAATCACTGGCTGTGCTGTGTGCAGTCTGTGGCTGCTTTGCATTGTTGTAATACTCGCCATTGTAGTGTTAGGCAGCTGGCTGTGAACAGCGCGTAGCGTTGCGCAGTTGGAGGTGAGCCGCCAGCAGTGGTGGATGTGGGGAGAGAGATGGCGGAGTTTTGAAATTTGTCATGAACTGCTATATTTATATATGATGATATCAAGGTAATTACATTGTTTGTTCTCTATTAATATCTTTCATTTGCTAACTATCCCTATCAGTAGTTAGTGCCTTCCATAGTTTGAATCTTTTATTTAGCTGGCAGTAGTGGCGCTCGCTGTATTGCAGTAGCTTGAGCAGCGAAGATTTTTGTGAGGTAAGTGATTTGTGAAAGGTATAGTTTAATGTTAGTCAGGGCCATTCTTTTGTAGGGAATTTTGAAAGTCAGATTGCGTTGCGCTAACAAACTATTGTGTGTCAGTTTAAGCACAGTCAGGTACAATTTTTCAAAGGGGACGTTTCAGTATCAATGCCACGCCGAATAACAGCTTTATTAAGGGTCACAGGTCAACCAACGCGGAGTTAACTTGCTCAATTTGTGAAGCTCTTTCTCTTGAATAAATAATCCATTTTTTTCTCAAATTATAATCATTTGTTTGTCTCTTCACGTAAATCACATCGACTCATCTCCATCCCATGTAGATAATTCCTTCGTGGCGCTTCGCAATTTTTCCCTCAGGGTGTGTACGGAATAGCATAATACCTGCTTCATTCGGAGTGAGCCCATTTCCTTCCTCCATGCCGCCTTTTCTGATACAGTTTTGTGTCCGATATGGCGTATAGCGTTCAAAATATCGTTGCACGCACCAAATCAGTTACTCTTTCGTTTGGCTTATTTATTCTCCATGGTCTCTGTAGAATATGAAACATACCAACTGCCTGTGGTGGCAAGAGCGGCGTAGAGCAAGCACCTGTCTCTTGTTTCACTGGGACGATGCTACAGATGGCGGGCAACAGGAGGGTTATTGCAGGCTGCCCACTTCATGTATGGCCGATCGTTAATTACACTATGTGATCAAAAGTATCCGTACACCTGGCTGAAAATGACTTACAAGTCAAGTTCAGTAATGCTGGGATTAAGCATGGTGTTGACCCACCCTTAGCCTTGATTACAGCTTCCACTCTCGCAGGCATAAGCTCAACAAGGTGCTGGAAGGTTTCTTGGGGAATGGCAGCCCATTCTTCACGGAGTGCTGCCCTGAGGAGAGGTATAGATGTCGGTCGGTGAGGCCTGGCACAAAGTCGGCGTTCCAAAACATCCTAAAGGTGTTCAGTAGAATTCAGGTCACGACTCTGTGCAGGCCAATCCATTACAGGGATGTTATTTTTGTGTAACCACTCTGCTACAGGCCGTGCATTATGAACAGGTGCTCGATCGTGTTGAAAGATGCAATCGCCATCCCCGAATTGCTCTTCCACAGAGGAACTTAAAACATCAGTGTATGCCTGTGCTGTGATAGTTCCACGCAAAATAACAATGGGTGCAACCCCTTTCCATGAAAAACACTACCACAGCCTCCGAATTTTACTGTTGGCACTACACACTCTGGCCGATGACATTCACCGGGCAATCGCCATACCCACACCTTGCCATCGGAACGCCACATTGTGGACCGTGATTCGTCACTCCACACAACGTTATCCAATTGTTCAGTCGTCCAGTGTTTACACTCCTTACACCAAGCGAGGCGTCGTTTGCCATTTACCGGCATCATATGTGGCTTATGAGCAGCTGCTCGACCATGAAATCCAAGTTTTCTTACCTCTTGCCTAACTGTCATAGAACTTGCAGTGGTTCCTGATGCAGTTTAGAATAGATGTCTGCCTATTACACATTAGTACGACCCTCTTCGACTGTCGGCGGTCTCTGTCAGTCAACAGACGAGGTCGGCCTGTACGCTTTTGTTTTGTACGTGTCCCTTCACATTTCCACTTCACTATCACATCGGAAACAGTGGAGAAAGGGATGTTTAGGAGTGGGGAAATCTCGCGTGCAGACGTAGGACACAAGTTACACCCAATACCCCGACCGTGTTTGAAGTCCGTGACTTCCGCGGAGCGCCGCATTCTTCTCTCTCACGATGTCTTATGACTACTGTGATCGCTGATATGGAGTGGCAGCACAATGCAGCTAATATGAAAAACGTATGTTTTCGGGGGTGTCCGGACTCTTGATCACATAGTGTACCAATGCTCGGGGGGAGCCTATGGCTAAGGTCAGCGACAGGCGGCTAGCTCAAGCTTATTCTGGACTTGCGTATAGCTAATATTTGTGAACAAACTTTGACTATGCTACGGTGACAAACCAGCAGTATATTTCTCTAATTATCAACTACAGCCAAAAAGTACTATAGATAGCGATTTCAGGGAAATAACATTTGATTACAAACAATACCACAACAATCTCGAAAGAATATTGTCTCAATATTGAACTCTTTTGGGGTAAATTATTTTTAAAGACATGTTCGGAAATGTGTAAGTGACGTTCCTTCTCTGACAATGATAGAATTCTGTTTGAGAACAAAAATTTGAATCTACCACCTGACTGCGAGTTTTAAAATATCCTCTAACACCTCCTAACAACTGTTCTACCATGCTCCTGTGCGCAACAGACAACTTACCTCTTCTTGCCGCTGCAACTGCGTGATCAGCAACATGCTAAAATATTTCAAAAAGCAATACTGTGATCCATGCAGAGTGCAAAGCATGGACTAATTGCAACAGTTAGTGGCATACTTTTATATATAGAAACTGAATGATTAGGAGGTGTTTGGTCAACTAACCGAAAATGATGTAAAGAAAAATGAAAGAAACCAATGAAAACTTTCAATTAACTGTATTCAGAAAGTTCATGATTTATGATTTAAATGCTGACAAACTTTGTATAGACTTTCAATTATTCCTCGGTGTCTATACGCAAGAAACACGTTTGTGGCCACAACAAAGATACGAATATGGCTCTAAGAATACCTTAATCTGACAAACTCCCTCCAGTGCACAAGCAACCAACAACTACGTGCAGCGAAAAGGCAAATTACCATAAAATCCTCAATTAATACCAAAGTCTCCTCCGGCGCCACTTGCACGATCACGGCAGGCTGCGACCTCTCATGTCGCGAGGCTTCTCTCCGCCGCAGCCTGCGTCCGGCCACTTCTGACTCCCTCAACAACTGCTCGCTCGCTACTACTCGCGATAATAATATCTCAGACTCAAGAGTTTGTGCGTGCATACCTCCCACCTTCACTTTTAAGAGTTTTGTGGGGTGATTCTTGCCTAACATGTTGGCAAGGAGCAAACGCAAAATTCTTACATAACAAAATTGAGAAGAATAGCAACAGATGTTTTACAAAAGTGATAGAATACATGTACATCAGCATAAGCTTACATAATAGGAAATTGATAAGCTGTATAATATAGTAAAGAAAGAAAAATAATATACAAGTATTATCTTGTACATGTAAGCACTCATAACCACCCGACATCGATAGCACTTCGTTTGCCAGGATAACAAAACTTATTTATAGTTCTCTAAGAGTGTAATATGTTTCGGTTGGGTAGACACAAATATTACATAGAATTGCAAGTAGTGCAAAGAGAGAGAAAATAAATATACAAGTAGCACTGTGCTAGTGAGCACTCAAATCTGCCTGACATTGTCGGTAGTTCATTTGGTAAGACAACAAAATGTAGTATATAGTTCTTCAACAAAATAAAAAAATCATGTGGCAACAGAAAACTGGGCAAAGAAACACACGTTTTAGGTACAGCAGACTCAGGGACAACACACACTGCATCTACTGACAACCTCACCAAAATGTTAATAATCTCATTTGACGACACTCATGTTTCAGGTGTAAGCAGACTCAGGGACTCATTACACACATTTTGTCCATTGACAACAACGCCAAAATGTTAATATATTCATCTGATGACACACAATTTTGAGGTGTAACCAGACCCAGGGACTCATTACATACATTATGTCCACTGACTGTAACACCAAAATGTTTTAATGTGTCACTTCTTTTCATACTCAAATAAAGATACAGTACAGAATCAACAGTAATAGTATAAGGCACTAGTATACGTTGCTGAGTACCAAAGAATTCATGAGGATCATAAAAACATTGATGTCGTATCCCTTTGGGAAAACAGGTTCTCATAATTGACATAGTACATCAAACGTCTCATATACGACACAGTAACAGAAACAAATCATGTTGAATGAATGAACAATAATAAGTTATATGCACTTGAAAATGGAAGTCAGCATTATGTGAATAGGCACATAAGCTTCAAATATGCCTGACCACATATAATTACGTAAGTATGGCAAGTTCCTTGAAGTATACTTGTATATGCGAAGTTTAGGCCAATCACATAGTGGCAAACTAGTTCTATACAAATTCATTTTCTAATGGCACAGTACACAGCGTACCACAAAGTACATGTCTTGATCCAGAACATACAAAATACGTGACTCATAACATTATTGAATGATATACAGATGTTTCCAAAAGCATTAATAGTGACATATCTTTAAAAAATACAATTAATTATAGATCCCAGAGTTGATATATACAACATAGTTAAATGTCATTTAATTTAGCATACAGTAATAAATTAGCATTGCTTGAAGATACAATTACAGGCACATTTAAAATTACAGGTAAACAATCAAAATATGAAGTTCATATAATCCAATTTTTGTGGGAGGTATTTAATAAAAAATATATGTGAGTGTACATGCAATTCCTTCTTATACAGTGTAAGTGACTTCAGCTCCAGTCAACATGAGATAGGAAAGAATGTCATTTCTTATGACTACATATTCACTTTAGTTCTCATAACTTATCACACATTTAATAATTGAGTAATAGGTCTGTGATTATCACAATTATTTCCTTATTATTACAACATAATTATTTCATTTCTCAAGAACCATACTAATGTTTACATGATGATCATAGTGCAGAAAATAGTAAGTAGCAACACAAGGTCAATATCGTCAGATGTCAAATGTCAGTTTGTCTGTGTGTGAGGTCAGAATTATATGGCCATAATTATGTAGTCAGTCACAACAGCAAGATAAATAAGACATACCTTATAAAGCAAATAATAATGACGTCACTTACTGTAAGACGAGTTACAAAAAAGATTTATCCTTGAACTGTTCAGTAGTAGCTGAAAGAAGTGGTTTATTAACCGAAAATGAGGCAAATAATTTCTCTTGAGCTTCATTATTTCTTAATGACAAGAGGAAAAAAGTCATCATCTTACAATCCTTAACTTAGTGTGATATAATTTTCACTGCAATACTGCTGTAGCAGAACCATAAGAAAAAGTCCGAAATAAAACCGTTTAAATAGAAAGAAACAAATGTATTGAAGCAACTTATTTCACGCAACTATTTACAAAATGCACAACAATGCAGCTGATCAACTTGCATCAAAGCGTAAAAATGCTACACGCTGAAAAGAGAAGGTTGTCAAAATTCATAACATTTACGTACGGTACACGTCATTGATCAATGTTTTGAGCACGATGGGGTACTTCTGGAATGTCTAGTTCTTCATAACATACCACTGCAACATTCGTATTGTTAGAACGTAATTCGCTCAGAATGGAGGTTATGCTCCTATCGAAAAACATTGTTTCCTTCCTACAAATCCATAGAGTTCTGTGTTCTTTTTATTACTTCTGAAACAAACAAAAATTCAATTATGATCATGTCACACACAAAAAGCAAGTACAGTAAGTGTAAACTTTTTTTTTTTTTTTTTTTTTTTACTGAGACAATTTCATTCCACAATTTCGCATAGCTAGAAAATTCATTTCACACATACCTCACATAATTCAACTATAGAGAAAAATAATCTTTGTGAGACTATCCATGCTACCTCTGTATGTCAATGGAATAATGTAAAGTGGTACAAAAAATTATTATGTCCTTAACCTTGAATTCGTAAAGAAAATTTCTTATAGTTCCTGCCTTGTGAGAAAAAACTTCAGAATGTGACTGTAAAATTTCTAATAATTCATATGTGTCTGCATCAGAATCTACTTTATGTCGTAACAGATTGTTCAGCTTCACAATGAAATGTCGTTACGTCGTTCATGCAATTGTCAGAGAAATTCAGAGTGTTGTGCCTTGAGCGGAAAGAGAAAACGCAGACAGTTCACATCTTTAACTTTCTTAGTTAAACAACCTTGAAATTTAACCATTTGGCCCGCCACACACGTTCCGCTATACCTGTCAGGTAAACCTGCACAGGTAACATGTACAGGCGTGTGTGCCAGCCGCTGCAGGCCAAACTGTACAGTCGTAGCGACTTGCGCAGGCAACTGGAAAAGAATCAAAATTCAATTCTTTCTGCCTGTGCAGGTGCGTAAATCCGAGCGCGTGTGTGAGTCACTCCGGCACGCCTGTACAGGAGGCTTTTGGTTAGCTGGGGGCTAGCTCTGAGTAGAGAGCGTCTGTTGTCTTTGTATTTACGTGTACAGTAGTGTTAGCTAGTGACTACTACGCACTCCTGTGATCAACATGTCAAATAGAAAACGGAACCAAGTGATAGAAGAGTTTATCGAAATGTATAGGCTGGAATCTTGTCTGTGGCAGATGGAAAGTAAAGAGTACAGAGACCGTGAAAAGAGAAATGCAGCCTATGAAACACTTGTTATTAAATTGAAAGAATTAGAACCAGAACCAGATGCTACAAAGCAGTCAGTAGTTAAAGAATGATTTAAGAAATAATGTACGTAAAGAGAAGAAAAAATGTGGCAATTCGGTGAAATCCGCAGCTTCGACTGACATCTGCACATCAAAATTGTGTTACTTAGATCTGATCGATTTCCTTCACGATCAAGATACTCCTGGTGCGTCTGTGTCAAACTTGGATGACGAGGATGGATGTGAAATCGATGTAGTAAGTACTCAGATTATTTATAAAAATCATATAATTTAATTTAATTACATTTTGTATTAACAAATGGAAAGTTTATATTTAGAATCCACGTTTTTTATTAATTAATGCAAAATGTGTTGAACTGTATGAATTATTAACTTACCAAGGCCAAACTTCTTCATTTAGTCCATTTTTTGTTTTGAAGAACCCTATTGTCTTGCCACGGAACTTTGCCTTCGTTCATGAAGTATGAAGTGAACCCATTTCTAAGCCGTTTAGCAGCAGACGTTATGTTCCCGTGGTTCAGGCGTTTCAGTGCGATCATATTTGATTCCGAGCTATCCAAACCTGTAACGGCAGTAGTTCCGTCGTACGTCTCCTGATGGGTACTGTTTGGAGGAGTCTAAAATCTTGTATGTTGTTCCATCCAAAAATTATGCAATGAATATGTTCCCATCACCAATTTTATTATTTTCTGTAGTTTCAAACTGATTTGAGTATGGAATATACGAAATATGGAGGCAAGTGCTCTAAAATAATTTTCGACAACGTGTCTTGCTCTTGAAACGCGGTAGGTGTAAATTTCTTTACTAGCTAATCTAGTTGCGCTTGTCGAAAAGGTTTCATAATATTAAGTGCAAGAGGAATGACGCTATCAACCACAAAACTATAAGGGACATTTTCGAAATTTTCTGTAACATTGCATGGCTTCGGAAGTCTGAGCTCGTTACTCTCTAACTTTTCATAAAATTTAGTATTCTGAAGAACACCTCCATCAAAACACGTCCATTAGTTCCAAAATCCACTAAAAGGAACCGATAGTTAGTATCCACTATCGCTAGAAGTACCATACTGTGTCTGCTTTGCAGTTGAAGAAAAAAAATCCGAAATTTTCTGGGGGAACTATGTCTGTATGTTTACCATCCATGGCACCAAGACAATGTGGGGAACTCCATCTGTCTTCAAATGTTTTAGCAACCACTTTCCATTCCTCAGCGGAGTCAGGAAACTTTAACAACAGCAAATGAATAATATTTTTTTCACACTGTGGATGAATAGCGATAATGACTGCAACAGGCTTTATAAATTTACTTTTACAACCAAAATAAATATAACATTTAAAATAACACAAAACCTAAACTTGTTTAAAGAGTTGGGTTATAAAGAAAATAAGGAATAGAATTTTCAAATACTACAGTAAAACTATTTATTTTATAATTTTTAACAAGGTTTGTGTGATATGCGATTGCAGGCTTTCTCGGCTTATTTCAGCTATGAAATGTTCACAGGTTATCAGCCAAGTGGCGTCGTCTTGTAGTCGCAATGTTTCAATGGATTGCGTACCCATCGTCTTCAGGCGAAGTCATCTTCGCCTGATGATGATGGATACGCAGTCCATTGAAACGTTGCGACTAGAAGACGCCGCCACTCGGCTGATAAGCTGTGAATATTTCAAAGGTCTGTGTTATTTTTACCTTATAGTTTTCTCTTATTTTAAATTATTTTCCTGGTATAAACAATAAAACCAGGGTAAATGACTTTGAGGGTCTAATAATATGCTTCCTTCAGGATGAAATCAAGGATGCTGCCCCACAAACACCCAGCCGTGAAGAACCCTGAGAAAAAAACGAGAGTCCTCAAAATTCCAAAGAACTCCTGATATCACGACCTAACTTGGCAAAAAAAAATGAAAAGTGTGGCATGATCAATAATGTGCTGCTATCAGTGAGAGATCATTTTAAAAGGCCTTCGCCCCAAGATGCAGGTATGATCTATTGGGAAAATCTACTGCAATGAGAATGAGGACACTGGAAAAACGCCAACATTTGATTGTTGAAAAAAGAATGAATAACCTCCTATATGAAGCTGAAATGGGAATGCTTAACGTGTCAACGAGTTCATACAGCTCCGAATATCTAAGCAGTCCCAGCTCAAGTACGAGCTCACCAAGTCCTACCGCAGCTGCTTATATGATGAGTTTACACAACAAATAGCGCCTGTGGGATTTGTGAGCAATCCAGAGCTTCCACTTCCACACTCAGCAGCTACTTATTTAGCTACCTTTAACAATATTTGATTTTCGAGGCATTTTTAATTTTTCTGTGGTCTTATTGACGAATACTACTAAATTTTCAATTATTTTTCTAATTGCATGTATTACTCATTATTATGTCTCAGTTGTCTGCCCCTGGTAGCTGAATGGTCAGCGCGATGGAATGTCATAGGTCTCGCTAACGGGCCGGATTCGATTCCCGGCTGAGTCGGAGATTTTCTCTGCTCAGGGACTGGGTGTTGTGTTGTCCTTTTCATCATCATTTAATCCCCATAGACACGCACGTCGCCGAAGTGGCTTCAGTTCAAAAGACTTACACCATGCGAACGGTCTACGCGACGGGAGGCCCCAACCACACTGCATTTCCATTTCCATGTCTCAGTCAAAATTTTGTATTTGAATTCTAAAACAGGTACTAAGAATAAAATTTTTTTTAAAAAAAAGTGTGTATTTACTATACATACCTGAAGATATACTCCTTTCAACACATTGTAGATGGTGTCACATGTCTCTGGAATGATTTTGCCAAGAGCTTGGGGTTATATTATAGCAGACTATTTGAGACATTCGTACGATCGACCCGTTGCAAGAAACCTCAGAGTAGCTGTCAGTCTTTCATGGGCAGACATAGATGTTCTCATAACTGTATTTTTTCCTTTGTGTTAAAGGACTTAGAAGGGACAATAGTTTTTGGTAGACGTCGTGATTCATCGGCAAATAATTACAGTAATCTGAAGGATCTGAACATAACTCTCTTACTAATCTCGTATGAGTGTATTCATTTCACTTTGTAAGCCACTTTTTACACCACTTTTTCGTTTTTGCTTCCTTTTACACTTCATGGTCACTAACAAACCGACTAACGCGATCGCGTCGTCTTTTTGTCTGCGAGACGTTACCGTAGCGTGTGTGCGCTCCATCATGCACAAGTATACCTTTGTGGTATACCTGTGCAGGTTTACCTGACAGGTATACCGCAACGCGTGTGACAGGCCTTACAGTTACCTGATTTACTTGTAACACTACTTCAGCATCGCAGAAGTTTAACATCGCTTTATATTCTAGTAGAAACCCTACACCCAAAATTGCTTCTGTTGACAGAAGAGGGACTATCAGAAAATTCGCAGAAAACTTGTGTTCCTGACACATGGAACCTAACGTAGTTTGTTTACGTACTTCAACACTCTTTCCTTGAATCACTCCCTTCAGTTTGGTTCTTAATAGAGGCAAAACTGGACAAACAGATGATTGAACACATTTACTAAAAACTGTCTCACTAATCACATTACCAGAATCAAGTGCAGCAGAAAGTAAACGTATCCTATGGAAATTTCTACAATAGGATTTACGAGTGTATTTTCACAATCGTCATTTTCCCATAACAACGTGTCCCCAATGTCATCAAAACCTACAAAATTACTATGGTTCGTGTGCAGACTGCCGGCAACTGCAAACGGTTGGTTTGCGGGCGTGGCTGCTAGTCATTGTTGTGTCGGTTCGTTTTGCTTGGAATTGCTGCGTGGGTTGGGCGATGTGATTTCTACACCTCCATCACGCTCAGAATCTGAACCTCTACCATCACGCCAATTGTGGTTTGATCTGTCATCATAATTATTTCGTCTTGCGCGGTTGTAATTAACTTTGTTGTCCCGTGGGCTCGATACTCTGATTTCTACGACCTGAGCACCACTTTCGGAATCAAAGTTTGTGTTGTCTGCCAATTTCGATTTACTCTGTCATTAACATTGCGTCTAAAACTACCTTCAGTGCCATAACGGCTGTGTTCACGCGATCCACGATCTCCGTTCCTGTACTGATAGTTCCTACGGTCATGGGAATCATTTCAGACCATTTATTTACTCCTCGCATGTATTATATAGTAATCAGTTCTCAGCCATCTGACTACGAGTTTTAAAATATCCTCTAACGTCTCCTAACAACTGTTCTACAATGCTCCTGTACGCAACAGACAACTTGTCTTGCCACTGCAACTGCGTGATCAGCAACATGCTAAACTATTTCAAAAAGCAATACTGCGATCCACGTAGAGTGCAAAGCATGGACTAATTGCAACAATTACTGCCATACTTTTATACATAGCAACTGAATGATTAGAAGGGGTTTGGTCAACTAACCTAAACCGATGTAAAGAAAAATGAAAGAAACGAATAAAAACTTTTAATTTACTGTATTCAGAAAATTGATAATTCAAATCCCGACAAACTGTACACAGACTTTTTATTATTCCACAATGTCTACACTCGAGAAACATGTTTCTGGCCACAACAAAGATGCGAATATGACTCTGAGTGTATGCATGCATATATCTGACAAAATCCCTCTGGTTTACAAGCAGCCATCAACTACGTGCCGCGAAAAGGCTAATTAACAGAAATCCTCAATTAATACCAAAGTCTCCTCCGGCACCAGTAGCACGATCACGGCAGGCTGCGGCCTCTCATGTCGCGAAGCCTCTCTCCAACGCACCCTGCGTCCGACCACTTCCGGCTCCGCTCGACAACTGCTCGCTCGCTGATACACGAATAATAATATCTCAAGACTCTGAGTTTGTGTATGCACACAGCAGAATCATAGAGGTCCAACTTTCAATATAAAGAAAATCAGTTGACTCTTGTAATGTGAAACACTCGACTGTATGTACACGAAGGTGCATTTACAACTTGGATGACAAGACACACAAACTCGTTGCTCAGACACGATCCCGCTAACAAATCTGTGTCGTCTTAAGCTTCATATGACCGCAACTGGAAGAGCATTGAGCAGCTCAAAGTACCAAAACAAGTAACGTATTACCTGTCACTGTCTGTTCTCATAATGTTACTTTAATTTTATGTGAACTGAAAAATTATGCGTCCTTTGCCAGTTAGCTTTAGGAACATTCGCACAGGGTGCAATGTCGAGTAAATGCAGTGTTCCATATTCAGGCTACATCATTCGTACAAAAATTTATCCTTATTCAATCGATTATCTACACTCCTGGAAATGGAAAAAAGAACACATTGACACCGGTGTGTCAGACCCACCATACTTGCTCCGGACACTGCGAGAGGGCTGTACAAGCAATGATCACACGCACGGCACAGCGGACTCACCAAGAACCGCGGTGTTGGCTGTCGAATGGCGCTAGCTGCGCAGCATTTGTGCACCGCCGCCGTCAGTGTCAGCCAGTTTGCCGTGGCATACGGAGCTCCATCGCAGTCTTTAACACTGGTAGCATGCCGCGACAGCGTGGACGTGAACCGTATGTGCAGTTGACGGACTTTGAGCGAGGGCGTATAGTGGGCATGCGGGAGGCCGGGTGGACGTACCGCCGAATTCCTCAACACGTGGGGCGTGAGGTCTCCATAGTACATCGATGTTGTCGCCAGTGGTCGGCGGAAGGTGCACGTGCCCGTCGACCTGGGACCGGACCGCAGCGACGCACGGATGCACGCCAAGACCGTAGGATCCTACGCAGTGCCGTAGGGGACCGCACCGCCACTTCCCAGCAAATTAGGGACACTGTTGCTCCTGGGGTATCGGCGAGGACCATTCGCAACCGTCTCCATGAAGCTGGGCTACGGTCCCGCACACCGTTAGGCCGTCTTCCGCTCACGCCCCAACAACGTGCAGCCCGCCTCCAGTGGTGTCGCGACAGGCGTGAATGGAGGGACGAATGGAGACATGTCGTCTTCAGCGATGAGAGTCGCTTCTGCCTTGGTGCCAATGATGGTCGTATGCGTGTTTGGCGCCGTGCAGGTGAGCGCCACAATCAGGACTGCATACGACCGAGGCACACAGGGCCAACACCCGGCATCATGGTGTGGGGAGCGATCTCCTACACTGGCCGTACACCACTGGTGATCGTCGAGGGGACACTGAATAGTGCACGGTACATCCAAACCGTCATCGAACCCATCGTTCTACCATTCCTAGACCGGCAAGGGAACTTGCTGTTCCAACAGGACAATGCACGTCCGCATGTATCCCGTGCCACCCACGTGCTCTAGAAGGTGTAAGTCAACTACCCTGTCCAGCAAGATCTCCGGATCTGTCCCCCATTGAGCATGTTTGGGACTGGATGAAGCGTCGTCTCACGCGGTCTGCACGTCCAGCACGAACGCTAGTCCAACTGAGGCGCCAGGTGGAAATGGCATGGCAAGCCGTTCCACAGGACTACATCCAGCATCTCTACGATCGTCTCCATGGGAGAATAGCAGCCTGCATTGCTGCGAAAGGTGGATATACACTGTACTAGTGCCGACATTGTGCATGCTCTGTTGCTTGTGTCTATGTGCCTGTGGTTCTGTCAGTGTGATCATGGGATGTATCTGACCCCAGGAATGTGTCAATAAAGTTTCCCCTTCCTGGGACAATGAATTCACGGTGTTCTTATTTCAATTTCCAGGAGTGTATCTATTTGTATGTTTCAATACATAGCCAAAGTCGGCAAGGCCAATCGAGGGCAAACTGGGTCACGTGACCACGTACAACGTTTCAGCTCAAAGTAGTGCAGAGAGTGCGCACGGAAAGCGATCGTGGAAAATCTTGTCACGGGCAGGGGTGACGGATTACCATTCATGTCATTAATTTTACTGACGGTTAGAGGGAGAAAGGAGTGGTATTACTGAAGTAAAAAGGTGACTAAATGGGCAAACAAAATGTTGACAAGCAATACTAAAGCCAGCCGATGGCGTTGAATTACTGAAGGAAGTACACGAGGCGGAATGGAGCGACATTCAGGTGTCTGATCCGAAGCAGAAAGTCAAAATGTACAAAATAAATATGCCTCTGATTGTATACATAAATGTGTCACTAATCATTAATTTCTGTGATACTGCGAACAGTACAAAGGAATTCAATCCTTGCAAAAACTTCACAGGTTTTGTAGTGCAGAATTTCTCTCCCAGGCTAGTAAAATTCTTCATGTTTTACCGTCCCTGTCAATACAAGTCGATAAATGGAATAACACTTTAGGCTAATTACGGACCGCGTTGTAGTGAGAAACAAACTGACGCTTCCCGTCGCCGCTGCGCGTCGTGTGAAGGACATGATGAGCAGGATTAGTGAAACAATGAAATTGCAGAAATCTTTCAAAACACCAGAAAAAAGCGCCTGACGACACATAGGAGAAATACCTGGTATAAGGACGGTAATTAGTAAGTCTGTCATATTTATTCACAAATAAATACTCTAAAGAAGAAGGCCATTCACAACTGCTTGGTAACGATACCAGTTCTTAGCTTCAGCCTGTAAATTCACCGACTTAATCTTAAACACTGTGGAAGGAAATAGTACTTCCTTTCAAATATCTCTGGGTGCAACCAAACACCGTACAAAGTTTCACCGCTGACGTAAGAAATCATTATTGGCAATGTTGAATCCTTCCTAGTCGTTGAATATGGGGTGTCAAGGAAACCTGCTTTCTCGGATCGCTAGACAAACAAATCAAACGAATCGTATTAATGGGTTTTATTGCGAAAAGTGAAGGACAATACTTAACTTTGATAAGCAGATGTGTCGCAAGCAAAGGGCGACCTACCAAATAAACAAGTTTCCTCAGTATAACAATGCTAAGTCGCTGCTATACAAGTCATTAGTCTTGAAGCTGCTGTAGAACTGGGCCGCGGCCAGTTTTTTTTTTTTTTTTTTTTAATTGAATTTCGATTCCCCCCTGAAGGGGGTGGGCTGGCAGCAGCTTAGTAAGCCGCTCTTCAGCCTACATACTTTGTTTTAAGAAGGAAGATAACAAAGAATGAAAACAGGCGATAAAATCGGAGACTTAAATGGTAACATGGCGAAAAAGAAATCGTGGAACTTAAAACATAGAACAAAGGGATGATGAGGCTAATAAAATACATATGAAACAGACAGGTAAAAAAAGGGCAGACAATTAAAAAACACGGCGACAGTCTGGTTTCTGTGCGCAAAAGACATAAAATTCACACCCAGCGACAGCATGGTTTCTGTTCGCAACACTTTGGAAAGGCGAACAAACACGGAACATCACTGGAAACACTACAACCGCGGCCAGTTGGGCGCGGCGCTTATGTTCTCTTCACATAGAGGCCGCTGCTGTCGCGTTGTCGTCCTGGAAAGGGGTTGATCAGCGTGCAATTGGCTGACTTCTTCACAGCGCCTCTTTGTTCTCTCGTTCCCGACTGGCGTGCCGGCGCTTGTTTTTACGCCGTAACAGAAGATACAGTTGTGATGGATATAATTAGTATTCCAGGCGTCGACTGCAAATCGATGTCGCCGACAATCAGCTGCTTGAGATGTTTGTTTCAATGTAATGGCATTCTGCGCATTCTTTATCGTCAATTGTCTAAGGTTCTTTCGAAACTGCAACTACCCCCTGCGCTTCTTGTTCACCAGGAATATAACGTACTGTGTTGTGAGTGGAAAACGCTGTTACTCCAGTGCCTGTTACACCAGTACACGGCTTTATGAGGTGAGTTTACAAGCCGCCTCTTAGCAGCAAGAGTTACGTGTAACACCCAAGAACGGAAAGGTTGCGTGCGTCAAGTCCTATCATTAAAAGAGTTCGTTAACGACGCGAGATGCCATAAGCTCCAGGTCGGTTTTGCCCTTACTTTGCATAGCCTGGCCGTGGATGGTTCTAAGCTTAGAGAGAACTTGGCAAAGACCGTTTTTCCAGTGTTGAACAACAAACAGATATAATTGTGGCTTCGTATTGCAGTTGCTGACAGTCGATCTGCAGTTTTGATCCGTAAGACAAATCCCCGAACGGAAATAGCTGATCAACTGAAAAAAACGTGGTTCCTTTCATATATTTCATACCCCTCTTAATATTAAAAATAGCTGACCAACTCATAAAATGTGATTGCATTCCTATATCTCATTTCTCTTGTAATACAATCAAAGCAGAGAAAAAAAAGGAAAAGGCTAAACGTGCTACAAAGGAAATGTATAACTTGGTCATAAATTTATTCATGCAGGTATTGATAGAAAATGCGAAACTGTAAACATTGGTGGCTGATGGATGAATGTGTGACGCTGCAGCGCAAGTTCAAGGTGCAGCTGTCAAGGGTAGTAAACAGGGGACATATCGATACGAGGACATAAAGTATTCGCAAATTTCTTCCGTGTACGCAGATGAGTGGAAACAATGCCTGCCAGACAGGTGCGTGAATAATATACGCAGATGTGACACCTGCGTATGTTATTCACGCGCCTCTATGGCCGTCTGAGAGAGGAGATGTAGTTGGGCTTAAAGAATTTAGTGTGGTCTGTATCGCTTATAGAAAATGTTTGAGCCCGTTCACCTTGGTGTTCGCTGAGTGCCCTGTGTTGCTTTCCTGAAAAGTAGTTGTGGTCTCCGGATAGTTTTTTCCTGTTTCGTTTTAAGATACCTCCGCTTGTGGAGTTATTTTCACCTTGGCGAACCTTCACCTTTAATTGTGTTTCTCTTTGCCAAATGGTCCCTTGCATTATTATTGTCACTGTCTGTGCAAGCGGTGGGAATGTGACTTCGGTCGCAGGTGCTACTGGTGCTGTCACGAACATTTTTGATTAATTTGCTTGGAGGTCTTCTTATTGGGGTAGTGGCCGATATTAAACATGAACAAAATATATTAATGTGACAGTGACGGCTAACTACCACTACTGTTGAATCAAAAGCGATGTTGTAAATAACTTGTATTTATTGTAAATGATCTCACGATATAAATTAGATCTTATCGAACAAATCATGAATGACAACAAATTAAACAAATTGTACACTGTTCTTAGATATACTACACTGGTAAGACTGGCTCTCAGCTCTTAATGTTAAGTTGAGGCGAAGTTAGATTTAATTATGTCCCTAGATAAGCAAATGGTAAATGCGATCTGACTGCATTCCTATAATCTCTTTTGTGTCTGAAATAATACGTACTTTGGACACCATCACCAAGAAAAAAACCAAACAACATGCAAAAAGAAAAATAACCAATAAGGAATCGTAAGCAAAACTGCACAGATGCTCAGTGGATGGCAAGAACACGATCCAACAACTATTTCTGAACTTCGCTGCCGCTGCTGCAAGTTTTACAATACCGTCTACCAGCGTGCTGGCTCCGTCGATACTGCTGGGGCGACGACTGCAGCTGCGAAGTCGCTGAATTAAGATAAGTCTCTCAAATATCTTGAGCAGAATAAACTACTCAGAAACTACTAATACCACAAGCCCTATATTTCCTCTAAATGGTATACAACGCTTTCAAGACTGGCTCAACAACTTTTAAGGTGCAGCCCAGTGTGTCTTGTACTAAGGTGCAATACCGCCGGCCGGAGTGGCCGAGCGGTTCTAGGCGCTACAGTCTGGAACCGCGCCACCGCTACGGTCGCAGGTTCGAATCCTGCCTCGGGCATTGATGTGTGTGATGTCCTTAGGTTAGTTAGGTTTAAGTAGTTCTAAGTTCTAGGGGACTGATGACCTCAGCAGTAAAGTCCCATAGTGCTCAGAGCCATTTTTGAACGTGCAATACCAGTATAATAGCTCTGTGCACTGGTTGACTAGATTCAATGGTGACTGCCAGCCTATAAGGCGGAATCAACTGCAATTATACTAGTAGACAATGCAAAGCCTATCGTGGACGCTGATGTCCTACTGTAGCTGCAGACTCTAGATCATACACAGCACAGTATTCAGAATCTTAAGTTCCTATCTCAGAGCTACCGAATTTTGCGACTGTACGCTTTCATGGCACAAGACACTCTCCCTTCATCCTCGCACTCTCCGATGCTCTTGCGACAATCTTGCCGCCAAACTCTAATCAGCCAATCCCGATGCTGCAAAGGCCTCCCACATCTCCCTCGCCGAGTAATACAATTTCTCCACCTATCCAAAAATTTCTCTGTTCAAACAGTGGGCGTTGACCCTCAGCGTTTCCCGCACTTTCTTATGAAGTACCCAATCAGAGCTCAGCCCATTTGCCGCTAAACAGCGCACGACCGGGAGGCGCCAGAGCGTACGTTGGGCGCTCTGTCTGCTCGACAATTCCCCTCTCTCTCTCACCTGGCACCCGGCGGCGTTCCTTTTGATGCTTGCGGGCAGTGGGTACATCCCCTGGGACCCCGGCCCCTGCACATTGCTCTTCCGGCGCTCGCCGGCCTTCGCCTCCCCGGCTGCGCCCGTCCACTCCTCGCCTCCACTGGCAAATTTACTTTGCTTACACCTACAGCATGCCACTAAATATTATCACTACCAAAGCCCGTATTATTTCAGACATGTGTCTAATCATCACGTATCTCTCTTTCTAATCCACCTAATAAGACTAATTAACCATTATATGGGTTTATTTACTTCAAACATGCAGAATAATCTGCGAAATGAACGTCACAAATGAAAGCCTCCTTTCATGCTCTTTTAATTTTGTTTTAGATTCTGAAATCGCCAGATCTGTTAGTATGCCAGATGCGCTGCCGGAGAGCTTGAAATGTTCGGTGTTGGCACCTTTGGGTTTTGTAAGAAGAGATTCCTTAACTAGTTCTTGGAGTCTGATTGGGTCTGCAAGCCGTCTTGTACTAGTATCTGACCGTTGTTTTATTAATAGACTCAGGATTTCAACCCGGAAGGGAAGTTCAAAATTGTTATTTAAAATCTACTTAAACTATGTTTATAGTTTGTTTACATTAATATGCTTACTCTTGGTTCTCGCCAGTGTTTCAGTTGTACAGTTCTTGAAATTCTTAGTTTAGTCTGTTAATCGCTGTTTGCCAGCTATTCTTGTTCAAATGGTTCAAATGGCTCTGACCACTATGGGACTTAACATCCGAGGTCATCAGTCCCCTAGAACTTAGAACTACTTAAACCTAACTAACCTAAGGACATCACACACATCCATACCCGAGGCAGGATTCGAACCTGCGACCATAGCGGTCGCGCGGTTCCAGACTGAAGCGCCTAGAACCGCTCGGCCCCTATGGCCGGCGCTTCTTGTTCAGGAAGCTATTTACTGAAAGTGTGTTATCTTACTAATTGACCTATTGATGTTTCTAGGCATTTTCTTGTCACCAGACGCTTATTTTGCGAGCGCCCTGCTGTTGTCTGATGGTTCAGCTACTGTTTCAGCAGTCTATGCGTGCAGTTGGCCCTGCCTGACAATGGTGATCGCACTGGCGGCACAATATAACTGGCCGGCCTTTAGGAATCGCCGTTGCCTTGTTTGGAGTTGTCCGCCCCATTAGTTGAACGGTCAGCGCCTTGAATTGCCACGCACGGTGGCCTGGGTTCGATTCCCGGCTGGGGAGGGACTGGGTGTTGTGCTGTCCTCATCATCATTTCATACCCATGGTCGACGCGCAGGTCGCCCAATGTGGTGTCGCACTCAGTAAGACCTGCATTTGGAGGCCGAACTTCCCCACTGGGAACTCCCGGCTACTGACGCCACACGCTCATTTCCCTTTTTTGTGGAGTTGCTCTGCGGTACGGTGACTTATGCTTTAAGTCTTCTTTTCATTGGTTGGCGTGGGCCTAATTTTTCAGCATTCCTGTATTTTCTTGCCTTTTGGCTTGGATTCCTTTTGGTGCCGTGCCCTTTATGTATCTAAGTTTCCCTAGTCAAACGAACCGTTTGCTGGCGCTTGTATCTGCTTAAGCTTGTCAATTCTCTCAAAGGACCGTGTCAAACATTAATCTGTAATGTAAAACCATTCTGTTACCTCGGAACATTTCAGTTTGTTTAAACATTTTTACTAAGTTCGTGCTAATCGTTATTACATTTGACTATTAAAAATCTTGCTTTAAATTTGTCAGTTCTCTCATAGGACCGTCTAATTTTGGTCTGTAATTTAAAACCGTTCTCTTAGTCTGTACATTTAAATTTGTTTAAACATTTTACCTGTTATTCAATTTGTGCTAGTCGTTGTTACAATGGACACTCAAAAATTTTGCTTCAAGTTCGTCAGGTGTCTTAAAGGACCGTGTTAAATGTCGGGTCTGTAATTTAAAACCATTGCGTTAGCCTGGGGCACTTAACGGTATTATATTTGTTTAGTCATCTTGCTATCGTTGTTAAATTGTTTAAACCGTTGTGCCCCTTCAAAGCATTCCACTCACTGTTTTAAAAACCGCGGATTTCTAAAAGTTTCTTTAATTGTGTTTTACTATTGTTTCTTATAAAGAAAAATTGTTTAATTTTGAATTGCTTGGCAAATAATGATGATGTCGTAACCTGGGGCCTAGCTCTTCCATGAGGTCCTGTTAACCTGGCTTCAGACCATCAGAAAGAGAAAATAACTGAAAAAGTCGGCATTTTCAAAGTTATGTTACTTCGGTAAGTCCAGCCAACATGAATCTCGTTGGCAAAACTTGGTTTTCCAATGTTTCCAACCATATGAAAGAATTCAAAAGAACTAAAATCTTCTGCCTCATCCTCTGCAGGCTGTATCTACTACTTGACTCGATCAAACATCTGCGACTGCGGAATTTCGCCACTCGCCAACCGCATCTGCCACAACAGGAAAATGGCGCGGCACCCACAGTCGGGATGGCAAAGACCTATCAGTTTAAACTGATACCACCCTTTTAGTTCTGAATAACCAGTATTTTTTAGATATTTGTTTGGTCTCGCTTATAAGAAGTTTTTTCTAATAACCGAGTAAAAAAAAACGAAATATCACTTATCCATAAAAAGGAGTAATTTTTGTACATAAAATTTGCATTCGTTTGAAATATTGCGATATTGTAGAAAATGGAAAAAAGCTATCAGTGCTATTTGAATAACAATGCCGACAGTAACGAGTAACAAATGCGTGACACAACAATCGGTACAGCATTGCTGAGACAATAATGTCCCTGTCGCAGTGTGTCATGGCTCAAGGCACGCGCGTGCGTGCCGTGTGCAAGACTTGGCCCCCATCTGGTATATACGACAGACTGTCGCTGTCGTCCCCGGACATCCGTTGTACTGCAGACTGGCACCAATCCTAGCCTGGAAATATTTTTACGAAGTGACGTAGCAATGAAATAGAATGTTTAACAGGTCTTAAAATATAAAAGATTTGTTTGGCGTTTCTACGAAAGAACAAAAGAGGAAGGAAATTATGGTAACAGTAGTAAAAGCTTAACAACAATTTATTCACAGCATAAAAAATTTAAAAGCAGCTGATCTGCTTCCCCTGTCTACATAACATGCCTTTATCTGCTTGTAGCCATTGAAAACGGTCAGATTCACACGAAAAACAGAGTTCGTCAATCTCTGTTTTCACCCTGAACAGTGACTATTCATCATGCCCAAATAGTGGTATGATCCCCAATTACGACATGATTTTTGAGCAGAGTTTCAAAGGACAGAATGAAAAGGGGTGGAGACTTATTGTGGTGTCCAACCACTAGCCACTTTCCGAGAGAAACAGCCGACGGTTCACGAACTAGACTTTTTTTCAGTTGCCTATTTAATTTCACATATTTATTTTATGTATCTTGAATCTGAGAGAGTCAAAAAATTTTCAATCTTTATTCTATTTCTATGTTTGTTGCCGGAAATAAAAGGAATAAAAAACCGAAAATCTATTATTTGACACGCCGGTCATTTTGAGCTGTTTTAACACTCCAAAATGGCGTGGAAGAAAACCGACATGACCGAAAACCGGGTGTTCCAGCGATAACCTCTACCGCTGAGTCACAGTGCTACATACGGGCCACGAGAGTCAACTCGCGGGGTGCGACAGATGTGCGAAAGAGGGGCCACCTGACAATAGGCTACGTTCTCCGTTCTGTGATTTTCTTTTTTACTCTCTATAATCGACACAGAAATTGTAATAAGGAGGGAAATATGGCTTTATATTTTGGACACAAAGACTGAAGAACACAAGGCTAGAAACAAGAATGATATGGCACAGGATGACATTTGCTGAGAATTATTTCTAGATTTAGCAGAGCATTCAAATACATAGAGAAAATCTGTTGGTAAGTGCTCATTTTTATTTTTTTAACATTAATGATACTGAGGTGCAGGACCAGTCGAAACCACATCCAAAACAGTAAATATTTTTTATGAATCATCCGTCTTCTGACTGGTTTGATGCAGCCCACCAGCCGGCCGGGGTGGCCAAGCGGTTCCAGGCGCTTCAGTCTGGAACCGCGCGACCGCTACAGTCGCAGGTTCGAATCCGGCCTCGGGCATGGATGTATGTGATCTCCTTACGTTAGTTAGGTTTAAGTAGTTCTAAGTTCTAGGGGACTGATGACCTCATATGTTAAGTCCCATAGTGCTTAGAGCCATTTTGATAATAAGTCAGCGGCGACATAGCTAATAAATCCAAGGAATAACTTAACAAAGTCACAATAACAAATTACAAACTATAAACGTAATCTTACTTCCTTAGGTACACGTAGTGAGAGAACACATCGGAAACAAAAATAAATTCTTAACAAATTAAATCGTTTAAATCGGCATATCGAGAATCAGTTGCTTTGCACACAGATATCACAAAAATATTTCTTAATTTTTCAGCAGAACTACCTCTAAATTTTTAGTGCGTGTACTATGTCCATCCAGAGAAGGCAGTATTTGTTTCAGGTCCCTTTTTTCCACTTTTGTACATTTTATGAAATGTTCTAGCCATCGGACAAACCATTCTGATGTTACCCATCCATTCGTCGAGCATCACAATGCTGTGTCTAGTGGAGCGCCCCTTTCTAAGACGTCATTCATTCTGCCCTGCTTAAATATTACCACTGCATGTATGAATTCCCCTGCTGTACTCACTGCACGTACACATCCGCTTGTGATTGCGCCCACCTAGTATTTGCCTTTCGGGCAA
Organism: Schistocerca piceifrons; assembly: GCF_021461385.2. Taxonomy (NCBI): domain Eukaryota; kingdom Metazoa; phylum Arthropoda; class Insecta; order Orthoptera; family Acrididae; genus Schistocerca; species Schistocerca piceifrons. Next base: position 496,414,378 of record NC_060143.1, on the reverse strand, counting down.
CTGCTTTAGATAATTTGTGAACTGTGAGCAGTGCTGTTTCATCCAAGTTATGTATTTAGTCAGCAGTGAACTTACGTTCATAGAGTATTTCCTCCTATTTACCAAAGACCGCACTAACATGCTCTTTACTAAACCCCTCCCTTCCTTCCTTTGATGTTGCTTCGGAAACTCGCAAGCGCGAAGTGGGATAATATTTCATAAATCAGTAATACCATTTTTTACCTGCTATCTTTTTTTATTTATTGAGGAGAAGCAGGAAATGATATTTCTCAGCAAGTTGGTAGGCGAGTTTCCTTAATTCGGTAATAGTTACTCCGAAGAAACTAGACTCTAAATTATATGTTATGCTAATTCATCTTCCATCTCTGCTGTCATATCATTGGGTCTTTCAAATTTTGATGTATATTATATCTCCTACATGCTTCATTAAATCCAGTTTCCCCATTTCAGTAAAGCTTCCTCCAAATCCTCTTATTTGCGCTTATTGTAAGCTTTCTTAGTCATAACGATCAGCTGAAACAAATAATTTTTGGTTGGTATGTAATTATTATCAACGCCTAAGTCGTACTGGTACAGTTAATGAATTCTCGACAGGTACCTGTACCTGACAGGACCTGTACCGTTTCAAACCAGATCAACAGGTATCAACTCAACGTTTTCTACCGTTTGATAATGCTTAAATGAACGGCACAGTACCACAAGAATAGACGTGACAAGTACTTTATTATCATATTCTACCCAGAAATTGATTATAAATGTGCGAGAGACTGTAATAGAAACAGTCAAACATATACTTCTAATACCTCTAATTATTTTTCTGTCACAACAGCCAGCGGTCCGCTAGTTAGTTTTTCCTAATTAGCTCGAGGATTTAGTTCACTTTCACACCATTTGCTGTTGCATTTTATAAACATGGGATCAGATATTACTGAGGGAACGACTTAGACTGTGGTACGACCAATTCAGCTTTACCCTATAAGTAATGGGTTGGGTTGTTTTGGGGAGGAGACCAGACAGCAAGGTCATCGGTCTTATCGCATTAGGGAAGGACGGGAAAGGAAGTCGACCGTGCCCTTTGAAAGGAACCATCCCGGCATTTACCTGGGGCGATTTATGGAAATCCCGGAGAACCTAAATCAGGATGGCCGGACGCGGTATTGAACCGTCGTCCTCCCTATAAGTAATGAGTAAGATCTTTGAGTACTGCTCAAAAATGTATGTGAAATCTTGTGGGACTTAACTGCTAAGGTCATCAGTCCCTAAGCTTACACACTACTTAACCTAAATTATCCTAAGGACAAACACATACACCCATGCCCGAGGGAGGACTCGAACCTCCGCCAGGATCAGCCGCACAGTCCATGACTGCAGCGCCTTAGAACGCACGGCTAATCCCGCGCGGCAAACAGTACTGCTCAACAGCGAAAATAATAATTACTTAAAGTCAAGTGCAGAGAAGAAAAAATGTTAGCATACTCTTAACCCTCCGATATCCACTTGAGTGACAGCACAAAAAATGACAATACATTTCGACAAAATTATTAATCTTCAGGTGGGAAAATTACACAAGTGAGGTGAGGTGCCCAACGTTTTAGAACTTTTTGAGCCACGTGTGATAAGTGATTACAATTTCTGGGTTTGCAGTTTTGACTAGAACTGTAAGGTACAAGATGCCAGAAATCACGTGCAAGAAGAAATTAAAATGAAAAGCTTCCAACAAAGAATATTTTGATGCACATCTTGCCCATAGTTCCTCAGATTACGCATTTGCATAATTTAGACATCACCGCTAGAAATATCACTTACAGTTGTCACAATTAAGAATGCTGAAATCTGAATACAAAATCTTCCATCAATAGAAAAAAAATTAATGTAAAATTTTAGGGGTAAAATGGAATGCTGTAGTATTTACATATAAATAAATGCGTGAATAATAAAATTCGTGAAACATTGATATCATAATTAGATATTGTGATTGCCATACATTTCGTAACAATTTAAGAAAAGAATTACATGGTACAGGCCCACAAGTGTTTCTAGTCAGCCAACGAGCAAAACTTTAGAACGGCGAGCAAGTTTGGAATACCACAAATGGGAACGCCTAAAACCATATACGAAAACAAACATAACAGACAAACATGGACAGGTTACAGCAGAAATAGCAACATAATCGAAATGGATAAAGTAAAACACGTATTCGCAAAATGAAAATAAGACATATCGTTTTACTCAGCTGGCCAGATACACAAATCAATTAACATATATGCCTAATGATCCAGTGCCTTTAAGACATCAAACAGGTTCGTGAACATGAATTCAACTAACTGGGCACAGGTAGAATATGATATCATACATGTACAGTCGTGCTCAAAAGTATCCGAACGACCTGAATTGCATTTCGCCTGATACGCATACAACCCACATAACGCAGCTGTCTAACAGGTCCTCTAATTGCACCTTGGTACAGTCGTTTGACTATTGAAAATGGTTCCAACAAGTCACCACTAGAAAACACTACTGTGTATCGCAATAACTCTAGCTGTAAAGTAATACTACATACTAGGAGTATCAGGGCACACCTTATCACAGGTAAGACTGTCCTTAAGGCTTGTAAGCTCACATTTATTACAATAAATGACATACCTGAAATGTTACCACTCTCATTATTACGTCAGATAGGTAATGCACGTAGTAAGTTAGTCGTATTCATGAGTTCCTCTCCAAAGAAACATACCGTACTTATTATTTAACACAACATGACATTAAAAATTTAAGTTATTTACGAGCAGCTACTTGAGAATACGTATGAACTTCAAATGACACGATGAACCGTCTCGTCCTGCATATGGATTCAAACCCAGGTCATGCAGACTAAGCAAAGATTTCGTGACTGACGGAAACTAACATTCCTGATTAGGCATACAAAGAGTGATATACCTCGATTTTAGACAGTATCAATTAGCAAATACCAACTTTAAATTATATAACGCAAACATTTTTAACGGACCCGAATTCCTACCCAGCTCCTATTGTCCCTGTTAACGAACTACGAGAGATATTAAATATTGCTTCTTAACAAGTAACTTATTTGAAATGCCGTGAGGTAAAGCTTTGTGTTGGACAGGTATTCGAACCCAGAACCTAATCGGATAGATATCGAAGCACAATCAACTGTGACATATCGCATTTTCTCGGCAGTAGCTAGATGTTTTAACTGAAATGACGAGACGAAACATTAATTTTTTCCTTCCGAGGACTCCAACCCGGCACCTATCGCTGTTGTATTCTAGAGAAAACGAACGTTAAATATGGGTTTGTTGCACCAGCAGCGACATGTGAGCATGTTTGAACTAGAAATAATATGACGAAGAGTTCAGTGCTGACTGGGAATAGAGCCCCACACGTATCGTTGTTGACTACACGCAAAGAGACGTCAGCTACCGAATTTTTCTCCACCAGCAGCTCGGAATAACATCTTGTTGAACTTACAGTGATCTCGCAAATAGTTCTGTGTCTCACTGGGAGTCAAAAACGTCAAATATCGTTAGTGTTGACAACGAATGAAAATACATTAAAAATCTAAATTATTATCCACCAGCTGATAGGTGTTCTCATGCTAGATCTTGATAATACATAATGAAATCTTTAGTTCCGGGCCAGGATTCGAACCCATTCACGCGCAATATGTGGAGATGTTGAGGAATCTGCGGTTTTGTACAAACAACAAATTGTAGCCGAGCTGTATTGTCACGAAGGGAACAAATTCCGCGTTAAGGGCGGTCTGAGTTGCATTCCCAATTCAGAACCAATTTTATCGACATACAGAAGCTCAGATAAAAGATGGAATAAGTGTCCTGTGAGCCTACATAGCGTTTGTTTCGTCACTAGAAATAAATAACTAGTATCAGAAAGGTTACTGGCGATAGAGTTTCTACATGTCGCCACTCCAGACTTTATTGTGGCTCAACCTAACGTCTACCTGGTAGGGAAGGAATATCATTTTCAATGTGAATTTAAGACCACAATGTCATTATATCTTCTTCACTAGGTATAGCCAGAAGAGAATGGAATCTGTCTCTCCCTGTGTAAAATCACTGACCGAAGATGGAATCGAACCCACACCATAGATATATAAACCTCTCATCAACTCAACAGACCACCAAACCCTCTTCAGAGTGGCTCATTTTTCTATCATAACGCCGTTGTGCCACACTGGCTGAGAATTCTGACACACAGGCTCCCTGTATCAATTTGCAGCACGTTCAGTAAATTCATTTACTTGGTTGACCGAATCACCATGAACTAGCTACCTCGGCTACTCAGTGCATACATTCAACTTTATTTTGTAATCACCAAAATCAAATCACGTAACTGCCACCAACACAGAACTGCCAACAGTGTAGGATGCAGAAATTTAAATAGGAAGTGTTCCTTTCCACTTGAGCGACTCTATTGCGCTATCTGTTTGTTGAAAACGTCGTGCAGTGCAAAAGAAAAGGTATAACTGTTTGTCTCTCATAAGTATTGACCTGGCCATATGCATTATCCCACAGCGCTGTGGAATGCAGAAGTTCTGGAGGACTTGTTGTTGACTTCTGGAGCTGTTATAGCTATGTGTCGGCTAGTAGCATAATGGTAAGTATCGCGCACGGTAGGAAAGATGTCGTGTGTTCGAGTACATTCACTGCTATATTTTTTTAAAACGCAATTCTGCTGTCTGTTAAAGTCATCAATCTAATGGGTTGGGTTATTTGGGGAAGAAGACCAGACATGGTGGTCATCGGTCTCATCGGATTAGGGAAGGACGGGAAAGGAAGTCGGCCGTGCCCTTTCAAAGGAACCATCCCGGCATTTGCCTGGAGCGATTTAGGGAAATCACAGAAAACCTAAATCAGGATGGCCAGACACGGGATTGAATCGTCGTCCTCCCGAATGCGAGTCCAGTGTGCTAGCCACTGCGCCACCTCGCTCAGTCCAATTCTGGAACACTGCCCTCCGTCAATGTTGACGCCTTACTGCCAACTCGTAAATGAGATGGTTTCTTCTCAGCAGGCCAATCCTCAGACACTGTCTGACTGCTATTATCTTATGTAACCTCCCCACCGAAATTTTAAAGACAGAAATAATAAATGAATGGGAGCCAAACGTAACCTCCCTAGCAATTAAATTTAATGACAATAAAAAATGAGAATCGCAATCTGACTCAAATATAAGTTTCTCACAAAAAAATGAAAGTCCATTCAGTGACAAGAAAATCTCAGTGATAATGAAAATTCAATTAAACCGAAATATCGGTCTTTGGCCCTGTGCAAAAATCAGAATTAAATTCTTACCTCATTGTAACTGCTAGTCAAATTTCTGCTCTTATTCTTGCGCACGGCTTGGAGGAACTGCATTGCAAATAACATTATTCTTTTTTTTTGTAATTTAACTGAAACTTTTCTTTAAGGGAAGTGGAACGAAATCGTTAGTTCAATTAAATAAATTTTTTTTGTAAAATTGCTTTTGAAATCAAAATTATTATTGGGGCACTTGTTGGAAATTAATTACAATAAATAAACTTTACATTATCTGATGATTACCTTAATTAACAATATACCTCATTCAGCATCTTGACCAGTGTTGCCGACAGACTACATCACACAACCGCACTGGGCTGCTACTACTGACCGACTGCTCTACATGACGACTACTAGCGTACTGCTCTACATGACGACTACTAGCGTACTCCACGACGACTACTACTGTACTGCTCGCAACACTCGCGCGGTCAAGCGCAGACTAACCACGATAATAGGCTCTCTGGTCAAAGATTTTAACGTGCCTCACCATCGCTGCCACGTTACATACGTGTTTCATAACCCTCCACTGGGGGGGCAAAAATTTGGCAGCGATGGTGAGTCATTTGGACTTGCCATCGCAAGAAATTTTTACAATTCACAGAATATTCAAATTTAGTACATAAATTAAATGTTGTGCACACGCACCGAGTACAAAATATATCAGACAAAGACAAAATGTGAGTACAAAACATAGTAGTAAATCAGAAAACTGTATATACAAATTATTTGACAGAAAACGAAGTGCACAGGCACTGAAGTATTGAACATACAGAATGAGTACAAATCATATTGAAAAATGGGAAAAGTGCACAGGCACTGAAGTTCAGTAGAAAACATATTAACACCTAACATAAGTGCACATGCACTATAGTTCAGAACATATCATCAAAATAAAAAATGTATATACAATATAAAAGACAAGAGTGCACATATACGGTACTTCAGAACAAATCGAAAAAATGTTTTAGCATTTTCGCAATAAATAAACATAATGGCAAAAAAATCATATCGACAAGTGACATAAGTGTACTCGCACTGGAGTTCAGCAAATCTAAAAAAATGTATAATCCATGAACATAAATGATGTTAGCAAAAAATGATTTTCACTATGTGACAAGAATTAGGACAGGAAAGGGAAGGGTTGCATCATGGTTGTAGCACTTTAGATTGCACACAGCTGTTCTGAAAGTCCATATCTTTCAACAGAAGTACAACACCAAGTGATACAATTTGAAGTTCTTTTCCCATCAGAATTTATCAGCGTAGCCAAGACACTGAACTGTCGTAGTAATATTCCATGTTTTCATTTTGGCAGTACACTAGGTACACCAAACAGTGGGACCATAATAACGTCTTCATCGCTCACGGTGGTGGACAGCATGTCGTGTCAACACCACGCTCTTACAAGGCACACCAATGTAGAATTAGTGCAAAACCAAAGATAGTGCTCCATGATCACTAGGATAAACAGGACAAATGGACATTGCAGTAATTCAGGGTAGTTAGCTCATGAGGTGAAGGACATTAAGTCACATAATATTGACAATTACAGTCTTCATTAGTAGTTTGCGGCATTCATAGCCCAGTTATTGAACATTTCTGTACCAAGTATGTAGTATTACAGAAAAATGTTCATTAATTGTTTTACATAGAATCAGTAGCCTTCTTTTCCTAGTTACAAAGTATAGCATGGTTAATTAATCATTTGTCATTCCAATATAGTAATTTTCATTAGCCTTCTCCTAATTACAAAACATTATGAAACAATCGCATTCTTTTCCAGTTACAAAGTATGGCATAGTTAATTAATCATTTGTCATTCCAATAGTAATAATCATTAGCCTTTTCCTAATTACAAAGCATTATTAAACAATCACATTCTTTTCCAGTTACAAAGTATAGCAAAGTTAATTAATCATTTGTCATTCCAATATAGTAAGAATCATTAGCTTTCTCCTAATTACAAAGCATTATTAAACAGTCGCATTCTCTTCCAGTTACAAAGCATAATTAAGAATCATTAGCCTTCACCTAATTACAAAGCATTATGAAACAATCACATTCTTTTCCAGTTACAAAGTATCAACATTGAAAACAAGAGCTAATTAATGCCATAATTAATAACAATTCATTGAGTGACATTAATTATTGGCACTCAGTGGCCAACAAGTATTGAATAGAATAAAACATTGTTCATCATTCAGTATTATTCAGATCATTACGAAGTCATTATTAAAAATCAGTTAATTACAGTCATAGCATTAATAATCATGGCCATTATAAGTAGTCTCATTACAATAAACAGTGGCAGTCCTTGGCCAGTTACAAAGCATTATTTTATATATATATATATTTTTTTGTCTCATTAAGAAGTAATTACTCAAGTGACATACTATTCAGAGCTAAACAGTATTATTCAGAACATTCTCAAACTGGTAGCACTATTTGGGACTGGTAATACATTTTTTTTTGTTAGCAATGCATTGCGTTGGGATCGATAATTAATTGCTGAGGCATAACACTATTTGCTTTTGACCTATTGCTGCAAATGAGGATAGGTAACGTCATTCGTCATGAGTCAGCTGTAGCAAGGTTATGTAATAAGGCAGTGTATGTGACCACATTTATAAATGATAAACACAAATGGGTAAAAAATAAAAATGCAAGTACTAGAACAGGTATAATAAGTAACAGGTTTAGTAAGTATCATGAAAAGCTTCTCCTGGAAAAAAAATACAAAATGGATTATTGACCTGAAAGAAGAAACGCACACTATGCTGAAAAGTAGTGAACTTCGAATTAACAGGTAGTGAAATGTGTATAAAAATGTGTTCCATAGCTGTCCTTTCCAAAACTTTCCGTCATCCTACTATGCAATATAACACCTACTGTCAAAACAAACTGCAACAAATACTTAAATAACTACATAGCCTAAATATATAACTTCAGCATTATCCTCATCTGTAAAGAAAAAACTTCATTATCCATATCATCATAACTTCATTATTATCATCACCTGTAAAGAAAAACTTCATTATTCATAATACCATATCCTTCATCATTATTCATCAGCATTCATTATCATCTGCAAAAAAAATCACTTCATTACTCATTATACAACTATTCCTTATCTCTAGCATATTTCATCACTAAAACTAAGATGTGTAGTTCTGTCTGACAGCCTGCATCAATCACCTTGTATTCTGAAAGAAAAAATTAGTTAAGACTGCTATTCTACGATGAGTATAGTATATTCTTGTTAATGCTTGTTAATCCTGATCCATTTACTCTTCCTCATAAAGTTATTGCATCTTCTTTCGTTTATTACGTAGGTGAAATTCCCATTTCTGTTGAATTTATTTCTTACACGCATCATTTCTTTCTGAAATTGATGAACAAAGATTAATGTCTTGCATTTAAATCATATACCCACTAAATAATGACTAGTTTATGGTGACATAATTAACCATACAGCATAACATGACAGAAAACGTAATATGTCAAAGACATTGACAGTGTTCAAAGCCAAAATGTACAGAGAATATCACAATGCAGCAGCAAAAGATGTAAAACAGTCATGATCTTGAGATGGCATAAGGCAAAAAATGTCAAAGTCAACTGCTGTGTGTTATATCTTAACTATTTCACAGTGCATATAAACAAAACATGAAAACAATCGTACATAAAAAAGAGTGGAAAATGTGCACGGTCTGATGTGTAACGACAAGAAAAGCGACCTGCTAACCTTACCTTGCCGGGCACTTGCCAAGAAAAAATACGATAATCATCAGTAATTAGTCAGGTGAATATAATTGCCTTAGTAAATGGCATCATAGTGTGTTGAATCATACAGTGTCTTCATTCAATAAAGGGTTTAATATTTGACCAATGGTGGTTGCCTTTCGATTTTCTGGTTCTCAAAGTTTCGACGTGTACAACATTGGGATGAGGAATGCTGCGAATCCGATATGGACCTGCGTATAGAAGTTCAAATTTACTGCACTTACCTTTTATTTTGATGGATAAATAGTGTGTACGTACTAATATCTTCTGTCCAACGTGAAAGTCGCGGCGTATACAAACCTGTTTTTGTTGTCTTCTCCGGCGCTCTGCAGCACGTTTGATGTTGTTCAGCGCAATGTCAATTATTTCGTGGTGTCTTAGTCGACGACATTTAGGGAAGTTTACTAATTCTTTAATTTTGTTTGGTGGTTCAACGTTTTTCAGTATAACAGACGGAGATAGCATAGTGGATTCATTTGAAATGGTATTAATTACATCTTGGAATGAGAGTATGTGTGTATCCCAATCAATATGTCTTTTGTGGCAGTATATTCGGCACAGCTTACCAATTTCTTTCATTAACCGTTCACAAGGGTTCGAAGAAGCATGGTACTTGGATATATAGATCGGAGAAATGTTTCTAGCTCGTAACATGCGTGACCATACGCCACATCGAAATTGTGATCCATTGTCAGAAATTACTTTCATCACATGCCCTACATGAAATAGAAAATGTTTTACAAATGCTTTCGAAACAGTTTTAGCAGTAGCTTTGCGTAATGGAGTAAAAGTAACAAATTTTGAAGTGAGCTCAACAGCGACAAAGATGTAGCAAAAACCTCTGTTAGTTCTGGGAATCGGACCAAAAATATCTACAGCGGCCATATGTCTTAATTTAACAGGTACAGTGGGATATAAAGGAGGAATATGTGAAGTGGTGTCTGATTTAGCTTTCTGGCAAATTTTACTTGACGCTAAAACTCGTCGTATACGTTTCTCCATGTTAGTAAAATAACAGTTCTGTCTCAGTATAAGAAAACATTTTCGTGCTCCGTAATGTGCGTAACTTAAATGAGTGTACCAAATTAATTTGTTAACCAGTTCGTCAGGAATGCATAATAACCAATTGTTGCTGTCAGGATGAGAGCGGCGAAACAGAATGTCATTGCGTACAGTGTAGTGGTTCCTAATCGTAACATTTTTCCTATCTTGCCAAAGGTGTTTAATTTCTCTCCACACGTTGTCTTTATTTTGCTCCTTTGCTATGTCCTGTAATGACGATGAAATAAAGTTTTCAAATGCAACTTGCTGAATGTACATGACACTGAAATTTGCTTTGCAGAAGTTGGTTGCTACGTCTTGCTGATTGTTGCTCAGAGAACGCGATAGTGCGTCTGCTATAACATTTTGTGTGCCGGGAATGTGAGCTATTGTAAAATTAAATTCTTGTAAATAAAGTTTCCATCTGCTTAATCTGTCGTGAGTGAACTTAGCCGAAAGTAAAAATTGTATCGCTCTGTGGTCTGTGTAGACGGTGGTATGTCTGCCATAAAGAAAGTGCCTAAATCTCGTAAAAGCCCATACAACACATAATGTTTCCAGTTCTGTAACGGAATAATTTCGTTCAGCGGGTGACAAAATGCGACTTGCAAATGCGATGTTTTTAATTACTGTAGAACCATCTTCTTCAGTTTCCTGGAAAATGTGTTCGCCTAAAGCGGTGTTAGAACTGTCGGTGGCAATGGAAAAATTTCTGGTAAGATCTGGGTGCGATAAAAGTGGAGCATTCAACAAAGCATGTTTCAGGTTCATAAATTCAGAGTGTGCTTGCTTATCCCAAGACCAAATACTGTTTTTACCTGTTAATTGGCATAATCTGGGTGTGTCTAAAGCAGAGTGATGAATAAATATACGAAAAAAGTTAATTGAGCCCAAAAAAACTGCGTAATTGCTTCTTTGTCGTAGGAACAGTAATGTCACGTAGAGCTTGAAGTTTCTCCGGATCAGGTGCAATGCCTTCTGCTGAAATTACGTGTCCAAGACATTTTATGGAAGTTTTGCCAAAGTGCGATTTACTAAGATTAACTGTGAGTCCTTGTGCATGAAAAGTTTGTAACAGTTGTTCTAAAATCACATTGTGTTCAGACCAGTTAGCTTCTGCGATAAGAACGTCGTCTACATACGTCGTAATTCTGTCCTTAATGCAAACGTGTGTCGGATGGCGTCAAAATTAATAACATTTTCGTGAACAAAATTTTGCGTGTCTAAAGTAGTGCTTACGTTACTGGAATATGCAACCTGTACTGTGTCTGGTCAAATTCTGTCGTACGTGCTATTATTTACGGGAGAATGTTGTGGCATATCCACTATATGAACTGTTCTGTTATTTCTTACTGACGTGTTACGCTATAGATGACACCTATTGTCTGTTTCATTCATCATAATATGTTGTTGCTGATGTTGTTGCTGCTCATAAGATCGACTGTTATTAAATGTACGCTGAAAATTGTGCTCGTTATTTTTACGTCTGTCATGATAGTAATTTCTACACGGCGCATTGCGATACGAGTTGAAATGGTGTGTTGTCTGTACGTAGTTATTTCTTTGCTGCTGTGCGTTACTATTTGTTGTACCTGAGACTATACGTGCACGCGGCGAAACATTAAAGTTTGGTTGACCTTGTAGACTACATTGTTGGTTAGGTACGCTAAGCGGTTGACTTTCATGCTATTGTAGTGAAAAACATCTATTGTTACTAAAATGTGGTTTGCTATTGCTGATAATTTATACATACTGATGATTACGATTTTATCCGTTATTAAAATTCTCGTGATTCTGGAGTGCCTAATGAAAATTGTCACATTCGGTAAAAATTTGTCTTATCGGGTTTTCATTACTCGTTTCTTAATACTACGTAGAGCAATAGTTAAAGAGCAGTTTTGATAGATATAAAGGATAGTAGAAGAAAAGGCAGCAGTGCAGAAAACTAAAGATGAAACAGCACTACTACAGCTCGGGGCCCTATGCTCGCTACGGCACATATTCATTAAAGCGTAATGAATCCCCTGAGGTCAATTACGCACTGCAAATAAATTTTAGCTTTTGCGTTGCACGCAATAGCGGTAAAATTCCAAAAGTAAATCGCTGTATTCTTGCTAATTCCAGTTTCTGTATAATACGTAATGCTGATGAAAATACAATAGCAAATTGTCGCATCTGGTTCAAAGCTAGTTTCTGCATTACAGGTAATAGCGGTGAATGTGCAAAGATAAATTGTCGTATACAGTGCAAAGCGTGTACCTGTACGCTGTCATTATTAAATTCCTTACATTTTCTTACAAATGCAAATTGCTCGAAATCTACGTTCTCGTCACTGAATTTGAGAACACGTTCAGGTTTGTGTGAAAGTCTGCTTGTCTGTGTCATTTCGTACTTCAAGTTACGTAGCTTTTCAGATTTTAAGTCGCGTAGCTTTTCGGATTTTAATTCACGTAGTCCCTGTAAATTGTTCACATTATACACGCTGCGTGACTCTGACAAATGCTCGTAACGTGGCGGATTCTGTGACGTATTGGTGACTGAAATAGTTTTTAATTCTGTTACTTTAAAACTTTCGACATTTTGGTTGTTCTGTCGTTCACTTTTATTATCAATTTCCGTATTCAGAGTGTGTGAAACTTCCACTGACTCTAAATTAACTTCATCGCGAATCTGTACCGCGTTTTTAGGGCATTGTTCGGTGACTGCATTAATTTCATGTACCTGTGTTGCGTTTGCTGAACATTGTTCAGTGACTGCATTAACTTCGTCTTTATGTAATTCTGTTGTGCTTACACGTGTACTATTTAATTCTTGTGCAACAGTGCAAACTTTTTCATTACTGTTATTAGCACAAGTCTTAGTATTCACACGTAATTGCCCTCTATCGTCATAATATTGCGCGGCAATGGCTTTAATCTGTTCATCAAACTGTTCATTCCGTTCACTAAGTTGTTTGATTTTTTCATTAATGTTGTCTTGTTCTTCATTCGATTGTTTATACCTTTCATTAATTAATTCACGTTGTTTGCGTTCGTTTCTCTGTATTTCAGTCATTAGTTGTAATACTGCCAAAATTTGATCCAATGTAACTTTCTCTACTCTATTATCTGTGCTGTTTGATTGCGTACCTACAATTGTCACGTTTTGTGCGACCATTTGGTCATTCTGTAATTTACAAAAACGTTTGTTACTCGAGTGTACATTGTCAGTCACTATTTCGGAATTAAATGAATTCGTCGTATTTTCGGCACACTGACCATTTTCATTCGAAAAATTTGTCTGTATGTTACTTGAATTTTCCAAACCGGTTGTGTTAAACTGGGTAGCGCTCATTACAATAGAGCGTCCCGCGTCATCAATTGTCATCAAATTAACACAAGAGACAATTGAGTTCGTTTGTTCATCATTAAGACAAAAGTCATCATTAGTGGTTGGAATGCACTGATTGTTATTGAACGCAGGATTGTCATCATTACACTGCGTGTCACAATTACTATCGGTCACGCTGTTTAAGTCGGTAATTTCATTCAAAATACCTCGCGATACACTATTCACAGTCTTTCGCGGCATTTTTACAATAGTCACAAATATTCACAAAACAATAAGCACAATGCAAAAACAAACACAAATACAACAGAGCAACGAATTGCCGTTGACCTGTAGAAAGAAAGTCACAAGTTAACAAAAGCGTAGCGCCAAATCCTAATTATATCTAAGCAAATAAGAGCAGATATCTGACTGTTGTTCAAAAGACTCTCAACGAAATACGATCCTGGACTGGGTGTCGCCAAGTGTGACCTCCCCACCGAAATTTTAAAGACAGAAATAATAAATGAATGGGAGCCAAACGTAACCTCCCTAGCAATTAAATTTAATGACAATAAAAAATGAGAATCGCAATCTGACTCAAATATAAGTTTCTCACAAAAAAAAATGAAAGTCCATTCAGTGACAAGAAAATCTCAGTGATAATGAAAATTCAATTAAACCGAAATATCGGTCTTTGGCCCTGTGCAAAAATCAGAATTAAATTCTTACCTCATTGTAACTGCTAGTCAAATTTCTGCTCTTATTCTTGCGCACGGCTTGGAGGAACTGCATTGCAAATAATATTATTCTCTTTTTTTTGTAATTTAACTGAAACTTTTCTTTAAGGGAAGTGGAACGAAATCGTTAGTTCAATTAAATAAATTTTTTTTGTAAAATTGCTTTTGAAATCAAAATTATTATTGGGGCACTTGTTGGAAATTAATTACAATAAATAAACTTTACATTATCTGATGATTACCTTAATTAACAATATACCTCATTCAGCATCTTGACCAGTGTTGTCGACAGACTACATCACACAACCGCACTGGGCTGCTACTACTGACCGACTGCTCTACATGACGACTACTAGCGTACTGCTCTACATGACGACTACTAGCGTACTCCACGACGACTACTACTGTACTGCTCGCAACACTCGCACGGTCAAGCGCAGACTAACCACGATAATAGGCTCTCTGGTCAAAGATTTTAACGTGCCTCACCATCGCTGCTACGTTACATACGTGTTTCACTTAACAGCTGAAACAATAACAAGCTAAACAATACGATACCAGCGCGCAAGCAGGATACCAATTCTGATTTGGATTGGATTTGGATTGTTTGGGGGAGGAGACCAGACAGCGAGGTCATTGGTCTCATCGGATTAGGGAAGGACGGGGAAGGAAGCCAGCCGTGCCCTTTCAAAGGAACCATCCCGGCATTTGCCTGGAGCGATTTAGGGAAATCACGGAAAACCTAAATCAGGATGGCCGGACGCGGAATTGAACCGTTGTCCTCCCGAATGCGAGTCCAGTGTCTAACCACTGCGCCACCTCGCTCGGTCAGTCTAATGGAACTTGTAACATAATTCCCTTCACTTCCTAACCTAAAATAGTCGTATTTGGAAAAAGGGCTAACTTCTTCGACATTTTGTTCACTTCAGGTTTAGCAGACAGCTAGACAGGAGATGCATCTCGAAACTTTTGTATTATGTATGGGTAGAGCACATCGTGCCAAAATACGTCGAAAAGTTTTTTCTACATTAGCTGTCGTCTGGTAGTGGCATTTTATTCTTCTTCAAACCTTGTTTGACAGCTTTAACTCAGAACAAGTTTTCTACATGCATGTAATCAATAACCCGCATGTGCATTTTCAGACTGTTATAGATAATATCAGAGAATTCGCGTACATCGATGATGATTTATTTCTCTCTCATGTTTACTATTGTTTTAACAACACTAAAGGAAACCTTACGAAAACTGTGAGCTGTATTATAAGAAATGTAATAAAACTACCCACAATAACCTTACGACGAAAGTCTGTTTTAATAAAACTGAGTATTTGTACACAAGCGTGCCTCTATCGACACGAATTGGTAAAATACTACTCACTTAGATTTTGATTGGGTCTGTGTTTAATTGGTATGCTGTGTCATACTCAAGATGTATGCAAATGTGGCATCTCGTAAATAAAGTTACGTATTCCTAGAAACCCAAAATTCGCTAGTCAGCAGCGGAAAGAGGCGTTACCTGTTGTGCAGCATTGTAAGTTTTCACCATTGCGCTATGAGCCGAAAGTATTTTCTTGCGATTTCCTTATCGATGTTTGATCTGACTGTTTGTAGCGCTTTCATAGAAGGGATAAAAACGCTAAACTCAGTGAGACTGGAACGGTGAACCATAACAGAAGCTGTTTCACAGGTCAGTACGTTACCACAAAGCTGGCGAAGAAGTATGTGTCTTAGTTTCCTATTACGAGATCAATAGTGACTAGAACTCGAAAACCGCTCTCTGAAGGACGAGATTTGTTGCGATTTCCACGTGCAACGACTTTCCTGGGCTGAAAACCGTAAATTTACAATCTTTTGTTACACCTCAAGCGATAAAAACTCAGATTATTCAATGGAAATGACAGATAAAATCAAGTGAACCTTGAGGCTTAATTCCGTGCACACCAGGAAGTAAGTCGTCGATCACAGAGTTGCCAAACATACATTGCCTTGTTGCCAAATCTCAGTTACAATACCAGCAGGAAGAAGACGAACCGATGTGATCTTACAGTGGGCTGGGAAGTGACCATAGCTGGTGTTTCCAAGTCGCGGCTGCTATGGCCTGGAATACGTAATGTTGTGACTTGGCAAGACAGCCAAGCCACTAGGAGGTGAAGCCGAAAGGCACGCGTTTAAGCTCACGCAGGCTGGCGTGAGGTCTGGAACAGGTAAGGGAATTTATAGTAGCAAAGTAAAGTACGTAGCTTCTTGAATACTTAACTTTAAACCATAATTGGTGAACATCAGTCTGACGGTACATGCATCACAAGATAAATAGCAAATGATAATGGCGCCTTGCTAGGTCGTAACATTTGACGTAGCTGAAGGCTATGCTAACTATCGTCTCGGCAAATGAGAGCGTAATTTGTCACTGAACCATCGCTAGCAAAGTCGGCTGTACGACTGGGGCGAGTGCTAGGAAGTCTCTCTAGACCTGCCGTGTGGCGGCGCTCGGTCTGCAATCACTGACAGTGGCGACACACGAGTCCGACGTAAAATATATCAGAAAAAAACCTCGCATGCGCTGGCCCCTACCACGGTTACAACTGACGACTGATTGAGCCGTTCTGACCCAAGACACGGGCGGTACCACCGGGCTACGGACACACTGGTGCCTGCACGCCACTCTCATCGTGGTATTTGTCGCTCAGCCTCGTAACGCATCGTGAAAGATAATAAAAGTTGTCACTTATGTGAAGAATAGTATTTGTTTAGGCAAAAAATTGAATTTTTTGTTTCAGTGTCTTAGTTTAGATGAGGATTATATAGCACGAGTCATTCAAATGGAAAGGGAATATCAAGTGAATTTAGCGAGTCAATTCAGTACCATACGCAGAAGTGATTGCACTGTCACAGTGTTGCCTAATGTTTGTGACGATGTTGCCAATTCTCAGCTGTGCTAGGAACAGCTCTGTAGCGGTAAGTGACAAGAATCCCATGCTCATGTCATAGCAGGATACGAAGAGGAGGCGTGTGGTTTGGTTAATATGCAGCGTTTTCTCCTACCAGTTGTGTCAAACATTCAGGTGTATAATCTTCCATCACGATTACAGTTTCCTACAAAATTTATACAGATAAAACACTTACCTTGTTACTTTGTGACAAAATATTATTTCAGTACAATAAAAAGTCTTTGGAAATCACTTATGCCCACCTGTCACAAAAGTAAGATAACAAACACTTTGCTCTCAAAACCGATTGCACCTATGTGCAGTCTTGTGACCCTTAAATAAATCGTCTTAACGGCACTAAATCGTGGTTTGTGAATCGTTTACCGGCCGTACTCTGCCGCATTTCGCTGGTTGGAAGGCAAAAAGCTTACTGACAAATTTCACAGAAGGAAAAAAGGAACGAAATGTCTCCCACTGGAAGGCCATGTTGTTTTATTTAAATGATTACAAAATCAGGTAAAACGAACAGTCAGGTTGTCAGTATAAGCACATTACTGTCGTCAGTATGATGTAGCACTGCCCAGGGCCTGTAGTGATAAAGGTCCCGTTTAGGTCAGGCAAATTGTATACAGAAGTGGAAGAGAGAGCACCACTAAATTCTAATCTGTATGCATTGCATACACACAGAAATTACTGTACTTATGGAGCCCAATGAGTGAATTGCGTATTTTCCGGTGAGAAAGAGCACTGTCAAACAGTCTTCGCTACATTAGGTTACTTAATCTGGTGTCACTCTGATCTAGAATTTATGGTCAGCGACTAAGTGTAAGGTCAATGAGTCGGATGCGAGTTTTGCAACTGTGAAATACCTTCCTACATTATGAAAGCGAATATTAAATTTGAACTAATATTGCGAAAATTTTGTACTTGGATACTTAGAATGAAAATCTTTCTGTTTATTGCAAAGGAAAACAATTGATTTTCTAAAACATTGTCTGTCATACACAACTTGAAACAGGTCATGTCAACCAAATCATATGGAAGAACTGACAGCGACGTATATCGGAAGGCAGTAAGATCTCTTGCCTTTGGGTTTGGCAGTACTCGATAGCAATTTCTAGGCGCAAGTAAATGAAGAAAGGCACCGCGTTTTTGTTATCATGTAACGTCCTCATCAACTACTTTAATTTTAATGTAATCTACATGTAATTGCTGATGTTTGATATTAATCTGAAAAGGATTCCGTAGTCAGACAAGGAACTGTGATGGGTTCGTATCTCTGTCACAGAACTTCAAATCATGCACTTTATCTTTAAATGCATGCACACTTTGTTACTTCAGAATAGAGGTATATCAGAAATCTTTCGTGGTTGGCTAACAGGGACGAAAGGGTTTTGAAAGAAGTCCCGGTTTATTACAAAAATTGTCGTCTTTTATTTTCAAATTTAGATTTGGTTACTGGTATTGGCAAAAAGTTCGGTAAATCATGACTCTTCATGGCTAGTCATCAATATGATATGATTAGATTAGATTACATAGATTAATTCTTGTTTCATAGATAATGAACATGATTATCGTAATGATGTGGAATGTGTCATTTTAATGAGAGTGTTCTTTACATACCATGGTTCAATTTCTTTACAATTTTTTAATCTCTCTCTCTCTCATTCTTTTTGATTTTTATCTGTCTCTCTCTCTCTCTCTCTCTCTCTCTCTCTCTGTCACACACACACACACACACACACACACACACACACACACACATTCTTTTTTTATTTTTATTTGTTTGTTGTGCTCGACTATCAGCGACGCACGAAAACGTCTGTGAATGAATTTCTTAGTTTTGAGTACACTTACGAAAGAAATATAAAAACAACTATGAGAGTTACTGATTTAAGATGCTTAGTTTGCAGTCAGTTCTGAGTATTATTAGTAACTACGCTCCAGTCCCTAAACCTAGCTACAGAAATGCGAATCAGACGCATTACGTATTCCAAGCCGTTGCAGCCGCGACTTGGGGACACCAGCTATGGTCACTTCCCAGCCCACTGTAAGATCACATCGGTTCGTCTTCTTCCTGCTGGTATTGTAACTGAGATTTGGCAACAAGGCAATGTATGTTTGGCAACTGTGATCGACGAGTTGTTTCCTGGTGTGCACGGAATTAAGCCTCAAAGTTCACTTGATTTTACCTGTCATTTCCATTGAATAATCTGAGTTATTATCACTTGAGGAGTAAATTTACGGTTTTCAGCCCAGGAAAGTCGTTGCACGTGGAAATCGCAACTAATCTCGTCCATCAGATAGCGGTTTTCGAGTTCTAGTCACTATTGATCTCGTAATAGGAAACTAAGACACATACTTCTTCGCCAGCTTTGTGGTAACGTACTGACCTGTGAAACAGCTTCTGTTATGGTTCACCGTTCCAATCTCACTGAGTTTAGCGTTTTTATCCCTTCTATGAAAGCGCTACAAACAGTCAGATCAAACATCGATAAGGAAATCGCAAGAAAATACTTTCGGCTCATAGCGCAATGGTGAAAACTTACAATGCTGCACAACAGGTAACGCCTCTTTCCGCTGCTGACAAGGAAATTTTGGGTTTCTAGGAATACGTAACTTTATTTACGAAATGCCACATTTGCATACATCTTGAGTATGACACAGCATACCAATTAAACACAGACCCAATCAAAATCTAAGTGAGTAGTATTTTACCAATTCGTGTCGATAGAGGCACGCTTGTGTACAAATACTCAGTTTTATTAAAACAGACTTTCGTCGTAAGGTTATTGTGGGTAGTTTTATTGCATTTCTTATAATACAGCTCACAGTTTTCGTAAGGTTTCCTTTAGTGTCGTTAAAACAATAGTAAACATGAGAGAGAAATTAATCATCATCGATGTACGCGAATTCTCTGATATTATCTATAACAGTCTGAAAATGCACATGCGGGTTATTGATTACATGCATGTAGAAAACTTGTTCTGAGTTAAAGCTGTCAAACAAGGTTTGAAGAAGAATAAAATGCCACTACCAGACGACAGCTAATGTAGAAAAAACTTTTCCGACGTATTTTGGCACGATGTGCTCTACCCATACATAATACAAAAGTTTCGAGATGCATCTCCTGTCTAGCTGTCTGCTAAACCTGAAGTGAACAAAATGTCACAGAAGTTAGCCCTTTTTCCAAATACGACTATTTTAGGTTAGAAAGTGAAGGGAATTATGTTACAAGTTCCATTAGAATGATGACTTTAACAGACAGCAGAATTGCGTTTTAAAAAAATATAGCAGTGAATGTACTCGAAATCGCGACATCTTTCCTACCGTGCGCAATACTTATCATTGCGCTACTAGCCGACACATAGCTATAACAGCTCCAGAAGTCAACAACAAGTCCTCCAGAACTTCTGCATTCCACAGCGCTGTGGGATAATGCATATGGCCAGGTCAATACTTATGAGAGACAAACAGTTATACCTTTTCTTTTGCACTGCACGACGTTTTCAACAAACAGATAGCGCAATAGAGTAGCTCAAGTAGAAAGGAACACTTCCTATTTAAATTTCTGCATCCTACACTGTTGGCAGTTCTGTGTTGGTGGCAGTTACGTGATTTGATTTTGGTGATTACAAAATAAAGTTGAATGTATGCACTCAGTAGCCAAGGTAACTAGTTCATGGTGATTCGGTCAACCAAGTAAATGAATTTACTGAACGTGCTGCAAATTGATACAGGGAGCCTGTGTGTCAGAATTTTCAGCCAGTGTGGCACAACGGCGTTATGATAGAAAAATGAGCCACTCTGAAGAGGGTTTGGTGGTCTGTTGAGCTGATGAGAGGTTTATATATCTATGGTGTGGGTTCGATTCCATCTTCGGTCAGTGATTTTACACAGGGAGAGACAGATTCCATTCTCTTCTGGCTATACCTAGTGAAAAAGATATAATGACATTGTGGTCTGAAATTCTCATTAAAATGATATTCCTTCTCTACCAGGTAGACGTTAGGTTGAGCCACAATAAAGGCTGGAGTGGCGACATGTAGAAACTCTATCGCCAGTAACCTTTCTGATACTAGTTATTTATTTCTAGTGACGAAACAAACGCTATGTAGGCTCACAGGACAATTATTTCAACTTTTATCTGAGCTTCTGTATGTCGATAAAATTGGTTCTGAACTGGGAATGCAACTCAGACCGCCCTTAACGCGGAATTTGTTCCCTTCGTGACAATACAGCTCGGCTACAATTTGTTGTTTGTACAAAACCGCAGATTCCTCAACATCTCCACATATTGCGCGTGAATGGGTTCGAATCCTGGCCCGGAACTAAAGATTTCATTATGTATTATCAAGATCTAGCATGAGAACACCTATCAGCTGGTGGATAATAATTTAGATTTTTAATGTATTTTCATTCGTTGTCAACACTAACGATATTTGACGTTTTTGACTCCCAGTGAGACACAGAACTATTTGCGAGATCACTGTAAGTTCAACAAGATGTTATTCCGAGCTGCTGGTGGAGAAAAATTCGGTAGCTGACGTCTCTTTGCGTGTAGTCAACAACGATACGTGTGGGGCTCTATTCCCAGTCAGCACTGAACTCTTCGTCATATTATTTCTAGTTCAAACATGCTCACATGTCGCTGCTGGTGCAACAAACCCATATTTAACGTTCGTTTTCTCTAGAATACAACAGCGATAGGTGCCGGGTTGGAGTCCTCGGAAGGAAAAAATTAATGTTTCGTCTCGTCATTTCAGTTAAAACATCTAGCTACTGCCGAGAAAATGCGATATGTCACAGTTGATTGTGCTTCGATATCTATCCGATTAGGTTCTGGGTTCGAATACCTGTCCAACACAAAGCTTTACCTCACGGCATTTCAAATAAGTTACTTGTTAAGAAGCAATATTTAATATCTCTCGTAGTTCGTTAACAGCGACAACAGGAGCTGGGTAGGAATTCGGGTCCGTTAAAAATGTTTGCGTTATATAATTTAAAGTTGGTATTTGCTAATTGATACTGTCTAAAATCGAGGTATATCACTCTCTGTATGCCTAATCAGGAATGTTAGTTTCCGTCAGTCACGAAATCTTTGCTTAGTCTGCATGACCTGGGTTTGAATCCATATGCAGGACGAGACGGTTCATCGTGTCATTTGAAGTTCATACGTATTCTCAAGTAGCTGCTCGTAAATAACTTAAATTTTTAATGTCATGTTGTGTTAAATAATAAGTACGGTATGTTTCTTTGGAGAGGAAATCATGAATACGACTAACTTACTACGTGCATTACCTATCTGACGTAATAATGAGAGTGGTAACATTTCAGGTATGTCATTTATTGTAATAAATGTGAGCTTACAAGCCTTAAGGACAGTCTTACCTGTGATAAGGCGTGCCCTGATACTTCTAGTATCGTAGTATTACTTTACAGCTAGAGTTATTGCGATACACAGTAGTGTTTTCTAGTGGTGACTTGTTGGAACCATTTTCAATAGTCAAACGACTGTACCAAGGAGCGATTAGAGGACCTGCTAGACAGCTGCGTTATGTGGGTTGTATGCGAATCAGGCGAAATGCAATTCAGGTCGTTCGGATACTTTTGAGCATGACTGTACAACCCACTCATGATAATGATTCTGAGTAACGCCGCAACATAATAAAATTCATTAATGCACATGCCTCTCATGGGAGCTTGCATCACATAACTTAAAGAGCCTATAAAAAGGATAAAAACTAAATGAAGCCGATTTTAATAATGAAATTTTGATAAATAACTTCCAGCGATCGACATATCCGACACATGTCGTTACAACTACACTGCAGAAGCATGAAACGGAATATTAAAGTATGAGCACAACGTCAACATGTCCCATGCATAAAGAGAGCAAGTACCAGCTTGGCTGTGTCCTTGACATGGGAAACGACAGTCGCCCACTAGGGTACTAGTGACGGAGATCAAACAACAGAACTACACAGTACAGCCATCTTCTAATGCGACATGAAAATGCACGTGGACAAGGAGTTGGTGACGTTACAGCGTGGAATTACGCGCTCCATTACACAGCAGATGTGAAATAAAAATACGTTACGTTGGACTTTTGCCCCTTGGAGAGGAATGTTGCAAAATAGATGCGATATGGTTTTATGCCAGAAGCAGAACAGAGGCGGCGCCATATTGTATGGCGTTAAACTTGGTATTTGAAGGGTTTTCTTCCTCGTGGAGTACGTGATACGAATAGAAGCTGGTTCAGAGCATCAGAAAATCAAGGATCTCTCGAAATTGCGTCGTTTTAGTTACGATTAGTTATAATAAAATGACAGGGCACCATATATCGGCAGGTAACGACTTCCTGTTGTTGATGTTTTCATTGTTTTAACTTGTTTGCTAATAAACTATTCCGTTTCAATGCTACAGCACAACAATTTATGAAAAACGAGCCTTTTTGGTACATATCAAATAGTGACATGGGTACTTATAGTCTTTACGCAGTCTCTGCCATTAGTGGTGAGTGACACATCGCTGCACCGAATAGTAAGCTGTCCACAAATCGTAAGCTTGTGGAAGTGGATTAAATTTTAAATGTGCAATGCTATTACCGACAACAACGACTGAAATTAATACCAAGAAGATAATGTGCACGGATTTCAAAACGTTCGCGACTGCAAAGACGAGAACAACCACGAGGCTTGTATATTTCTATACAAATCATGTCATCAGCGACGGAGTTGAATTTGTAACTGGATTCAAACTGTACTTCAACCGAGAAAGGAACAAAAATGTCAGAAACATCTGTAAAAAGGAAAAATTTGACCCATTCATACACTTTTTATAAAAACAAGGATGCTTAAAAAGGAAAACACCAAACAAATACTTTTCTGAGAGTGTCTCGAGTTTATGTAGAAGTACAGGATTTCAGAAACCGCAAGAACATAATTTTAATTCTTCTAAATGGCCATGAATTAAATAATAACGTATGATTAAGAAGAAGGATGTTTTAGTTTACAGAGAAAATTGAAGTTTTTGGTTAAAAAAAGAGCTTTTGAGTAGCGAAAATGAAGGTAGCGGTTTCACGCCCATCTGCTTCCAAATATTCGTTTCCTCACCTTCAGTTTTCTAAGAGATTCTGGGTCCTTCTTATTCATTTAATAGAAGTGTTATCTCTAAAGTCGATGTTATTTATTATATACAATGTATTTGGTGCAATTCTCGTTGCAAAGACGAAAGACTGGAATGTTTCCCCACTGGCCAGAAATCTTGCCAGTAGTAATATCACAAATTGAGTCCGCCTTGGATCAAGGCGGACTCAGTTTGTGATATTACTGTTTTTCTATGCAAACACGGACCAAATGGAAGAGTTCCATGATAATTTTATTGTGACTGCCAGTCTATGTCTGAAAGTAAATACAAGTTACACTCTGGAAGTTTTTGTTATAGTGAAACTTTCTGTAAAGTATATGTTTACCTATCTCTGCGTTTATAGACTCGCTCATGTTCGTATCTTGCTGGTAAACATCTTTTTCAGTGATGGTGATCTGCTTCGAAAGCTTGTTATTTCAGAGTGGCGGTAGTCAATAGAACATCGAGAGTATGGATATCATGCATGCGCGAACTTACATTAGACACTGTACCTGAACTATATTCAATTTAAAACCGAAAAATGGAACGAAAATGCAGGCTTTTACGATCTCTTATTGTATTAATGGATTCATTATTATTTTACTGATTGCTCTCGTATTTTTAAGACCGCAGCAATGCATGCATCTTAGCGTTTACACTCGCAAACAATGCGGTGGTTATAGCCTTTTTAAGAGGAGCACTAGAAATTAAATTTTTCTATCCAACTGGTTGCTCATAATTTCGATATATGCAACTGCAGTTGCCGAAGAAGATGAATAAAATACTTAATTCAACTGAATTAAGGAATAATTTCTACTAGTATGTATCTCATCCCCTTGTACAGCATTATGTAGTGTTCCTCTACCAGCATTTCACTATTCAAGCAATGGGAGAGTCCAGAATCTGCTTCGCGATTTTTTCGCTTTACTTCAACAATCGCTGACAAAGTTAACGCAGCCATTTACGAGCGTCGATTTTTATAAAGAAACTTTCAAAAAAATGGTTCAAATGGCTCTGAGCACTATGGGACTCAACTTCTGAGGTCATTAGTCCCCTAGAACTTAGAACTAGTTAAACCTAACTAACCTAAGGACATCACAAACATCCATGCCCGAGGCAGGATTCGAACCTGCGACCGTAGCAGTCTTGCGGTTCCAGACTGCAGCGCCTTTAACCGCACGGCCACTTCGGCCGGCAAAGAAACTTTCATGCGTTTACATGCAACACATCATCCGGAAAACCTAAACTGAATATTAGAAACCGTTTTCCGCTGTCGCGTATACATGTTTACAATCGGATTACCAGAATCGATCCTGGAGTGTTTACATGGCCAACCAATAGCGGTATTGGGAAATCGATTTACGAAATCCTGTTTTGGGAGCCTGTGTAAACATAGTGTTTGTGATTCGTGAGACAAATAAAGCAGACAAGCGCCGCTGGGAAGCGCTGAGAGTACAAATCACGTTAACAAGGTCAACCGTGTAGCTACGCCGCTGTCTTTCGTGCGGTCGAACGCTTCGTCCGTGTCCATGTCTTCCTTGTCCTGTGTGAAGACAGCGTAAGAGACAAAAAGGAAACTTGCTACACACCGAACAACAGACATATCATAAGGTATAGCGCTTTACAGGACATTTAAACATAAAAATTTAGATACTAGTTGCTACTGGTGGACACATCACACAAATAATCAAAAAAGACACCCGGCATTACACGAATCATGACAGTTCATCCACTCGGTACGCTTAATATGACATTCAAATTCATTGTACAGCCACACAACGACTGACAACGTGTGGTTGCGACAAGTACAGCAGAACAACACCGTACAACTTAGCGACCACACGCTGTGGCCAGATAGCACAAGGCGCACGTAATCAAGAACCCGGAAAACAAGAAACCTTGTGAAACAGATAACGCGAAGGCCGCCGTTTAACATTAATTTTTGCACAATTTTTGAGGAAATAAGAAAATCCCAATCTGCAGTCAGCGTCGCAAGCGTGTAAGGCGCTAGGCTGGTGGAATCCAGACCACTGACAGCGACGTACCAATACAGGAGGCAAATCCGCCACTTCCTCCGTATTCAGCCGTGCACCTCTAGGGAAAAAAAGCCTCAGCCAGCGCGGCCACCAACATCAACGAGCTCTTCCAATCAGTTGAGCTGCCCAGACGAGCCATTTTATTTATTTTCTTTATTTGT
Organism: Schistocerca piceifrons; assembly: GCF_021461385.2. Taxonomy (NCBI): domain Eukaryota; kingdom Metazoa; phylum Arthropoda; class Insecta; order Orthoptera; family Acrididae; genus Schistocerca; species Schistocerca piceifrons. The sequence continues at coordinate 496,387,915 of NC_060143.1, read as the reverse complement.
TTTTTAGTCTGTCTGTGTGTCTTATTGTTGGAAGTCCCGTCGCTTGGCGTGATCTTTACTTCATTGTTTAAAGGAAGGGTTTTTATTTTTATTTATTTATTCTCTCTTGACGAAGGCTGTGAGGGCCTTAAATGGTCCGTAAGACTCAATTTTGTGTTTTATTATTTTATTAATTGGCGGTCACTTTTGTGTTTTATTATTTTTTTAATTGGCGGTAGTACTGGATTATTTACATATTAACCTAAATCTTTATTGACTAACATACGCTGAGGTGACAAAATCATGGCATAGCGATTTGCATGTACACAGATGGTGATTGTATCGTCTACACAGAGTATAAAATGGCACAGCATTGAGGGGCTGTCATTTGTACACAGGCACTTTATGTGATTATGGTCTAACTGTGGGAGTTAACAGACTCTGAACGCGGAATGGTAGTTGGAGCTAGACGCATGGGGCTTTCCATTTCGGAACTCGGCAGGTAATTCATCAATCCGAGGTCCACACTGTAAAGAGTGTGCCGAGAATACTAAATTTCAGGTATTGCCTCTCAACACGGACTTGCGCTTAATGACAGAGAGCAGCGGCGTTTGCATAGAGATGTCAGTGCTAACAGACAAGCAGCACTGCTTGAAATAACCGCACAAAGCAATGAGGAACGTACGACGAACGTGTCCGTTAGGACAAAGCGGTGAATATGATGTTAATGGACTATGGCAGTAGTCGACCGACGCGAGCGCCTTTGCTAACATTGCCTGCAGCGATTCTCCTGGGCTCGTGACCACATCGGTTGGACCATAGACGACTGGAAAGCCGTGGATTGATCACATGATTACAGTTGGTAAGAGCTGATGGTAGGGACCGAGTGTGGCGCAGACACAACGAAGCCATGGACCCAGGTTCTCAACAAGGCACTGTGCAAGATAGTGGTGGCTCCCTAATGGTGTGGGCTCTGTATTCATGGTCTAACTGCACCGATCGTCGACTTGAAATGGTTATGTTCGGCTACTTGGAGACAATTTGTAGCTATTCATGGACTTCATGTTCCCAAACACCGATGGAATTTTTATGGATGACAATGTGCCATTTCACTGAGCCACAGTTGTTCACGATTGGACTGAAGAACACTCTGGACAATTCGAGTGAATGATTTGGCTAACCGGATCACCCAATATAAACAAAATCGAATACCATCGAACATTTATGGGACATAATCTACAGGTCAGTTCATGCATAAAATCGTGCACCGGCGGTACTTTCGCAGTTATGGACGGCTATAAAGGCAGCACGGCTCAATGTTTCTGCGTGGACTTCCAACAACTTGCTGGATCAATGCCAAGCCGGGCAAAAGGAAGTCCAGCAACACATTAGGAGGTACCCCATGACTTTTGCACGTGGTACTTTAAATCTATGCTACTGCTCTACATTGGTCATTCCTACCACGTCTCCTTTCCGTTCACTGTCGCATTGCCACAATCATGCAAACAATAAAGTCAATATACAGGGACTTTGCAGATACAAAATTATTTAACAGATGTCTACATGGCCACACACAGAACCATAACAAGAGTTTCAACAGTTGTGTGCGGCAACAAGTGCCAAAAACAGTGTTAATTGGAAGGACGGTACTCAAAATATGTGTGATGGATGCTGTCATCTGTTTCAATGATGGTGCAATTAGCAGGACAAAAATAATCGACAAATTGGTCATCTAACCAGGAAATAATACGGTAGTTCCTCCGACTGTCATAGGTCGTCAGCGAGTAGTTGAAAGTGAAAGGCTGCGGAGGCCACCACTGAAGAGTTCAGAGTAAGGAAAGGACTCCTGAAAATGTGTAGAGGATAAAGAAACAGCTGGCCAGCAAGAACATGCTGCTGGAATGTTCTGAAAGAGGCAGTCGGTGAGTCAAAAGCACTGTGAACAGTCTTTTCTCATTTTCTCGAAACTACATTTTCCGAACTTTAGGTACATATATCTTCAATATGGTCTGAGCTATGTTCATCAAATTTCTCCCAAGTGAAGAAAGGTATAGTCTCATTTGATTATGCCTAATACATTGCAGAAAATTTCTATGTATGTCATTCTGTGTATAATTTTAGCGGTAATTTCTGAGCAAAATAATTATGTGGTATAATAAAGATTTTTCTGTTTCCTCAAGTGCACTACAGACTACAAAACGAGAGGCATAATGTATTCCTATGAATGTTGACAGCAGCCTGCCATAGTATGAATTCTGTTAGACTGATGATGCACCAAAAAATAGTACCAGAAATGAAACGAGTGTCATAAAACCACCTATTAGACAAAATGTTTTACTTCTTAAACTATAACTGACAATTTAATAAATTTCCTTGTACAACTTCAGTTAATGTCATTCAGTGTTGGTACAAAACCGCAACTTCCTCCGCATTTCAGGTCACGGGTAACGTGCACCGAAAGCGAAGCATAAAACCTCAGGCCGTTCACGTCCATGTCCCCTTAAACATGTACTTTCGCTAAACATATGGAGGGCAAGCTGAAGTCACCAACAACTATAGTTGTATGAGTTGGGTATGTGTTTGAAACTAGACTCAAGTTTTCTTTCAACTTTTCAGCAGTTGTTGGAAGGTCAGGCCAAGGATCCAATTATTATTTTATTCTGGTTGCTAAGAATGACCTCTGCCAATACTAACTCTCAGGAACTATCTGGTTCAATTTCGCCAAAAGATAAACTACCAGTGACAACCACGCCACCGCCAACTGTATTTAGCCTAACCTTTCTGAACACCGTTAGGTGCTTCGCAAAAATTTCGTCTGAAATAATATCAGGCTTTAGCCGGCTTTCAGTGCCTATAACGACTTGAGCATCAGTGCTTGCTATTAACGCTTGGAGCTCTAGTACTTTCCCTTACACAGCTACGACCATTTACAACAGTTCTACCAAAAAGTGATACCTAGATATAAGTTTTTCCTGTGTTCGGCCTGCACTCTTTGAGACTGAGGCCATTTTTGTGTTTTTCCGAGACCTTCTCACCTAAAAATCGCCCAGTCCACACCACTCAGCCCCGGTTACCCAAATAGCAGCCTCCTGCATGTAATGGTCTCCTGGCCTATTAAGTGGAACCCGAAACCCCCCACCACCCTATGGCACAAGTCGAGGAATCTGCAGCCTACACGGTCGCAGAACCGTCGGTGCCTCTGATTCAGACCCTCCTCTCGGCTGTGTACCTTAGGTACGCAATTGGTCCGGTCGACTATGCTGCAAATGGTGAGCTCTGCTTTCATCTTTCATGCAAGATGGCAGCCTTTACCACTTCTGTTAGCCACTCGAAGTGAGAGAGAATCTCTTTCGATCCAAAGCGACAGACGTACCGACGTGAGCCACCACCTGCAGCTCCACTCTGTGCTCTAAATGATATGCGGTAAGACTCGTTCCACACGTGGAATGACTTCACCTGATATGCACACGGAGTGCACATTGGCTTTCTTCTTCTGCTTGCAGCCATGTCCCAAAGGGACCCCATAACGCGCCTCACATTGGATCTTCCAACTACCAATAATTCCACCGTCTGTGACTGCGTGGATCCTGCAGGTGAGAAGTTTCCTCTGAGGCAAGACAAGCGACTGCATCTGGCTGAGGGACCTTGTCAGTCACAGACAGCTCCTGGAACCTGTCCGTCAGACAAACTGGGGAGGCCTTACGTTCGGGCCTCTGGGAAGTCTTTTACAGCTTGCCAAGCCAAAAGGCGACCTCCTGCTTGACCACAGGTGAGGGGTCAACCTCAGTGCATGCAGTAACTGGGCTGTCCACCGGTACGGACCGATTGGCGGCTTCGTGGGTCTTGCTGGACTTCCGTTGGATCACCACGGCCGATCCACAAAAGTGATGCCCATCCACTGCAGCCTCAAGCTGTGTAACCGAAGCCAACACAGCCTGAAGCGCAGCTCGCATACGCACACAGCAATCACAATCCCTATCCACATTAAAGACCTTGGAAAACTGCACAACCCAGACAAACAAACAACAATCGACTCGCGCTGCGAAATTCTATTGTCGACACAGACGAAAATGCAAGAACTGTGTCTATTGAATTATATTGACAGGCAGAGATCCAGAAACTAAACTACCAAAGGACACACATCCCACTAAAAAATTCGCCACTGGTTAGGTACTTGTAAACTACCACGAAATCGATTTACTTTCCGACAAAAACGAAAATGCGATAACTGCGTCTATTAAATAGGAAATTAACACGAAGAAATCCAAAAACTGAAAAACCAAAGCACACTGATGAAACTATATGATTCGCTCCTATGTAGGAACTCGTAATCGGTTACATCCCTGTTGCTAGTCTTCCTCGGCCGGTGGCTATTGTCTGACTACTTCGTGGCCCACAATTTTGTTGTTAAGCTTAACGCAAATCTCATTTATGATACTCATCATTTCTTTCGTCTTTCTTCAGTTTACTCTCAATTCATACTCTGTGGTCATTAAACTGTTCACTGCACTCAACACTTCCTGCAAGTCTTCTTCACTTTCAATGAGATTAGGAATATCAACTGCGAGTGTTATCATTGATTTCCTTACACCCTCAATTTCAATCCTTCTTTCAAACCTTCCTTTTATTTCACTAATTACTTCTTCGATGTGTAGATGGAACAGCAGGGGTGAAAACTACACCCATGTCATACACCCATTTGAATCCAAACGCTTCGTTCTTCACCTTCCATTCTCATTGTTCCATCGTGGTTGTCGTACATGTTTTATATTACCTGTCTTCCCTTAAAGCATCCACCCGCTTTCTTCGGGATTCTGAACATATTGCATCCTTTTACATTGTCGACTGCTTTTTGCAGATCGAGAAACCATACTATAACTTATGTTTTATGAATATTTAATGTTTCACAGCAATGGCACATCGATAATCTGTCGTAAGCTCTTCATTGGTATGACTTTTCGTGATAATATTACGAAAAAGAACATATTGGTGAGCCTTGCTCACTCCCAACTATGCGTTTTCGTGAACTTGGCTGTCTATCTGCGTTTAGTTTCCCGCCCTTGTTGCGGTTACGCCATGGTTCTTCACCCTGCCACGTGTGGCAGCAGCAATGTGTATCGACATTTGCACCACGTACCATCTTTGGTTTTGTGCATATAGTTTCCGGCTATGGGATCTTCAAGCAGACCGTCGATTTGTGTTTGAGTTCTCATTGGTGGCAAGCAAGTCGTTTGTCAGTCGGTCCATGGCTGTCCCTTGGTTGGGTTCAGACGGATCAAGTGTAGGTGGGCTTACCACCTGTCTCACCTAAGTGAACGAGGGCGGACAGACGCCCTGGAGGCTTCTGAGTGCTGTTGTGTTTGCTGTCTTTCCCACCGGTGTTAAACTGTCTGTTTATAATCTATCATAGCCAATGATAAAACAAAAATTCTTGGTTTTACTGTGTTTTATGTAAGTAAGTTTGAAATCCGGCAAGTCGATATTTGCTGAAAGGTTATTGTCGTTCTGTTTTTTCTTTTAGTCCGGTTTCAGCTACTTAAAACTTTAGATCTATGGTTATATTTTTTAAAATTTTGGAAGATTAATTGCAGGCCTTTATCCTTGGAACCTTATTCTTAAAATTACCTTTGAAGCTTAAACATTGTGGCATTCTGTCTTTGAAAGGTTATGGTAATTTATTTTAAAAACTTGAAAATTTTATTGTGGGCCTTCAGCAATTTCTATTGCATCTTGTTAAGTTTGTCTATCCACCCTTGCCTTGAGGCTTCCAGCCTAGCTTTCAGGAAACATTCCTCACACACAAGTAAAGAAAAGATTTTATGTGGACATGTGTCCGGAAACGCTTAATTTCCATGTTAGAGCTCATTTCAGTTTCGTTCTTCCACCTACGCTCAATGGAGCACGTTATCATGATTTCATACGGGTACTCTACCTGTGCTGCTAGAACATGTGCCTTTACAAGTACGATACAACATGTGGTTCATGCACGATGGAGCTCCTGCACATTTCAGTCGAAGTGTTCGTACGCTTCTCAACAACAGATTCGGTGACCGATGGATTGGTAGAAACGGACCAATTCCATGGCCTCCACGCTCTCCTGACCTCAACCCTCGTGACTTTCATTTATGGGGGCATTTGAAAGCTCTTGTCTACGCAACCCCGTTACCAAATGTAGAGACTCTTCGTGCTCGTATTGTGGACGGCTGTGATACAACACGCCATTCTCCAGGGCTGCATCAGCGCATCAGGGATTCCATGCGACGGAGGGTGGATGCATGTATCCTCGCTAACGGAGGACATTTTGAACATTTCCTGTAACAAAGTGTTTGAAGTCACACTGGTACGTTCTGTTGCTGTGTGTTTCCATTCCATGATTAATGCGATTTGAAAAGGAGTAATAAAATGAGCTCAGCGTTTCTGGACACATGTCCCATATTTTCTTTCTTTGCGTGTCAGGAATGTTTCCTGAAAGTTTGGCCGTACCTTTTTGTAACACCCTGTATATATTATTTTATTTGTAATTGTAACAGCCTGTTTTCAGTCACTGGAATTTAGTTTGTTGAATTTTAAGATTTCTTGTTTGGAGGCCTTCAGCCGTGGAAGATTACGAGTTTGAAACCCGTAGTTGTAAAAGTTCGGCTATGTGCCCCTTTGGTTGTAAATGTTTTATTAAATTACGATAAATTAAAATTTTAATGTGAAACTGACCCCAACCTTACTTGGCCCTTCCCACAATCCTAATCACCTGTTCTGCCCAGCAGGTTTAGCGGGCGTCTCACTGGTAGCAGAGCGCGATTACGCTTGTGCTTACCAACTTATTTGCAATTGGTATCCCGCTTGCGCGCTGCCGTGCTGCAGCCGGTTGACGTCACCTCAGCAGTGATCGGTGAGACAGGTGCGGCCGTCCGATTTCTTGGTGAGGCCCTTAAATGTCTTCAGGATACTATTGGTCTTCTAGAAGGAACCCAACCTAGTGACAGTCAGTTGGGTCGGGTTCGGACACAGTTGGCGCATTTAACTAATCAGGTGGCTGATTTGAGTACATTATATTTGGGAGAGCATCACAAAAAATCGGACGCTGAGTTGGGAACTCTGGTGAGCGCATTGCAGTTTAAGCTTACATGCTTGGAGTTGGATGGGAGGAAGTTCGAAGACAGTGACTTCCGCTATCAGGGGGAACATGGGGGCCAGGCCGGGGGTGGCATTGTTCCAGCGGTATCCAAGTTAGATACCATGTTTGCTAAGTTGCCTAACCCTCTGGCTTATTTCTGTCAGGGTCTGACCAAATTGATTGTAGAGCTGATTGATCAAGTAGAAAATCTATTGTGGTTGTTGGTTCGTCTTGAACAGCACGCTGCCGCTTTTCCCCTTCCGCACCACGTGCTCCTGTCGTTGCTATATCCGCTAACTAGAGGCGAGTTGCAGAACATCCTCTCACGGACCATGGCCGAAGAGTTTACTTTGCAACATTTAAGGGGGCTCGTAATTACTCAAAGATTAACCACTGGGGTTCAGAAACAATTTGAGTGCCGCCACATTTGGGAAATGCAGCGGGCTGACGAGCAGTTTTATCAGTATGTCGATAGAGTCCAAACAGCCTCCTTGGCCTTGCTGATTGCACTACCGTAACGCGAATTAATTTCTATCATTCTCAAGGGAATGCGTGCGGTGGATAAGTTTCATTTTTGCTGCGGTGGATAAGTCGCATTTTGTTTTCCGTAAGCAGCCTGAGACCTGGGGAGAACTCCGTGCCGGCCGAGTGGCCGAGCGGTCCTAGGCGCTACAGTCTGGAACCGCGCGACCGCTACGTCGCAGGTTCGAATCCTGCCTCGGGCATGGATGTGTGTGATGTCCTTAGGTTAGTTCGGTTAAGTAGTTCTAAGTTCTATGGGACTGATGACCTTAGAAGTTAAGTCCCATATTGCTCAGAGCCATTTGAACCAGAACTCCGTGATGTGGTTGTAGCAGCATCCGCATTACCCCTTGAGAGCCACGGGCGTCGGGAGGTTGCACGGCGCGATATAGCGGACGATTCCGGATTAACGACATCCGTGGAAGTTAGCAAAAGGGAACCCAGACGTTGTTTCAGAAGCGGCAGTACAGCTCATTTGGTACGCTCTTGTGATCAGCCTCGTGCTCTTAGAGTTAATAGATGACGCTGGGTAGGTACGCGAAACCGGGTTCGAACCTTTAGGCCTTGGTGTACTCGCGTGGTCACCCCGGCATCATCCCCTTTGCCTTATGTTTGTTCTCGGGTAGGTGGTGAGCCCGTTTGCGCTCTCTTGGCTTCCGGTAGTCATTGAGTTTTGAGTGATTTTTGGAATTTAGGCATCTTACTAGACTTCGTTCGGTCCCATCCCCGGTGCAGAGATGTCGGGTGGTCAATGGCCAGGCGTTATCTTTGCAGGGTTGGGTCATGGCCTGTATCTTTAGCTTTGGTTATGGGACTGCCTGTTAATCTAATATTGGGGTGCGATTTCATTTATAAAACGGGGCTCATTTTGGATTATTCCACACCCACCTTTTCCTTTAACTCCCCTCCTGGTGCAAAGTTTGGCCTTTGCGAATGCGTTAAACCTGGTGTATGGCCAACTTCAGGGACCTTCGGCGTAGAGGTTGCAGCTAATGAATTTGATCTGGCTCATCTCTTGCCTAATCAGGCGTCTCAGCTACGCTATTTGTTGCACAGTTTTTCTCAACTGCTTAGCGATAACCTGAGTGTCACCAGCGTTCTTGAATATCATATCTGTTTGTCTGATGACACCCCCATTAGGCAGTCTCCATACCGCCTCTCACCCCCGAAGGTTAAGATACTCAGGATTCAGATATCACAGATGCTGGAACAATGATACCGCCTCTCACCCCCTAAGGTTAAGATACTCAGGATTTAGATATCTCAGATGCTGGAACAATGAGTCATCAGACCCTCTACTTCTGCTTATGCTTCTCCAATTTTTCTTGTACCTAAGGACCAGGGGCGGGATTTCAGACCTGTCATTGACTATCGGCGTTTGAACGCCATGGTTGTATTCGAATCAGTACCTTTCCCGGATCTGCATAATTCTTTTACTTTCTTTTCCGGTGCTAATTGGTTTACTGTTCTTGATTTGAATCAGGCCTATTATCAAATTCCGTTGGCTGAGGAATGTAAACATGTCACTGCCTTTTGTACTGATTGGAACTTGTTCGAGTGTAACAGAGTCCTCTTTGGGTCAGCTACCGGAGCGGCGGTGCTTACTCGTTTATTGAATAATATTCTTGGGGACTTGAAGTTAGTCTGTGTCTATAATTATTTGGGCGACTTCGTTATCTATAGTCGTTCGTTTGAGGATCATTTGGAGCATATCCGGCAGGCTATTTTCAAGTTACAGCGAGCTACTCTAACTGTGAAACCTAGTAAAATTACGCTAGCTAGGCGGGAGGTATCTTTCTTAGGGCGTGTACCTCGGGTCAGAGTATTCGCATTGACCAAGAGCGGACGAAAGCCCTGCGGGCATTGCCTGCTCCTGTTGATAAGCGGTGAATTGCTAGATTTATACGCATGGCAAATTACTTTAGGCGTATTGTGCCAATTTTGCTCAGTTGGCGGCACCCTTAAATCAGTTACGCCATAAAGGCGTGCGTTTTGAATGGGGACCTGCCCAGGAGGCCGCCCTTGAGCATATTAAGACAGCGATAGCCAACCCACCGGTTCTTGGAGTACCCGATTTTAGTAAAAGGTTTATCGTGCAGACTGATGCTCCTAATGCCAAGTTCAAGTACTTCGGGATTCGAATTAACCCCTTCCTGGGTTAAGCTTGAGGGGGGGGGGGAGGTTGAGCCGTGCTCGCTCCCAACCATACGTTTACGTAAACTTGGCTGTCTACCTGTGTTTGGTTTCCCGCCCTTGTTGCGGTTACCCCGTGGTTCTTCCTCCTTCCGAGTGTGGCAGCAACGATGTGTATCGATATTTGCACCGTGTACCATCTATGGTTTTGTGCATATGTTTTCAGCTAGGGGTTCTGCAAGCAGGCTGTCGGTTGCTGCGGACCAGGGAAGTTATCTACACGCGGTGCAGTCGGCTGGATCCGCTAGCGGTCTCTGCGCAGTGTCGGAAAATATGTGGAGCTGTCCGATCGCTGCGAGCTTCGTGGATCACCGACCCAAGACGTCAAAGTTGAGTAGTGGTTTCAAGTACCCAAGCCCCGTCCATTCATGCTGTGTGGTTCGTTTCGGTTCGTTGTTGGGGAGGTTTTCCTGTGAGCAACACAGAGTGTTTGTATTGTTGAAATTCAGCTGCCTTGCGGTGGAATTAACTATATTGGTTGACTATAATTCAAGTGCATCAGCGGAATTTTCTGCCTTGTGGCCTTTAGTGTTCCGGTTACCTGCCCTGGCCACTAACGTAATTTCAGGCAGTGTCCTTTCGTCACTTGTTATCGCTGTCCAACACGGTGTGTAATTTTGACAGGTTAATACATATACATATTGGATTGTGGATAATCACGCCCTTAACATTTCGTGTTTGAATTCTCATGTAACGATTGGTGGCAAGCAAGTCGTTTGTCGGTCGGTCCATGGCTGTCCCTTGGTTGGGTTCAGACGGATCAAGTGTAATTGGGCTCACCAGCTGTCTCACCTAAGTGGAAGAGGGCAGACCGACCTCCTGGAGGCTTCTGAGTGCTGTTGTCTTTGCTGTCTTTCTCGCCAGTGTTAAATTGTATATAATCTATCATAGCCAATGATAAAAGAAAAATTCTTGGTTTTACTGTGTTTTATGTAAGTAAGTTCGAATTCCGGTAAGTCAATATTTGCTGAAAGGTTATTGCCATTGTGTTGTCTTTTCTTTCAGTCCAGTTTCAGCTACTTCAGACTTAAGGCTTATGGTTATATTTTTTTTTAATTCTGGATAATTAATTGTGGGCCTTCAGCATTGGAACCTTACTCTTAAAATTACCTATCAAGCTTAAACATTGCACCCTTCTACCTTTAAAAGGTTATGGTAATTTATTTTAAAATCTTGAAAACTTTACTGTGGGGTTTTAGACGTTTGTATTGCATCTTGTTTATGTTTGTCTATCCACCCTTGCCTTGAGGTTTTCAGCCTTACTTGTAATTGTAACCGCCTGTTTTCAGTCACTGGAATTTAGTTTGTTGAATTTTAAGATTTCTTGTTTGGAGGCCTTCAGCCGTGGAAGATTACGAGTTTGAAACTCGTAGTTGTAAAAGTTCGCATATGTGCCGCTTTGGTTGTAAATGTTTTATTAAATTACAATAAATTACAATTTTAAGGTGAAACTGACCCCAGCCTTATTTGGCCCTTTCCACAATCCTGATCACCCGTTCTGCCCAGCGGGTTTAGCGGGTGTCTGAAATGGTAGTTACATGCTTTCCATATTTGGTGCTTTTAGTATTGTAACTTGCGCACCCTTAAAGTTTGCCGTTTCAGTGCGTCGGCACATTGAAATGATGATGTGGTGGTGATGACTACGAGTCCCCAACCGCGGAAATTCGGCCGCCAGGTTGCAGGTCTTTTCAGTTGACACCATACTGGGCGACTTGGGTGTCGATCGTTATGAGGACAACACAACGCCCAGTCTCCGGGCGGAGAAAATCGCCGACACGGCCGGGAATCGAACCTAGGTCTGCTGCATGGCTGTCAGGTGCTATGACCACTCTCCTAGGGGAGGGGGAGGGGGGACATACATTTAAGATTTATCACAAATGCGTCGTTATGGTATAGATAAACGTCATAAAGTGACGGCGATTAAATCATAGAGTACTTGGCAAAATAAAGACTTAGAGTGAGGCTGCCGTCTGATGAATCGATGTATGTGTTAAGGCGTAAAGCAACTGAAGGTTTGCGCTCTATTTTGTACGTTCGTTTTTTATTCACCTTCATGTTATCTATAAGATTGTGAGACTTTGTTATGAATTTCACAGACATATGTTCTATAATATTTGATACTGTGTATAATAAAAGCTCTCTCGCTTCAGGAGTAACTTTGTTCGATTTTGTAATTATTCCAAGGAACATGGTCCAATGAATGCAAGAATGCTTCTTGCTCTCTGCGTCACTGGCGAATTTTTTACAACTGAATACTCCGTAATTTAATTATACAATTTTTTTCCAGATTGTGGGCGGCATCATTACAGAAACTCTTGTAGTAATACGGCATTGAACAAATGATCATTTTACTTAATCTGCAAGAGAATGTGCAGTGCTTGCAGTAGAAGATCCAGATCTTCTTTTCAAGTCTTTTGTATTTTACGTATTCCAGAAATTCTGCTACTGAACGGAAGTAGTTACTTTTTAAGATTGCTCTTAGCGTTTTACTAAAATGTGAGAATGATAAAATAACTTTTGTCTTATGTGGAACACCATTGTATATTCCTACTGCGCTACTCGTAACAAAAGTTTGAATGGGAGTTTGATCCGTCACTGACTGGACATGGACTATAGTCTTTTGGCTTGTTTCATGTTCTTGGATACTGGATTTATTTACATATGCTACAGGAGAACAGTATGGATAGCGTAGGCAGCCCGCATCTCGTGGTCGTGCGGTAGCGTTCTCGCTTCCCACGCCCGGGTTCCCGGGTTCGATTCCCGGCGGGGTCAGGGATTTTCTCTGCCTCGTGATGGCTGGGTGTTGTGTGCTGTCCTTAGGTTAGTTAGGTTTAAGTAGTTCTAAGTTCTAGGGGACTTATGACCACAGCAGTTGAGTCCCATAGTGCTCAGAGCCATTTGAACCATTTGATAGCGTAGGGACAATGAAGCAAACGAGAGATCTTGTCCCGCAACGAAGCAGTTTTATGTGCGTCCATTTCGTAAACAAACTATGTGATGTGTGTTCCAGATAGAGGCAACTGCCGTTGGAGAACGCTGCGTTCGCAAATCATGATGAGGGACACGTTCCGCGTGGTGTATCAGATCGTTTCTGGGCGAGCACCAACTACAAAGGAAACCCGTTTCATTAAATTCTCTGCTGGGCTCACAGCTTGAATAAGGCCATAATATTATATATTCTTTACGCTGATTAGCCACAACACTTTGACTACGTACCTATTACCGGTATGTCCACCTCTGGCACGGGTAACGGCGTCGACGCGTCGTGGCGTGGAAGCAATGAGGCTTTGCTAGGTCGCTGGAGGGAACCCGCACCACATCTGCGCACAAGCACACACACACACACACACACACACGCACAAATCACCTAATTCCAGTAAATTCCGTGGAGGGGGGCGTTGAGCTCTGACGCCATGTTCAATCATATCACGGACATGCTCGATGGGCTGGCGAGCTGAGGGACCAGCACTTCAATTGGAACTCACCACTGTGTTCCTCGAACCACTCTATCACACTCCTGACCTTGAGATATGACGCGTTATATCTTGATGAAAAATGCAACTGCCGTCAGGAAACATGATCAGCACGAAGGGGTTTACGTGGTCTGCAAGCAGTGTACGATAGTCGTTGGTCACCATGGTGCCTTGCACGAGCTCCATTGGACCCATGGATGCCGAGGTGAATGTTCCCCAGAGCATAATGTAGACGCCGCTAGCTTGTCTCCGTCCCGCAGCACAGGTGTCAAGGAGATGTTCCCTCGGAAGACGACGGATTTGCGCCCACCCATCGGCATGGGAAAGAAGGTATCGGCATTCATCAGATCATGTAACGCTCTACCATTGCACCAACGTTCTTTGTCGAGGGTCACATACGGATATCAGTCGTAGTTGCCGATGTCGTGGTGTTATCATTGGCACATACAAGGTCAACGGCTGCGGAGGCCCGTCTTCAGGAGCGTTCGGTTCAACGTGTGTTTAGACACACTTGTACTCTGCCCATTGTTAAAATTTGATGTTAGTTCCTCCACAGTTCGCTGCCTGTCCAGTTTTACCAGTCCGCCCAACTTACGCCTTCCGATATCTGTAATGAACGACGTGTGGACGTGGTTGGTTTCGACATGTGTAGAAGGCTCTCACCGCAGCTCTCCTCGAACACCCGACAAGCCATGTAGTTTCCGAAATGCTCGTGGCGAGCCTCTCGGTCATAACAAACTCAGATAGATTGCGCGCCTTCCCCATTCTGCAGCCGGCCGCGGTGGTCTCGTGGTTCTAGGCGCTCAGTCCGGAACCGTGCGACTGCTACGGTCGCAGGTTCGAATCCTGCCTCGGGCATGGATGTGTGTGATGTCCTTAAGTTAGTTAGGTTTAAAGTAGTTCTAAGTTCTAGGGGACTAATGACCACAGCTGTTAAGTCCCATAGTGCTCAGAGCCAACCCATTCTACTCGCGGACAGCACGCTCCCATACTACATGCACAGTGCGTTTGTCTGACTAGCAGTAATTCCTCGCCAGATGACACTGCGATAGCCTGATGTGTTTATAATGACAGTAGGTCGATGTTCATAACATTCTGGTTGATCAGCGTATATGTTGTTGTTGCATATATCGGTTTGGCTTGGGTTTTGTCATCTCTTTCTAATGATATGTCTTTATGTGTGCTGTCTGCTTTAGGTTCAGTATGGTCTTGGTAGATTTTGAGTACTATATCTAGGTCGACATTAGTTTTTTTGTGCTGCACATTGGAGTGTTGTAATTTCATTTTTTATTGCTTGTAAATTTATTATTCTATTGATCATCGATTTAAGAAATGTGTGTTCATGCGGCCTAGGATGTCTTTAGTTTTAATTGATGATGATGTCTGTAGGTTTTCTGCAAATTTCAAATTCTTGTTGCTTATTATCATTGCTTATTTTTAGGACTAAGAAAGTGATGGGTTTGTTGTTTCTCTTTCTATTATAATTTTATTTTGGGTGCAAATTGTTTAATTGCTCGTTAACTGCTTCTATATCCGTGTTGTCTCCGTTTGTTAGTAGTAATATATCGTCTACATACCGACACTAGCAGATAATTTTGGTGAGGAATGGAGAATTGGAGGCGAAAAATTTTTCTTCTTGTGCGTTGAGAAATATGTGTGCAGTGGTACCTGCAGTGTAATTTCCCATCGCTGCACTGAGTGAGGTGGCGCAGTGATTTACACACTGGACTCGCATTCGGAAGGACGACAATTCAATCCCGCTTCTTGTCATGCTGGTTAGGTTTTCCGAGATTTCCCTAAATCGCTTCAGGCAAATGCCGGGGTGGTTCCTTTGTTAGGGCACGGCCGATTTTCTTCCTTATCCTTCACTAATCTGATAAGACCGATAACTTCACTTTTTGGTCCCCTCCCCCAAAGAAACCAACGAACCAACCCATTGCCACGCCGTCTTCCTGTGTGTATATTTTCTTGGCAAAGTCAAATTAGTTTTGTGCTAGAGTGATCTGTAGTAATTTTATGATTTCATAAGTTTCAAATAGTAGTTGCCCTACTATATCTCAAGAGGGCTCCTTTTACAGTTTCAGTTATCTCAACCATTGGCATGTTTGTACACAAATTTCTTATATCGGAAGAGATGAAATTGCCTGTTTGGGGTATTTGTACTTTATTTTACGCGCTAAGGTTTGTCAGCTTTATGTTGCGTATTATGTACAGTATGTGTACAGTATGCCAACGACCTTGCCTCAGTGGTAACAACGGCTCCCATCAGATTACCGAAGTTAAACGCTGTCGGGCTGGGCTAACAATTGGATGGGCGACCATCCGGTATGCCAAGCGCTGTTGACAAGCGGAATCCACTCAGCTCTTATGAGGCAAACTGAGGAGCTGCTTGATTGAGAAATAGCGGCTCAGTTCTCATAAACTGACATGCGGCCGGGAGAGCAGAGTGCTGCGCACATGCGCCTCCCTATCCACATCCAGTGATGCCTGTGGACTGAGGATGACACGGCGGCTGGTCGGTACCGCTGACCCTTCATAGTCAATTTGGGCGGAGTTTAGTTTAGTTTTAGTTTTGTGTGCGTTGTTTGTTCAATAATGTGGTCAAATTTTTTGCCTACGATATACGTCGGGCTGTCTACAGACTTTGTTATTGGATGGATCGGAATATGGTCCTTGTGTCTCTTTGATTGTGATCGCAAAGTTGGTGTATATCGATCCATTATTTACTTCACAGTGTACTTGCAAACATAAAGCACCATTGTAACAATTTGTCATTTTACAACTGTCGAAAACTAACACGAAACTTCTATCTATGATCTATGTTGACAATCTCCCCCATGAACAATGGACCTTGCCGTTGGTGCGGAGGCTTGCGTGGCTCAACGATACAGATAGCCCTACCGTAAGTGCAACCACAAAGGAGGGGTATGTGTTGAGAGGCCAGACAAACGTGTGGTTCCTGAAGAGGGGCAGCAGCCTTTTCAGTCGTTGCAGGGGCAACAGTCTGGATGATTGACTGATCTGGCCTTGTAACACTAACCAAAAAGGCCTTGTTGTACTGGTACTGCGAACGGCTGAAAGCAAGGGGAAACTACAACCGTAATTTTTCCCGAGGGCATGCAGCTTTACTGTATGGTTAAATATGATGACCTCCTCTTGGGTAAAATATTCCGGAGGTAAAATAGTTCCCCTTCGGATCTGCGGACGGGGACTACTCAGGAGGACGTTGTTATCAGGAGAAACGGTTCAAATGGCTCTGAGCACTATAGGACTCAACTTCCGAGGTCATCAGTCCCCTAGTACTTAGAACTACTTAACCCTAACTAACCTAAGGACATCACACACATCCATGCCCGAGGCAGGATTCGAACCTGCGACCGTAGCGGTCCCACGGATCCAGCGCCTAGAACCGCACGGCCACTCCGGCCGGCTATCAGGAGAAAGAAAACTGGCATTCTACGGGTCGGTGCGTGGAAAGTCAGATCCTGTAATCGGACAGGTAGGTTAGAAAATTTAAAAAGGGAAATGGATACGTTAAAGTTAGATGTAGTGGGAATTAGTGAAGTTCGTTCGCAGGAGGAACAAGACTTCTGGTCAGATGAATACAGGGTTATAAATACAAAATCAAATAGGGGTATGCAGGAGTAGCTTTAATAATGAATAAAAAATAGGAATGCGGGTAAGCTGCTACAATCAGCATAGTGAACGCATTAGTGTGGCAAATATAGATACGAAGCCTACGCCGACCACAGTAGTAAAAGTTTATACGCCGACTAGCTCCGCAGATGACGAAGACATTGATGAAATGTGTGATGAGATAAGAGAAATTATTCAGATAATGAAGGGAGACGAAAATTCTATAGTCATGGGTGACTGGAATTCGATAGTAGGAAAATGCAAAGAAGGAAACGTAGTAGGTGAATATGGAATGGGGATAAGGAATGAAAGAGGAAGCCGCCTGGCAGAATTTTGCACAGAGCATAACTTAATCATAGCTAACACTTGGTTCAAGAATCATAAAAGAAGAGTGTATAAATGTAAGAAGCGTGGAGATACTGACAGGTTTCCGATAGATTATATAATGGTAAGACAGAGATTTAGGAACCAAGTTTCAATTTGTAAGACATTTCCAGGGGCAGATGTGGACTCTGACCACAATCTATTGGTTATGAACTGTAGATTAAAACTAAAGAACGTGCAAAGAGGTGGGAATTTAAGGAGATAGGACCTGGATAAACAGACAGAATCAGAGGTTATAGAGAGTTTCAGGGAGAGCATCAGGGAACGATTGCCAAGAATGGGAGAAAGAAATACAGTAGGAGAAGAATGGGTAGCTTTGACAGACGAAATAGTGACGGTAGCAGAGAATCAAGAAGGTAAAGAGACGAGGGCTAATAGAAATCCTTGGGTAACAGAAGATATACAGAATTTAATTGATGAAAGGAGAAAAATGCAAACATGCAGTAAATGAAGCAGGCAAAAAGGAATACAAACGTATCAAAAATGAGATCGACAGGAAGTGTAAAATGGCTAAGCAGGGATGGCTAGAGGACAAATGTGAGGATGTAGAGGCGTATATCACTAGGGGTAAGATAGATACTGCCTACAGGAAAATTAGAGAGACCTTTGGAGAAAAGAGAACCACTTGCATGAATATCAAGAGCTCAGATGGAAACCCAGTTCTAAGCAAAGTAGGGAAAGCAGAAAGGTGGAAGGAGTATATAGAGTGTCTATACAAGGGCGATGTTCATGAGGACAATATTATCTAAATGGAAGAGGATGTAGATGAAGACGAAATGGGAGATATGCTACTGCGTGAAGAGTTTGACAGAGCACTGAAATACCTGAGTCGAAAAAAGGCCCCGGGAGTAGCCAACATTCCATTAGAACTACAGATAGCCTTGGGACAGCCAACCCTGACAAAACTCAACCATCTGGCGAGTAAGATGTATGAGACAGGCGAAATACCCTCAGACTTTAAGAAGAATATAATAATTCCAATCCCAAAGAAAGTAGGTGTTGACAGGTGTGAAAGTTGCCGAACTATCAGTTTAATAAGCCACGGGTGCAAAATACTAACACGAAAACTGGTAGAGGCCGACCTCGGGGAAGATCAGTTTGGATTTCGTAGAAATGTTGGAACACGTGAGGCAATACTGACCCTATGACGCATCTTAGAAAATAGATTAAGGAAAGGCAAAACTACGTTTCTAGTATTTGTGGACTTAGAAAAAGCTTTTAACAATGTTGACTGGAATACTCTCTTTCAAATTCTGAAGGAAGCAGGGGTAAAATACAGGGAGCGAAAGGCCTTTTACATTTTGTACAGAAACCAGATGGCAGTTATAAGAGTCAAGGGGCATGAACAGGAAGCAGTGATTGGGAAGGGAGTGAGACACGGTTGTATCCTAACCCCAATGTTATTGAATCTGTATATTGAGCAAACAGTAAAGGAAACAAAAGATAAATCCAGAGTAGGAATTGAAATCCATGGAGAAGAAATTAAAACTTTGAGGTTCGCCGACGATATTGTAATTCTGTCAGAGACAGCAAAGGACTTGGAAGAGCAGTTGAACGAAATGTACAGTGTCTTGAAAAGAGGGTATAAGATGAACATCAACAAAAGCAAAACGAGCATAATAGAATGTAGTCGAATTAAATTGGGTGATGCTGAGGGTATTAGATTAGGAAATGAGACACTTAAAGTAGTAAATGAGTTTTCCTATTTGGGGAGCAAAATAACAAATGTTGGTCGAAGTAGAGAGGATATAAAATGTAGATTGGCAATGCAAGGAAAGGGTTTCTGAAGAAGAGAAATTTGTTAACATCGAGTATAGATTTAAGTGTCGGGAAGTCTTTTCTGAAAGTATTTGTATGGAGTGTAGCCATGTATGGAAGTGAAACGTGGACGATAAATAGTTTAGAGAAAAAGAGAATAGAAGCTTTCGAAATGTGGTGCTACAGAAGGATGCTGAAAATTAGATGGGTAGATCACATAACTAATGAGGATGTACTGAATAGAATTGGGGAGAAGAGAAATTTGTGGCACAACTTGACTAGAAGAAGGGATCGATTGGTAGGACATATTCTGAGGCATCAAGGGATCACCAATTTAGTATGGGAGGGCAGCGCGGAGGGTAAAAATCGTAGAGGGGGACCAAGAGATGAATACACTAAACAGAGTCAGAAGGATGTAGGTTGCAGTAGGTACTGGGAGATGAAGAAGCTCCACAGGATAGAGTAGCATGGAGAGCTGCAGCAACTACGTAGACGTAGAATAATATGACACATAAGTCTAATGTCAACAGGAGCACTTGAAAACGGCAAACATGCCGAAACAAATTTGTCGTAAACCTATTTAATCAAAAAGAAACAAACAATGTACAGCTAATTTTGTCGAAAATATAAAGAAGGAAACACGTTTTTTAGCGCTCAGTGCTAAGAAACGCGGCCCATGAGGACGGCTCAAATGTTCTGTCGGATCTGTTTGTTCGAATCAACTCTTCTGTGCCGCTTGTAGCGCGGCCTTAGCGCCACATTCGAATATATTGTCACCTGTGCAACGACATCGTTGACGGCAGGGGTAACTGGTGTCACGATCTTGTTACGTTGTCTGGTGCAGTGGTGTCTCGTTAGATGTTGCTCTACTGCTTGCTTGCAGCGTAGTGCGGCGGCTTTGCACAACAGCACGTGCGTACCCGTATGGGGCTCCACGGTAGTGTGCGCCGAGCGAAGGTGAACAATGCCACGTCGCCCAACAGCGGACACGCTCGCTTGCAGAGTGTGGTCACGCGCACACAGGTTGGCAAGTCGCACGGTGCACAAACAGGATGCCATTACTTTAGTGCTCATTTACAACATGCAGCACGCAATGAGGCTCGCGCTAAAACGAACGGGACGAGATACATATCGTTAAATGTGACACAAGCCACAGTGAGTGCTTTTGTAAGCGGCCTACACTGTTTTAACTTAAACCATATTTCGCTTATTGCTGCTGTTCTTTGTTCCTGCTGTGATAATCTTTATTTCTGACTTCAAAATTACATGGGTTCACTTCGTATAGTCCAGTTACACAGTCCAGTCACATAAATGTGACCACCTGTGAAAATCCGAAGTAACCACCTTTTGCAGCACGGTCCACTGCGAGGCGTGCAATAAGAGAGTCAGTGAGGTTCTGGAAGATACCGACAGGGATGTGCAGCCATAGCGACTCCTGTGCCGTGGCCGATAAGGCTGGGTTTCTCGGTCGAAGAACCATGGTGTGAACAGCCCTATCGAGGTGGTCTCCCAGATTCTCGGTTGGGTTTAAATGCGGTAAGTCTGGTGGCGAGAAGACTACGGTTGACATATCCTGGTGTTTTTCGAACAACGCACGTGAGGCACTTTGCATTGTCCTGCTGGTAGATGTCATTGTGCCGAGGAGAAACATACTGTATATAGTGGTGGACATGGGCTCCAAGAATTTTATTCATTGTACCTTCCAGAACACCGAGCGAAGCGGCGCAGTAGTTATCACACTGTATTCGCAATCGGAAGGACGACGGTTCAAACCCGTGTTCGGTCACGCTGTTTAGATTTTCCGAGACCCTAAATCACTTCAGGCAATTGCCAGGACGGTTCCTTCGAAAGGGCATGGCCGACTCCTTCCCTAATCCGATGGGACTGATGACCTCGCTGCCTGGTCCCCTCCCCCAAATCAACCAACCAACCAACCTGCCAAAATGACGGGATCACCCGGGGAATGGCACGAAAACATTCCCCAGATCATAACGCTATCTCCTCGGGCATGGACCCTTACGACGACTGTTGCAGGGCTGTACACGCCAATGACGATCTCTCTGTTGCATGTCTATTCATTTCCATAGCTGTGGTTCACTCCTGCCATCTGTGGCCTCTGATGCGCCACAGTTGCTTCATTGCCGGTGTTCGATAGCGCCATTTTGCCATGCACGGTGTACTTTAACCACGGCGGTACGCAAACAGTTTACGGATTTAACCGTTTTGGAAATACATCCACCCTTGGTCCGAGAACCAACCTTGATGCCCTTTTTGACGTCAGATAAATCGCTCCGTTTGCGCTTTACATCAACGACTGCGATTTTTCCCGCGGTCCCGGACTCGCTTTATATACGCTCCAATGACAGTGATGTTGCATGTCGTCTGTCAGTGGTTATTGCACGTTGAAGTCGAACACAGGCGTTGGTCATAATAATATGACTGGACTGTGTAAAATGCTACCGCGTTCTATGCACCAAGTTGCTCTAGGGAACCTGGTCAGTGCGCCACAGGAACTGTGAAGTGCATAGGTGTAGACGGCTTGAAAGCTCACACCTGATTACGCTTCGGCTGCTATCGGCAGTATTCATGTAACACAGTATGCAGTTAATGGACGAAACTTCGGTTCCATACAAGTCAAACTGCAGCAGTCTTATTTACGTAGGAACAGCCAATGTTGGACGTGGACCTGATGATCAACGAAGACAGTATTCCCTGGAAGACTTAAACCAAGCACCTTGACAAGGGACTTATCTTCAGAACACATGTCAAGGAGAAGAAAAAGATGACACAAAAAATGTAACAAATGCCGTGATGTCGAATTTTCTCAGCAAACATCTCAGCACGGCAACGAAGCTGAAACTGTTCAAGGCGACGATACAGCCCATTCTCCTACATGGCAGTGTGGCAAGGAGAACGACCTGGAACTCTGACATTAAAAACTCTCCGGATTCTCAAGAACAAATGCCTTAAATGGTGTTTAGGTCTCTCATGGTGGGAGACCGGCTCACGGGAGTCTTCACGAAAAATACCTTTGCGAAAAGATACGCGACCAAGTAACTACCAGGTTCCAACGGGTAGACGACTTACATGTTTTCCTGCAACGTAGGCACCACCGAACCACGTCCACGACATAGATACGACGTCTCCCGAAAACTGAGGATCGCTAACGCAAGAATCTAAAAATGGTTCAAATGGCTCTGAGCACTATGCGACTTAACTTCTGAGGTCATCAGTCGCCTAGAACTTAAAACTAATTAAACCTAACTAACCTAAGGACATCACACACATCCATGCCCGAGGCAGGATTCGAATCTGCGACCGTAGCGGTCGCGCGGTTCCAGACTGAAGCGCCTAGAACCGCTCGGCCATCCCGGCCGGCCCGCAAGAATCTGCTCTGCCTTGTGGTTACCCAGATGTTCAGCTATGTTCAACCTGTGTATTGTGTGCATTGGACCGGGGAACTAGAAACGATGGAGAGGCTTCGTCCCGCCATAGCCCTGAGTGGTTCACAACCCCACAACAGGCCACAGCAGTCCACCCACCCAACCGCCGCCCCACACCGAACACAGGGTTATTATGCGGTTCAGCTCCCAGTTGACCCCCAGGGAAAGTCTCATACCAGGCGAGTGTAACCCCAAATGTTTGTATGACAGAATAAATATGGCGTACGCGTACGTGGAGACGTGTAACTGAGGCTGTATAAGTGGAACCAGTCCGCATTCGCCGAGGCAGATGGAAAACCGCCTTGACATCGAAATAAGTGTCCACGGAATAGAAAAGCAACTGGAATCACTCAATAGAGGAAAGTCCACTGGACCTGACGGGATACCAATTCGATTCTACACAGAGTACGCGAAAGAACTTGCACCCCTTCTAACAGCCGTGTACCGCAAGTCTCTAGAGGAACGGAGGGTTCCAAATGATTGGAAAAGAGCACAGATAGTCCCAGTCTTCAAGAAGGGTCGTCGAGCAGATGCGCAAAACTATAGACCTATATCTCTGACGTCGATCTGTTGTAGAATTTTAGAACATGTTTTTTGCTCGAGTATCATGTCGTTTTTGGAAACCCAGAATCTACTATGTAGGAATCAACATGGATTCCGGAAACAGCGATCGTGTGAGACCCAACTCGCTTTATTTGTCCATGAGACCCAGAAAATATTAGATACAGGCTCCCAGGTAGATGCTATTTTTCTTGACTTCCGGAAGGCGTTCGATACAGTTCCGCACTGTCGCCTGATAAACAAAGTAAGAGCCTACGGAATATCAGACCAGCTGTGTGGCCGGATTGAAGAGTTTTTAGCAAACAGAACACAGCATGTTGTTATCAATGGAGAGACGTCTACAGACGTTAAAGTAACCTCTGGCGTGCCACAGGGGAGTGTTATGGGACCATTGCTTTTCACAATATATATAAATGACCTAGTAGATAGTGTCGGAAGTTCCATGCGGCTTTTCGCGGATGATGCTGTAGTATACAGAGAAGTTGCAGCATTAGAAAATTGTAGCGAAATCCAGGAAGATCTGCAGCGGATAGGCACTTGGTGCAGGGAGTGGCAACTGACCCTTAACATAGACAAATGTAATGTATTGCGAATACATAGAAAGAAGGATCCTTTATTGTTTGATTATATGATAGCGGAACAAACACTGGTAGCAGTTACTTCTGTAAAATATCTGGGAGTATGCGTGCGGAACGATTTGAAGTGGAATGATCATATAAAATTAATTGTTGGTAAGGCGGGTACCAGGTTGAGATTCATTGGGAGAGTGCTTAGAAAATGAAGTCCATCAACGGAGGAGGTGGCTTACAAAACACTCGTTCGACCTATACTTGAGTATTGCTCATCAGTGTGGGATCCGTACCAGATCGGTTTGACGGAGGAGATAGAGAAGATCCAAAGAAGAGCGGCGCGTTTCGTCACAGGGTTATTTGGTAACCGTGATAGCGTTACGGAGATGTTTAATAAACTCAAGTGGCAGACTCTGCAAGAGAGGCGCTCTGCATCGCGGTGTGGATTGCTCGCCAGGTTTCGAGAGGGTGCGTTTCTGGATGAGGTATCGAATATATTGCTTCCCCCTACTTATACCTCTCGAGGAGATCTAGAATGTAAAATTACAGAGATTAGAGCGCGCACGGAGGCTTTCAGACAGTCGTTCTTCCCGCGAACCATACGCGACTGGAACAGGAAAGCGAGGTAATGACAGTGGCACGTAAAGTGCCCTCCGCCACACACCGTTGGGTGGCTTGCGGAGTATAAATGTAGATGTAGATGTAAAAACTATCCACAGGCTGGCTGGCACACCGGACCTCGACACTAATCCACCGCGTGGATTCGTGCTTGGGAAAGGCACGCCTTCCCGCTCGGGAAGCAGCGGCTTAGACCGCGCCGCTAGCCGTTCGGGCTCACATTCAACCTTAGTGCAGTTCAACGTTCAGCCCTGTTACATTTACGATTACAGAGTTGGAAAGGAGTCACTTGAGTGCCCACAGCCCTCTAAAAATGTCAAATAAAGAGAAAATTTCCTTCTATCACCTTTCCTAGAAGCAGAGACCGCTGACGGCGGTAAGAATTCAGTAGCTGCACACATAAAAAAGTACATGTGTGTATCCGCAGCCTCCAGATGCTTAATAAACGTAAACGTGGTCCGTAGTGGGCTGGAATGCGATGCTTATTTAATTGAGCGATTAGCTAACTTCGACTAAGCCTCACTGTCAAGAACCTGTAACACCAACAGGCAAAAGCACTACATTTTCTGCGTATATCGCCATGCATAAATGACATTTTACACACCTCCATTAAGATGAAACATTACTGTACAAATTTATTACTTACTTTTGTAACGTTATGTATTTCATATCATTTTCAAATCACTCTTGATTACAAGTAAAATGTGGCCACAATTCGTCATTTTACGAAAGGATCCACACTACAGTGACACCTTTTAAGATTGTATTCTGAACTTTGCTCTTTGTACAACAACATGGTAACTGACAGCAGCTGTTAATTTGTTGTCACAGACACTTATTCATTCAGAGACTTTTAAGACTCTCCATAGTACATATCATAGGCATGATACTATATTGTAGGCGTGCCATACTTAGTTGAAGTCATGCGTAAAAACAGTCAGAATGCATTACGGGCATACAAATGGACATAAAATATTGTATACAATACGCGGCGTATCACCGGACGAGTTATATTGTCTTAAACACTCTGTTAACAAAAATATATATGAGGCACGTACAAAATTCCGCAATTAATTGTAGTAGAATACTCCTTCAATTGCTGGCGTGCCAGGTATAACGATTGCCTTGTATTGTAAGTCATCAGATTCTGAATGCTATTTCTAGACACACAGAAGCCAGACCTGACTATTTGCAGAAAAAGATAATCGAGGGAATTTTTTATTTTAAGTAGTAACCAATACACAATGCGTGAAAGGGTGGTAGCCAAATGTCACCTGCGTTATAAAATGTATTAACCAGTATTGGAAATTTCAAGTACTTCGTGACATACAGTGTATGACACTGTTGTGTCATAATATAAAAGTACATTAAAAAACCATGGGATGGGTTCAATACAAAGTGAAATAACGTGAGAAATAACTGTACAAATAGGAAAGAAGGCAGCCTCAAAACAGAAAGGGTTATGTGGCCACAAGTTTTCCCCTTCCTTCGTTTCACCAAAGAATTAACAGTCTTTTCTTTGTCACTGAAAACTATTAGTGTACATGTTTTCCTTGGGTTTGGGAGGTACCCTATTTTTGTTCTGGACTTTAATTAGCACAACAGTCACCATTCAACCCACATTTCATGGAATTGTCTGGGTAATTTCCTATTTCTTGTAATTTTTCCACAATTTCCAATGAAATGTCAACATCACTGGAATAGATGTCCTAGAAATTAGCTCGTAAGTAATATACTTGTAGGTCTTCAGGAGACCTGATTTCGATTGCATACCACTTTCTTCATATTTCGTCTTTGTGAGGCAGAAAATATGAAATGGATCCCACGTTACTGTGAAACTCCTGCACAAAGACGGATGCTGTTACCAGAGTATATACAAATAAATCACGAAGAAAATTAAGTTTTATCTTCATTGTTAACACTTACTGATGCAACGAAGGAAATTGCTAATTATTATGGATATTAAACAGGTTATAAATTCAAGCGAATAGTAACTGCGAACAACTATTTCAGGGAAAACATCAAAAAGTGAAATTCGCTTTACAAATTACAGTCGCCTTGCCGTGTTATCTGGTTTACCGATTTGCCATCAACCAAGGATACGCGTTGTGCAAGTGCTGTCTGCTACAGCTGCAGCATGTGTACATTTCTCCAAGCGCCTGGCGAACTACGAATTTGAGACCCAGTATACTTGCAGTATGTCTTACCAGCTGAAACTGTGACTTTTTGTTTCTTTCGGTGTATTCTTACTGTACAAAAAAAATTCAGGTTAGGTATAGATATGCCGAATTGTACTATTCCCTTTTCAGAACTACTGTTAATGGAGAGTTTTAATGTTCTTTTTTTCCTTTTTCATTTCCTGCACTGTTCTCTACTACAGCCCTGCATGCTGAGCTCCATCAGAGTGTTCTGCGTGCAACTGAGGACTGCAAGCTCTGAGCGTGAATAAACTTTACATAGCATGGTGGAAACTGCGAAAAGTGACTTATACTGCCTCGCCTAATGACATAGCTGAGTGAACCACGGCCAAGCAGATGCGACTCCTGCTCACTTTCGCAAAAGGTGCAAATTCGCAGTCTGCGCGTGCGCGATGCTCTTCCCTACCCATTACACACTGCGCATAATTTCTCTTCCCGCTCAATGCAGTTAACATTATCAACTGTAATGAGCACTTTTAGTTCATTTGATAAATTTACTAGTGAGAGTTTGTTGTGCAGCTGGAACGATGTTTTCTTGTTTGTGATCAACAAAGCTAACAATTATGAGGGTGAGTCAAATAAAAACCTTAATTAATAGCAAAAGCAAATAGAAATTTCGCGCCGTTATCCTGTAAGTTGGTAAGCGTGCTACAAACAGCGTGCAGAATGGCCTGTAGGTGGCAGCATAGTGCAGATGCACATATACCGTGGCAGTATCAGTATAAAGATGGCCGCCCCACTTGCCCCTCCAGCTCTGTGGTGGAGTAGTTTTGTTCAGATTTATTTGAGACAAAGTTACCAAATGTAATGGTCTTGCACACAAAATGACTATCTTGCACCTCTTCGTGAAACAGAACCACTCCAAGCCGTATTAATGGACTGTCCGTTACCATGCAGAAATCAGCAGTCAAGTCTAGCTGCAAGTACGAGGGCCGTTCAGAAAGTAACCTCCGGTTGATTTAAAAAAATGCACCAAGTTAAATAAAAATATTTTAATATATACATCTTACAACTACATCTTTGCACTATTTTTCTACATAGTCTCCATAGCTTTGAAATTCCTTCTGCATAATAATCACCCACTTGTGCCTGGAGCCAGCCTGTGACCGCATCTTTGAGCTCTTTGTCGTCATCAAACCGCTGTGACCCGAGCCATTTCTTCAAATGCATGAAGAGGTGATAATCACTTGGCGCCAGGTCTGGGCTGTAAGGTGGATGGTTGATAACGTCCCACTTGAAGGACTCAAGAAGGGCCGTTGTTCTGCGCACAGAGTGAGGACGGGCGTTATCGTGCAAAAAAACGATACCGGAAGTCAGCATACCACGGCGTTTGTTCTGTATAGCCCGTCATAACTTTTTTATTGTTTCACAGTACACGTCTTGATTAATGGTCATACCACATTCCATGAATTCAACCAACAACACCCCTTTGGCATCCCAAAACACCGTTGCCATCAGTTTTCTGTCAGAAAAATCTTGCGAGGCTTTTCTTGGTTTGGTAGGCGAATTTGAATGTGCCCACATCTTTGATTGTTCTTTTGTCTCAGGGTTCACGTACTTAATCCAGGTTTCATCACCGGTCACGATTCAGTTTAACAATGGTTCTCCTTCGTCCTCATAATGTGACAGAAAGTCTAATGCAGAGGCCATTCTTTGAGTTTTGTGGTGGTCGGTAAGAATTTTGGGCACCCATCATGCACAGAACTTACGGTAACCCAATCTTGCTGTCACTGTCTCGTACAAGAGAGTCTTAGAAATCTGTGGAAAACCAGTAGACAACTCCGACATTGAGAAACGTCGATTTTCACGAACTTTTGCATCAACTGTCTGAACGAGTTCGTCAGTCACCAATGATGGTCTACCACTCCTCTCTTCATCATGAACGTTTTCTCGTTCACTTTTAAATAAACGTACCCATTCACGGACAACTCCTTCACTCATAACTCTTGGTCTGTACACGGCACAAAGCTCACGATGAATAGCTGCTGCAGAATATCCTTTGGCTGTAAAAAACCTTATGACAGCACGCACTTCACATTTGGCGGGGTTTTCTATTGCAGCACACATTTCAAACTGCCACAAAAACTAAACTAGCGCATGTACGACGTTCACTCGACCACGGCTTGATGCCGACTGACCTGTTGAGTGCGTGAACGCACAGATGGCGTCGCTACTCCCCCCACAACCCGCACTGTGACCAATCGGAGGTTACTTTCTGAACCGCCCTCGTATTAGCGTCGGAACCGTTTCCGCTTGGTCGTCTCAGATCCAGGCTGCTGCTTTTCTCATCAGTTCACACAGGTGTGTTGTAACTACGCTTTCCACCAAAACAAAACGCTTGTAAAACTTTTCAAGACCTAGACACCCTCTCAGTGGTCTCCCCCCCCCCCCCCCCCCATGCGTTTTCCACTATCAAGACGGCTTCTACATATTGGGTAATTCGCTTGCATAGTGACTCATCTAGTACAGGGGTCACTCCAAAAGAAATGCACACTATTTTTTTTTAAATCCGTCTTTTACTCTACATTTTTGAAAGTTTGACAGTGTGTAGATACATCCTTCAGGAACAATATTTGTATTTCTCCACATAATTTCCATCCCTCTCAACTGCATTACGCCATCTTGGAACCAGCGCCTGTATACCAACACGGTAAAATTCTGGAGCCACTGTTTGGCAGCGTGCACAAGGGAGTCATCAATCTTGTTCCACGAAGAGAGTCTTTCAGTTTCCCAAAGAGATGATAGTCACATGGAGCCAGGTCAGGACCGCCCCACTTGCCCCTCCAGCTCTGTGGTGGAGTAGTTTTGTTCAGATTTATTTGAGACAAAGTTACCAAATGTAATGGTCTTGCACACAAAATGACTATCTTGCACCTCTTCGTGCAACAGAACCACTCCAAGCCGTATTAATGGACTGTCCGTTACCATGCAGAAATCAGCAGTCAAGTCTAGCTGCAAGTATTAGCGTCGGAACCGTTTCCGCTTGGTCGTCTCAGATCCAGGCTGCTGCTTTTCTCATCAGTTCACACAGGTGTGTTGTAACTACGCTTTCCACCTAAACGAAACGCTTGTAAAAATTTTCAAGACCTAGACACCCTCTCAGTGGTCCCCCCCCCCATGCGTTTTCCACTATCAAGACGGCTTCTACATATTGGGTAATTCGCTTGCATAGTGACTCATCTAGTACAGGGGTCACTCCAAAAGAAATGCGCACTATTTTTTTTTAAATCCGTCTTTTACTCTACATTTTTGAAAGTTTGACAGTGTGTAGATACATCCTTCAGGAACAATATTTGTATTTCTCCACATAATTTCCATCCCTCTCAACTGCATTACGCCATCTTGGAACCAGCGCCTGTATACCAACACGGTAAAATTCTGGAGCCACTGTTTGGCAGCGTGCACAAGGGAGTCATCAACCTTGTTCCACGAAGAGAGTCTTTCAGTTTCCCAAAGAGATGATAGTCACATGAAGCCAGGTCAGGACTGTAAGGCAGGTGTTTCAGTGTTGTCCATCCGAGTTTTGTGATCGCTTCCATGGTATTTTGACTGACATGTGGCCGTGCAATGACTTGCAACAGCAAAACATGCTGCTTTTGCTGATGTGGTCGAACGCGACTCAGTCGAGCTTGAAGTTTCGTCAGTGTCATCACATATGCATCAGAATTAATGGTGGTTCCACTTGGCATGATGTCCACAAGCAAGAGTCCTTTGGAATCGAAAAACACCATAGCCATAACTTTTCCAGCAGAAGGTGTGGTTTTGAATTTTTTTTTCTTGGGTGAATATGCATGATGCCACTCCATTCATTGCCTCTTGGTCTCTGGTGAAAAATAATGGAGCCATGTTTCATCACCTGTCGCAATTCTTCCAAGAAATTCATCTCCACCATTCCTGTACTGTTCCAAAAGTTCGCTGCATACCGTTTTTCTTGTTTCTTTGTGAGGGAACCCACCTGGCACAAACCTTTTTTAACGCCAACACTTTCAGTATTCTGCAAACACTTCCTTCCCCTATCTCAACGTAGCATGGCAATTCGTTCACCGTGATGCGTCTGTCAGCAGTCACCAATTCGTTAACGCTCTGCACATTGTCTGGAGTGTGTGCAGTATGAGGCCTGCCGCTGCGAGGACAATCCTCAATATTGCCGTGCCTGCTTTCATCACGTAACCTGCTTGCTCACCGACTAACTGTACTGCGATCGACAGCAGCATCTCCATACACCTTTTTCAACCTCTTGTGGATGTTTCCCTCTGTCTCGTTTTCACAGCACAGGAATTCTATGACAGCACGTTGCTTCTGACGAACGTCAAGTGTAGCAGCCATCTTGAAGACATGCTGTGACTGCGCCACTCACAGGAACATGTTGAACTAAGTTTGAAAACAAGCGGGGGGGATGTATCTACACACTGCGAAACTTTCACACATGCAAAATGAAAACTGAATTTTTACAAAAACAGTGTACATTTCTTTTGGAGTGACCCTAGTACATGGTCTAGGCCTCTGATGAAGGGTGTCGAAGAAACGGAAAGCCTGAAAGGCAAACACCTAAAATGTTAACAGTGACCGAAAACAAGTATAAGACGTGTATATTTCTATTGTCTATTGTCAAACCACAATTTATGAAAGATGTTTGTATTTTATTGATAGGATTCCGTAGGAATAATTAATATTTGTCATTCTGGAAATAATTGTGGTAGCAGGGAATGTCTGCACCAAAGTATTGTTGGCGGGAGACACCGCACATTGATATAACTTTAAAAGGGGCGGGAGAGACCGCGTACGGATACATTTTAAGAAAAGAGCGGGAAAGACCTCGCATTCATACATTTTGTAATGGTAACAGGGATAGTCTGCACCAGAAAGCATTGCTGGCGGGAGGGACCGCACTTTAGCGTTCGTAGGAAGTCAGTAGTAAGCGAGATGTGAAGCGAGTCGGTAGCAGGTCTGAAGCGAGAGGTTGAGAGGAGCGGTGTGCCTGCCAGCCACCAGCTATGATTTACAAGAGATCATAAATGGATGAACAGAGATATCCACTAAATATTGTAATAAGGTTACCGGGCGTGAGTCGTGCTTCGGTAGCTCAGTTGGTAGAGCACTTCCCCGCTAAAGGCAAAGGTCACGAGTTCGAGTCTCGGTCGGGGCACACAGTTTTAATCTGCCAGGAAGTTTCATACTGAAGTTATGTTTGCGCAATGCTAGTTGTAAGACTATTGTAAAAAGTCAGTCCCATTTGAACGTTTGCAAAATCATTTCATTACCAACAGTAAATATTTGAATAATCGTTTTCAGAATATAACTAATTTTTGCCAGCAATATAGCATCACTGATTATAATCCATCGCAAAAACTATCAACGTAAAACTTTGCAAAATTTTATTGTTGTCAAGAAAAAGTTTAACTATTTTAACTATGAATTGCGTAACTTCAGTCAAATTAATTTAAGAATAACGTCAGCTTTGCTATTAAAGAATAACGTCAGCTTTGGTACTAAATACAGCCACTTACTATGACAGCCCACCAGTAGCTAATAGAGTATAGTAAAACAGAGTAAGTATATTCATGTCAGCCGGCCGCGGTGGTCTAGCGGTTCTAGGCGCGCAGTCCGGAACCGCGCGACTGCTACGGTCGCAGGTTCGAATCCTGCCTCGGGCATGGATGTGTGTGATGTCCTTAGGTTAGTTAGGTTTAAGTAGTTCTAAGTTCTAGGGGACTGATGACCACAGATGTTAAGTCCCATAGTGCTCAGAGCCATTTGAACCATATTCATGTCACAGTTCGATATAGCAGTCAGATGGCGATCCAGTAACAGTAAAAAAGGTAAGTAACAGTTTTGGGTTATTGCAGGTAACGACTGAAGGCCACGACGACGACACATTCTATGCTTCGTCGAAATAATCAGCAAATCACTTTTAATAAGCAGCACTTTAATTTGTATGCGAAGATTGCACTTATTATTACTGAGAAAGAGAATTAATTTCAAAGGGAAGATTTCATTTGTTATTATTAAGCAAGAGATAGAAATCCTAAGGGAAGGTTTCATTGGTTATTGTAGAAGGGAAGATTGCGTAACAAAAGAGATATAGAGAAGATGGGAAGGTTTCACCTGGCGACATCCAATCAGTAAGGCTCTTTAGTGAACCTACTGTGAAAATGAATGTACTGACTCTGACAATTGTATAAATAAGCTAGTGTTAAGTGACACAACGCTTGTACTAAAGTGTATACCTTTAATTCGCAGCCCATCGGCAATTCTGTTTGCTCTATTGATTCTGAGTTGAAAAGTGTTTGTTCAGTGTTGAATCCACTATGAATAGTGATATATTTTGTTGCGTGTGCTAATTATAGACAATGTCCCGCAGAATAATTACCCGTTCTCGAAGTGATAAAGGTGTACAAAATACTGACGACAAATTCTTTTCAGGGTTAGACAGAAATAATACGTGTGAAAAACCCGATAGTGAAACGTTAGGTGAACAGACATTCGAGAGTAGTAATAATATGGAATCTCTTGACGAACAATCAACTTCAGAAATGCCAAGTGATAATGAGACATTAGTGCAAAAAATAATTTGCTTTTAAATACAACAGACGCTACACAGCCACAAATTACGCGTAGAAGACATAATAGTTTTAGTAACGAAACCACTATAATGCAGTTAAACAGTGTGACTCCATTACGTGCCGAAACAGATTCAAACGGTACACAGCTACACATTCTGCGTAGCAGATACCACAGTTTTATTGACGAAAATTCCGAAACAACGTTAGAGGTGACACGATTACAATTATCTGAGGATGTTCAAATGAACACAGATGTACAACCTTTAACAACAAATACAAATACACACAGAAGCCAATCCGAAACCGATCCAATAATGAAATTTTTGCTACAAATGAGACAAGACATGAATCAAAACTTTAACAGAAGGGCACAAGAACCAGCAGTCCTAAAAAACGAAATCAGAGAAGAACGTGCGCACACAGATCATAAATTACACAAAATGTACCAAAATCTAAAACACAAAATCAAAGTAGAAATTCAAGCAGCCGCTGAAAAATGTTCACAATGAAACCAAGAATTACACGCCTAGATTCAAGAAATAACAGGAAAACAAGAAGCATTCACGCTTAGCATACGAGAACTTTTCTAAATAAACCCCCACATTGGTGAACGTTTTAACAATCACACAGAAAACTGTTTGATACGTCACCGCAAACTGGCGCGATCGCAGGATAAAGAACGAAAAGAACTATTACAAACAATTACTAAACAGCGACAGGACGACAAAAAGAAAGTGTTTGCTCAGGGAAAAACTTACGTAGACAATCGCATACACTCGATTTCGGAAGAAATCGAAACGGTTAAGGAGACAAATATTCAATTACAAGAGAGTCTCACGGAAATCCAATCACACACAACTGAGACGAAAATTTCTACAGACACTGAAATGCAGAATATTAGGGATAAATTAACAGAAGTCCAGACATTAACTGACAAAATAGAACACAATGAAATCAATCAAGACCAAGAAATTTTGAAAGCAGATTTTAAGAAAGTAACCAAAGTAATCGTACATTACGAAACGAACTGACAGAAAAGATCAACGCATTCACTACAAGAATAGACCTGTTAGATACTAACAATGATAGTAAATCTGATGACACCACACCAGTCTCAGTTCAACAGAGTTCTAATAGTAATTATACTCAAATTACAGATGTGCAACAAACAATCGTAGACCTATAATCATGTAACAATTTGTTACATCAGAAAATCAATTCCTTACAGCTAGGGATAGCTGACACACAAGAAACAACTGCAAACAATCAATTCCAACAGAACACACACTATTACGACATGCCTCTGATGCACAATACATATAATGTTGGTAGACTTCAGAGAGTAAGAGATCTTAATCAGGCAGAAAGACACATAAATTCATGTGCACAACATTACGAAAATAATTACACACAAAGACATGACGGCTTCGACCACAAGCATTTCCTTTCAGTGAGAAAGTTTAAAACATTTAAAACGACAGGACGCAAATACACCCACTGGTCTGGATCCAACAATTCAATGCGGCACTCCCACCATCATGGCCAGTTCAACATAAGCTAGAATTTATTAGTTTCCTCGAAGGGGAACCAGCGAGAAGAATGCGACCAATTGCTAGACAGTGTTCTTCAGTAGAAGCATTCCAGGAAGCATTTCTAGCAGCATATTGGTCAGATACCACACAAAGTAGCATTAAAAATCGGCTAATTAGTCTGCCAAATTTCAAGACTTCTACTTTCCCAACAATCACACAATTTTTCGAGTATATGGTTGAAAAGAACCAATACCTCAATGAGCCATACAGTCAATCTGCATTAATACAGCTGTGTATTTCAAAACTCCCCAGAGCATTAAAAGTGTCATTATTAATAGGACAGCAAAAGGACAGCGTGTACGCATTTACAGACATCCTGCAATCGTTACACCAGGCAGATTATGCGTTTGTTAATAAGAAATTTTCACGACTTAACGCAAACCAGACATACAATGCTAATTTTGAGCAAACACGTTTTGTCAATGACAATCGTAATAAACGCTTTTGCAGCGAAAATGAAAATTTTAGTCGAGAATACACATAGGGATTTAATGAACAGCAGTATAATAACAATGTATTGTATTAAATAACACGACACATATACGACAGGAAATGCCGAACCAGTCAAACTTTCACATGACGCATCGCCCAGATAATGCGCCAGGTGCAAGCCATTATTACGGGTCAGCCGCAAAATACACAAAACGGACAAAGACAGCCTTTTCAGAGAAACACGCGTGCCTCGCCGCATAACCACAGTTATAACGACAGAAGGAGAGAAAACGAACACCGACCGCAAAGGACATTCTACAATGATAATTTTCATAGAAATTCAAACAGTGCACAACAACCAAGTTATCGTATGAATGTACCAGGCACAAGATTTCATCCGCCACCTGCCGCTAATAATCAAAACTGTAGAAGAGTACAGCTCATAGAAAACAACAACATTCCCCAACAGAAAATGAAATGTATGAACTTTTATGACTAGAGATAGCCTGTGATGAATCTCTAAATGACGACACTGTGGATAAGGACAGATAAAAGATAACAATAGAGAATGCCATTACAATCGACAACATGCGAGAAACATTGTTACATGAAAAACCGATCATACAGCAAACTATATGCCACCCAATAATCCAGATAAATTGAAAGTCAGAAAATATTTTAGCAATAATTGATTCAGGCTCACCAATTTGTGTAATTAACGAAGATTGTGTAATAGCAATAATGATTACCCAGTGTTGCTGTTAAACAAAACTAAAGTAAAGGGAGCATTTCCAGGAAAAAGCATTGAAGTCAAAAGACAGACACAATTAACATTTGTTTTTGCAGGGCAAACTTTTCACAGCAATTGTTGGATAGCTCCACTTTTAACAACTCATATAATACTAGAAACGAATTTTCTCATACAGTACGACGCAAAGATTGACTTTAAATCGTCATACCTAACATTACAGAAGGAAGACAGTGAAGTGATAGTGAGATTTCAAAACACAGTATCCTCAGAAGAACAAAATATGCACAGGATCGAGATTATTGCAGATTCTAAAGATAACGATTGTTATCTCACACTATACACATAATTACGACATGGCAGAGGAACAGGAGTGTAATGTATTAGAGACAGTTACACGCAATTTTGGAGACAGTATGGCAAAAGAGACACAGAATGCACAGAATTAGAAAATATTCTTGTGGGACATAAAAAAGTTTTTAACAATGTTCCAGGAACGTTGACAGGATTTATGTACGAATTTCAGGTGAAACCACACGAGACTTTCAAAGCAAAACTATCCAATCCCGCATATACACACAGAAGCAATTAAGAAAGAGTTACGAGCAATGATTGCTCAGGGTATAATTGAACCAGTAGTAAGCCAATATATAAATCCATTACACATCGTTGAAAAGAAGGATGAATCACTCTGTTTAGTTTTAGATTCACGTAAGGTTAACAAAATAATCATTACAGAAACTGACCAACCACAGACGTTAGAAGAGTTACTGCAAAAGATTCATGGCACCTCTATATATACCACCCTCGACCTCAAATCAGGAATTTGGCAAATCCAGTTGCATCCAAATTGCCGGAAGTATACGGAATTCCTTTGCTTTGGTGAATGTTACCAATTTTGTAAACTTCCGTTTGGACTAACGATTTTGTCTGCAGCCTTTATACGAGGCATGAATACAATTCTCCCACAGGATCTTAAAAACAAAATTACTACATCTGTAGATGACATTCTAATCGCAGCAGAAAACTGGGAATGCACAACCACTCTTCAACAATTACTGAATACATTCGAGCAGAACGGTGTAACTATAAACCTCCGTAAATCTGAATTTGGAAAAACCCCAATAAAATTTCTAGGTCGTATCATTTCACAAACAGGTATTGCACCAGACTACGGCAAATTGCAAACATTGAAAGATACCGACGTGCCAACAAATAAGAAGGAACTTCGGAGCTTTTTAGGCCTTATTAATTATTTTAGAAAATTCATTCATTATAAAGCATTAGACACACCCTTGCTATTCCAGCTCACAAGTAAAAACACAATTTTACATGGAATGAAGACGTTGAGGCTGAATTCGAGAATTTGAAAGCAGTGTTACTAAGGGTACCTTTTTTATCACATCCTGACCTAACACAAAACTTTTCCATTGCAACAGATAGTTCAACTACAGCACTAGGAGTACATACTTTCCAGGAAGTAGAGGAGAAAGGTAAGACAATCGTTAAACATGTTGCGTTTGCAAGCAGGATACTTACTCCAGCAGAGATACTTACTCCAGCAGAGCGCAATTATTCTGTAATAGAATTAGAGTTGCTGTGTGTAGTATGGACATTTAAGAGGTTCCATCATTATATATACGGAAGAAACACCACAGTATATATCGATCACCGAGCAATCCAGTTTGTATTATCAGCAAAACTAATGCATGATAGATTAAGCCCTTGGAAATAATATTTACAAGAGTTCGACTTTACTATTGTACGCATTCCAGTCACACAGAATATTGTTGCCGACGCACTATCGAGATCTATACACCATAAACGACAAGAGAAAGAAAATACCTTCTGCCACAACAACCACAGTATTATGTATATCAAACACATATCTTTCGAAAACTTTATATCATCAGCATTACAGGACATAGAGCGAGAACAGGAGAAAGATGAAACACTAAAAGAGATTGTAACGCTTTGGCGAGACAAGAGCAACGCAAAAATCAGACATACTTACACTATACATAAAAATATTCTGTTTATTCGCTCATACCCAGACGGCAACATTTGGCTTTTATGCATTCCAGAAGGGATCAGAAACAAATTGTGTGGTATACGCACCTAAGCTACGCACATTACGGAGCTAGGAAATGCTTTCTAATTCTTCGACAAAACCGTCACTTCAAAAACATTGAAAAACACATTCGCAAAGTTATAGCATCCTGCAAAATATGTCAGAAAGCTAAATCATCAACAGTATCACATACTTCACCACTGTATCCCATCATACCGGCTAAGTTAAGACACATGGCAGCAATAGATCTTTTCGGTCAAATCCCCAGAACAAGTAAAGGTTATAGTTATATTCTAGTAGCCATAGAACTTACATCCAAATATGTAACATTTTGTCCACTAAGGTAGTAATTAGCTAGATCAGTATCAAGAGCATTTGTAAGAGATTTTCTACTAATAGTAGGACATGTACAGAAGGTTATTTCAGATAACGGACCACAGTTTAGGTCAGACATATGGAAACAAATGTTAGAGAGTAAGAACATAACACCAATTTGCATATCAAGATATCACAGTTCTTCTAACCCCTCAGAAAGAATAACAAAAGAGATCGGTAAACTATGTAGAATTTATTGCCACAGAAAGCATACATCATGGGACGAATACATTTCACAGTTTCAGGAAGTAATCAATGCAATACCTAATGAGTCACCAAGACGAATAAAGACCCACCGAATAAACTTACTGAAATGATTACTTTTCCAAACAAGCGTAGACTTCACCATTGTGAGAAAATAGACATGGCACTACCGAACATTAAGCGAGCTGCAAATCGTCGGAAGAGACAGCAGAGGCAACAAGTAGATAACACAAGTACGAGATTGACGATAAGGTATTAGTCCGTGCCCATTATCTGTCACATAAAGGGAAGAACCGATGCAAAAAAATTGAACTTCTATATGCAAGACAGTACAGAATTCGAAATATTCCGCACGCTAGTGTAGTACACATTGAGATACTCAGAACAAAAAAATCGAGAGGAAACCATCATATGTCAAACATAAAGAAATTCTTAAAATAGAAAAACGTTCTTACAGGGATACAATAGACAGAGTATAACAATGAACTTTTTGACACATTCCAGCAAGCCCGAACACAGTGAGCTACTAATGGGTTATTTACGTGCACAACAGGTCACCTCGACTCGACGATAGGTAATTACACTGAACATTAATAGCAGTCTTAGAAGCTTTCTACCAGGACATTTATTTCACGTTATGTAAGGTAAGTGAAGCAATTAACAGGACTACTTTCAACGTAAATGTATAACACATACAAATGATTTTCATACAGTAGTAGCAATTAGATGTATTCTTTAACCCGTGCATGCAGCATTGTTGTCATAGTTCACCAAAATAAACGTAGTTTTAATTATAAGTATTGAATATGGAGAAATATGGATAAATGCTTTACAGGTCATGCTGAGAGCTGACGCGATTTTCCAGATGCAGAGAGATGTTGAAGTCATGCCGTGTGCTGACGATTATTAACCATGAATATTTTGTTATAGGCTATGCAGAGAGATGACATGAGGTACAAAGGAGAGAGGAGAATGAAGATGTTAGTATGTAAGGAATATAATTTAGTTTTGTTAACAGGTGACACAGCGCACCGCAGCACTACAGATGGAGAAACCACATTAAATTGCTTACTATATGTACTTTGCTATTCGAAAATTTTTTTCTGCATTGAACATGATTTCTTTAACATCAGATACATACATGGGAAAAACAGATCGCGCCAAATATCAGCATACCAATTCGCACTCTGCGTAAAATACAAATGTTTTCTCTTAAATAACAATGACGATGTGTGCTACACAACTCAAACATAATTTATAGTCGACTGACAATATGACTCGTAAGGGACGACCACATTACCGAACAGAACACACAAAAGGAAATTTATCTAATGAAGTCATAGAAAGTGACGTAGTTTGTCAAAATGTACTTGCATATTTCAAAAACTGTGAAGTTATATGAGAGACTCTTGATGTAATTGTTTATACAAACACCAAACTATGATTTAGATAAAGGAAATTTAACTACTAAAGTCAAAGAAAGTGACACAGCTTGTCCAAATGTATTTGTATAATTCACAACCTGTGAAGTAATATAAGTGTCTTTAAGTAATTATTTGTATGAGCACCAGATTATGATTTGTTTAAAGGAAATGTATCTGGTAAAGTCAAAGAAAGTGACATAGTTTGTATAAAAGTACTTGTCTATTTTATTTAAAATGTTGATGTCTAAATGTACTAGTAAATTCCACTTACAGGAATATTTGTTTATGGTATTGACTGTCACGTAATGTCATCATATGTACTGTAGGCGGAATACACTACAGATGAAAAATGTGTTTTGTATGTACTTGTTTAAAACTATAAACTTTGTCTACAGTCACACAAGGTGACATATTTTGTTCTTTTAAACGTAAAATAAGAATACGGTAAAGATAATTTTTATGAGCACAGAGGAAAGAGATGAATTTGGTAATAACGGTATCAACCATATCTGTGAAACTTTTGACAAAATGCTTATACCTGTATCTTAATTCCTGTGCATCCCCATGGTTATGGAGCACAAAGTGAATAGTGAACCACGTTACTTCAACCTATGATTTTTTGTATGAGGTGTCGGCATACCAAGATGCACACCACAGTCATGATGTATGTCAATAGGTGCTTGCATACCAAGATGCACACCATCACTACTAACGGAAAGTTGGAGTTGGAACCCGTACCTGATGTAGCTGCGGTAACTCAGGCAATTCGACGGTTAACTTAGTGTTTGGTTACACTAAAACTATAGATCAAAGAGACAACGGAATCAAATTGCGAAACCTGGTGTTGCGCTATGTGAGGGAAAGAAACGGACTTTTGAGTGGATTCACAGACAGTTGCCAGTGCTTTGACCATGCTATCCAATTCCTTTGTTTTCCTTCCTTGAATATAGTAGTAATAGATGCCAATTTTACCAGAGAAGCAAATTTATAATGAAACATAAACTATGATCTAATTTTTTCCCATTCATTACTATTAGAGATATAAATAACTTTTACTACCTGATGTACACTTCCATCTTACTGACTCATATTACTTGTATATTTTGATGTATACTCTTTTGAATATTCTCTTTGTTAGACTTAGGAAAACAAATTCTTATGACAGTATGTGTATGTGCTTTATTGAAACAAATATTCTATCATTAACTTACTTATTACTACACATATTTCTATAATCAAATTTTCTCCTCTCGTCAAGTCCAACTGACTTAATAATGTAGGAAAATCTTAAGGAAACCCAGTGGAGGGTTATGTAAAATGTGCATATTTTATTGTCTATCGTCAATCCACAATTTATGAAAGATGTTTATATTTTATTAATAGGATTAAGTAGGAATAATTAATATTTGTCATTTTGGAAATAATTGTGTTAGAAGGGAATGTCTGCAGCAAAGTATTGTTGGTGAGAGAGACAGCACAATGATATAATTTGAAAAAGGGCAGGAGAGACCACGTATGGATACATTTTAAGAAGAGAGCGAAGACCTAGCATTGATACATTCTGTAATGGTAGCAGGGATTGACTCCACCAGAATGCATTATTGGCAGGTAAGACCGCAATTTAGCGTTCGTAAGAAGTCAGTAGCAAGCGAGATGTGAAGCAAGTCGGTAGCAGGTCTGAAGCGAGAGGTTGAGAGGAGCGGTGTGCCTGCCAGCCACCAGCTATGATTTACAAGTGTTGTGTACATAGTTCTGCGTAGTCAGAGCGTACACAACTTTCCCAATAGAGCGCGCCCCGCTAAGCACAACAGCGCAGGCCCAGCGCTCGTCTGTCTCCGCACTACGAGATGGCGCTGTCTTAGAGACGGACCAAATTCTGCTTCCGCCGATCTGCGTATTAATATGTAACGCAGCCAATGAGATTGCTGCTAACATAGAACCTTTTCTCCTCACGGATCACACTCACACAGTGATACCTGAACGCTTGAGGTATTATAACGAGTGTACAGACCTCCGATTAGTCAGTCTGCATCAGTCTGCATTAGTCTGCATTAGTCTGTAGTCAAGTTTCAGTCTGCGCCTAATAAGATTATCATATTCCTGTACATAGCCATGAAGATAAATGTATAGACACTTTGTCAAGTATCAGAGATATGTGAGAATAAGATTAACGTACCAAGACCAAAGGAACTTCAGATTGTCAATTGTAAATAGCATCCAGAACCAAGTTAAGTAGTTTTTAGGTTTGTTATTATTTTAATAAATGTGTGTGAAAATTAATCAAGTTCTGTTTGAAGTTGGTCACCGTCAGTCTGCTACTCTAAGCGTACAAGTAGCATTTCTATCGTCTGACCCAACGGCAGAAGATAAACACGCCACACAATAAGACCACAAGACATATTGCTGACACTCGCCTACTTCGTTAGAGCGACAAGTTCAAATAATCTGATGGTGAGTGTACCGAAGGTCATACAGTACGCACACCACAACAAGAGATCATAAATGGATGTACAGAGACATCAGCCAACTATTATCATAAGAGGAACTAATATTATTGATTTTTTTTTTTTTTTTTTTTTTTTTGAGGAACTCGAGACTACTGAAGGTGTGTTTGTGCGATGCTAGTTGTAAGATTATTGTAAAAAGTAAGTCCCATTTGAACGTTTGCAAAATCATT
The DNA here is from genome assembly GCF_021461385.2 of Schistocerca piceifrons. Classification (NCBI taxonomy): domain Eukaryota; kingdom Metazoa; phylum Arthropoda; class Insecta; order Orthoptera; family Acrididae; genus Schistocerca; species Schistocerca piceifrons. The sequence goes on along the minus strand of NC_060143.1, from coordinate 496,345,384 downwards.
TCATTACCAACAGTAAATATTTGAAGAATCGTTTTCAGAATATAATTAATTTTTGCCAGCAATATTACATTACTGATTATAATCCATCCCAAATACCATCAACGTAAAGCTTTGCAAAATTTTATTGTTGTCAAGAAAAAGTTTAACTATTTTAACTATGAATTGCGTAACTTCAGTCAAATTAATTAAAGAATAACGTCAGCTTTGCTATTAAAGAATAACGTCAGCTTTGGTAATAAATACAGCCACTTATTATGACAGCCCACCAGCAGCTAATAGAGTATAGTAAAACAGAGTAAGTATATTCATGTCGCAGTTCGATGTAGCAGTCAGATGGCGATCCAGTAACAGTAAAAAAGGCAAGGAACAGTTTTGGGTTAATGCAGGTAACGACTGAGGGCCACGACGATGACACATTCTATGTTTCGTCGAAATAATCAGTAAATCACTTTTAATAAGCAGCGCTTAAATTTGTATGCGAAGATTGCACTTATTATTACTGAGAAAGAGAATTAATTTCAAAGGGAAGATTTCATTTGTTATTATTAAGCAAGAGATAGAAAACCTAAGGGAAGGTTTCATAGGTTATTGTAGAAGGGAAGGTTGCGTAACAAAAGAGATATAGAGGAGACGGGAAGGTTTCACTTGGCGACATCCAATCAGTAAGGCTCTTTAGTGAACCTACTGTGAAAATGAATATACTGACTTTGACAATTGTATGAATAAGCTAGTGTTAAGTGACACATCGCTTATACTTAAGTGTATACCTTTAATTCACAGACCACCGGCAATTCTGTTTGCTCTATTGATTCTCCGTTGTTTAGTGTTGAATCCGCTTTTGTTGCGTGTGTTAATTATAGACAATGTCCCGCAGAAAAATTACCCGTTCTCGAAGTGATAAAAGTGTACAAAATACTGAGAAGAAATTCTTTTCAGGTGTAGACAGAAATAATACGTGTGAGAAACCCGATAGTGAAACGTTAGGTGAATAGACATTCGAGAGTAGTAATAATATGGAATCTTTTGACGAACAATCAACTTCAGAAATGCCAACTGATAATGAGACATTAGTGCAAAAAATAATTTGCTTTTAAATACAACAGACGCTACACAGTCACTAATTACGCGTAGCAGACATAATAGTTTCAGTAACGAAACCACTATAATGCATTCAGTGTTACTCCTTTCGTGCCGAAACAGATTCTAACGGTACGCAGCTACACAATCTGCGTAGCAGATACAACCGTTTTATTGACGAAAATTCCGAAACAACGGAAGAGGTGACACGATTACAGTCATCTGAAGATGTTCAAATGAACACAGATGTACAACCTTTAACAACGAATACAAATACACACTGAATTCAATCCGAAACCGATCCAATAATGGCATTTTTGCTACAAATGAGGCAAGACATGAATCAAAACTTTAACAGAAGGGCACTTATTATTGTTGAGAAAGAGAATTAATTTCAAAGGGATGATTTAATTATTATTATTAAGCAAGAGATAGAAATCCTAAGGGAAGTCTTCATAGGTTATTTTAGAAGGGAAAGGTGTGTAACGAAAGAGATGTAGAGGAGACGGGAAGGTTTTACAAGAAAGGCTGTATAATTGCGACAGAACGAATCTAGTTCAATTTCCCAATAGACCTATCACAAGTCGACTGAGGAGAACACTTGTTCTGCTTAGAACTTTTGAAGAAGCTCCTCCAGACTTTCTAGTCTATCTTTTTCTAGTTCAATTAAAGTATTTATTTGCCTGGAATCAAAGAACCAGCCAAAGTGTACCATCTTGTTTCAGGACAACGAAGAGGGGATTGTTGTAGGATGTTACGGCTGGCTTAGTTACACCTTGATTGCGAACTGACTGTGTTTCTTCAGACACCTACCATTTGTACGCCATCAGTATGAAGTTCGGTCGAGTGAAGAACATCTTGGGGTTTTTACCCTGAAGTTATATTGAAGTAACTGACTTAGGACAAGAACACCTTGACACCTTGGCATTGTCTCTCAATGCAATCATCAGTTCGGCCTTCTCTTTATCGATGACAGCTCCAACGCCATTAATTATATCTGTGATGGTGGCTGCTACTTCCTGCAGGATCCTGCATTGCGCGAAATCCAACGGCGTTGCAAAGATCCAGGCAAGCTGACGAGATTTGCGCCCATATCCCGAGATGTTCAAAATGTATGCTCATCGGAACTCCTCCGTGCAGGAGAATTTCGCCACGACTTAGATCCAAGAAACCCTGCAACTCCCACATACGAGGGCAATCGCAAAAGTAAAGTCTCCTATTTTCTTTATAAGCACAGACCTCTGTTTGTGTGGCAGTTGGTCACACTGTTAGGAAGAGTGCTTCACGCGCCGTGTGTAAACATGCGCACGCCACGCTGAGGCGCTCAGTCGTGGCTTGGCAGCCGTTGAGAATGGATCTCCCGTTGGATGTTACCGCCAAGTACGAAATGCGCGCAGTTATTCGGTTTTCGAACGCAAAGGCTACTGCGCCGATTGAAATCCACCGCCAATTGACGGAAGTGTATGGTGAGTCGTCCATGGCTGTCAAAAATGTTCGTAGGTGGTGCAGAGAGTTTGCAGCTGGTCGGCCCGAAATTCACGACGAACAAAGGAGCGGGAGACCGTCAATTTCTGATGACCACAATTAACGCTGACAGGTACTGTGAGACTCTGAAAAACCTCACACGGGCAATTCAGAACCGGAGAAGAGGAATGTTGAGCAAGGGCGTACACACTCTCCATGACAACGCTCGCCCACACGTCGCTCGGCAAACCGTTGCTCTTCTGCAACAGTTTCAGTGGTACATAATCACCCACCCACCCTATAGTCCTGACTTGGCGCCCAGTGACTATCACCTGTTCCCTATGTTAGAAGAACATTTTATCGGAAAGCGATTCAGCTCCGACGACGAGGCGAAAGAAGAGGTTCATAGCTTTCTGGACAGCATGGCGGCGAGCTGGTATGACATGGACATACAAAAACTGCCACCGCGTCTATAAAAATGCATCAACAGAAATGGTGATTATATCGAAAAATAGCTAAATGTTCAAGCTGTAAACTGATGTAAACCGTTGTAGGTTCGAGGTTGAAATTCCGTATGACTTCTGTGGTCTTTCCCGCAATGACCCCTCTTATTTTTGTCTTCTGACTAAGTGACCTTCTCCAGTTATTTTTCTAGCACCATTTCCGTATACGCGGAGATCTGACTGCTGCTATTTCAGATCACATTTAAATTAACCCCACTTACAGTGGTAACTCCTTGTCTCTGATGTTTCTTTTTCATTCAGGAGCTCTTCCTGAATATCATGGTAACCCAACCAAAAGAGATTGCACCTGTCTATCGCTTCCTCACTATCGCGGCAATTTCATGAACGTTATCCATGGGTGCGTCTGAGGGCTCCTTAGCATCGGACCCTTCGTGTCATTGTTGGTTTGTACTGTTTTGCGGCTGATCGCGTCGTGGGTCGGGTTCTCTTCACTTTGCCTTTCATGATTGTATAATTGTACTCGTTCATTCCCTCAGCTGTAATTATTATTGTTACCAAGACCTTTTCGCCGGTTTCCCCTACTGCAGTGAATACCGCGGTACGGCTGTCTCGCCCATTATCGGATCCTGTCGTCCCCTATGCTTATTGTGTGGTCTTGCAACGTGTTGTTCGTTGCTGTGTGTTGGACTATCATTCCTGTTCTCACTATTTGTGTGGTCAAGCCCTTGTAATAGCATCTTGAGTGTTTCTTCTTTGTCTCCACAACGTCCTACTAGTGCCATCTGACAAGAGTGCGGCAGCTTGCTGTAGCAGATCCGTATTAAATCAGTTGGCTAAAAGGCGTGTCAAGAAACTGGTACTTTTGAGACATTATCTCGAAAAATTTGTCTGGGTTGCATACACGCGAGTTTGCAATTTTTTTCCAAGATGATATCGACTTTTACAGGTGCCTGAGCCTGTTGTGACCAATACGTCGCGAGAAACTTCTACCGGAACTCTCGGTAAAAGTGACAGTTCTGTGCTGCTCTTCGCATCTTTGTCGCAGCTTCACCTTCGACAAAGCTGCACGCAAAGTCTACTTGAAAGCGAACAGGCCATGACGGTGGGTCTCAATAATGAATCTGTTCGTACCAAGCTCTGGGATGGATTTTTGGTTTATTTTTACTAATCACCAGAAATTTGCTAATTTTCCGGAAAGAGTTAAGGTCGAAGCCTTCCGCTTCCGTCGACCTCGCGACTTCGTTGAACGCCGGACGCTGCTCGTAGCAAAAGTCACACAGTGCCCGTGATGGCAAGCTCCTATTATCCGTGACTGCTCGAGTTTGGTCATTGCTTTTTCATGTCAATTACAGACGGGACGCTGCACTCAGCTGCGGCCGCGTCTCTTAAGGCACCTAACGTATGTGACACTTTCCGTCACCGACGTCCGAGTACGTTGATAATTACACTGAAGAGCAAAAGAAACTGGTACAACTACCTAACATCGTGTACGGCCCCCGCGAGGGAAATGGAAATAAAAATGAGCGTATGGTGTCAGTGGCCGGGAGTTCCCAGGCGAGAAGTTCGTCCGCCAAGTGCAAGTCTTATTTAGTGCGACGCCACATTGGGCGACTAGCGCGTCTACAATGGGGATGAAATGATGATGAGAACAGCACAGCACCCAGTCCCTGAGGAATAGAACCCGGGCCCCCGTGAGTGGCATTCCAACGCGCTGACCGTTCAGCTAATGGGGCGGACGGAGGAAAATGACACTATGAATACTGCAGGGCTGTAAGAGTACGAGGGGCCGGAGATCTCTTCTGAACAGCACGTTCCAAGGTATCCCAGATATGCTCAACAGCGTTCATGTCAGGGGAGTTTGGTGGCCAGCGGAAGTGTTTGAACTCAGAAGAGGGTTCCTGGAACCACACTGTCGCAATTGTGGACGTGTGGGGTGTCGCATTGTCTTGCTGTAACCGACCAAGTCCATCGGAATGCAAAATGGACATGAATGGATTCAGTTGATCAGACAGGATGCTTACGTAGGTCTACGTGCCACCTGTTAGAGTCGTACATATCAGGGGTCACATATCACTCCTACTGCACACGCCCCACACCATAACAGAGCCTCCATCAGCTTGAACAGTCCGCTGCTGACATGCTGGGTCCATGGATTCATGAGATTATCTCCACACCGAGCACGTTCGTCCGCTCGAGACAATTAGAAACGAGATCCGTCCGACCAGGCAACATGTATTCAGTCATCAACAGTCCAATTTCGGTGCTGACGGACGCAGACAAGGCGTAAAGCTTTGTGTCGTGCAATCATTAAGGTCACACGAGTGGACCTTCGGCTTCGAAAGCCCATGTCGATGACGTTTTGTTGAATAGTTTGCATGCTGACACTTGTTGATAGCCCAGCATTGAAATCTGCAGCAATTTGCAGGAGGGTTGCACTTCTGTCACGTTGAACGATTCTCTTCAGTCGTCGTTGGTCCACTTCTTGTAGAATCATTCTCCGGCCGCAGAGATGTCGGAGATTTGATGTTTTACGGGATTCCTGGTATTCACGGTACACTCGTGAAACGGTCGTACAGAAAAATCCCCACTTCATCAATACCTCGGAGATGCCGTGTCCCATCGCTCGTGCGCCGACTTCAGCACCACGTTCAAACTCGCTTAACTCTTGATAACCTGCCATTGTAGCAGCATTAATCGATCTGTCAACTGCGCCAGACACTTGTTGTCTTATATAGGCGTTGCCGACCGCAGCGCCGTATTCTGCCTGTTTACATATCTCTGTATTTGAATACGCATGCCTATATCAATTTCTTTTTCGATTCAGTGTATTTTCTTCTGCTGCTTGCGGACCCTGTTGATGTCTTCTTGAATTTTAATTTTAATTTGTGGTAAGGTGCTATGGGACCAAACTGCTGAGGTTATCGGTCCCTAGGCTTACACACTGCTTAATCAAACTAACTTACGCCAAGGACAACACATACATCCGTGTCCGAGGGAAGACTCGAACCTCCGTTGTTGGGGGGGGGTGGGGGGGGGGGAGGCGCTAGCCGTGCAAGGTGCCTGAGACCGCGCGGCAGTTTCCTTGAAGTTTAACATCTTTCGTACTTCTACTGTGTCGGAAATCGGTGCAATGGACGTCCTCTCTTATTTCTGCAATCTTTTCCGCTTCCTTGACGTTCTTTACTTCCTGTTTTACTCGCTGGAGTTCTCTTATCTGTTCCGACATTTCCTTAATGGGTTGTTCCTGGGTCTCTAACGCAGATGAGACTTCCTTATTGATTTCTGCCTGCTTCGTCTGGAAAGCTTCATTGGTTTTCTGGTCTTCCTTTACGTCTTTAATATACTGATCTACTTGTTCCAAAGTTTTGGCTCTGGCCTGATGGTAAGTTCTTCCTGTGACTTTTCGTGCTTCCTGTCTCGTTCCTTCTGTAACCTCTTATTCTCCTCGCCGTCACCCATGATTTTCCGCAGGATGCTCATTATGTCCTCGTCTCCGTATTCTACTCCTGCTACTGGAAAATCGTCACCGCCGCGGCTGAGACAATTCCGTTTCCGTGCCCTGCGTGTTTTCTACACGGGGAATCTGTGTTGTCCTGCCCACTCGTCTCGTATTGAGTGCCTAAAGGATTCTGCGTTCTGGGAATGCTAAACAACAATTCCATCAAATCACATTAATAGTTTTTATTACAATAAAGAAGATAGACAATACTTAATTTATTATTACAAGAACGTGTCGCAAGCGATGGGCGATAAGCGAACAGTGTCTTTATACATGTACTACGTCCATACAGGCAGTGCATATGGATCACTAATAACTGCTATCGTAGTGCTCTCCTAGTGCCGGTCTAGTACTGTGCGGCCGAGGTTGGCAGGAGCGGCGCTTATATTCTCTTCTTGCATAGGCCGCTCCTAGTCAGCGGGCTATTGGCTGATGACGTCTCACAGCCTTCTCTGCTCTTGCGTCCTTCGTCTTCGTGCCGGCGCTTGTGGTTACGCCGCAACGGTATCTCCCAGATTACTACTATCGCCCCCTGGAACTGCCCCGCATTTATTGTCATATCTACAGTATCGACAGCTACCTTATGAACCAACGCCGTCGCAGTTTCCATATTGCCTAATTATCTCGCTTCAAGGTCTGATGCACCTGCCTGTTCCTATGGTGTGCATTGCACAGAAGCACTCACGCCCTTTATTACTGTTGTTGTTGTTGTGGTCTTCAGTCCTGAGACTGGTTTGATGCAGCTCTCCATGCTACTCTATCCTGTGCAAGCTTTTTCATCTCCCAGTACCTACTGCAACCTACATCCTTCTGAATCTGCTTAGTGTATTCATCTCTTGGTCTCCCTCTACGATTTTTACCCTCCACGCTGCCCTCCAATACTAAATTGGTGATCCCTTGATGCCTCAGAACATGTCCTACCAACCGATCCCTTCTTCTGGTCAAGTTGTGCCACAAACTTCTCTTCTCCCCAATCCTATTCAATACTTCCTCATTAGTTATGTGATCTACCCATCTAATCTTCAGCATTCTTCTGTAGCACCACATTTCGAAAGCTTCTATTCTCTTCTTGTCCAAACTATTTATCGCCCATGTTTCACTTCCATACATGGCTACACTCCATACGAATACTTTCAGAAATGACTTCCTGACACTTAAATCAATACTGGATGTCTACATTTTATATCCTCTCTACTTCGACCATCATCAGTTATTTTGCTCCCCAAATAGCAAAACTCCTTTACTACTTTAAGTGCCTCATTTCCTAATCTAATTCCCTCAGCATCACCCGACTTAATTAGACTACATTCCATTATCCTCGTTTTGCTTTTGTTGATGTTCATCTTATATCCTCCTTTCAAGACACTGTCCATTCCATTCAACTGCTCTTCCAAGTCCCTTGCTGTCTCTGACAGAATTACAATGTCATCGGCGAACCTCAAAGTTTTTATTTCTTCTCCATGAATTTTAATACCTACTCCGAATTTTTCTTTTGTTTCCTTTACTGCTTGCTCAATATACAGATTGAACAACATCGGGAAGAGGCTATTATTACTGACAAACACAAAAAGAGTATGAGAAAAAAGATACAGACAATACCCACTAACTGATAGGAGAAAATTTATACAATTATGAAAAGCGCGCACTATTAGCTAACATATGACCCTCCCCCCCCACCCAAAAATAAATTTAAACATATTCCTCAACAGTTGTGTACTCTTGTTAGTAACTCTATTCAGTATTCGCTTCATGCATTTATTTATGTGAATGCGAGAAAAAATTATATCTGACTGTACATCAAAACAAATCAAATCCGCATCTCCAAACCTGACGAGAAAGGAATGGCAGGGACGCCAATTGGAGTATGAATTTACGTAATTAAAATAGAACAATGAAAACATAATGAATGGTTGTTACGGTCGCCACGAGCATTATGCTGGACAAATACGGTTGATTTTGTGCCCACACACATGAAGGCAAGCTTAAACCATAGCCGTCGTACTGCGATTCATCTGTTATTTGTAACCTACCCCATTTACGGTAAGACGCTTACAGCACCATCTTCTGGTAAAATTGTCATTAACTTGTCTTTCTTCTCCATGACGTTTTCCCCTAGGTCTCTTTCTACACCATTTTGTGGACGGAACTTTAAGGTAGACACACTGTACGTACACATGAAGCACTGACAGAACTGAGGGCAAATAAAACAAAGACTGAATCCATATGAGTGGCGTATCAAAGAAGTTTTCATTTAAGATTTATTGCAAGGTGAAATCATCTTTTAGTGATAGGTCAGCAAACATGCGACTCGGAAGGATTATTAGGAGGTTCATTGCAGAGTTTATTGGAACTATAAAATTGACTGTGAAGAAGACCTTTTTACGAACCAGCGACGCCAATTGGAGTAGGAATTTACGTAATTAAAATAGAACAATGAAAATATAATGAATGGTTGTTACGGTCGCCACGAGCATTATGCTGGACAAATACGGTTGATTTTGTGCCCACACACATGAAGGCCATGAATTATGCTTTCAACTGTGATTGCAAAAAATCCATTCAGGAAGCTGTTGCACTCAGCGACTGTTATATTGACTTGCAAATTATAGATCACAGCGATCAGTCGTCCTTTTTGAATTTTATTGTGCAGCTCTAGATTTCGGCTAGAAGCTAGCCATTCTCAATACACTATTATTTTCGCTCAATGCATCTAATTCCCTGTTGGTCGGGCTTCAGCCACAGTTCATTGACTATTACTCGATGTACTGTAGTGTCAAATGAACTTTGGCTGAAGCCCGATGAACAGGGAATTACATGCAGTGAGCGAAAATAATAGCGCATTGAGAATAGCTGGCTTCTAGCCGAAATCTAGATCTGCACAATAAAATTTAAAAAGGACGACTGATCGCTGCAATCTATAATTTACATGTTCAACACAAAATAGTTATAAATTCGAATGGAGCGTATAACAGACCAACGAGTGAAGAAAGAATCAGAAAGAAATATCACTAGGTCGGTGAGTTCCAGAGAGTTTACTCGATAGCGACACAAACATGAGTGGTTGCGAGAAAAATCCCCTTTGAAACAAGAATAAGATTGCAGAAAGACGCGCGTACAAATGCGTGAAGCGCGTAGATCATGTTAGAAAGACTACAAAATAGAGACCAGGAATGAACTCCTCTTCCCTCACTATATCGCACTGCCAATGCGTTCTTACCGTGACTGCCATTTGAGGTGGTTGCCGACTAGTCCATGTGCACCGAACTGTGGCCCTGCTACCTGTTGCTGGGCTGAGCCAATGAGGTCTGACAAGGGGAGGCCGCCAATTGTGAAATTCAGATTCGATTCATACTGCGCATAATAAAAGCTCATGGCCAGAGGTGTAATGTGGCAAAGCACCAAGGTGCACTTCTCAGCCGTTGTCGAGAAAATCGACAGTTAAAAGAAACCGCTGCGGTGAAATACCCTCTACGTTCAATACTTCCATACAGCGTCGTGGCGCAGCGGTAAGCGCTCGGGTTTGTAATACGAAGGTCACCGGATCGAATCTCGCGTGATGCAACTTTTTTTTTTTTTGGTATTTGTCTTTTGTAATTCAAATGTGTGTGTACACACACACACACACACACACACACACACACATATATATATATATATATATATATATATATATATATATATATCAATCCCGGCAATCTGTTGCAACAATTATGCATATAGTAAGTTGTAGAAAGTCGTTTGTCGTGGAAAAACTGGCGACTTCGAACATCATTACGTTTTCCGCAAGTTGTATTTCATAAATGTTATTAATTGTCCTCATAATCTTAACCACGTATGGTTAACGGAAGACGTAGAAACGATATTCCGAAACGAATACGTGTAGCGTGAGCCAAACGTTCGAATTAGAACAGAGACCCCACGAACACAAATTTGCTGTGGCAGGTATGAAATATAAACTCCGTTACTCGCTCGTTACACTTGAAGCACAGATGTTGAATGGGCCGAAACGAGCCGCCGCATAACAGCGTAGTTTCCTGCTAACTTCGAAAGGAGGTAGATGCGGTCCCTAGCGCAACTTATAACTTCGTCGAAAATCGATGCGGACGTGAGAGCTTTGGTACACCCTGTTAAACAAAGGGAAAATGGAGGCGGTACAATTGGAGAGCGATCCGCCTTCACCAACATGCATAAGCAATTCATTAATAGTATATATATATATATATATATATATATATATATATATATATTATTTGAATTTCAAAAAACTAATAATAAAAAAAATTGCATGGCGCGAGATTCGATCCGGCGACCTTTGCATTACGAACCCCAGCGCTTACCTCTGCGCCACGACGCTGCAGAAAAGTTGTTAAACGTAGAGAGTATTTCACCGCAGCGGTTTCGTTTAACTGTCGATTTTCTCGACAACGGCTGAGAAGTGCATCTTGGTGCTTTGCCACATTACACCTCTGGCCATGAGCTTTTATTATGCGCAGTATGAATCGAATCTGAGTTTCACAATTGGCGGCCTCCCCTTGTGAGTGCGAATCGCGGATCTCATCATCCCCCTGATTCAGAGTGAAACTTTGAAGACTTGACAAAGGGTCGAAGTCAAGAAAACCACGTAGAAACTGAAACGTCCTCTTAAAAAAATATTTGTTGACTGTGCTGGTAAACTCCTACGTTATTTGATTTTCAAACAGCTGAGCAAAACTCATCGTACACAGACATTTCTCTGTTTACTTATTCTGATCATCACTAAACTGACACACAATAATTTTAGCGCAACGCAATCTGACTTTCGGTAATCCCTACAAAAGAATGACCCTGACTAACAATAACCTATACCTTTCATGAATCACTTACCTCACAATTCTTCGTTACTCGAACTACTGCAATACAGCGAGCGCCAATAGTGCCAGCTAAATAAAAGATTCTAACTACTGAGGGCACTAACTACTGATAGGCATAGTTACCAAATGAAAGATCTTGATAGAGAACAAACAATGTATTTACCTTAATAATGTTCAAAACTCATAATATATATCTATCAATTCATGATAACCACCTTTACAGATCTCCTTTTTCTGGCTGACACACGTCAAGATCGTCCGCTTATAGTAACCTCTCAAACCTCTGGTTTCTCTCTCTCCACATCCAGCACTGCTGGCAGTTCACATCCAAAATGGCTCTGAGCACTATGGGACTCAACTGCTGAGGTCATTAGTCCCCTAGAACTTAGAACTAGTTAAACCTAACTAACCTAAGAACATCACAAACATCCATGCCCGAGGCAGGATTCGAACCCGCGACCGTAGCGGTCTTGCGGTTCTAGACTGCAGCGCCTTTAACCGCACGGCCACTTCGGCCGGCGTTCACATCCAACTGCCCAACGCTACACACGCGAATATTCCAACAATGAGTCCAACCAGCCACAGACTGCACACAGCACAGTCAGTGATTTTCATACAGAGCGCTACGTGGCGTTACCAACATAAAAACCTGAACAGCCTACTTACAAAACGCAGAGTCCAGAGTAGCCTCACCACGTCGAATTTCGAATCAGAATATGCATCCGAATTCGAAATTCCCTCTCAGCTTTTGGAACCTTTCCCTCAGACATCGAAAAGACATCTTTTCTACCCAATCCCATAAAGTACCTCAGTGCTCTTTCAACCAGAGATCTGGAAGTTCATTCCCAATCTCTTGCCATAAAGTTAAATGTATCCGCAAAAAGAGATACATGTACGTAGAAGTGGGAGACGAGTGTACCCTTTCAGACGTCCAGACTTTGTCGGAAATTCTGGAAATTTTGCTGGGCTTCGCCCACCGTCCCCATGGCAAGGGCAAAGTCTTTAAATTACCAGACACACGGGTGGCCACATATTTTACTTGAGGAAACGTCTCTGGAGACCACACGCAGCAGCATAACGGCAAGTAGACAGCTGTTGACCCCCACTTAAGTGTAATATAGTGTGTTTGAAATTAGTTGCGACTTGTGACAGTTTAGTACGAGTCGAGTGAAGCGTAGTTTCCAGCGTGTGCTGAGCGAGTCAGATGATGATGATAAAGCCAGGTCTGCTGGACGCGGAACCTGGCAGGCTCGCTTGCTTGCGTGAGAAGCAATCCGCGCAAGCCGGCCAATCTGCGATCTTTCCCAAACGATTTGAAAGAAACTATTGGGTGATAACCTCTAATTCTCGCACATTTGATATCTTATTTGGTCAGCTTCATCATAAACTGATTGTCATAACGTTAATCTTCATAGTTATTTCGATATTAGGTAAACAACTGCAAGAAATTCTTAAAGTTTGCTGTGAAAAATAAGAGTCGCTACGAATTTACCTATAGTTCATGTCACGCCATATACTGTTGCGTGAGAAATGTAGATAACATAATGACTTTTTTATTTTACAATCGTATTGACCAATTAGGATCACGTTAACAACTTCAGTTCCTCTTCTTCCTTTGTTGTTGATTCCTACTTTTCCAGTATTCCCTCATTTTCTCCCTATGAAGTCTCCTCCTTTCTTCTGTTCATGTTGTTCCCGAGTGTTTTATTTCTTCTGCTTTGAAAGCCTTTCAAGTTTAGTATTTTATTTTAAAAACGGTTTCTTTCTGCTATGTCTGATTCTTCGATGTTGTTTCTTTCTAGATCTTTCCTTACTTCTGTAATCCATGCTATTGTCGATTTCTTCTCCCAGGAATATAGGAGTATTTGTATTGTTAGTCTATTTCCATACATCCGGTAGAGGTGTCCAAAAAAGGTTAATCTTAGTTTGGCCATTACTTCAGATATTTTCTCTATATTTTTGTTGATCTCCTCATTACTTCTTATTTTACAACCATCTGCAGTTTTTATTGCACCCAATATTATTCTAACAATCCTTCTTTCCAGTGACTCTAGTTTGTCCATATTATAGTTCATCGTTAGGCTTTCCAATCGATATAAACATTCTCGTCCTACCACTGTGTTGTAGAATTTTAGTTTTGTTTTTCTAGATATACATTTCTTGTTGTAAATACTTTTGGTCAAACCATATTCTCTTTCCATTTTGTTAATTCTTACATCTATTGCAGATTTTTCTAGTCCATTCTGTAATATAGTTTCTCCAAGATATTTAAATTTACTTCCTTGCTCTGTTTTACCTATTTGTGTTCCTATGAATTTTGGCGCATTTTTTTATATTTGTCATGATTTCTTTTAGCTGAAATTTCGAGACCAGTTCTGTCTGCTATTTTTTCCAGAAGGTTTATCTGAATAACTGCTTCTGTCAGGTTTTCTGAAAGTATTGCAAAATCATCCGCAAAAGCCAAGCAATTTACCTTAATTACATTTGTTTTCCTTCCCAGAATTATTTGTTCAATTTTGTGATTTTTTAACTTCGAATACCAGATCCTTACAATTTTTTCCAGAACACAAACAGTAAAGGTGATAAACCATCACCTTGTCTAACAACCATGACGAATTATTATTTAAACTTTGAAAGATATAGCTATCTGTCTCCAATAGGTTTGTTTATAAATAATTCTTCTGCTACCTTACTTATATCGATTTTACAATAGTGCTTGCTTCTATGTGTTACTTTCTCATTTAAGTACACTATCGAAACATCTGAAGAAATCCACTGAGCCACTTTCAAGTTTTTCATAATATTTTATCTTCAAATGTTATGTAATGTGAATATATCTCCAGTTCTAGCAAATCCATTGTATGTCCTTTATTTATTTCAGTGGAGTACGTTGACATTTTGTTCTATTTCTCCAAATGGGTGTCCTGTATGATCGCATGTTCCTTACATATTGCAGTAAAGTCAACGAAATGAAGCAAACTCTCAGACATCAACAACATCACATAGAAATGGCATAATACAAACAAGAAACGCACTTCAAAATGGGAATCATTTCCCGAAACGCGTCGTGTGAAAAGTAAATAAAGAAAATCGTGACTGGTATCAGAAAAATTATTTATACACAAACCTATTGTTTTCACAATCGCAGGACATCAAAACCATTTATAATGGATAAAATCAGATCATCTGTATGTAGTCTCGAGAAAATGGAATTTATGTAAAGAGCGCTCGGTCAAGAACGCAGGCGCCAGTGGAAACGCAAGAATGAAAAATTCACAAATCCCTCGTATCGAAATAAGATTTTGACAAATGATAGTACGCAAAGAGGAGAGAATTTTGAGATACGATAAATACGTGAAACTTCCAGATAGTTCAAGCAACAACCTGTCTTGCCGTCAGTCGCTAGTTTAATATTATACTGTTTCACGATTCTGTCGTAATTTCTTTTTCAGCTGCGTTAGAATGTTCGTGGCAATCTGCTGTGTTCAAACAAAAGAAGCAGATTTTAACATGGCAACAAGAGGAGTTACCTACTACTCAACACGCGTCACATAACTCATCAATCCCTCTCCTCAGCTACGTCTTGTATGGCTTGTGAGTGTGTGGGTTTTATTCTGTCAAGTTGCGCAATGGATTGATCCAACAAGTACCCTTTGGCTCCTGCAAGAAACAATTTCCACCTCACACTACTACAGAAGTCAGACAGACGCTCCTAATGTACCAACAAGAACTGCTTGACAGCCATCCAGCAACAAATATCTTCTGGAGTCGTTCGCTGTAAGCAAAAGACACAAAAATATTCTATATGCTTACATAACTAGTGGAATACTTAGGTACTGGATCATTGCTAGTTAGTGTAAGGAAAACATTAAACGAACGAAAAATATTATTTATTGTAATAAAAATTGTCAGAAATCAAGTGAAACTTTCTCTTATAAAATAATAAATTTCCGGGTTCTTATTGGAACAGTACATTGCCTATTATGGATAGGAATTTTATTATTTTACAAAGTATGCAAAAGTTCTTTTCTCCCTTTTCTTTACGAATGTTACATACTCGGCAGAATGACTGAGAGCCGCTCCTACACAACTTGAAAAACTTTTCTAGGTATAGTCAAGGCCATAGCCTGAGAAATGTAATGGAGTGTACTGTTATGGAGGACAGATGGGGCTCGCATATGATGTAGAGCACAGTTCCGTGAGCTGCAACGACTGCTGCCTGCATAACTCGCTGCTGACAAATAACACAACTATCTCTTTCTATCTGGATTGACCTTTGCCAATCAAACTCTTCCTACACCTTGATGAAGTCAAGGACTCCTACCCACCCCTAGTCTAACTATTGGCGTGGTACACCAGTTAGATAACCAGTCCACTGCAATGCCACTCAATATTCGCTCGCAGGCGTTTAACTAGTACACTGCCCATGTCCACACTGCACACTAAGTGTGGTGGCAAACACAGTGAACAACGCTTAATCGCAAGTGACTCAGTATAGAGTATCACTCCGATTCGCTAATGACTCAGGTGCTCTCCCAGTGAAGTACTAAGGAGAGACTTTGTTCCTCGCTCTTTGCGTACACATACGAACGCACTCGTTCTTGTTATGTGTTCCCACTCCAAGAGCGACAACGGAACAGCACCTTTTTCTGGAAAACTTCCAAGGGTATACCATTCGCTATCTTCCCTCACTCCTCTGGCTCTTTGCATCAGAAATATTCCTCCAATTAGCGTTGCTCTTTTAAACGGGAGAATGACGTTTCGTTTTAGTTGACCAATGTGGAAGGATGTAGCATCTCCATTAGACGTGTACTGTCCTCCTGTGAGAACTCCTTAACTATGCAGTTGGTCTGTCAAATAATGTGTCTTCTTGGCGCTCCCAGACAATGTAGCGGAATTTGCTTTTAAGTCGAACACGGGGTTTGTTATCCCTTTGCTCTGGCAAAAGCTGTCCTCTCTCTGGGCGGTCGAAGCTGTTCTCTCTCTGGGTGGTCGCTCTGGCTGAAGTAGGAGTGTTGACTCACCCCTCTGAAGGGACGGGCCTCCCAGCGGGCTGGTTGCCTCTTTAGAAGGAAAATTCCTGTGGCCATCATGTTGTGAATGCCAGCCAGCCTCGCCTTTTTCAGCCTCGGTGCGCCCTTTCGATTGACTTATTAGATTTTCATACAAAATTGACTCTACCTTATGGAGTTTGGGTTCGAATGGATCGTCTTGATGTGCAGAATACGATTGTGAGGACAGAATATGTAAGAAATGAAGGTCAGGAGCTCACACCACCTTACATAACCCCCCTCCCCCTTGTGCCCTTATGACAAAGTTTTTGTCTGGGGTTTGTCAATGCGGAGGAAATAATTGACAAAATCACCCAAAAATTGTTCTTTTATATTTTCCAATAAACATTCTCAGCCATTCTTAACAGTTTTGTAACTATTTTTATAGCTATTGTTTCCAGTTTTTAATTATACAATTTGTGTTTTGTTGTTAGGCAAACATAGACTTTGCAAAGGTTGATTTTCTTTGCCATTGCCATTATGTGTCTCTGTTTATCTTTTTCTTTTCCGAAAGTTGCTTTTACAATATTAATATTTCTAAACTCGTCAGTGTACAGTGTATCATGTCTTAGTGTGGTTATTTCTTTTCTTTAGTTAAGCTTTGCGTGGATGTTCACAAAAGCCCTGTTGTGTCACTTTGTATCGTTTACTTATTTCTTTGATGTGTCACTGTTTTTTTGTTTTGTTTTGTTTTTTTAAAGAATGAAGAAGCTTTTCTCTTAATTCTATCCTTGGTACTAATGTTGTGATTGCAACAAAAATGTATTTATGAACATTCTTTACAGAAGGAAAATTCTACATAATTCTTTTTCTAATTCTACATATGAAGGAAATAAGAGATTGTATAAGTATCCTAATTTAGATTCTTTCTCAAAAATTTTGAGGTATGTATAAATTAGGGACTTTACATATTTAATAAAATAATTACTTTTACAAATAGAAAGAAGGTAAGTATTATTCGCATATATCTAATTTTTATAATCTACACTGGTTGTATTTACTCTGTCCGTTTCTCTGTTTGATGATTCCCATTGAAGTGCTGGAAGTCTTCGACTCATTTATATAGGTGTCACAAATCATGTGAGAAGCACTCTAGCAAGCGATTCCGCGTTTTATTTGTTGATGTTGTCATCATGAAGTGGTATTTTTAACCGATCATGATGAGTGGGGTTTATTGAGTATATGTTGATATCTTGGTACTCCTTTGCTGTCACACCTGGGGCGGTATGGCAGTTCGATGATTGTTGTAAGCTGGTGATTATCGACGATCATCACCTAATGTATGTGCCGTGACATCATGGTACTCCACACCTGGTTCGATATGGTAATTTGGTGATGTGGAAGGGAGAATGATGTTCATTTTGTTGAATACATTTCTGGATAATGTTTGTTGGTACCACTTAATATTCCATTTGCCGTTCGTTTGTATTTGTTTGAATATTCAGGGTTTATTTTTGGAGAGATGGTTGTAGTAGTTACCATGCCTCATAGTTCATGGAAAGACGTTTGTAACAATTTTCTTTGTAGGATATGACAGAAGGGTATCTTGCTGTCTTCTGCCCTTCTTCGTCTTGCATCTTCTGTTCTTCTCTTCTTTCTTGAATTCTTCTGTTCTTCTTGGGCTAGGAATATGTGAATTTTAATGTAGGAGAGATATACGTAGGATTTGTAGGCTCTTACTGCATTACCATATATAAGTTGATGAGTTTATTTCTTGTACCTTCTTTGTTGTCTTGTCGTGTCATGATTCTCCCAACCTGGTCCATGAAGTAGCAGTATCGTGGGATATGACATGTCCATGCTGCGTGTTAATTCTTCTGAAGTCCAACCTGGTTGCAACCTGTATTTCCAGTGTAGCGTTGATCTTCATGTAGTTGTTATTGCCCTAAGTGCTTTCTCAAGATGTCTGTACCGTCTCTGTCGCTATCTCGAAGCATATGGTGTTGAGGGAGCTGGCGATTGATGGTCGCGATGTCCCTCTGACACATAGAAATATTTACAATTTTTGTTTTACATATATTTGTTATTCTTATTTACAAAAAAAACTCTGATTTTATGTAATGCAAAAATTTTCTGATAGTGGCAAAAATTATTAGATTGATATATATATATATATATATATATATATATATATATATATATATATATATATATATATATACCCTAGCCGAGCCTCAGGTACAGGGCGGGTCGCAGGTGGCGGATAGCGAACAATCCATCAGATATGGTGGACAGCTGCGAATAAGGGGAAACCCAAATAAGCAGTCCCGGACCGAGGTGGCAGCATCACGAGGGTGTGGGAGGGTGACTTTTGGCAAGGGTCACACTCATTCAAAAACCACAGAACCCGAAGACGTTGCTGTGTCATGGCGAGTAAGTGCCGCCATTACAATAAGCACTGTCAACACCCAAATCCAGGATGCGTCTGAAGTGGGAACCATCGGCATCCTGGTCAGCGTCTGTTCACACAATGTGCGGCTGGTCATAATGCGCCAGGAACTAACAATCCCTGGTTCTAAACACCCAGTGGAAACACTGGACCAACTTGATTACAAGCAAGTATGACTCGTGCAAGTAATAACAACATTACCCCAGGTGGTAACCAATCCACCCATCAACAGATGGCAACCAGGAATTCGGATTCTGGGGAACCTGGACTTACACGATTACATCAGAGAAAGTCGGAGCTCTCTGGCAAACTTCCACTTAAAACACCTACATACATTGGAACCTTTAACATAAATACATTAATCCAACCAGGAAAACTTCTAAACCTTACAACAGAACTTGAAAAGCAAAAGATAGTAATACTAGCTTTACAGGAGACACGTTTTACAGATGAAGAAACATCAGATTATGGCAACTATCGCATCTTTAAGAGCAAGACGCATAAACGAATCGGAAGAGGAGTCCCCCATCTCGGGATGGCGTTTATCATACACAAGAGCGTGCTCAACTCCATCAAGGAAGTTACTCCCGTAAATAATAGGATAATGACGATGCGCTTACAATGTGCCAACAAAACATACACAATGGTTAATGTTCATGCTCCCACAAACGGAGACAACAAGAAAAACCCCATAGAAACAGAAAAGTTCTGGGAAAATCTGGAGAATATAATGGCCAAGGTTCCAAAAGATGATACAAAAGTTCTACTCGGCGATTTTAATGCCCAAATTGGTAGAGAGAAAATCCACCAAAAAACCGTAGGCAAATATCCTGCACATAAATTTACCAATAAAAATGGTACAAGGCTCGTCGAACTATGTAAGCAGAATAACCTGAAGATAATGTCAACATCTCTAAGAAAATGTCCAAGAAAACAAAAGACATGGAGATCTCCTATACAACAAATTGGCGAGTTTCAAGTAGATCATGTGGCGATTTCATACCCAGTACAAAAAGAAATTTACGACGTCCAAGTACACAGAGGAGCAAACATTGATTCAGACCATTACCTAACTAGAATTAAAATCAAGTTTACAGCACGAAGAAGTCATCAGAAGAAAACAGAAATACAGAAATATGACACCAAGAAGATTAAAGAATCTAAAGTAAAGAAGAATGGGAGAAGGAAAAGGCAAACACATGGGAAGAATTTCATTCTAAAATCACGCGAATAGCTAAGGAAACTATTCCCTTGAAAAAGATATTCAAACACCCTTGGTGGGATTCAGACTGTGAAAATGCATTGGAAAGGAGAAAAAAGGCATTTCAAGAATATAACAGTAAAAAATCACAAGAAAGTCTACATTTATTTAACGAGGTTAGAAAACAGGTTTCAAAATCTATTAGGCAAGCAAAAAGGAAGTACACAAAGGCACAACTGGATGCCATAGAAGAAAATTTCCAAAACTATAATACAAGAGACTTCTACAGAACTTTCGCAGATAAAATACGAGGATATATCCCTCAAAATTTATGTTTCAGAAAACCAGATGGTAAATTAGCCCTAACAAACCAGGAAAACTGTCAAGTATTGGCTCAATATTTTTCTAACCTACTAAATTGCCCAGAACCTAGTTCAAGGTTTCCCAAAGAAATCAGTGCCAACACTCAACCGGATTCATTACCACCAACACAGGAAGAAAGCAAATGTCACATTAAAAACTTAAAAAATAATAGAACATCTGGCGAAGATGGCATTGTTGCAGAGCTATTAAAAAACCTAGGACCAAAGACGTTGCAAGAGCTCACAAAAATAATAACAAAAATATGGGAAACAGAAAAATTACCAGAGGATTGGAAATGTGCCCTTATTCACCCGTTACATAAAAAAGGAGACAGAACAAATGTCAATAACTACAGGGGAATCTCACTTTTACAAGTCACCTACAAAATTCTCTCAACATGCCTGCTGAAAAGAACACAAAAGCAGCTGGAACGCCAAATTGGTGATTATCAAGCAGGCTTCCGCCCCGGTCGCTCATGCATAGAACAAATATTTAATTTAAAGACAATATTAAAACACAAAGCAATTAGAAATGCCCCCATAATTTGTACATTTGTAGATTTTAAGAAAGCCTATGACTCAATTGACTGGCAATATTTGTTTAACATTTTAGAGGAACTTGGACTTGACTCCAAAACACTAAGGCTTATCAAAGAATCACTGAAAGACACTGTATCTAAAGTTAAATTCAGGGGAGAAATCTCTGAACCTTTTCTCATAAAAACTGGAGTACGTCAAGGTGACGGGCTATCTCCATTTCTGTTTAATATAGTCCTGGATAAAGTCATTAAGGAATGGGAAAAAGAATTAAAAAATCAATCCTACTGGAAACCAATCCATCTTGGTAGAACCAAAGACAACGTGGAGATATCTTGTTTAGCATTCGCGGACGACTTGCCCATACTTGCAGATGATGAAGAAATCGCCACCAAACAAATAGAGATCCTTAAGGAATGCACGGATAAAGTAGGTTTACAAATTTCGTTTCAAAAGACAGAATTTTTCTGTACGAAATTCCATATACACAGTTTGAACACAAAATATGGAAAAATAAATAGAGTAAAACATTTTAAATACCTAGGTGAAATTTTGGAGCCAACCGGAGGGGAGAAAGTTGCACAGAAGATCATACAACAGAAAATGAAGAGAGCATATGGTATGACACATGAAATATACAATAAAAAATGCATCTCCTCGAACACAAAAATCAGACACTACTGCGCAGTAATTAAGTCAGCAGCAGTATATGCTAGTGAAACGCTCACACTCCACACAAAATGTGATTTAGAAAAAATACTAAAAGAAGAACGCAAAATTATGAGAAAGATTTTAGGTCCAAAATTAACAGAAGAAGGATACCGGATACAATCAAGAAGAACCACAGAAACTATATCAAACCTGGCAGCAGACATAAGAAGGCGAAGATTAAAATTTTATGGACATGTCACTAGACTTCCCCCCACACGACTCACCAACAGAATTCTCACTTACATAGAAAAAGTCAAATCAACAACAACATGGATTAGCCAAGTAAAATTAGATTTACAAAAAGCAAATATTGAACTTAAAGATGTCAAAGATAGAAAAACTTTTAGAAATAAGGTGGAAAAGTGGATTGTATTGTCGGAGAAGGAAGCACTAAAGAGACCAGGAACAAAATGGACAGAAGAAAGAAAAAGAAAACACGGAGAACGAATTAAAGAAGTATGGAAGAAATGACGTCAGAAAGCTTTGCGTGATCCTTCTGGGTCCATTCGCGATAAGTATATATATATATATATATATATATACGGGATACATGCGGACGTGCATTGTCCTGTTGGAACAGCAAGTTCCCTTGCCGGTCTAGGAATGGTAGAACGATGGGTTCGATGACGGTTTGGATGTACCGTGCACTATTCAGTGTCCCCTCGACGATCACCAGTGGTGTACGGCCAGTGTAGGAGATCGCTCCCCACACCATGATGCCGGGTGTTGGCCCTGTGTGCCTCGGTCGTATGCAGTCCTGATTGTGGCGCTCACCTGCACGGCGCCAAACACGCGTACGACCATCATTGGCACCAAGGCAGAAGCGACTCTCATCGCTGAAGACGACACGTCTCCATTCGTCCCTCCATTCACGCCTGTCGCGACACCACTGGAGGCGGGCTGCACGATGTTGGGGCGTGAGCGGAAGACGGCCTAACGGTGTGCGGGACCGTAGCCCAGCTTCATGGAGACGGTTGCGAATGGTCCTCGCCGATACCCCAGGAGCAACAGTGTCCCTAATTTGCTGGGAAGTGGCGGTGCGGTCCCCTACGGCACTGCGTAGGATCCTACGGTCTTGGCGTGCATCCGTGCGTCGCTGCGGTCCGGTCCCAGGTCGACGGGCACGTGCACCTTCCGCCGACCACTGGCGACAACATCGATGTACTGTGGAGACCTCACGCCCCACGTGTTGAGCAATTCGGCGGTACGTCCACCCGGCCTCCCGCATGCCCACTATACGCCCTCGCTCAAAGTCCGTCAACTGCACATACGGTTCACGTCCACGCTGTCGCGGCATGCTACCAGTGTTAGAGACTGCGATGGAGCTCCGTATGCCACGGCAAACTGGCTGACACTGACGGCGGCGGTGCACAAATGCTGCGCAGCTAGCGCCATTCGACGGCCAACACCGCGGTTCCTGGTGTGTCCGCTGTGCCGTGCGTGTGATCATTGCTTGTACAGCCCTCTCGCAGTGTCCGGAGCAAGTATGGTGGGTCTGACACACCGGTGTCAATGTGTTCTTTCTTCCATTTCCAGGAGTATATATATATATATATATATATATATATATATATATATATATATATATATATATGTTGCAGGATACTCAATACTGCAAGAAATTGTTAGTCTGTTTTGTGTTCCTTTTTTTTCTTTTGATTATGTTGTTCTGTTGATCTATTAATTTAACTTTTATTTAGTGGTTAGTATAAGATACGGTGGACGTTAGTTTGCCTAACCTCTTCTGCATTTTTCACGTCAGTCTTTACGTTTTGCAGTATTCAGTGGCATAACCTCTACTTCTGGTTTCCCTTTGCTGTGTTGTTCTTGTCTCTGTGGACCATAATGTCCTCTGTAATTATTCGCGACTGGTCTCGCCAGTTGCTGTTTCTGATATCGTGACCTCTTTCAAAGTACCCTTGACCGTAGGCATTTTGATTCATAAACCCATATCCACCACTGTATGACTGTCCATTACCGTTCCTATTTCGGTACCAATTATTTTGGTTCTTGTTTCTATGCCAATTACCTTCACTATACCACTGTCCTGGTCTGTTAAATTGCTTGAAACTATTGGTATTATGGTTATGATTATTACTATTGGAATATTCGTTCTTATTCTTCTCCTTTTGCTATTCCGTCTCCTTTCTTTTTTCTTTCACCTTGTCTTCTTTAAACATGAATTCAAGTTCCCTTAAGACCTCTTTGAATTCTTCGGTATTTTCATTTTTTTCCTGCTGTCGCCTCTTGATATTTTACCAGTAACTTCGTTCTACATAGATGCATCAGCTCTCCGTCACTGTATGGTTTGTCTAGGCATCGATTCCCCTGAGTTTTCATATGGTGTCATCTGAAGTAACTCGTATTTAATTTTGTTTTGCACCTCGTTAGACCAATATCTTCCGAGATATGCTGTTCTGAACTGTAGCTAAGACGTACAGGTAGCAGCGACCTTTTGCATCACCTCCGCTACTGTTCCTGACATGTGTGCACAAATGAAGTCAAGTTTGTTAGCCACGCTCCAATGGTTTGGCAAGCCTACTTGGAACTGATCGATGAATGTGTGTGCATGCAAGCTACCGCCTTCTGCCTTGAAATATTGAAATTTTCTAACTGTTTGGAAGTATTCTGTATCATATCTACTCATAAATCCGGTTTGTGGCTGATTCATGGTCTCAAATAATCTGCCACTGCTTGTGTCATCTTGCTTATTCTCTGGTAATCTACCGCCTGTAAATGCTCAGTTTCCTGCCCCATAATTGCATCATATCGTAACAATGGCGAACAAAAGCGTTGTTCGTTTGTCTCTTCTCTCGTCATTCGCGGTACTGTACCTGTGCTACTGTTATATTAAGTCATTGGATTTACTGGTTCAGTCGCCTGTTTTTCGATTGGTATCGGCTGACTGTATGTGTCCTATTTTTCTCGATACTGTGCCTGGATCTGTGGTATGTCATGTATTACTTTAATCGGGGTTTTCTGTTTCGATTTCTGCGCGAGTGTTACGTCTGGCCTTGGTTCTACTTGAGCTTTCTTAGGTGGCGCGTGTTCGTGTACTGAATTGATGCTTGACGTATCGGTTGTTTCGCTACAGGTGTAATCAGTCTCGATCTTTTCTTCGATAGTTTGTATCAACTCTGTTCGAAGCTTTTCAAACTGATCTTTGTTTTTAAGTTCTATCTTACTGATGCGCTGATCATATTTTTTCAGTGCAACTTTTGCGAACTTGCTCTGAATTGCTTGTTCTTCCGAAATTTGTATTGCTGTTCAAGTGGCTTTTTTCGTGAAGCGTTCCACCTTTTTGTCAACGTTTACGATGTCCTATTGGACCTTAACCACGTCAGTGCGTAATTGCTGCTGACTTTGTGTTAGTACCTGAATTCTTTCGCGTCTTTGTTTATCTGTGTGATCTGACTATCAATTCTAGCGATCCCTTCTTCCATCTGGATTTTAACCTGTTGAATCCGTGTCTTTCTCTCTTGTCTCAAGTTCTGATTATCATGTTTCAATTGCTGACGCTGTTTCGTCATCTGTGTATTAATATCCTGATTCTGTTTCGTCATCTGTGTATTAATACCCGTCATCTGTGTATTCTGTTTCGTTATCTGTGTATTAATACCCGTCATCTGTGTATTCTGTTTCGTTATCTGTGTATTAATATCCGTCATCTGTGTATTTTGTTTCGTTATACTATCGTTCATTTTTTGTGACATCTCCATGATCGCGTCCTGTCCTGTAACACTGCCTTCTGCTGAACTGTGTGTTCTCGTTCTATTGTTTTCTACTCGGTCAGTTACGTCGTTTACTGGGCTATGCTGCGGCGTTTCTATGTTTGATAACTGCAACAATCCGTGCTGTCTTCCCTTCTCCCTGTGTTGTTCTTTGTGTTGAGAACAAGTTGCGTATGTCAATGATCCATTACGTGGCGCAAACAACTCCGCCCACTGCCCTCTCTGTTCTGTATGTTTTGTGTTTGCAGGTACAGTTGTGTCTGTTACGGTGCCCTTTCGCGGCTCTCTCAACTCAACAAAACTCTGTGCCTATTGCTGAGCCATATTTAGAATGAGTAGTAGAGGTTCGCCGCATTCTAAATGTTCCCCCTCTTCCTCATCGTCTACTTCTCTTTGGACGTCAGCTAACTGCCGATTCGTTGACTGTATTGACACGTATTCTGTCTCTGCATATGCGCCAAACAAACGCGTTCCGTTAGCTCGTTTCGCTCCTAATCTTTGCCATTTCCTGCGTGGGCTGTCTATTTCTGGCTCATAATGTGCCCTACACGGAATTTAGTATTCTGGAAATTCAATGTTCTCGTCCCTTCGATTCCCATCTGTCTGATCTGTCTCAATTCTATCCCAATCTAACTGAGCCTGCTAATTCTGCAGCTCACCGACTGTGCTATTCTCAGATTCACCGTCTGTCCTATTCTCAACAAGCTCGGTTATTTGCTGTTTATGATTCTCCCCCATCTTGTCACTTGCTGTCTATCCCACAACCTTTTGGCTTGTGCTCTTGATAACATAGAAGTTCTTTCAACACACCACAACTCTATCTAAAAAACTGTACGACCACTTACAAGTTAGTTGAACCAACAACAACAACGTCGTGACTTCTTGGCTGTTCTGTCTGCTCTGCTACAGTCTCCAATCTCCACCTGTGCGCTTGCAATGGGACAAAAAGGTTATTTCTTAATTCTAACTCATCTGACACTGCGTCACTCTGCGTTCCTGCCTCTCCCTGTATCGGTGCCTATCACGTGAAACTCCTATGCCCTAACATCTACTCAATAATCCTAAAAATCCAATATTTTCCAACACAATAACACAAGATCTTGTCCCTACAATTCTACTTTCCTCGCTACTTCTATCTATTCTAATCCATAACCTCTGAAAAAACTCTTTAATACATGAAAGAAAATTTTTTGTAAGTGATAATGCTGCGAGCTGCAGTAGCTAACTATCATATATCACCTATTCTGATACTTTTCTGTCTTGGTAACGTACCTGTTTTACCTATCCTGGCGGTTTTACCTATCCCGGCAGTTTTACCCACCTTAGCAGGGTCTCCATTTTCTGTGAGTGTGTAAGTTTTATTTTGTCAAGTTTCGTAATTGATTGATCCAACAGGTACCCTTTGGCTCCTGCAAGAAACAATTTCCACCCACACTACTACAGAAGTCAGACAGATGCTCCTAATGTACCAACAAGAACTGCTTGACAAACATTCAGCAACAAATGTCTTTTGGAGTCGTTCGCTGTAAGGAAAAGACACAAAAATATTCTATATTCTTACGTTAACTACTGGAATACTTAGGTACTGGAGTATTGCAAGTTAGTGTATGAAAAACATTAAATGAACGAAAAATATTATTTATTGTAAAAAAAATTCTGAGAAATCAAGTAAAACTTTATCTTATAAAATAATAAATTTCCGGGTTCTTTTCGGAACAGTAGATTGCCTCTTATGGATAGGAATGCTATTATTTTACAAAATTTGCAACAATTCTTTTTTCCCTTTTCTTTAAGAATGTTATTTACTCGGCATAATGACTGAGAGCCGCGCCTACACAACTTGAATAACTTTTCTAGCTACAGACAAGGTTGTCGCCTGAAAAATGTAATGGAGTGGACTGTTATGGAGGACAGATGAGGCAAACAATACTGTGAGCTGCAACGACTGCTGCCTGCAACACTCGCTGCTGACAAATAACACAACTATCTCTTCCTATCTGGATTAATCATCGCCAATCAAACTCTCCCTACACCTTGATGAAGTCAAAGACTCCTATCCACCCCTAGTCTAACTATTGGCATGATACACCAGTCAGATAACCAGTCCACTGCGATGCCACTCAATATTCGCTCACAGGCGTTTAACTAGTACTCTGTCCATGTTCACACCGCACAATAAGTGTGGCGGCAAACAGTGAACAACACTTAATCGTGAGCGACTCAATGTAGAGTATCACTCCGATTCGCTAACGACTCAGGTGCTCTCCCAGTGAAGTACTAAGGAGAGACTTTGTTCCTCGCTCTTTGCATACACATACGAGCGCACTCGCTCTTGTTATGTGTTCCCACTCCAAGAGCGACAGTGGAATGGCCCCCTTTTCTGGAAAACTTGCAAGAGTATATCATTCACTGTCTTCCCACACTCCTCTGGCTCTTTGTGTCAGAAATATTCTGCCAATCAGTGTTGCTCTTTTAAACGGGAGAATGACGTTTCGTTTTAGTCGACCAATGTGGAAAGATGTAGCATCTCCGTTAGGCGTGTACTGTCCCCCTGTGAGAACTCCTTAACTATGCAGTTGGTCTGTCAAATAATGTGTCTTCTTGGCGCTCCCTCACAGTGTTGCGGAATTTGCTTTTAAGTCGAACATGGGGGTCGTTATCCCTTCGCTCTGGCAAAAGCTGTCCTCCCTCTGGGCAGTCGAAGCTGTTCTCTCTCTGGGCGGTCGCTCCAGCTGAAGTAGGTGTGTTGACTTACCCCTCTGAAGGGACGGGCCTCCCAGTGGGCTGGTTGCCTCTCTACAACGAAAATTCCTGTGGCCATCATGTTGTGTACACCAGCCTCGCCTTTTTCAGCCTCGGTGTGTCCTTTCAATTGACTTATTATATTTGCATGAATTCATACAAAATTGACTCTACCTTATCGAGTTTGGGTTCGAATGAAGCGTCTTGATGTGCAGAATACGATTGTGAGGACGGAATATGTAAGAAATGAAGGTCAGGGGACCATGCCACCTTACAAGCTGACAACTCGAAACCAATCCTATGGTCTAATATTTGCCTTGGCTTCGTTTTGTTAGCATTTCAACCTCACTCAGCGTAATTTTTTTTTCCACTTTACTTTTCACCTGATGATGATGATGTCTCGTACTCCTTGACAGAGCATAGGGGAACAATGCGGGAGACCTGCACCATCGTACTAGGGAAGGTCCTAGTGGAGGTGGTTTGCCATTGCCTTCCTCAAACCGTAATGGGGATGAATGAATAAGATGAAGACGACACAACAACACCCAGTCATCTCGAGGCAGGTGAAAATCCCTGACCCCGCCAGGAATCGAACCCAGGATCCTGTGCTCAGGAAGCAAAAACACTACCGCGTGACCACGAGCTGCAGACACTTTTCAGCTGGGCACACATATTCTGAGTAGAGCCGCCCAGGGTAGCCACGCAGTCTAGGGCGTATTGTCACAGTCCGTGCAGTATCAGGCGTCTTGTCATGGTCCACGCGGCTGCCCCGTCAGAGGCTTGAATCCTCCCTCGGGCATGGGTGTGTGTGTTGTCCTTAGCATAAGTTAGTTTGAGTTGGATTACGTAGTGCGTAAGCTTAGGGACTGATGACCTCAGCAGTTTTGTCCCATAAGACCCTACAACAAATTTCCAAAAAATTTCTGAGTCGGATTTAAATGAGCACGTTACAGAGTAAGCGTGATTAAACTATGCCCTTTAGCGTCAGTTACCTCTTCGACCTGGTAGCGGGAAGTTATGGCTTGTACAGCCCTACAAGTCAATTAACTCTGCCTTATAGATGCTATGTTAATCTTTATCCAATGGAACATTTGTTTCTACCCAGAGCAAAATGTCCTGTTTCCTCCATTGAATTGTTGGAGCGCTATCCATCAATACAGAGTGGTATGCGCAATGCCCATTACTATTGTCGAAATCCGAAGAATATTTTGCAGCCAAACGTTATCTTCACAGCCGGCGGATGTGTCCATAGACGACAACTTTTAACACGAACTTTGTGTTACGACGTGCTGCACTGTTGTTATTAATGCAAAGCCAGTACAAAACATTTGTTCACAATACCTGATGGCTACACAACACTTCAACGCCAGAAAATACCACTTTACAACTTGAGCTTAAGGACGCAGTTCGGCATCTAACGCGAGACACCACAGGATGCCGTTTATCTGCGCCATGGCAATAGGGCGCTTTACCAACAGAAACGCTAGCGACATGGTAGAAAAAGATGGCTCACCATTGGTGTTATCTTGGCAACGGCATCACGACCCCTCCGATGACCCAAAAGTCAAAAGTAGCAACTAATTTAAACCGCACTGTAACAAGGCAGAGGTCTCACCCCTTCCATCAATGGTTTCCCGTTAAGTTATTGAGGATACCT
Organism: Schistocerca piceifrons; assembly: GCF_021461385.2. Taxonomy (NCBI): domain Eukaryota; kingdom Metazoa; phylum Arthropoda; class Insecta; order Orthoptera; family Acrididae; genus Schistocerca; species Schistocerca piceifrons. Next base: position 496,315,649 of record NC_060143.1, on the reverse strand, counting down.
GTTTTCCGTTCCACCATTCATTGTTCGCGAAAGCTTAACCGGAGGCTCGTCCAACTGTCCATTCTGCTAAACAGCATGAGGCCTTGCACTCTAAACGCCGGCAGTTCTTGTAGAACGTGCGAAAGTTCCACCTGTTTTCGCCCCAGTGAAAAGGCGTGGCTCTGGTCAAGACCAGGCGCATTTAACGAAAAAACTGCTACAAAAATGAAATGTTAGATTAGGTCTAGAGGGTTGTGTTACCTACATTGCTACACGCTGCCCCCTAGACACGCACGTAATCTGTGCGCAATACAGTTGAAAAGTCGATAAATAAAACTGAATCGGGAAGTAAATGAAACGAGAGAACCTCGTACGCAAAGACGATAACATGTGATGAGGAAGGCCTGAAACAGACCGTCGCGTCACGGATGTTCTAGGTGAAAAATTAATATTAGGAAAGGGGACATGTGTCTCTGCTACAGCCGCGCGGAGTGGCAGCGTGGTTAGAGGTGCCATGTCACGAATTGCGCGGCTTCTCCCGCCGGAGGTTCCAGTCCTCCCTCGGGAAGGGGTGTGTGTGTGTGTTGTTCTTAGCACAATGTAGTTTAAGTTAGTTTAAATAGTGTGTAAGTCTAGGGACCGACGACCTCAGCAGTTTGGTCCCTTAGGAACTCACTCACATTTTCTGTGTTACAAATGGCCAAGTCCCTAACCACCCCTCCTTTGTATTTCCAAAGGATAACCCCCCATTTTTATTGCATATTTGGATTCTACGTCAAAAAATACATGCAGTTTCTCCAAACCATTGTTTTCCATTCGTGGCAGATGGCGCTGTAATCGGAAAATATCAAGTGTGCCTATTTTTCCAATTGACACGCTGAACGCCTTGTTGCATTCGGTTATTGTATATGTGGAACCAAACAATTAAATCCCTTTCTTTCATTTGAACCGTTTATTTTTACCATGTATGTATCCTTTGATGATCTGACCTTGTTATTTTATATTTTTTATGTATTAATTTCCATGTTCACCTGCGGTCACATGGTCCACGGAGGTAATTTTTCACCGTGGAACCAAGTGATAACCCGTGAGCATATTGTATTTTAGTTTAACACATTTATTTCGTTTCAGATTTTGAACTAAAATGGCTAGTAGAGGTCTCTCAGATGCAGATATCGCTGAAATGCCGGTTAGTCTTTCTGAAAATGGTGCCACAAGCTTTTCTGATGACTCCATTGAAGAACCGAATGTTTCGCTTGATGACAGTTTCAGTTCGAGTTACGAGGATCGTGATGATGAATATAACGCAGGATCAATCGATTCTGAACGTAATGATGACGTTCTCCTTGTGAATTTTTCAAACCTGGGGAAATGGGAATCTGTTGCAGGGGACAGAATTAATTTTACCTGCTTTTCTCGGTACATCGGTGTTCAACCAGATGTGGTTCAAAAGAGTCAGGGACTACTTCCTATGTCTTATTTTGAACATTTCATAGACGGTAGTAATATATTGCAATTAGTTGAAGTGACCAATACGTTTTGCTGTGCAAAACATTGCTGCAATCAGATCTCCAAATCAAAGGCTATCAGAATGGTCTGACACCATTGACCGACAGAATCCTCAAGGTTTTGGGGATCATTCTATGTATGGGACTTATACAGTTTCCCAAACTGAGGAATTACTGGTCCAAAAACAATGTATAAAAAGGACTCCAAAAATAGTGAGTCGTAACTTAAATGAGTTGTTACTTTCGATGTTGCATTTAGCAGATAATGAGCAAGAAGGAGATCCAAAAGACAGGTTCTTCAAAATCACACAATTCGTGGATATTCTGGGGAAGAAATTAAGAGAATTCTCCACTACAGAAGAAGTGGTTTCCACAGACGAATGCAACGTACAATTTCGTGGACGTATTTACTTTCGACAATTCATCCATAACAAAAGACATAAATATGGGATTAAGGTTTTCAAACTTTGTGTTAGCCGATGTTATAGTTGGTCATTCAAAGTCTACACTGCCAAAGGTAGATCATACAATATTTCTGTTGCAGAATTGAACAGATGGATTGTCAGATAGTGGTAGATTATTGTATACCGACAATTGGTACACTAGTGTTTCACTAACTAAAAGGCTAATCCAGCGAGAAAGACACTCGGTAGGCACGTTATATGCAAATCGAAAGAATAATCCCCCTGGTCAAGGCAAAATTGAAAAAAAGGGACGGTATAGCCCAACAGAATGAAGACATAACCGTAGCCCTGAAGTGGAAGGATAAACAAGATGTGCTAATGTTTAGTGAGAAACATGATCACTCACTGGTCCAAATTACCCAAAAAGGAAAACAAATAAGTAAGTCCACCATGCTCATCAACTATAAAAAAGGAGAGGCCTTTATCTACATCTCTGACCAGCTGGCCTCAAATGTACCATGTGCAGTAAGACCTTTACAATTATACAAGAGACTTGGATTCCATTTCATCACTTCTAGATCGATTGTAAATGCTCTGCATTTGTATAATAAAGTAAACAACAACAAACGGGGCTCAATGATTTCCAAGCAACTCTTGTCCAAGCACTCGTGTATCCTGCGTTGGATACTAGCTTTCCAACGCCTTCCAGCTGCAAGCCTAAACAGTTGCTGAAAGAATATGAGGCGGCAGAGAGGATTACCAGGAAAACTTGTAACCCACGCTACAAAAGCATGACCCAACGGCAGAATGCTGCTTATGCTCGCAGAAACGCGATAAAAATTAACACATTCTGCGAGACACGCAACTTACCAATCTGCCTTGAATGTTTCGAAAAACATCACTAGATATACGTGGTATAGAAGTTCGTTTCACATATCCAATGGCTTTTCTTTTCATCAACGAGATTGCCAAAATGTAGCATTAGTTTAATTTTTGTTTCACAGTTTCACTGCATTTCGTTTAGATAATTCTTTCCTTTATTATTACAGGGGCAAATAACACTCATTTTCTCTTATGCGTTTGAATAAATAATACGTTATTAGTTGTAAAATCTAGTTCACAAATTATATTTTTCTTTTATGGGCATTTTTGTAACCTTTTATGTAACACTCAAGAAAACAAAATAATAAGATATAATTCTGCAACATGTCAGAATACGTTTCGTGTTCTTCATCCTCAAATACATACAAGTATGTACATTCTGCCCAGTCTGCCGCGTGGTTTTGTTGCTCACTGGTACTTCAAAATCTTCAGGTGTATGCTTGTAACGTACAATCCATTGTCACAGGTGTAAGCACAGCTTTGAAGTAAGACACACCGAATAGCCACCGATGAGTACAAGAGCTGACAAGAGACAGTTCAAAATGTCCACCAGCGGGCATATGCCGTTCAACGTGTTAAGAGTCAGCGCGTTTGATTCTACATTTCACCTATCAAGCACCCAATGGTGAGAGGTAAGGGGACTCACTGAAGTCAAACACCCAAATTGTGGGAAGCAAGGGGACTCACCGATTACAGGCATCCCGATGGGAAAACTGTTAACCCACGTCTTTATTCCTGGATCACACTAAACGTGGTTTCTAACCAGACATTAAAATAGCTAACCATATTATATTGTACTACCAAATTTCCAACACTTCAACTAAGTTTCTAACATAAATGTCAACAGTTGGAACACAAAGGTTTACATCTAAATCGTAAATGAAATGTAAACTTAGATACGTCGGTTATTAATTGCAAAAACAAGTACAGCTGATATTTGTCGATTACAGCGCCATCGACCACGAATGGAAATAATGGTTTCAGTGAAATCTGTATTTTTGGCATAGAATCGAAAATGCAATAAAAATGAGGGTTCCCATTTGGAAATACGAAGATGACTCCGCCCACGCAGGAGGGATGTTTAGGAGGTGGCATAGGCAGATGTCCCCTTTACTAATATTTATTTTTCACCTAGAACATTTTTGTGCATAGTTTCGATGTACTTAGTTGTCTCAAGTTAAAGCAAATACCCTATACAGGGTGGTCCATTGATAGTGACCGGGCCAAATATCTCACGAAATAAACATCAAACGAAAAAACTACAAAGAACGAAACTCGTCTAGCTTGAAGGGGGAAACCAGATGGCGCTATGGTTGGCCTGCTAGGTGGCGCTGCCATAGGTCAAACGGATATCAACTGCGTTTTTTTAAAATAGGAACCCCCATTTTTATTACATATTCGTGTAGTATGTAAGGAAATATGAATGTTTTAATTGGACCACTGCAATAGTCACAAACGTATAAGTACGTGGTATCACGTAACATTCCGCCAGTGCGGACGGTATTTGCTTCATGATACATTACCCGTGTTAAAATGGACCGTTTACCAATTGCGGAAAAGGTCAGTATCGTGTTGATGTACGGCTATTGTGATCAAAATGCCCAAAGGGCTTGTGCTATGTATGCTACTCGGTATTCTGGACGACTTCATCCAAGTGTCCGGACCTTTCGCCGGATAGTTACCTTATTTAAGGAAACAGAAAGTGTTCAGCCACATGTGAATGTCAACCTCGACCTGCAACAAATGATGATGCCCAAGTACGTGTTTTAGCTGCTGTCGCGGCTAATCCGCACATCAGCAGCAGACAAACTGCGCGAGAATCGGGACTCTCAAAAACGTCGGTGTTGAGAATGCTACATCAACATCGATTGCACCCGTACCATATTTCTATGCACCAGGAATTGCATTGCGACGACTTTGAACGTCGTGTACAGTTCTGCCACTGGGCACGAGAGAAATTACGGAACGAAGACAGATTTTTGCACGCGCTCTATTTAGCAACGAATCGTCATTCACCAACAGCGGTAACGCAAACCGGCGTAATACGCACTATTGAGCGACGGAAAATCCACGATGGCTGCGACAAGTGGAACATCAGCGACCTTGGCCGGTTAATGTATGGTGCGGCGTTATGGGAGGAAGGATAATTGGCCCCCATTTTATCGATGGCAATCTAAATGGTGCAATGGATGCTGATTTCCTACGTGATGTTCTACCGAAGTTACTAGAAGATGTTTCACTAAATGACATAATGGCGATGTACTCCATCATGATGGATGTCCGGCATATAGTTCGCGTGCGGTTGAAGCGGTATTGAATAGCATATTTCATGACAGGTGGATTGGTCGTCGAAGCACCATACCTTTGTCCGCACGTTCACCGGACCTGACGGCCCCGGATTTCTTTCTGTGGGGAAAAGTGAAGGATATTTGTTACCGTGGTTCACCGACAACGCCTGACAACATGCGTCAGCACATTGTCAATGCATGTGCGAACATTACGGAAGGGGAACTACTCGCTGTTGAGAGGAATGTCGTTACACGTATTGCCAAATGCACTGAGGTTGACGGACATCATTTTGAGCATTTATTGCATTAATGTGGTATTTACAGGTAATCACGCTGTAACAGCATGCGTTCTCAGAAATGATAAGTTCACAAAGGTACATGTATCACATTGTAATAACCGAAATAAAAGGTTCAAACGTACCTACTTTCTGTATTTTAATTTAAAAAACCTATCTGTTATCAACTGTTCGTCTAAAATTGTGAGCCATATGTTTGTGATTATTACAGTGCCATCTATCACAAAGCGAGAAAAGTGGTCCATCTAGAACATTCATATTTCTTAGCGTACTACACGAATATGTAATAAAAAATGGGGATTCCTATTTTAAAAAACGCAGTTGATATCCGTTTGACCTGTGGCAGCGCCAACTAGCGGTCCAACCATAGCGCCATCTGGTTTCCCCCTTCAAGCTAGACAAGTTTCGTTCTTTGTAGCTTTTTCGTTTGACACTTATTTCCTGAGATATTTGGCCTGGTCACGATTAATGGACCACCCCGTAAACACTGAAGGAAAAAAATCGCAACACCAATAAGCAGTTGTGCGACATAAACGAAAGTTGGTAGGCGTGTTTTTACATCTTAAAGATGATGTCTATTCCAATTTCGCGCTGATGGCATAAGAGAAGCGCTAGTAGAGCTACCATCAGGATGCAAATCAGTTTTGCTTTAAGTACAAGCTGTAACCGTCGTGAGCGTTAGTTACCTTTGAGACTGTGTACGTGGTCGGTTGGTGTTGGTCAAGAATGCCTTTAAGGCGACAAAGACGCCGTTATCAGCACCGCGCTGAGTTTGAACAAGGTTCTGTAAGAGAAGCTGCATGTTCCTTCTGCAACACTGGCAGACATGGCAGGAAGTTAGCCACAGTGCTTGGCAGCGGTAGTCAAGAGAATGCACGGTCACAAGAGAAGCGGGCTCCGGACAGCCACTTGGCACTACAGAGAGGGACGACCACATTGTTCAGCTTATGGCTCTGGCGCATCATACTGCACCTGCTGTAGAAATCTGACCAGCTGTTGGCACCACAGTGACATAACGAACTGTTACAAACGGTTACTTCTACAACAGCTCCAAGCCAGACGCACTGTAGCGTGTATTCCACTGACCCCAAACCAACACCATTTGCGGCTACCGTGGTGTCAAGAGAGATCTAATTGGATGGCATGGTAGAGGTATGTTGTGTTTTTCGAGGAAAGTTGCTTCTGTCTCGGTGCCAGTGATGGTCATGTGTTGGTCAGATGAAGGCCAGTTGAGGCCTGCAACTAACTGTCTGCTTGTATGAGTCTCGCGGCGATAACATTGAATAAAATGTTTTCGGGTTTCCAACCGCGTCAGTTGCTTAAAACTACACGAGCTTTCGGCCAAGCACTCCTTGGCCATTGTCAAGTGGTATGACTGCCAGTGGGCTGTTGGTGCGCCCTTATATACGCTAGCTGCCGGCTGTGACGTCACTAGTGCCCGTGACACTGCCATATATGGGTATGTTTTGAGTCTGCGTTCGGTGTGCCCTCTTCAACCGCGCGATCGCTGGATCCCACGCAGCGCTGAGCTGCAAGCCACCGTCTCTACTCAGCGTGTTTGGGGTAATTTATATTTCAATATATTAAACTGTCCCAGAAGCTGTTAGTGCGAGCCACGACAGAGGTATCGTCAAATTTTATATGGTGACCGTTTTCTAACGCATACTCAGCTAACGCAGATTTCTCTGGATAGCGTAGGCGATAATACCTCTCATGTTCTTTCCTGCGTTGTTCCACAGTGCGCACTGTTTGTCCTATGTACTTCTGGCCACACTCACAAGGTATTTCGTAGACTCCAGGAGTTCTGAGACCTATTGCGTCTTTAACTGGTCTCAGTAGTTGACGGATTTTCATTGGAGGCCTGAAGATTGATTTGATCTTGTGTCTCTTCAACAGGCGACTTATCTTGCCCGACACAGAGTCGCAGAATGTTAGCAAAGCAAATTTCTTTTCCTGCTCTTCGTCGGTGGTCTTATTCTGATATTTTCCAGAAATCACTTCTTTCACTTGACGGGCGCTGTAGCCGCTATTCCTGAAAACTTTGCGTAGGTGGCTCAGTTCATGGGACAGGTTATCGTCGCCTGATATTACTGTTGCACGATGCACCAATGTTTGTAATACTGTGCGCTTCTGTGCTGGATGATGATGGCTGATGGCATGAAGGTACAGGTCTGTGTGTGTGGGTTTTCTGTAGACGCTGTGGCCAAGGCACTCATTTCGTTTACGGTGGGCAAGGAGGTCGAGGAAGTGCAATGCATTATCTTTTTCCACCTCCATGGTGAACTGGATATTACTGTTGATGCCATTGAGGTGTTTCAAAAACTCGTCTAGTTTCACGCGTCCGTGTGGCCAAATGACGAAAGTGTCGTCAACGCATCCAAAGAAACATTCCGGCTTCAATGGCGCAGTATCTATGGCAATATCCTCAAAATTCTAGCCAACGGGCTACCCATTGCTACACCGTCTGTCTGATCGTAATACTGGCCATTGTACACGAAATAGGAGGACGTAAGAGTGTGCCTAAATAGCTCGACCACGTCACTTACAAAGTACTGGGAAATTAGATCCAAAGCGTCTTTAATAGGCACATTCGTAAACAGCGCCACTACATCAAAACTGACCATAATATCATCCTCACTAAGGCGTAGTCGGTTGATTCTGCTGATAAAATCTGCTGAGTTTTTTATATGATGTTCGCAGTGTCCCACATGTGGAGCGAGGAGCTTGGCCAAGTATTTCGCCAGCTTGTATGTTGGAGAATCTATTGTAGACACAATAAGGCGAAATGGCATGCCGTCCTTGTGTATCTTAGGTAAACCATAAGCAGTTGGTGGTCTAGGCGCCTGTGGGAGAAGATTCTTAACCACACTGTCTTCCACTGAAGATCGCTTAAGAAGTTCTGAGGTTTTTCTTACTATTCTTGATGTCGGGTCGCGTGGGAGCTTCCGGTAAGTATCTTCGTTCAGTAGCGCACTGATCTTATTACCATAGTCATCGAACTCCATAATTACGGCGGCATTGCCGTTGTCAGCAGGAAGTGTGCCACAATGCCTTCACCATTACGTAGTGCTCGAAGACCGTTGCGCTCAGCCCTAGTCATGTTGGATGCTGGTAACTTCGCCTTTGTCAGTATACGTCTGGTTTCTCGCCGTATTTCGTCCGCTGTTTCAAGTGGGAGCTTGTGGACTGCCTGTTCAACACTGCTTATTGTTTCACAGACAGGAATGTCCCGCGGGAACGTCCTTTCGTAAGTGCCGACATTGCACCCGCGTCTATATCTCTCGCCGTCAAGTTGATGACGGTGCGTTCTGAAGATCTGTGGTCCGCACCACGTTGTAGTTGCGAAAGGCGGCCGGACTTTCCTTTCTGCTGCTCTGTATTTCGTTTCTGTGCTGACGTCTGTTGAGAAACCGTGTTCTTGATAACTGCGCTCCTGCAGCGTTTCCGATGCGAAGTGTTTGATCACCCACAGTAAAGCCTGTAACTGGCTCCCCCTGTGTGTCATCTCCGCTCACAAGAACCGCTGGCTATGAAGACAAAATTTTTCCACAGACAACGAGCTGAGGACCAGTGCAGATAACTGGCCGAAAGCACAGGCGGCTGCTTTCTATGACGAGGATATCGGAAAGTTGCAAATAAAACGTTTCTGGTTTTCACTGTGGTTCCCATTTCGCGACAGATCCGAACTTACTTTGTGGACAACCCTCGTATATTGAAGTGTGCGATGTGCGACGTAGTGGCCGTCTCCCATCTCAATGGTCTAAGTTCAAACGCATGTTCAGAATATCTGACATGCTGGATATTGCTCTGCATATTCCGAAAAGACGCCAGCGTGCGTTTTCCGCGCTGTGAGGTGAGAAACTCGGTACGCTGAACACAGCGAATTCACGTCCAAGGATACCAGAGTACACGGTGGGGGTCACACGCAGGTGGGCTATGAATTGTGACGTCGCCGTGAAGCCTCTAGCCATGCCACACGACATTGAAGCTTATAGGCATATGGCGCAGACGTGTTTAACTCATATGTAGGTGTAATGTAATCGAGATTTTCCATGCCTTAGTGTATTATTATTATTATCAGGCTTTTTTTAGTTGTACTATTTTTCTTCTATGGTTGGTGATGTAATGCTAGTATAAAGCCTCTGAAGGACGTCAAGCTGTTTCACCATGTTGGAGAGCACTGCTTTTTTTTCTGCGGGAAGAGGCTCACACAGATTTGGATCACATAACACCTGTAGGACTTAGATTTATTTGTTTTCGTCAGGTTCATTTAAAGTCTTTAGCTGCTTATTCTTCTGCTGCCTGCATAAAAAAGCCATTATTATGTCATTTTAAGCTCTTTAAAGATATTAACATGTTTCCTTCTTCTATTCTCTAATGTTATCTTACAACTTTTTACATTTTTTCAGGTTTTTGTCTTTGTTCATACTTAGATCGCTTATTACCTTTGCATTTGTTCTCTTGTTGACAGATTTCATTCAGATGAAAGTCTGTGTCCTTATGAAACACATTACAGCAAAGTCATGGCAAACGATAACGCTTTATAAGATCGACATTGTGAAGTCGCAGTCTTTGCAACATCTTCAGACGAACAGTTAGTACACACTTCTTTCATAACCACTTGCTGCTGACAGTCAGAAAAAGAGCCCTGAATCATCTTTTGAGCGCGTTTGAATTTCAGTAGCTCAGTGCTACAACGAGACAGGCAATCCTGTATGTCTGCATTCTCTGGCCTAACAACTTTTACTTCTGTTTCCATAATTACTCATTGTGGGCATAAGAATGCATTTTTGTTTCCATAATTTCTTATTGTGGGTATAAGCACACATTGTCGTGTTCACAGCAATTTGTGTAGTAGTAATATCTTCATTAGTTGATAATACATTTACATGCAGAATATCTTCTTTATTGGGGCATTGCTTTTGTGGAATATTTCTCTGAATAGGCCTATTAGGCTCATTACTACACCCTAAATCAGCACTGGAGCGTGGTAGGTTTAGAGCTGGAACAGCATTGGTCAGGAACTCTGGTTTCAACTATTTACTTTTCAAATCCACTTCATAGTGTGAAACAGTAAAATGTAATGAGCAGAACATTTTGGTTTTGTCTCATTGTTTTTAGGAAATGCATGAAACTTAAAATCGTGACTTACTTGTCTGCTGTGATTAGTACAACTGACTATCGCGCTGCAAACCATTGTCTTTGACTTAAAAACTTACTCTAAAAAATCCCTCAGTGCACAGATGATTATGGCGTAACTCCATACACCTACTGAGCGCTGGTTGGGTTCACTCTGACGTCAGCGGCGCTGCCTGCTACTGCGCATACGCTTAGTGATCCCTACCGTGTAACGTAGTATCTGGTAGATTGTGTCGGAAGTTCCATGCGGCTTTTCGCGGATGATGCTATAGCATACAGAGAAGTTGCAGCATTAGAAAATTGCAGCTAAATGCAGCGGATAGGCACTTGGTGCAGGGAGTGGCAACTGACCCTTAACATAGACAAATGTAATGTATTGCGAATACATAGAAAGAAAGATCCTTTATTGTATGATTATGTGATAGCGGAACAAACACTGGTAGCAGTTACTTCTGAAAATATCTGGGAGTATGCGTACAGAACGATTTGAAGTGAAATTATCATATAAAATTAATTGTTGGTAAGGTGGGTGTCAGGTTGAGATTCATTGGAAGAGTCCTTAGAAAATGCAGTCCATCAACAAAGGAGGTGGCTTACAAAACACTCGTTCGACCTATACTTGAGTATTGCTTATCAGTGTGGGATCCGTACCAGGTCGGGTTGACAGAGGAGATAGAGAAGATCCAAAGAACAGCGGCGCGTTTCGTCACAGGGTTATTTGTTAAGCGTGATAGCGTTACGGAGATGTTTAGCAAACTCAAGTGGCAGACTCTGCAAGAGAGGCGCTCTGCATCGCGGTGTAGCTTGCTGTCCAGGTTTCGAGAGGGTGCGTTTATGGATGAGGTGTCGAATATATTGCTTCCCCCTACTTATACCTCCCGAGGAATGGTTCAAATGGCTCTGAGCACTGTGGGACTCAAATTCTGAGGTCGTAAGTCCCGTAAAACTTAGAACTAATTAAACCTAACTAACCTAAGGACGTCACACACATCCATGCCCGACGCAGGATTCGAACCTGCGACCGTAGCGGTCGCGTGGTTCCAGACTGTAGCGCCTTTAACCGCTCGGCCACTCCGGCCGGCCCTCCCGAGGAGGTCACGAATGTAAAATTAGAGAGATTCGAGCGCGCACGGAGGCTTTCCGGCAGTCGTTCTTCCCGCGAACCATATGCGACTAGAACAGCAAAGGGAGGAAATGACAGTGGCACGTAAAGTGCCCTCTGCCATACACCGTTGGGTGGCTTGTGGAGTATAAATGTAGATGTAGATCCGTGGCACAGTCTGTGTGCCGACGGCTTAACCGTTATTGGCGAGTGTATGTTGTTGGTAGGCAGCGGGTAAGCTGTTTGACCCATTCTGCCCGCTGGCGCCCGGCTTACGCACGAGAGAGGACTTTACGAGCGTCGACCGCGACCCAACTGGGCGACAGGGAGGGGATACTCCCGTCGCGCGGGTGGGAGTACTACTGAGGAGGTGGTGGGGGGAAGGGGGGGGCGCCTACCCGAGCACCGACGATCGCGTCGTAATTGCTTCAGTGGTAACGCTCCGTCAGAACCGGCTGGCGCGCGATAGAGTACGCTACAGCGGCGCAGCGTTTGTCACAACCCAGGGGCACAGTTCAAGGTCTCCAGTGCGTCATCGCGCCGAGCCGGCCACGGCGTGAATGAAGCCGGACCAGGCGCTCCACTACAGGTACCACTTTTGTTTTTTTTCCGCACTTTTCATTCCATCCTCTTACGTGTTTTACACGAGCGGCTTTCATTTCTCGATCGACGCTGAGATCTCGACCGGTTGTTTACGTTTACACATTGGCGCCAAAGTCACACGTGTTGAGTGTTGTCTGCCGAGCAGTATAGATACTGAGTGGAGGTAGAGAAATCACCAAGGACTGTCCGCCTTAATAAAAAATCTAAATATTAGCTCTGCAACTAAAACGCTATCCCAGGACCAGTACGAGTTACAACAAAAATTCGCTTTTCAGTATTTCGCGCAATTTTGACCGAATTAAAAACTTTACAACCCTGTCACAATCCACTGATTCAGAGGTTTGTTTGTATATTTAAAACATACTCCATTACAACTACTTGTTGTACTGCATGCATGTATTGTCTGTAGTGTGATTGCATTGGATGATGATGATGATGATGATGATAGAAGGGAGAGGATAAATCCCTGGCCCGGCACATAGCCTACTCCTGGAGAACAGCAGCAAGGGGGCCGCCATGCTAAACCTCCCCATTCGACGGACGCATCACCAACAAGTGTCACATGTCCTCACTACAAGACACGCTGCGGAGGGGTTTCGTATTTAAACCATACCGCCAAGTCTGGTGACCAGGAACTTCGTGGCACCGCCTCTCCTCCCCTTGCTTACCAAATACTGTCAGTGTGAATTTTTTCCACCACTAGTATTCGAGCGCCACCGCACAGGCAAGGGGTTAGCGACCACGGCCACAAAGGCAGGAGATCATTAAGAGGAAATATCTTAAGTTGAAAGGTTAACGCAATAAGACAGGCATACTAGTGTATTCGCAACACGTTTTGTAGGTAGTATCATCATATAACACCGAATGTACCAGCAAAACCATATCATTGCACATCACATAATCCAGGAGGTATGGCGTCGTAAATATTGACATGTATGAGAAACTATCTTTTGCCTAAAGTGGAGCTCAAATTACTCAGACTCTTTTTCATCCAGTGCTTGACACTGACAATACTTAGCGACTATCAATAAACTTAGAACTTAATTTCAAACTTTTTCTAAACTATTTCCCTCGTCCATGCTTAATTCAAATCTTTAAAACGTTAACCCATTTGTAAACAGATGTTTGAAGCTTTATGTAAGTGAGTTCGATTCTTTACTGGTTTACTGGTAGTAACAGAATTAAGGAACTATCAGTGCTAGTGGAGTTTATTTATGACCAAAGCAAAATTCACAGTGCATTCCCCAGAAAGGTTGTATGCATACGTATCTATAAGTGAGGGGAAGGGATGCATAGGGGGCACTTGCCCCCCCCCCCACCCCTCCACTCACCTTCCATCAGTTCTCTGGAATATAAAAAGTTTTGGCGTCACTTAAGAAATGACACGACTCGAAACTGTTCGACTCAAAACTGTTTATATCGAAAAGGGCAATTTTAGAGTCTCGAACATTTCACCCTGAATAAATTTCTGTTGACACCCATGGTCGTAAGGTATATTCTGTACTCTGCTACGAAGTGAAGGAACAGAAAAAGTGTTGTTAAGACACACCACATTTATTTATTTGAGAAAACATGTACTTACGAACACATTAAACAATGAATCCTGGCAGATTAATTCTAGAATTCATTCTAGAAACATTAAACAGTATTTGTAAAGTAATATATAGCATCTTTTTACTTTTTGCATCCTTGTTTTCTTTCTGAGTACGAAATAACATCGAAACCTATTTTGCTACATCAGTAGAGCTGACTTTTTTCACTGCTGAAACGATTTTCAGTAAAAATATACATTTCTTCCATTTTCCCATATTAAGACAAAGTGTAGCCTATTCTTGGTCTGGATACAGTAAAACCAAAATATCTTTTGCTAGGTTTTTGGAATCTCGCGGGAGAACATCAAAGGAAAAATATGAAGTGCTCATCCAACTTTCACATTGTGTCAAGTGAACAAAGGAAACAATAAAATAAAAATTAAGAAGACACAAAGAAAAACAAAATCCGTTACGATAATAAGAGTGAGACAGGTAAACTTCCAACGTTAGCTCATCATGCCACAGTCCCCTGCCTCTGCGCAAGCGCGGTCTTCAGAGTTCTTAGGATTTTAGAACTCTATACGCAGCACACTCAGTTGACCATTGGTGTCACCGACTCATAGATGACGAGGTTGGCGGCTGATTTTCACGCTGGCATTTGACACATCCCAGCAGGCATTATCTGTTTTGGCCACAGTCTGTATAAAATGTTAATCGTCCACATATTAATTCCGAGTCTGCCAAAATAAAAGATGTATTGAAGACGTCTATAATTTTGAGACTATATTTAATCATTTCATTATTGACTTTAAGGAAAGTTTCTCTTTTTGCTGATTTCTTTGCATGAGGTTCTGATTCCGTTTATAGTTCAGGGTTTAGGAGAAATTAATCTACTCACAGAGTGTAATTTTTCAGAACAACAGGTACCAAAGTAGGTAACCAATGGTCGTGTTCGCATTTCCAGTCCCTTTTTCAGAAATGTGTCTAGAATTCCTCGTTTTTCATTTATTAATTTTATTGTTTAGCTACAAGCATTTACACAGTGGCACTGTAATCTCATTGCGTCTACTGCATACGAATTTTATCAGTAGCAGAGCTGCTAGTTCCTACAACTCTTGTAAATTGTACGTGGGGGAGATGTATTGTACAAAATGGCAGGGGACTTAAATACAGCCCCAGAATAGCTGCTCTCAAAAAATTCAAATTGATATCTCATTCTGTTGATAAGTTCAAACGTTTAGTCAAGCAGTGATTTATGTTGTGTGTGTTACAAAAATCGAACTGTGTCTGTTGCTAAGTGCAGCTTCACCTGTCAGCTACACCAGTTAAGCTGTGAATATTTTGATAATTAATACAAACATTTTAGGTGTGTAAGTACTGTAAGTTACATCAGTGTTGTCAATATCTTTACCTATTTTTGATAAATAATACCGATATTTAAATATAGTAATACTGTAAGTTACACAAGTGCTGTAAATACCTTTATGCATTTTTGATAAATACTTTTGAATTTGGTGCAGTTCACGTCATTCTGATACATTTGAAGATAGCCCCATTTTATTTAATTCAGGATGGTCAGATACTTTTGAACATGGCAATAATTTATGCAGTTTGGGTGGTTTGGATACTATTTAACACAGCCAATATGGTGGCTCTGGGGTTCCGTACTAATTGCCTGTTTCGTTATGATGGTTGATAAAATACTTGTCTGCGATTGGGAGATCACGCCGAAGGCCTGCCTTTGCATGTAGGCAATCCCTGTGTGTGACGTCATTGTTATGGTACTAAGCACATATACAGTGTGTCATAAGCCCTGTAGCTTTACTGCTTCACTGAAACAATGCTCTAATTATGCGGCTGTACTCGAGGGCGAAACTAATAAAAAGTAGAAAGGGTAGCTGCCCCCTTTCCTTCTGTCTCTCCCCTAGAAAAAAAAAATTGTGATCTTCACCAGCTGAACTCCCATCAGAGATAGGTATATCAACACAGTCTTTGTGTGAAGAAAGCCAGAACATGAAATGAATATTTACAAGTAGCAGATGTGCCTAGAATCATTTCTCTTGAAATTTGAAAGCTGTTTAGTAAAAGCTGCCAGTAGTGCTGTACCTGGAATTGGAGATGTTTCCATTACGTATTACCAGTCAATGTCCAAAAGTAATGAAAATGTGAGTACAGAACACGTGACTAGAGAAAGCATGTATGGGAACGTTACCTGCCAGACAGAAAAATGATATGGACAGACCTGGTGCGAACTACACTCCTGGAAATGGAAAAAAGAACACATTGACACCGGTGTGTCAGACCCACCATACTTGCTCCGGACACTGCGAGAGGGCTGTACAAGCAATGATCACACGCACGGCACAGCGGACACACCAGGAACCGCGGTGTTGACCGTCGAATGGCGCTAGCTGCGCAGCATTTGTGCACCGCCGCCGTCAGTGTCAGCCAGTTTGCCGTGGCATACGGAGCTCCATCGTAGTCTTTAACACTGGTAGCATGCCGCGACAGCGTGGACGTGAACCGTATGTGCAGTTGACGGACTTTGAGCGAGGGTGTATAGTGGGCATGCGGGAGGCCGGGTGGACGTACCGCCGAATTGCTCAACACGTGGGGCGTGAGGTCTCCACAGTACATCGATGTTGTCGCCAGTGGTCGGCGGAAGGTGCACGTGCCCGTCGACCTGGGACCGGACCGCAGCGACGCACGGATGAACGCCAAGACCGTAGGATCCTACGCAGTGCCGTAGGAGACCGCACCGCCACTTCCCAGCAAATTAGGGACACTGTTGCTCCTGGGGTATCGGCGAGGACCATTCGCAACCGTCTCCATGAAGCTGGGCTACGGTCCCGCACACCGTTAGGCCGTCTTCCGCTCACGCCCCAACATCGTGCAGCCCGCCTCCAGTGGTGTCGCGACAGGCGTGAATGGAAGGACGAATGGAGACGTGTCGTCTTCAGCGATGAGAGTCGCTTCTGCCTTGGTGCCAATGATGGTCGTATGCGTGTTTGGCGCCGTGCAGGTGAGCGCCACAATCAGGACTGCATACGACCGAGGCACACAGGGCCAACACCCGGCATCATGGTGTGGGGAGCGATCTCCTACACTGGCCGTACACCACTGGTGATCGTCGAGGGGACACTGAATAGTGCACGGTACATCCAAACCGTCATCGAACCCATCGTTCTACCATTCCTAGACCGGCAAGGGAACTTGCTGTTCCAATAGAACAATGCACGTCCGCATGTATCCCGTGCCACCCAACGTGCTCTAGAAGGTGTAAGTCAACTACCCTGGCCAGCAAGATCTCCGGATCTGTCCCCCATTGAGCATGTTTGGGACTGGATGAAGCGTCGTCTCACGCGGTCTGCACGTCCAGCACGAACGCTGGTCCAACTGAGGCGCCAGGTGGAAATGGCATGGCAAGCCGTTCCACAGGACTACATCCAGCATCTCTACGATCGTCTCCATGGGAGAATAGCAGCCTGCATTGCTGCGAAAGGTGGATATACACTGTACTAGTGCCGACATTGTGCATGCTCTGTTGCCTGTGTCTATGTGCCTGTGGTTCTGTCAGTGTGATCATGTGATGTATCTGACCCCAGGAATGTGTCAATAAAGTTTCCCCTTCCTGGGACAATGAATTCACGGTGTTCTTATTTCAATTTCCAGGAGTGTACAAAGTGTGACTCTGAATACCACAGACATAAAAGCTAAAGATCGTCCTTTGGTACATCTGAAGCCAGGCAGCTTTTGTCTAATGATTAACAAACACAGTTTTTTAACGGTTTTGGGTTTCATTTTGTAAGATGTTGTGCTTGCTTTCGTCCTCTCCTCCTATCATGAGACTAGAAAGATATTATTTGTATAATACAGCCAACTGGCGGCAACACTATTTAACTTGACCTCATTTCGACGACGACTATGGGTCTATTCATCAGAAAAAAAACAAGAAAAATTACAAGTAGTGACACCTGAAAATAAATTTAGGAGAAAAAGCTCTCATCACATAAAATAAGTCGTGTTTGAAACCGTGTAAGAGTTACAGATACTGGAACTGACAAAGCAATGGTACTTGTCAGTAAAATATTATAGCTACATGGTCTAGCATACAGTACGCCACCAAGTGCCTGTTTCTTCATACCGCCCTAAGCAGCGTACAATGTGCTACTTTTACTAACAAGTACCATTGTTTTGTCAGTCCCAAGATCTGTAATTTTTACAAGGTTTCAAATATGATTTTAAGAATTTTTTATGTGATTAGAGTTCTTGCTCGAAAATCTATTTTCAGCTGTCACTACATGTAATTGTTCTTGGTTTTTTTCTGATGAAGACATCCATAATCGTCGTCGAAACCAGGGCACGTTAAATTTTGTTGCAACAGGTTAGCTATATTATACAAATTGTATTCTTGTACGGTTGCTGGCTCGCAGCCATGTTTAAAATTGTAACACAGAAAAGAGTAGCTCCTCCGCCCCTCTCAGATACTAGGTATGCTCTTGGCTGTGCTAATTATTAATACTGTAGAAATGATCTGCCAGCAGTCACTATTTTCTTTTAGGCTTTAACGGTTTGGAACGAGGAATTCTTTTTGAAATGTGTGGATTCGACTTCCTCAACGTTTCACAGTACCAACATAAATTTTCGTGCAGTACTGCAACAAAAACCACTTTGTATAGGTAACAAAACTCGATACTGTAGCACGCCCTCGATTAAGAAAGGGACGATGTGTATACAGGGTGTTACAAAAAAATGGTTCAAATGGCTCTGAGCACTGTGGGACTTAACATCTGAGGTCATTAGTCCCCTAGAACTTAGAACTACTTAAACCTAACTAACCTATGGACATCACACACATCCATGCCCGAGGCAGGATTCGAACCTGCGACCGTAGCGGTCGTGCGGTTCCAGATTGAAGCGCCTAGAACCGCTCTGCCACTCCGGCCGGCTGTTACAAAAAGGTACGGCCAAACTTTAAGGAAACATTCCTCACAAATAAATAAAGAAAAGAAGTTATGTGGATATGTGTCCGGAAACGCTTAATTTCCATGTTAGAGCTCATTTTAGTTTCGTCAGTATGTACTGCACTTCCTCGATTCACCGCCAGTTGACCCAATTAAAGGAAGGTAATGTTGACTTCGGTGCTTGTGTTGACATGCGACTCATTGCTCTACAGTACTAGCATCGAGCACATCAGTAAGTAGCATCAACAGGTTAGTGTTCATCACGAACGTGGTTTTGCAGTCAGTGCAATGTTTACAAATGCGGAGTTGGCATATGCCCATTTGATGTATGGATTAGCACGGGGCAATAGCCGTCGCGCGGTACGTTTGCATCGAGACAGATTTCCAGAACGAAGGTGTCCCGACAAGAAGACGTTCGAAGCAATTTATCGGCAACTTAGGGAGCACGGAACATTCCAGCCTATGACTCGCGACTGGGGAAGACTTAGAACGACGAGGACACCTGCAATGGACGAGGCAATTCTTCGTGCAGTTGACGATAACCCTAATGTCAGCGTCAGGGAAGTTGCTACTGTACAGGGTAACGTTGACAACGTCACTGTATGGAGAGTGCTACGGGAGAACCAATTGTTTCCGTACCATGTACAGCGTGTGCAGGCACTATCAGCAGCTGATTGGCCTCCACGGGTACACTTCTGCGAATGGTTCATCCAACAATGTGTCAATCCTCATTTCAGTGCAAATGTTCTCTTTACGGATGAGGCTTCATTCCAACGTGATCAAATTGTAAATTTTCACAATCAACATGTGTGGGCTGACGAGAATCCGCACGCAATTGTGCAATCACGTCATCAACACAGATTTTCTGTGAACGTTTGGGCAGGCATTGTTGGTGATGTCTTGATTGGGCCCCATGTTCTTCCACCTACGCTCAATGGAGCACGTTATCATGATGTCATACGGGATACTCTACCTGTGCTGCTACAACATGTGCCTTTACAAGTACGACACAACATGTGGTTCATGCACGATGGAGCTCATGCTCATTTCAGTCGAAGTGTTCGTATGCTTCTCAACAACAGATTCGGTGACCGATGGATTGGTGGAGGTGGACCAATTCCATGGTCTCCATGCTCTCCTGACCTCAACCCTCTTCATTTATGGGAGCATTTGAAAGCTTTTGTCTACGCAATCCCGGTACCAAATGTAAAGACTCTTCGTGCTCGTATTGTGGACGGCTGTGATACAATACGCCATTCTCCAGGGCTGCATCAGCGCATCAGGGATTCCATGCGACGGAGGGTGGATGCATGTACCCTCGCTAACGGAGGACATTTTGAACATTTCCTGTAACAAAGTGGTTGAAGTCACGCCGGTACGTTCTGTTGCTGTGTGTTTCCATTCCATGATTAATGTGATTTGAAGAGCAGTAATAAAATGAGCTCTAACATGGAAAGTAAGCGTTTCCGGACACATGTCCACATAACATATTTTCTTTTTTTGTGTGTCAGTAATGTTTCCTGAAAGTTTGGCCGTACCTTTTTGTAACACCGTGTATTTGTCATTCACTTTTACTTGGTATAGAAAGTAGATAAGAGTAATTTCTTCACCTTTTAAAATTCTGTATCGTTTGTTTTCGTGTCGCAACTCTGGTCTGATGATACCTAACCGTTAAATGAGCAAGCAGATTTTTTTTTTTTTTTCATTCGGGCTGGTTGTTCATACATTCATATCTAGGCGTTTAGGGATCTTAAAGGAAGTTGTTAGACGACTTTAGAGGTATTTAAAAGTGTTATTACATATCTTTTGTAAAATACTACATATAGGCGAGCACGGCGTTTTTACCTTCATAACATTCCTCTTCTTACTTGCCTTCGGTCGCCGTTCGTGTGACTCTGGAGAAGGATGCCTGCAACACTAACCCAAACATAGCGCTGTCACACAGTCAGAAGTATTTTACTGAAATGGACTCCGGCCGCGAAAGACTATCCTCATAAGCACATAGTTTTTAAAAAAGTGCCCCATATTCTTACAGAACTGGGCAAATCTATAAAAAGATTTCTATAAACATATGCCCGGCAACAAATACATGTTGAGATATGGGACGTTCTGTCGTATGAAAGTCAGCTGTATGTTGACACTGCAAGAGATGTTCAATACCGTCACCATATCCTCCGACATATCCTATCCATATCCTCCACTCAGTCTTCTCACAGAATCACAAACTCGCGCGGACACACCTGGCTGCCATCTGCTTTGGCCGCATCCATGGGAGACGCGCTGCCGTAACGTGTACACGTTCTAGATGCGTGTGGACTACACCAATACTTTTAAGTATCACCATACTCAAAAATCCAAAGTATTAGGGTAACGTGAACGAACGGGCCATGTTACTGGGTCCCCTCGACTAATCTATCGTTCTTCAAACGCTTGCGTTTGTACTGTTGGTCGAGGAGTAGAAAATGGGGTGCTGCCCTGTCCTACGTAAGACACATCATTTATCTTTCTGCGAGCGTCAGGTTCCTCAACAGCGTGGCTAATTTTTTACGCAGAACTGATGATAAACAGCACCTGTTAATTTGCCGATGAAGTTTATGGGCCCACTAGCTGACAAATCCGGCATTGCCCTTGTATTCATTTCGCCAAATGTCTATTAGAAATAGAAAAAAAATGAACTGTGTCTGCAGTGAAATATCGAAAAAAGTTGAAATCATGAAACAGTCGTAGAACGAAATGTGCATAATGTACAAATGTATAAGTACAGCTGCTTCACGTGTCCACAACGTGATTTTCTAAACGTCTCTATGGCAACGTCTCTTCATATGTATATAATAGGTGACTACTGTTTTCACCAACAGCCGTTTGTGCTTCGCAGTTGAATGTTGTTAAAACCGCTGGCAAGCGTCAAGGATGTCCTTAGGCTGACTAGACTGTAGGAGTGTCTTAGTAGTGAAGAATAAGTGTATGAAAACTTCATGCATGGTGTGGAATTTTTTCAAGCTTCTCATTGTTTATGACGTCATACCGCTTGAGCTATGTGTCGTACAATGGTGTATTTGTGAATGTACCGGGTGATCAAAAAGCCAGTATAAATTTGAAAACTGAATAAATCACGGAATAATGTTGATACAGAGGTACAAATTGACTCACATGCTTGGAATGACTTGGGGTT
The DNA here is from genome assembly GCF_021461385.2 of Schistocerca piceifrons. Classification (NCBI taxonomy): domain Eukaryota; kingdom Metazoa; phylum Arthropoda; class Insecta; order Orthoptera; family Acrididae; genus Schistocerca; species Schistocerca piceifrons. The sequence continues at coordinate 496,293,780 of NC_060143.1, read as the reverse complement.
TTATTAGAACCAAAACAATGCAAACGTTCAAAAAATGCCCGACAGATGGCGCTTCATCTGATCAGAATAGCAATAATTAGCATAACAAAGTAGGACAAAGCAAAGATGATGTTCTTTACAGGAAATGCTCAATATGTCCACCATCATTCCTCAACAATAGCTGTAGTCGAGGAATAATGTTGTGAACAGCACTGTAAAGCATGTCCGGAGTTATGGTGAGGCATTGGCGTCGGATGTTGTCTTTCAGCATCCCTAGAGATGTCGGTCGATCACGATACAGTTGCGACTTCAGGTAACCCCAAAGCCAATAATCGCACGGACTGAGGTCTGGGGACCTGGGAGGCCAAGCATGACGAAAGTGGCGGCTGAGCACACGATCATCACCAAACGAAGCGCGCAAGAGATCTTTCACGCGTCTAGCAATATGGGGTGGAACGCCATCGTGAATGAACATCGTACGTTCCAGCAGGTGTTTATCAGCCAGGCAGGGGATGATGCGATTCTGTAACATATCGGCGTACCTCTCACCCGTCACGGTAGCGGTTACAAAACCAGAATCACGCATTTCCTCGAAGAGAAAAGGCCCGATAACGGTGGATGTGGTAAATCCAACCCATACCATGACTTTCTCGTCGTGCAATGGAGTTTCCACGACAGTTCTAGGATTTTCGGTAGCCCAAATTCTGCAGTTGTGTGCGTTGACAGACCCTCGGAGTGTGAAATGAGCTTCGTCGGTCCACATCACGTTACTCAACCAATCGTCATCTTCCGCCATCTTTTGAAACGCCCACACCGCAAATGCCCTCCGCTTCACTAAATCGCCAGGTAACAGTTCATGATGCCGATTGATTTTGTACGGATAGCATCGGAGGGTACGCCTCAGTGCCAACCAAACAGTAGCGTGTGGAATGCCGGTGCGACGTGCGACTGCAGGAGCGCTGGCTTCCCCGTGCATAGACGAACCTGCTACAGTCTTTATTTCTTCCTGAACTGTCTCAGCAGCACTACGCCTTGTGCTCGGTCGGCCACTACGGGGTCTATTGTCTAAACAACCCGTGACTTCAAACTTCGAAATCATTCTCGCCACAGCTGCATTTGTCAACGGACCTTTACCCATTCGAATCCCCTTCCTATGGCGATAGGATCGTAACGCTGAACTATCACATTCCCCATTCTGATAATACAGCTTCACTAAAAGAGCCTTTTCAGGTAACGTCAACATGCTGCGACTGCTGGCGCATCTGATTCTCTCTCTCATTACAGCTCCTTTAATACACGATAGTCATGCGCAGTCATTGACGTTTTACTGTCCAGCGCCATCTGTCGGACATTTAGTGAACTTTTTTTTTTTTTTTTTTTGTTCTAATCAAACCAAAACTCATTCCAAGCATGTGTGTCAAATTTTACCTCTCTATCTACATTATTCCGTGGTTTATTAAGTTTTCAAATTTATACTGGCTTTTTGATCACCCGGTACAGTTAGCGGCATATGTTGTTACTGTCTGCGAAATATGTTGCGAATAGAGTTAGTAGCGAAGAAGTAATAAATTTAAACGTCATGCATGATGGTGCACTTTTTCATGCATGTCAGTGTTTGTGACGCCATATCTCCTGAACTACTATAGGTAGGTGGTTCTTACCCCAACAGCGATTGTTGTCTGACTGTAAGGGATATGTGCGCCAAGTTCGGTTGAAATCGGTCCAGGAGCTTCGGAGGAGATGTCGAACACACACGCACGCACAAGCACGCTGTAAAATACATGGATGCGTTTGTCACGATTGCTGACCACACTTCGACGGTGCGTCTGACAACCGTATGAAGGCTTAATACACTAACAAACACAACCAACAAGAAACGAGCGATGAACGTCAACAGGGAAACAGCCAACACCAAAAAGTACTGATTGGTACGTATCCCAATAATGTTTCCGAAAGTATGTTTCCAGAACTTTTTTTCTGATTTTGACATTGGTACATTCTGTACGAAAATTGAACGCTGTATACTTTAAGAGTTTCTTCTAAATACGTAAGACGTGGGCGACATACAGGTGTCACATTAAAATGTGTCAAAATTTCCGCCTCACATGCCTCAGAAACAACCTGAATATTACTGGACAGCAAAAACACACAACATGAGCATTCTGGAGAAAGAAGGTGGTATACATAGCACAAATTGGCCAATGGTTGACCGGCATCAAGCTTCTGTGTGATTGACAAGTAGTTCATGTGCCTGACTATCATGTGTCTTCTACTGTGTCTTCACAATGGAGTTTCGCCATGTCAGTGATCAGTTGGTGATATTGAAAGACAACTGCTACGCTAACCTAATGCAAATCAAAGGTAATTACTAACAAATAAGAAACAAGCGCCCTCGACATGCCTTTAAGGAGAAAAATCATCAAAGAGTAAAATTCTTCGAAGAACGGAGACGCTTTGCCATCGCGGAAAAGTCCACAAGGAGAAAGAGAATGGAAGCCGTGCAGGAAATATTGCACATTAGAACCTGTCCCCCCCCCCCCCCTCTCACGTATATTTGAGACCACTATGGTAAAGTAGTTTTGTGGTTAGTATTGCTCACTGTAGATCACCGAGCCCCAGGTTAGATTCCCAGCTGGGTTCGAGGTTTTGTCCACGCTGGAGTGGATGTGTGTGTGTGTGTGTGTGTGTGTGTGTGTGTGTGTGTGTGTGTGTGTGTGTGTGTGTGTTTGCATAGGCAACCGAACAGCCTCGTGGTATCACATACTGCCACCACGAATTGGTAAATTAATTGCAAGTGTCTTCGTTAGACGCTGGTAGTGGTCGTACATGATCCGGCGGATCCAATGGTGCATACTCGCTGAGTCACACTCCCAGTCGTTCTGTACTACGAGAGCCTCGTGCCGCCGCGATATAGGATGGCTGGTGGCAGCTACTTATCGGACGCTCGCTTGGGGCCTCTTCCTGTGGTCAGTTATAGGTCAAATCTGTTTCTTGCTACATTGTTTGCGATGAGTCTTCATTTTCTTGGAGAAATACAACTTACGGAGAGCTTCCGTTTGTTGTGTTAACTCGTTCACTAATCATTGCTGCTCCTGTTCAGCTTTCCAGTGACGGCAGTTGCCACACCACTCTCTAGAACACCTTTCCTTACCATTGTATTCGAAGTCATACACGACAACCGCAAATGGTGTCTCCCTACCAATAATGCTAAACGCATGTATCATTAGCATCTGGCTTATGAACCACCTACAAACTCATTTGTAGATACTCATACTAGTACTTGAGTGGTCGTCTAATATATAGGGTGAACATTAATAAAACCGGAAAACTGCAGGGGAAAATTCCTGACTGGAAATGGAGGAGAAAAGGTCCTAGGAACACATGTCCGGAAATGCATTGTTGCCACGATATATGGTACTGACGAATGAAAGCTTCTCTAACTACGTGCCATGTGTCCCTTTGTGATGTACGTTTTGCATTTCTTCCTTTTATGTTTTCGTTTTCTTCAAAGGCGAAGAGAAAAGGTGAAGCGGTAGCCCAGCGTAGAGCCTGCGCCTACTGTCATGTATTTTTGATTTTTAAGTGTTAAAAAACATAAGATGTTTTTCCTGTTCCTCGGCAGGAGGAAGAATTCGCTTTCTGTTAACGAACGAAGGTAGACGCACGTTTTTTCAGAGCGTAATCAGCGATAGCCATTTGGGTCGAGAGAATGAGTAAAAAGTCTGTATTTTTTTATAGAATAGCGCATTATTTTACCAGTGAAGTTGTATGAGTCACTATCGCAAGTAGTACTGTAATATATAAAGATCCAAGAAGCCCACCTATGTACTTCGGAGGTATCACGAAGATCCGACTACAATATCATGGTCACGGTCAAGATTTTGTAGGTGGATACGGCGATCAGACGTAGTATTATTAATTGGTAAGCATAAATCTACAACAAGAGGAAGTCTATTTCGTCTATGTAGCCCAACTTGTTGTGCTTGTCCGACACGCTTAAAAAATTAACCTCATTATTTCCAAATATCTAAACATTTATTATTATATTTTTTATTATATTATGAAGTGACAACCTTGACAGTATACCTTGTGTGTTGCAGGCTGTGTGACTGATGCGCCGTACTGTAACCACCAGATTGATCTGGTATTCATGCCGGGAACGAGCCGAGATGGTGTTTGTGTACGGCCAAAGAGATGGAAACGGTCGAGAGGCAAAACCGGCTCACCAAAATCTGGTCTAAGCACAGTCCAATGCCTCCATGCACGTTCGACTGTCTGAGACGACCCATGATCATAAAAACGCCCAAAAAGGGCTAGAAATGTTGTGGGATGTAGTTGGTGTCTGTGAGTGAGCTTGTTTTGTTATAGCCGCACAGCCTCTGTACCGTTTCCATCTGCTTGGCCGTAGACAAATACCATCTCGGCCTGTTCCCGATATGAATACCGGACCATTCTGGTGCTTACAGTACACTGCGTCAGTCAAACCGTCTGCACCATGCAAGGAATACACGGCTCGTGTGAGAGGAATTTGATTCGTCAGAGCCATCTACTGTGGCAATGACGCATTTCCAGATACATATTCAAAGGACCTTTTTCCCTCTTTTTCCAGTCAGGAATCTGTCCCTGCAGTTTGTCTGTTATTTTAATGTTCACCCTGCACAGGGCAACTACAGCATGAGAAAACAGATCTACGTATACCAACGGGGTCTGGGAAGTTAAAAAACAATCAGTATTATGGAGCATGAAACAGGAAGCAGCGTGAAAAATGTAGGTGTTTAAACTACATCTCAGATGTATATAGAATATCCGAGGTAGAAACCAAAAGAGAATAGGACAGAAACAGTCCCTACAAGGAGGAAAGAGACATGGTTAAAATATGAAACAGTATCTACATGTACATCTAAATCCATTCTCAGCAATCCACTTACGGTGTATGGCGGAGGGTACTTCCCCATTTTCCGTTCCAGTCCAGCTGCGAATCATTTTGGCAAGCTTCCGTGTGAGCTCGAATCTAATTTCAGCTTCATGATGGTCGCAGGGTATACATAGGGGGAAGCTATATATTTTTTGACTCTTCTAGGAACATAAAGGAAACTTAGACTTTGATTTCCCTTTGATGGCATCAGAAACGGATATCTTTCTCAACTGGATAAGGATAAAGAAGCAACACGCATGTGGTCTCTTTCAACGAGTCATCGCGCCTTTCGCTTGAAGCGATTTGGGGGGACTGACGTACGTGTACATCTACATCTATACGGCTACTCTGCAAATCACTCTTAAGTGCCTGGCAGAGGGTTCATAGAACCATCTTCACAATAATACTCTATTATTCCACTGTCGAACAGCGCGCTCAAAAACAAACACCTACATCTTTCCGTCCGAGCTCTGAATTCCCTTATTTTATTTTCATGATCTTTCCTTCCTATGTAGGTCTGCGTCAGCAAAATATTTTCACTATCCGACGGAGAAAGTCGGTGATTGAAATTTCGTGAGAATATCCCGGCTTTGTTTTAATGATGTCCACCCCAAATCCTGTATCACGTCCGCGACACCCTTTCCTCTATTTCCCGATAATACAAAACGTGCTGCCTTTCTTTGAACTTTCTCGATGTACTCCGTTAATCCTACCAGGTAAGAATCCCACAACGCCAAGGAGTATCCAAAAAGAGAACGGAGAAGCGTACAAAAGGCAGTCTCTGAAAAACTAAATCAAGTCTGGGTAGGCACTTGGATTACACTTGTCTCACGTTCAAGATGAATTCCTTAACCACTCTGAGACTTCGCTGCTAAAGACTGTAAAAGTGGGTGCTCAACAAAGACAAACTTGTGCCGAAAATGGCAAAAGCAACGGCTACGTTTCATTTCTTGTATTGATGAAGTAGCGAAGGAAAATTTCATGTGACAGTTACAAAAGCAGCGAGGTATAACAGCAAGCAGACATTTCAAAACAAAACACTTACTTTATTTCTTGAATGAAAATTTTGTTCATCCAGTTTCCAGTATCGTCTTTATGTGCAAAATATCAAATTAACGCATTTCATTGTTTCCGCCTAAAATACTTCCGATTTGTGTACCATCACATTGTAAAATAATAAACCAAAATTTCGGCGACTAACGCAGAGGCCTTTCATTACAGTATGTAATAGTTGATGTTCACTCATCTTTAAGCAATCGTTAACTTTTATTCGTCTTCATCGCTGGAAGCCTTTCCGATGGCCGTTTTCGATTTATAAACGAATTTCTTCCCATCATAAAAACTCAGTTACAGGTGGTAACACCAACAAAGCAGTATGCAAACGTACAATGTCACTACAACAGTTACAATGAAGTGCTACGTGCATACACTGCCTGTTACATACTACTTACTGTAATTCAGTAATCGCGATCTGAAGGTAATCTGATTATAGAAACCTTTGATTATCAACATACAATGAGATAAAGATGAAAGTAGCCGATACTGAACATATAATCCCGTATTTCACAACCTGACCATGTTCAGCTTTATAAAATTTCACAAAATGATACACAGGATTTTTAAGGTAACTGACTGGCCTTGCAAGAGAATACAAACATACATCAGTCACTTGTAATCTTCAATAGCTGCCAGGTGCAACACATATTCATGTATGTCATATTTAGGAACGGGTGAGAACAAGTAATAAGTAACGTACAGACGAATATATAAGATGAGACTCAAATGTCTCGAGGAAAATTGAGTATATACGTGTTTGGACTGGGGGTCAAGACGCAGTGGTTAAGGCATCGGACCAGGGAAGACGGCGGTTCAAACCCCTTTTTGGTTGCGTATGTACGTGAACTATGAGATGGCACGGCTATTGATTGCACTCAAACATTCCTATATGTCTTGACCACAATATTTACTCATTTATTAAGTCTTGTGCGTTTCCGCTTTCACCACTTTCTAAAGCTACAGAAATTCATAAACTGATATCAATAAAGGAACATTACGGTAATATCACAATGTATATACATTACACGTTGAAGTAAAGCACTCACCAGAAATGCATAACATTAATCGTGCATAATACGCAGAATGGATCTGTCCAATAAGGATCAAGTGTATGTAGTCAATTTAATGTAGTAACAAGAAAGTGCAAAATGATTTTACAGTATAGTGATAGTGTTAAGTGATGAAACCGCTAGGTGGCATTTCAGTCGGGCGATTAAGGAACATCATAATTTTTATATACAAACATAATGCACAGTTAATTAAAATACTAAGCATTAATAGACAATAATTTTATTTTGTTCGTCTATTACATAATATAATAAATTTTAGATGTGCCAGCTGTAGGAATTCAATGCATATGTCCAAAACTAAATGGTGCTATAATATGACGACGTGTGAGGTAATGGACAACTGTTAAAAATTATAAATTGCGAATGATGTGCAAACCAGCATCAAAGGAAGTAGTTATGCGAAGGTCACAACCACTGCTGAGAAAATACAAGCAAGTATCAAACAAATTACGACGTTACACGCAAATCATGAAGCGTACAAATATTTAAAAATACAATGATGGAAAAAAAAATCGGAACAGTAAAAAATAATCAATGTAGAGCTCTCTACGCATCTGAGACACTAAACCTTCGACACAGAACACTAAAAGAGGAATTAGAAGTGAAAGAACGTAAGATAATGAGGAAAATCCTAGGACCAAGAACTAAAGATGGGGTACATTATCCAAAACCCAATGCAGAAATATATAAAAATATCTCCAAAATAACAGACGCAATGCGCATGAGAAGAATCCAATTCATGGGGAACTTAGAAAGAATGGACTCAAACAGGTTAACGCACAAAATCCATACTTTTGTGGCGGCGTTCGTAGCGACAAACAATTCGCTGTAGAAACGGCTTACGAAGTCACCGCCACACTTTTAATAGCGGGCCGACCGGTCCGCTGGAACAGTGAACAGAAAGATGAAAACCCAAACACTCTGATTAAATAAAAGTCGGTACTTATCTTTATTAACGAAGATACAGGAACACAGTAGTGAACTCTGTGTCTACAGAAATCTGTCTAGTTCGAGTCGGAGCGGCTAGGTCAGCGTCGGCTGACGACAAACAACAACTCTGCTGCGATGAACACACAACTGACTAGCAAGTACACAATTCGGTGGCGAGTAGACAACTGAGCGGCGAATACAGAACTGTCCTAGCGCTCGCGACTCCAGCGCTTAAGAAGCCAGAAGCGCACGCAGACTTGCGGCGATTTCCTGTCTCGCTGGCGCTGCTTATGCGGACGGCGTCCGGACTTTGATGCTGCCAACCTTTTGGCAGCGGGCTCGGGTGGCATTACTGGCTAGGATATAACACATACATTTTTAAAGAACAAAACTGCAAGACCGAACTGGTACAAACAGACGGAAAAAGACCTTAGAGAATTAGGGTCTCCAAATCTACATGATAGAAATGAAATCAGAAAAATCACAAACACACGGGGTTTTAAAGAAGAAGAGAGAAAAACTAACCGACATACATGGTCTGCGCAACGAAAGCTAGCCCATTCGTTGTTTATGAAGGAATATTGGGCGGAAAGGAAGGCCAACAAATGTTGATTACGCGTGGTCCTAAGTGATCCATCCGCGAAGAAGAAGAATCAATGTAGAGTTACGAAATTTCGGAAACAGACCTAGGTCCATATTTCAGTCATTAACATTGCAAAATCATACGATAATGTAAGCGAGAGATACGTCATTACAAATGTGAAGTGCTGGTACTTTGATAACCGGTGTAACCGCCAGAAAGTTGAATACAAGCATGCAAACGTTCATGCAGTGTGTTGTGCAGGTGCTGGGTGTCAGTTTGTGTAATGGAGCTCTACGCCTGTTGCACTTGATCAGTAAGTACAGAGATGTTCAATTCTGGTTGTGGACAAAGCTGGAGCTGTCGTCCGATGGTGTCCCGTATGTGGTCTATTCGAGACAGATCAGGAGATCGAGCAGGCCACGGCAACATGTCGACACTCTGTAGGGCCTACATCTAGTTATATGCACTCAACTCCTACAGCTGGCTTATGTAAAATTAACTATAAGATGTACAACTTTGCTTCCGCTGTTTGCCGATAGGTGGCGACAACGGTAAGTAGCTGTTGAAAGAAGTCAGACGTCAGGCAGTTAGCTTGGACCTCGGTCAACATAATCTCATTCAAACATTAGTCGATTTACGTCCTCATCATAAAGTTGTTCTTGATTGGAAATGTCAGTTTACGAGCCTAATTCTTGTAATTTGTTGGAGGTGTTACTGTTTTCTTTCAATATGAAGGAAACAGCGGCTGAGTCTCATCGAATGCTCTCAACTACGTATGCTAAGGACGCTATTAGTGAAAGAACGTGTGGTGAAGGGTTTCAGCGCTTCAAGAACGGTGATTTCAACGTCGTATACCGGCACAGTGGTGGAAATGAGAATGATTTAGAAGATGCAGAATTGGAGACATTGCTGAGTGAAGTCTTTCGTCAGACTCAAGAAGAATTGACACGATCAGTGGGAGAGACACAGCAAGCCATTTCAAAACGTCTCAAGGGTATGGACATGATTCAGAAAGAAGGTACTTGGGTTCCGTGTGAGCTGCAGCCAAGAGACGTTGAACGGCGTTTGTGTGTTTGTGAACAGTTGCTTCAGAGGCAAAAACGGAAGGGATTTCTGCATCGCATTACGACCGGGGACGAAAAATGGGTTGATTACGATAATTCTAAACGCAAAAAATCATGGGGATATCCCGGCCACACTTCCACGTCGACGCCCAAACCGAGTATTCACGGCTCCAAGAACATGCTCTGCATTTGGTGGGACCAGCTTCGCGTCGTGTACTATGAGGTGTTAAAACCAAGTGAAAGAGTCATAGGTGCCCATTATCGAACGCAATTAATGCGTGTGAGCAGAACATTAAAAAGCAAACGGCCGCAATACAGCGGGAGGTACGATAAAGTGATTTTGGAGCACGACAACGCTCGACCCCACGTTGCAAAAGAGGTCAAAACGTACTGGGAAACGTTAAAACGGGAAGTCCTACCCCACCTGCCGTATTCTCCAGACACTGCTCCGTGTGACTATCACCTGTTTACATCAATGGCGTATGACTTGGCTGACCAACACTTCCCATCTCTTGCAGAAGTCACAAATTGGATCGATTCGTGGATCGCTTCAAGAGATGAACAATTTTTTTCGTGGCTGGATTCGTACACTGCCCGAAAGATGGGAGAAAGTAGTGGCCAGCGATGGAAAATACTTTGAATGATACATGTGTAACCAATTTGTTTCATTAAAACCTCAAATGTTGGGGAAAAAGGCGGAAGCCAAGTTGTACCTCTTGTATATTACGTAACAGACGAAGAAAATGTTAATGCATAGTATTTTCATTAATTGCATATTATTTTTGTATAAAATAAAGTATGATGTTTCATTATCGCCACGACTGTAAAGCCACTAGAGGCTTTCTTCACTTTACACTGTCACTAAACCGTAAGATCACTTTCCATTTGCTTGTCATTACTGTAGGTTGACAAGGTACTCTGTATCCATGTTGGACAGACCCATCTGGCTTATTACGCGCGATTGATATTGTGTGTTACGGTGAGTGCTTTGTTGCAGTGCGTAATGTATATCTTGTGGCATTACCATAGCATTCCTTCATCGATACCAGTTTATGAACTTTGTAGACTTTGAAAATGGTGACAGCCGAAACGCGTAAGTCATAGTAAGCGAATAAATACCGTGTAATACTTCTATTTTCGTCATTGTGAAAAACCGGTGTTTCCGCCATCCGGGTCTTTTGCAGTGTGTCGGCACACAGCAGCCGTCAGTTCCACAGGTGTTACCGGCGACCACTTCCCCCTTGGCTTAACCGCAAAGGAGTGGTCGCCACAGCGGGAAAAAACGTGACCGGATGGCATTTCCTCGTGCTGGCCTTGCAAGTATCCATTGTGCTGGATTGCTTTTTAGTGTCTCCCCATTCCGTGCTGGCACCTTGAATTTCAGCCTTTTTGCGTCTACAATTCGGAACCTACGATAATGCGTCTGTTGAGACACCCAAAAGATAAGCGGAAAAAGTAAATATACAAGGTGCAGCTATAGCGGACAATGTGGTGAAGTTTCTGAAGTACACAAGTCAGTTTTTTAACGTTTATAGCTGCCCAGCTATGACACAGACTTCTTTTCATATGGAGCTGTACGTCTTCTTTACTCTTGTGTTGCACAGTCGAAGAGTGCTTCAGGGACGAAACATGTGTGGAAACCGATCACAGAGAAAGGAGGTAAAACCGCAACAAACCACTCTTCCACCGCCAGGAGAAGCGGTCCCTGAAAACGTCTGCCCTACTGCACCGGATGCAAGGAAACAATTAAACCCAGGTACAATTCGTGTTTTTATTAGTATGATGCGCGTCTCAAGTACTCAAAATGTCTTTACGAGCAATGGCACATGTTATTAAGCGATTCACAACAGACGGCTGGTCTTACCGAAGCACAGGCCAGTTGTAGCGCACTTTTTTTTAATTTTTTTTATTCGGAGGGACAGAAATGAAAGAAATAATTGAATTCTGCCTGTCAACGTCTTCCCTGCCATTACATTAGAGGGACATCATCTGATGATGCGCTATTCTCCGGAGCGTGATGGCTTCGGTTTCTTCTTCACGTACTGCAGGGATCTCGTTTGCTGACTGACATTAACTGATTAATGAAGAGAACGGGGGGAGACTACAGAAGAGCAACTGATAGCTAAAGGATAAATAGACATATGGTTGCAGTCACATTGAAATACAAATAGATGGTAACTAGCCAGTTCATAATTTAGGACTACACAGCCGATCCGCTGATTTGCTATGGTCCATGTCAAAGGTAAACGAAAATTCATAAAATACGAACACAAATAACGTTCTCTGTAGATTTATAAAATCGGGACCGTGCACAGTGAGTGCCTTCCTCCGAGAACAGGACGTCCCTGCTGTCAGCATGAGCGGGGTGGGAATGCCGACGATCGCTTAGCCTTTCAGCCGTCAGGCTTTTCGGCCCGCCCATGCATAGGCTGGCGTTACTGGGGTAGTGCCATGCGTCTGGCCGTTGGGGGATGGGGGGGGGGGGGGGGAGGATGGGGGGTGGTGTCCGCCCTCCTCGCAATCGTTGCCTCGATGACAATATTTGAATCCAACGACTACTGAATCCTCTGCAGTTCTACGCCATTTTGAGGGAGTTATGAATTAACTGACAGGTAAACCTACAAATTCCTCTATCCCCACCATCTGATAGTCTTATGCACAGGCAAGCTGTCTATGGTCGCAAATGACTTGAGAAAATTACTTTTAATGCATTACTGAGAGAATTAAATTTATCGTCTTTTTAATAACGGGGTGTGCAGCCCTGTGTCTACCACCACTGACCTTGTAATTGTATATGCAACCTGAATCTTTGAGTGGAATAGCAGTTTTAATTTTGTATTATGCTTTCTGTTTGTGTAGGGACTGGGCTGGACCGCTGTAGAGGCCTAGCCGCATGTTCTAAACTTCTTTGGAAGTCTCTATGTTACACAGTGCTACAATGCATTTCATGTCTTTACGAATCGTCTATGTTTCCTTGTGGACTTTTTCCTTTACTTTACCACACAGAGCAAAGTCCTCAGAAGTTATGTTTGGTGAGGGTTGTGACGTACGTTTTGGTTCAGGTAGGTTTGTGCGTAAACATACGCTGTAACTTGAATAAAATGCACACAGCAATTTAAGTTTTATTTTCACCCGAGTATAGTGAAGTTACAGCGTTTGGACAATTTTGTGTTTCTCGAATGACCAATCCAGTGATACCCAACTTTCTGTTAGGAAGATGTGTTCTGTTCGGAATGGGCGAGACATCCCGTCGTGTTGGTACTGGTACGGTACCAGAAAGACTGGCTGACGTCCAGAGTGATATCTTCGCATAGCTGCGGCAGCATAAACGGTACGATTCTTCAAAAGCACGCAAGACGCGCTGAGAGGCCTCAGTCGTTCCACTTCCCTGAGCCACATTGGATCTCAACCAGGTCAGTAGTGTATACCACGGAGATTGATTTACCCATGATTCGTAAGCGATGCTTCATCCGTAAACAAAATCGTGCATCGAAACACCACACAGCTTTCTAGTTTTCGTACATCACTCGGAGAACTGTAACCGATTTGGGAAATCATTGCCATCAAGTTCCTAATTGAGCGTAGTGCACTGAAATGCTGTATTCGCAAAACTCTCATTTCCATGACCTCACTCGGACATTCTAGCTGCCGCTGCTGAAATGTATCCACACTTCCAGTTTCTCGAAGTTGTTAAAATGTTAGGAAAGAAGACGGGTCGTGAGGGCTTCACACGATGACAACACATTTCAGTAGGCAATCGCATCGCTAATCTAACTCTTGGGCGCCATTCACCATAAACGAAAATCGTAACCGCTTTTTCGACTGTTGTGTACTCTGTGTAAGTGAGAAGAGCTTCACGACCATATTGCTTGATAGTACAATGGCACAGCACTGACCGATGGGCTTCAAGCGCATAGGTAAATACGTGAACCGTACCTGAGGTATGTGTTTGTTTAGGTTTAGTGCGACAGGGCAGAGATCCGTGAGATCTCATCTCCTGACGGCAGGACAGTGGTTTGTGGTGCTGTTATCTTGTTAATAACTAGTCAAGTTCATACATGTTGCTCGAAGAAGTTGTAGTCGAAGGCTCTTTGCAACGGTAAACCATTGCTAGCTAGCTATATGAAAAAGATCGTTATCCTGACCTGGCAGCTGTATTGTCCGATATGCCTTAGCAAAAATTGCACCACCGTATACACTTGTGTGCAAAACTTAAGGACGAAAGTAACTTTCGCACGATGTGTCACTGACAAGCAAAGTAGTTCGATGAATCTTGGACTATACATAGAAAGAACAGCTACAGTATAGTACAGAAGACAACTGAAAGAAATACATAATGAGACGAAGAGAATAACACTTTTATTCGAAGATAATAATTATAATGAAGCCACCGGATATCATGAGAATCCTGTCGACATTACAAAAAGCGAGACATCGTTCTTCACAGACAGCAATCCATGCTTCATAGACAGCAATCTATGCTCCATTCTGGCTACAAGATTGGTAACGAGTCCTTGTAGCACCATGCTCCAATCCTCCACCTGTGCTGTTGACAACTGCTGGATGGTCATGGTCTGTGGTGTATGTGGACGTCTTGCAGTACGCCTGTTCACTGCATCCCACAGGTGCTCGATGGGTTTAAGTCGAGCTGAGGGGGGCCAGTACATTCGCCGAATATCCTCAACAGTTCCTCCACCCATGTTGCTCGATGCAGTCGCGCACTGTAATGTGTAAAAAATTTGTCCGCTTTAAAGATTTTCCCCAATCTGATGATGATAAAAGTAGATTCTTGAATTCCGACCTAACTCCTTCCACATGCTGTGTCGTGTCCTCTAAATTTTGGAGCCCAGTATTTATCGAGTTTCTCTACAGACTGAATTGCTTCTTGTCTGTTGTTGGAGAGGAGCGTAATTTTATCAAAAACTGCTAAACAATGAAGGCGAATTTTGTTTTGGAGACATCTGCTAATACCTTCGTTTTATATTTATTTTAGCCTTTTCAAATTAGGTTTTTTAATACTTTATTTTTGGTGTTAAAAATAATTCAAGATGTTACAGCAATAACTTCATTTAACTGATGTAGGGACATACAATCTCCGTGGGGGAAAACTGGAAGCTAGTTCCTCAAGGGTCGTTCTTTCGTGGATCTTCTGTCGTTCTTGTTACATGTGAATGGTGTAGCATTTGATTTGGAACACGCCGCAGAATTAGTTCTTTTTGCGAATGAAGCACCTATCTTACTAACTACGGAATCATTAAATCAGAAAACACTGAAAGAGGTTTTGTGAAGGTAATTGCTAATTTTGACGGCCACTGTGGCCGAGCGGTTCTAGGCGCTTCAGTCCGGAACGACGCGGCTGCTACGGTCGCTGGTTCGAATCGTACCTCGGGCATGGATGTGTGTGATGTTCTTAGGTTAGTTAGCCCTAAGTAGTTCTAAGTCAAGGGGACTGATGACCTCACATGTTAAATCCCATAGTGCTTAGAGCCATTTGAACCATTTAATTACTAATTTTGCAACATGCATTTGCTTCAAAGTTTGAAAACACGTATCCAGTACAGTTTCATGTTACAAAGAACACAATGCCATTCGTGGACACGGCATGCTGAACAAAAACAGTAATAACTGTAAAAATTTCAAAGATCTTTAAAGTATATAGTGATGAGAATTTAAAGAGCAAAAATGATTCATTGGATCTTCTAAAACGATTAGGTTGAGCTACTTTCACTGTAAGGGTAATCGCCAAGTTTTGAGACGCAGAAATCAGCTAGTTAACATATTTTCTTCCCTACTGACCTCCTCGTTGGTTATGAGAAGTGTGTGAGAAAAGTAATCTACAAAAGTTTTTATTTTTTACAAACAACAGTGTTGTCCCCTTAAAAGCAGTTCCCTTCCGCAGTTATACACCGGCAGAGTCGTTCTTCCCAGTCTTGGCAACAGCGCTCAAAGTCTTCAACTGGCAGGACCTTTAACATGTCAGTCACACTCTTTTGGATGTTCTCCAGAGTCCCAATATGACTTCATTTTAAGACATATTTCAATTTCTGCAAAAGGAAAAAGTCACAAGAACTCAGATTAGATGAGCAAGAGTCTGTGGTATAACGGGAACACCTTTTGAAGTAAAAAATTCCTTGAGGGAAGTGGACGAGCATGTGACAACTGTGGTAGGAAGGCGAATAACTGACTTCGATTTATTGGGAGAATTTTAGGAAAGAGTGGTTCACCTGCAAAGGAGACCGCATATAGGATGCTGTTGCAACCTATTCTTGAGTACTGCTAGAGTGTTTGGGATCCATACCAGATCGGATTGAAGGAAGACATTGAAGCAATTCAGAGGCGGGCCGCTAGATTTTTTACCGATAGGTTCAAACAACACATAAGTGTTATGGAGACGCTTTCGGAACTCAAATGGTAATCCCTGGAGGGAAGGCAACATTCTCTTCGACAAAAACTATTGAGAAAATTTAGAGAACCGGAATTTGAAGCTGACTGCTGATCGATTCTACTGCCGCGAACATACATTGCGCCTAAGGACCACGAAGATAAGATACGAGAAATTAGGGCTCATACGGAGCCATATAGACTGTCGTTTTCCCTCGCTCTCTTTGCGAGTGGAACGGGGAAGGAAATGACTAATAGTGGTACAGGGTACCCTTCGCCAGGCACCGTACCGTGATTTGCGGA
Organism: Schistocerca piceifrons; assembly: GCF_021461385.2. NCBI lineage: Eukaryota > Metazoa > Arthropoda > Insecta > Orthoptera > Acrididae > Schistocerca > Schistocerca piceifrons. The sequence goes on along the minus strand of NC_060143.1, from coordinate 496,277,499 downwards.
GTATCTGTGTAGATGCAGATGTAGACGAGTGACATGGGGCGTTGTCATGATAGAACATCCATCTATCTGCTGTGTTCGGTCTCACTCGTTTCACCCTCTTTCTGAGCCTTTCAAGGAACCTCTTTGAAAAACACTTGGTTGATTGTTTGACTTTTAGGTCTGATCTCACAAGAGCACATACACGTTCGACGTTTTCATCGGTTTTTAAAGTTGAAGGTCTCCGTGAGCGAGGTTCATTTTCGACGTTTTCTCTGCCTTCCAAAAATGATTTGTGCCAGCGAAAAACGTGTGTTCTTGATAAGGAATTTTCCCCATAGGCCTGTTTCAACTTTTCATCAGACACACTGGCGGATTCTCCAAGTTTAACACAAAATTTTATGGCATAACGTTGCTATGACGCTTTCGAAAATTATGTGATGGCTGTACAGAGACGATACAGGGACTGAGCACCTGGCAGACATGGGCACACCGGTCTATACAAGCAGAACAACACAGCGTTGTTAGATTTCTCGCAGCCTTGTCAGTATCATTACTTTCTTCACACACCTTATAGGTCGGAGTCTCTCTTCATTTACGCAAACAGAATTCATAGAATTACTTACTTGCTTAGTACAGCGGGCCTCATTCACGTATGTCCGTCCAGTACGCTGCTGGCCGTATACAACATTTGGAAAGCTGCTGCAGTGTCGGCTCATGAATACCTGTGCTAGAGAAGCTCGCAAACCTTTTAGGGGACTGCACTAAGTTCAACCCTAATGCAAACAAACGTGCGCTCGGCGTACACTGATCCCCGTGTGCAGGGCACCTACACCAGGTGTTATGACGACACTGGAAGAGGCCATACCTGTGTTTCGGTTATTTCGTTGTTTATCTAGCGCAAATTAAACAGTGAGGCACGCTAAAGCAATGAAAGCCTTCGCTGTATGTGTTAATCACCGTGTTAAATGTCTAACTCACGTACTTCTTTTTTCAGATCTCACTGGATAGTCGCTTTCTTTATCCCGCCAGACATGCCCACATGGTCTTCTCCCACGTAAGCGCTGTATTAATATGTGAAATTGCTTCTTGTTCTCTAGTGAAACACTGTATCATATTCATACATACAGGTAGTCTCAAACTTTTCGGGCCAAATTGAAGCAGACGATAATAGCCTCAGAACCGATTATTATTGGGACAGGGAACCAATGGTCGGAAATGTATATTTATTGTACACATCGCACACCGCATAACAAGAACGTAGCTCGTAGTAGTTGTTCAGAGAGTCGACCGCCAATCTCAATTCTGGCATGACAACGGCGAACGAAGTTCCACCGCACTCACTCAATGATCTCTGTTGGCTGTTGCAACGCGAGACTGGCAGCTTGGACGCTAGTAAGCAGGTCTTCATCCGTTTCCGAGGGTGTTTCGTACACCAACGTGTTGTATTCCCAGAGGACAAGGCCCATAGGTGTGAGATCCGGCGATCGCGCTGGCCATGGGGCAGGACCTGCCTTCCAATCGAACGATGATGGTACATGTTCTTTAGGTGCTCGTGGGCATTAACATCGAAATGGGATGGTGCACTGTCGCATTGAAACCACATCCTTTCGCGGACAACAAGAGGCCATCTCGCAGGAACACCAGGTAAAGTGGACAGGTCAAACGGGGAGGCAGCAAATAAGGTCCTATTAGGCGACCTTGGTCAATGCCCGCCACATACGTTGACAGAGAATCGTTGTTGGTGGACACTGATGTGGGTGGTGTGGGGATTGCCCTCATTTCAGACATGTCTGTTGCGCCTGTTGTAAGATGTATACATTGCCAGCGATGGGCGAGGCATGACAGAATCTCTGACCAGAGAGTAGTTTATCGTTAGCTGTTGCTAGTCTGCGCTTGACCGCGCGAGTCGACAGTAGTAGTAGCGAGTCGACAGTAGTAGGTAGTCCGTGCTAGTCCGTGCTAGTCGGCGGGAGTCGGCATGCGTCGGCAGTGTGCTCTGCTCGCGACTCTGGTCAGGACTCTGGTGGACGAATATTGTTATAGAAGGTAAAGAAGCAGCCTTGCGCATATCTAGTAATGTATGTTAATTGTAATTTAATTTGTTCAAGGAAATGCCCCAATAATAATTTTATAATATAAAGCAACTCTTTTAAAGAAAAGCATTCATTTCAATTTAAAGAATTTCCAATGCATTATCATTGCATCCAAAAATAAAAAAAAAAAAAATATATATATATATATATATATATGCCAGCATTGCACGAAGCTGTCTCGGAAAATGAGTAATTAAGAGCGGATATAATTGCAGTTTTATTGAGGTAAGAATTTTTGCTTTTTTTATTCAGAATACAGGGCCGAAGGTCAGCGCTGTTGTCCTTATAAAATTTATCAGGTTACAGAATTTTTTTTAATTATTTTTGGTGTTTAGCAATTTTTCTATTTCGAACTTGACATTAAATGAGAAAAGAATTTTGTGGGAATATTAAGTGTGAATGCATTCTTTACACAGAGAGTATAAATCGGAGCCAATTTTGTTCAGAGGTTACATTAAAATTCATTTTGTTCAGAGGTTATAATATTAGAAAAATTCATTTAATTATTATTTTTTGTGACGAGGTTACACTTGGCTCAATTTTCATTTTTATGTGGGGAGGTTACGCTTGGCTCATTTACATTTTTATTTAACATTTCTGCGGGGAGGTTACACTGTTGAAAACACCATCATGGGTGAATGAGGCCTCATCCATCAACAACGCAAAATGGTCAGGGGTATTCACTGTTCATCACCTGCTGACACCCGGGATATTTGCGAGAGTGCTGCAGAACTGCGACGCCACTGCAGTACATACGTTGTGACTTTGAACAGGCACTATGAGCTAAGTTTTTGTTATAAGGTTGAAATCTTGTTTCGCAGGACAGAGCGGATCAGGTTATGGTTGCGGAGGGGGCTGTAATCAGTTACTGTTTAGTTGCACAAAACACACAAACTTTTATTTTCCTAAGAACCACTTAATTACACATTGCCTTAAAAGGATCAAATTAAAACAATATGGCTCAAGGCCTAGTTAAGAAAACTTAAAACAAGACTGGCTGAAGGCCTGAAGACAAGTTATAAAAATTGCTTTAAAGAATACACGCGGCTGAAGGCCTTACTTAAAAAAAACTATTTCCCATAAACACTCAGCTGAAGGACACACATTGGACATTGAACAACTCAGGACTTACGGCCTGGATAACAAGAATTTCAGATAGAACAAACTTTCAAAATTTTAGTTATTAAACCAATCACTCTTGAAACATTAATTTAAGTGAGCTGAAGGCCTTATATTAACAAACTAAATGAATAAATGGCTGAAGGCCTCGCACAGTACATCAGACTAAAATAAAAAGCACAATCTAAAACCAATAGAACAGTGGTGCTCAGAAATGTTCCAAGGGACGGCCTGAGGAGGTAGCTCTAACGTAAGGTGAGGTGACACAGGCAGCCAAGAGTAAAGTTAAATAATCGGATGGCAACCTGACCCAGGGATGCCTGAAGGACCGACCAAAACCTAATCAATTCCCTTCCACCCAACCAACGATACATCTACAGATAATATCAGCCGAAGACGAAGGTACCAGCCGCGCTACATCTTCAAAATTGGCATCTAAAAACAGCCAAGCCACAATAACCACTCTTAAGAAAAAAATATGAACAAACAACTAAAAGGCTGTCGAACTACACGCCGTGCCAGACAGCATCAACATGGCGAGGAAAAACACACTACCGGAAAACTACACTAACGACCAGGGCAAGTAACTGGGGCGTTAACGGCCACAAGGTAGAAAATACCGCTGGTACTCTTCACTGATATGTAACTACCAATTTAATAGTTGAAAACCACACAGGGAAATGGCTGCAAAATTTCTCCGACCCCAACACACCATACATTGCTGCTAGCCAGAACGGCCCAGGAAGCAACAACCGACAATTAACGAAGAGATATCACAGCAGTTGAGGTTTCATAACAGATTAACTGATCACTCAACTTCAGTGTCCAGGTTCAGTGGGCAACAAACTCTGTAGCTCTCGCAGCTGTCTCCTCACAATTCGACCGCACGTACATGCCGCCAGCAGTCCCAGCCTGACCTTACGCCGCGGAGACTTCCTCGCTGCTCTGCCCCAAATGACAGACTGCCACACACACCACCCCACGGAAATATAGCGGTCACACCAAAGATGGTACAGCAGTACTAGTATCGATAAGCGCTGCTGCTGCCACTGATGGAGGCAAGTCAGCAACTCGCTATGATAGTAACTCAGGGAGAAATAAGAAGCCACTTGATTGCAACAAACTGCCAAAAAACTAACGGCATCAACGCGAGCCGGCCATGGCTCAAAGGTGTACGCTGTATATGTCCATAACACAATAAATATAATCCGTTGTGGACCCACTATCAACTGTTTCAATTTTGACCCAAAAAGAGTTCAGACACTCTGTGTAGACTGTGCACGCTCCTAACTTCGCTTTGAAACCAACATCTAAACCACGTGACAGAGAGCAAAAGGCAGAGTTTGTCATTATGCGCAATGCGAAGTGAAACCGCCAGTTGCGGTTTTTCTCGTTTATAGCTGAGAGTAAGCACTAATTTTAACAACTGAACGACTTGTTGTATTAGTATTAGACGGGTAGTAGTACAGTTAACCTAATATCTTCAAATTTATGAATGTTAACACGATAGTTATTGCTTTTAAATTTCGTTCTTTTTTACAAACGACAGAATTACAGCTCTTCAGTGATTTCCCGTTTTTGTTGCTCTGTGAGTCGTTTAGTTCGCCACTTCAACAGGCACACAAGACAAAATGTCTGTTTAGTAGGTACCTCATCAATATGTGTCACTGTTTTTACTACAATTTTCTGATAAATGAAACCATTGATTTCCACAGAAAATAACTTTTGTTTAAATGAGTACAGATACCATAGCAGTATCAACATAAGTAACACAATATATTTGAAGACTTTGATTACAGAGAAAAATCTTGTAATGAGTTAGATATTAAAATATTACTGTCTCACTATCTTTGTCTTTCACACAGTTGCCGGCCGGAGTGGCCGTGCGGCTCTAGACGCTACAGTCTGGAGCCGAGCGACCGCTCCGGTCGCAGGTTCGAATCCTGCCTCGGGCATGGATGTGGGTGGTGTCCTTAGGTTAGTTAGGTTTAATTAGTTCTAAGTTCTAGGCGACTAATGACCTCAGAAGTTAAGTCGCATAGTGCTCAGAGCCATTTGAACCATTTTTTTCACACAGTTCATATGTTCCAATTCTTTGTGCTCTTAATTTTTGTGGAACGAAATATTACCTGCTTTCACACATCTTCCAGCACAACGAATACTGCACAACGTTTCACCATTTTAATGAAGAAATCTTTAATGAAAATATGTACAGTTAATATAAGTTGAACAGCTTTCCTCACGTCACCTGTAAAAGGATACCTCCCTTAATCAGCTGATCGGTATGTTGGTTTCAACACATCATCATCATGCGCTGCCTTTATAATCCATGGTAGTTGTCGTCAAACTGCGGCCCGCGGTTCTCAGGCGTATTTTATAGAACTATGCTTCTAGCAACTACCGGCCGAACTGCAAATGGTCAACTAACGGTAAGGCCTTCTTAAGAGTGTAGTTCTGTTGCTCAGTAAGAAATAAAAATACTCATAGAGACAATGATATTTTAAAATGTGCTTAATTTTAATTAAAGTTGATTAACTCGTCTGTGAGCTACATAAAATTGGCCGTTTACCCCAGGAGTAGATGGCCACTGCAGGGTGGAGAATGTGAGAGGGAGAATGTTTTATTGACAACTGACGGACACACGGCACGCCTGTTAGTCAGAAGGTACGATATAAATCATTGGTTCTCAGTCTTTTCCATCTGGCGTGTCCCCCCCCCCCCCCCCCCCCAATTGCAAAATCAGAATATCTCATGCCCCCTATGTTTATCTGTTTTATTTATTAATTAATGTTTTTGCTTCTTTCGAAAAATTGTATTTGACAGTAATCTGCAGTCTACACTGTAGTAAAAGCGGGCTATCAAATGCCGAGTAATATAAAATTATAATCATTTCAAAGGACTTGATAGTAAGTTTCTTTTTTCTGCACTCTCATCCTGCCCGCCATAAACGTCTCACGCTTCCCCAAGGGGCTTGCCCCTCAGTTTTAGAACCACCGGTACTTGTATCATTTTTGACATGTAAGTAACATGGATTTGTGAATTCGCATTATTGAGATGATCTCATTCAAATGCTGTTCTGAATTGTAGCAAGGGACAATTAATTAAGGATGTAGTGAGCAGAAGGAAAATGACATTCAAAACATTTGGTAAACATTTGTGATCGTTTCTCGTAGTGCATAACGCTTTTAAATACAAGTACGTTTATTGTTATTAATAAATTAATCAACGGCTAACACAGACAGCATAAGAGCACTTCGTCAGGCAGTTACAAAGCCACAACCTTGGGGCCGCTGAGCGTGACAGCAATCTGAAACAGCGATCAGTCGACACGAGGTGTTCCGAATAGTACCGACTTTTAACGATCAATACTTAGAGGCCTACGGCCAACTTAGCGCGCCCTTATTACGACTAGCCTGTTGGGCGCTCTTAACATGCTAATTTACACTGAGTACCCAGGACATTGTGACCGCCCTCCTAATAACCGGTATGTCCGCCTTTCGCACGGATAACAGCGACGAAGCGTCGTGGCATGGAAGCAATGAGTCCCTGGTAGTTCGCTTGAGGGATCTGGCGCCACATCTGCACACACAAGTCACCTAATGCCCGTAAATTCCGGAGAGGGGGACGATGAACTCTGACGGCACACCCAGATGTGTCTGATCGGGTAAAAAAAATGGCTCTGAGCATTATGGGATTTATCTTCTGAGGTCATCAGTCCCCTAGAACTTAGAACTACTTAAACCTAACTAACTTACGGACATCACACACGTCCATGCCCGAGGCAGGATTCGAACGTGCGACCGTAGCGGTCGCGCGGTTCAAGACTGAAGCGCCTTGAACCGCTCAGCCACACCAGACAGCTTGATCGGGTTCAAATGTGGCGAATTGTGGGGATCAGCACATCGATTGGAACTCGGCACGGTGTTCCTCGAACCACTCCATAACACTCCAGGCCTTGCGACATGCCGCATTATCTTGCTGAAAAATGCCACTGCCGTCAGGAAACATGATCGTCATTAAGAGGCGTACGTTGTCTGCAGTCAGTGTACGGTACTCCTTGGCCGTCATGGCGCGTTGCACGTGCTCCACTAGGCCCATGGGTGCCCACGTGAATGTTCCCCATAGCATAATGGAGCCGCCGCCGCCTGCTTTCCTCCGTCCTGTAGTACAGGTGTCAAGGAGCTGTTCCCCTGGAAGACGACGGATCCGCACCCTCCCATGGGCGCGATGAAGAAGATATCAGGTTTCATCAGACCATGCGCGGTCTGCAGCTACGCCATTGTCCAGTGCCGGTGCTCACGTGCCCATTTCAGTCGTAGTTGGCGATATCGTGCTGTCAACATTGGCACATGCACAGGTCGTCGGCTGCGGAGATCCATTGTTCGAAGTGTTCGGCGCACTGTGTTCCGACACACTCTAACTCTATCCAGCATTAAAGACTGGCGTTAGTTCCGCCGCAGTTCGCGTCCTGTCCTGATTTACCAGTCTGCCCAGTCTACGACATCCGGCATCTGTAACGAGCGGCGGTCGCCCAACTCACGACGTCTCGACGTGCGTTCACCTTGGTTTCGCCACGTTTTGAAGACACTGCTGTGGCCGTCCGGTTCTAGGCGCTTCAGTCCCGATCGCGCTGCTGCTGCGGTCACAGGTTCGAATCCTGCCTCGGGCATGGCTGTCTGTGATGTCCTTAGGTTAGTTAGGTTTAAGTAGTTCTAAGTCTAGGGGACTGACGACCTCAGATGTTGAGTCTCATAGTGCTTAGAGCCATTTGGACCATCTGAAGACTCACTCACTCACTCACTCCTCGAACACCCGACAAGTCGTGCAGTTTCCGAAATGCTCGTGCCAAGCCTCCGGGCCATAACTGTCTGCCCTCAGTCAAACTCAGTCAGATCGCGCTCCTTCCCCATTCTACACACGGACAGCACGATCATTAATACTACATGTCAGTGCTTGTGTCTGGCTAGGAGTCATTCCTCGCCATGTGACTCTGCTGTCGCCTGGACGAGTTGATATCGATAGTAGGTCGGTGGTCATAGCGTTCTGGCTGATCAGTGTACAGAGTTTACCAATCAGAAATAAAATCGGTGCATATGCGGTCCGAGGTGCCGATCCGCAATGTCGGTACAGACTCTTGAGTAAGAACGCTATCTATAGTCTATCAAGGAAACAACACAAGGAACGCAGTTATGACCTTCTGAAAGCTCAGTTACAAGCATTCTTGCGCACCGATTGTCGCCACTCTGTCCGACCCAATGGCAACCGTCTAATGCCCGAGTGCGAAGTACTGTACAACGGAGTGACAATCACAGCCCTCGTATTAGCGGAATGTCGACGAGGAGGGAAGACAAGGGAGGGGTCACACCTGCCAAACATGTTTTGAAATATCATTCGAGGACGAATGTTATTTTACGAGAAAAAGGGGTAATTACTATGAGTATGCAATAGATCAACGTCAGGTACGTGCGCGTTCAATATTACACGCTATGAAAAAAAAGAAAAGGTGCAGTACGAAGGAGCTACGAAAATCACTCAAGAAATTATATTCATGCAGTTAGCGACGGAAAACGCAAAATTGTAAACTTTGACAACCAATGGACGCTGCAGGGGAATTTTTCCGCGCAGCTGGCAAGGATAGCAAATAGAGGACATGTCGATATCAGGGTATAAAGTCGGTGGATATTTGATTCTGTGTACTCAGTTGGACAGTAACTACGCCTCACAGACAGCCGCCTGAACAGTATACGCAGATGTCAGCATTTGAGACAAGATGTGTAGCTGGGCTCAAAGAAGCCGGCGGATCGGTCGACATTTGAATAAGAATGATTCCACAACGCGACGATTTTGGCAGGAATGAATGAACCATGGCCGAACACGACGTCAAGAAGGAAGCGGTCGACCCAGAGAGACGACAGAACATGCGGATCAAGCAATCTTCAGAGATTAAGCAAAAACATGCATAATGTCTGATAGGATAGCCGCAATCAGTGATTTTACAATGTTACTTATAATCCGCCTTGATTGCAAAATGTTTATTCATAAGACCGGTTTCGGTTCATCTAGAACCATCTTCAGATCTGCTATTTCGGTTACAGGAGTAATCCGTCCGAATCCAGCAACTTTCACATGCTGCCTCGCTCTAGATGAACCGAAACCAGTCATATGAATAAACATTTTGCAAACAAGACGGATTATAAGTAACATAAAAATCGTCAGAGAGTCACTCAGAGCCCCGGATTCATCATTATCACCGCTCCGATGAGCAACTGGTGCTTCAGTGACCATAGGGACCGTTAACAGGCGGCTCACAGAACGGGGGTTGAACTCATGGCGTCCCTTGCGCCGATTACCATTGATCTCTGTACGCTGACAATCCCAACTGCACATTCGGGGCTGGCCGCGGTGGCCGAGCGGTTCTAGGCGCTTCAGTCCGGAACCGCACGACTGCTACGGCCGCGGGTTCGAATCCTGCCTCGGGCATGGATGCGTGTGATGTCGTTAGGTTAGTTAGGTTTAAATAGTTTTACGTTCTAGGGGACTGATGACCTCAGATGTTAAGTCCCATAGTGGTTCAAATGGCTCTGATCACTATGGGACTTAACTTCTGTGGTCATCAGTCCCCTAGAACTTAGAACTACTTAAACCTAACTAACCTAAAGACATCACACACATCCATGCCCGAGGCAGGATTCGAGCCTGCGACCGTAGCGGTCACGCGGTTCCAGACTGAAGCGCCTAGAACCGCACGGACACACCGGCCGGCTAAGTCCCATAGTGCTCAGAGCCATTTGAACCATTTCTGCACATTCGGAAACAGTCGACCCAGAATCTCATCGACTGGAGTAGAACTGTCTTTGGTGATGAGTCCCGCTTCGAACTGAGCTCCGATGAGAAGGGGTGTCTGGAGATGCTCCTGATAACGATGGGGTATCAACTTGGCGGCCGGCCGCCCTGCGGCTCGATAACCAGAAGTGATGACCCAAGGTGTTACAGTCTCACGGTCTCGCTATGTCACGGAGTGTACGTTGAGTCCGGTGTAGTAGCCGTCTAAGCAGCATGGCTGCTGTTCCTCCGTTATAATCTCTGGTTGTAGCGATTGCCTCCCTGTAGAATGGTCATCATGCTACTTCCTTAGGTTTTGGAAGTAGGCTACGGCGGCGAGGTCTTCAGGGTCAGGCTGTCTTCTGCCGGAGCGCCACTCCTCTTCCAGCCACTTCTCCGCGACCTGGTAGATATGCTCCCAGTCGCTGAGGGTGAAGATAGGGAGGGCGTTAATCGCTCGCAGCTCCTTCCGAGACACCACCTCGTGCCACAGGCCACGGGTGTGGCGGAGGTCGCACGGTCGATGGGGAAGGGGAGGGAGGCTTGGGAATGTCTGGCGGCGTGAAAGGATATGGGTTGCCCCGGTTTGGCTACGACCCATCCTTCATGGACGCCGCAATCTTCTTAAGGAACGGCCGCAACTGCGCTCGTCTGGGAGAGGCATTCACAGCGGCGGCCCTTCCTACTCAAATGCTACTTCCTCGACGTAGGAGGAAGCGGACGGCGTCTCTTCCCCGGTTCGTGGGGCTGCCTCCACAGCGGGGGGCAGCCCAGGCGACTCGACGTCCATCGCCACCTGCATTTCGGCAGGGGGCGCGTCGATGGGCGTCTGCGTGGCGGCGTCCACCCCCACTGGGCGCTCCACAGGTTTAGCGGGGGCGGGGGCAGGCACCTTCTTCTTGAGAATACGCAGCTCCTCGCGCAGCTCTTCCTTCAGCGGGGCCCGTTCGGCCGCAAAGGCGGCTTGGAAGCCGGCCATGGCGTCATCAGTGGCGGCTTCGAGTCGGCGCGGCTCGCGCCCCTCGCCGGAGGAGAGGAGAGAGGGGCGGCCGTCTTGGCACCAAACACCGAAGCAGGGCGTGCTGGCGGTGGAACTCCTTGAGACAGCCACAGTGTCGTACGCTGCCGCGCACTTCAAGCACGCGGCGGCGTTCTTGCAAACGCAGTGTGCCCCAGTTGCTGGCACATGTAGCACTGCACGTCCTTCCATTTCCGCTGTGTGCGCTTCGGCTGTCGTCGGCGGCCGCTGTTGCTCCGCATCGTATGGATGAGTACCTCTAGAGCGGCTGCAGTCTGCCTTCCCTTGCGTTTAGCCATATCTTGCGTCTAGTGGCGTACGCGAGCTACGATAACGAGCCGGCCGGTGTAGCCGAGCGGTTCTAGGCGCTACGGTCTGGAACCGCGAGACCGCTACGGCGCAGGTTCGGATCCTGCCTCGGTCATGGATGTGTGTGATGTCCTTAGGTTAGTTAGGGTTAAGTAGTTCTAAGTTCTAGGGGGACTGATGACCTCAGATGTTAAGTCCTATAGTGCTCAGAGCCATTTTACCATTTTGACGATAACGAAGTGAGCCTCAGCGAGTCGACAAGCGGAGTGGCGTGCGTGCGTGGCCTGGGGTGTTATTTTTCCTAGCAGGACCCCTTTGGTTGTCAAGTGCGGTACTCTTACAGCACAGCGGTACGTCGACGATATTCTACGCCCCGTTTTGTTGCTCTTCATGGCAGGCCATCCTCGGCTTACATTTCAGCACCATAATGCACACCTCCACACGGCTAGAGTTTCTACTACGTGTGTCGTGCTTGCCAAACCCTACCTTGGCCAGCAAGGTCTCCGGATCTCTTCCCAACTGAGAACGTTTGGAGCATTATGGGCAGCACCCTGGAATCAGTTCGGTATTTTTACGATCCTAACATGCCAGTGGTACAGAATTTGGCACTTTACCTTTCAGGAGGACATCCAACAACGTTGCCAATCAGTGCCAAGACGAATAACTGCTTGCACTAAGGGCTAGATGTGTACCAACGCGTTATTGACTTGCTCAGTTTGTGAAGCTCTTTCTCTTGCATAACTCACCCAGTACTCTCTGAAATATATGAAGATATTAACTGCTCTCGAAAGAACAGATAATATTGATTACCGTGCAGCTTCTCTAGAATAAATGATAATTAACCGAAACCCTCAGCTCTTATAGCACAGCGGTACGTCGACGATATTCTACGCCCCGTTTTGTTGCTCTTCATGGCAGGCCACCCTCGGCTTACATTTCAGGTAATACGTTATCAGGACAGAGAAAACTGGCATTCTACGGATCGGAGCCGGCCGAAGTGGCCGTGCGGTTAAAGGCGCTGCAGTCTGGAACCGCAAGACCGCTACGGTCGCAGGTTCGAATCCTGCCTCGGGCATGGATGTTTGTGATGTCCTTAGGTTAGTTAGGTTTAACTAGTTCTAAGTTCTAGGGGACTAATGACCTCCGCAGTTGAGTCCCATAGTGCTCAGAGCCATTTGAACCATTTTGTACGGATCGGAGCATGGAATGTCAGATCCCTTAATCGGGCAGGTAGGTTAGAAAATTTAAAAAGGGAAATGTATAAGTTACAGTTAGATATAGTGGGTATTAGCCAAGTTCGGTGGCAGGAGGAACAAGACTTTTGGTCAGGTGAATACAGGGTTATAAATACAAAATCAAATAGGGGTAATGCAGGAGTAGGTTTAATAATGAATAAAAAAATAGGAGTACGGGTAAGCTACTACAAACAGCATAGTGAACGCATTATTGTGGCCAAGATAGATACGAAGCCCACGTCTACTGCAGTAGTACAAGTTTATATGCCAACTAGCTCTGCAGATGATGAAGAAATTGATGAAATGTATGACGAGACAAAAGAAATTATTCAGGTAGTGAAGGGAGACGAAAATTTAATAGTCATGGGTGACTGGAATTCCAGAGTAGGAAAAAGGGAGAGAAGGAAACATAATAGGTGAATATGGATTGGAGCTAAGAAATGAAAGAGGAAGCCGCTTGGCAGAATTTTGCACAGAGCATAACTTAATCATAGCTAACACTTGGTTCAAGAATCATGAAAGAAGGTTGTATACGTGGAAGAACCCTGGAGATACTAAAAGGTATCAGATAGATTCTATAACGGTAAATCAGAGATTTAGGAAGCAGATTTTAAATTGTAAGACTTTTCTAGGGGCAGATGTGGACTCTCACCACAATCTATTGGTTATGAACTGTAGATTAAAACTGAAGAAACTGCGAAAAGGTGGGAATTTAAGGAGGTGGGACCTGGATAAACTGAAAGAACCAGAGGTTGTACAGAGTTTCAGGGAGAGCATAAGGGAACAATTGACGGGAATGGCGGAACGAAATACAGTAGAAGGAGAATGGGTAGCTTTCAGGGATGAAATAGTGAAGGCAGCAGAGGATCAAATATGTAAAAAGACGAGGACTAGTAGAAACCCTTGGGTAACAGAAGAAATATTGAATTTAATTGATGAAATGAAAAAATATAAAAATGCAGTAAATGAAGCAAGCAAAAAGGAATACAAACGTCTCAAAAATGATATTGACAGGAAGTGCAAAATAGCTAAGCAGGGATGGCTAGAGGACAAATGTAAGGATGTAGAGACACATATCACTAGGGGTAAGATAGATACTGCCTACAGGAAAATTAAGGAGACCTTTGGAGAAAGGAGAACCACTTGCATGAATATCAAGAGCTTTGATGGAAACCCAGTTCTAAGCAAAGAAGGGAAAGCAGAAAGGTGGAAGGAGTATATAGAGGGTCTATACAAGGGCGATGCACTTGAGGACAATATTATGGAAATGGAAGAGGATGTAGCTGAAGATGAAATGGGAGATATGATACTGCGTGAAGAGTTTTGCAGAGCACTGAAAGACCTGAGTCGAAACAAGGCCCCCGGATTAGACAACATTCCATTAGAACTACTGACAGCCTTGGGAGAGCCAGTCCTGACAAAACTCTACCATCTGGTGAGCAAGATGTATGAGACAGGCGAAATACCCTCAGACTTCAAGAAGAATATAATTCCAATCCCAAAGAAAGCAGGTGTTGACAGATGTGAAAATTACCGAACTATCAGTTTAATAAGCCACGGCTGCAAAATACTAACACGAATTCTTTACAGACGAATGGAAAAACTGATAGAAGCCGACCTCGGGGAAGATCTGTTTGAATTCCGTAGAAATGTTGGAACACGTGAGGCAATACTGACCCTACGACGTACCTTAGAAAATAGATTAAGGAAAGGCAAACCTACGTTTCTAGCATTTGTAGACTTAGAGAAAGCTTTTGACAATGTTGATTGGAATACTCTCTTTCAAATTCTGAAGGTTGCAGGGGTAAAATACAGGGAGCGAAAGGCTATTTCCAATTTGTACAGAAACTAGATAGCAGTTATAAGATTCGAGGGGTATGAAAGGGAAGCAGTGGTTGGGAAGGGCGTGAGACAGGGTTGTAGCCTCTCCCCGATGTTATTCAATCTGTATATTGAGCAAGCAGTAAAGGAAACAAAAGAAAAGGTCGGAGTAGGTATTAAAATCCATGGAGAAGAAATAAAAACTTTGAGGTTCGCCGATGACATTGTAATTCTGTCAGAGACAGCAAAGGACTTGGCAGAGCAGTTGAACGGAATGGACAGTGTCTTGAAAGGAGGGTATAAGATGAACACCAACAAAAGCAAAACGAGGATAATGGAATGTAGTCGAATTAAGTCGGGTGATGCTGAGGGAATTAGATTAGGAAATGAGATACTTAAAGTAGTAAAGGAGTTTTGATATTTGGGGAGCAAAATAACTGATGATGGTCGAAGTAGAGAGGATATAAAATGTAGACTGGCAATGGCAAGGAAAGCGTTTCTGAAGAAGAAAAATTTGTTAACATCGAGTAGAGATTTAAATGATGTCAGGAAGTCGTTTCTGAAAGTATTTGTATGGACTGTAGCCATGTATGGAAGTGAAAAGTGGACGATAAATACTTTAGACAAGAAGAGAATAGAAGCTTTCGAAATGTGGTGCTACAGAAGAATGCTGATGATTAGATGGGTAGATCACATAACTAATGAGGAGGTATTGAATAGAATTGGGGGATAAGAGGAGCTTGTGGCACAACTTGACTAGAAGAAGGGATCGGTTGGTAGGACATGTTCTGAGACATCGAGGGATCACCAATTTAGTATTGGAGGGCAGCGTGGTGGGTAAAAATCGTAGACGGAGACCAAGAGATGAATACACTAAGCAGATGAAGAAGGATGTAGCTTGCAGTAGGTACTGGGAGATGAAGAAGCTTGCACAGGATAGAGTAGCACGGAGAGGTGCATCAAACCAGTCTCAGGACTGAAGGCCACAACAACAACAACACAATACGTATATAGATTGTGGACAGTTGGAAATGTGAGTCTCACGGGAAGCGTGGAGGGGGTAAGTCCCTGCAGTCGCGCTATTCATCTGTGTCCTCGGTGGCTCAGATGGATAGAGATTCTGCCATGTAAGCAGGAGATCCCGTGTTCGAGTCGCTGTCGGGACACACATTTTAGGCTGTCCCCATCGAGGTATACCGACGACACCTATCTGCAGCTGGGAGTTTCAATTAATTATCATTTATTCTAGAGAAGGTGCACTGTCATCAATGGTATCTGTTCTTTCGAGAGCAGTTACTATCTTCAAACATAGTTAAAGGCTACCTGGCCATTGACCTTCGTCTGTGCGAATGCGCACAGGTTGCCCGAAGTCTTACGGGAATCGTCACCTTAGTGTGCGTGTGTAATGAGTGGATGGGCAAATATCTGTTAGGTACATTACGTATGTAGATTGTGGACAGTTGGGAATGTGGGTCTCACGGGAAGCGTGCAAGGGATAAGTCCCTGCAGTCGCGCTATTCATCTGTGTCCTCGGTGGCTCAAATGGATAGAGCCTCTGCCATATAAGCAGGAGATCCCGGGTTCGAGTCCCGGTCAGGACACACATTTTCGGCTATCCCCATCGAGGTATATCAAGAACACCTGTCGGTAGCTGAGGGTTTAAATTAATTATCACTTTCTGAAACTGTATTCGTTTGTTTGTCTGTAAATGTATATCACATCGACCGATATCCGTCCGAATTTCGGATAATTCCTTCGTAGTGCGTCGTTTTCTTTTTTTCTGGTTTCTTTTAGAGTTAACTTTGATAGTATTCTCATATGGATATTCTAGAGCATTTTATATATTATCAATAACTCTAAGAAACTGAAGTTAATGATTTCCGATCTACGATTTAACCACGTCGCGGAATAGTGCAAGTTTACTTCACTTTACCGTTGAGAACTGTACAGTGCAGAGAAAGTAACACACAACAGCGAAGATAATAATTAAATAGTGCTACGCTACTTCTTTAATGACACCATCATTCATTTCACTAATTATACTGCATCTGTGAATTGCAACATAAAAGTGTTCAAAGCAAAGAGAACCCTGGCACCAGATGCAGAAAACAGATTTGCGATGATCGTCGTCCATACTCTTTCCTTGCGCCAAACGATATTTTGATCGTTCTGGACCAGTAAAATCGTTGCCAACTCTCCAGCAATACTGAGTGACATCAACGTTATCTACGACCGTGACGCAGAAAACGGTTGAGCTGTAGCGGTATGAAACTTCCGCGAAAGTTCTCTTCCAAAATGCGTACATGGCCCTCTTCAAGGCAATCATAACACATCCAATTTGCCTGTACCCGATGTCAGTACCTCTGACTACGTCTCTGAATTTCAAACGAAGGTATATATCGAAAGAAAAGTGAGAAGAAAAAAACTGCACATAGGCTTGTAATAATACTAGTACAGAACCTAGTTGTCCCCCCCCCCCCAGCAGGAAATAATGATTTATTTATTTGTCTATGCCTTTATCTTACCTGGCAAGACTAGGACAGGTCCCGGTGGAGGTTCGAGTCCTCCTCGGGCATGGGTGTGTGTGTTTGTCCTTAGGATAATTTAGGTTAAGTAGAGTGTAAGCTTAGGGACTGATGACCTTAGCAGTTAAGTCCCATAAGATTTCACACACACAAGATTAGGACATGAAAGAGCAATCAAATAAAACAAGACAGATGGAAAAAAATTGTAAACTGTTTATTATTTCAAAATTAATCACCATAACTGTCAATACGTTTATCCAACGGTGAGACCAGACAGTTTACTTACATTTTTCCATCTATCCCGTTTTCATCTGACTGCCCCATCCGAAGTTTATAGTGATGCCATCAGTATTTTTTATTATGCTCATTTCCTCGGATAAAACAGCAAACAATACAATGATCTGGTGGAAATACGCCTATAGGAATCACAAGTAAAGTTACTAACCACTCTTACTGATTGAATTATAATTCTCACATTGAAACAGAAGAGCAAGTCTTGTTAACATTTCACAACCCAAATTACACTTTCCTAAACTCTGTCATACTCTGCATTGCTCGCAGAGTCGCGATCTCAGACGCGCACTGCAATCCATCCAACATAACTGTTCGGCCCCTGTGCTAATGTCTGTACTGTTAGGCGCCAGCCACTTCACTAGTCAATCATCAGCTTAAACAGCGACGGACCCTGAGACTCACTGCAAGGCTGGTGCTGATGAGAGCTACAGCTGTCCCCAGCATACCTCGGGTGACCTCTGCTAGAATTTACTGCTGTCCTTGCGCGACCGCCTTGAGAGCGCAGCTACCTTCGCTGCTCACGGTCCGAATACGTGTGCTGACCATCCACTCGGCTTCACGCACCCGAACCTTTGATTGACTCCAGTTATCCACATCACTTTCGTCCAGTGTTTCATCACGTTTTATTCCCTTACTGTATTCAACGTGTTTCAAAAATACTTCTACAAACTTTGGAGACAGTTTCCTTAAATCAAAAACACATGCCCGAAAATCCTTCGTTTTCGAGTTCTTAATGAAAGTTGGCATTCAACGGCTTTCCAAGTACACCCCAACAACTTCAGTTACCTACGCACCCGTTTGACTCATTACATGCTAGACGGCGTTGTGTTTCCAGCGAGACTGGTTTATATTCGTCATTCGTCTGCCTTCGAGTCCATTGTGTAGACGTACGGGGGGTGTTCAATAAGTAAATCAATACATTTTTTGTTTCTCGGCCAATTTCTGTTGAAAAAAAAATGCGGAATTTATTGAAGCACGTCGTGGAATATTCCCACTTCAGCTTATTTATTTATTTAGCGTATGGCATCTACAGAGTAAAACTGCACACATACTATTAATTAATATAGTAAACGAATTACAAATATATTATTAAATGATTGATTGCAAACAAATATATGCGAAAGATGAAGGAGACAGCCACTGCAGCTATTACAAGTCCACATCTAAGCAGGTCACCCATTGAACAGCACGTGCAGTAGCATTCATGATATCCCTCCATTCTCCTTCAAACCTCCTCGCAGGACATTCGAAAATCAGGTGAGGGATTGTTTGTTCTTCTGCACCACAGTCGCCTCGTGGGTCATCAGTGAGTTTCCATTTGTGGAGAATGGCCTTACACCTGCCGTGGTAAGTCCTCACACCATTAAGTCTGCACCAAGTTCTTCTGGGCATTTGCATTCCTTCCACCGGTATCGAAGGATCAAAATCAGTGATGAGAGGATGGTGATTATTCAGCGATCAGTATTGTCTCCATTACTTGCTATGTCGTACCTTTCTGGGAATTTGAGGACTTCGTCTTCCCACACAGGTTTCCTGTATTTTAGGCGGGTAGTTGGTAGATGGTCCAATATTTTTCGGTTAGGTATATCTTCAGAGACAGAGGGGTCATTAATTTTCTTCCATTCTCGGATAGCTGCTTGTTGCCTTCTGAGGGAGGGAGGAGCTATATTGCAAAGGGCATGAAGCCAGGGAAGCGGAGTTGATTGCAGAGTTCCTGAGACAATCCTCATGGTGGTATTAAGCTGGACGTCTATTTTCTTCGTGTGTGTGCTCTTGTACCAGACTGGGGCGCAGTATTCTGCCACCGGGTAAAGAAGAGATTGTGCTGCGGGGCGTAGGGTGTTAGCTTGAGCCCCCCAGGAGGTTCCAGTCAGCTTTCTTAATATCTTTTGACTGGTTATTTCTAGGTGTTTTTTATAGGTTAGTGACCGATCAAGAGTGATTCCTAGATATTTCGGATGGCTGTTGTGCGTCAATCGCTCTTTGCAAAATGTTACTTGTAACTCTCGTCTTGACCGAGCGAGGTGGCGCAGTGGCTAGCACACTGGACTCGCATTCGGGAGGACGACGGTTCAATCCCGCGTCCGGTCATCCTGATTTAGGTTTTCCGTGATTTCCCTAAATCGCTCCAGGCAAATGCCGGGATGGTTCATGTTAAAGGGCACGGCCGACTTCCTTCCCCGTCCTTCCTTAATCCAATGAGATCCATGACCTTGCTGTCTGGTCTCCTCCCCCAAACAACCAAACCAAACCAACTCTCGTCTTGCCTCATGATTGTTCAGTTGGAATGCGCTTACCTCAATTTTATTTGGATTTGGGCACAGCCTCCAACGTAATTTGTATCGCGCGCCAAAAACAAGACAACCAATCAGAGACTGTGCTCGACATCTATTGAGCTGCCCAGAGAGTACCCAGAGTGCCCCAGAGAGCATCCCATAGTGCCCCAGAGAGCTAAAACACCAAGAAGAATCGCTTCTCGGCTTTTGGCAAGATCAATGTGTAGTATTTGTGGCCCGTAAAAGGGCCGTTTTTGAGAACTGCTTTCAATGATTATATAAAGTACAATCACCCACAATGCGACAATCTTCCAAAGAAGAAGGACCACTAGCCTTCACCCATAAGTGAACGCTACAATCAGAATTTATCTTACAACGTCTACGACAAGACAAAGACAAACTCCATTGCGGTAAAAGGTAGGAACCCTCACTAGCAATAATAATCTCAGAAACAGGTATATTACGGTAAGCTAAGATTTCCCTAGTTTCAAAGGATTCCAAACCGGCTCTTCCTGCATTATTACAAGCAACGAAAGCTACGGTTAGCCATCCGTTACCCAAACTGGAAGAAGAAGAAACTTTCATTAAAGAAAAATTTAACTTCGCAGCACAAAATAAAGTAGGTCCATGAATAAGAACAAATTGAGTAGTTTTACCTACTCCTCTTACTTCGTTCTTTTTACCCTTCGCAGAAGATGTCGAAGCACCAAGAGTGCCGTCCACATTCAAAATGGTTCAAATGGCTCTGAGTACTATGGGACTTAACATCTATGGTCATCAGTCCCCTAGAACTTAGAACTACTTAAACCTAACTAACCTAAGGACATCACACAACACCCAGTCATCACGAGGCAGAGAAAGCCGTCCACATTGACAAGTGATTTGTAAACCAGCATTCGCCGCCGAAGAAGTTGAAGGTCCGTTGACAGAGTAGCTTACCCCTCTTCGAATGTCTTGCTCTGAGTGGCTATTGTAATGTCATCTGCATAGCAGAATTTCTGCGATTTAGTTGCAAAAATTCTGCTGTGCAGATGACTGGAGATCCCGCTTCAGCTCCTATAGTTTCATGAATTTCCGTTGCATAGCGGCGCTATACGTAGTCTTCAAAATAACGTTCCAAGCCAAGAGCTGTGATCGATTTTCTCTTGGCGCTAAACGAGAGCATCACCGATAGTCATATGCGCCTACGGAGACCTGGCAGTGAACAAAAGCACGGAGAGTCGTTGGGTGAGGCGTCTGTCATCATCCCAACAAGGGTGCGCAAACCCGCCCGATCTCCCGCGTACCGGGCGGCTTACACAGTTGTGACTCTATGCTGGAACGTGCGGACACTCTCGTTCGGGTTGATAGACGGATCACAATCAAACATTTCGCTACTCAACTGGACGTCTCCGTTAGTAGCGCTGACACACTCGTCCACCAGGCGGGATACTCAAGGGTGTGTCCAGGTTCAATATGGAGGATTCTTCACGTGGACTGATGTACCCGTATCATCTTCAACGTGTACAGACCCTTACACCTGGCCAGCCGGTGTGGCGGAGAGATTCTAGGCGCTTCAGTCTGGAACCGCGCGACCGCTACGGTCGCGGGTTCGAATCCTGCCGCAGGCATGGATGTGTGTGGTGTTCTTAGGTTATAGGGGACTAATGACTTTATATGCTAAGTCCCACGTTGCTCAGAGCCATCTGAACTATTTTTGAACCTTGCGCCTGCCCATCACCCACTACAAAGAACTTATACGATTGTTTATTATAGAAATCCATTGTCTGTCGCTCCAGTTTTGTTTACAAACAAGGCAAAGTATGAAAGAAATGGAACAACAAATTTCCACAACCAACATGCATGAGCCAATCGCAGTCCTCATGCTACAATACAGGCTAGCATCTGTTTAAGATTAATGTATGGGCTGCAATTGAAGGTGACTGTCTGGTGGGACAAAACAGTCTCCCATCACGTCTTACACTTTCTATCTACAGTGACTGAGACACCTGGCTTAACCTGCAGGACAGGACAGGTAGTTTAAATTGTGGAAAGGGGGCAAAATAAGGGGCTGTCAGTTACATTCGAACATACAACTTTATTATTTAATCAAACACTACAAGAGGCCAAAAAAAAATTTTTTTAAACACACAGCTTTAATCTTTGGGACTTAATTACCGGCTGAAAGCCACTTTAATTTAAAAGCGGCTGCTGGCCAATAACTTAAAACGTAAGCATAATCAGAAATTTAAAAGGCAAGCTTTATCTTACAACAATTCTTTATTTAGGCCGAAGGCCCAAAGAATCTGAGATTTTCAGAGCAAACAATTTGAATTGAAAATCGGTGAAAGCCCAACACTTAAGGCTAAACAACATTAATTAAAAAACAATTCTTAATTAGGCAAAACTCAACCAAAACAGAAATTTAAAAGGCAAAGCCTTATCTTAAAACAGTTCTTTAGTTAGGCTGAAGGCCCAAAGAATCTAACACTTCAAGAACAGTTAAATTCAAATCGGCTGAATCCCTAAGACTTAAAACTCTGCAACATTAATTTTTTTTAAATACCAAAGACCTTACGTGAAACAGTTCTTTAATTTAAGCTGAATGCCTTAAGGGCAAAACAACATTAATTTTTAAAAAAATCGGCTAGAAGCCATAAAGTACAAACAACAAGAACAAATAAAAAAAGGGCAGTACACCCAAGGGCGCTCAAATGTTCGAGAGTCGGCCTTTAATTCAAACACTAACGCTGGCTTAGGTGAGACAGGCAGTCGGGCCAACCATTAACGATCCGACGAGAACCCAACCGACCGACAGTCAACGGACCCACCGACAGGATAACGTCCACCTCAACCGACCAGGGCACAACAGGGAGTTCAACGGAACAATGTAGAAGATATTGGCGCCCACAGCCAATCATACATGGAGTTGTCAAACTACACACCATGCTGGACAGCAACAACACGATGAGGAAACTACACTGCCTGTTTACGTCAACGGCCAGGGCAGGTAACCGGAACGTTAACAGCCACAAGGCAGGAGATTCCGCTAGTGCACATCAATTCAAATAACCAAATACAGTGAAATTCCACTGGAGGGTGACTAGAATTTTCCAACTCGAAAACCACGTTGTTGCTCGCGGGAATATCCCAACAGCCCACAACGAACTCCAAACGACACAATGTGAACAGTCTTGACCTGCTGGTAGATTAAATCAATACTCAACTTTGTGTCCAGGGTCAGTGAGCCACGGACCTCGTGGCAATGGGAACAGCCTCACACACTCCGACGGGCATAGAGACCGCCAGCGGCCCCGGCCAAACTACATCCCGTGGAGTATTCCTCGCTGCTCCACGCCAACCGACCGACTCTCCAAGCCCGGAAACGGTGAAAGGGCCAAGTATACGTCGGCTGATGAGACGACCAACCGAACGACCAACCAACGGTCGTCCCACTCCAATATCCCTCCGTCGGACAGTTCACGTGTGTCTCCAGCGGTCGGCGAGCACTGGCTGTCGGCACTTCACCGGCGCTCCATCCCCCGAATTCACTGCTGCTGCGTCGCACATGCACTGCTGGTCTGTCCCGAACTGACTGCCAGACACACGACGACCCGGAAATACTATCGGTCGCTCCAGAGACGGAACGACAGTGCACTTATCGATACGCGCTGCTGCTGCCGCTGACAGGCAAGTACGGCAGGAAGTTAGCGACGATAGTAAATGGAATAAGAAAACGAGCCGGCAGTACCGTAATTGAAGGTGACAAACAATAAATGGCATGAACACGAGCCGTGCGCGGCTCAGTGACTTCATTCACAACGCTCTTTAAGATCTACTAAAGTGCGCGTCATTTATGTTGGCGGCCGAGTTTAGGTTCGTTCTGCGCATCTGACATCACAAAACACAGTCAGCCAATGAACAGAGAACAACGTTGCCACATCTCGACTGCAGTGCAGAGCATGGACGAGTGTCTTCAGTTTTAGAAACGTTCAGTCATAAATAAAGTAATAGAACAAAAGCAATTTCTTGATAGCAGACATTCTTTTATAGAAAGTTTGGAAAAAGCATTCCTTATACCAATTGCTTCATATTCTTTTAATTAATTAAACCAAACAAGCAATAAGACTCCTAATTCAGGCGATAGCAAGGAAAGGTGTTTGTATCACTCTCACGAACCGCTCTTTCGCAATAAAGAACAGCGGTAATTGTTTATTTTCTATTGTACTTCGACGAAGCGTGAGTAATTCATAGTCATACCAACAGTGTTTGTCAGTATTTTGCGTGACGTGTTATAGTCCTCATGACATTATGTACTCACTAATGTCGTTAAGTACTCTGGAGAGGTGCGTTAGCGTAACGGTTAATTATATTCGTTTGAATGCAATTTTTTGAAATTTCTAGTGCTTTGTGTCTTCATTAACCCTTTCGCTGCTGCAGACACGTGCTCGCCGCATTCCACGCTGTGCGCGATTTTGTCATCACTGCACTGCCCGCCTGAGCAGACACATGACGTTCCCACTGCTATGACTCACTTATCATTCGATTTCACAAAAACTATTTGGCCCAAAAATTTGATTTTTACACGTCTTCTTGACTGGTACCTTCCCCCCATAAATGACTTAATTTTGTTTCGGTGTTCAACGCAGTTATTATGCAGCATTAAATGTAGCAAACCATTGCACGAAATTTTGAAGAGTTCGCAGAGGTAGAAGTCCATAGTGTATACTTTCCGTATGGTCGATTTTAGTTGCCACAATGTTGAGAATACTGTATAACAATATCTCATTTAATTTAAGCACGACATAGGTGTCTTATCTAATATTGAGAAATATTCCGTCTTTCGCGACTGTAATAAAAGTATTATTTACACCGGACGCGTTTGGCCTTATTTTAAAGCACTTCAATCAAGGAAAGGTATGGCACATACACAATGGTACTCATGTTCTCTTTCTTGTTTTTGTTCCACAGTCGCAGTTTTACCAATGGTACTGAAATATATTCCTCTTCTGCAGCTGTAATAAGGGACTTATTTAGACCAGACGCGTTTCTCTCTTTTGAAGCATCTTCAGTGGACAGTATTTTGTCTTCTCCATTGCCAAGTCACCTTTCGTAGTTTTGTGCTGCGGTAACACAATATTCAACGTTTGTGTTGGCAGATCAGTGTTTTAGCAAATAAATGATGTTTGTGTGTGCCACACACAAAAATTATATTTGAAATAGCTCAGAGCACTTCACTGATAGACGGTATATTCAAGTCCTAATGTTTTTGTAAGTCCACAGTTTTGTTTAATGTATTTTGTCTACTTCCTTTTGATTGATTGAAGTGCTTTAAAATAAAGCCAAACGTGCTCAGTGTAAATAAAACTTTTGTTACAGTTGCGAAAGACGGAATATTTCTCAGTATTACATACGACACCTATGTGGTACTTAAATGAGGTATTGTTATACAGTAAATTTTATATGAAATTTAGGTATCTTGTCCACATTTCATTCTCAACACTGTGGCAACTAAAATCGACCATACAGAAAGTATACTCTATGGACTTTTACCTCTGCAAACTCTTCAAAATTTCGTGCAATGGTTTACTATATTTAATGCTGCATAATAACTGCGTTGAGCATCGAAACAAAATTAAGTCATTTATGGGGGGGGGGAAGGTATCAGTCAAGAAGATGTGTAAAAATCTAATTTTTGGGCCAAATAGTTTTTGTGGAATCGATTGATAAGAGTGTCAAAGCAGTCGGAACACGATGTGTCTGCACAGGCGAGCAGTGCAGTGACAAAATCGCGCACAGCGCGGAATGCAGGGAGCACGTCTTTGTAGCAGCGAAAGGGTTAATGCGGCCGTGGTGGCTTTACTTCATGATCTGCGCGCTCCCCCCTAAACGTAAGCTTGCGAACTATGCTATACTATGGCGCTGCTTCTATTGGCGCTTGCGTCGTGTGCAACTGGCAACGCAGCAATCTCCCGCGTCTGGGCGGGCATGCGCGAGCCGCCAAGATAAAAGAATTGAACTATAGAAGATGTGGCCCTGCAAATAAGAACGAAAACATGAGGTTACACACGATTGAGTTCCACTACATTCCAGGAAGAAGGAGGTTGATCCATTCTGTGGCCTGCAAGTTGCCCCGATCTGCAAGTTACCCGACCTCAGTCCTTTCGATTAGCTTCTCTAGGAGCATCTTAAACAACTGGTCTATGAAGCAGATCACTCGGACGAAAAAACTCCTCATCGACGTGTCGAGGAAGCTTGCAAAACCATTCGAAATGTCTGAAAGCGTGCGAGAGTCCATTATACAATGGTGCATGAGTGTTTAGAACATGAGGAGGACATTTCAACCATTTTTATGTGTTAATGACTTCCAATCAGCTAAATTGTAAACTTGCATTAATAACTCGAAACCGAAGTACACTTGTGTCCAAAATTAAAACAACAAACAGAAATTTTGCAAGGTTGTATTTATTTTGCCACAAAACATTATAAACAGATGATAGTAAAGTAGAAACAATGTAAAGAATACAGAACCTAAACAACTGCAACACGCATAACGTTAGACAAAAGTGTTCTTAGCTTTTTTTTCTAATTTAAAGGATTTGCACACACATTCCGACACCTGTTTAACGTACTCAGTATGGGGTGTGATGGGTAGATCACATAACTAATGAGAAAGTATTGAATAGGATTGGGGAGAAGAGAAGTTTGTGGCACAACTTGACCAGAAGAAGGGATCGGTTGGTAGGACATGTTCTGAGGCATCAAGGGATCACCAATTTAGTATTGGAGGGCAGCGCGGAGGGTAAAAATCGTAGAGGGAGACCAAGAGATGAATACACTAAGCAGATTCAGAAGGATGTAGGTTGCAGTAGGTACTGGGAGATGAAAAAGCTTGCACAGGATAGAGTAGCATGGAGAGCTGCATCAAACCAGTCTCAGGACTGAAGACCACAACAACAACATATGGGGTGTGACCACCTCTGGCAGCAATACAAGTCTCATGTTGAGGCGATAGCGCCCATTCTTCCTGCAGAGCTGCTCGCAAGTCTTGGAGAGTGGTTGCTGGATGCCAACGTGATGCATCCCGTCTCCCTGGCATTACCTGTTGCAGACAAGCCATGTGGTATTCAGACAGGAAGAGCGAGCAACCCATGCCATACGTGCTGTATCTTCCGTTTCCTAGAAAACGTCAAGCACACGTGCTCTATGAAGTCGAGCATTATCGTCCATCAGCACGAAGTTCGGACCCACAGCAGCTCGCAACAACTGGACACGAGGTCCGAAGATCTCGTCACGATACCTGACAGCAGTTAAACCTTGCCGATGTACCTATACAGTTTCATGCAGAGGTGTTAGAGTGGATAACATAATCCCTGCTCACACCGTTAGGGATCGTCCTCGATATCGGTCTCTTGCCACTATGTTTGGGTCCCGAAATCGTATTCTACGCTCCCTCCAAGTGCGAATCCGTCGAGAATCACTCTCCAGACCAAATCGGAACTAATCTGTGAAAAGAACACTGGCCCACTGTCCGAACATCCAGGTGGTATGTTGACGACTTCATTCTACAGTTACCCTTCGGTGGAGAATCGTCAGAGATACACATACAGCAGGCCCCGACAATACAAGCCACTCTGCCGAAGCCTTCTGTACTCCATTTGCCTCGATACAACACGTCCAGTGGATGTTGCGAGGTCAGATGACATTTGCCATGCAGCACTAAGGCGGTACCTTCGTCCCCTTACAGCCTCTGTTTGATGTCACACGTGGTCAGCGTTGCCCTGGCCTTCGGGATACAGTTTCGGTCTCTAAAACTGTCGCCACAGTCGAGAAATAACAGAACGATTCGCATTAAAGCATCGGGTCACATCAGTTTGCGCCTGTTCTGCTTACATTCTTCCCATCGCCCTCCACCGCAGAGAGTCTGGCAGGCGTCTTCTCTGTGCCATAATGCACCGTCTGTGACTGTGTACACAGCGATTGTGGATATGGGACTACCCGGCAAACACTACTGCGTTTGATAGATGCTCTAACGTCATCGTTGGTGTGGTTGTCCGTTGACCAGAATACCATCTTCCGTGCAGAACACTGTCGTACAAACATATGTTGACAGACTGTGTGATTATATCGTGAATTAGACACAGGATGGAGAAACAGCAGTTTGTTGCTTTAATTTTGGACACCAGTGTATTTTCGCACATACGTTTTTTATGAACTTATTATCTTATTTTGGTGTAAAGAAAACTGTCTCCAAAATTTGGAAATGTATTTTTGAAACACCCCCCCCCCCCCTCCCACCTCATTCTTTCAAGCACGTCAAGTTTAATACATTATTGTTTTTCGCTTGGTTGTATTAGTTCTTGGAACTTGTGTACTTGTGCATGTCTTGTAATTTCCTCTTATTCCGCTTATTTTATCCTGTTGCGCGAAATTAAAGTGAAGCTAACGAGAGGCATTCCATTTCCTTGCAATGCTTCCTGGAAGCGATCGACGTACCAGCAGGTATCAGGCACGTTCATCTCTGCCCACTCGCCGTGTATTTTTTAATTTCTTTTGTGGCATTTCCTCGCCGTGGATACTCATGCATGCTACCTTCCATAAATTAAAGTTTACCCTAAAAAAAACCAAAACTATAACTCAAAAATTGTGCGCCGAGCCGGTTGAAACGTAGCCAAAGCGTCGAACACACAAACATATGTGACATGAAAATATAGTGAGAGAAATAAAATTTGTATTGGAATTTGAACTCTTTTGAAATTTTCAGGGTAGCGGAAGACATACGAGATCAAGATGAGTGAAAGCACACGGGATAACAGACGAATGTTGCCAATAGAAACCGAAGTTTTCACTCAAACGTGCGATTTAAA
The DNA here is from genome assembly GCF_021461385.2 of Schistocerca piceifrons. NCBI lineage: Eukaryota > Metazoa > Arthropoda > Insecta > Orthoptera > Acrididae > Schistocerca > Schistocerca piceifrons. Next base: position 496,249,162 of record NC_060143.1, on the reverse strand, counting down.
GCCGATTGGAAAGAGAAGGCAGCCTGCACGCGGACACTTCACAGCTTCAGCATCGCTGTGACGATACGATTTAGAGAGAGAAAAAAGAAAAGACAGCATATGCCAACCTGAAACTTCCTGGCAGGTTAAAACTGTGTATACGACCGGGACCTGAACATGAGAACTTGGTCTTTAGCAAGCAAGTGGTTTACCGCGATATGCAAAGGTCCAACACAGAGTTTTAATCTGCCAGGGCATTTCAAATCAGAGTGAAAATTAATCCTGGATATGGTAAGTTGATGCGAAGATTAAGTGTATGTTTTAACTGGACAGTACGAACAGAAGCAGTGCCTTTTTTTACATCAGAAGTGAAGCATGTCACAAAAGTGACAAATGTAATGCAACATTAAATGAAATATGCAGTATTTTTGGAAGTTCAGTACAACTGAAAAAGACGGTCCACTGAGTAATGTGAATAAAGCATAGAGTCCACTTTGTAGTCTCAAGAACCTAAATTTAGCGCCTACTATTTGTGAAGTAGATAATTAGAAGCTACATCTAGGTAGATGTATCCTGTTCAGTCGGAAAATGCCATTGTATTCTACAGAGTTAGATACAACCCTAGGACAAGATACATCTTGAAACTTCCTGGCAGATTAAAACTGTGTGCCGGACCGAGACTCGAACTCGGGACCTTTGCCTTTCGTAGGCAAGTGGTAGAGCACTTTCCCGCGAAAGGCAAAGGTCCCGAGTTCGAGTCTCGGTCCAGCACACAGTTTTAATCTGCTAGGAAGTTTCATATCAGCGCACACTCCGCTGCAGAGTGAAAATTTCATTTAAGATACGTCTTGTTTTTCACCGTGAGTCAGCGTTCGACTGTTAGTGACAAATCGCAGATATTCTATGTCTGCCCCCCTCCCTTACCCTCTCGACCCATTGTAGTCGCATAGAACGTTAGTTGTATCTACAGGATCACGACGCGCAGAACGGGCTAGTTTAGGAGCCAATTCCAGACACGTCTTCCAGCGTAAGTGAATATGCCGACAAGATAACAGTTCACGAAGTACTGTTCGTCAATTTGATATCTGAGCAAATGACAGTGTTACACAAAACTAGAATACCGACGTTAGTGTCAGACCAGAGAAGTCCATGAGATTCTATTGCGCACGGATACTCCCACTCAACTGGCAAACGCAGTGTAGTGTTGCACAGCTTGTTCACCAACATGAACAGTCAAATAAAAAATAAAACTAATCTGAAGGAAACAGTAAATAAATCGACTGAACTTAAAGATTTTGGAAAATGGATTTATAGGTGTTGCTCTCCCAGAAACATACTCCTGTTCTTATGAAGGCTCCATTAGCTACTCCGGTAAGAGTCAAGCATGTATCAAATGCTGCTAAAGTCTGCGGTAGAAAAAAATGAAGAACCAAAAGACTTGTTTTTACCGCAACTTGCGAGACTTGTGTTATTGAGGCAATTGGAATTACATAACCTTCGAATATAAAACGAAAATAAAAAGCTAGAAAAAAGTGAAGCGAACAGATCTACTCAAACAGATTATTAGTAAGAAACATAAATATTGTATCGTGTTACCATATCCTTTCCAGTCGTCTCTTTATTGCCTAAAAGAAATAAATAAAATTGCAATTTGTACATTTTTCTTGTTCTCTCGTTATATTTGCTTGTCACATCTGAATAGTTTCACATTTAAGCCAAGGAAAAAAACACCTAAATAATTCAGAGCATTTCTCCTCGCCGCGAACTTTGCATCCGCTGCTTTCCAGCTGACTGTGCTAAGCTCGTCTTCATCAGTACTCTCTTTCATCGTGGGCTCTTCTCGTACTGGGACGATATGGGACGCCTGATACATCTCGATACGACTCTGACAGGTGACACGTATAGTACGTAAGCATCCTGTTTGATCACCTGCATCCATTCATGTCCATTGTGCACACCGACAGACTTGGGCAATTCCAGCAGGACAATGCGACAACCCACGCGTCCAGAATTGCTAAAGAGTGGCTCCAGGAGCACTCTTCTGAGTTTAAACACTTCCGATGTGTCCAAACTCGCCAGACTTGAACATTACTGGGCATATCTGGGATGCCTTGCAACTTGGTGTTCAGAAGAGATCCCCACCCACTCGGACTCTTACGGATTTATGCACAGCCCCGCAGGTTTCGTGTTGTCAGTTTCCTCCAGCACTACTTTAGACATTAGAGGAGTCCATGCCAAATCGTGCTGCGTCACTTCTGTGGGCTTGCGGGGGCCCTACAGGATATCAGCCGGGTGTACCAGTTTCTCTGGCTATACAGTGTAATTTTGCAGGTTTCCGCGGCTACAGTCAGTTGACATAAAAAAGTTTCTGAGTATCTTACCGCGTCGTAACGTAAAAAGGTACAATAGAGAACCCAACGTTATGGTAACGGTTACAATGACCTTCTTCTGGATCTACTGATGTACTTTTTTGTCTGTCGCAATATTATTAAAATAGCACTGATACTTTTCCCCATTTTCCATAATAACGCAGTATATTAATGCAATGCCAATTTTACGAATAAAAATTATTTGTTCTTGAAAAAGTTTATCTAAAAACGAAAAATTTAGCATTTCTGCTGTGGCTAATCAATGTTTCGGATTTCTGCCTCATTATTAGTAAAAAATTAAAACTTCTGTTATTACCAAGAACAAATACCGAAAATACCAATTATCCAGAAGTAAAATACCGGCATCAGTTTTAACCGGTCGGTTTTTCCCATTCCTACTGAGACACCGGCGCTCAGTACCCTTTCACTTACAGGCTTGCATACCGAAATCAACACGTCCCTGTTAACGAAATAAAACCGTCAGATGAAAATGTACTTCGACGTGTACCCCACGGATGTAATTTAGTGCGCATAAATAGGCGAAGAAATCGACAATCGTTCGCACTGGCGAAGAATCAATGGCAACGGCAACAACCGTAAAATAACTAGCAATAGCTATCCTGAGGGACCTGTACAGGGTGAGTTAGAAGGAAAACCGGCCGGGGTGGACAAGCGGTTCTAGACGCTACAGCCTGGAACCGCGCGACCGCTACGGTCGCAGGTCCGAATCCCGCCTCGGGCATGGATGTGTGTGCTGTCCTTAGGTTAGTTAGGTTTAAGTAGTTCTAGGGGACTGATGACCTTAGAAGTAGAGTCCCATAGTGCTCAGAGCCATTTAGAAGGAAAGATACAAGCTTTGAGGGATGATAGTATTAGTCACTCTGAACAAAAAGATTTATATAAGCGTATGGCCTGTCCTTAACAGTTTCTGAGAAAAATAATGGAACCAATGGGGAATAGGACAAATGCAGGTCATAGTATACTGACGTGACAAAAGTCATGGAATGGCGATAGGCACATATATAGATGGCGGTAATACCGTGTACACAGGTTTGTAAATGGGCAGTGCCTTTGTGGAGCTGTCAATTGTACTCAAGTGATTCATTCAAAAAGGTTTCCAATGTGATCATGGCCGCATGACCGGGATTAATAGATTTGAGCACGGAACGGTAGTTGCAGCTAGAAGCACGGGACATTCCATTTCGGAAATCCTTAGATGATTCAGTATTCCGACATCCACCTTGTGATGAGTATGCCGAGAACAACGAACTTAAGGCGTTACCTCTCACCGCGGACAACGCAGTGGTTAACGGCGTGCGATTAACGGCCCAGATCAGCTGCGTTTTCGTAGAGTTGTCAGTGCTAAAAGACAAGCAACGCTATGCATAGTACCTGCAGAAATCAGTGTGGTACGTACGACGGAGGTATCCGTTAGGAAAGCGCAGAGAAATTTGGAGTTTATGGACTATGGCAGCAGATTATCGATGTGAATGCCTTTGCTAACAGCATGTGGCGTGGCAAGTGGTAAGTGGTAGCAAAGCGTGGTTGAGAAAGCGTGCTGGGCCCGTAACTCAGAGTTGCGTGAATCGAAACCATCCTCTGCTATCAGTCCCCAACTCGCCATGTAACAACACGCAAACACGACCCGTCCCCATCAACAACCTCGAGCAAAGATCTTGGTGGCCTCAAACCAGAGGGTCGTCACACGACAGATCGAACTAGTGGCGCCAAGAATTCGCAAGGTGACGCCAGCAACCCTGTCACGGCTCAATGATCATATTGGTCGCCTCCCAGGCGACTGTAAAACCGTGTCCTGGCCTGATGAGCCCCAATTTCATTTGGTAACAGCTGATGGTAGGGTTCGAATGTGGCACAGACCCCACGAAGCCATGGACGCAGGTTGTCAAAAATCCACTGTGCAAGCTGTTGGTGGCTGCATAATGGTGTGGGCTGGTCAAAGTGAACCGATCATTCACTCTAAATGGTTATACATATATATATATATATATATATATACTTACAGGGTGTTTCAAAAATGACCGGTATATTTGAAACGGCAATAAAAACTAAACGAGCAGCGATAGAAATACACCGTTTGTTGCAATATGCTTGGGACAACAGTACATTTTCAGGCGGACAGACTTTCGAAATTACAGTAGTTACAATTTTCAACAACAGATGGCGCTGCAAGTGATGTGAAAGATATAGAAGACAACGCAGTCTGTGGGTGCGCCATTCTGTACGTCGTCTTTCTGCTGTAAGCGTGTGCTGTTCTCAACGTGCAAGTGTGCTGTGGACAACATGGTTTATTCCTTAGAACAGAGGATTTTTCTGGTATTGGAATTCCACCGCCTAGAACACAGTGTTGTTGCAACAAGACGAAGTTTTCAACAGAGGTTTAATGTAACCAAAGGACTGAAAAGCGATACAATAAGGGATCTGTTTGAAAACTTTCAACGGACTGGGAACGTGACGGATGAACGTGCTGGAAAGGTAGGGCGACCGCGTACGGCAACCACAGAGGGCAACGCGCAGCTAGTGCAGCAGGTGATCCAACAGCGGCCTCGGGTTTCCGTTCGCCGTGTTGCAGCTGCGGTCCAAATGACGCCAACGTCCACGTATCGTCTCATGCGCCAGAGTTTACACCTCTATCCATACAAAATTCAAACGTGGCAACCCCTCAGCGCCGCTACCATTGCTGCACGAGAGACATTCGCTAACGATATAGTGCACAGGATTGATGACGGCGATATGCATGTGGGCAGCATTTGGTTTACTGACGAAGTTTATTTTTACCTGGACGGCTTCGTCAATAAACAGAACTGGCGCATATGGGGAACCGAAAAGCCCCATGTTGCAGTCCCATCGTCCCTGCATCCTCAAAAAAGTACTGGTCTGGGCCGCCATTTCTTCCAAAGGAAGATCCGAAACGATTACTGCATCGCGTTATCTGGACATTCTTCGTGAATTTGTGGCGGTACAAACTGACTTAGACGACACTGCGAACACCTCGTGGTTTATGCAAGATGGTGCCCGGCCACATCGCACGGCCGACGTCTTTAATTTCCTGAATGAATATTTCGATGATCGTGTGATTGCTTTGGGCTATCCGAAGCATACAGGAGGCGGCGTGGATTGGCCTCCCTATTCGCCAGACATGAACCCCTGTGACTTCTTTCTGTGGGGACACTTGAAAGACCAGGTGTACCGCCAGAATCCAGAAACAATTGAACAGCTGAAGCAGTACATCTCATCTGCATGTGAAGCCATTCCGCCAGACACGTTGTCAAAGGTTTCGGGTAATTTCATTCAGAGACTACGCCATATTATTGCTACGCATGGTGGATATGTGGAAAATATCGTACTATAGAGTTTCCCAGACCGCAGCGCCATCTGTTGTTGACAATTGTAACTACTGTAATTTCGAAAGTTTGTCTGCCTGAAAATGTACTGTTGTCCCAAGCATATTGCAACAAACGGTGTATTTCTATCGCTGCTCGTTTAGTTTTTATTACCGTTTCAAATATACCGGTCATTTTTGAAACACCCTGTATATGGATATGGGGTCTATTCTTTCGGACATGTCCGAAATAACAGACACCCTTGATGACCTGCAGCCGTCTAGAACGAAATTACAATTATATATTAATACCTTCATCTGCTGACTGGCGTTGATATATACCAACGGGGACAGTTGAAAATTCGTGCCCCGACCGGGAATCGAACCCGGGATCTCCTGCTTACATGGCAGACGCTCTATCCGTCTGAGCCACCGAGAGCACAGAGGATAGTGTGACTGTAGGGACTATTTCGCGCACGGCTCGCCCAAGACCCACATTCTAACCTTATATATCCACACACTACATTCGCGATGTCCCTACCCAACACACCCATTACCCGTGGAAGACATTCTTACCAAGTCCCATAAGAGTTCGGGTAACATGTGTGCATCCGCACAGAAGAAGGTCGTGGCCGGTATTGCCAGAACTATATACATGTGTGGATATGATGTCTGTTCTTTCGGACATGTCCGAAAGAACAGACACCACTGATGAGACGCAGCCGTCTAGAACGAAATTAGAATTATATATTAATACATTCAGCTGCTGACGGGCGTTGGTATATATCAACGAATGTAGTGTGTGGACATATGAGACTGTGGGTCTCGCAGGAGGCGTGCGCGAGATAGTCCCTACAGTCACCCTAGCCTTTGTGCCCTCGGTGGCTCAGACGGATAGAGCGTCTGGCATGTAAGCAGGAGATCCCGGGTTCGAGTCACGGACGCGGCAAACATTTTCACCTGTTCCCGTTGATATATATCAACGCCCGTCAGCAGCTGGAGGTATTAATATATAATTCTAATTTCGTTTTAAATGGTTATGTTCAGCTAAATGGAGACCACTGAAGCCGGCCGCTGTGGCCGAGTGGTTCTAGGCGCTTCAATCGGGAACCGCACTGCTGCTACGGTCGCAGGTTCAAATCCTGCCTCTGGCATGGATGTGTATGATGTCCTTAGGTTAGTTAGGTTTAAGTATTTCTAAGTTCTAGGGGACTGATGACCTCAGATGTTAAGTCCTCTAGTGCTCAGAGCCACTGATCCACTTTTTTTAGACCACTGAAGACCATATTCGGCCACTCATGGATCGATTTTTTTTCCGATAATCCGCCATGTCACAGGACCACAATTGATCGCGACTGGTTTGAAGAACATTCTAGACAATACGAGCGAATGATTTCGGCCACCCAGATCGCCCGATATGAATACCATTGAACATTTATGGGACATAATCGAGAGGTCTGTTCGTGCACAAAATCTTACGCTGTCAACACTTTGGCATAGCTCAGTATTTTTGAAGGGGGACTGATGACCTCAGATGTTAAGTCCCCTAGTGCTCAGCGCCATTGATCCACTTTTTTTAGACCACTGATGACCATATTCAGCCACTCATGGATCGATTTTTTTTCCGATAATGCACCATGTCACAGGACCACAATTGATCGCGACTGGTTTGAAGAACATTCTGGACAATACGAGCGAATGATTTGGCCACCCAGATCGCCCGACATGAATACCATTGAACATTTATGGGACATAATCGAGAGGTCTGTTCGTGCACAAGATCTTACGCTGTCAACACTTTGGCATAGCTCAGTATTTCTGAAGGGGTCTTACAAAAACGTCTTGAGTCCATGTCATGTCGACTTCCTACACTACGTCTAGCGAGCAGAGGTCCTATACAATATTAGAAGGTATCCCATGACTTTTGTCACTTCAATGAAACATTGTGATGATTTTTTTTGTTTAATTGTGTACATTTCCTCACAGAAGTCCACCGTCAACTGCAATGCATTTTTCAGCTCTTGTAGACAGCTGCTGTGTTATTGATCTGAGCTCATTCGTTCGGTCCTTTCCTTGAGCAAACATATGGAAAGTACGAACGAGAAGTTCCTCCTCTGCATCCATTCTGCACTTGTAGACCACACTCTTAAGCCAGCCCCACAAACAGGATCTAATGGAGTAAGATCGGGCGACCTCTGTGGCCAAGAGAGGGCTGCACGGCAACTGATCCAAAGCCCAGCACACGTTTCATTGAGGTACTGTGTCCCTGGCCGTACGGGGCGTGCAGGAGTTAGGTCGTGGTGAAAGTACACACGACGTCGTGCTGCCAAAGAAATATGCTCCAAGTATTCTGGTAACACATTTTGAAGGAAATCAAGATACCGTATGTCATTAAGACAATCTAAAACGACTGGACCGATGAATAGGTCATCAATAACACCGCGCCGCATGTAAAGTGTGGGTTGAAATGGTCAGAAAAGATAACACTAGGTAGCTTAATGTTGCTTTGGTGGTATTCGCATGTGTAAAGGACATGTGACTGACGGCCGTGATTTTTCGAACACTGTACATCGGACACGGTTAAGAAAAGGGTGTATATTTATGTGAAGTTTTTTGTTCAGAATCACCAACGCTATGCCCACCCCCGGTAGCTGAGGGGTCAGCGCGACAGAATCTCAATCCTAAGGGCTCGGGCTCGAGTCCCGGCTGCGTCGGAGATTTTCTCCGCTCAGGGACTGGGTGTTGTGTTGCCATAATCATCATCATTTCATCCCCATTGGCGCGAAAGTCACCGAAGTGGCGTCGAATCGAAAGACTTGCACCTGGCGAACGGTCTACCCGACGGGAGGCCCTAGTCACACGAAATTTACGTTTATTTACCAATGCTACCACCCCTCAAAGCATATATCTTTCCACAACATGGTTGTGGAGAGAAGCAGCGATTAGTATGATTAATCAATAATTCAAGAACGGTCTTAATCGCATTTATTATTGTTATAATACCGCCAACCTTTTTCAACCCCCGACTTAGGGGTCATCTTCTGGGCGTTTACACCATTGGTCGACTGCTGGTGGTGTCACTCCTGTCTACATAACGGCAGGAAACTATGACATAGTCGGGTTGAAACCGGTTGGCGGTATTATAACAATAATAAATGCGATTAAGACTGTTCTTGAATTATTGATATATCTTTCCTCCTGATTCGCTCTGTATTTAAATCATATCATGAAACAAATTGCAGAAAAAGCAGATTCCAGGCTGTGAGTCATTGTAAGAATCTTGCAAAAATATAGTTCATTTACGAAAGAAATGGCTTAGGCCTACAATACGCGTATTCGGCCGATTCTTTAGCATTGCTCTTCACTTTGGCATCCTTACCAGTTTTAATTAATAGAAGACAGAGAGAAGAGCCAACGAAGACGGGCGAGTTTCTTCATGGGATCGGTTAGATGGCGCGCGTAGTTTGCGGGAATCATGGACAAACTCCGTTTACGGGAATTATGGACAAAATCCGCTTAGAGGAATTATGAACAAACTCCAGTGGCAGACGATACAAGAAATGAATTGTGCATCACGGAAGAGTTTACCATCAAAATTCCGAGTGAGAACTTTCCGGGAAGAGTCTAGCAACATATCACTTCCTCCTAAATAGGTTTCGCAAAATGACCACAATGAGGAAATCAGAGAAATCTGAGCTTAGACGTTCTTCCCATTCGCCATTCAGGAATATTACCGGTAAGGGGGGGGGGGGGGGGCAAGGTAGTAATAGCTGAAGTACCCTCCGTCACACACCGTAGGGGGAGAGGCTTGCTGAGTTTTGATGTAGACGGTATTGTCTTTTCATAAGGTTAAAGGGCAATCTATTTCGTCTGCATTTGGTTTTCTCACCCTTGTGCTGCTGAGACAGTGGATGACTACAGAACTCCGCAGTTTAAAGCACATCGCTTACACGGAGTGGCTGGTCCATCAGAATACAGTGCTCTATGTAATCTGTCAAAAGACACTTAGATGTGTTGCCAGAGACGTAATACAAACACGAGAGAACACTTGAACCCTATTAGTATTTCTGTTCAGACTCAGTCAGAATATCACAATTCCAGTAAGAGCCAATAGTAATCACTTCTTATTTTACAGTAACCCCTCCTGACGCAGGAATGACAAAACTAGCCACTAAAACTCGTCCTACTTGCGAAAACTTAGATGGTGATCCTTATGTCGAGTGCAAAATGTGGCCAACTAACCAGTGCCTTTCTCTTCCGGAATGAGCGACATTTTTTGTACATATGAATATCTAGTCCAGACAGATGATTTACGTTGTTGTTATAGCTTCAGTTCGAGGACTGGTTTGATGCAGTTCTCCGCGGTGTTCATCTCTGTAAAACAACTGGAACCGACATGCATCTGAATCTGCTTAGTGTGTTCAATCCTTCAGCTCCTATAATACCCCCCCCCCCCCCCCCCCCGCTTCCATGTATCACCAGATTCTTTATATCTCGGGATGAATACTAATCAAACTATCCCTTCTTTTAATCACATTGTGGCGTAAAGCACTTTTTCCCTGATTCGGTGTAGTGCCTCTTAGTTACACTCCTGGAAATGGAAAAAAGAACACATTGACACCGGTGTGTCAGACCCACCATACTTGCTCCGGACACTGCGAGAGGGCTGTACAAGCAATGATCACACGCACGGCACAGCGGACACACCAGGAACCGCGGTGTTGGCCGTCGAATGGCGCTAGCTGCGCAGCATTTGTGCACCGCCGCCGTCAGTGTCAGCCAGTTTGCCGTGGCATACGGAGCTCCATCGCAGTCTTTAACACTGGTAGCATGCCGCGACAGCGTGGACGTGAACCGTATGTGCAGTTGACGGACTTTGAGCGAGGGCGTATAGTGGGCATGCGGGAGGCCGGGTGGACGTACCGCCGAATTGCTCAACACGTGGGGCGTGAGGTCTCCACAGTACATCGATGTTGTCGCCAGTGGTCGGCGGAAGGTGCACGTGCCCGTCGACCTGGGACCGGACCGCAGCGACGCACGGATGCACGCCAAGACCGTAGGATCCTACGCAGTGCCGTAGGGGACCGCACCGCCACTTCCTAGCAAATTAGGGACACTGTTGCTCCTGGGGTATCGGCGAGGACCATTCGCAACCGTCTCCATGAAGCTGGGCTACGGTCCCGCACACCGTTAGGCCGTCTTCCGCTCACGCCCCAACATTGTGCAGCCCGCCTCCAGTGGTGTCGCGACAGGCGTGAATGGAGGGACGAATGGAGACGTGTCGTCTTCAGCGATGAGAGTCGCTTCTGCCTTGGTGCCAATGATGGTCGTATGCGTGTTTGGCGCCGTGCAGGTGAGCGCCACAATCAGGACTGCATACGACCGAGGCACACAGGGCCAACACCCGGCATCATGGTGTGGGGAGCGATCTCCTACACTGGCCGTACACCACTGGTGATCGTCGAGGGGACACTGAATAGTGCACGGTACATCCAAACCGTCATCGAACCCATCGTTCTACCATTCCTAGACCGGCAAGGGAACTTGCTGTTCCAACAGGACAATGCACGTTCGCATGTATCCCGTGCCACCCAACGTGCTCTAGAAGGTGTAAGTCAACTACCCTGGCCAGCAAGATCTCCGGATCTGTCCCCCATTGAGCATGTTTGAAGCGTCGTCTCACGCGGTCTGCACGTCCAGCACGAACGCTGGTCCAACTGAGGCGCCAGGTGGAAATGGCATGGCAAGCCGTTCCACAGGACTACATCCAGCATCTCTACGATCGTCTCCATGGGAGAATAGCAGCCTGCATTGCTGCGAAAGGTGGATATACACTGTACTAGTGCCGACATTGTGCATGCTCTGTTGCCTGTGTCTATGTGCCTGTGGTTCTGTCAGTGTGATCATGTGATGTATCTGACCCCAGGAATGTGTCAATAAAGTTTCCCCTTCCTGGGACAATGAATTCACGGTGTTCTTATTTCAATTTCCAGGAGTGTATTTCGAAAAATGGTTCGTTGCTGTTCCGTAATGTCCTCTTTTCGCCCACACTAAAAAGATGCACCTACCTGCGAAGCCAGTTCCTCTCCGCAGGCATTTCGGCCTTGTCCTAGTTCTTCTCAGGGTGGAATGCTGCAAGTAAATGGAATCATACGTATCACAACTTCAACAGCGACACAAGATAGTAAGCCCAAAGAAGTGTCTTACGACCACCAATATTCATGTTTAGCACTAGTGGAAGATGGAAAATGAACTCCTGTAAAGACGCAGTACAGAAACTGACTAAAGTGAAGAACAATTCTGTCGGTGCTCCTGGTGCTGCCTACTTGCTGAAAGATCTTAAAACTTCCAGGTAGATCAAAACTGGGTGCAAGACCACGAATCAGACTCAGTAACTTTGCCTTTAGCGGGCAAGTGCTCTGATAACTGAGTTACGTCCTCAGAGCTGTCCTTCTGCCAGTACATCTCCTACTCCTACTTCCGCAAGTTTCATATCAGCGGACACTCCACTACAGAGTGAAAAAATTCATTGTGGGACCTTCTCGATTTGAGCATCGTGCTAGGCAAACATTGCACCACACCAGTACAGCACAGTTGAGCAAAATTCTTGGTCCCAGCTGAACTATGAGGTGCCACTTCAACTATTGTAGTCCTGTCGTCCTCATTGCTTATAATATTACGGCATGTCGATAATTTTTACTCTTGGACCGTCTAATTGGGACAGAAAGAAACACAATTTTCGTGCCAAAGGCGTTTCGCTTTTATTTTTTGCAAGGCGTCTTCTGTGGTCTGCAATAATGTACATATTTTTACTATTTAGTTTACATTTTGGGACAATGTGTGTGTAGGTTATAAACAGTTCTGGTGGTTGGCTTTTCTATAGTTTAGTAATGTATTTAATTCTACTTCCAAATTCCGTGGATGATGTTCTACATGTTGTGTTTTTGTTCCATTTTTGGCGCTGTTTTTCTTCCTGTAATTGCCATCTGAAGTTTTGTTTTCCAGACTTTACAGCACTACGAGCTGAATACTTATTTTGCTGCTGTGTTTTGGCTTGAGTTGTCGATTGTCGAATGCTATTGACGAAGATCGAATGTTATTGCCAACTTCTGAGTGTAATTTTATATGTATATATATATATATATATATATATATATATATATATATATATATGTCTGCTTGTGTCTGTATGTGTGGATGGATATGTGCGTGTGTGCGAGTGTATACCTGTCCTTTTTTCCCCCTAAGGTAAGTCATTCCGCTCCCGGGATTGGAATGACTCCTTACCCTCTCCCTTAAAACCCACTTCCTTTCGTCTTCCCCTCTCCTTCCCTCTCTCCTGATGAGGCAACAGTTTGTTGCGAAAGCTTGAATTTTATGTGTATGTTTGTGTTTGTTTGTGTGTCTATCGACCTGCCAGCGCTTTCGTTCGGTAAGTCACCTCATCTTTGTTTATATATATAATTTTTCCCGCGTGGAATGTTTCCTTCTATTTTATATATATATATATATATATATATATATATATATATATATATATATATATATATGTGTGTGTGTGTGTGTGTGTGTGTGTGTGTGTGCGCGTGAAAGAGAGGGAGAGAGATAGAGAGAGAGAAGATAAGTATTTGCTTATTTGCTTTAATGTGGCTGCACGTGCAGGTGTGATAATTTTCATCTTATCATTTCTTTTGTTAAGTGTAGTAGGGAGTCTGTATTGATGTGTGTTTGCGCATTTACAGGAGTTTGTTTTCAGCAATGGCTTTCTGGATGTGGAAGTTTAGTTGCATCTGTATAATGTATTTGTCATGGTTGTTTATTCTGATTATTTTCTTACCTTCTTCCATGTTTATAGCACTGTGGGTATGGTGTTTTAAGTGCTCTGCAAAGGTGAAATGGTTTTTTTCTTACTTCCAACACCTGCTGTGTTCTTTGTACCGCGTTTTGCTTGCCATGCCTATGTATATTGTATCACATCTTTGACATTCAAGTTTGTATGTTCCTGATCTCTGGAATTTATCCCTCTTGGTTGTTGGCTGGCTTAAGTTTGAGTGGAGAGTCTGGACAGTTTTATAGGGCCTTTGGAAGCCATGTTTCCTTAGTATGTTTGACACTCCGTGAGTTAATTTATGTGTGTAAGTCACAGTGTACCACCTGCTTCTTTTCTGTGCGATGTTGTCATTGTGTATGTGTGTTGAATGTGTCTGTGAGTTTGCAGCTTGTGAGTTATCTTGTGTTTTGGATAGGTTGTGTTTGTTTTGTATTTGTGTTTTTATTTCTTGATTGAGTCAGTGTACTACATGTGTGTCACACCCATTGTTCCTAGCTATTTGTATCATTGCACTCATTACATTTCCATAGTTTATCTTGTTGAGTGGGATCCTGTTTAATCTATATAACATACGTCTTGGTGCTAAAAGCTTCTGGGTTCGTTAGCCCTTGACAACTGGCTGTTGCTTCTGATGCAAAGCTCAACTTGCCCTTCATAAGGTGTCAGCTGTGCATCAGCTACATGACAGTGCTCCAGAGGATGTGCACATACCTCCCACACGGATATTTCGGAGCCTGAAGGTCTATTAAGTCCTAAATACACTGAAGCGCCAAAGAAACTGGTATAGGCACGCCTATTCAAAGACAGAAGTGCTTAACAGGCAGAATACGGCGCTGCGGTCGGACAGGACAAGTGCCTGCCGCAGTTGAAAGATCGGTTACTGCTGCTACAATGGCAGGTTGTCAAGATTTAGGTGAGTTTGAACGTGGTGTTATAGTCGGCGCGAGAGGGATGGGACACAGCATCTCCGAGGCAGCTATGAAGTGGGGCATGTTGAGCTATGCTTCAGAAGAAACAGTCAGTTGTCAAGTGCTAACAAACCCAGAAGCTTGTAGTACTAAGACATATGTTGTATAGATTAAACAGGATCCCACTCAACAAGATAAACTATGGAAAAGAAATGAGTACAGTCATACAAATCGCTAGGAACAATGGGTATGAAACATACCCGTACAACTATTTTCGAGTCTACCGTGAATGTCAGGAATCTGGTAAACATCAAATCTTCAACATCACTGGGACTGGGAAAAAATCCTACAAGAACAGGACCAACGACGACTGAAGATAATCGTCCAGAGTGACAGAAGTGCAGCGCTTCCGCAAGTTGCTGCAGATTTCAGTCCTGGGCCATCAATAAGTGCGTCGTGCGAACCATTCAACGAGACATCATCGATATGGGCTTCTGGAGCCGAAGGCCCACTCGTGTACCCTTGATGACTCTACGTCATAAAGCTAAGGCGTAACCTCGTCTGGTTCGAATCCTGCCTCGGGCATGGATGTGTGTGATGTCCTTAGGTTAGTTAGGTTTAAGTAGTTCTAAGTTCTAGGGGACTGATGACCTCAGGAGTCCCATAGCGCTCAGAGCCATTAGAAACATTTTTTTAACCTCGTCTGGGCCCGTCAACACCGCCGTTGGACTGTTGATGACTGGAAACATGTTGCATGGTAGGATGAATCTCGTTTCAAATTGTATCGAGCGGATGTACTGGTATGGAGACAACCTCATGAATCCATGGACCCTGCTTGTCAGCAGAGGACTGTTCAAGCTGGAGGAGGCTCTGTAATGATGTGGGGCGTGTGCAGATGGAGTGGTATTGGACCCCCTGATACGTCTAGATAAGCGTCTGACAGGTGACACGTACGTAAACATCCTGCCTGATCACCTGCATCCTTTCATGTCCATTGTGCATTCCTAAGGACTTGGGCGAGTCCAGCAGGGCAATGCGATACCTCACACCTCAAGAACTGCTACAGATTTGCTCGAGGAACATCTTCTGAGTTTAAACACTTCCGACATGAACATTATTGAGCATCCTTGGGATGCCTTGCAAAATGCTGTTCAGAAGGGATCCCCACCCACTCGCGCCTTACGGATTCATGGTGTCAATTCCCTCCAGCAGTACTTCAAACATTAGTGGAGCCCATACGACGTCGTGTTGCAGCACTTCTGCGTGCTCGCGGAGGCCCTACACGATCTCAGGCAGGTGTACCAGTTTCTTTGGCTCTTCATTGTGAATGCTGACTACTGATTGTGGTGTCACCGCCAGACACCACACTTGCTAGGTGGTAGCTTTAAATCGGCCGCGGTCCATTAGTACATGTCGGACCCTCGTGTCGCCACTTTCAGTGATAGCAGACCGAGCGCCACCACACGGCAGGTCTAGAGAGACGTACTAGCACTCGCCCCAGTTGTAAGGACGACGTAGCTAGCGATGCACACTGACGAAGGCTCGCTCATTTGCAGAGCAGATAGAATAGCCTTCAGCTAAGTCAATGGCTACGACCTAGCAAGGCGCCATTAGCCTTACATAGCTTGTATCTAAAGAGTCTCACTTGTCTCGTCAAGAGCAGATGTACCACAAGGATGGATTAAAGTTAAGTATTCCAGCAGCTACGTATCCTGTTTCAGACCTCACGCCATCCTGATTTAGCTTAGCGCGTGCCTTTTGGCTTCCTCTCATTGTGTCTAGGCTGTCTTGTCTAGACACAACACTGATCCTATAGAAGTTACGAGGTGCATTCAAGTTCTAAGGCCTCCGATTTTTTTTTCTCTGGACTGGAAAGAGATAGAAACATGCGCATTGTTTTAAAATGAGGCCGCATTCATCGTCAATACGCCCCAGAGTTGGCAGCACCGTACGGCAGATGGAATTTTACCGCCAGCGGCGAGAATGAGAACTGTTTTAAATACTTAAAATGGCGACGTTTTCCTTACTTGAACAGCGTGCAATCATTCGTTTTCTGAATTTGCGTGGTGTGAAACCAACTGAAATTCATCGACAGTTGAAGGAGACATGTGGTGATGGAGTTATGGATGTGTCGAAAGTGTGTTTGTGGGTGCGACAGTTTAATGAAGGCAGAACATCGTGTGACAATAAACCGAAACAACCTCGGGCTCGCACAAGCCGGTCTGACGACACGATCGAGAAAGTGGAGAGAATTGTTTTGGGGGATCGCCGAATGACTGTTGAACAGATCGCCTCCAGAGTTGGCATTTCTGTGGGTTCTGTGCACACAATCCTGCATGACGACCTGAAAATGCGAAAAGTGTCATCCAGGTGGGTGCTGACGGACGACCACATGGCTGCCCGTGTGGCATGTTGCCAAGCAATGTTGACATGCAACGACAGCATGAATGGGACTTTCTTTTCGTCGGTTGTGACAATGGATGAGACGTGGATGCCATTTTTCAATCCAGAAACAAAGCGCCAGTCAGCTCAATGGAAGCACACAGATTCACCGCCACCAAAAAAATTTCGGGTAACCGCCAGTGCTGAAAAAATGGTGGTGTCCATGATCTGGCACAGCGAGGGAGTAATCCTTACCCATTGCGTTTCAAAGGGCACTACGGTAACAGGTGCATCCTACGAAAATGTTTTGAAGAACAAATTCCTTCCTGCACTGCAACAAAAACGTCCGGGAAGGGCTGCGCGTGTGCTGTTTCACCAAGACAACGCACCCGCACATCGAGCCAACGTTACGCAACAGTTTCTTCGTGATAACAACTTTGAAGTGATTCCTCATGCTCCCTACTCACCTGACCTGGCTCCTAGTGACTTTTGGCGTTTTACAACAATTAAAACCACTCTCCGTGGCCGCACATTCACCAGCCGTGCTGCTATTGCCTCAGCGATTTTCCAGTGGTCAAAACAAAGAAGCCTTCGCCGCTGCCATGGAATCATGGCGTCAGCGTTGTGAAAAATGTGTACGTCTGCAGGGCGATTACGTCGAGAAGTAACGCCAGGTTCATAGATTTCAGGTGAGTAGTTAATTAGAAAAAAAATCGGAGGCCTTAGAACTTGAATGCACCTCGTAGAATACAGGGACTGTTCGTACAGAAGGATCTTGATTGTTTTTACCACTGGTAACATTTATTGACAGTCCAGCAGATGATGTAATAACATTAATTAACCAGGAAAGTACGAGAAGTTTTGTGACTGTAAATAGTGACCGCCTCAGATCCAGAGCTAATAGCAGACCGTGGCTTGCCCGTTCACAGGCTCCGACAGTAGTATTGCGAGTCCGTGAGAACTTCCCCGTGGAGGGCGTGCCCTCGCGTGTACTGAGGCAGCTAGCTGCCACACGCCACTGGGACACGCAAATGTAACGAGATCTGTAGTGGCACTGACAGTGGGGGTAGAGGGGCGCGGGAGTAGTGGAACAGCAACGGCTAACGCAGGCGCGTAACAGCACTTCCTTGCTGTCCGAGAACAGAAAATAATGATCTCTTCTTTTGAAAAGCCGCCAAGGAACAATATATACGAATAACTCAACAGCTTGTAGTTTTTATATTTAGATCTTTAACATCGAACCACCTCTTACAAGTTCTGAAAAAAGCAGAGTAAAAATAATAAGACCACTAACTTTACAAGGTGCGGCAACGTGACGTGATGGCATTTAAATTAAAGAAAGTAAAACAAAACAGCAACTGAAGTGGAATACGAGGGTTAGTCACAAAGTTTTAATTACTACCTCAAAAAATTAACTTACGTAATTAATTATTTTTCAAGAAGAATATAATAATTCCAATCCCAAAGAAAGCAGGTGTTGACAGATGTGAAAACTACCGAACTATCAGTTTAATAAGCCACGGCTGCAAAATACTAACACGAATTCCTTACACACGAATGGAAAAACTGGTAGAAACCGACCTCGGGGAAGATCAGTTTGGATTCCGTAGAAACACTGGAACACGTGAGGCAATACTGTCCCTACGACTTATCTTAGAAAATAGATTAAGGGAAGGCAAACCGACGTTTCTAGCATTTGTAGACTTAGAGAAAGCTTTTGACAATGTTGACTGGAATACTCTCGTTCAAATTCTGAAGGTGGCAGGGGTAAAATACAGGGAGCGAAAGGCTATTTACAATTTATACAGAAACCAGATGGAAGTTATAAGAGTCGAGGGGCATGAACAGGAAGCAGTGATTGGGAGGGGAGTGAGACACGGTTGTAGCCTATCGCCGATGTTATTCAATCTGTATATTGAGCAAGCAGTAAAGGAAAAAAAGAAAAATTCGGAGGAGGAATTACAATCTATGGAGAAGAAATAAAAACTTTGAGGTTCGCCGATGACATTGTAATTCTGTCAGACATCAAAGGACCTGGAAGAGCAGCTGAACGGAATAGACAGTGTCTTGAAAGGAGGATATAAGATGAACATCAACAAAAGCAAAACAAGGATAATGGAATGTAGTCTAATTAAGTCGGGTGATGCTGAGGGAATTAGATTAGGAAATGAGATACTTAAAGTAGTAAAGGAGTTTTGCTATTTGGGGAGCAAAATAACTGATGATGGTCGAAGTAGAGAGGTTATAAAATGTAGACTGGCAATAGCAAGGAAAGCGTTTCTGAAGAAGAGAAATTTGTTAACATCGAGTATAGATTTAAGTGTCAGGAAGTCATTTCTGAAAGTATTTGTGTGGAGTGTAGCCACGTATGGAAGTGAAACGTGGACGATAAATAGTTTAGACAAAAAGAGAATAGAAGTATAGGAAATGTGGTGCTACAGAAGAATGCTGACGATTAGATGGGTAGATCACACAACTAATGAGGAGGTAGTGAATAGAATTGGAGAGAAGAGAAATTTGTGGCACAGCTTGACAAGAAGAAGGGATCGGCTGGTAGGACATATTCTGAGGCATCAAGTGATCACCAATTTAGTATTGGAGAGCAGCGAGGAGGGTAAAAATTGTAGAGGGAGACCAAGAGATGAATACACTAAACTGGTTCTGAAGGATGTAGATTGCAGTAGGTACTGGGAGATGAAGAAGCTTACACAGGATAGAGTAGCATGGAGAGCTGCACAAACCAGTCTCTGGACTGAGGACCACAACAACAATTAATTATTTGTTTAACAAGTTTCTTGTGCTGACCATTTTCGCAGCAACTGTATCTAAATTACCGTAATTCAAAAGAAAAACGCCTTTTGCATGTTGCACGTTGAGTTTTTCTTTATTTATCTTGTGCACACAGACACGTTTCGCCTTAGTTAAAAAGGTATCTTCAGTGAGTGTCCTGAAATATTACACGGTTTTTTTTCGCTTGCACTTATAGGTGATCGTTTGCGCACGTAAGTTAGAGGTTTAAAACAGCTCGTTGAGGTTTTTGTAATAAAATGGAAAAGTACTTACAGATCAGCGTCTAATTCTCTCTCATTTGGCAAACTGGTTAAAAGTTTGCAGCTTTCCTTTTGGTCACTTTCAGTTGTTTTTTTGTTATTTCATGTGTGCTGACGTATGTTCCGTATGTAAGTGTGTGTGCGTGTGTGTGTGTGTGTGTGCGTGTGTGTGTGTAGTATGTTTGCGTAGGAGCGTACTTGGGAGAGCAATACGATTTGTGATCATCTATTATGATTACTGTCTATTATATGACCAATAAGTGTGAAAAGTGAGTACTTAGCCATATCTACTTGGTCATTTAGTAGTATCATAATTTCAACCTTTGTTTTGTATATGTGGTAATTTTCTTGTAAGGTTAGGAGGTGTCTTTCATTACTTATCCTAACTAGTTTCATGTCTTTCTCCCTTGTACTAGATTTGTTATTATTTTTTCTAAAATGCCACTCGCATTTGTGGCAAAACAATAAAAAATCTGTTACAGGAGAGAAAGACATAAAAACGGAATGATATGGAAAGACAACTTCTAACCTTACAAGAAAACTATTAAATATACAAAACAAAGGCTGAAAGGAAGGTGCAGTTAAACGACCAAGTGAATGAGACTATCTACTAACTCTTTAAACTGACTGATCATATAATATACAATAATCCCAATAGATGATCACAAATCCCATTTCTCTCCCAAGTACATAAATGTACGTAAAAATAAAAAAGTACACACACACAAATACACACACACACACACAGAACTTACATCAACACACATATTATCACAGAAAAAAAACAATTGAAAGCAAAACATGAGTAAGTAGGAAACACTTACGAATGACACTCTAGACACAGAAAGTGGCACTTAATGTGCAATATTCAAAAACAGTGACCAAAAAGAAAACAGCAAACTTTCAACCAATTTTCTACAGAAGAGAAAGCTGTTCGGCTTGCAAATAACGAATCAGACGCTGTTTCAGTTCGATACTCTTCGAGTATATGTGCTAACGATAAGCTACATGTCAAGCGAAAAAATCGTGTAGTATTTCAGGACACCCGTTGAAGACGCCTTTTTAACTAAGGCGTAACGCGTCTGGGTGCACAAGATAAATAAAAAAACTTAATGTTAGCGTGCAAAAGGCATTTTTCTTCAGAACTACGGCAATTTAATTTTTTATCTGCATGGAGGTACATGTCCGTAGTACCGCAGCACGCCACTCAACCCAAAATGGCACTGTTATCTCCTTTTTATCAGTGAGCTGCACGATTTTGTTTCGGCATATGTAGCACCTTGCTGTGGTGCTATAGCGTGCGGATCCATTGTGTACGAGGATTGCAGACATATATCTCAAAGCAAACATAAAATTAATTGCGTAACTTAATTGATTCGTTAATTTATTTTCAAGGTGATAGCTAAAACTTTATGGTTAATCCTCGTACAAGGGCTGCTCTGAGAATAGCGGACACTCACGGGCTTTAATTTCGACGTGGTGCTGGCGTCAGCCTAGGGTAAAATGTTGTTTTAACAATAACGGTATGGTAGTTCTAACCATTTCCGTCCTTCCCATTGATTTTTAGGGACAGTCATCTTGTACGACGGACAGGGAGAATGGACCACTGCAATGGTCACAGTTATTATCTACGACAACGCTGTATACAAATTATTCAGTTGTTTTGCTGTGGTCTTCAGTCCTGAGACTGGTTTGATGCAGCTCTCCATGCTACTCTATCCTGTGCAAGCTTTTTCATCTCCCAGTACCTACTGCAACCTACATCCTTCTTCATCTGCTTAGTGTATTCATCTCTTGGTCTCCCTCTACGATTTTTACCCACCACGCTGCCCTCCAATACTAAATTGGTGATCCCTTGATGCCTCAGAACATGTCCTACCAACCGATCCCTTCTTCTGGTCAAGTTGTGCCACAAACTTCTCTTCTCCCCAATCCTATTCAATACTTCCTCATTAGTTATGTGATCTACCCATCTAATCTTCAGCATTCTTCTGTAACACCACATTTCGAAAGCTTCTATTCTCTTCTTGTCCAAACTATTTATCGTCCATGTTTCACTTCCATAGATGGCTACACTCCATACAAATACTTTCAGAAATGACTTCCTGATACTTAAATCTATACTCGATGTTAACAAAATTCTCTTCTTCAGAAACGCTTTCCTTCCACTTGCCAGTCTACATTTTATATCCTCTCTACTTCGACCATCATCAGTTATTTTGCTCCCCAAATAGCAAAACTCCTTTACTACTTTAAGTGTCTCATTTCCTAATCTAATTCCCTCAGCATCACCCGACTTAATTAGACTACATTCCATTATCCTTGTTTTGCTTTTGTTGATGTTCATCTTAAATTCTCCTTTCAAGACACTGTCCATTCCATTCAACTGCTCTTCCAAGTCCTTTGCTGTCTCTGACAGAATTACAATGTCATCGGCGAACCTCAAAGTTTTTATTTCTTCTCCATGAATTTTAATACCTACTCCGAATTTTTCTTTTGTTTCCTTTACTGCTTGCTCAATATACAGATTGAACAACATCGGGGAGAGGCTACAACCCTGTCTTACTCCCTTCCCAACCACTGCTTCCCTTTCATGCCCCTCGACTCTTATAACAGCCATCTGGTTTCTGTACAAATTGTAAATAGCCTTTCGCTCCCTGTATTTTACCCCTGCCACCTTTAGAATTTGAAAGAGAGTATTCCAGTCAACATTGTCAAAAGCTTTCTCTAAGTCTACAAATGCTAGAAACGTAGGTTTGCCTTTCCTTAATCTTTCTTCTAAGATAAGTCGTAAGGTCAGTATTGCCTCACGTGTTCCAGTGTTTCTACGGAATCCAAACTGATCTTCCCCGAGGTTGGCTTCTACTAGTTTTTCCATTCGTCTGTAATGAATTCGTGTTAGTATTTTGCAGCTGTGACTTATTAAACTGATAGTTCGGTAATTTTCACATCTGTCAACACCTGCTTTCTTTGGGATTGGAATTATTATATTCTTCTTGAAGTCTGAGGGTATTTCGACCGTTTCATACATCTTGCTCAACAGATGGTAGAGTTTTGTCAGGACTGGCTCTCCCAAGGCCGTCAGTAGTTCCAATGGAATTTTGTCTACTCCGGGGGCCTTGTTTCGACTCAGGTTCTTCAGTGCTCTGTCAAACTCTTCACGCAGTATCATATCTCCCATTTCATCTTCATCTACATCCTCTTCCATTTCCATAATATTGTCCTCAAGTACATCGCCCTTGTATAGACCCTCTATATACTCCTTCCACCTTTCTGCTTTCCCTTCTTTGCTTAGAACTGGGTTTCCATCTGAGCTCTTGATATTCATACAAGTTGCTCTTATCTCCAAAGGTCTCTTTAATTTTTCTGTAGGCTGTATCTATCTTACCGCTAGTGAGATAGGCCTCTACATCCTTACATTTGTCCTCTAGCCATCCCTGCTTAGCCATTTTGCACTTCCTGTCGATCTCATTTTTGAGACGTTTGTATTCCTTTTTGCCTGCTTCATTTACTGCATTTTTATATTTTCTCCGTTCATCAATTAAATTAATTATTCAGTTAACAAGTAAAATAAAGGAAATAAAATATTTGAAATAAGGTAATACGAAATTTATTCGTGATAAATAAGTTAGCCTTGTAAAATAGCGGTACAAAGCTGGTTATCTATGAGGTCCTATTGCGCGTGATAGTTAAGTCAACTTCTATGTTAAAATATTCCACAAGTAGTTCATTTTAGCGCAAAATCGGTATGCAGTATCAGAATCCGGTCAAAAAACTTTTGCCGCGAGCGTCGGCCGCACGGTCAAAGGCGCCTTGCCACGGTTCGCGAGGATCCCCCCGTCGGAGGTTCAAACCCTCCCTCGGGAATGAGTGTGTGTGTTGTCCTTAGCGTAAGTTAGTTTAAGTTAGATTCAGTAGTGTGTAAGCCTAGGGACCGATGGCCTCAGCAGTTTCATCCCATAGGAACTTACCACAAATTTCCAAATGAAAAAACCTTTCTAATGGTATCTCATTCATCCCTGTACGATTAGTATGTGTTGAGACAAAGGGATGTTGACTTGAGAAATAATATGTACGATTATCGATTTCCGAACACTGTCTTATGTTCCCGAAAACATAAGAAAAATTTCATACAGTATCACGTCAATCGAAAGTAAGACATGTCTGCCCCGGGAACTCGTCTAAACTCCGTCCGAACAGGCCCTGGAAAGTCCAACGGTACACCCACCGTTGTCTGACTGCATTGAACTGCAACCCCTCTCCATTACAGCACCAAAAGCGCTTCTCGTTACATTATTTTTATGGCAAATGTTCCTTGTTTTGCTCGTATAGTCCTATTTCCTTTTAACTGCAAGGGTACCAGCTTCGTGTGTTTTAAAAGTAATAGTTTTGCACTCACAAAATCTGTCAGTTATACCTCTAACTGTTTTGGCGTTTGCCTTCATCTATCTTCCCTCTCAGGCTTTAGTTTTGCATACAGACGTAGTAATGCTAGTCACACTACAAGCTATCAGATTTTGTTTTACTTTGGCTATTTTTCCCCACCTGTAATGCACTAGGTATCTGGAACTATTTGTTTTATATCTTTTCATAATATAAAGAGCGTTAAAAATGAAACGAGCCGGAGGCATAATTACAGAATTATTGACCCTGGCTGTTGAGACACTTGTCCCACTGTGACACAAGGCGGTGAATGGCTGTCTTATAAAATTCCCGGGGCTGCGAAGTTAACCAGTTCTGCACGTACAGCTGGACATCGTCGTCCAAGGTGAATCGTTTGCCCATCCGAGCCTTTTTAAGGGGACCATAAATGGATAATCACAGAGAGAGAGGTCCGGACTGTACGGAGGGTGGCCGAGAACCTCCCATTTGAATGTCTGCAGGAGTGCCGCGACTGTGTTGGTCGTATGGGGCTTTGCATTGTCATGGAGCAGAATGACCTCACGGGTGAGATTGCCTGGTCGTTTTGATTTGATCGCTTGGCGAAGGGTGGTCAAGGTTTGCGAGTAACGCTGGGCATTCACTGTTGTCCCGTGCTGCAGGAAGTGAATCAGGAGGGGGCCATCTTGGCCAAAGAAGAACGTCAGCATAGGGGCAAACGTTTCATATCGGACGACGACGTCCAGCTGTACGTGCCGAACTGGTTAACACCGCAGCCCCGGCAGTTTTATGAGACAGCCATTCACCGCCATGTGCCACAGAGGGGCAAGTGTCTCAACAGCCAGGGTCAATACTTCTAACATACAGGTACTGGTTTCTGTAATTATGCCTCTGGCTCGTTTCTTTTTGAACGCCCTTATAATAGGGAACAATAAGACTGGAAGACCAAGATCGAAGTGCTCGTATCAAAAAGGGGTAAATCAGGGATGCAGCCTTACCGCTCTATTGTTGAATCTATACATCGGAGACACAATGACGGAAATAATAAAAAGTCTAAAGAGCGGTATTAAAATTCAAGATGAAAGGATACCACTGATAAGATTCGCTGCTGATATTGACATCCTCAGCGAAACTGACGAAGAACTGTAGGATGGATTGATTGAAGTGAAGAGTCTAATCAGTACAAAATAACGGATTGAGAGTAACCAGACTAAAGACGGAAATAATGAGAGCAGCAGAAATAAGATAAGCAACAAGCTTAACATCAAAATGGGTGACCACGAAGTAGACGAAGTAAAGGAATTGTGCTACCTAGGAAGCCGAATACACATGATGGATGAAGCAAAGATGATTTAAAAATCGGACTAGCACAGGCGAAGAGGGCATTCCTGGCCACGTGAAGTATACCACCATCGAACATCGACTTTAATCTGAAGAAGAAATTTCTGAGAATGTATTTTTTTAGCACAGCATTGAACGGTAGCGAAACGTGGACCGTGGAATAACGGAAACAGAAGAGAATCGAAGCATTTGAAGTGTGGTGCTGTGGAAGGACATTAAAAATTACGATACGATATTGCATAACGTTTGTTATTCTGATTACGATGCAAAGTTCCTTTCGACATTCATGCATGCATGTCCAAAGGAACTTTTCATCGTAATCCGAATAACAGAGGCACTGCAATATCGTCTTTATCTGCCGACACCGGGCAAGTGACTTTCACCTACAACGTCTGACCTGTAGGGGAATATACATAATGGATGTACGAGAACAGGTCGTAGATGCATGGTTGATGACATATGGAAGTTTGGGTCTAGCCGTGAGTCGGGCACGGATAGCCAAATGGCACGGCGACCGCTCGCGATAAACGGGAAATAAAGGTTCGGAGTCCCGGTCCGGTACAAATTTTCACTGTCGTCATCCCATTTTACAGCTGATGGTAGTCCTTATTCGCAATTGCAGTTAACGTATTGAAAAATTAGGTGGAGTGATAAGATAAGGAATGAGGACTTCTCCGCAGAATCGGCAAAGAGAGGAACGTATGTAGATGTAGATATGGAAAACATTGGTAAGAATAAGGGATAGGAATATAGGACATGTATACGTCATGAGGAAATAATTTTCATCGTACTAGAGGAAGCTGTAGAGGATAAAAACTGTAGGGGAAAACAGATGTTGGAATACATCCAATAAATAATGGTTGATGGCATTGACAGCGGCCTTAGACTGTTTGCCGATGATGCTGTAATCTACAGGAAAGTAGTATCACACGAAAATTGTGAACAAATCAGTGAGGATTTGCAGAAAATAAATGCGTGGTGTAATGACTGCCAGTCATCTCTCAATATTAGTTAGTGTAACCTACTGCGTATAACAAGCCGAAAATCCCCATTAATGTACGAGTACAAAATAAATGCCCAGTCTTTGGAAGCGGTAACGTCCGTCAAGTATCTGGGTGTGACTACTCAAAATGATCTCAAATGGAATGATCAGATTATTGCGGTTTATTGGTAGAATCCTGAAACGATGCAGTCCTTCAACAAAGGAAATAGCTTACAATACATTAGTTCGTCCAGTCTTGGAGCATTGTTCGTCTGTATGACACCATTACCAGTTGGGTCTGATTCAAGAGATTGAGAAGGTCCAAAGAAGAGCGGCAAGATTCGTGACTGATACATTTAGCCATCGCGAGAGCGTTACAAATCTCATCGAAAGTTTGAAGTGGAACAGACTTGCAGACAGACGACGCACTAAACGGATGGGGCTGCTCACTAAATTCCGAAATCCGATCTTCACCGAGGATGTAAAGCATATATTATTACCACCAACTTTCAAATCGCGCAATGATCACCATTTAAAGATAAGGGAAATAATAGCTCGTACTGTGGCGTTCAGACTGTCGTTTTTCCCTCGCGCGAACCGCGAGTGGAACAGAAGGGGGGAAATATGACTTTTGCGCGAATTGTGCCCTCCGCCACACACCGCTTGGTGGCTAGCGGAGTATATATGTAGATGTAGAATAACATCCAACAAATAACTGAGGACGTATGGTATGCAAATGCAACTCTGAGACGAGGAGGTTAGCGCAGGAGAGTAAATTGTGTCGGGCCGCATCAAACCAGTCTGAAGACATAAAGGAAGGTCAAATGTAATACAAAAATTTAAGCAAAAGTAGCTCTGAAGTATCTATGGCGAATAAACTCAATCCAACTAATGCCGCTGTTAGAATCAAAAAATTTCTAACGGAACACTAATAAGTCAACTAATAAAGGTATTCAGCGATTGAATAACATCATATCGACTTTGATAAGAAAATAGCGCCCTTCTTTAACTCAAATGGCACCATCGAGAGTAAAAAGAATCCTATAAAAGTTTCTGGAGTCAGCCATGTCATACAGACATTTAGAATTAACAATGAGTTAATCAGTTAGTGGTACCAGAAGAACCCTCCGTCAGACACCTCAGGTGGCTTGCGAAGTACTGAGGAAGGTGAGTAGAAGTTATGAAACAGGAAGATCATATAGGCCCAGTTGCAGGTGAATCGAATAGCAGTCTGCTATTCATGGGAAGGATACCGAAAAACATTAGTTTGTCTAGAAAAAGCTGGCTACAAGACTCTTGCACAGCCCGTGCGCTAATACTACTCAAATACATGGGCCCTTATCGGGTCCAACAGGATGTTCTGAACATATACGAACAATAAGGTTGATGTGAATGGCCACAGGGTTGGCTGACTGGCGAGAGAATCAAACGGAAATGCTGAAAAATGTTCACTGGTAGACATTTGGAGGAAGTTACCCCACATCTCAAGGCGAAAGCGAAGGAACGTGCGACATCGAACGAGTATTCTCTCTGATGTAAGTGGTAGGCGTACGAAAGGAAACGGCATTCTGCTTGCACTCGCTTGTATTCGCTCGTGTTGCGATGGTTGGCGGTCTTAAAACGAATCACCAAAGGAATTTCGCGTCCTCTGTGCTTCGCCGTTAGCGGTACAGGAAGCTGTCGTCTGCTATCTAACCTACTTTTGCTGTTGGTCACTTGAGTTACGTGAACGATGGTCCGAAGAGAATATAATGTTGCTGATTAATATATATATATATATATATATATATATATATATATATATATATATGTGTGTGTGTGTGTGTGTGTGTGTGTGTGTGTCTCAGATCTAAGAGATCCAAAGCACAAATGACGAACGAAGAGAAATAAAGTGGTAGAAAACTGCCGAAGCGCTCAGAGATCCTACTGGGGATGTAAGAAAGTCGATACATTCATTGGAGGCTTGCATCAGGCGCGAACTGAGTGAATAAGGACAAGCTTTGTAAATCTTTTTCTTGAAAAGGAAAATCGCAGTAAAATTCTTTGGAATAAAAAAGTGCGAAAAGATATCTATCACGCTCATAAAATTAAAAATAAACGAAAGACCGGATCATTGTTGTTGGCAGCTGCAATTACGTGGATGATGTTAGAGACTTCTGATGATAAATAAAAACAATTTACTTGGGATCACGCTGTCCCACCGTACAGAGTTTGTCAAGTAGGTGTTCAGTCCAGAGACTGGTTTGATGCAGCTCTCCATGCTACTCTATCCTGTGCAAGCTTCTTCATCTCCCAGTACCTACAGCAACCCACATCCTCTGAACCTGTTTAGTGTATTCATCTCTTGGTCTCCCTCTACGATTTTTACCCTCCACGCTGCCCTCCAACACTAAATTGGTGATCACTTGATGCCTCATAATATGCCATACAAACCGATCCATTCTTCTCGTCAAGTTGTGCCACAAATTTCTCTTCTCTCCAGTTCTATTCAATACCTCCTCATTAGTTATGTGATCTACCCATCTAATCTTCAGCATTCTTCTGTAGCACCACATTTCGAAAGCTTCTATTCTCTTCTTGTCTAAACTATTTATCGTCCACGTTTCACTTCCATACATGGCTACACTCCATACAAATACTTTCAGAAACGACTTCCTAAGACTTAAATGTATACTCGATGTTAGCAAATTTCTCTTCTTCAGAAACGCTTTCCTTGCCACTGCCAGTCTACATTTTATATCCTCTCTACTTCGGCCATCATCACTTACACTCCTGGAAATTGAAATAAGAACATCGTGAATTCATTGTCCCAGGAAGGGGAAACTTTATTGACACATTCCTGGGGTCAGATACATCACATGATCACACTGACAGAACCACAGGCACATAGACACAGGCAACAGAGCATGCACAATGTCGGCACTAGTACAGTGTATATCCACCTTTCGCAGCAATGCAGGCTGCTATTCTCCCATGGAGACGATCGTAGAGATGCTGGATGTAGTCCTGTGGAACGGCTTGCCATGCCATTTCCACCTGGCGCCTCAGTTGGACCAGCGTTCGTGCTGGACGTGCAGACCGCGTGAGACGACGCTTCATCCAGTCCCAAACATGCTCAATGGGGGACAGATCCGGAGATCTTGCTGGCCAGGGTAGTTGACTTACACGTTCTAGAGCACGTTGGGTGGCACGGGATACATGCGAACGTGCATTGTCCTGTTGGAACAGCAAGTTCCCTTGCCGGTCTAGGAATGGTAGAACGATGGGTTCGATGACGGTTTGGATGTACCGTGCACTATTCAGTGTCCCCTCGACGATCACCAGTGGTGTACGGCAAGTGTAGGAGATCGCTCCCCACACCATGATGCCGGGTGTTGGCCCTGTGTGCCTCGGTCGTATGCAGTCCTGATTGTGGCGCTCACCTGCACGGCGCCAAACACGCATAGGACCTTCATTGGCACCAAGGCAGAAGCGACTCTCATCGCTGAAGACGACACGTCTCCATTCGTCCCTCCATTCACGCCTGTCGCGACACCACTGGAGGCGGGCTGCACGATGTTGGGGCGTGAGCGGAAGACGGCCTAACGGTGTGCGGGACCGTAGCCCAGCTTCATGGAGACGGTTGCGAATGGTCCTCGCCGATACCCCAGGAGCAACAGTGTCCCTAATTTGCTGGGAAGTGGCGGTGCGGTCCCCTACGGCACTGCGTAGGATCCTACGGTCTTGGCGTGCATCCGTGCGTCGCTGCGGTCCGGTCCCAGGTCGACGGGCACGTGCACCTTCCGCCGACCACTGGCGACAACATCGATGTACTGTGGAGACCTCACGCCCCACGTGTTGAGCAATTCGGCGGTACGTCCACCCGGCCTCCCGCATGCCCACTATACGCCCTCGCTCAAAGTCCGTCAACTGCACATACGGTTCACGTCCACGCTGTCGCGGCGAGCTACCAGTGTTAAAGACTGCGATGGAGCTCCGTATGCCACGGCAAACTGGCTGACACTGACGGCGGCGGTGCACAAATGCTGCGCAGCTAGCGCCATTCGACGGCCAACACCGCGGTTCCTGGTGTGTCCACTGTGCCGTGCGTGTGATCATTGCTTGTACAGCCCTCTCGCAGTGTCCGGAGCAAGTATGGTGGGTCTGACACACCGGTGTCAATGTGTTCTTTTTTCCATTTCCAGGAGTGTATTTTGCTCCCCAAATAGCAAAACTACTTTAAGCGTCTCATTTCCTAATCTAATTCCCGCAGCATCATCGGATTTAATTCGACTGCATTCCATTATCTCGTTTTGATTTTGCTGATGTTCATCTCATATCCTCCTTTCAAGACACTGTCCATTCCGTTCAGCTGCTCTTCCAGGTCCTTTGCTGTCTCTGACAGAATTACAATGTCATCGGCGAACCTCAAAGCTTTTATTTCTTCTCCATGGATTTTAATTCGTACTCCGAATTTTTCTTTTGTTTCCTTTACTGCTTGTTCAATATACAGATTGAATAGCATCGGGGAGAGGCTACAACCCTGTCTCACTCCCTTCCCAACCACTGCTTCCCTTTCATACCCCTCGAATCTTATAACTGCAATCTGGTTTCTGTACAAATTGTAAATAGCCTTTCGCTCCCTGTATTTTACCACTGCCGCCTTCAGAACTTGAAAGAGAGTATTCCAGTCAACATTGTCAAAAGCTTTCTCTAAGTCTACAAATGAGTACGTTAGCCTTTCCTTAATCTATTTTCTGAGATGAGTCGTAGGGTCAGTCAATATTGCCTCACGTGTTCCAACATTTCTACGGAATCCAAATTGATCTTCCCCGAGGTCGGCTTCTACCAGTTTTTCCATTCGTCTGTAAAGAATTCGTGTTACTATTTTGCAGCCGTGGCTTATTAAATTGATAGTTTGGCAATTTTCACGTCTGGCAACACCTGCTTTCTTTGGGATTGGAGTTGTTCTTGAAGTCTGATGGTATTTCGCCTGTCTCATACATTTGTCCTCTAGCCATCCCTGCTTAGCCATTTTACACTTCCTGTCGATCTCATTTTTGAGACGTTTGTATTCCTTTCTGCCTGCTTCATTTACTACATGTTTGTATTTTTTCCTTTCATCAATTAAATTCTGTATCTCTTCTGTTATCCAAGGATTTCTATTAGCCCTCGTCTCTTTACCTTCTTGATTCTCTGCTACCGTCACTATTTCGTCTGTCAAAGCTACCCATTCTTCTTCTACTGTATTTCCTTCCCCCATTCTTGGCAATCGTTCCCTGATGCTCTCCCTGAAACTCTCTACAACCTCTGGTTCTTTCAATTTATCCAGGTCCCATCTCCTTAAATTCCCACCTTTTTGCAGTTTCTTCAGTTTTAATCTACAGTTCATAGCCAATAGATTGTGGTCAGAGTCCACATCTGCCCCTGAAAATGTCTTACAATTTAAAACCTGGTTCCTGAATCTCTGTCTTACCAATATATAATCTATCTGAGACCTTCCAGTATCTCCAGGCTTCTTCCATGCATACAACCTTCTTTTATGATTCTTGAACCAAGTGTTAGCTATGATTAAGTTATGCTCTGTGCAAAATTCTACCAGGCGGCTTCCTCTTTCATTCCTTACCCCATTCCATATTCACCTACTACGTTTCCTTCTCTTACTTTTCCTATTATCAAATTCCAGTCACCCGTGACAATTAAATTTTCGTCTTCCTTCACTATCTGAATAATTTCTTTTATCTGATCATACATTTCATCAATCTATTCGTCATCTGCGGAGCTAGTTGGCAAATAAACTTGTACTACTGTGTTAGGCGTGGGCTTCGTATCTATCTTGGCCACAATAATGCGTTCACTATGCTGTTTGTTGTAGCTTACCAACATTCCTATTTTCCTATTCATTATTAAACCTACTCTTGCATTACCCCTATTTGGTTTTGTATTTATAAACCTGTATTCACCTGAACAGAACTGTTCCTCGTGCCACCGAACTTCATTAATTCCCACTATATCTAACTTTAACCTATCCATTTCCCTTTTTAAATTTTCTAACCTACCTGCCCGATTAAGGGTTCTGACATTCCACGCTCCGATCAGTAGAACGCCAGTTTTCTTTCTCCTGACAACAACGTCCTCCTGAGTAGTCCGCGCCCGGAGATCCGAAGGGGGGACTATTTACCTCCGAAATATTTTAACCAATAGGACGCCATCGTCATTTAACCATACAGTGAAGCTGCATGCCCTCGGGAATAATTACGGCTGTAGTTTCCCCTTGTTTTCAGCCGTTCGCAGTACCAGCACAACAAGGCCGTCTTGGTTACTGTTACAAGGGCAGATAAGTCAATCATCCAGACTGTTGCCCCTGCAACTACTCAAAAAGGCTGCTGGCCCTCTTCAGGAACCACATGTTTGCCTGGCCTCTCAACAGATACCCCTCTGTTGTGGTTGCACCTACGGTACGGCCATCTATATCGCTGAGGTGCGCAAGCCTCCCCACCAACGGCAAGGTCCATGGTTCATGGGGGGACCAATGAGATTATGAGTCGTAAAAGGCTCCTGTTCAGGAAGATAAATATTTTATAATATGTACTTTATATAATAAGCATGATTAGTCATTCTGTTAGTGCATTTACTTACATTTTTGTCAGTAATTTTATTGCACTATCGTTTGTTTACAGGAAGGCGAGGTGTCTTAGAAGCTAACTATTTTCTGTTGCTGAAACGGTAATATACAGTGAAGCTGAAACATCTGACTGGATTTGTGTCCCGACAAATATTAGGTGAGTAATTGGTAGACATTTTTTTGCAATGAAATCAGCATTCTACATTGGAGAACTTTTTAAAGAAATTGATATTATTACTTTCAGGTTTATCATTTAGAAACATGTTCCCCTATACTGTGACATGAATGAATGTTTCCAGTTTTTCTTATAAAACCATAAGGCGCTCCTTGTCTGTTTTATGAAACAAAAAAAATGGTTCAAATGGGTCTGAGCACTATGGGACTTAACATCTATGGTCATCAGTCCCCTAGAACTCAGAACTACTTAAACCTAACTAACCTATGGACGTCACACAATACCCAGTCATCACGAGGCAGGGAAAATCCCTGACCCCGCCGGGAATCGAATTTATGTAACACATGAAGACCATGCGTAATATGATGGAACGGGTGACATGTGTATTTTTATGAGGGGTGGCTGTTATCGATTTATTATAGTTGTTAGTGCTGTAGGCATTTATATGTTCGTTGTATCGTTTTTGGAAGTGTCGCCCGCTTTGGACTACGTAAAGGGCTTTGCAGGTACTACATACTATTTTATGAGTACCTGACTGTGTTTATCTGCATGTGTGCGTGTGCAGTTTGTTATGCATTGTGAAGGCAGCGTTAATATTGAGTGGTCTGGTCTGAACATGTTTGCTATTTCGTAGGAGAGTTTGCTTGTGAAAGGAATGCAAGCAGTGACATCTTTTTCATTTTCTGTGTGGAAGTTCGTTTAATATAGTCTTTCCTTTTCTTTTTTATGTGAAGCTGTCAAATAGTGTGTAATCGTAGTCATTTGCTGTAGCTATTTGTTTGTTGTACTGAGCTCATCAAGCTTTGCCTATTTATCCATTGATATACTGCTGGCTTTGTTAAAGAGTGCTCTGTATGCAGCTTGCTTGTGTGTCATGGAGTGGCAAGAAGAGCTGTGTATGATGGTACCTACTGCTGTTGTCTTCCTGTAAACTTGGAAGGTGTGTGAATTATTTTCTTCACTGATGTTAAGGTCTAGGAAATTGATGCTGCCATTGTTTTCATATTCCACCGCGAAATTTATATTTCTGCCGCCGAAACGTGTCGTGCTAGTAAAATATTAGTAAAAAGTGAGTGGTGCAATATATATTATTTCATAAAAACTATCAGATATATACCAGCGAGTGAAACACGAAACTGTCACTTGTCTCTGGTGCTAACAACGGTAGTGTAAATGCTCGCCTGCCTTTCGGCTGTGTTGGTCATCGGTAATTAGTTCTCTGCATTTAAATTTCCTCCCAATATGCGATGACAAGTTAATGAAAAGCGTCAACCGACATAAATGCAAACTCTGGACTAATGCTAAGGGGAGCAGAAGCTGCTATTGACTGTTAAATTTGCTACTTCCATGCATTTGCGTACAAAGTGAGACATAAATCCTTCTTGCTTACTTCGTCAAAAACAGTGCGCTCTCCATGGAAAATAATCCTCTCTTAATATGAAAGATTCCCGTCGTGGCTCTCAACTATAAGAATATACTGTTGTATGCCCGCCCGGCTAGCCGCACGGTCTAACCCGCTGCTTTACGAGCGGGAAGGCGTGCCGGTCCCCAACACGAATCCGACCGGCGGATTCGTGTCGACGTCCGGTGTTCCGGCCAGCCTGTGGATGGTTTTTAAAGCGGTTTTCCATCTGCCTCGGCGAATGCAGGCTGGTTCCCTTTATTCCGCCTCAGTTACACTATGTCGGCGATTGCTCCGCAAACACTGTCTCCACGTATGCGTACACCATAATTACTCTACCATGCAACATTTGGGGTTACACTCGTCTAGTATGAGACGTTCCCGGGGGAGGGGGAGGGGGAATGTCCACAGGGGGCCGAACCGCACAATAACCCTGTGTTCGGTGGGGGGCGGCGGTGGGGCGGATGGACTGCTTTGGTCTGCTGTGGGGTTGTGGACCACTGAGGGCTATGGCGGACGACGCCTTCCCTTCGTTTCTAGGTCCCCGGTTCAGTAAACAATACAATACTGTCGTATCCCATGTGGCGGTTATTAGGGCCAAAAAACAATAACGCAGCGTTCATAGGCTTTGTTCAATGCATAGTGGCCTCTTCAGTTCCGACTAATTTAAACGCCTATTGACAGACGCAAGCGAATTTTTGTGAACACTGGGGAATTGCCCGCGAATTCAGTGTGAGCAGCTTGAGTCGTCTGACTACCATCAGGTTCACGAAAGTATTCACTGAATCATGTTAGGCGAAATATAAAATTATTATTGTTGTCATTGTTATCATATTGTTTCCAGTTTTAACACGAATGAGTACACTACTTGTCACAGTTCTTTACAGACTGAAAATTTAATTTATGTTATGATATAATAACAGTAAATAATTCATGATCTAACCACCTGACGCTAACGATTTCATATTTCGCCTAGCATGGTGCTGCGAATACTTTCGCCAACTAGATTATGCTAAGATGACTGAATATAATTGTGTAAATAAAGTACTTTACTAGCAGCTCAAGGCGGTAATACGACAGTTTTCAACTACGAATATTCTTCAGCTGTGTATGTACACTACTGGCCATTAAAAGTGCTGCACCAAGAAGAAATGCAGATGATAAACGGGTATTCATTGGACAAATATATTATACTAGAGCTGACATGTGATTACATTTTCACGCAATTTGGGTGCACAGATCCTGAGAAATCAGTACCCAGAACAACCACCTCTGGCCGTAATAACGGCCTTCATACTCCTGGGCATTGAGTCAAACAGAGCTTGGATGGCGTGTGCAGGTACAGCTGCCCATGCAGCTTCAACACGATACAACAGTTCACCAACAGTAGTGACTGGTGAATTGTGACGAGCCAGTTGCTCGGCCACCATTGACCAATTGGTGAGAGATCCGGAGAATGTGCTGGCCAGGGCAGCAGTAGAACATTTTCTGTATCCAGAAAGGCCGGTACAGGACCTGCATCATGCGGTAGTGTATTATCCTGCTGAAATGTACGGTCCCGCAGGGATCGAATGAAGGGTAGAGCCACGGGTCGTAACACATCTGAAATGTAACGACCACTGTTCAAAGGGCCGTCAATGCGAACAAGAGGTGACCGACAAGTGTAACGAATGGCACCCCATAGCATCACACCGGGTGATACGCCAGTATGGCGGTGACGAATACAGGCTTCCAATGCGTGCTCACCGCGATGTCGCCAAACACTGATGCGACCATCATGATGCTGTAAACAGAACCTGGATTCATCCGAAAAAATGACGTTTTGCCATTTGTGCACCCAGGTTCGTCGTTGAGTACACCATCGCAGGCGCTCCTGTCTGTGATGCTGCGTCAGGGGTAACCGTATCCATGGTCTCTGAGCTGATAGTCCATGCTGCTGCAAACGTCGTGGAACTGTTCGTGCAGATGGTTGTCGTCTTGCAAACGTCCCCATCTGTTGACTCAGGGATCGAGACGTGTCTGCACGATCCGTTACAGCCATGCGGATAAGATGCCTGTCATCTCGACTGCTAGTGATACGAGGCCGTTGGGATCCAGCACGGCGTTCCGTATTACCCTCCTGAACCCACCGATTCCATATTCTGCTAACAGTCATTGGATCTCGACGAATGCGAGCAGCAACGTCGCGATACGATAAACCGTAATCGCGATAGGCTACAATCCGACCTTTATCAAAGTCGGAAACGTGATGGTACGCATTTCTTCTTACACGAGGCATCAC
This sequence comes from Schistocerca piceifrons, assembly GCF_021461385.2. Lineage (NCBI taxonomy): Eukaryota > Metazoa > Arthropoda > Insecta > Orthoptera > Acrididae > Schistocerca > Schistocerca piceifrons. The sequence continues at coordinate 496,212,138 of NC_060143.1, read as the reverse complement.
AACAACGTTTCACTAGCAACGCCGGTCAACTGCTGTTTGTGTATGAGAAATCGGTTGGAAACTTTCCTCATGTCAGCACGCTGTAGGTGTCGCCACCGGCGCCAACCTTGTGTGAATGCTCTGAAAAGCTAATAATTTGCATATCACAGCATCTTCTTCCTGTCGGCTAAATTTGGCGTCTGTGGAGCGTCATCTTCGTGGTGTGTCAATTTTAATGGCCAGTAGGGTATTTATTCCTTAGAGATCTTTCATGCAAAATTAGACTAGTAACAGCTCGTACGAAGGCGTACAAGAGAACATTCCTTCCACGCTCAATCCGTGAATGAAGCGGGAAGAGTACTTAATATAAACTGGCGGAAAAACATCGCGAGACCAAAAAATAATTAATGTAGAGTAATGAAATTTTGATAACACATTTAACTAGGTAAAGTATTTAAGTGTTTAACACTGCGAGATCCCAGGTTAATGTGAACGCGAGATAAGACACTACAAATATAAAATGCTGGTACATTAATAACCGCTGTAAAACGCCAGAATGTTGAATAGAAACATGCGAATATGCTTGCATTGTACACGTGCCGGATGTCAGTTTGTGGGATGGAATTCCATACCTGTTGCACTTAGTCGGTCAATATGGGGACGGTTAATGCTGTTTGTAGATGGCGCTGGAGATGTCTCCTGGTGATGTCCCCTATGTGCTCCACTGGAGACCGATCTGGTGATCGAACAGGCGAAGGTAACATGTCAACATTCTGTAGAGGATGTTGGGTTATAACAGAGATATGTGGGCGAACGTTATCCTGTTGGAAAACACCCCCTGGAATGCTGTTCATGAATGGCAGCACAACAGATCGAATCACGAGATTGACATATAAGTTCGAAATCTGGGTGTATGGAATAGCCACGAGAGCGCTCTTGCTATCGTACTAAATCGCCCCCCAGGCCGTAACTCCAGGTGTAGGTCTTGTGTGTCTAGCACGCAGACAGGTTGGGTGCAGGCCCTCAACTGGCCTCTCTCTAACTAACACACTGCTACCACTGGCACCGAGGTACGACAAGCTTTCGTCAGAAACCACGGCGGACCTCCACTCTGCCTCCCAATGAGCTGTCGCGAGACACCACTAACGTCGCAGGTAACGGTGGTTTGGGATCAGTGGAATGCACACTTAAGGACGTCTGGCTCAGATCTGTCCTTGAAGTAAAACTGTGGTGCCAACTGCTGCTCAAATTGCTGCTGCAGATGCAGTACGGTGCTACAGAGCCACAAGCCGAACACGACGGTTTTCCCTCTCGGTAGTGCCACAGGGGCGTCCGGAGCCCGATCTTCTAGCGACCGTAGACTCTCGTGACCACCGCTGCCAGCAATGATGTACAGTGGCTACATTCCTGCCAAGTCTTTCTGCAATATCGCAGAAGGAATAGCCAACTTCTCGCAGCCCTATCACACAACCTCGTTCAAACTGAGCGAGATGCCGACAATGACGTCTTTGTTGCTTTAAAGGCATCATTGACTTACATCAACTCACTTCGCCCAATCTCAAAGGTAACTCGTACTCACGACCATTACAGCGCGTAACATGAGTATGCAAAACAGGTCTCCTTTAAGCAGACCTGTTTTGCATACTCATAGTGGCGCTTCTAACATAACTCTTACGCGCCTGGCGCGAATTTATATATATATACATCATCTTTCTGCAGTAGAAATACATCTACCAGCTTTCGTTATGTCGCACAACTCCTTCACGGTGTTGCGTTTTTTTTTTTTTTTTTTTTTTTTTTTTTTTTTTTTTTTTTTTTTTTTTTTTTTATGTCACGTCCAGTTATCTTGGTTCCCAGATCTCCGCTGATGGCGACTGCAGCCATGAAATCCGGAGACGCCTGTTGCTCGGTAGACAGGCGATGTCAAACCTTGACAAGGTTATAAGGTCCAGAGATATAACACTAGCAACAAAGATCCGTATTGTGAGGGCTATGGTCTTTCCAGTTGTGATGTATGGATGTGAGACCTGGACCATTAGAAAGGCTGAACGGCGAAGAATTGACTCCTTCGAATTGTGGTGTTGGAGGAAACTTCTTAGAGTTCCATGGACTGCAAAGAGAACCAACAGAACAATATTGGAGCAAATAAAACTAGATTTCCCCCTGGAAGGACTAATGTTTAAACAAAAGCTGACCTACTTTGGACACACAATGCGAAGGCATGCCTCGCTGGAAAAAAACATTAATGCTGGGGAAGATTGAAGGAACTAGAAGAAGAGGACGTCAGAGGATGAGATGGATCGATGGCATCACAGAAGCAATGTGTTCCAACCTGGAAGGTCTACGGGAGAAAGTGCATGACAGGAAAAAGTGGCGTGATTTGGTTCATGGGGTCACGAAGAGTCGGAACCGACTAAACGAAAATAGAGAGAGAGAGAGAGAGAGAGAAAGAGAGAGTAAAAATCACTCTTTGCCATGCACTACACAGTAATTCGCAGAATAAAACGTAGCTGTTGACGTCGAATTAAAGCGAGGAGTCACGCTCCTTTTCTTATCAAGGAATTGATAACATCCTTCTGTTCTATCACCGCACTGTGTAACACAAGCACAAATAACATCGCTCTAAAACAGGCAATGTTTCGCTGTGTTTCTACGGCACCGAGATTATGGTGTATCGCGCACGTATATTCATTTTGTTTTGCAGCATTATTAGATAATAGGTGGCGGCGTTTGCGTGTCGGACAATAGAACTAGTTAAGAATGATAAGTTGTAACCGGTCACAATCGCCGTATCCGGCTGTGGTCCCCGGTTAGCAGCCAGCTCGAGCGAGCTCCGTGTCGATGCGCTCTGAGCAGCGAGTTCGCCTCGAGACGTAAGATGACAATCGATATTTACGCAGTATCGCTCACGGGAGTCTCAACACTGATGTTGCAGAATCGATACGTCCTTGCAACAGCACAACGTCGTTACTAAAAACAATATACCGAGCATCGATGATGGCAGTAAAGCTAGACTACTTATTACGATTGTCAACATTTGGTATTTGTCGTTGGGCCCATAGCATAGTACACTTCATAATACGACGTCTTGGAAAGAAAAGGTCTAGACTAGCTGCAATAAGTTTAATATTCTTTACGGCAGTTGTTTCGGCTTTACTGCCACTGTCAAGTAACCCGCGAATATGACATTGGTGAGGCTAGCTACATACGATCGTGGTTGTCCATGTGAATAATTATGCGTTTGAAATACACATTGGTACTTACGTCTAGTTTGCTTTGAAGTTCGTATTATATCTATAATAAACTATCGCTGCCTAATTGGTAGTAATTACATGATATGTAGTAATTATAATCGCGTGGAATACCTTTCGACACTCGTATGATAGTCCGTTTACTTTAAAGTACGTTTAGTATGATGCTATATGTTCACGAATTATAATTAGCTAAGCAACGATAACGTTATATTTCACTTATTGGATGTTGCTGTGAATTACGTTTCTGGTCTATGTTTAGTTATCCATATGTACTAGTCCTTTTCGTGTTCTAGTGTGTCAATAACCTTTTCCAGGTAATATTTGTGTCTAAAGTCATGCTTCCATTATCAATCACAACGCCAGAACTGCTTCTCCTTTCCGAAACCCAAATAATCGTCATCTGACAGAGTCTCAGTTTTCTTTCCCATTCTTCTGCATATTATTCTTGTCAGAAAACTGGGTGCTTGAACTGTTAAGCTGATTGTGCGATAGTTCTCGCACTTACCTGCATTTGCTGTCTTGGATTGTGTGCATGATGTTTTTTGAAAAATCTCATAAATCCTATACACCAACTTGAATAGTCGTTTCGGTCCCACTTCCCACAGTTATTTTAGAAATTCCCATAGAATGTTACCTATCCCTTCTGACCTATTTGATCTCAGGTCTTCCAAATCTCTCTTAAATTCTGACTAATACTGGATCCCCTATCTCTTCTGTATCGACTCTAATTTCTTCTTCTGTCGCTTACTCAGACACTTCTTCCTCCTCATACAGCCCTTCAGTGTATTCTTTCCTCCTAACCACTCACTCTTTTACTTTCAGCAGTGGAATTCCCATTGCACTCTTACTGTGTCCATCCTTGCTTTTAGTATTACCGAAGGTTATTTTGATTGTGCCACGTGCTGAGTCATTTCTTCTGACGATCATTCCTTTTATCATTTCTTCCCATTCTTTCTACTGTCATTTCGCCTTCACTACTTTGCACCTAAGTGATTTAGCCGGCAGGGGGGGCCGTGCTGCTCTAGGCGCTTCAGTCTGGAACCGCGTGACCGCTACGTTCGCAGGTTCGAATCCTGCCTCGGGCATGGACGTTTGTGACGTCCTTAGGTTACTTAGGTTTAAGTAGTTCTAAGTTCTAGGGGACTGATGACCATAGATGTTACGTCCCATAGTGCTCAGAGCCATTTGAACCTAAGTGGTTTATATTGCTGCATTCATGTCTTTCATTGAAAATTTTTTACTCCTCTCTTTCGCCGATTGACTTAAATATTTCTTGTGTTAACCTAGGTTTCTTCGCAGCTGCCTACCTTGTAGCTATGTTTATTCGTTTTTAGACATGTCCACTCGTGTGGTATTCCTTATCGCAGCATCTTTGGCAAACTTCAATTGGTCTCATCTTTCTTCAGCTCTTCAATAGCTCACTTCCTTGCGTACTGATCGTTCCGTACGTTTCTAGTCCACATTACTAAATCGTGATCTGAGTCTATGTCTTCTCTTGGGTACGTCTGACAATCTAGCATTTGACTTTGGACTCTCTTTCTGACCGAAATGTATCTTCTATCAACCTATCTCGCCATTCGCCAAGTTGTGACATTAATTTCTTTTCTCCACAGTTCGACTGAGTACCTGTTCATTAAGTAACTATAAACGATTGCATTTGACACGTAGTTGACCCTGTACTTCTTGCAAATATTTCACGAGCTCAAATACAGATCAGTTACAGAATACAATTACCCTAGGTTGAGAGAATGCAATTGCGTGTGTCGAAATGGCGCAACTGCTCTCTATTTTACACAGCTGACTAATTCCACGTCGCATCACTGTACTTCCTGGTACATTATAAGCGTCGACGGTGTCGCCGACCTATAATCAAGTGCTATGAATACTCTTCACTGAAAATGCAAAAAATTGAGATTAGCAGAAAGTACAGTTGAAATGCAGTTGCCGTAATGCGTGTCCCTCGCCTCCAGAATAATACGACTGTACTCATACCTTTGCGATTACAAAAGTCACAACGAGGAAACGAGAATGTAAAGCGCTTCGCGAAAGGAAAACAAGACGGAAACCAGTAGCCTTTTGCTGTGAGTTCTTTCTTAATATCCGCCTTTGACGCTGCCAGTGGTCAAGCGGAAACGGATGTGAAACTACCTGCTCCACTGCGGTTGACTTCCTTCCTCAGTTTCTGCGCCAAGGCTGCACGCAAGATACACAAAGCACTGTGTTTCCTCGCAGAACAATCGCTCTGCTCTTTACTGAAAACATTTCCGGGCGCCATTCTGTTGGATTAGTGAGATATTCCCTAAATATTGGCCACGTGACAAACTGAAAGAGGCATTTGAACACAGTTGAGCGCGGGATTAGATCTACTAATAGTTTTGTTGATGAAGCGTTGTCATCGAAATCCAATGTTCCCACAGTGGCGAATCATTTTTTTTCCGTGGTTGATGTCTCAACGCTCCTTTATCTTCACCTTCCAACGCTGAGGTCACATCTGTGACTGTCAGCACTCGTATTTAATCCACACCCCTCAGATGTCTGATTTATAAGGGGCAGTCAAACGGAAATATAGATGAAAAAAATTGGCCAGGTGCGATTATGCATGTAGATACTCCATCCACTCCGGGAATCTAGAATCTCGGCGATTTTTGCCTGTTATCAAAAATGGTTCAAATGGCTCTGAGCACTATGGGACTTAACATCTATGGTCATCAGTCCCCTAGAACTTAGAACTACTTAAACCTAACTAACCTAAGGACAGCACACAACACCCAGCCATCACGAGGCAGATAAAATCCCTGACCCCGCCGGGAATCGAACCCAGGAACCCGGGCGTGGGAAGCCAGTTATCGATATTGATACTGGTAAGATATCGGTCCCAGGGTTTGCAGGCCTTTCGAGAATGTTTTAATTTCAAGATTGAAGTCAGATAACAAATGATAAAAAATATTTTTTCGTGTGTTATAATTACAAATTGACTATTTTCTGATTTTGTTCCTTTATTTGCGCTATGAAACATTTCTTCTTGCCAAATTTCATGGGGAAGAACCCACGTGTTTTTAATGAGTGAGTTTGGGAGTATCAAAACACTTGGCATATGTTTTGATTGCACTGACTTAGAAGCTTCACCTTTTCACACCGCCAAGGGTCCGTAGACCTTAATATGTGACGTAAATTTCAACTTAATACGTTTACCCGTTCCTGAGAAAATGGGCTTAACAGATGGGCGGAGATCAGACAGTCTGATGACAAGACACAACTATTTTTCGCATGATATAATTACAAATTAACAATTTTCGGATTTTTTCCTTTGATTGTAGTCTGGAACCTTGCTTATTCTCAAATTTCATGATTCTAGACAAATGGGAAGTACACTATGTGATCAAAAGCATCCGGACACCCACAAAAACATACGTTTTCCATATTAGCTGCATTGTGCTGCCACCTACTGCCAGGTACTCCATATCAGCAAACTCAGTAGTCATTACACATCGTGAGAAAGCAGAATGGGGCGCTCCGCGGAACTCATGGACTTCGAAAGTGGTCACGTGATTGGGTGTCACTTATGTCGTACGTCTGTAGGCGAGATTTCTACACTCTTAAACATCCCTAGGTCCACTGTTTCCGATATGATAGTCAAGTGGAAACGTGAAGGGGCACGTACAGCACAAAAGCGTACAGGCCGACCTTGTCTGTTGACTGACAGAGACCGTCGACAGTTGAAGAGGGTCGTAATGTGTAATAGGCAGACATCTATCCACACCACCACACAGGAATTCCAAACTGCATCAGGATCCAGTGCAAGGTGGTTCAAATGGCTCTGAGCACTATGGGACTTAACATCTGTGGTCATCAGTCCCCTAGAACTAAGAACTACTTAAACCTAACTAACCTAAGGACATCACACACACCCATGCCCGAGGCAGGATTCGAACCTGCGACCGTAGCAGTCGCCCAGTGCAAGTACTATAACAGTTAGGCGGGAGGTGAGAAAACTTAGATTTCATGGTCGAACGGCTGCTCATAAGCGACACATGACGCCGGTAAATGCAACGACGCATCGCTTGGTATAAGGAGCGTAAACATTGGATGATTGAACAGTGGTGTGACGAATCACGGTACACAATGTGGCGATCCGATGGCAGGGTGCGGGTATGGCGACTGTCCGGTGAACATCATCTGCCAGCGTGTGCAGTGCCAACACTAAGATTCGGAGGAGGTGGTGTCATGCAGTGGTCGTGTTTTTTGTGGAGGGGGCTTGCACCCCTTGTTGCTTTGCGTGGCACTATCACAGCACAGGCCTACATTGATGTTTTAATCACCTTCTTGCTTCCCACTATTGAAAAGAAATTCTGGGATGACGATTGCATCTTTCAACATGATCGAGCATCTGTTCATAGTGCACGGCCTGTGGCGGAGTGGTTACACGAAAATAACATTCCTGTAATGGACTGACCTGCACAGAGTCCTGACCAGAATCCTATAGAACACGTTTGGGATGTCTTGGAACGCCAGCTACGTGCCAGGCCTCACCGACCGACATCGATACCTCTCCTCAGTGCAGAACTCAATGAAGAATGGGTTGCCATTCCCCAAGAAACCTTTCAGACCTGACTGAACGTATGTGTGCGAGGGTTGAAGCAGTCATCAAGTCTAAGGGTGGGCCAATTCCATATTGAATTCCAGCATTACCGATGTAGGGCGCCACGAACTTGTAAGTCATTTTCAGCCAGGTACCCGGATACTTTTGATCACATAGTGTAGGTTATAGGTTTTGATCACAGAGTGTGTGAGTATCGAAATACGTGAACATAACTGGTCGTACCTTTTGATTGAATTGACTTAGAAGCTAACGTTTGTTATACCACCGATGAACCATAGACATTAGCACGTGACATTTCATCATGATGCGTCTACCCGTTTCTGAGAAAAAACGATCTCAACAGACGGATGGTTCAAATGGCTGTGAGCACTATGGGTCTTAACATCTGTGGTCATCAGTCCCCGAGAACGTAAAACTACTTAAACCTAACTAACCGAAGGACATCACACACATCCATGCCCGAGGCAGGATTCGAACCTGCGACCGTAGCAGTCGCGCAGTTCCCGACTGAGCGCCTAGAACCGCTAGACCACCGCGGCCGGTACAGACGGATGGGCAGACAGTCTGTCTGCTAACAAATGCCAAAAAATTTTTCGTGTTATATAATTAAAATTAACAATTTCCGTTGGTTGTAGTTCAGAACACTGCTTCCTGACAAATTTCATGACTGTAGACTAACGGGAAGTACTCTACAGTTCTTGATGCGTGGGTTTGCGAGTATCAAACTATGTGACATAAATTGTCGTATCTTTCAACTGCACAGAGTTAGAAGCTTCACTTTTTTACATTACCAAGGGACCGACGACCTTGACAGGTGACATATATTTCGACTGCATACGTGTACCCGTTCGTGAGAAAAAAGGGTTTTGAATCATCGAACAGACAGATGGACGGACAACAAAGTCATCCTATAAGGGTTCCGTTTTTATCAGTTAAAGTACGGACCCCTAAAAAGTAAGTAAACTGTTTATTGTTTCATAAATAATAACAATAACTGTTAATACAGTAATCCGACTGAGATCAGATCGTCAGTGCCTTGATGGAAAAATATCTGCGGTTGCCTACGAAATCTTGGTTCTACCACAGTCTAACATAACAGTGGCGACACTCACTGTTGTAAAAGTTGTTACCGTTTGACAGATGGAGCGACAGTAGCGCTCCAAGCGGTGAGTAAGCTGAACATCAGACGCGTTGTAAGCATAATGTTTGTTTTGCATACATTTCCTACGTAATTTACGAAATATTTGAGCTATTTTCTTGCCTCCAAGGGTTTGTGTAGTATCAGAAGGCATATATGTTTCTAAAAATGATTCTAAAATAAGCGCAAGTATGGACAAAAACCATGAATCGAGTGGCAAGCTACAACACAGTCGTGAAGAAACACTTGTGACGTTGGATAGAATTGCATCTTACCTCGTTGATATCAAAATAATATAAACACACAGATTCACACATAAGAAGCACAAACATGTGCCTCTACATGCATGGTTTTTGTCCATACTTGCGCTTATTTTACAATCGTTTTTAGAAACATATATGCCTTCTGATACTAAACAAACCCTTGGAGGCAAGAAAATAGCTCAAATATTTCGTAAATTACGTAGGAAATGGATGCAAAACAAACATTATGCTTACAACGCGTCTGATGTTCAGCTTACTCACCGCTTGGAGCGCTAGTGTGGCTCCATCTGTCAAACGGTAACAACTTTTACAACAGTGTGTGTTCTGTAGGCCTACTGTGTTTCGTGTGGTCGCCTGTTGCCACAAGTACGACCTTCATCTTTATATTATTCTAAGTGGGACAAGCAACTGCCAAATAGTGGGTGAAATATGTTAAAACATTATAATGAGCTGATTGCATTACATTTCACGAAAAACCAAATATTTGAATAATTTTCAAACAATCTGTCAGTGAACAAGGTGCTAACAAAATGATGTCATCACACGAAGGAAGCAAGAAAAATTAAGTGACTAACAACAAAAGTGAATGAAATACATACCAAACATAACGCTTTTGTAGGACACGAATAACTGCACTTAATAACCAATTCATCGTCAAAGCAGGTCTGTGTTGACGATTCACACGAATCTGGCATTGATACATGGAGAGCTGAACTGGCTGCTTCTGTCATAGGACTGTTTTACAAAAAAAATGGCTCTGAGCACTATGGGACTTAACAGCTGAGGTCATCAGTCTCCTAGAACTTAGGACTACTTAACCCTACCTAGCCTAAGGACATCATGCACATCCATGCCCGATGCAGGGTTCGAAGATGCGACCATAGCGTTCGCGCGGTTCCGGACTGAAGCGCCTAGAACCGCTCGGCCACACCGGACTGTTTTACAGCTTTAGATGGATTGTCGAATCTTTGTGGCAGTTCCCTCTTCTTCGTAAATTGAGGTGGCTTATGTGGGATGTCAAACAGCGTGGGTACTGCCTTCCACACGAGTTTATTATTGTCTGCGTTCATGAACTGGTTTTGTTCGAAATGTAGCGAACAAAACCTAATATTATCATACAGTTAAACTGGGTAATTTTTCATAAAACGAAACATTAAGCATTAATACACATGTAGTTTGCAAGTGAATCCTGACGATACAGTTTAGTAACATGATGGTATATAACTCTCAGGATCCTTAGGAAACCTAAAAAAGACAGCTGTGGTGTCTTCTTTCTGTTGTTGCTGCAATTTATTGCACTACAAACGCTACCGCTTGGAAAAACCTTTGTAGAAATCAGAATAAACAACCACTATTCGCTTTCACGATCGCGCCGAACTCACTGTTTAAGGTACTGCCCGCTTGGGGCGCTGCTGGCGCGGTAGGCAACAAAATCGAGGCAAAGTGTCGCGACTGTTATGTTAGACTGGTTCTACTCAGGCGCGTATCCTCTTCGTCCAAAGTAGTTCAACAGGCACGAACGTCTTTCACCCGGGCTCCGAAGACATGGAAATCGCGAGGGAAGAGGTCAGGAATGTATGTAGGAAGTGTGGGTCCGCCCACGTGTTGCCACGACTATGCTGCAGAAGTTTCACTGGGAAGCCCTTACACATCCTCCACGCAGGCCCGATCTCTCCCTGCGACTCCCATATTTTTGGAGCACTTGTAACGTATACGCAACCAATATGTAGTGTATATATAACGTGTTGTTGTTGTTGTCTTCAGTCCTGAGACTGGTTTGATGCAGCTCTCCATGCTACTCTATCCTGTGCAAGCTTCTTCATCTCCCAGTGCCTACTGCAGCCTACATCCTTCTGAATCTGCTTGGTGTATTCATCTCTTGGTCTCCCTCTACGATTTTTACCCTCTACGCTGCCCTCCAATACTAAATTGATGCCTCAGAACATGTCCTACCAACCGATCCCTTCTTCTAGTCAAGTTGTGCCACAAACTTCCCTTCTCCCCAATCCTATTCAACACCTCCTCATTAGTTATGTGATCTACCCATCTAATCTTCAGCATTCTTCTGTAGCACCACATTTCCAATACTTCTATTCTCTTCTTGTCCAACCTATTTATCATCCATGTTTCACTTCCATACATGGCTACACTCCATACAAATACTTTCAGGAACGACTTCCTGACACTTAAATCTATGCTCGATGTTAACAAATTTCTCTTCTTCAGAGACGCTTTCCTTCCAATTGCCAGTCTACATTTTATATCCTCTCTACTTCGACCATCATCAGTTATTTTGCTCCCCAAATAGCAAAACTCCTTTACTACTTCAAGTGTCTCATTTCCTAATCTAATACCCTCAGCATCACCAGACTTAATTCGACTACATTCCATTATCCTCGTTTTGCTTTTGTTGATGTTCATCTTATATTCTCCTTTCAAGACACTATCCGTAGCTACAACAAATATGTAACGTAGCTACAACCAATATTGCCCATGTTCGTCTGTGAAAATGGACTCGATAAGTAACCTGAGCTACCAGTAAACGGAATCTGACCTGCATAACACTGTGCGTGTTGTATGAGTGTCAGTTACACTGTCCTTTAAGCCCTCAACAGACCGTATCATGAAAAATTTAAAACTAACATTTGGATAAGCTAGCTGACTGCGTTTTTGAACAAGAATTGACAAGTGATACAGAATCTGACTTGTGCAATGGAATTTACTGGATTTGAGTTCACAACATGTTGTGGTGCGTCAGAGCCTCTGTTTTCGCCATACGTTTTGCGCTCACCTCTTTAGATAACTGCCTTTTTCGATGTGGTTTACAGCAATTCGCAGCAGCATGCAGCAGCAGCAGCGGCTAAAGCTTGTTGTTAATAACAATGAATTTCATAAAAAAGGAGTTTGTTTGAGTTCTGTTAACTAATAAATAACTTGTGAGAAGGGATTTCATAAATTAAATCTATTTTAAAGCTTCAGAAATCGCCAATTACTATTATTAATAATGGCAAAATGCCTCACAATGACTGTAAAAGTATCAATAATGGGTGAATGTCACATTAACAAATTATTTCAGTTTCAAAGTTACGTTAACATTTAACATCCACAGCATTATTTGGAGGATAAGGAGGCATCTTTAACTGACAAGCAAAACATGGAATTGTTACAAACTCGGACTAACAATCACGAGCCTAGCCCTGCAATTGGTTTTGCGCTATGCTTGCGAAGTTTACTTTAAATTTCATCTTCAAGCGTAGCTAAGCCATCCAAATCTCTCCTGGCTATATAAATGAAACCAGGCCTTGAGTGTGGTAAGATCTGCCATCAACGACGTGAGGGCAGCGTGACACGTCTTCTGTCTTCGAGCTCTCGACCGACACTACCACTTAGACTTGGCCACTGTTTCTATGTTTCGATACAGTGTATCGATACGTGGAACTGTTTCAGTGTTTCGGAACGGCTGTGGTTCACTGTTTCGAAACAGTGGTGTTTCATTCCGCCCCTGTCTCGGATAACCGGACCAGATTAGATCTCGAGCCAGACACAGAAACTGTATCGTTGTTTCAAAATAAGGCTGTTTCAGTCCACCTGTGCTTGGAATGGACTAATTGTATCGAAACAGTGATGTTTCATTCCGCTCTGTGCCGGACGAGATTCGGGCTCGGCACAGGTACTGAAACACAACATACCACTTCATGGAACACTTTCAAGAGTGTCGAAATCTTTTTGACAAGCAATAGTATGAAGCTTAAGACATCCGAAAATAAAGCTTCGTTTCTAGCTAACTGCCCTATTCCGAAATGGCGTAACATCTGATTTATAAACACTAACCAAACAATAAAACAATGCATACTATTGACATTCGAAGTAATAAATATGTGAAAATCATTCAGTTAAATTACACTTTTTTGATAACATACACTTCTCTGTTCATGTACAGTAACCATATTAAGAAACGCAAGTAAGCCTACAATATTTTGAATAAAATAGGCGTAGAGTGGCAGTTATTAGACATATAAATAAATTTGATGTAGGTATAATTGCAAGCAATCTGTTTGTCATGTCACTGATAGTGTAATGGTGAACAGGAGGGGCTGGGAAGCATGGTGAATTTATAGTAACGGTTCGAAACACCTTGAAAGACAAAATTTTTTTCTGTTATATTTTGTTGTTTATTCGAATTATTTGGCGTTATTTGTGAGTCTATAGTCACTGTGCCTATTATCCACAATGATTCCCTTTGTGTGCATGGAAATTAGCAGGATGGGTATATTACCCATACTAACGAAATGTGGGAATTCCAGTAGCATATTCGTTGTTTCTGCAGTTTACTCCCACCTCCAGTTCCGTTCGTGGTGGTTCTTCTGTCTTCAGCTGTGGCTGTCCTCAGCCAATTGAAAAGTATGAAAGTCACACGACACGAAAGCAGAGCATTTGCTGCAGGAAATACGAAACTGCCAAGACACCTAAGTGATAGTTTCATACTTTCTGCGACATGATTAGCGCTCTCGCACCTCATTTGTGTTTATATGGACATACTTATACAGTAGACGTTCAAGATGATAAAATGTGTGGATTTATTGGATTACAAAACACAAACTGTTTCACTGTTTCGAAACAGCTTATCGAAACATTACATTGTACTGTTTCATTTGTTTCGAAACAGTTACGTGTTTCAGTTTGCCCATCTCTACTACCACTTCCACTCTCGCAAACCGTCCTCGTCTCACAACAACGCTCAGAATCGCGCTCGCATGTTTCGCCCTCATGTTGTTACTATCGATATCTGAGTGCTTACACAAAGCAAAGAATAGCGTTAGGTTGGCTATATTGTTTTACACAATCCAAAGAATAGCATTAAGTTGGCTATATTGTTTTCAATGGAGGGTTCCGACACACTCCTTACATCCTGAAGAAAGATGTTTGTAGCCATCGATTTCCTTCGGTACGATCATGGTTGCCCAGGCAGTCGCAAACGTTTTGCCATGAAGGCACTGACTGGCTTGTCTGAAGTGTGTTAGAATATTAACAGCTATGGCGACGCCTTTTGAAATACGTAATAAAGAGCTTACTTACTTTTCCCCATCTGTACTGTTTTCGTTTGACTGTCCATCATAGTAATTTATTCTGCCTTCACTGCTTATTTGATATAAAAGGTTAATTTTCCTTTTAATCACCCGTGCATCGCTGTAGTGTTCAAATTAGAAAGCAAACAGAGAGCTTAAATATTAACTTACGCAATGAAAAATACATTCACGTATGAGCATAGTGCTGGTCTTATTTGTCACCTCCCTATGGACCCGCGATTGCAGATACTGCTGCAAGCACCTACAGTACTGAAAAACAATTTAGACTTCTCAAAGTGAAGAAGGCACTAGGTCATGATGTAATTCCTATTCGATTTAATACTTAATACGCTGCTCCCCTTTCCTAGGTCATACTCATCGAGAATCTTCGGCACCGAAGCTATTTCCGAAAAGAGAGCGAGCAAATACTCCCGAAAACTGTTCAGGTCACTGCTGTTTCCAAAATGGATAAAAGGACGTATGCACAGAATTACAAACTAACATCTCCAACATCCGTTACTTGCACTATACTAGGACTTATAAGCTCAAAAACTATGGCATTTCTGTAAAAAAAGAATATTCTCTTAGAGAATAAGGACGCATTTTCATCGAAGTGAACACAAAAGCAAATCACTAATACCGCGACGAAGTGCTCTCCGCTAAAAAACAGTGTCTTCCAGTGTACATTATCTTTCAGAAGTACCCAGACAGTATTATGTAATACAGAACTGATCACTAGATGTTATTAGAGGCGCACCCGCAAGCGTACAAGGAGGCGGGGTGTTTTACGTTACCAGTAGAGAAGCTGTAGCAAAGCGTACAAGGAGGCGGGGCGTTTTGCGTTGACACTAGAGAAGCTGTAGCAAAGCGTACAAGGAGGCGGGGCGTATTGCGTTACCAGTAGAGAAGCCGTAGCAAAGCGTGCAAGGAGGTGGGGCGTATTGTGTTACCAGTAGAGAAGTTGTAGCAAAGCGTACAAGGAGGTGGGGCGTTTTGCGTTGCCAGTGGAGAAGCTGTAGCAAAGCGTACAAGGAGGTGGGGCGTATTGCGTTACCAGTAGAGAAGCTGTAGAAAAGCGTACAAGGAGGTGGGGCGTATTGTGTTGTCAGTAGAGAAGCTGTAGCAAAGTGTACAAGGAGGCGGGGCGTATTCCATTGCCAGTAGAGAAGCTGTAGCAAAACGTACAAAGAGGTGAGGCGTTTTGCG
The DNA here is from genome assembly GCF_021461385.2 of Schistocerca piceifrons. Classification (NCBI taxonomy): domain Eukaryota; kingdom Metazoa; phylum Arthropoda; class Insecta; order Orthoptera; family Acrididae; genus Schistocerca; species Schistocerca piceifrons. The sequence continues at coordinate 496,196,632 of NC_060143.1, read as the reverse complement.
TTGCCAGTAGAGAAGCTCTAACAAAGCGTACAAGGTGGTGGGGCGTATTGCATTACCAGTAAAGAAGCTGTAGCAAAGTGTACAAGGAGGCGGGACGTTTTGCATTGCCAGTAGTGAAGCTGTAGCAAAGCGTACAAGGAGGCGGGGCGTATTGCGTTGCCAGTAGAGAAGCTGTAGCAGCACAATTGGATGGTCAGCAGAGCTCAGAGTCTTGACATGTGGACTACTCACTGGATGGCATCTGTATAACAGATCCATCAGGGACATTTCATTCATTCCAAAGCTGCCCAAAACGACCGTTGGTGATGCGACTGCGACGTGTAAATGGGAAGCAGCAACCATGGCTAAACCAAGAGCAGGCAGACGTCATGTACTGACAGGCAGGGACACTCGAGCATTGCGGAGGGTGGCTGTAGAAGAACCGTGTGAAATCAGCGGAAGAAATCACTCGTGAGTTCCTAAGTGCTGCCATCAGTTTGACTAACACAATGGCTGTTTTCAGGGAATTAGAAAGAAAGGGGTACAGTGATCGATCAGCTCCCCATAAGCTACAGTGATCGAGCAGCCCCTCATAAACCACATTTTGCCGTATTCACAGATAGGCTACGCTCGACCTGATGTGAAAAGTGGCGCCACTAAACTGTGGATAACTGGAAACAAGTCATTTGGAGGGACGAATCACGCTAAAACCTGTGACAATCCGAAGTAACGGTTTGGGTTTAGCAAATGTCTGGAAGACTTCACCTGTCGTCATGTGCAGTACCAACAATAAAGTACAGAGGAGGTGATATTACGTCATGGTGTTGTTTTTTGTGGTTGGAGTACGGGCCCCTTAGTGCGTTAGGAAAACGCTAAAAGCGGATGGTTATGAACATACTTTGTACAATACTGTGTACAATAGAGTAAGAGTTCGGAGATGATGCATGAGAATGCACCTTCTCATAAAGCAGCACCTGTGAGGCAATTGTTTCTGAACAGTAACTTTCCTGAAATGAACTGATCTGCCATGAGTCCCAACATGAAAGCTATGGAAGACCCTTGGGGTGGGTTAGAACGTCGACTTCGCTCCAGATATCAGCATCCAACTTCATTATCTCCTCTGGTTTCGGATCGTGACAAGACTGGACTGCGATTTCCCCACAGAAAGTCATCTCACGGAAGGAGTTCCCAGCAGAGTTCGAGACGTAATAAAGTCGAGGGATTAGACACACCCTTTTTTCAATTTCCACTAATAGGCGTCCAGCTGCTTTTGATCAGAAGTAGTACACTTATGCTCATAAATTAAGGTTAATTGCAGAATGTGGTGCCACACAGCGTGGCACTACACAAAACTGGCGCTAATAGCATAGGCACATAGGGAATACACACGACACAGATCTGTAAGTCTATGGTATTGGTGATAAGTTGAGAAAACCGTCCCGAAACATATGTGCTACAAAACGCCACTGTTTCCTGCGCATATACCCCGACATCAATATGGGATATGATCACCATGCACACGTTCACAGGCCGCACAACGGGTTGGCAGACTCTGGATCAGGTGGACGAGCAGCTGCTGGGGTACAGCCTCCCAATCTTGCACCAGTGCCTGTCGGAGCTCCTGAAGTGCCGTGGGGGTTTTAAGACGTGCAGCGATACGTCGACCGAGAGCATCCCACACGTTCTCGATGGAGTTTAGGTCTGGCGAACTGGCAGACCACTCCATTCGCCGGATATCTTCTGCTTCAAGGTACTCTTCTACGATGGCAGCTCGGTGGGGCCGTGCGTTATCATCCATCAGGAGGAAGGTGGGACCCACTGCACCCCAGAAAAGTCGGAAATACTGGTGCAAAATGACGTCCCGCTACACCTGACCTGTTCACTTCCTCTGTCAAAGACATGCAGGGGTGTACGAGCACCAATCATAATCCCACCCCACACCATCAAACCACGACCTCCATACAGGTCCCTTTCAAGAACATTAAGGAGTTGGTAGAAGGTTCTTGGTTCAGGCCAGATGAAAACCCGGCGAGAATCACTGTTCAGACTATACCTGACTCGTCCGTGAGTATAACCTGGGACCACTGTTCCTCATGTCCGCAGCTCGTGGTCGTGCGGTAGCGTTCTCGCTTCCCGCGCCCGGGTTCCCAGGTTCGATTCCCGGCGGGGTCAGGGATTTTCCCTGCCTCGTGATGACTGGGTGTTGTGTGTTGTCCTTAGGTAAGTTAGGTTTAAGTAGTTCTAAGTTCTAGGGGACTGATGACCTCAGAAGTTAAGTCCCATAGTGCTCAGAGCCATTTGAGCCATTTGAACCACTGTTCCAATGACCATGTACTTGATACCAGGCTTTACGGGCACTCCTGCGACCAGGGGTCAGTGGAATGCACCTTGCAGGTCTCCAAGCGAATAAACCATGTCTGTTCAGTCGTCTGTAGACTGTGAGTCTGGAGACAAGTGTTCCAGAGGCTGCGGTAAGGTCCCGAGCACGGCTACCAAAAAAATTGTTCAAATGGCTCTGAGCACTATGGGACTTAACATCTGAGGTCATCAGTCCCCTAGAACTCAGAAATACTTAAAGCTAACTAACCTAAGGACATCACACACATCCATGCCCGAGGCAGGATTCGAACCTGCGACCGTAGTAGTCGTGCGGCTCCGGACTGAAGTGCCTGGAACCGCTCAGCCACCGCGGCCGGCGCAAGACTACCTGCAGTACTCTGTGGCCGTCTGCGGGCACTGATGGTGAGATACCGGTCTTCTTGTGGTGTTGTACACTATAGACGTCCTGTACTTTAGCGCCTGGACACGTTTCCTGTCTGCTGGAATCGTTGCCATAATCCTGAGACCACACTTTGTGGCACACGGAGGGCCCGTGCTACGACCTGTTGTATTTGACCAGCCACCAGTCGCCCTAGTATTCTACCCCTCATAAAGTCACCAATATGTGTTCTTTGAGCCATTTTCAACACACAGTCACTATTAGCATCTCTGTAAACGTATGCACACTTACTCGCTGCACCGTACTCTGACATGCACCAACACACCTCTGTGTATGTGGACCGCTGTCAGCGTCACCGTGCGACGACCGCAGGTCAAATGCACCGCATGGTCATACCCCGAGGTGATTTCAACCCGCAAACAACCCACCACAGCGTTATTTCACCATGTATCAGCATTATTTTTAATTTATGAGCAAAAGTGTATATATGAAAATGTAGGTAAGCTAAACTAGGACCCCTTCTTAGTAGTATATGTGAAGATGTAGGTTGGGCGCTGATGACCACGCTGTTTAGCGCCCGTAAACCTCAAACACACACACACACACACACAAGACGTAGGTAGGCTAAATTAAGACCCCTTCGTAGTCGATTGGCTTTGACATTAGCAACAGAACCTCCTACGTTCTGCAAAATACTAGGCCCTCTCTGTACCTCGTTACTATTCTCATCTGAGCAGCGCTAGTACCTTTTAAGCCATTCTGGGCGTGTCGCCAATGGCGAAGCGTGCCCCGAAGGCTAAACAGGAAGACAGGGATAGATCTGTAATTGCAATCCGGGCACGCTCAAGGTCCAACGCCGTCATTGATTTCGTGAAGACGTGAACGACTTGTGACCAAACTCCCGCCGCGCGGGATTAGCCGAGCGGTCTTAAGGCGCTGCAGTCATGGACTGTGCGGCTGGTCCTGGCGGAGGTTCGAGTCCTCCCACGGGCATGGGTGTGTGTGTTTGTCCTTAGGATAATTTAGGTTAAGTAGTGTGTAAGCTTTGGGATTGATGACCTTAGCAGTTAAGTCCCATAAGATTTCACACACATCTGAACATTTTTTGAACCAAACCCCGTACACTTAGTTAAGCATCCAGTACTATCAGGCATAGTAAACACGAAATCGTTCTACCATTGGAAACGTCTGTGGTATGGTTCTCAGCGCATAACCTCTCGTGAATAACTGGATAAGGCGTAGTGTGTTTCTTGCGGCGCTAGAAACTTTGCGTCTAGAACTTGAATCACGAACAAAGGGGAAAACTCTCAAACAGTTTTGTCTCCTCCATTCCCGAATACTTGTTTATATTGTTGTCTAAAGGAAAAGCCTAAGAAGTTTCGGTACTACGTTAAGTCAGTGAGCAATCAAATCCATCCATCCAGTCGGTCATCACACTGGAACTGACGACCGAAATACTAAATTCGATTTTCCGAATTTGTTTCATCGAGGTACTGCATATCCTCCTTCGAGTAGTTGCACGACCACCAAAATGTCAGATGTGATAGGTGACTGCGAAAAAGAAAAATCTAATACAATTGTTTAGCAGGAAAAATGCGACTTACCTGATCCTACGTAGAGAATGCGGAAAAACTCGCTCCTCCTAGTATTGAGCGACGCTGGAGGTACGAAGTGTTCCCAGTAGTTGTAAACATGCACAAATCATTTCCGTTTTCATGCGCTGTTGAACAGATGCACAAAACTGGCACTGACGTCACTCTGTTGTTGAATTTGTCAACATTTTTTATGTTCGCTAATTATGATCTTTCTGGAGAGCGAAAATCTCCTCTGTAGGAATCAACATGGATTCCGTAGATAATAATCGTGTAAAACCAAGTTCGCTATGTTAGTCCACAAAACACAGAGGCAGTAGATACTGGCGCTGTGTTGCCCGACTTTCTCAAGGCCTAATAAACGAAATACGAACATACAGAGTATTACAGTAGATTCTTGATTAGACTCTAGAGATCGTAGCAAATTCTTAACGGAGAGAAATCTTCAGACGTAAATATAACTTCGGACGTATCCCAATGGAGAGTTTTAGAACCATCACTGTTAACAGCATATAGTGAAGCACCAAAGAAATTAATATGGGCACGCGCATTCATATACAGATACATGTAAACAGGCAGACAACGGCACTGCCGTCGGCAACGTCTTTGTAAGACAACAAGTGTCTGGCGCCGTTGTTAGATCCATTACTACTGCTACAATGGCAGGTTATCAAGATTTAAGTGAGTTTGAACGTGGTGTTACAATCGGTGCACGAGCGATGGGGCACAGCGTCTCCGAGGTACCGATGAAGTGGGCATTTCCCCGTATGATCATTTCACGAGTGTACCGTGAATATCAGGAATCCGGTAAAACATCAGATCTTCGACATCACTGCAGCCGGAAAAAGATACTGCAAAAACGTGACCAACGACTACTGAAGAGACTTGTTCAACGTAACAGAAGTGCAACCTTTCCGCAAATTGCTGCAGATTTCAATGCTGGGCCATCAACAGGTGCGACAAATTCAACGAAACATCATTGATATGGGCTTTCGGAGCCGAAGACTCACTCGTGTGCCCTTCATGACAACACGACGCAAAGCTTTACGCCTTGCCTGGGCCCGTCAACACCGACACTGGACTCCGAGGTACCGGTGAAGTGGGCATTTTCCTGTATGATCATTTCACGAGTGTACCGTGAATATCAGGAATCCGGTAAAACATCAGATCTTCGACATCACTGCAGCCGGAAAAAGATACTGCAAAAACGTGACCAACGACTACTGAAGAGACTTGTTCAACGTAACAGAAGTGTAACCTTTCCGCAAATTGCTGCAGATTTCAATGCTGGGCCATCAACAGGTGCGACAAATTCAACGAAACATCATTGATATGGGCTTTCGGAGCCGAAGACTCACTCGTGTGCCCTTCATGACAACACGACGCAAAGCTTTACGCCTTGCCTGGGCCCGTCAACACCGACACTGGACTGTTGACGAATAGAAACATGTTGCCTGGCCGGACGAGTCTCGTTTCAAATTGTATCGAGCGGATGGACGTGCACGGCTATGGAGACAACCTCATGAATCCATGGACCCTGCATGTCATCAGGGGACTGTTCAAGCTGATGGAGGCTCTGTAATGGTGAAGGACGTGTGCAATTGGAGTGGTATGGGACCCTTGATACGTCTACATACGGCTCTGACAGGTGACACGTACATAAGTATCCTGTTTGATCACCTGCATCCATTCGTGTCCATTGTGCATTCCGACGTACTTGGGCAATTCTAGCAGGACAATGCGACACCTGAAACGTCCAGAATTGCTACAGAGAGGCTCCAGGAACACTTTTCTGACAGGTGACTTTAACACTTCCGCTAGCCAGCAAACTCCCTAGACATGAACATTATTGAGCATATCTGAGATGCCTTGCAACGTGCTGTTCAGAAGAGCCTCTTGCTCATAAGGATTTACGGACAGCCCTGCAGGATTCATGGTTTCAATTCCCTCCAGCACTACTTCAGACATTAGTCGAGTCCATGTCACGTCGTGTTGCGTACTTCTACGTGGTCGCGGGGGTCCTCTAACATGTTAGGCAGGTGTACCAGTTTATATATACATACAATGAACCGAAAGGACCAAGTACTGAGTCCTATGGGACGTCTTTTGTTGTAGACAAGTAGATATTTATTGTTAGTAACTGTTCTCTGTTGCTTAGGTACGACTCAAAAACTGAAGAACGTTCTCTCCATCTCCGTAGTACTGGAGCTTCTTGATAAGTATTCTGTGGGAGATGGTATCAACAGAATTATATATTTGTGTGATAATGATCTCAGCTCCTTTGATGGTGGAAAGATACCTTAAACCGTGTTGTAAGGAACTGCGTAGGTTATTTCGTTTAAAATGCTGCTTCGTCTGTTTGTGCATACAATAGTCTATTTTGTTTTATATTGGTACAAATGAGATGAGTTTATTGGGAAATGTTTTACCACTTTCATTTTTGTTTTCGATATGTATTGAAAACGAAAATGAACTGTATTTTTAGTGAAGTATCGGAAAATTTTGATTTTCAGGTATTCGTGAAAACGCCTTTGAAACTATCAAACAGTCGTACAAAGAAATATCCGTGAGGTAGAAATGTGTAAGTACAGTATGCAAATTTGAAACATGATCGCGAAGAGTTTCTGCACGCTGGGTGCAGCAGCTTCGCGTGTCCACAACGCGATTTTCTAAACGTCTCTATGGCAACACCTCTTAATAGCTCTATAAACGGTCATTGTTTTCGGATACAACTGTTTGCGCTTCGCAGTTTAAAACTGTCAAAATCACTATCAGGTGTCAGAGATATCCTTCAGTCGCCTCAAGTTTAGGAGTGTCTTAGTAATAAAGAATAAATGTATTAAAACTTCATGCATGACGCGGCATTTTTTCATGTATCTCACTGTTTATAGTCATATCTCTTGAACATGTGTCATACAATACGTGTAGAGAAAGATTCAGTAGCATATGTGGATACTGCCAGTGAAATATATTGAGAAAAGTGTTAGTAGCAAAGAAGTAACAAATTTAAACGTCATGCATGCTGCGGCAGTTTTTTACGCATTTCGGTATTTGACGTTATATCTCTTGAGCCGTGATAGGTAGGTCCCCACAGCAATGGTCGCCTGACAGTAAGTGATATGTGTACCGAGAATGGAGGAGATGTGGAACATACATTCACACACACACACACACACACACACACACACACACACAGAGACACACACGCACACATACATACATACATACATGAATTTTTATAATAGGTGTGGATCACCTAGTGGATAATGCCAGTATCACTATGAGTCTATTTGCTTTTGAATAAGAAGCAGCTGTAACGCTGGAAAATCGTACCGAAAGGCAGAAAGGTGTGCAGAAGATCGACCCGTGTTCCTGGGATTGGCTGTTGATCCTTAATATAAAAAAATGTGAAACAGTGCACGTAACAGATGCGATAAGTCGTTGTCGTCGTATTAAACGATAGCGAACAATCACCGAAACAGTTGCACCCACTAAATAGACACGGTCGTTTCGGAGAGCTGTAGGTAACAGGCGATCATGTGATCTTCCGTCGCCGACGCCAAGTCACGGCGGTGAAGGGTTGTATACGTGCCGGTCGGTCGTATGGAATGACAATGGCAGAAAGGTGCTATCGTGTTGGGCGTCAGCAAAGACACACCGCGATTTGCTGGTGTGTCGTCGTGGACTGTCCTACGTGGCTGCAGGGACTGGTTTATCATTCACAGGCATGTGATGCGACGTAAGAATTGTGGCCCTAGAAGTATCCTAACTGATAGCGGAGACGTGAGTCACACCTCGTCAATGAATATGCGCTTCAAACACGACAAGAGTTGCTGCCGTCAGTGAATGCGGGATAATTTCAATTACGACTTCCCCTCCCCCTCCTAGATCCGAGCGGTCGCGAAATTAAAACCACCTCGAAAATCCGATGAACCGTTGCGCAGATGTTTTACGCAGTGTACGAGCGTCGACAGCGTCGCGGCGCACTCTTGCAATTATTGTTGATGTGGTCTTCAGTCAAGAGACTGGTTTGATGCAGCTCTCCATGCTACTCTATCCAGTGCAAGTTTCTTCTTCTCCCAGTACCTACTGCAGCCTACATCCTTCTGAATCTGTTTAGTGTATTCATCTCATGGTCTCTCTTTACGAGTTTTACCTTCCACGCTGCCCTCCAATACTAAATTGGTGATCCCTTGATGCCTCAGAATATGTCCTACAAACCGATCGCTTCTTCTAGTCAAGTTGTGCCACAAATTTCTCTTCCCCCCAATTCTATTCAATACCTCCTCATTAGTTATGTGATCTACCCATCTAATCTTCAGCAATCTTCTCTAGCACCACATTTCGAAAGCTTCTATTCTCTTCTTGTCTAAACTATTTATCGTCCATGTTTCACTTCTATACGTGGCCACACGCCACACAAATACCTCCAGAAACGTTTTTCTGACACTTAAATCTATACTCGATGTTAAGAAATTTCTCTTCTTCAGAAACGCTTTCCTTGCCATTGTCAGTCTACATTTTATATCCTCCCTACTTCGACCATCATGAGTTATTTTGTTCCCCAAATAGCAAAACTCCTTTACTACTTTAAGTGTCTCATTTCCTAATCTAATTCCCTCAGCATCGCCCGACTTAATTCGACTACATTCCATTATCCTCGTCTTGCTTTTGTTGATGTTCATCTTATATCGTCCGTTCGAGACACTGTCCATTCCGTTCAGCTGCTTGTCCAGATCCTTTGCTGTCTCTGACAGAATTACAATGTCATCGGCGAATTTGAAAGAGAGTATTCCAGTCAACATTGCCACAATCTTTCTCTTAGTCTACAAATACTAGAAACGTGTGTTTGCCTTTCCTTAATCTATTTTCTAAGATAAGTCGAAGGGTCAGTATTGCCTCACGTGTTCCAACATTTCTACGGAATCCAAACTGGTCTTCCCCGAGGTCGGCTTCTACCAGTTTTTCAATTCGTCTGTAAAGAATTCGTGTTAGTATTTTGCAGCGGTGGTTTATTAAACTGATAGTTCGGTAATTTTCACATCTGTCAACACCTGCTTTCTTTGGGATTGGAATTATTAAATTCTTCTTGAAGTCTGAGGGTATTTCCCCTGTCTCATACATCTTGCTCACCAGATGGTAGAGTTTTGTCAGGGCTGGCTCTCCTAAGTTCTAATGGAATGTTGTCTAATCCCGGGGCCTTGTTTCGACTTTGGTCTTTCAGTGGTCTGTCAGACTCTTCATGCTGTATCGTATCTCTCATTTCATCTTCATCTACATCCTCTTCCCTTTCCATAATACTGTCCTCAAGAACATCGCCCTTGTATAGACCCTCTGTATACTCCTTCCACCTTTCTGCTTTCCCTTCTTTGCTTAGAACTGGGTTTCCATCTGAGCTCTGGATATTCATGCAAGTGGTTCTCTTTTCTACAAAGATCTCTTTAATTTTCCTGTTGGCAGTATCTGCCTTACCCCTAGTGATTTACGCCTCTACATCCTTACATTTGTCCTCTAGCCATCCCTACTTAGCCATTTTGCACTTCCTGTCGATCTCATTTTTGAGATCTTTGTATTGCTTTATGCCTGCTTCATTTACTGCATTTTTATATTTCCTCCTTTCATCAATTAAATTCAATATTTCTTCTGTTACCCAAGGATTTCTACTAGCCCTCGTCTTTTTACCTACATGATCCTCTGCTGCCTTCACTATTTCATCTCTCAAAGCTAGCCATTCTTCTTCTACTGTATTTCCTTCCCCTGCTCTTGTCAATCGTTCCCTAATACTCTCCCTGAAGCTCTCTACAACCTCTGGTTCTTCCAGTTTATCCAGGTCCCATCTCCTAAAATTCCCACCTTTTTGCAGTTTCTCCAGTTTTAATCTACAGTTCATAACCAATAGATTGTGGTTAGAGTCCACATCTGCCCCTGGAAATGTCTTAAAATTTAAAAACTGGTTCCTGAATTTCTGTCTTACCATTACATAATCTATCTGAGACCTTCCAGTATCTCCAGGCTTCTTCCATGTATGCAACCTTCTTTTATGATTCTTGAACCAAGTGTTGGCTATGATTAAGTTATGCTCTGTGGAAAATTTTACCAGGCGGCTTCCTCTTTCATTGCTTACTCCCATTCCATATTCACCTACTACTTTTCATTCTGTTCCTTTTCCTACTGTCGAATTCCAGTCACCCATGACTATTAAATTTTCGTCTCCTTTCACTATCTGAATAATTTCTTTTATCTCATCATACATGTCATCAATCTCTTCGTCATCTCGTGATGACTGGGTGTCGTGTGATGTCCTTAGGTTAGTTACGTTTAAGTAGTTCTAAGTTCTAGGGGACTGATGACCATAGATGTTAAGTCCCATAGTGCTCAGAGCCATTTGAGCCTCTTCGTCATCTACGGATCTAGTTGGCATATAAACTTGTACTACTGTGGTAGGCGTGGGCTTCGTATCTATCTTGGCCACAATAATGCGTTCACTGTGCTGTTTGTAGTAGCTTACTAACATTCCTATTTTTTATTCATTATTAATCCTACTCCTGCATTACCCCTATTTGATTTTGTATTTATAACCCTGTATTCACCTGACCAGAAGTCTTGTTCCTCCTGCCACCGAACTTCACTGATTCCCACTATATCCAACTTTAACCTATCCATTTCCCTTTTTAAATTTTCTAACCTGCCTGCCCGATTAACGCTCCGATCCGTAGAACGCCAGTTTTCTTTCTCATGATAACGACGTCCTCTTGAGTAGTCCCCGCCCGGAGATCCGAATGGGGGACTATTTTACCTCCGGAATATTTTACCCAAGAGGACGCCATCATCATTTAATCATACAGTAAAGCTGCATGCCCTCGGTAAAAATTACGGCTGTAGTTTCCCCTTGCTTTCAGCCATTCGCAGTACCAGCACAGCAAGGCCGTTTTTGTTAGTGTTACAAAGCCAGATCAGTCAATCATCCAGACTGTTGCCCCTGCAACTACTGAAAAGGCTGCTGCCCCTCTTCAGGAACTACATGTTTGTCTGGCCTCTCCACAGATACCCCTCCGTTGTGGTTTCACCTACGGTACGGCTGTATGTAGGTTCGCTGAGGCGCGCAAGCCTACCCACCAACGGCAAGGTCCATGGTTCAGGGGGGGGGGGGGGCACTCGTACAGGTATCACAAGAAAGACAAACCGTGGCCCGAACGCCACAGCGTGTTTCACTGCAGGTCTTATGAATACCAGCAGCCGTCTCCGGCGGGCAGCGAGCAGCTATTTCCGTTGAGTTTAATAATTATTGACTGATTGTTTAAATGCGTGCAAGTTCTCGAAAACACACGAAAATTAAGACCTTCTCAATTAAATATTGATTTCCCGTGGGTCCTGCACGGAGCCGAGCGTTCGCGAAGTGTGACGGACAAGCGGAGTTAGTGTGACGTCACAAGTTCGTTGCAAGGCCCGTATATCTCGTTGGCCCAGGCTAGCGTGAGTTGTAACTGCGCAGTGAGCACGTAAAGATGCCTACAACAATGGGATCTCCCGCCAAGTGTGAAGTGCGTGCTGTCATTCGATTTCTTCATGCTGAGGGGTACAATGCAAGTCGAAGTTCATCGACGAACGAGCAGTGTGTACGGTGAAACTTCAGTGAATGACAGCAGGGTGTGGCAGTGGTGGACAAACTTTGGAGCAGGACGTCGAGACGTTGACGATGCAGGCGGCGAGGAAAGGAAGCGGGTTGCACAAGCAGCGACATGGTCGGGAATGGAACACTGACCCCAAAATGTAGAATAAATTTATTTTATAAAACAGATCTGAAGATGGTCACTGCTGACCGAAACCGTTAATATGTGGACCTACAAGTTTGTGACCATAGACGTGAAATAAAATAATGTTAAGAAAGCAGGTGTAAATCAATGATCTCTTTCAGCGAGTGGATCAGACGATCCGAGAAAACAGTTCGCAATTACTGTGTTGACTGATTCCTTTCCCGAAATTTCATGCTCATCTCTCCATACCATATGAGCAGGAGACGTCAGTACCGCAAACTCTGTGCGAGATGGGCTCGCAAGATGCTGTGCAACCATCACAAAACACAGCGAATGGGCGAAAGCTCGACGTTTCTCCAGCGCTACCATCATAAGGGAGAAGTATTTTTTAATAAAAAGTAAACTTGTGACAGAGGACGAGACATAGGTCAATTTCGAAACTGAAGAAACAAATGAGCAATCTAAACAGTGTTTGTATTCTGATTTCCCGAGTAGAGCAAAGAAGTGCAACCTAAGCTTCTCCATAGGGAAGTGTATGGCTACTGTGTTCTGGGATCGGAAAGGGGTTTTGTTGGCGGAATTCATGGAATGTGGCGTGACCATCACTGAGACTTCATGCAGCGTGCCTCGTAGACTCTGCGCAGGGCAATCCAGAACAAGCGAATGGAATTCCCGTCATCAAGCATTGTCATTCTTCATGAAAATACTCGACCGCACCTTGCAGCTGCAACGGCGACGCAGCCGCAGCGCTTTCGATGAGAGGTGCTCAATCATCTACGGCAAAGTCTGAACGTGACTCCCTTTGATTTTCATCTCCTTGCTCACGTGAACCGTTGGCTAGGAGGACGGCATTTCGGCAAAGACAACGAGCTGCAACCAGTGTAGAGAACTGGCTGAAAGAAACAGGCGGTTGTCTTCTATGACGAGCGTATTGGAAAGTTCGTAACACGCTACAAAAAATGGTGGAGCGGCGACACTGTAGAGAAGTAGCTGGAAGGTGTAGTTAAATATTGCAAATAAAAGATTTTTTATTTTTACTATGGATCTAATTTCGTAGCCTATCGGTTACTGAAAATAAAAAAAAATATAAAATAGGCCTCGTTGTTTCCGAGGAAACAATGTGAAGGGCGCTGTACGCTGTACTCCATGGGCACTTCGAATTGGGTACGAGAAAAAGGCGAAAGTAACGCGAAGTAGCAGAAGTGGAAATAGAGAGAAACTTAACGTAAAAATTGACTGTGGAAATATGGTTCAAATGGCTCTGAGCACTATGGCACTTAACATTTATGGTCATCAGTCCCCTAGAACTTAGAACTACTTAAACCTAACTAACCTAAGGACATCACACAACACCCAGCCATCACGAGGCAGAGAAAATCCCTGACCCCGCCGGGAATCGAACCCGGGAACCCGGGCGTGGGAAGCGAGAACGCTACTGCACGACCACGAGATGCGGGCACGGTGGAAATAGGCAAAGTTGACGAATTCTGCTATCTTAGAAGCAAAATAACTCGTGACGGACTGAGCAAGGAGGAAGTAAGAAACAGACTAGCACTGCAAAGAGGACATTCCTAGTCGAGAGATGTCTGTTAGTATCAAACATAGGCCTTAAACCGAGGAAGAAATTTCTGTGCGTGTACGGTAGCGAATTATGGACGGTGGGAAAAGCGGAACAGAAGAGAATCGATGCATTTGAGATGTGGTGCTACAAAAGATTATTGAAAATCATGTGAACTTATAACGTAATTAGGCGACTCAATGCAGAATCGGAGAAGAAAGGAACGTATGGAAAACACTAGCAAAGAAAAAAATGCAAGCTGGTTTTACATGTGCTAAGGAGGTCAGTGAATAACCTCGGTAGTGCGAGACGGAACTGTAGAGGGTAGAATTTGTAGAGGAGGTCGTAGATTGGAATACATCCAGCAAATAATTGAGAACGTAGGGTGCAAGTGCTATTCTGAAATGGGAAGGTTGGGGAAGGAGAGGAATTCGTATGGGCCACATCAAACCAGTCTGAAGACTGAGGATTAAAAAAAAAAAAAAAAAAAGCTACATTGTAGCACTTCTTTCTGTGTACGTTCCAAGTTTCATCGAGCTACACTGAAGCGCCAGGGAAACAGGTATAGGTTTTTTTTTTTATTTTTGGTGATCAGTCTACTGACTGGTTTGATGCGGCCCGCCACGAATTCCTTTCCTGTGCTAACCTCTTCATCTCAGAGTAGCACTTGCAACCTACTTCCTCAATTATTTGCTTGACGTATTCCAATCTCTGTCTTCTTCTACAGATTTTGCCCTCTACAGCTCCCTCTAGTACCATGGAAGTCATACCCTCATGTCTTAGCAGATGTCCTATCATCCTGTCCCTTCTCCTTATCAGTGTTTTCCACATATCCCTTTCCTCTCCGATTCTGCGCAGAACTTCCTCATTCCTTACCTTATCAAACACCTAATTTTCAACATTCGTCTATAGCACCACATCTCAAATGCTTCGATTCTCTTTTGTTCCGGTTTTCCCACAGTCCATGTTTCACTACCATACAATGCTGTACTCCAGACGTACATCCTCAGAAATTTCTTCCTCAAATTAAGGCCAGTATTTGATATTAGTAGACTTCTCTTGGCCAGAAATGCCTTTTTTGCCATAGCGAGTCTGCTTTTGATGTCCTCCTTGCTCCGTCCGTCATTGGTTATTTTACTGCCTAGGTAGCAGAATTCCTTAACTTCATTGACTTCGTGACCATCAATCCTGATGTTAAGTTTCTCGCTGTTCTCATGTCTACTACTTCTCATTACCTTCGTCTTTCTCCGATTTACTCTCAAACCACACTGTGTACTCATTAGACTGTTCATTCCGTTCAGCAGATCATTTAATGCTTCTTCACTTTCACTCAGGATAGCAATGTCATCAGCGAATCGTATCATTGATATCCTTTCACCTTGTATTTTAATTCCACTCCTGAACCTTTCTTTTATTTCCATCATTGCTTCCTCGATGTACAGATTGAAGAGTAGGGGCGAAAGGCTACAGCCTTGTCTTACACCCTTCTTAATACGAGCACTTCGTTGTTAATCGTCCACTCTTATTATTCCCTCTTGGTTGTTGTACATATTGTATATGACCCGTCTCTCCCTATAGCTTACCCCTACTTTTTTCAGAATCTCGAACAGCTTGCACCATTTTATATTGTCGAACGCTTTTTCCAGGTCGACAAATCCTATGAAAGTGTCTTGATTTTTCTTTAGCGTTGCTTCCATTATTAGCCGTAACGTCAGAATTACCTCTCTCGTCCCTTTACTTTTCCTAAAGCCAAACTGATCGTCACCTAGCGCATTCTGAATTTTCTTTTCCATTCTTCTGTATATTATTCTTGTAAGCAGCTTCGATGCATGAGCTGTTAAGCTGATTGTGCGATAATTCTCGCACTTGTCAGCTCTTGCCGTCTTCGGAATTGTGTGGATGATGCTTTTCCGAAAGTCAGATGGTATATCGCCAGACTCATATATTCTACACACCAACGTGAATAGTCGTTTTGTTGCCACTTCCCTCAATGATTTTAGAAATTCTGATGGAATGTTATCTATCCCTTCTGCCTTATTTGACCGTAAGTCTTCCAAAGCTCTTTTAAATTCCGATTCTAATTCTGGATCCCCCATCTCTTCTAAATCGACTCCTGTTTCTTCTTCTATCACATCAGAAAAATCTTCACCCTCATAGAGGCTTTCAATGTATTCTTTCTACCTGTCTGCTCTCTCCTCTGCATTTAACAGTGGAATTCCCGTTGCACTCTTAATGCTACCACCGTTGCTTTTAATGTCACCAAAGGTTGTTTTGACTTTCCTGTATGCTGAGTCTGTCCTTCCGACAATCATATCTTTTTCGATGTCTTCACATTTTCCTGCAGCCATTTCGTCTTAGCTTCCCTGCACTTCCTATTTATTTCATTCCTCAGCGACTTGTATTTCTGTATTCCTGATTTTCCCGGAACATGTTTGTACTTCCTCCTTTCATCAATCAACTGAAGTATTTCTTCTGTTACCCATGGTTTCTTCGCAGCTACCTTCTTTGTACCCATGTTTTCCTTCCCAACTTCTGTGATGGCCCTTTTTAGAGATGTCCGTTCCTCTTCAACTGTACTGCCTACTGCGCTATTCCTTATTGCTGTATCTATAGCGTTAGAGCACTTCAAACGTATCTCGTCATTCCTTAGTACTTCCGTATCCCACTTCTTTGCGTATTGATTCTTCCTGACTAATGTCTTGAACTTCAGCTACTCTTCATCACTACTATATTGTGATATGACTCTATATCTGCTCCTGGGTACGCCTTACAATCCAGTATCTGATTTCGGTATCTCTGTCTGACCATGATGTAATCTAATTGAAATCTTCCCGTATCTCCCGGCCTTTTCCAGGTATACCTCCTCCTCTTGTGGTTCTTGAACAGGGTAATCGCTATTACTAGTTGAAACTTGTTACAGAACTCAATTAGTCTTTCTCCTCTTTCATTCCTTGTCCCAAGCCCATATTCTCCTGTAACCTTTTCTTCTACTCCTTCCCCTACAACTGCATTCCAGTCGCCCATGACTATTAGATTTTCGTGCCCCTTTACATACTGCATTACCCTTTCAATATCCTCATTCACTTTCACTGTCTTCAGCTTGCGACGTCGGCATGTATACCTGTATTATCGTTGTCGGTGTTGGTCTGCTGTCGATTCTGATTAGAACAACCCGGTCACTGAACTGTTCACAGTAACACAGCCTCTGCCCTACTTTCCTATTCATAATGAATTCTACACCTGTTATACCATTTTCTGCTGTTGTTAATATTACCCGATACTCATCTGCCCAGAAATCCTTGTCTTCCTTCCACTTCACTTCACTGACCCCTACTATATCTACATTGAGCCTTTGCATTTCCCTTTTCAGATTTTCTAGTTTCCCTACCACGTTCAAGCTTCTGACATTCCACACCCCGACTCGTAGAACATTATCCTTTCGTTGATTATTCAATCTTTTTCTCGTGGTAACCTCCCCCTTGGCAGTCCCCTCCCAGAGATCCGAATGGGGCACTATTCCGGAATCTTTTGCCAATGGAGAGATCATCATGACACTTCTTCAATTACAGGCCACATGTCCTGTGGATACACATTATGTGTCTTTAATGCAGTGGTTTCCATTGCCTTCTGCATCCTCATGTCGTTGATCATTGCTGATTCTTCCGCCTTTAGGGGCAATTTCCCACCCCTAGGGCAAGAGAGTGCCCTGAACCTCTATCCGCTCCTCCGCCCTCTTTGACAAGGCCGTTGGCAGAATGAGGCTGACTCCTTATGCCGGAAGTCTTCGGCCGCCAATGCTGATTATTTACCAAAATTTAGGCAGTGGCGGGGATCGAACCCGAGACCGAAGACGTTATGATTATGAATCAAAGACGCTACCCCCTTTTTTTTTAATCTCAATTTGTTCTATATTGTTCGTTGAATTTGTTCATGGCGGACGTCCGATGACGCCTGTTCAGGTTGATCGTTGATTCGTTCACTCAGTTTTTTTGTTGCAGAGGGTAGCTAAACCCTCTGACCGAACACGCTGAGCTACCGTGCCGGCGTCCCTAGACCACATAGCCAACTATGTATGTGTATTCAAATACAGAGATATGTAAACAGGCAGAATAGGTGCTGCGGTAGGTAACGCCTATACAGGGTGTTACAAAAAGGTACGGCCAAACTTTCAGGAAACATTCCTCACACACAAAGAAAGAAAATATGTTATGTGGACATGTGTCCGGAAACGCTTACTTTCCATGTTAGAGCTCTTTTTAGTTTCGTCCACCTACGCTCAATGGAGCACGTTATCATGATTTCATACGGGATACTCTACCTGTGCTGTTAGAACATGTTCCTTTACAAGTACGACACAACATGTGGTTCATGCGCGATGGAGCTCCTGCACATTTCAGTCGAAGTGTTCGTACGCTTCTCAACAGCAGATTCGGTGACCGATGGATTGGTAGAGGCGGATCAATTCCGTGGCCTCCACGCTCTCCTGACCTCAACCCTCTTCACTTTCATTTATGGGGGCATTTGAAAGCTCTTATCTACGCAACCCCGGTACCAAATGTAGAGACTCTTCGTGCTCCTATTGTGGACGGCTGTGATACAATACGCCATTCTCCAGGGCTGCATCAGCGCATCAGGGATTCCATGCGACGGAGGGTGGATGCATGTATCCTCGCTAACGGAGGACGGTTTGAACATTTCGTGTAACAAAGTGTTTGAAGTCACGCTGGAAAGTTCTATTGCTGTGTGTTTCCATTCCATGATTAATGTGATTTGAAGAGAAGTAATAAAATGAGCTCTAACATGGAAAGTAAGTGTTTCCGGACACATGTCCACATAACATATTTTCTTTCTTTGTGTGTGAGGAATGTTTCCTGAAAGTTTGGCCGTACCTTTTTGTAACACCCTGTATAAGACAACGAGTGTCTGCCCAGTTGTTAGATCGGTTACTGCTGCTATAATGGCAGGTTATCAAGATTTAAATGAGTTTTAGCCGTGGTGTTATAGTCGGCGCACGAGCGATGGGACACGGCATCTCCGAGGTAGCGATGACGTGGAGATTTCCCGGACGAGCACTTCACGAGCGTATCACGAATATCAGGATTCCGGTACAACATTATGTGGTGTCACCGCCAGACACCACACTTGCTAGGTGGTAGTTTAAATCGGCCGCGGTCCATGTAGTACATGTCGGACCCGCGTGTCGCCACTGTGATCGCAGACCTAGCGCCACCACCAAGGCAGGTCTCGTGATAGGAGAGTGGACTCGACCCCAGTTGTACGAGAACCAAGCTACCGGCCAGTTGTACGCGAACCTAGCTATCGCCCAGTTGTATGAAGCCTATCTCTCTCATTAGCCGAGAGACAGAATAGCCATCAGAAGTTAAGGGCTACGAATTAGCAAGGAGCCATTTGTATCAGTGCCTATAGCTTACGAGTAATCAAGAGAGATGTATTCCAAGGAATTAGTAAAAGTTAAGTAAAAAGCCTCTACATACTTTTCTTCTTATTCATTCATAAGTTTTTATGTTCCAGACTTCACGCCCGTATGTTTATTGCTGTGCGTGCACTATCGGCCACAGCGTTAGTCACTAGCTTTCTTTTGCAGCAGTCAACTCCACAGTGTCGGTCCAGCTACCGATACTACAAATATGGCGACGAGGATGGGATGTCTTCCACGACGTCCTCCGCCACCATCCAAGCGTTGTCTGCTATCTTTTGCATTGAAGGTCTTCCGCAGACTATTGTTTCCGACAATGGCCCACAATTCATGTCCGCAGAATTTCAGTCATTCTGCCAGGCCAATGGTATTCAACATCTGACTTCCGCGCCGTTTTCGCCTCAGTCCAACGGTGCCGCTGAACGATTGGTCCGGACTTTCAAGTCACAGATGTTGAAATTGAAAGAGTCGCATTCTCGGGAGGACGCATTGTTGCTCTTTTTGTCTTCGTATCGCTCTCAGCCCCGAGATGGGCGCTCGCCGGCTGAGTTGCTCCACGGTCGTCCTCATCGCACCTTGATGTCTTTGCTGCATCCGCCGCATCAGGTTCCTTTGCAGCGGCAGATTCCTGCTTTTGCTCCAGGCGACGTTGTATTTTATCGCAACTATCGAGGTTCACGGCGTTGGCTCGCAGGGCGCATTCTTCGCTGCCTCGGCCGCGCGATGTATTTGGTTTTGGGGGCCTCTGGTGAGGTGCGTCGGCATCTCAATCAGCTGCGCCTCTGTCGTCGCTCGGGTTCTGCCGCTCCCCGTCTGCTTTCAGCGACGGTGCCGTCCGGTCAGCGCCCTGGGGACCCATCTACTGGCTCGCCTCATCCCCAGGTGTTACCGACGATGCCTTCCATTTGGCCCGATGGCGACGCGCCGCCGCCGCCGCCGCAGCAGCAGCCGCCGCCGCCGCCGCCGCTGCTTGTTCTCCCGCCGCCGGCGCCCGCGTTCGACGCTTCGCTGCAGCCGCCAAGCGCCTCCCAGGGTCACGCGCCGCCGATCGCTTCCCGTGACCCGCTGTCCTCCGCCATGGAACTCCCGACCGCTCCGGACCACATGACGTCATCGCGCGTCGGCTACCCCGACGCAATGGAGGTCGACAATTCGGCCCCTCATGTCTCTTTACGGGCGCATACACCGCATGTTGACGTGCACCCTGGACTAGTTTTGCAGGCGTTTCCTAGCTCCCCTCGGACCGGATGGCCGGGTGCGGGTGGCACAGCCTCGCCTGTTGTTAGGCTCCCCACCTCATCGCATACGTCAACATGTGGTCCTCCCCACGGCGGGCGGAAGCCTTATTACACGACCGTTCGCCGATTTGCGGGGGAGGAATGTGGTGTCACCGCCAGACACCACACTTGCTAGGTGGTAGTTTAAATCGGCCGCGGTCCATGTAGTACATGTCGGACCCGCGTGTCGCCACTGTGATCGCAGACCTAGCGCCACCACCAAGGCAGGTCTCGTGATAGGAGAGTGGACTCGACCCCAGTTGTACGAGAACCAAGCTACCGGCCAGTTGTACGCGAACCTAGCTATCGCCCAGTTGTATGAAGCCTATCTCTCTCATTAGCCGAGAGACAGAATAGCCATCAGAAGTTAAGGGCTACGAATTAGCAAGGAGCCATTTGTATCAGTGCCTATAGCTTACGAGTAATCAAGAGAGATGTATTCCAAGGAATTAGTAAAAGTTAAGTAAAAAGCCTCTACATACTTTTCTTCTTATTCATTCATAAGTTTTTATGTTCCAGACTTCACGCCCGTATGTTTATTGCTGTGCGTGCACTATCGGCCACAGCGTTAGTCACTAGCTTTCTTTTGCAGCAGTCAACTCCACAGTGTCGGTCCAGCTACCGATACTACAAATATGGCGACGAGGATGGGATGTCTTCCACGACGTCCTCCGCCACCATCCAAGCGTTGTCTGCTATCTTTTGCATTGAAGGTCTTCCGCAGACTATTGTTTCCGACAATGGCCCACAATTCATGTCCGCAGAATTTCAGTCATTCTGCCAGGCCAATGGTATTCAACATCTGACTTCCGCGCCGTTTTCGCCTCAGTCCAACGGTGCCGCTGAACGATTGGTCCGGACTTTCAAGTCACAGATGTTGAAATTGAAAGAGTCGCATTCTCGGGAGGACGCATTGTTGCTCTTTTTGTCTTCGTATCGCTCTCAGCCCCGAGATGGGCGCTCGCCGGCTGAGTTGCTCCACGGTCGTCCTCATCGCACCTTGATGTCTTTGCTGCATCCGCCGCATCAGGTTCCTTTGCAGCGGCAGATTCCTGCTTTTGCTCCAGGCGACGTTGTATTTTATCGCAACTATCGAGGTTCACGGCGTTGGCTCGCAGGGCGCATTCTTCGCTGCCTCGGCCGCGCGATGTATTTGGTTTTGGGGGCCTCTGGTGAGGTGCGTCGGCATCTCAATCAGCTGCGCCTCTGTCGTCGCTCGGGTTCTGCCGCTCCCCGTCTGCTTTCAGCGACGGTGCCGTCCGGTCAGCGCCCTGGGGACCCATCTACTGGCTCGCCTCATCCCCAGGTGTTACCGACGATGCCTTCCATTTGGCCCGATGGCGACGCGCCGCCGCCGCCGCCGCAGCAGCAGCCGCCGCCGCCGCCGCCGCCGCCGCTGCTTGTTCTCCCGCCGCCGGCGCCCGCGTTCGACGCTTCGCTGCAGCCGCCAAGCGCCTCCCAGGGTCACGCGCCGCCGATCGCTTCCCGTGACCCGCTGTCCTCCGCCATGGAACTCCCGACCGCTCCGGACCACATGACGTCATCGCGCGTCGGCTACCCCGACGCAATGGAGGTCGACAATTCGGCCCCTCATGTCTCTTTACGGGCGCATACACCGCATGTTGACGTGCACCCTGGACTAGTTTTGCAGGCGTTTCCTAGCTCCCCTCGGACCGGATGGCCGGGTGCGGGTGGCACAGCCTCGCCTGTTGTTAGGCTCCCCACCTCATCGCATACGTCAACATGTGGTCCTCCCCACGGCGGGCGGAAGCCTTATTACACGACCGTTCGCCGATTTGCGGGGGAGGAATGTGGTGTCACCGCCAGACACCACACTTGCTAGGTGGTAGTTTAAATCGGCCGCGGTCCATGTAGTACATGTCGGACCCGCGTGTCGCCACTGTGATCGCAGACCTAGCGCCACCACCAAGGCAGGTCTCGTGATAGGAGAGTGGACTCGACCCCAGTTGTACGAGAACCAAGCTACCGGCCAGTTGTACGCGAACCTAGCTATCGCCCAGTTGTATGAAGCCTATCTCTCTCATTAGCCGAGAGACAGAATAGCCATCAGAAGTTAAGGGCTACGAATTAGCAAGGAGCCATTTGTATCAGTGCCTATAGCTTACGAGTAATCAAGAGAGATGTATTCCAAGGAATTAGTAAAAGTTAAGTAAAAAGCCTCTACATACTTTTCTTCTTATTCATTCATAAGTTTTTATGTTCCAGACTTCACGCCCGTATGTTTATTGCTGTGCGTGCACTATCGGCCACAGCGTTAGTCACTAGCTTTCTTTTGCAGCAGTCAACTCCACAGTGTCGGTCCAGCTACCGATACTACACATTAAATCTCCGAAGTCGCCGTGGCAGGAAAAAGATCCCGCAAGAACGGGACCGACGGCGACTGAAGAGAATCATTCAACGTGACGGAAGTGCAAGTTAGCTTGGGTCAAATGGCTCGGAGCACTATGGGACTTAACTTCTGTAGTCATTAGTCCCCTAGAACTAGTTAAACCTAACTAACCTAAGGACATCACAAACATCCATGCCCGAGGCAGGATGCGAACCTGCGACCGTAGCGGTAGCGCGGCTCCAGGACGTAGCGCCTAGAACCGTTCGGCCAATCCGGCCAGCTGAAGTGCAAGCTTTCAGCAAATTGCTGCAGATTTCAATGCTGAGACATTAACAAGTCTCAGCGTACGAGCCATTCAACGAAACATCATCGATATGGGCTTTCGGAGCCGAAGGCCCACTCTATCCTTGATGACTGCACGAACACAAAGCTTTATGCCTCTGGGCTCGTGAACGCCGACATTGGACTGTTGATGACTGGAAACCTGTTGCGTGGTCGAACGAGTCTCGTTTCAAATTGTGTCGAGCGGATGGACGTGTATGGGTATGGAGACAACCTCATACAGCCATGGACCCTGCATGTCAGCAGAGGACTGTTCAATCTGGTGGAGGCTCTGTAATGGTGTGAGGCGTGTGCAGTTGGAGTGATATGGGACCCCTGATACGTCTAGATACGAAACTTCCGCTGGTCACCGGTTCCCCAGACAAGAACATTGTTGAGCTTATCTGGGATGCCTTGCAACGTGCTGTGTTCAGAAGAGATCCCCAGCCCCTCGTACTATTGCAAAATTTATGGTGACAGTTCCAATCAGCACTACTACAGACATTAGTCGAGTCGATGCCATGTCGTGTTGAGGCACTTCTGCTTGCTCGCGGGGGCTCTGCACGATATTAGGCAGGTGTAGCAATTTGTTTGGCCCTTCAGTGTATGTCACTTGGCAGTGAGATCTTGCGCGAAAGTTAACTAGCCCTCAACACTGGAATGCTAAAGGTGGAAGAAAAGTTAACACTGCTACTAAACCATCGTAAATTTTACTACTTCGTATTTTATTCAAAGGACGTCATAATTTATAATTTATGCGTTAGTTAATTACAGTTATAAGGACTCCGATGGGAGCTGTACGTCCCACACAAATTAAGTGCTAAATGTCGTGGTTTTATTGATTGACGACTCCATCGAGTGCTGTGTACACAACGACCAAATGATAAATAAAATTAGAAGGAAGGTCAGCATTGGCCGTACTTTTGATGATTTATTAACAGCAACATCGATTTTCGATCACATAATGATCATCTTCAGTGCTGGAAGTTAAATATTTGACACAGCGATCAGTGAATAAGAAACAAAAGACCACAAATACACCTGAGTATAAACCAACTGTTGGTAAGAACATATCTTTAGC
Organism: Schistocerca piceifrons; assembly: GCF_021461385.2. NCBI lineage: Eukaryota > Metazoa > Arthropoda > Insecta > Orthoptera > Acrididae > Schistocerca > Schistocerca piceifrons. The sequence goes on along the minus strand of NC_060143.1, from coordinate 496,172,564 downwards.
GTACAAATTAAAGCTCGTAGGCACTGGCGTCTAGTTATTAGCAGTAACAGAAGCTATGAAACGATCACAATAACTGAAGCCGCTGTTTACATTCACCTATACAGCAGACCTCGGTGTGACAGGGGCTTGGTTCAAAAATGGCTCTAAGCACTATGGGACTCAACTTCTGAGGTAATTAGTCCCCTAGAACTTAGAACTAGTTAAACCTAACTAACCTAGGGACATCACACACATCCATGCCCGAGGCAGGATTCGAACCTGCGACCGTAGCGGTCGCGCGGTTCCAGACTGAAGTGCCTAGAACCGCTCGGCCACATCGGCCGGCGACAGGAACGCCCTCTATGTGACGTGTGTGTCGTGAAGACTTTACATTTTTTAGTAAGAGTTTACCACAAACTACCAAATGTGCACTTGTAAATCATTAATTGAATATTTAAAATTTAAAATTGTACATTAAAAATGCAAAGCAAAAAGGAAGGGGAAATGCACATCTTGCCAACATACACTGGCGCATTATTTCCAAAACAACTCAAAAAAGAAACATGCAAGAATAAAAATCAACAGGTAAATTATAAGGTGTCAGATTACAGGACTAGTAAAAAAGAAGAAAGTACAAATAAGATGACATCAAATATAACAGAATTTGTTATAAGACAGTAACCGCCATGTGGCGTGGTAGTCAGAGGTGCGAAGTTCTTAATTTACGTAAAATATTACGTTGAAGCCAAGAAGTCAAATACATAAACAGTGGTGATTGTACAATATATACCACGATTTAACACGTCAAAATGTCTTGAAACACAATAGTCTTTATAAAAAAATATTTTGGATGCAGACTAACAATTTTTTATCGTATTTAACGACATGATGATACACACAACTCATTCGTCCCGTTTGGACATGTTAACACATTATAACTGTTTCTGAAGCGTAATTACAAAAAATCATCATAATTATGAATATCAGAATGATATAAAAGCACATTGTGGATGCAGAGGTCGTTTAGCGCACGAATCAGTAAGAACTACTGTTACAAACTGCACAGGATTAGTTGGCTATAGACACAAGTGTACGAAATACGCTAGCCTAGTAGAAACTTCCACTAGCACACCTATTATTTATAGAAAAAATTTCCTCATATGATACAAACAGAACTTGGATATAAGGAAACAGTGTTCTCTTTAAAGCATAAAAGCTTTGTCCCAAAAAACACATCGCACTCTGGTTATACACTTTTGCACAAGCACTGGGTCAGAATCCATCATACATACATTTACAGTTGATACAAGAGAAATGAAACTGTCAAGCAAATGGTTTTGAATACTCATATGAAGAAGATAATTTTATTACATGTCTTATAGCAGCAGTGGGACCCCTAATAACATAAAAGCTGGTTTTGAAAATACCCATACATCCAAAGCAGTCCATAAAAATTAATCTAAAATGCAAGGTGTGGATAAGTAGTAATACGCATCGTACATCCAGAAAAAACGTCATAACTTAGGAAAGGTAACAAAAAAAATTATTCCTAAAATATACATCGCACAGTAGACAAATTAGAACCAGATTACACACATTTTCCGCAATTACTTACTAAAGCAATTAAAATGTAGTGGCAGACGAGCAACATCAAATAATCACATGAAAGTGATGAGGATTTAAATTTATTGTCTATTGGGAAAACATGTAAATTTTCATAACCAAACGCTTAATATGTAGTGTGCATGGATTTTCTTAAAGGCCTATTATGACTGTCAGTTATGTAACCTTACCACCAGTTGACAGATGGTATTACAAAACCGGTTCTAAAAGTACAAGCCAATAAACAATCTCTATAAAGAACCTCAAAAAATTGCTGTACATTAAAATATGTTGGCTAGTGAAAAGTGTGGATAATGCGGTTCAGCCACCTGATTGACACGCTGTTTTGACCCTACACTGACGATACCACATTGGTTGGAAGCGCGAACTGATAAGTACTGCAAGAGTAAATTTACTAATCTAGGGCTAAGTTTTGCACACCAGATTGCATACGGATTAAAAAGTCCGTACACCGCACTGTTGTGCGTCACTCGGCTTATTCATCCCGGAATTACTCACGCTACTACTACGTCCACCAGCTAAACAAGAAACACACGAAGTGTGAGAGATTCGAACCGACCTTCGCTCGATAGGTCATGCCGATAGCGTCAGCTGTTTCCTCCAAAAGATGGCGCCGGCCTTCTGCAGGTTAGGAGTTTTCCTCGTCGCTTCGTCGCTGTGGAAGGATCGCGAAGGACAGGCTCTTTTCCTATTAAAAATCCTTGTGCGCTGATTTCGCAATTAAAACCATGTTCCAGACGATCGGAAGCTTATCAACAGTCGTTAGCCAAGAGTTGAACTGAATTTATGTCCGATATAATTCCTTAGCTTTCTTTTCGAGACTGCTTTAAATTTACAATTGCCGCCTTCGTTTAGCCAGACTCAACATTCGTGTGGCCTTTTCAAAACGTTCAACTGTAATCGTTCTGGCTAGTCTCACGTTAACAGCGATGCACACCTGTAGCGCACTTGGCAGTGTTTTTCACAACATTGGCCGATTCCGGCTGCCTTATCTTTCAATTGTAGCACACATCTAACAAGATTTTGCGAAAACATAACAAAGATTGTATCATAGTGATCAAGTTTTCAAGAGCTTTCGAATGCCGGTAAAAGAAGTATATCGATTCATCAAATAAAACATTGTTGCTTTCAGTCTCGAGGATGTGAGAAGAGGTTAGAGGATACAACACTATTTCATAATGAATGTCCACGTTGCAGTGGTGAGTATGCTGATTTGGAACTTCCCTGCAGATCAGAACTGTGTGCCGTACTGTGACTCCAACCCTAGGCATTCGCCTGTGACCGAGCGAGGTGGCGCAGTGGTAGCACACTGGACTCGCATTCGGGAGGACGACGGTTCAATCCCGTCTCCAGCCATCCTGATTTAGGTTTTCCGTGATTTCCCTAAATCGTTTCAGGCAAATGCCGGGATGGTTCCTTTGAAAGGGCACGGCCGATTTCCTTCCCAATCCTTCCCTAACCCGAGCTTGCGCTCCGTCTCTAATGACCTCGTTGTCGACGGGACGTTAAACACTAACCTAACCTAACCATTCGCCTGTAGCGATCTTGTGCTCTACCACCTTTCTTTTAAAGAATTTCCTATAGTTTCTAAGAAAAAAATTACAAAATGAAGTGTCTCTCTTTAGCTGCGATGGCTGGCACAGTAAATTATCTGCTATGAGCAAAGAAGTAAAAATTAAATAAAGCAAAAATATAACGTTGAGAGACAATAAGGAAAAATACTGTACTGAGGACACCAAAGAAATGGTTCAAATGACTCTGAGCACTATGGGACTTAACTACTGTGGTCATCAGTCCCCTAGAACTTAGAACTACTTAAACCTAACTAACCTAAGGACATCACACACATCCATGCCCGAGGCAGGATTCGAACCTGCGACCGTAGCAGCCGCGCGGTTGAGGACACCAGAAAATAAAGAAATATATTATTAATCTACCATTCTGAACAATCATTCCAAACTCTAATATATATAAAGGCATTTCATATAAATAGACATTATTTTGAAAAGTCGCTAGAGATAACTGATTACATTAATAAATGAACTTCTAGTTTAACGCCGGCCGAAGTGGCCGCGCGGTTCTGGCGCTGCAGTCTGGAACCGCGAGACCGCGACGGTCGCAGGTTCGAATCCTGCCTCGGGCATGGATGTGTGTGATGTCCTTAGGTTAGTTAGGTTTAACTAGTTCTAAGTTCTAGGGGACTAATGACCTCAGCAGTTGAGTCCCATAGTGCTCAGAGCCATAGCCATTCTAGTTTAACTGAAATACTATGTCATCTACAGATCAGTCTCTTCAAACATAGGACACTAATTTTGGAAAAAAAGTCAACAATACCTGTCGCGCATTTCCTGGTATACAGTTATTATGCAGGACAGTCATCTCAGTCAATATAATTGATAACTATTTGTAGCAATGTGCGTTATATTAACAAATCCATGCAAATTTAAAAAAAGGATATACGAACAAATGTATGTCTGTATATATGCACACTACTGCTGACGACGTAGTTTTTACATCTTTGGTGACCTGAAGGAAGACAAGCGTGGACCTCGCTTTCAGTTTGATGAGGAGGTGCTAGACTGAGTGCGGTTGTGGACTCGTCAGCGACCGATCGCAATCTACGAAATGAGATTTGACTGTCTCGTCTCTCAGTGTGATAAGTGTCTTAGCGCGTGTGTTGATTACTTGTGTATGGTATTCTTCCATGGACGACTAGTGGCGAGTATTCGGTTCTCATTTGACTGCCCCCTCGTACAAGAAAAACGTCCTTGCAACTTCACAGTACTATAAATGAAATTCAACGGAAAGTACCACTGAAAGATGTTTGGTAAAAGCAATAATAAAAAAATTAAGTGGCAGAAGACGAGTAATAATTGTTCTTACCTACAAGATGAAAAGCACCCAAGTAGCAAATCAGGTAGAGCATAATCTGGAAGTAGGTTGTTCAATAATGAGATTATAGGAACTGTTTGGCGGCTATGCCTCCAAAAGATTGGAAATTTCTTGTGGTGAGTCCACACAGAAACGTGAAATGATGATGAATTTCAAAGCAGTCTTTCGGCATGTGTTTGACTCATTCATGTTCACACTATCATCTCGGTCAATTCAGTAGGTAATTCGTGACTAAGGAACCCATAGACTGACAGATGCCATCTCATTTTTGTGCAATATGTTGGTTCAGGTAGCTGAGACCTCAAATAGACTCAAATAATTACTTTTGGCGCGGACACCTGAATTATAATCTTACGATGAACTACACTTAAGACGAAAATATTCCTTCCCGTTTAGTGAAGAAAAAAAGACCTTTATTACTTGTCATTAAAACCGACGGTAACTCAGCAGTAAAGCTAAATAAGGCTGACATCAACCCAACGGTTGGTCTGAACACCAGTCTGCTTCACGAAACACTGCCCTGTTAGAGCCGGCCGGGGTGGCCGAGCGGTTCTAGGCGCTTCAGTCCGGAACCGCGGAACGGTCGCAGGTTCGTATCCTGTCTCGGGCATGGATGTGTGTGATGTCCTCAGGTTAGTTAGGTTTAAGTAGTTCTAAGTTCTAGGGGACTGATGACATCAGATGTTAAGTTCCATAGTCTCAGAGCCATTTGAACCATCCACACCATTACAGAGCCTCCAACAGCTTGAACAGTCCCCGGCTGACAAGCAGGGTCCACGGATTCATGAGGTTGTCTCCATACCCGTACATGTCCAACCGCTCGATACAATTTGAAACGTGAATCGTCCGACCAGGCAACATGTTTCCAACAGTCCAATGTCGATGTTGACGGGACCAGGGGAGGTGTAAAGCTTTGTGTCGTGCTGTCATCGAGGATACACGAATGGGCCTTCGGCTCCGAAAGCCCATATCGATAGTGTTTCATTGAACGGTTCGCGCACTGACACTTGTTGGTAGCCCAGCATTGAAATCTGTAGCATTTTTCGAAAGGCTTGCACCTCTGTCACTATGAACGATTCTCTTCAGTCGTAGTTAGTCCCGTTATTGCAGGATCTTTTTCCGGCCGCAGCGATGTCGGAGATTTGATGTTTTATCGGATTCCTGATATTCACGGTACACTCGTGAAACGGTCGTACATGAAAATCCCCACTTCATCGCTACCTCGGAGATGCTGTGCCCCATAACTCGTGCGCAGACCATAACACCACGTTCAAACTCACTTAAACGTTGATAACTTACCATTGTAGTAGCGGTAACCTATATAAAAACGGCGCCAGACACTTGTCTTACATAAGCGTTGCCGGCCGCAGCGCCGTATTCTGCCTCTTTACATAGTTCTACATCTGAATACACATGCCTATATCAGCTTATATTTTGTCCATTTAAGTTTAATATAAGTATTAATACTTCGATCCAAGCGTTGTGACGTCGGGGGACCGCTAAATAAGTTTTTTAAAAAAATTTAAAGTTATCGTCAGCTATCCTTTGTAAAAATACAAAGTTTCATTATTGCTGGGTATAAGCCTCTTCTGTTTGGCGTCATCTCTTTCAGCCCTGCGTGTGCCGCATCCGAACCTCAGAATAGCCACTGAAGCTATAATTACTTAAAAAACGAAAACTAATCCTTTAGTTGGCCTAACATTGTTGAAGAATATAATTACCTATTTACTTAATATCATACTTTTATACAATTACGTATGAACTTAGTTTCGAGCATTAATCTGTCGTACGTGGCCTATGTCCTGCAGCGATCTGATGATAGCTTGCTAACTCATGCTCCATTAAACATCGAGCGCGAGTCTTTTGTTGACTGGCAAGCGGCGCGCGCAACGTTAGGTGACGCAAGTGCGGCGACCCGAACGTGCGGTCGCGAGAGGGCAGGCGTCGTTATCGGTTGTGTCTGTATTGCGAATATTTCTGAGTAAATTAATGAAGACTTAGGGTCAACGATTTGATATTGTTGTTTTGATATTTACCTACATTGCCTCGGTAGCTCACTTGAAATTAAATTTCATACTTTATCATTTTTATATGTTTTCTGTTTTCATATCTACTTAGCGGTCCCACTATGCGACGAAGCTTATATCAAAATATTAACATTTATATTAAACTTAAAGGGGCAATAATACTACACTACTGGCTATTAAAACTGCTACACCACGAAGATGGCGTGCTACAGACGCGAAATTTAACCGACAGGAAGAAGATGCTGTCATATGCGAATGATTAGCTTTTCAAAGCATTCACACAAGTTTGGCGCCGGTGGCGACACCTACAACGTGCTGACATGAGGAAAGTTTCCAACCGATTTCTCATACACAAACAGCAGTTGACCGGCGTTGCCTGGTGAAACGTTGTTGTGATGCCCCGTGTAAGGAGGAGAAATGTGTACCATCACGTTTCCGACTTTGATAAAGGTCGGATTGTACCCTACCGCGATTGAGGTTTATAGTATCGCGACATTGCTGCTTGCGTTGGTCGAGATCCAAGACTGTTAGCAGAATATGGAATCGGTGGGTTCAGGAGGGTAATACGGAACGCCGTGCTGGATCCCAACGGCCTCGTATCACTTGCAGTCGAAATGACAGGCATCTTATCCGCATGGCTGTAACGGATCGTGCAGCCACGTCTGGATCCCTGAGTCGACAGATGGGGACGTTTGCAACATAACAACCATCTGCACGAACAGTTCGACGACGTTTGCAGCAGCATGGACTATCAGCTCGGAGACCATGGCTGCGGTTACCCTTGACGCTGCATCTCAGACAGGAGCGCCTGCGATGGTGTACTCGACGACGAACCTTGGTGCACGAATGGCAAAACGTCATTTTTTCGGATAAATCCAGGTTCTGTTTACAGCATTATGATGGTCGCATCCGTGTTTGGCGACATCGCGGTGAACGCACATTGGAAGCGTGTATTCGTCATCGCCATACTGGCGTATCACCCGGCGTTATGGTATGGGGTGCCATTGGTTACAAGTCTCGGTCACCTCTTGTTCGCATTGACGGCACTTTGAACAGTGGACGTTACGTTTCAGATGTGTTACGACCCGTGGCTCTACAATTCATTCGATCCCTGCAGGTCCTGTACGGGCCTTTCTGGATACAGAAAATGCTCGAAGGCTGCCCTGGCCAGCACGTTCTCCATATCTCTCACCAATTGAAAACGTCTGGTCAATGGTGGCCGAGCAACTGGCTCGTCACAATACGCCAGTCACTACTCTTGGTGAACTGTGGTATCGTGTTGAAGCTGCATGGGCAGCTGTACCTGTACACGACATCCGAGCTCTGTTTGACTCAATGCCCAGGCTACCAAGGCCGTTATTACGGCCAGAGGTGGTTGTTGTGGGTACTGATTTCTCAGGATCTCTGCACACAAATTGCATGAAAATATAATCACATGCCAGTTCTAGTATAATATATTTGTCCAATGAATACCCGTTTATCATGTGCATCTCTTCTTGGTGTATCAATTTTAATGGCCAGTAGTGTACTTTTTTATTTTTGACACGTTTTTTGTGTCGAGAATTTTTAAATTTTTAATTAAATTTTATTTCATGCTTATTGAATTTAATATTTCACTTGTAGCTACGGTACGATCGACCCTCTATGCCCATATTCACACAGACACACTGCGGAACGGAATCAGAAATTGGGACACGAGATCGTCTTCACTCATGCGACATACATGTTTCTTTTTTTAAATTCTCACATATATACATTGACTAAGCTTTAGTACATATTTAGCTAGGTTAACATAAGCAATAAGTAGTAGCGATAATTCTAAATCAAGTCGGATAAATATGAGCTACCATGGCGCTCGCTTGCAACAGGCTGCCTAAAGTATTAGGGCAAAATCATTTGATTTAGTACTGAATTGTACACCTGAAAAAGAACTACAAGAAAGTCTGCGACAGCGCATGTTTATCTTTTACAGTTGTGTCACAATCTCCCTTTTTCTGCTTTGTAGGTGTTGAAACGGACGACGCCAGAGAGAAAATTATCATTATTGGTCAACCGTAAAAGATAAACATTTCTTCTCACGGAATTTTATTTAGATTTTTTGAGCGCTACAGCCTGGCACTATGTAACCTCATGTGGCTCTTATGTATTACGCAGCGTATATCAAGAGAGACCGCTGGCGGAAAACATTTTTACTTAATTTAGGTGATGAGGTTTAAATGGACCAACAGACTTTCATATAACATAGAACTATCTCGATTAAACCAGCATTAAAATAAAAAAATACTCCATTAAACTCGGAGCTTTCGTTTGGGAGGTAAAATTGCACAAACGGATACACATGTTAAAATTATAAAACACCTCTGTTTGCGTATAGTTGAAAATTGAGCAAACAGTTGACATTGTTTTCTGTTTACTTGTGTCCAAAGTCCTGCAATATTTTAGAAAACACAAAATTTTCCACGTGATCCTTATTCATTCACAATCATCATGATTTCGGGCACTTTCAACTATTTACAAGTGACAGCTGTAGCAACTAGAGCTGCTGGTAAAATATCGATAAATCGATGTCTTGTGTAACTAAAATCAATATGTTGTTGTTGTGGTCTTCAGTCCTGAGACTGGTTTGATGCAGCTCTCCATGCTACCCTATCCTGTGCAAGATTCTTCATCTCCCAGTACCTACTGCAACCTACATCCTTCTGAATCTGCTTAGTGTATTCATCTCTTGGTCTCCCTCTACGATTTTTACCCTCCACGCTGCCCTCCAGTGCTAAATTTGCGATACCTTGATGCCTCAGAACATGTCCTACCAACCGGTCTCTTCTTCTCGTCAAGTTGTGCCACAAACTCCTCTTCTCCCCAATTCTATTCAATACCTCCTCATTAGTTATGTGATCTACCCATCTAACCTTCAGCATTCTTCAGGAGCACCACATTTCGAAAGCTTCTATTCTCTTCCTGTCCAAACTATTTATCGTCCATGTTTCACTTCCATACATGGCTACACTCCACACAAATACTTTCAGAAACGACTTCCTGACACTTAAATCTATACTCGATGTTAACAAATTTCTCTTTGTCAGAAACGCCTCCTTTCCATTGCCAGTCTACATTTTATATCCTCTCTACTTCGACCATCATCAGTTATTTAGTTCCCCAAATAGCAAAACTCTTTTACTCCTTTAAGTGTCTCATTTCTCAATCTAACTCCCTCATAATTACCCGACTTAATTCTACTACATACCATTATCCTCGTTTAGCTTTTGTTGATGTTCTTCTTATATCCTTCTTTCAAGACACTGTCCATTCGGTTCAACCAGTGCTTCCCTTTCATGCCCCTCGACTCTTATAACTGCCATCTAGTTTCTGTACAAATTATAAATAGCCTTTCGCTCCCTGTATTTTACCCCTGCCACCTTTAGAATTTGAAAGAGAGTGATCCAGTCAACATTGTCAAAAGCTTTCTCTAAGTCTACAAATGCTAGAAACGTAGGTTTGCCTTTCCTTAGTCTTTCTTCTAAGATAAGTCGTAAGGCCAGTATTGCCTCACGTGTTCCAATATTTCTACGGAATCCAAACTGATCTTCCCCGATGTCGGCTTCTACCAGTTTTTCCATTCGTCTGCACAGAATTCGCGTTAGTATTTTGCAGCTGTGACTTATTAAACTGATAGTTCGGTAATTTTCACATCTGTCAACACCTGCTTTCTTTGGGATTGGAATTATTATATTCTTCTTGAAGTCTGAGGGTACTTCGCCTGCCTCATACATCTTGCTCACCAGATGGTAGAGTTTTGTCAGTAATGGCTCTCCCAAAGCCGTCAGTAGTTCTAATGGAATATTGTCTACTCCCGGGACCTTGTTTCGGCTCAGGTCTTTCAGTGCTCTGTGAAACTCTTCACGCAGTATCTCATCTCCCATTTCCTCTTGATGTACATTCTCTTCCATTTCTATAATATTGTCCTCAAGTACATCGCCCTTGTATAGACCCTCTATATAGTCCTTCTGATGTGTCGACAGAAGTGCCGACACAGTGTTATTTTGAGGGGGCCGATAGGCACGCTATAAGCTCACGCAGAATGTCTTGAAGTCTGAAACAGGACGCTCAATGAATTGCTATAAATAAAAGTACGTTGCTTTGGGAATACTTAACTTTTAATCCGTCATTGGTTTACAACGTTCTTGATGAGACATTTCATACGATAACTATCAAACTATGTAAGGCTAATGGCGCCTTGCTAGGTCGTAGCCATGGACTTAGCTGAAGGCTATTCTAACTGTCTCTCGGCAAATGAGAGAAAGGCTTCGTCAGTGTAGTTGCTAGCAAAGTCGTCGTACAACTGGGGCGAGTGCTCGTCCGTATCTCGAGACCTGCCTTGTGGTGGCGCTCGGTCTGCGATCACACAGTGGCGACACGCGGGTCCGACATGTACTAAATGGACCGCGGCCGATTTAAGCTACCACCTAGCAAGTGTGGTGTCTGGCGGTGACACCACACCTTCCATCTTTCTGTTTTCTCTTCTTTGGTTAGAACTGGGTTTCCATCTGAGCTCTTGATATTCATACAAGTGGTTCTCTTTTCTCCAAGAGTCTCTTTAATTTTCCTGTAGGCAGTATCTATCTTACCCCTAGTGAGATAAGCCTCTACATCCTTACATTTGTCCTCTAGCCAGCCCTGCTTAGCCATTTTGCACTTCCTGTCGATCTCATTTTTGAGACGTTTGTATTCCTTTTTGCCTGCTTCATTTACTGCATTTTTATATTTTCGCATTTCATCAATTAAATTCAATATTTCTTCTGTTACCCAAGGATTTCAAGTAGCCCTCGTCTTTTTACCTACTTAGTCCTCTGCTGCCTTCACTACTTCATCCCTCAGAGCTACCCATTCTTCTTCTACTGTACTTCTTTCCCCCACTACTGTCAATTGTTCCCTTATGCTCTCCCTGAAACTTTGTACAACCTCTGGTTCTTTCAGTTTATCCAGGTCCCATCTCCTTAAATTCCCACCTTTTTGCGGTTTCTTCAATTTTAATCTGCAGTTCATAATCAATAGATTGTGGTCAGAGTCCACATCTGCCCCTGGAAATGTCTTACAATTTAAAACCTGGTTCTAAATCTCTGTCTTACCATTATATAATCTATCTGATACCCTTTAGTATCTCTGGGATTCTTCCATGTATACAACCTTCTTTTATGATTCTTGAACCAAGTGTTAGCTATGATTAAGTTATTCTCTGTGCAAAATTCTACCAGACGGCTTCCTCTTTCATTTCTTACCCCCAATCCATATTCATCTACTACGTTTCCTTCTCTCCCTTTTCCTACACTCGAATTCCAGTCACCCATGACTATTAAATTTTTGTCTCCCTTCACTATCTGAATAATTTCTTTTATCTCATCATACATTTCATCAATTTCTTCAACATCTGCAGAGCTAGTTGGCATATAAACTTGTACTACTGTAGTAGGCGTGGGCTTCGTGTCTATCTTGGCCACAATAATGCGTTCACTATGCTGTTTGTAGTAGCTCACCCGCACGCCTCTTTTTTTATTCATTATTAAACCTACCCCTGCATTACCTCTATTTGATTTTGTACTTATAACCCTGTATTCACCTGACCAAAAGTCTTGTTCCTCCTGCCACCGAACTTCACTAATTCCCACTATATCTAACTTTAACCTATCCATTTCCCTTTTTAAATTTTCTAACCTACCTGCTCGATTAAGGGATCTGACATTCCACGCTCCGATCCGTAGAACGCCAGTTTTCTTTCTCCTGATAACAACGTCCTCCTGAGTAGTCCGCGCCCGGGGTTCCGAATGGGGGACTATTTTAACTCCGAAATATTTTACCCAAGAGGACGTCATCATCATTTAACCATGCAGTAAAGCTGCATGCTCTCGGGAATAATTACGGCTGTAGTTTCCCCTTGCTTTCAGCCGTTCGCAGTACCAGCACAGCAAGGCCGTTTTGGTTATCGTTACAAGGCCAGATCAGTCAATCATCCAGACTGTCGCTCCTGCAACTACTGAAAAGGCTGCTGCCCCTCTTCAGGAACCACACGTTTGTCTGGCCCCTCAACAGATACTCCTCCGTTGTGGATGCACCTACGGTACGGCCATCTGTATCACTGAGGCACGCAAGCCTCCCCACCAACGGCAAAGTCCATGGTTCATACACATCCGATAGTGTAAATCGGACATATCGCTATATCGATATCAAAATGGCAATATCGGCTCAGATATTTTTATTTTGAATATTTTTCGCTATTTTCGATAAATATTTGAAGCTGTTCTTTTGAAATTGTAGTATAACATAAATTTTCTTTCGAAGTGTGAAGGAGTCGTACCACTTTTTGAGCTTTCATCACGTCCAGTCTTTGTCTTTGACTCTGTGAAGCAAGTATATGTGGCACAAAAGAACAAGTCCGATTGCACGGGGGGGGGGGGGGGGGGGGGGGATTTGGCGGTGTGAATGGAATAACAATATTTCCGATGTGTAGAAGTAACACACCAGTTGCGTTGAAAAACGATTTTGTGAGGGGAAATGCTGATGTAATCGGTACTCGGCTTTGCAGCGTTTAGCTTTACCACGCAATTTTGACATCAGAACTGCTAGGTCCATGGTGTTTGCAGAAATGAAAAGACAGAGAAGTCGACATGAAGTGTTCCGGACAAATCCGATTTATGACGAAACCGAACGACGGAACCATTTGACACCTTTTATTGTGCCACTTACCGCAGTTACCATTGTTAGGAAAGTGGTTACCGCCAAACTTAAATGTGCATCGTTTCCCTTTCAGTTCTTGCTCCAAGGGGGATAGGCAGACTGCTAACTTGTTGATGCACAGAATATCTGATAATAAATCAATACTTAAGTATACAGCTCTAAGACCGGCAGTATATTTACGATCTGCAGCCGATATTTTTGTAGGCAGATACGTCGATTATTCTTCCGCCGATAAATGGTTGCTAGCTTCCGAAATATCGAGAGCCGACACTGATATCATTTTTAAATATCGATGTATCAGATCCGCGACATTTTTAAAAATATCAACAATCCTAGTAGCAACACAAATATCCCCGCCCGGATAGCGGCCCGTGATAGAACCCCGCTTATGGGATTCGGGCAGGCACGCCAGCCACGGAATAACACCGACAGTGGGAGTGCTAGCCGGTCTGGATGTGGTTTTTAGATGGTTTTCCACATCCCACTAGGTGAATACCGGGCTATTACCCACGTACCGCCTTATTTATACGATTCGCAGTTATTTAGAAAACGTTCGCACACTTTCACATGGATAACACTACACTCAGACAGTTGCAAGATACAAAATTCCGTCCCAGACGGGACAGAGACGGCGGCAGAATTTCTATCGAGCTGCCCTCTAACGTTAACAAAGCCAAATCGCATCGAGCTACGCTCTAACATTAACAGTGGCAAATCATACACTGAATACAGAGATATGTAAACAGGCAGAATAAGGCGCTACGGTTGGCAACGCTTATATACAAGTGTCTGACGCTATTGTTAGATCGGTTACTGCTGCTACATTGGCAGATTGTCAAGAACGTGGTGTTATAGACGGCGCACGAGCGATGGGACACAGAATCTTCGAGGTAGCAATGAAGTGGGGATTTTCCTGTACGACCATTTCATGAGTGTGCCGTGTATATCAGGAATCTGGTAAAACGTCAAATCTACGACATCGCTGTGGCAAGCAAAAGATCCTGCAAGAACGGGACCAACGACGATTGAAGAGAACCATTCAACGTGACAGAAGTGCAACCCTTCCGCAAATTGCTGCAGATTTCAATACTGGACGATCAATCAGTGTCGGCGTGCGAACCATTCAACGAAACATCATCGTGTGGGCTTTCGGAGCCAAAGGCCCACTCGTGTACCGCTGATGACTGCACGACTTAAAGCTTTACTCTGCGCCTGCCCCGTCAACACCGACTTTTTGCAGTTGATGACTGAAAAGACGTAGCCTGGTCGGACGATTCTCGTTTCAAATTGTATCGACTGGGTGGTCGTGTACGGGTATGGCGAGAACCTCATAAATCCATGGACGCTGCATGCCAGCAGCGGACTGTTCAAGCTGGTGGAGGCTCTGTAATGGTGTGAGGCATGTGCAGTTGGAGTGATATGGGACCCGTGATACGTCTAGATACGACTCTTGACAGGTTACACGTACGTAAGCATCCCATCTGATCACCTGCATCCGTTCGTGTCCATTGTACATTCCGACCGACTTGGGCAATTCCAGCAGGTCAATGCGACACCCCACACGTCCAGGATTGCTACAGAGAGGCTCCAGAAACATTCTTCTGAGTTTAAACAAATCAGCTGCCCACCAAACTCCCTAGACATGAACATTATTGAGCATATCTGGGATGCCTTGAAACGTGCTGTTCAGAAGAGATCTCCACCCCCTCGTACTCCTACTGATTTACGCACAGCCTTGCAGGATTCATGGTGTCAGTTGCCTCCAGCATTACTTCAGGCATTAGTCGAGTCCATGCCACGTAGTGTTGTGGCACTTCTGCGGCTCGCGGGTGCCCTACACGATATTAGGCAGGAGTACCAGTTTGTTTGGTTCTTCAGTGTATGATAAAAGATACCTACTTTGTGTTTGTACCGGATAAAGGCAAAAGAAAGAAAAGAAGCTGTAACAACATAAATTGCTTCTAGACCAGTTCAGCTTTACGCTGAAATGTCCGAAGTCATGGGATATCTCCTGATGGACTTGCTTCTGCCCGGTGGAGTGCAGCAACTCGACATGGATTGGATTCATCAAGTCGTTGGAAGTCCCCTGCAGAAATATTGAGGCATGCTGACGCTAAAGCGGTACATAATTGCGAAAGTTTTGGCGGTCCAGGATTTTGCTCTGTCAATTATGTCTCATAAATTTTCCAACTGATTTATGTCAGGTGACCTGGGTGGCCAAATCATTCTCTCGAATTATAGGGAACGTTGTTCAAACCAGTTACGAGCAATTGTGGCCCGCTGACATGGCGGATTCTCATCTAAAAATATTCCATCGCTGTTTCGCTGCAAATGGTCTCCAAGTAACCGAGCGTAGCCATTTCCAGCCAATGATCACCCTGGTGGGCAAGTGGACCCAATCCATTCCATATAAACACAGCCCTCACTATTACAGGGCCACAACCAGCTTGTACAGTGCCTTGTTGACATCTTGGGTTCATGGCTTCGTAGGGTCTGCGCCACACTCGATCCCTACCACCAGCACTTGCTCATATGAGCTGCCCATGGTTTTCCAGTCGTTTAGCGTCCAACCAATATGGCCACGAGCCCAGGAGAGGTGATGCCGTGCTGTTAGCAAAGGCACTCGCGTTGGTCGTCTGTTTCCATAACCCATTGACATCAAATTTCGCAGCATTGTCCTAACGTATACGTTCATCGTATGTCCCACATTGATATCCGCTGTTATTTCAAGCTATGTTGCTTGTCTGTTAGCACTGACAATTGTACGCAATCGCCCCTGCTCTCGGTCGTTAAGTGAAGGCTGTGGCCATTGCGTTGTCCATGGTGAGAGGTAATGACTGAATTTTGGTATTCTCGGCGCACTCTTGACGTTGTGGATTTCAGAATATTGAATTCCCTAACAATTTCCGAAATGGAATGTAACATGCGTCTAGCTCTAACTGCCACTCCGCGTTGAGAGTGTTGTATTCTCTTTAGCCGCTTTCGTGTCGTCTCTTTGTCTCTGTAGAACTGTACCATGGGAAGCAAGGAGAGGGTGTTGGGTGGTGGCCAGTATCCTCGTTCTATAACATAAACTGCACGCAGTTAATAACTGGGTTCTTTATTCATCAACAAAGAGCTACTTAAATTTCCATGTGCTGTGGTACAAGCTCTCTTCTGTATAGTCACGTATCCTCAATGCTGTTCAAGTTGAAATCTGCTATGTTCACTATAAAGTTGCTATGTGCTGCCTGTCTCCGTGCTAGAGGCTAAGTCTGCGGCTCCCTCTTTGTGACACGCTGGAACTCCACGACGTACAAACTAACTGGCGTAGCTGGAACGATCTAACTGACGAACTAACTGGCTAACTAACTGGCTAACTGGCCCTCCGGTCCGCGGCAGCGATCCTAAATACTGGCGGCTGATAGTGCGTTGGTGATGCATTTCCAGCGAGTTTTGTCGTTGGCCTCTATCGAAACTCTCGTAAACTCTATGCAGCCTGGTATGCTGGCCCCACCGTACGCCAGTACAGAGAGTATGTTAATTCCCGTCTTGCGGCCATGATTGGCCATAATCACGTCAAAAACGTTTTCACACGAATCACCTGAGCACAAATGACTGCTCCGCCATTGCACTGTCCTCTTATACCTTGTGTAAGCGATACCATCGCCATCTATACATATGCACATCGCTATCCCATGACTTATGTCTCCTCAGTGGAAGAGCGTACTGCATTGTGGGCCGGGAGTTCCCCATTCGTGGAAGTTCGGCCGCCGAGGGCAAGTTCTTATTGCATTCGACGCCACATTGGGCGATTTGCGCGTCGGAGATGGTGATGAAATTATGACGAGGACAACACAACACCCAGTCCATGAGCAGAGAAAATCTCTTGCTCCATCCGGGAGTCGAACCCGAGCCCCTTGGCATGGCATTTCGCCGCAGACCTTTCAGCTAATGGGCACGGACGCCTCAGTGGAAGAGCTCATCGTGTTCACAAAGTATTTTATAAAAACTTTGTTGTTCTTTAAAAAAATTGTAGCTTATCGTGCTTCTCTATGAAGTGCGTCAATGCGTCGTTCTTTTTAAGAGAACACTGTCTTCGTGTCTATCGTTTATAAGTAGACACGCTTTTTCGTCGTTTATATAACGAGAACATTACGTCGACTCGGGTGTCTAAGCATGAATTCACTCAAGGTCTTGTAAACAGATTAGTTGCTGTAGTAATAGCCGTTCAAAATGTTGTCCTTTCTAAAAGAAAGATGAGAGTTTAACGGGCAGTCGACGTTAAGGTCATCAGAAGCTGTATTGGATTGGGAAAGGACGGGCAATAACATCCGCCATGTCCATTTCCACAGGAATCACACAGTTATTTGCGGTGTATGAGTGAGGGAAAGCACGGAATAACTAAATCCATGTGGCCGGACGGTGATTCAAAATCCCGCTCTTTCTTTATGTGAGTCCGGTGTGCGACCTTGTTCGGTCCGACATGTCTTACGGGGGAATATGACGCCATTGCGATTTCGCGGAAAGCAGGAGAAAAAGTGATGGCGCTGTTTCAGGGAATTGTGCACGTTGATTTTTTTTTATAATCTGCGTCACGGCAGTGTCCCGGAACCAGTTATGCTGATTGGTTCAGGGTGCCGCGTAAAATATGGGCGAAGGAAAGAATGAAAGAATACCAGGAAGACTTCTCCCTGGTGGCCGCACCGGTGCTTTCCACACGTGTGACGGTGGGTCCGACGTGGCCGTGGAATTTGGATACGGTAACAGCACACAACCTTTCTCACTGCAGTAATTTATCGAAAGTACAGCTAGCTCACTGCTACAGTCTTGCAGGTAATCCGTTGCCAGAGGCCTGTCGACTTTCATACTACGCGCTGAAAAGCTTGTGCGGTTCTATAGAATACACCGAGCCTACTACATCTACATACGTAACTTCGCAAGCCACCTTCGCGTCGGGATTGGTACTCTAACGGTAAACCGAGAAGTCGTGGTTCCGAATGCCAGTCGAACCACGAAAATTTTTCAGACTGTCTGTAACCCAGTCTTCACTTCTTGTGATGCGAAGATTCATCACGAACGACATGTGATTCAGATTTCAAGCTAAAGTTGACTCTATCGACTTTCCATGAGACGTCACATTGACACTCAAAGCTGCTATGTGAATCATTTCTTCTGGGAACCTTGGTAATGTTTATCTTGGTGGCACGGAGAAAGGGCAAGTGCGTGGAATATAACGGGTGAATCATAAAAATGACGCGGCGTCAGGGAATGCCCCCAACCGCAGTGTTCTCGGAAGTACGTCTTTATCCTTAGTACCCTCACTTTCTGTTTGTAAGAATTCCTAGGTTTGCCGTTTCCCAGAGTATTGTGGTAGTTTTCCTAGTAGCCTTGGTCCCTTAAGATTGTAAACGTATTACCTGTACGTTAGGTGTGTTGTATATCTATCGGGCGTTACCTCACTTCGATCACTTTCTCTGCGTATGCTATCAGTGTCTTGCTAGACTACCCTAGAAACCGGAAGCGGTCAACCGCCTGGAAACTGAATGAGGCTACATAAAGTGCCGCTTAATTTACGGAATACTTTTGTTGTACATAGTTACCCGTCCGTCACTTCAAAGTAAGCAGTACTTATAGCAAACAAAAACATATCAAACACCGATTCAGTACTCCGTTGAGCTTATATAAAATATTTTTCTATTATTTATACACAATATTCGCACTTCTCAGTAAAAACACGAAACTCCTACCTTTGACCATGATGAACATTCTACTGAGCACAAAATATCAACAATAATTGTATAGATTTTTTATGTTATGCTTGTAAACTGTACTTGCGTCAGATTACCTTCAAAATCAAATGGCTCTGAGCACTATTCGATTTAACTTCTGAAGTCATCAGTCGCCTAGAACTTAGAACTAATTAAACCTAACTAAGCTAAGGACATCACACACATCCACGCCCAAGGCAGGATTCGAACCTGCGACCGTAGCGGTCGCCCGGTTCCAGACTGTAGCGCCTAGAACCGCACGGCTACTCCGGCCGGCCAGATTACCTCCTGTGGTTACATAAAAGTGCAGTAGACAGTCAGTTAATTTTTATTATTTGTAAAATTCAATTGATGTTTTGTAAGGACATAAAATACGCCAAGGTGTTACACTGAACGATGTGAGAGAAGTAGTCGCCTCCCAGTTTCTCTCTCACACATTCACTGAAGTTTCTTTCCCTACCAGCACTACCAGTACTACCGGTAATCGTATCTGCGTCATTTATTTACTGTAGCCCTACCAAAACTACCGAACCCTAGTTTTGGTAGCGCGCGCAACTCCACTAATGAGGTACAAACTTTAACCTGGGACTCAGTCTTCAGACGACACCACAGAAGCACTGAAATTCTGTTTCCTTCAAAAAAAAAGAAAAAAAAAACAACGCACGACGTAGGAAGCAAGGAGGCTATAAAAAGCAGATTACCGCAAAAACCACTTTTCTGCGCCAATCTGCATCTTATAGAGCCTCCCTATATTCACTTTCAACGTCTATGTCAAACATAGGCCCTAATCTGAGGGAGAAATTTCTACAAAACACCGGACGAGAAGAGATTCGAAGCGTTTGAGATGTGGTATTACCAAAAAACTCTAAAATTGATTTGAGTGAAAAAAGCAGAATTTTCCACATCCTCAGCCTTGAGAGTAATACGAGGGCTATCCGCAAAGTTAGGTCCGATTGGTTGCGAAACGAAAACCAGAGTGAAAGTCAAAAATGTTTTATTTTCAACAGTCAGCTACACCTTCCAACTACTTCGTTACATACTAGCCATAGTAGCATTGTAGCAACTTTCCAATAACCTCGCCATAAAAGGCAGATGCCTACGCTTTCTGCGAATTCTCTACGTTGAACTGCAACTTGTTGTCTCTGCGAAAATGTTATCTTCATAGCCAGCAGCCGTATGAGAAGAGATGAAAATCAGAGGGAGCCAAGTCCGGACTGTATGACGAGTGATTGAAAACGCTGTTGAAGCGACGTAGTTGCCCCTGCAGTGTGCTGCCGACAATTGTGATAAAGACTGAAATGCATGACAGTTACGTTCTGTCGGCTGCCTGAAATCAGGCGAAATCTCTAAGCAGGCACTCATACTTGACGGAAGACACTATTTTCTAGGCATCTCTACGCGCTGACTGTGCGTTCAGAACTGAAAAGAGCGTCCTGAAAAACCGACGGGCATACTTAAGACACTGCAGAACACATCTACCGCAGCTACATCGGATTTGCACTGTGGTTCCCAATTTGCAATCGATCGGACCTTACTTACCAAACATCTCGTACATAGAAAACTTTTTTTTTTTGATTCATCAGTCTTCTGGCTGGATTGATGCGGCCCGCCACGAATTCCTCTCCTGTGCCAACCTCTTCATCTCAGAGCAGCACATTGCAACCTACGTCATCAATTATTTGCTGGATATATTCCAATCTCTGTCTTCCTCTACAGTTTGTGCCCTCTACAGCTCCCTCTAGTACCAGGGAAGTCATTCCCTCATATCTTAACAGATGTCTTATCATCCCATCCCTTCTCCTTACGGTGTTTTCCGAACATTCCTTTCCTCTCCGATTCTGCGCAGAATCTCCTCATTCCTTACCTTATCAGTCCACTTAATTTTCAACGTTCATCTGTAGCACCACATATCAAACGCATCGATTCTCTTCTGTTCCGGTTTTCCCACAGCCCATGTTTCACTACCATACAATGCTGTACTCCAGGTGTACATTCTCAGAAATTTCTTCCCCAAATTAAGGCCTATGTTTGCTAGTAATAGACTTCTTTTTGCCAGAAATGCCCTTTTTGCCACTACTAGTCTGCATTTGATGTCCTCCTTGCTCCATCCGGCATTGGTTTTTTGCTACCCAGGTAGTAGAATTCCTTAACATCATCTACTTTGTGACCATCAATCCTGATGTTACGTTTTTCCCTGCTCTCATTTCTGCTCCTTTCATTACTTTCATCTTTCTTCAATTTGGTATCAGTCCATATTCTGTACTCATTAGACTGTTCATTCCATTCAGCAGATCATGTAATTCTTCTTCACTTTCACTCAGAACAGCAATGTCATCAGCGAATCGTATCATTGGTACCCTTTCACTTGAATTTTAATTCCACTCCTAAACCTTTCTTTTAATTCCATCATTGATTCTTCGACGTATACATTGAACAGTAGGAGCGAAACACTACATCCCTGTCTTACCCCCTTTTTAATTCGAGCACTTCGTTCTTGGTCGTCCACTCTTATTATTTCCTCTTGGTTCTTGTACGTGTTGTATATTACCCGTCTCTCCCCATAGCTTACCCCTATTTTTCTCAGAATTTCGAACATGTTGCACCATTTTACATTGTCTAACGCTTTTGCTAGGTCGACAAATCCTATGAATGCGTTTTGATTTTTCTTTAGTCTTGCTTCCATTATCAACCGCAACGTCAGAATTGCCTCTCTCGTAATGATGTTTGGTTTTGTTGAGCGCTCAACTTCGCACCCATCAGCGCCCATACAAAGTCCCAATTTTTCACACCGTCAAGTATTTTTACTCAGTCCAATTTTGCCACTCTCACGAACGATGATGCTGACGATGATGAATTGGTAAGGACATCACAAACACCCAGTCCCCGGGCAGAGAAAATTCCCAATCCGGCCGGGAATCGAAGCCCGGACCAGAGACAGCAACGCTAACCACGCCTCTCTTCTGCCTTTTCCTTTTCTAAAGCCAAACTGATCGTCATCTAGCACATCCTCAGTTTTCTTGTATTCGTGTCAGAGACTTAGGTGCATGAGCTGTTAAGCTGATTGTATGATAATTCTCGCACTTGCCAGCTCTCGCAGTCTTCAGAATTATGTGGATGATATTATTCCGAAAGTCAGATGGAATGTCGCCAGACTCATACATTCTACATACCAACGTGAATAACCGTTTTGTTGCCACTCCCTCAATGATTTGAGAAATTCTGGTGGAATGTTATTTATCCCTTCTGCCTTATTTGATCTTAAGTCCTCCAAAGCTCTTTTAAATTCTGATTCTAATACTGGATCCCCTATCGCTTCTAAATCGACTTCTGTTTCTTCTTTATCACATCCGACTAATCGTCCCCTTCGTAGAGGCTTCCACTGTATTCTTTCCATCTCTCCGCTCTCTCACCTGCATTTAACTGTAGAATTCCTGTTGCACTCTTAATAATACCACCCTTGCTTTTAATGTCATCGAAGGTTGTTTTGACTTTCCTGTACGCTGAGTCTGTCCTTCCGATAATCATTTCTTTTTCGATTTCTTCACATTCTTTACATTTTTCATTCAGCCATTTCGTCTTATCTTACCTGCGCTTCCTATTTATTTCATTCCTCAGTGAAGTGTTTCTTTATTCCTGAGTTTCCGGAACATGTTTGTACTTCCTTCTTTCACCAATCTACTGAAGTATTACTTCTGTGACCCATTGTACTTCGCAGTTACCTTCTATATACCTATGTTTTTTTTCTTTCTACCTTCTGTGATGGCCCTTTTTAGATGTCCATTCCTCTTCAACTGTACTGTCTACTGAGCTATTCCTTATTGCTGTATCTACAGCCTTAGACAACTTCAACCGTATCTCGTCATTCCTTGGTACCTCCATATCCCACTTCTTTGCGTATCGGTTCTTCTTGACTAATACCTTAAACTTCAGCCTACTTTTCGTCAGTACTATATTGTGATTTGAGTCTATATCTGATCCTGGGTACGCCTTACAATCCAGTATCTGATTTCGGAATCTCTGTCTGATGATGATGTAATCTAACTGAAATCTTGCCGTAACACCCAGCCTTTTGCCACTATACCTCCTCTTCTTTTCATTCTTGAACAGAGTATTAGCTATTACTAGCTCAAATTTATTACAGAACTCAATTAGTTTTTCTGCTCTCTCATTCCTTGTCCCAAGCCCATATTCTGCTGTAACCTTTTCTTGTACTTCTTCCCCTACAACTGCATTCCAGCCCCCCGTGATTACTAGATTTTCATCTCTGTTTACGTACAGTGTTACCCTTTCAACATCCTCATATATTTTCTCTCTCTCTCCATCTTCAGCTTGCGACGTAGGCATGTATACCTGAAATATCGTTGTCGGTGTTGGTTTGCTGTCAATTATAATACGGACAACCATATCACTGGACTGTTCACAGTAACACACTCTCTGCTCTATCTTCATGTTCATAACGAATCCTACTCCCGTTATACCATTTTCTGTTGCTGTTGATATTACCCCATATTCATCTGACCAGAAATCCTTGTCTTATTTCCATTTCTCTTCACTGACCCCTAGTACATCTAGATTGAGCCTTTGCATTTCTCTTTTCAGATTTGTTACTTGCCCTACCGCGTTCAAGCTTCTGGCATTCAACGCCCCGACTCGTAGAACGTTATCCTCTCGTTGATTATTCAGCGTTTTCTTGTGGTCACCTTCCCCTTGGCAGTCCCTCCCGGAGATCCAAATGGGGGACTATTCCGGAATCTTTTGCGAATGGAGAGATCACCATGACACTTATTCCGTTACAAGCGACATATCATGTGGATACACGTTGTGTCTTTAATACAATGGTTTCCGTTGCCTTCTACATCCTCATGCCGTTGATCATTGCTGATTCTTCCGCCTTTAGGGACAATTTCCCACCCCTAGGACAAGATAGTGCCCCTGACATCTGTCCACTCCTCTGTTCTCTTGACAAGGCTGTTGGCAGAATGAGGGTGACTTTTTATACCGTAAGTCTTCGGCCGCCAATGATGATTAGTTATCAAAGTTTAAGCAGCTGCGGGATTCGAACGCGGGACCGAGAAAGTTTTTATCAGTAATCAAAGACGCTGCCCCGTTTTTTACCTCATTTTGCTCGTTATATTTGTTCTGGGCGGACGTCTCGTGACGCTCGTTCAAAATCATCGTTGATCCATTAACTCAGGTTTTTTTTTTTTTTCATACAGAGGGCAGCCAACCCTCTGACCGAACACGCTGAGCTACCGTGCATAGTTCACTTACAATCCACGCCATTCAAAAATTCTTAGTCGTAAGAAATGAAGATTGATTAAATATACTCCTAGACCACGGGTAACAGTAACGGTATCATTCACTTTAAGAGTAGATAGTGGTGGGTCATGTGTTAAGACATTGGATATGACTTCAGTAGTGAGTCAAAGAGGGAAAAAATTGTAGGGGAATACAGAAGGTGGAATATATAGAACAAATAGAGGAGTAAATAGTGGCGTATTGCATCAGACCAGTTGGAAGATTAATTACTCAAAGAAAACAAAAATTCTCTGGCTGAAGAGCCGATGTGTTACCGCTGAGTGCGTGGCCCCAACCTATGTAGTGAGAGGGGAATTAATTAACAAAAAGAGAAAACAAAAGACCTTTGTATCTATAACATTCATCGTTCACTATCTTCTGATAAAAATATCAGAAACAATCCAACTACCTGTCACTACTTGGTTACGTCCTGGTCGCTGTGCATAAAAGTGACAGTAATCGAGTAGTACTTCGTTATGTTGGGAACTTATCTTATGCTAGCGAACATACATGGGAGATGGCGGTATGCGGGATTTATGTACTCGTCCACGTTCAAAAATGTTTCAAATGGCTCTGAGCACTATGGGACTTAACTTCTGAGGTCATCAGTCCCCTAGAACTTAGAACTACTTAAACCTAACTAACCTAAGGACAGCACACACATCCATGCCCGAGGCAGGATTCGAACCTGCGACCGTAGCGTCGCGCGGTTCCAGACTGTAGCGCCTAGAACCGCTCGGCCACTCCTGCACTACCTAAGCTACGTATTCTGAACCTGGGCCCCTTGTTGAAAAGAGAATAAATTATTCAAGGAACAATAACGATAGGTCTTCTTAGGAAAACACGAAACTCTCTTGGAATAAATTCTTCATTCATAGACAATGAATCTTCTCACTGAACAAAAAGGGAATAAATAAGTAAAATAAACTTCCCCTCTTGCAACACAATAGAAGTTCTCTTGATCAATAAAGTAACATAACTTAATCTAATTACAAGGCACCTAATTAGTTCACCATTGTTCAACACATTACCATAGAAGAAGGGCAACTATAGTCAGTATTTGATATTTGGGTTACGAAAACTTACAAAACATCTGAGAAGCAGTGCTCATACGAGATCGACTGGACAGTAGTTATTAAAGCGAAGGCCGCTCCTATAATTATCAGACTATTGAGACTCGGGTTGTAAATTCCAGTTTACATTAATGCTCGTGTTGCACAAATTTTAGCGTTTCCACTGTGCAGGAAGGTGACACTATTCTCTGCAATCAGTAAAGCTACATAAACGCTTAATATCATTTAGTAGATGAAAATAGCATGTAAGTAGTGTAAGGAAAAAACTGTGGCTTTCTTCGAAGTGAATGCTTTTTATATTCCTATCTATGTGAATAGATTAACAGTAGTTAGTACAGTAGTAGTACAGTTGTTAGTATGCTTATATTGTAACAGAACGGTAAAATTCTGATGTTTCACTGCGTAAATATAAATCCATAGTATTCTGAGGTACAACTCAAGTCTTCTGGAAACTGATTATGGACGACGACTCCACTTAACGGACCAGGAAATTTACTTCCATTGTTTGCACCGTCTCGCCATTTGAAGAATTTTACATTGGTATGGAAAATTGAAAAATGTAACGGCATGTGTTGTAAAATAATAGTTAGAACGATAAGAAACAAAGGGAGGAAACAATTCTAAAGCTGTAAAAGACTGTGGCTACAACAGCTGGATTATAAGCGTGGGTCCGCACTAACAATGACAAAAATGGATTCCAGAGTCTCAGAAATGCCATTTTATCGAGAGGTTGTGGGGGTGACAGAGAGAGACAGGGAAACAAATGAACACATTCGGCGGAGACTTGACATTTACAGCTTAAATGAAAAATCTTAGCATGGCGTCAGAATTGGAGATCTGATACACAACGGGCGAGAGATGAACGTTTGCCAGAAGCGATTTATATGTATAAGTGCATCGTATAGGATTCCGTGGAGTGGACAGGCAAAAAGAAGTTTAAAGATCTTATTCCTTATAATATAAATAAAAATAATTTAAAAAATTAAAATAATAAAATAAATATAATTCCTTATAATATAAATAAAAATAACATATTATGAAACTTCCTGGAAGATTAAAACTGTGTATCAGCGCACACTCCGCTGCAGAGTGAAAATCTCATTCTGGACACATCCTCCAGACTGTGGCTAAGCCATGTCTCCGCAGTATCCTTTCTTTCAGGAGTGCTAGTTCTGCCTGGTTCGCAGGAGAGCTTCTGTAAAGTTTGGAAGGTAGGAGACGAGATACTGGCAGAACTAAAGCTGTGAGTACCGGGCCTGAGTCGTGCTTCGGTAGCTCAGATGGTAGAGCACTTGCCCGTGAAAGGCAAAGGTCCCGAGTTCGAGTCTCGGTCGGGCACATAGTTTTCATCTGCCAGGAAGTTTCATATCAGCGCACACTCCGCTGCAGAGTGAAAATCTCATTCTGATAACGTATTGTGTGTATAATACCTTTTGTGTGTATAATACCTTTTCTTTCACCACGTGTTTCTTTAGCGCTTTTTTTTATAAAGATACAGCTGGTTTTCTAATCTCTAACATAAATAACTGTACATCCCATTCGACCAAATAATTACTCAGTGATCATTAAACACTAATTTGTGCCTTCTGTCCCCCTTAATATCACAGTAACTGTCACTGTACACAACGCGGTTGTGTTTCCACAAATGAGCTGAGCATAGTAAGGTACAAAACTGAATTCTTGTTATAAATTACTGTAGTTATATGGATTATCCACGACATACGTGCTGCGTGAAACTGCAGATATTAAATCTGTGCCCGACGTTGGACTGTCTGCAATGTATGTCTTTTATCTGTTTCAGGAAATATGATGTCATCACAGTCCAGTTCTATCCTGGCGTTCATTTTAACGATTTTTACGTGTTATTCGGCAGCTTCCTACAAATTTATTCGAAAGGTAAGTGCCAATGTAGAATAACACAAAAGAAATGTACCGGGTCGTTGTAATTAAACTGACAATGTTCCAAGTGCAGCAGTGTGATCTTTATACATCGATACATCGCAGGACGCTGAAACTTTGTAAGATGCTCATTAATCGGTGCGATCAAGGCGTATGCTGAAAAAACTAATAGTTCAGATTTCTGACTCCAGGTGAAAGTATGGCGCTGTAAGCCATCTGAATGCGCAACGTGTCCAGTTTTGACGTCAGTAAACTATTGTCACTTGGCGACAAGTGCTGATTTCTTTTGTAAAGTGATTATGGGTGTAAAGGGTTAAGAAGGTTGAACTTTTCAATATGAAACGTAGTAGCTATTAAGAAGAAAGACTGTGCACTCCAGGTAAAGTCGTTTTGTCAGAATGGCAGCAATAACAGCGCTACACTCCGGGAACAGCTGCGACTAGGCCCCATGTCAATAAATGTGCTTACGAATACGACCAAGAACATGGCAGATATGCCCCAACCCCCCCCCCCCCCTTCAGTACACCTCTTGCAATATGCCGATGACACCGCATTCCTCGCCCTCACTCCTACCCTCCAACGGTCCCAACGCCCTCTCCAGAATCACCTTGACCTTTTTGCCGCATGGTGTAACCAGTGGCTCCTGAAAATCAATCCTTCCAAGACCCAGGCAATCATCGTAAGTCGTACCACTTGCTCCTTCCAGCTCCTGGATTTCTCCCTTACTGTCTGCACCCGTCCTGTCCGCCTCTCCCCCAACCTCACCTACATTGCCCTCACCATTGACCGTCACCTCACCTGGATCCCTCATCTCCTCTCCATCCAATCCAGAGCCCACAACCACCTCCGACTCCTCAAACTCCTCTCTGGCCGGACATGGGGGTTGCACCCCTCTACCATCCTCCACACCTACAAATCCTTAATCCGTCCCATCCTCTATTATGACAGTCCCGCCTGGATATCTGTCCCCCTCAAATTCTATAAGTCCCTCCAGATCCTTGAGCGTCATGCACTCTGCCTCGCCTTCCATATACACCTCCTATCCCCCACACGGATCCTCTATTACCTCATTCCTTTCCCCCATCTGCTCCTATTTCTCGAACATATCCACATACTCTACACCTCCTGCCGCCTTGATCCCTCTCACCCCCTGGCTGCTCCTCTCCTCTCCCGTCCCCACCCCCTGCCACGCCTTCACTATTGTGTCCCCCCTGCCCTCCATCTCTACACCCTTCATCTCCTTTCCCAAGGTGGCTTCCATCAACTCCCCCTCCCAGATGATACCCTCTCTCCCTCTATCTATCCCTCCTATAAACTCTGATCCTCACCCCATCCTTTCCCTGGGCTCCCTCTTCCCTCCCCCCCTTCCATCCTGTTTTCTCCTTGCCAAACCTCTCCCTACCTCCCTTCTCCCCCCCCCCCCACGAGTCCTTTTGTTTTCCCCTCCTCTGCCCTCCCCACTCACTGTCGCGTCTGTCCAGCACCCCCCACCCCTGTTATGGGTCCTCATCCCCCATCGGCTCCTTTCCCCCCTCCCACCCTTCGCTTTTCCTCTCCTTCCCCCCCTTTTATTTTCCCATCATCTGTCCAGTTTCCCCCCACCTGCCCTCGGCTGTGGTATGTAACATTTGCCATCTTTTTAGTGCAGTGTTCCAGTGAATGTTCAGTGTTGTTCGTCTAAACCAGACTGTCGCCGTGTTTTTTAATTGTCTGTCTATTATTTTACCTGTCTGCTTCGTATGTATTCTATTCGCATCATCATCCTTTTGTTCTATGTTTTAAGTTCCACGATTTTTTCGCCATGTTACTATTTAAATCTCCGATTTTATCGCCTGTTTTTATTATTTATTCTCTTCATCTTTTTACAACAAAGTCTGTAGGCTGAAGAGCGGCATACTAAGCTGCTGCCAGCCCACCCCCTTGGTGGGGGGGGGGGGGATCGAAATTCAATTAAAAAAAGAAAAAAACGACCAAGAAATCAGAAGAAACAAGCGAATTTGGTGGTGCGTAGGGAGAGGGAGGCGACCAGTACCCATGGCAGTTGTCGAAGTTGCTGTACCTATAGCCGACCACGCAGGACATGCTGCAGCCAGTGCTCGAGCTACGTCACGGGTATTGTCTCTCTCCTGGTCTACAGTTCAAAAAATTTTGCGGCGCATTCTACACTCGTATCCCTACAAAATTCAGAATGTGCATCAACTGAGGCCCCAAGACAGGCTGCAACAGCATCACTTTGCCCTTCGTTTTTTGGCACAAATAGAAATGGATGACATGTGGCCAGGAAATAATCTTTGGACGGAAAGGGACATTTTACTATGCATGGTGCCGTGTATTCACAGGACTGACACAAATGGGGTTCTATTCCGCCACATGTGCAGGATCACCCACTGCACGCAGCTTATGTGACTGTATTGTGTGGTTTCACAAGCTCACTTTCGTTCACGGTCCGTTTTTCGCCTAGTAGACGAGACCTCGCGGGACTCTTAGGTATAGAGTAATATTTGCAGATTGTAAGGATCTCCTTGTGCGATACGCTATTCCAGCTTCACGAGAACACAGCTGTATCCACAACCCTGTTTTCATACAAGACTGGGCTACACCACATGCCGCTTGCCAGATGAAAGATTTGCTTCGATAGACCTTCGGTAACGACTGCAGCATCTCTAGGCAATTCCGAGTTGTGTAGCATTCCAGATCGATTTAAACCCATGTGACTTCTAGTTGTGGGGATTTCAGAAATATTGCTTCTGTCATGGATGTATCCCATCCCTTCCTTATCAGAATGATAGCGTATGATGACGTAACACTTTGATTAAACTGAATGAGTTCCCGGCAACTGTGGACTATGCCCAGTGTTACGGTTGTAGCGTGTTACTGAGTTGAGAGACCATATTGAATACATGTGGGAACTTGTGATCATACTCTAACAAAAGCGCCAGAACCACGATCATTGTGAGTTTGATTGTTCCTCCACTTTTCCTGCACCCACACCACACTCTGACTGCTTACTGCTCCATATTTTCACCTGGAGCCAGAAAGTGGAACTACTATTTTTCCAGCACACTCCACGAGTGCACCGATTAATGAACATATGAAACTTCCTGGCAGATCAGCCGGCCGAAGTGGCCGTGCGGTTAAAGGCGCTGCAGTCTGGAACCGCAAGACCGCTACGGTCGAAGGTTCGAATCCTGCCTCGGGCATGGATGTTTGTGATGTCCTTAGGTTAGTTAGGTTTAACTAGTTCTAAGTTCTAGGGGACTAATAACCTCAGCAGTTGAGTCCCATAGTGCTCAGAGCCATTTGAACCATTTTTGAACCTGGCAGATTAAAACTCTGTGCCGGACCGAGACTCGAACTCGGGACCTTTGCCTTTCGCGGGCAAGTGTTCTACCAACTGAGCTACCCAACCACGACTTACGCCCCCTCCTCACAGCTTCACTTCCGCCAGTACCTCGTCTCCTACCTTCCAAACTTTACAGAAGCTCTCCTGCGAACTTTGCAGAACTAGCACTCCTGAAAGAAAGGATATTGTGGAGGCATGGCTTAGCCACAGCCTGGGGGATGTTTCCAGAATGAGATTTTCACTCTGCAGCGGAGTGTGTGCTGATATGAAACTTCCTGTAAGATTAAAACTGTGTGCCGAACCAAGCCATGTCTCCGCAATATCGTTTCTTTCAGGAGTGCTAGTTCTACAAGGTTCGCAGGAGAGCTTCTGTAAAGTTTGGAAGGTAGGAGACGTGGTACTGGCAGAAGTAAGGCTGTGAGGAGGGGGTGTGAGTCGTGTTTGGGTAGCTCAGATGGTAGAGCACTTGCCCGCGAAAGGCAATAGGTCCCGAGTTCGAGTCTCGGTCCAGCACACAGTTTTAATCTGCCAGGAAGTTTCATATCAGCGCACACTCCACTGCAGAGTGAAAATATTATTCTCTAATGAACATATGCCCAGAGTTTCAGCATCCTGCGATGTATGCATCCCGTACTGCACCACTCGGAACACTGGCAGTTTAATTATAACCTCTCAGTACACCATTCTGTAGCTAGTCACTTATGTCTTTCACAGGAAATTTCGAATATCTTTGTCTTGTTTAAGTCGTTTATTTAAATATAGCCGAAAACGACATAAGATAATATATTTTAATGTACTACTTGTAACGTTATGCTTCACTAAGTGAAAAAAATTTATTTATTTTCGATGGTGATGAATTACGCAATATTGTGACATGTAAGCCACAAAGTTCTGTTTCATCTGTAGGATGACCGAATGAGGAAAATGTTCCAGGAAGGTGGCTGATTGGCAGAGACGGTGAGAAGGCCAATTTGAACGTTTAATTTAAAATGTCAGATATTAAAACAGAATAAAATTAAGTAAACTGGAAAGTAAATTAGACGGAGAAAATGAAGACATGTAAATTACGTGTCTGTAAGAAAGGATACAGAAATTGAAAAAAGACGTGTGGAAGTCAGCCAGGGAAAGTAAATGAAATAGCCAACAGCCAGTTTCGTCATAGTGGGGCAGGCAGAACGGCACACAGTTGGTCGCTAGAGGAACGGAAGTGGATGGCGGAAGTGTTGCTTTGGTGCCTTGGCATCGTAGTACAAACCTTTTTTACCATTGAAGATGGTGTACATGTCGTGAATCGACCATGAGTTTGGACGTGCAATTGTGCACACTTTCAAAAAAGATATCGAGTGCATAGAGGGTATGGAACATTCGCGGTAAGAATAGTGTTTACGTGTTTGCTATGAAAAACTGTGAGCTAACTATAGTGGCTGGCACGAAAATAGGGCTTCAAGGTCATCTCGCCATCTTACAGCATTGCCAGTTTTTTATAGTGATAATAACAAATGTTCATAAAAAATTTTTAAAAAAATTGGGCAACTCTATTTTTAGTCTATAATACGACGGAGTACTTTCTAAAAGAAAATTCTCATTATCTGCTAGGGGAAAAAAATGAAAACTAACGTTACAAGAAATTTTGGAGGAAAATAATTTTTCACTTCAATCTGTGGTAGTAACAGAATCACTAATGTAATTGGACTGAAAAAAAGTATATGAACATTCTCAGTGTTTACAGATGCATGTGCTGTGACTTTTATTTCGGAAACATAAAAGCATTCTGAGATAAAAAATAAAATATTATAAGAGGTGTGAAGCTTTGCCGATTGCGTAGCGAAAAATGTAGTCGCTGATGAATTTTCGTTCTGTAGGACTGCGAAGAAACTTCCTGCGAGAAAGTTGTTAAGAAAACTACAAAATTATTTTTGATAACATTTCAGACATCATTATTGTATCGTCTCACGTACAGAGGCAAATTACTTCCGCGATATTCCGTGCGCAGCAGCGCGGGAGTCGTTGTAGGCCGTCGCCAAGAACTTTGTTCTGATGACTCCCTTTAATATGAGCGAGAATATTCCCTGCTTCCCCAAAATATTTTACTGGTTGCTAATACATATCCTTCGTCATTGCATAAATCGCTCAAAACCCCAATATACGGTACGCAAAAGTAATTGCAGTTATTTTGAAACCAATATTTTCACTGAAGTAGAGCAAAATATTTGTTCGAAAGGTTTTGTGAAAACCAAGTTTTATCTAAATTTTCTGTAACCCTATCATTCTCAGCGCCCGATACGTGCTTGGTACACAAAAACCTCGTTCTTACTACTGCAATGTCCCCGTCTTGTGTTACGAATTTCGTCCATCATTACAGTTTCTGAATTGAAAACCAAGTGGGCGGAGAAGACAGTGCATTGAAGCGACTGACCAGAATAATCAATTTTATCACGGACATAACCCTGTATTTCTCTAGCCATCAGATACTATCCTCTGTCATACTAAAGTAACACAATTCTACGTTAAAGCTTTTTGTAAAAGTCGTCAAACATCATAGATGTTTATGCTCTTCTCGGAGAATCAGAATAGGTGCTGGGACAATTCTGATGCTACTGCACTGTTTATATGTACAGAAGATACAGAAGCACCACAACGTTTTGTCATTTTATGAACTGCATTACCCTTACTATGAAACAGCCAGTAAATCCTTCTATGAAAAAAAGAAGTTCAATTTCGAATATATATGTAAACCGATTGCAGTAAGATTATATCTGAATGTAAAGGCACTCGAAACAGGTTTTTAGGAAAAACTGTTGTTAATTAATGTAGAATTGACAGTCTTATTTTAATTGAGAGTTACTGTCGAGTAATCTAATCGTCACCACTTGTGATAAATTTATCAAACGTCTACCGTAAGGGAAAAACATTCGCAGTATGTCCTCTATAACTGAAATGAATCGACAAACATTTCAATCACGTCAGCTTTTTGCATAGACGGCACTTACCTAAAATGAAGGATCTTCAGGCTCCGTGTCTTCAGATTCACTGTCGCTTGTTTCAGCCAGGTTTAACATCACAGATTCCACTATGGTGGATCTTAAACCCTGGTTCAAGAAACCAGTTTCTTGCAATACTCCTGCGTGTTTTACGCACGTCTTCCAGACCTGCTGAGTAATATTGTCAAGAGCTTCGTGTGTTAGTTTCTCGACATCAGCAAGTTTGAAAGTAGTATTTCTTTTCGCTACTTCTCGCTTTACTTGGTCCCATATCAATTCAATGGGATTATACTGGCAGTGATTCGGTGGTAGACGTACCACTTGGTGTCCCATTTCGTTTGCCAGTTGATCCAATTCGTAAGCCTTTTTGACACCTACGATTTCTTCCTTAGAGTTCAGCCTTCGTTTCATCGACTGAAAATGAAACATTCTTTCTCTTTAACCACTCCATAATATCTGCCTTGAACGAATTTGAACGTGGCAGCATTTCTGTCTGGATGGAGTGGTAGCTGGCGTTATGCATCACGATAACTGACCCTTGTTCCAGCGCAAACAACAGTCGAATAAATCAATTCTTAAAAACTTCTCCATTCATTTCTTAATGGTAATCTGATTGACAAGAACTTTTCCCACCACTTTCCTTTGGAGTCGTGCCATATACACTTATTGGTGTGGTTCTGTGAAATCCAAGTTTCGTCCAAATACACTACAGGCCTGGTGTCTTCAGCACGCAAGAAGTGCATTGTACGCAAAAACTTCCTCTTGCTGCTGCAATGTCTCTGCGTTCCATTAAGAATTTCCGTCCCTCATTACACTTCTTGAATCGGAAACCAAGGGAGCGGAGAAGACGAAGAACGGAGGTCTCTGAGCCCGAGTAATTAATGTTTTCACGGAGGTCAGTCTGTGTTTTTTAGGGGTTGGATACTCTCCTCTGTCGTAATATCCAAGTACAGTTCTACTCACGAGCTCTTTGTTAAAATCGTCAAAGTCGATTGATTTCCGTTCACGTTCATATCCCTTTCTTGGAGAATCGAAACACTCATTCATGTCTGGAGATTCTGTCAGTGACACAGATTTGCTAATACGACCTAAAGCTGACTTGGAGACAGAACACGCTTTAGCAGTAAGTTAATGAATTCGCCCAAAATTTAAGTTATTCCTCGCTTCTTCATTGTGGGCCAGATCAGTAAAAAACTTGAGTACATTCGATATGATAATTTTCGATTGTTTACGAATGTCTTTCTGCGCTTTACACACACCGACCGAAGGAGTACTACAAGTACGCGCTCCTGCATTGTTGTTCACCACTGAACACACGTCAAAGCACCTTTCTAAAGACAGTAAGACACTGAGATCAGACATTAACACTCGATATAGCACGGTAACACTGAGCTTTCAGCTGCTCTGACCTATCCCACCGCTAACGATACCTACATGGCAACAGAGCCGAGAGGTGGGCTAATCACAGACCGCACCCCCTCCTGGTGGCAGGCAGCGGCCATGACCTAGAGTGGGGGTGGGCAATTGTTTTGGCTTGGGGGCCACATTATAGACACAGAGGTTAGCGGAGGGCCGCACCTTATAAACCTTTCACTTCTAATGCCGTATATATACTGGGGGCATATATATATATATATATATATATATATATATATATATGTGTGTGTGTGTGTGTGTGTATGTGTGCAGTATTCCCAAGATTTTTATGAAAATGTAAGTTTCCTTTATTTCTAATCACATATCACACACAGAGTTGCAATTTCGGGTGTAGCAGTGAAAGTGTTAAAATGCATTGATTAGTTAGCTTTACATTTCATAAAAGGTATCATAAAAATCATTAGATATAAATGAAGAGTCAGAAGCAAAGGGGTATACTTCTTTTAATTTTGATAAGACTAAAGTCACTTGCACCTCTTTCCTTCTGACATCTTCAAATAAGATAGTTGTGTTCAATTTAATCTATTTTGCTAATTTAATATCATCTCCAAGTACATTAAATTTTAAAACAAGTTTAATGGGACAAATGCATCGTATCACAATTTTTTTGAAAACAGGAGTCAGACTGCTAGTTGATACTCTCATCACAGCCTGCAAATTACTGTCTGTTAAACAGCTTCGGTACTTGCTCTTGCTGATTTCAAGCGCTATAGTCCTCCTTGACAACGAAATGCTCTCAAATTTGGTTTTAACCTCAGGACACAATACACTGCACACTCTACCATGCACTGTTTAATAAACTCGCCATCTGAAAAAGGTTTGTTTCGTTTAGCAAGGTTATAGGTGACCATGAAACTTGCTTCTCTAGCACTACTTTGAAGTGGTGTTTGCTTCGTAAATAACGCTTGTTTCTTCTTCAGGCGTTTCACGAACTCCGCTGTTTTTATTTTTCGTTCTTCATCTGAAAGTTTGCAGCCAAAGTCACTGTTTTTTGTTTCGTGATGTCGTTTCAGATTGTACTCCTTGAATACGGCAACTGTATCATGGCATAGTAAGCATGCAGCTTTATTTCCTGCATCAATAAAGAAATATTTGGTCGTCCAGTCTTCATTAAACAGACGGCACTTATCACCGACTTTACGCTTCTTCTTAGGAGTCATGATTGCACTGAAGTAAAAAATATATATATGACGTTGTACTGCTGCACAGACAAAACACAAGTAAACCACCTGAAAAAGAAGGAAATTGCTCTGAACGTCATACTATTCACTCGGCGCGGGAGAAATACAGCGCTCCCATCAGCCACCGCGTGGAGCATAAATTTGCGCCAATAGCAGGATGCACAGTGCTTTTTTCCATGCCCGTGGTGGCTGATGGTAGTGCTCCCATAATCCACCGCACCTACATGCAGCTAGGTTGGTTGCGTGACTGTAGAGACATCTGTCGGTAGTACGCACTACCAAGTAGTACAGACGCTCGCGGATTTTCTTAGTCGCGCGGGGAAGGGAAATTTTGTTTTTCCTAGGATTTTTGTAAATGTCTTGGCGGGCCACACAAAACCCCTCCGCGGGCCACATGTGGCCCGCGGGCCGCTATTTGCCCACCCCTGACCTAGAGGACTCCACTTCCGTGCCGACAACTATAGTGGCAACAGTACGAAGCCTGTAATACGCTAAGGAACTCGGTGAAAATCATGCATGGATGGTCTCAACACTGCGTTTGGCTGTTTTATGTATGCAATGGGCGACAGTCCAAATGCGTTAATACAACTATGTACTGGATTTCGACTGCAGTTTTGAATGATTAAAAACAACCCTATCGATCCGCTCGCACCTATCCCACTTGGTTACCTGCACCCAAACTCGACTTAAACCGTCTTTCCAGTTCGCAAATTAAGTAGGCGTCGAAAGGTAAGGCAATAGCCCCTGTCGCCGAGGGTGCTGTGCTGTCGAGATCACGAAGGAATGTGATCTGAAAGCAACAGACCAGTGTTCCAGGGGAGTCTAGTAAAACAATGATCGCATACACAAGCAATGTGATCGAAATGAAGTAACGCCCGACAGGTGTACAGTATATATCACATTTATGGTGTGAGGTTTAGAGTGTTTGTAATGTTATGGCTGCGTGCAACTGCATTTTTGTTATACATTCACTTTTAATATGTTCTTTTGCACGAAACTGTTGAAAATGAACTACTGAACTAAACATTGAAGCGAACATGTCATACATTAGAAATTAGTACGTACTTTTACAGAGGTGCGTTCAAAATTAAAGTTAAACTATTGTTTTACAATCTAATAACTTGAATGTGTAGCAGATAAAAAACACATTCGGTATTAATACGTGAATCTATAGGAAAGTATAAGAAATGAAAATGAAATAGAATTTTAGGTGCCCGAACTAATAACTAAATACAGATGAACAAACACAGAACTGGATTTGCTATTACATAATTTCACAGAGTAGTGTGGAAAAATCAAATTTGTTTTATTATCTAATAGTGAACATGTAAAGCATTAGGGTCTTTGTAGCTAAATGGTGCATAATAAGTGTACACAATACCTTTAATCCATGTATGGGCTGAGCAGTTTGTACTGCAGCTTACTGCTGTCACCATAGCTTTTTCTAATGGTATTAGCAAAGCATTCATTTATCGACAGAACTGAACTACGTTATTTATTAACACTTTTTCATCTGAGCGTACTCTCCGATAACTTATATTTCCGCGATAACTATGTATTTCAGCACACGCCACGAATACGCATAAGTTATACTACAGTATCAGTATGACTTGACTGTACAGCGCCGAGCGGCCTGGGTCATTCGGATATTGTTTAGTATTGTCGGCCGCCTTCGGTCACGTCCGCACGTAAACGAGGTTTAGTTCGGCGTTCTGCCATCGGCAATTGTAAAATAAACAGGTAATACGTAGTTTGTAAATCCAATGAATGTGCTCTAGGTTAGAATAAAAATCACATTGTAATCTTAAATTTTTAAAACATTTATGAATAAATAAACAAACTCACCAGTCAGCAAAGTTTGCGTCTAGCTTTGACGGCAGCAAACTCGTTGATCGTATCTTCATAGTTCCCACGGTCGCCTTCGCTGTGAATAACGGACAAGGCGTTCAATCTCCCCTCTCACAACGTAGAAAGTAGGTACGATTTCAGTCTTTCAAGAGCCGTAAACTCGCGTTCGGATGAACAATTTGTAAGTGCCATACATAGAAATATTCTAATAGCAATGTCAACATTCGGAAACACGGACTGTAACCTCTATTTTCGTAAAAATGTATTCATTTCGACTGGTATGTCACTAATCTCAGAAGATTTCAAAAGTTCCGTAGAATGTACACATTCACTAGAGAAGGAAGGCTCTAAATCTGTGTCATATGACACTTGGAGTTCTGCTACACGTTCAGAAATATCGTCAGCTGAACTGTTCTTAAGGTTACTGAAAACTGTGGAGGAGTGCAACAGTGTTCTATAGCGTTCCTTCCTCCCCACTAATTCGGCGTACAAGTTGTCGAGTAGCCTACTGGGAGAAATGTTTCGACTCTAAATTTCTCCCTTCCAGTCAGAAAAACTTCTTCGGTCCGATTCTTCATCATGAATTTTGCTTTTCCGTGATCTTTTATAGGTGCATTCGTAGTCTATATCAGTCACAATCTCGGTGGATTTATTTTCATAATAGTCGAACATGCCACGAATAGATGCAATAAATACTACAAGTGATTCATATAATTCATGCACTATTTTAGTATCAATATTTAAACTTTGCAATTTCAGATTTACACTATTAAATCTCTGGAGTATGTCCTTCCAAACTGTAATTATGAATACAGTTTTTAGTCTGCTGAGTTGAATCAATAAAGCTGAAACATCATTTCGCACAAGTGGTTTTTCAAACGTATTATTAGCAATATGCGTGAGGGCATTGATAACGCCCTCGCAGTTTTCATATAGGTTTACACAGGATACCTCTCTTGCTGACCGACTTGTTTATGATATACTTTTTACCGTTTTGCTTCCTGGTTTCATGAAAGAAAGAAGTTTATCCCAGCGCTGTGTAGAAGCAGAGAAAATATTATAAAGGTTCTGCACTACATTTAAAAATGAACATGCTTCCCTACAACAGCTTGCAGCACTAGTGCCGACTAAGTTCACGAGACACATAATGCGCTTTCGGATTTCGTTCTTTAATGTGTGCCTGCAAACCAGTGTAAGTTCCTGACATATTGCTTGCGTTGTCATATGACTGGCCTCTACAGTCAGTAATATCGATAGAATTTGTAGACAGGACTTTTAGTACGGCATGAGCTAAGTTTTCGGACTTGTGTCCCGGGTTTGGTAAAAACAGAAGGAAACGTGAACAGGTTCACCGTTCTCGTTCACATACCTTAATATGAAAGATAATTGGTCAATATGTGAAATTTCCACAGTAAATTCTACTAGTATAGAGAAATATTTGGCCTGTTGTATTTCACTTGTGATAATTCTTTTTATTCGTTAAGAAAGAAGCTCTATTATTTCAACACAGATTGTTGAAGAAAGATAACTTGTACGTCCCTGCCCTGGATTTCTATATTGCTCAATGTGCTCTCCGAGAATAGGATCAGACTAGGCTATAAGTTCAAGAGACATCATAAATAGACCATTATGTAATGAATGAAATCT
This sequence comes from Schistocerca piceifrons, assembly GCF_021461385.2. Taxonomy (NCBI): domain Eukaryota; kingdom Metazoa; phylum Arthropoda; class Insecta; order Orthoptera; family Acrididae; genus Schistocerca; species Schistocerca piceifrons. The sequence continues at coordinate 496,132,857 of NC_060143.1, read as the reverse complement.
TTTAACGTGTCCACATAGGAAAGTCCACAACTTGTTAGCTTCTTCACTACTGCAAAGACCCTTTTCAACACTCTGTGCCAGTACATTTTTTTTTTGGCTCAATATATGACTCTAAATGGTTATTTATTGTTCCAACTGACTTTTTTCTTGTCAAGAATGATAACTCAGAATTATTGTGTTAAAGTGAATTCTCATGATGTGATAAAATATTTGAAATATTTTTCCAGTTTGCAATACCATTAGCAGCAATCACAGCCTTCCCTCTGAACAATTTACTTGGTGCACAAGAAACGGTAGTATACTAGTAAATCACGCAAAGTTTATTCACTATTTAAAAGTTTACAGTAAAGTACGTTTTTGTTCAAATATCTGGTTTTATCGCCTGTTGATCTTCTTGAATTAGAAAAATCACCATTGCAATCTTCATTAATGCCACGTTGTAAGAGAATGTCGATTGTTGATTCATTGATACACCATTCTGCAGGATCATCACTAAAAAGGTTATTTCTTTTTGTAATGTCTGACTCGAAACTTACTTTTCCGTGGAACTCTAAATCAGGAACAACTTGCTTTTCTTCATTTTTAACTTTTGTTTCTTCTGTATTTAGTTATTTTACAACAGCTGCAGTGCCAGAAATATCATCTGTACTACTTGAACTCGAACCAGCAACATTTGTTGCGAAAAATTTATCCACTCTGCCAAGAGTTTTTAGAACATTGGCTTATCGTTCTCGTCTTTCCTGCGATAATTTCCGAAATGCCGCCCCACTTAATTTTGCACGTTTGCTTTTTTCACTGTTATTCATGTTCAGGTACTTACAGAATTGTCAACCAACAGTCAAAACAAAAGAAAAAAATTTTAAAGGAAAGAAAGAAAGACTGTATCCAGGTCCAACCGTACTACACCGCACATGAGCACAACACGGAGCGATGAACTGACCAACTCGGATTACTCGACGTAACTGTGCTACGAAAGAACGACAATGCAGAATAATTGAATTTCACTGTCGCCTGTTTATCTGTTGTCAGCGAACAGTAGAAGCACTCCTGCCGGCTGGAATACGTCACTTTAAGGAAAAACGACAGTCCCTTTTTTGGATTCTGTTTCCTGCATCCTGGAATTTTAGCTGAGACACAAATATGTTCTGAAGATTTTTGACACTGTCTTTCTAATTTAAAAAGCAAATAATTTTTGCAGTTTCTTGCAGTGACGTGTGCTGCATCGACTCTCATCCCACTTATTGTTATAACACTGTCGCGGTTTCTGTGGGCAGAGAAGATAGGCTACAAAGTTTAAGTAGTCTTGTTGGCAGTTGATGTGGTGTGATGTCATTTGTGTGAATACTGCTGTTATGTCTTCACGCAAATGCGCCTTTTGTTCCAATGTGAAATAAAAATAACCTTTCCTCGAAGGAAAAAAGCTTAGCTAAGAAGTTTAATATAAAATTTGCAATGCCACATACTATTCGATTACACAGAGTGGGAACTTCGATACCTTGCAGACTGCAGCACAATAAATGAGACAAACGTAAGTTGGTTTCTAACTAAGTAAATAAATAAATACATTTTTTAAACTTGTGAAGTGTATTTCACACATTATTAGATATTCTTCTTATGTTCTTTTCGTATAAACATGTGTTTAAAAATGTAAAATATTCGCAGTATCAACATGTTTTGTTAAACGGTTATCATTATATCAGAGCTCAGATATTGAAGACCACAGAGCCTTCACATTAATTACAGTTACGGAGAGTTGACTTGATACTTCCCCGTAATTTCTACAAGAAATTTAAGTAGAGTCGGGTTTTACATGCTGTGGCCCACACATGTTACAATATTTAATAAACTGCTGATTAGTTTATCACAGCTTTTCAGGGGTCCCGGTTTTTTCACGGGGAAAATACGGTAGGGATCAGTAGAAGCCGACAACATTCTCGGAATAATGTTTCAAACATTGTATTGTAGATTGCCGTCCTGACAGCTTACCTCAAAATATTTTGAGTAATCATGAAGGTGATACCAGACAGAAACCCAATGTTAAATTTCCATCCAGTCACCAAGTACTGTATGTATATTTCCAAGCTTTTACTGTCGAATTTCGTTCTTAAGGCTTAGCAAAGTTGAATTTCGTTCTTGAGGCTTAGCAAGTTGTTTAACAGTATTAAAAAATTTTGTCGTTTGTAAGTGCAGTTATTTAAAACAGGAAAAGGTTAAAATGAGTACAAAACAAAAAATGCCGCCCCTCTTAAGATGTCGCCACTAGGCCGTACCTAGTGGGCCTATATGTAAATCCGCCACTACCAACGAGTTACCACTCGTTCAGGAGGTAAAGTTTTCTTTGAATGTCTTGATGCGAGAAGGAGCCTTAAAAAACACTTTGTTTGTGAATGAAATCCGTTTATTTACATTCACAAACGTGGAATGTACTTCTTCAGCCAGACGATGTACTACGTGAGCATAGCACGTCTAAACTAAACTAAACTCCTCCCAAATAGGCCTTGAAGGCCCAATGGGACCGACAGGCCGCCGTGTCATCCTCAGCCCACAGGCGTCACTGGATGCGGATATGGAGCGACATGTGGTCAGCACACCGCTCTTCCGGCCGTATGTCAGTTCCCGGGACCGGAGCCGCTACTCCTCAATCAAGTAGCTCCTGTACAGATTCAGGATGACGAAGCATGGAGTGCAGTGGGGAGGGCCTGTCGGACGTACAGGGATGCTAATGGGACAGCGTTAGCGATTTACACACTTATAGTTTAGTTCTACAATTGAATCATCTTCTCCATGTCAGCATTAATGGTACCAGAAGCAGCATGCAGAATTGAAACTCACTGTTGCAGCCACCTGAGCAATCTCAAGGCTGGCAATGAGGCCAGTGCTGCGAGTACAGCAGAAGTGGTTCCTTGCATGGAAGGTGGCCCAGCAATTGTCAGGTGCAGCCCATTCAGCAGTGATGTCCAACAGTGCAATATACAGTTAACAGTTGTAGACATCAAAGATATTGCCCCAGTGAGCTCCCAACAGCTGTGTACAGGACAGTGGTGGTTGTGCAGAGTTATGTCATGTCCTCTCCATGAGAGGAAGGCTGAGGATGCTGATGCCCTCTCACAGACACAAGCTGGGAGACAGCAGCAGCTAGCACACTCTCTGGAACAGTGACAGTTTGACAGTGCAATGAACATTATCTGTTCGCCACAGTGAGCAGATGGTAGAAGGATCCAAGTCTTCACATCAACAGAGAAGATGACAGCATATGACAATGGCTGAATCCAACAGGCTGGGCTGGCTGCTGTCTTGAATCTAGTAGTCATCTGGTAAATGGTACTCAGCACTTCACAGGTCCTGCCTCAGAACTGGCTCACTGTAATTGAATAGAGGAAGGGTTCGGCAGACCAAGTCTGTATAGGTAATGATGTTATCCCTTGTTGAGGTGATCAAATGTGGCCTGGTTTCCTGGATCCATCAGTGTTCTTCACTATCCACAGTGTGCCAACCTCTGATTTCAAACTTTCAGCTCATTACTGTCTGCAGCGTCAGTGTGCTGAAAGTCATTGTTGTGTATAATTTACATGTTGTCATTCCACTGTGTGTAGTTGGTGAAGTGGCAATTCAGACATCCCCCTCAAGTGTGTGTAGCAGTGGCGTAGACTGTGTGCCGTGCTATTTGCAGTATTGCCTCTCCTGCCTGTTTGACATGCTGATGCAGACATTGTGCATGAATCTGCCTTGAGGTGGTTCATTGCCAGCCAGGGAGAGACCACAAATATTTTACAATCACCCTGGATAACTTTCTGTGATGCAACACACCCCTCTCCTTTAGAAAATTTGTCCTCATTTTTTCTTGGGCTACTTCTTAAACAATCTGATTAACATATTTTTACATTGACAACTATGCGCTGAACAGGTTTTATTATTTGAATGATCATGAGAACTGAACCATAAGGGTCTTGTTTTGTTCCTTAATTCTATAGCACTGTTTTATATGTTCACTTCAGTGAACTCACCAGGTTAACCCTACGATGTGTCCGTTTACTCCTTATATGCTAATACAAATCTGCATTTTCATTATGTCTCACCTCCTGTTCCTTATTATATGCCAGTAAGCTACTCCACATGTATCTAATGTACTGGTAACTAAGCAGCATGGGCAGATTTACATTTAAAGCAAGTATAGGGTACACAAACTGCTAGTAGAACCATGGCAACCAACACTGGTTGTTGCATTACTTACAATCATGGTACTACAATGTTGTTTATCTTGGTATTGCTGGATATGCTGGAAGTGAAGCAGCTTCTTAAAAATAAGATTAATTTTGGGGAGGGATGTATAAGACTGCTATTTCATTTTCTGTGATGATGTTCCTGTCTTTGACACCCCTTGTCAATGTTTGGTCCCACTGTCTTATTTTTACACTGAGGTCAAAACATATCAGTATCGAAATTAATTACATTATGAATTCCTCTATTGGAATTTTATTTTTCTGAATCTTGGTTCCAGTCTTTGACATGATGCTAAGCAGTGGGAAAACTGGCTTGCTGTAACTGGAGCATCTTATTCCACATATGAGGCCCAAGAGAAATTAACATCCTGAAAAAAGAAAAAAAAACTATAGAAGAAATGTCCAGGGAGGTACCCTAGTGGATACTGTAGCCAAAGTGCTTGGTGTCCCAAGGGTGACTTTAAACTGCAAAGTGAAAAAAGTCCCACATAATACTGTCTGAGGATGAAGAAAATATATCATTGCCAAGGGTTTTCTCAATTGTGGAAGTGCACTATCGCATAAATAAGAAATATTGCTGGACAGTATACAACAAGTAATAAGTAAAATGAAAAGGCAAAACCCATTATTAATGGAAGGCCAGGCAGATAATGGTATATATGATTTGTAAAGAGAAAGTGCTAAATAAGAGAATGACACAGTGCATAATAGCTTCCCATGAAAATACCAGTGAGCAATGGAATCACAACTAGTTGGCAAAAATAGAACAGCATTTGAAAGAGAAAAATTAAAAATAGTAAATGATTCAAGAAGATACAGACAATTTTCTGGGGAAGGCAACCAGAGCTCAGACACATTGTGAATAATGGCAACAACACTCAACACTCAATAACCATTCAAATGATCATAAAAATTATATCAATTACAAAGTCATGAATGATGAGCTGTTTCCAAAAGACAAATACCTGTATGAAGGTGCTTTACTAGCAACATCATACAGCATAGATGACTCTTCAGGGTTATCTGTCAAGAATACAAAGTACTCTGTGTAATTTTTGAAGTGGTAGAAGTACAGAACCATAGTGTCAACATTCACAAAAAACAATTACAAGTACTCGCAATGGTTATATTTCCATAGTGTAGATGAGCAATTATGGAGTCCCAGCTTTTGGGAAGTTATCCACATTAAGAGTCAAACTACACTGGTGGGTTGTCATAATAAAATTGAGTACACACAAAAGATGCTTGTCAAAATGTACAAAGCATGAGTGAGTGCTGAATGAGCCAGGCCTAGAAAAAAGTGGGACACTACTGTGAACAGGGATAGAAATGTCTAAAAATTAACTAACATCTAGGGAAAGTACTACACGTATACAGGAAATTTCATCCAAAAATAATACTTTAGTATGGAACCAAAATGTTGAGAACGGACGAAATCTGATAAATAGCTTACCTTGTAGGCTATAATATAAAATCTGATAGACATCAGCTGTATAAAACCAATGAAGTAAAATTTAAAATCCCGTGTAATGTACGTACTTGCACTGCATTGTTAACAGATGATGTTGTGTAAGCAGATCATGGAGCTTGACTATTTAATTTTTGTAATTTTTATGATAATTTGAATGGTTATTGAGTGTTGAACGTTGTTTCGATGATCCAAGAAGACCTATCAGTTGCCGGCCGGTGTGGCGGAGCGGTTCTAGATGTTTCAGTCTGGAACCGTGTGACCGCTCCGGTAGCAAGTTTGAATCCTGCCTCGGGCATGGATGTGTGTGATGTCCTTAGGTTAGTTGGGTTTAAGTAGTTCTAAGTTCTAGGGGACTGATGACCTCAGATGTTAAGTCCCATAGTGCTCAGAACCATTTGAACCATTTTGAACCTTTCAGTTCTGATGAGAGTGTATTTTTACAAAGGATACAAGAAAAGTTTTGCACTACAGCTTTATTTATTTAATTTTTTTGAAGTAATTTCCACCACATTAATACACCTCTCCATCCTCTGAAACCAATCCCTAAGCCAGTTCTCCCAAGTTTCTCTAGGGAGTAAGGCAAACTCGTTGTTCCAAGCCCTCAGGAAGTTCCCATCGCTTGAAAAATCCACTCCTTTCAGCTTCATTTTCACATGCGGGAACAGTGCAAAGTCACAAGGAACAAATTCTGATCTGTGAGGAGTGTGCTCAAGGAGTTTAGGTCCAGCACCCCACAAATATTCAGTGCATTTTTTGGCGCAGTGAGCTGGAGCATTGACGTGATGGAGGAACCAAGTGTCCATTCTTGACTTCGGTCGTAGGTTCTTCAAAGATTGGGTAACTTTTGGCAGGCACTGCTAAATACCATGTAGCTGTGACTGTCTTCTCTGTGTCAAATACAACACACTCCACAGTTCCACTTGGTTTGAAAAAAACAGCTATGGTTTCTTTCTTTACTGATTGAGATTTTCTGACAGCTGTAGGGTATGTCATCACCTTCAAACACAAAAAATTTGATTTGTGTCTTAGTCAGCATGTCATAATAATACGCCAAGCTTCGTCACCTTTCACGATTTTATTCACATACTGAGATTGTCCCTGAGCAAAATTCTTTAAAATCTCCCGGACCAAGTCATATGTCTTGTCATCTGCTCTTCTGTCAGTCTATGCGACACCGAGAGACAACAAAGTTTCTTTACTTGCAAATGATGCAGAATTGAACAAACTGCTGGTGCATGTAGCCATAAGGTATCCTCTATGTACTTATAGGTCACTTGCCTATCTTTTTCTAGCATTTTCCTCACAGCATCAATGTTTACCTCCATAACTGATGATTGTAGCCTTCCCATCCTCTCAGCATCCTCAAGAGTGAAATTTCCTCTTTGGAATTCTCTGTACCACCTAAATATAGTCGTACAGTGTGGACACAAATCACTGAGTGTGAGAGTCATTTCTTCAAAGCACTGGTCTATATTTAAACCACGTGCAAAGTTGTACCACAAAACTGCTCAAATCTCACTTCATGGCCATGATGCCATAGCAAGAACTTTGAACTAACCCTGCTAATAATCAACTATGCCCACAGACTTGGCATAGCAGCTACAATGCAATTATAAAGTACTCTCAGAACACAGCAACAATTAGCTCCTGTGACTTATTGTTGCGTTGTATTGCACAACTTTTGTAGTTCTCTTTGTATAGCCTAATTGGAAAAAGTGATTAAATGTAAGGGGAGTAAAGTTGTATTCAGTGTTGGAAATGATCAGAAAGAAAGTACGTCTTTATTTGTAACACCATATGCTGCTGGTAAGCTTGCTCTTCCTAGGATTGTTTCTTCATATGAGAGAATTTCTGGCTAATAGTGTACCAAGGACATTAGGGATTGGACGATCTGTCATGGTTGGATGTGTGGTCTCACATTCTATGAATAACAAATGTGTTCCTACCTTTGATAATTGGACAAGAAAACCCACTGCCTATCACATTTTTTGTTGACAATCATGTCTCTCATATGACTTTACACTTTTCTGAGTTCTGGTCTGAGAATGGTATAGTGTTGCTCCGTAACTCAACTTATTTTACAGGCAGGGATGAGCCTGAAGGTTAGTGTAGTGGCATTGCATTGGCATAGACAACTCATCAGCACCTTTTCCCTTGTACACAGGATTAAGGCCAAAATACCAGTTTCCCAAGCCTGTTGTTGTATTTGGAAAGACTTGAAATGATATCCAGTCATGAAAAATTTCACCACAGCTCCATTAAGCTTTTATTTGATTTTCATTATTTTTTTATGTTTGTTTTCATTTTCATTTCATTATTTTTGACAAGCCATTCAATCCTTTTACAGTACATTAATAAAATACTACTATTTGTCTAACATTCTGTGTTCTATGCTTTTCCATATCCTAATTACCATACAGTGATTTTGAATCCTTTAAATTTATGATCAGCTAACTCTCAGTGAGTGTTAGTATGAGAGTCGATAACTAGTACACAAGAAAAACCGTGCATGAAAGACTGGTGGTGCTGACTTGTCTTAGACAAAAAAATTTTTTTTAAATATTACAGTTTTATGTTAAAAGTTAATTAACATATTCAGTAAAACTCTAAGGCAATTTTAGGTTATAAAGCATTTTTTAAGTAGTATTTGGAAAAATTTAAAGAAAATGTATAAATCTCCTCACTTTACTGTCAAAGGTTAGTGTGTCTCCCTTACAATAATTATAGTTTAAGCAGATTAGCACTAGTTACAATTTGTTGGTAGTACACTTTACAGAAGTAGCTAGCAGTGCTAGCTTCTGTCTGTTAATGTATAATTTAACATATTGCATGTCCTTGAAGGCTCTCTTTTATGATGGGATTTACAGTTCACAATGTATGAATGAGTGGTTAAATTGCCTGAAGCCAAGGACAACCTTCTGTTAGTGATTTATCAATCCCAGCAGTGAAGTTTGGTTGTGCCTCCGCACACCACCTCAGAAACAACCTTACAGAAGTCATTAAAAGGTCAGATCCTCTGAAGATTAGGACCTTTAGCCATCATACAGCAGTAAAAAAAAAAACAGCCAACCAGATTGTTTGGGAACCATAAGCAGGCAATAACATTTGAGCATCCATTCAGTGAGTGTGGACTCAGGAAATAAGTTGACTGAATAAACCCACTATTGATCCATGCTATCCAAGTTCTCAGTAATTTCTCATGGTATACTTGATAATGAAACTTTTCTCGCTGCATTCAGAGAGCTGCTGCCAATGACACTTATGCATTACCTGTGCCTTCAAGAATTCTACAATAAACTAAGTAATCTAAGCCGAGGCCATGGAATCACTGTTTAATATCTCTACTAGTGTTTTGAAATAAAATAACAGTTTTTATATAAGATGGCGTGATGTTAAATTCAATGCAAGTGCACTTCCTTTGTAGGAACATAAGGACAGGAAGATCAACAATATTTCTGTTATGTTTCAGGATCATGTTTTTGAAGAGTGCAACATTACATCACACTGTGATGGTAAGTCCTGTTCCAGTTAGTATTTATAACTTGTTGAGAAAAAATTTTGCAGAGCTGCATTGTTAAAAATTATTTCCAGGAGGTAAACCTTCTTTTGTAATAGTGCAGTTACCATTACATTTTATAAATTAAAAGTAGAACACAAATTATCAAGTTTGTGTTTTAATTCCTTTTCCTGCATGTTTTGACAACATAAATATGTTTTCATATTTTCAAGAACTGTGGCTTTCTTTCTGATCTTAACATGTGAAATATTGGTCTCAGGCATTGGCTATAGCTAATAAAAACAATTTTTTCTATAGCTATCAGTTTTCATCTGTTTTTCAAACTGCTTAATTTGCTTAAATTGTGATGTTTTTGGTATTTGACTGCAATTGTGTGTCCTTCTGGATGCAGCACTACAATTTCATCTTGTAGCCAGTTTCAAGTGATTCATTACTGTCCCTTCAAAATTAATTGCAATGCTGAAATTGCAATACACATTTCATTTAAAGCCAGAAATGACATTATTGTATTAGGCACTGATAAACATTTTGAACTAACAGCTGTTGAAATGAGAGAACATAGAACATCAAAAAAATTAATTGTGTTCTATGGGTACCAATCCTCTTGCAATGATATGGACATTTTTTCCCCTCAAAACTGAACCAGACTTGAGCTATCTTTTTGAAAAACAAATGTAATCACCTGTGAGGACCTAAATATCAATACAATGAAGTCAGATGATGTCAGCAATGCCTACTTCAGTATTCCGTAGAGTTACTGCACATCCTCACTTGTAAGTTGTCCCATTAGAGCAACCAAAATTCTTCTACATTGATAGACAATACCAACAGATGAGGGCAGGAAAAATACTATATACATGTTCAAAATCTACACCTATCAAATCATCCATGTCAGATATTAAAATAAAATATTTATGTAGAAAAGCCTCCTGAATTAAATGCGTACAAAAGTGTCTTCTAAAAATCAGACAAGCATGGATTTTCATCCCAGTTATAATATGAAGGGTGGGAAGAAGTTCGTGCTGAAACTAATATGAACAAAACTTTTAATAATGTAATAATTTAAATTAAGATTTGGAGAAGCATTCCTCAGAACATTGCAATCCATTGCAACTTCAGAAAGGAATATATGGATAACCAGAGGTATAAAAAAATCCTCTGGAACTCTTGGGTATTTCGCTTCCTTCAAAAATAGTCAGACTGATCTGATCTTTTTGAAATTTTACAAAAATTACGGGAGAATTTACAGAAAGGTACAGCTAGCTGCTAAAAACTTACAAACCATAAAGCACTTCTGTAGGCAGAAAACAAAAACAAAGTGGCCTGCAATATTATCAAATGGGCAAAAACATCTCAAACCACAAATTAAGAACAAAGCTAATCAAATAAATCACCCAAAGGAAATAGTAAATTTATAAATGCTTACTATAACAACTTTGTTAAGAAATTAAATGGTATTTTCCAGCCACATATGTCTTACCTACCCAGGACCAGACACCAAACTCATGGTAACCTATCCAGCAACAGAGAGAGAGAAATGGCACAAGTTCTTCACCAATTAAAAAATTAGAAAAAACCTACCATCAGCCTAGACAAAATTCCAGCTTGTGCCTTAAAAGAATGTGTAAATTCCATAAAAGTACCTTTGACAAAAATAATCAATGCATCATTCAAATTTGGCTGTTCTCCCAAGACCTAGTCCAAGCTGGAATCAAACAATGGAAAATCCAGGATGGAATGTAACAATATTATGAGAAGGAAAGCTGCTACTCACCATATAGCGGAGAAGCTGAGTCACAGATAGGCACAACAAAAAGGCTCTCACAATTATAGCTTTCGGCCATTAAGGCCTTCATCGAAAATAGACACACACACACACACACACACACACACACACACACACACACACAAACACAACTCACACACACGACTGCAGTCTCAGGCAGTTGAAACCACAAGCTGGAGTAATACCTGTACTTAAAATGGTGATGCAAAAAATATAGAAAACTACAGGCAAATCTCTTTAGTGTCCATCACTTCCTAATAAAAAATACATCAATGAAACACCTAAACAAATTTAACCTTCTTTGCAGTGAAGAGCATGGTTTAGGCGCAGAAGAGGTACAGAACTAGCTATTGTACAGCTTACAAGTCATTCTTGAGGCACTGGGCAGAGGTGATCATGTGACTAGAATTTACTTGGACTTATTGAAGGAATTCAACACAGTTGACCACAGAATTTTATTGCATAAATCAGAGCTTCTAGGAATAAGAGATGTATCTAAGAAGAGGCTTATGTCATACATGAAAAACTGAGAACAAGGAGTTGAGTTCTCACATACTACAAAAGAATTTCTAGTAAAACACCTGTCAAATCCACATCCCAATGGAAGTGCATTAGGTTGAATCCTATTTCTTGTTTAGATTGATAATTTCCCATAGGGTGTAAGATGTGAAGGAAAATACTGTTCGCTGATGACGCAAAAATTCCAACACAGTTGACTGACAGAAAAGGTTAGTGCAGTCCTCAGAGATGACCACAACTGGTCACAGAAAAATGAAGTAACTTTAAATGTGAAGAAGCCTAGTTGTATGTACTTTCAGTTGAATAAAGAACAAAATGTTACTCAATTGAAAATTAATGATGATGTATTAGAGTGTGTAATTGACACCAGGTCCTTGGGATTGAATGTACACTGCCAGTTGAAATGCACAGAATGTGTGAAGACTTAGCCAAAGAACTATCCATAACAAGTTATGCTCTGCATATCCTTGCACCAGTGTGCAATATTTCATGACTCAGAGTGAGCTGTATAGGATATATAAATTCAATCACCAGCTACGGAAAAATGATTTGGGGAATCTATGCTGGGAACATTCAGACTGTCTGCAAGGTACTGAAAAGGTCTATACAGATAATAGCAAATAGTAGCAGTATGGCCCAGTGCGCTGATTTATTCAACAAGCAAAAAATTCTGAATGCCCCATGTGAATACATTTTCCAGGCTACGGCACTACTGGCAGTTGCTTGCTACTCGCTACAGTGGAGTTTCAGTGAAGCTCATCTCAGCAAGTAAGGGCAATGTGCAGCTCTTAACATAAAACCAGGCTCAACCAAAAGGGATTGGCTACACGCCGATACTCTAAAGCCCTTATTATTCCACAATGTGTGGAATTCATTGTTATCTTGTGTAGATTGTGAGACAAGTTAGCGAATGATAAAATGTCCACTGAATTGTAACAACCTTATTTATGTTTCTACCAGCACAAATTTCTGAATGGTGGCCTCGTAATAGTAATAGATAGTTTTATCAGCAGTCCTGCTTTCTTAGTAGTAATATTCATTAAAACTGTGACTATTTATGGCACAGTATCATTGAACTAATTAAATCACATCAATATGGATACTGTGAAAATCTATGCAAGTCCTGTTGTTAACCATATCTTTAAGTTCACAAAATCACGCTCCAAAATTTGTTGAATTTGTGGCACACATGCTGCCCAAACAACAACCTTCTCTGCTGAGAATGCTTACTTTCAAACATGGGTACATGACTACCACTGGAATCAATGTAAGGTGCTTTACTTCTGACCACCATCCAAGTTTTATACTACAATTTTCCTACAAATTTATAATCATTTATGAGTTCATCTAATTAATTTACAATAAAATGTAATTTACATAATTTCAAGAAACTTTTTAGCAAATACTTGTAAGCTCACAAGGTTATAATTCCCATAAGACAAAATATTCATTTGTACACTACAAACAGATCTATAGATGACCATGAAACTAGATTCAGTCACTACTTACACCTGAATAGGAAAAGAAAGTCAAAAACACATAATAGGATGCTATATAACAGCCTAAAACTATCAGCCTCATTAGCTGACCTTGCTAATTCATACTTGTGTGGTTGCATTTGATCCAGGAGTAAGCCAGTTTGAATTCTGGTGGTGGAAAAAATTTTCGCTGCCAGTATTTGGCCAGCAAGAGGAGGAGGGGTGGTGCTGTAAAGTTCCTGATCACCATACTTTGCACTTATGTCCTGGTATAAATACCAAACCTCTCTACAGTGTCTCATGAAGTTAGGGCATGTGACATTGTTGATGGTGATCTGTCCATTGGATGGGAACATTAAAGCTCGGCATGCCCCCTGGTGCTATTTGCAAGGAGCAGGCTGTGTTTCAGCACTGGATTTCACCCTCTCCCTTCTCTCATTATCATTATGATACAACTCAAACATTACATTACACTCCACACTCCACACACACACACACACACACACACACACACACACACACACACACACACACACACACTCACAAAATACATGCATTAAGTATTACAAATAATGTAATCGAGCATGTTGTAAATAGATAGAAAATTAAAAAAAAACTGCCTAAAATTGTACAACAGGTTGCCACAGGAAATTAAAGGTATAAACGAACTTCTCAACTTAAGCCAAAGGCAAAAAACATACTTAGAAAGTAAAAACTGTTACACTTTACATGAATATTTAAAATAACTACACTTAGACAAATATTATATATAAAATTATATTTTGGCAAAGATGGTCAGGTTACTGCAATAGGTGGAGTGGGAAACTGCCTGGCTAAGGACAGAAATTGCAGAATTAGGGTTACCTGAATGAAACAGGAGTATGAATTACACACACAAATGTGAGTTCTGTGGTGCTCCTACACTGCAATGACCAGCCCTGTGCTGACACAGCTGTAAGCCATTTGAGCACTAAGTTGAGCAAGCTGCTGTTGACTGAAACGAAATCTTATGAATGCACAGTTTAAACAGAGTCTGAAAGACTTTTTGGTGGGCAACTTCTTCCACTCTATAGATGAAAACATCAACAGGGTTTGTTAGACCAGCTTAAGTAATAAATGTCTGTTAGGTTTCAGTTTTGACAGCACTTAGTCACAACAATCACAATTACAATTTTTCTTACAAGCTTGAAAAAGGAAGTTCATTCCAAATGCTAGCAAGGGACTGTACCTTTTGTTTCTGTACCTATCAATGACACAGCACTTCTGCCTTTGGAGAGTTGTTTCCTTTATTACTGAACAATTCAGAACAGTCACACTTAGGTATTTTGTATATGATAAATTTATTAAAAGTGCATAACTATCTTTCATTCTGACAGTGTATTAATTCTGTAAATATTGGCAGTTCCAGTTTACTCAAATGTATTCATGTATTTTGACAATGGTCAGTATTATATTCATGTGTAATATGTTTTTATATTATACTTTCTGAAACGTTCCACACCCACAAAAATCATCTCATTTTTGGGTCTATGGAATGAAAATTGAATCTAATCTAATCTCTTATGAGTGCAGTGGCCCTTGTTATGGTTGGGAGATGGAGGTATATTAGATATTGCTTACACTTGATTAGGACAGGGAAAGATAGGTTGGCTGAGTTTCTTGCAGAAAATGTGTGGAGAGACATCATCACATAAAGCAACACCCCTGTGGTTCTGGTGTCAGAGAGGTACTTTTTTATGGTTACAATAAGGGGTCGGGCACCCTGTTGTGAAAGAGGTAAATATAACAGAAGGGCCCTACAAAACACTGAATAATCAACAGAAAAGTAAGGTTAGCTTATTTCGTCAAAATATTAGAGCACTGAGTAATAAGTCAAAGAGCTTCTTGTTTATTTAGAAAATTTAGAGAGCTATGAAAAGATAGGTATACTGTGTCTATCTGATCACCACATAACCATAGGGTTAGATATGTTACATATAAAAGATTACATATTATGACAAATGTTTTTAAGACTATAGATAAACCAAACATGACCATAAAATTTAATCTGTTCCATGATGAATCCATATTGTTATTTTGAACTACCTTTCTGCAAAAGCAGTCAGAAAGGACATTAAACAGCCATGTAAAAAACCTTGGATCACTAGAGGCATTAAAGTATCCTGTTAAATGGAGGGGTAAAAGTATCTGTAGGCAAGAACAAATAGAGAGCCTACAGTAGTTGCACACTATGAGAACTATTCAAAATTATTAGGAAGACTATTAAAAAATCAAGAAAAGTCCATCTGATGTCAGAAATTAGTAATTCTGTCAGCAGACTTAAGGCTATTTGGAGTGTAATGAAACAAGAGACAGCCACAGAACAGGATAACATCACTATTGAACTGAATAGCTATAAATCATGAGTCAAAGATAGCAAATATATTTAATAATCATTTCTTAAATATAGTAGAAGGTATAGAAACAAACACATCAAGAAAAAATAATCACAGCATTATGTTGAGAAACCAACTCTCATAAAATTCAGTCATATGAATGGATCACCAAGTTCTCCCTCGGAAATTAAGAAATTTATATATTCTCTAAAACTTAAAAATCATCTGAATTTGAGGCTGCTTTCAATAGAGTACTACAGCCCACTTTACTCTGCTGGCGTGGCACGCATGTACATGTCCACTCTTTGAAACCTTTCTTAATGGTCAGCCATACCAAGTGATCAGTGACAAGGCATGTCATTGGATGGACGCCAGGGTGTAACAAGTTGTGCAACTGGTCAAAGATGATTTTCCAAAACAGCTGAGGGACAGGGGAGTGAGTTCACTTTTGTAACACATCACGCAAGGTTTGTCTAGACATGCCCAGTACCAGGCAGTGTTATATTTTGATGTTAGTAGTGGGACTGTGGAGAAGATCTTATGGTTTCTGGTCCTGCAGCTGTGTCTCCATGAACTTATCACTGTCAGTTTATGTGGGTACGGTGTTTATCTGTGAGAGATAGTTCACAACAATGTTGTTCACATCCTTCAAATGGCAGATGTCAGTAATAAATTGTGCACTATAGTCCAGAGGACAAATTGCCTGGGCCGCCTGTCTTTTGACAGATTTTGGATTGAGTCTGCTAGCAATTGGAGATCTGTGTAAATGACTAATGGTCTCCCTTCCACATCATATTTGAACTGGTGACTGCTTCATAAACTGCTAGAAGTTCACAGCCATATGTGGACAACTTACACTGTGAAACAGTCAGTTTACATGAGAAAAATCAATGTGGTTGCTATACACCTGGTCCTTCCTGCTGGAGGTGGTGGCAGATGGCAGATGGTGGATGAATTCAGCTTGCTGAGTTATAAGATGAACGTCTGCAGCACTGATGGCGTATGTAAGAAAGATGACTTCAGTTTGTTGAAGCTGGTATTGTTTTTGTTAATCGTGTCAAAAACTTGTTTAAGATATAATTTGTGTGTGTTCTTGTCTGGGTAAAAAGTGAAGATGACCTTTTGATAGGCTTAGCAGAAAGAGTGCGTGAACAAAATACCATCAATAAACTGTTGACAGGTTTCAGGCACATTTTGAGGTAGTATGGCATAAATAGAAACTGAAACAACCTAAAAGGCATGATAATCATGTTCTTGTGAATGTCTTCTGCACTCATGAATACCTGCAGGTTTGCTTGCTTACAGTCAAGGACACTAAAATTTAAGTTCTCAAGAGGTAGTGGGTGAAATCTTAAATGTTTTGTATCCAGTAGCTGTCGATTGTTGTTGTTGTTGTGGCCTTCAGTCCTGAGACTGGTTTGATGCAGCTCTCCCTGCAAGCTTCTTCATCTCCCGGTACCTACTGCAACCTACATCCTTTTGAATCTGCTTAGTGTATTCATCTCTTGGTCTCCCTCTACGATTTTTACCCTCCACGTTGCCCTCCAATACTAAACTGGTGATCTCTTGATGCCTCAGAACATGTCCTACCAACCAATCCCTTCTTCTAGTCAAGTTGTGCCACAAACTTCTCTTTTCCCCAATCCTATTCAATACCTCCTCATTAGTTATGTGATCTACCCATCTAATCTTCAGCATTCTTCTGTAGCACCACATTTAGCTGTCGATTAACATGTGAGTATTAAGGGCCATGTGGTCTCCACATAAATGTACAGTCCAGTCTTTCTTGGGCATTAAGTTAGTGACTGGAGCCCAGGAACTGTTCAGATGTCTCACAACTCCCACTTTTAAGAGTTCATTGACTGCTGCCGTAATTGCATGTAGCTTGTCCAGTGGTAACCTGCACTGTCTTTGGTGGACAGAAAGGCCTGGAATGAAGGTAATCTTGTGTACTGCTCTGTTTGTGGTAGCATACTGCATAAACAATGCTTGTGGAGAGACTGGAGGTGCAGAAGTGCACAGAGTTTCAGTGGGAAGCTCATGAGCAGAAGGCATGTTACTGATCTTGTTGATTAGTGAAAGTTGTGTCGATAGAGGTGCTTCTTTGACAACTGTCATTGCTGTGTCAAATCAGCTTACATGGTGCAACAAAGTGATCATGGGTGAGTAGACATTACTGTTGTGTCTGGTAAATTTGTAGATGGCACAGTACTGCGGTGAGTTCCTCTAATATCTTGTGGATCGCTCGTCGTATGGCATCATTTTTCTACTGTAGTTGTAAGGAATCAAGATGTGTCTCAAAGTGGAGTAGTTGGATGAGTGATGTGATGCAGTCTTGTAGCTAATGTTGATGATCATCCATCAAAGTGCAGCACAGTGTGCCATCCAAAGAAGACGTGGTGAGGGTGTGCTGTGCTGCCAGAAGGACATGGCTAGTGACACTGGCAGTGGAGTGGCCTCTGTCTCAGTGAATCACTGTACCACTAACCAAATCCAGTTGTCATTTTAAATGGTAAAGGAAATCAGCACCATGTACAAGTTCACTGACATCTGTGATGAGGAAGTGACATGTGATCACATCTTTAAGATGCAAACCCAGTGTGCAAGTCACTTTCTCCATGGAACTGTGTAGTAGAACAGCTCTGTGATGTAAGAGGAAGGACCGGAGTTGTGGTACATACGTTTGAGACTGAATGGATGATGTAATATTGTTAGTGTGAGGGGTCAAGGATGTAAAGTCTGCTACCATTCTATGGTGGTGCCATAGGAGATGATTCATTACCACAGTGTGAGATTTGGTGACTTGAATAGTCTACATGGTACAGATTGCCTCTAAGGACCATGGGTCTCCTTTGGGTAGTCACAAGGTGGGCGACAGTTACACGTTGTATTGCCAGACTGCGTGAGAAACCAGCAAAGTCAGTCCCGCATGGGCATTACTGTGTGAGAAATGTGAATTCTAGATGTGTGTGGGAGGTTGTGGTGTTTGTGTGAAGGTCGCTGTTCTAGGCTGGGGCCTGACCTCGCAATTGACAGAGCCTGGTTAGTGTAGGCTGGCTCAGCTGCAGCAAGTGAGCAGGCATACTGAGGCTGGTGCTGCAGTCCACGTGCGGTGGTATTATTGTCAATGGTAGTGATGTGTTGTCACTGTTGGAGTGCAGCAAAAATTCTGTCAGCTAGTTAGAGCCTGTTATCCGGTGATCCATGTTCATAGGTGATACTGACGAGTTGCAGTTTTGATTTAAGTTTGTCCATCCATGAGGTCCAAAGCATGTTGCTCAGAATCAGTTGATAATCAGCTAGTGTGCATATCCTACACCAGAGCTGTGATGGAGTCCTATTCCCACTTGTTGATTATAAATAACTTGCTGTAGTTGCTCTTCCAGAATCCATGAGAGGTATTGCAAAAGAGCCAATTTTGCTGCAATGTATTTGTTATCTGTGAAAATTATGTCACTTATCACATCAGAAAGCTCTCCTAAGTGACTGAGCATCGTAACAAATTTGGCACCAATGCTAGTGGTTCCATATGTGGCAAGGATGCTTTAAACTATTGTGAACCAGACATTGGGTTGGTCCAAGTGAGATTTTTGGGATGTCCACCAAAGTGGGTGGAGGGGGCATCAGTAGTTGGTCATGCCGATTGGCAGGGTGACATCTGTAAGGGTATGAGAGACAAATATTCTGCAATGTTCAAAGCACTGTGGGGAGTGTGGTAGGAATGTCCAAAGACTGTCATTGTTTGATGTTATTGTCTGCTATCAGAGCACTTCACTGATGAGTGTCACTTTCACATTTGTTGAATGTGATTTGCTGAAGAGTTGATTGTGGAGCACGGTACACCCCAACACCCCTGAAGTCAGTCTTGTCTTGCGAATTACAGTACACTTTGGTTGAACAATGTCTGCATTGTTGATACATAGTATCCAAATTGGCATGATAGTAAATCAGTATGCAGTCATCATGGGTCACTTACGTGATGTCCTACTCCAAGACAAGACCAGGGTGGCAGATGAATAACGTGTCCCAATATGAGATAGCCACACTCCTTATTACATGAATAACCACAGTACAAGACCACATCCTTACAAGACACTGCCAGAGGATCAACTAAAGCACACCTACAGTTCTAAAGATCACATGTATGAGACCAAAGTCAATAGTCAGTGATGTTAATATGTCGTGGTGTCCCTCTAAGCTATTAGCACATAGCAAATGTTTGTATATCCATTCACCCAGTACATGTTAGTAAAGTTGTTCAAAATTTCGTGTGTGAAATATAAACAACTTGTACAGTTGTAAAACATAATTTTGAGCCTGATTTCATTGGGGAAAAAAACTGACATACAGAAGAATTGCTCCATACTGTTTGATCATTGCATATAATTTCAATATTATTTCTATTGCAATTCATTTATTCAATCAATCATTCATCATGTTCAGCAGAGCCTATCAAGAAGGAGAATCTTCAGGGATGTGGAGCGAGTCATGATATAAAAAAAACAGCAAAATACAGGCAAATCGAAGAAACCTAATGTGTGTGCTGTATTAGCAGTACACTATCACTGTACTGCTTAATGCTCTTCAAGCTAATGCCATCTAAATTTAATTGAGTAAATCAGAAACAAAGTTTGAAAGAAACTGCTGGTTCCTTGGTTATACTTAGTATGGTACTTTAAAATGTACTCATTTACAATCGAATTTTTCAAGGAAAACATTTGCTTACATCTTTAAGTGCTGAGTTCCATTTGCAGTAAATTATTGCTAGTCATGTGACTTTATGAAAGACATTGCTACTTTTCTTGTAGATGACAGAACTTTCTAGTCCCTTAATTTTCATAACTTGAGAGTGTTGAACATAACCATGTCATAGTAAATTGGAATTTGTGATTTACACTTAGTGCAAATAAGTAATATATTATGTCACATTAGTTTTCTCATTTAAGAAGAATTTATATTGTCTGAATTTATTGTAAATTAATGCTGTTGTCAAATTTCTTTGTGACATAACCTGAAAAATATTTT
This sequence comes from Schistocerca piceifrons, assembly GCF_021461385.2. Taxonomy (NCBI): domain Eukaryota; kingdom Metazoa; phylum Arthropoda; class Insecta; order Orthoptera; family Acrididae; genus Schistocerca; species Schistocerca piceifrons. The sequence goes on along the minus strand of NC_060143.1, from coordinate 496,112,466 downwards.
GAAGAAACAGTCAATTTTGTACCAAGTTTGTCTGTTGTGTTAAAATGTATCTTGTTTGGTTGTTAAGCACTTTAGTTCTGAAAGGCTTCCAGACCCATAAATTCAAAGAGAAATTACATGCTTGGTTTAAAGTTAACTGTTTACTGTTTAAAATGTTGCACCACTTACAACACAGCCCCACTGTGTATATTGTTCTCAGGTGAATTTGTTGCTGTTTGTAAGCAGCTGGAAATCACCCTGATTACTGTCAAGTGATTGGTAGCTGTTGCAAATTGTATACTGGGAGAGCTACCAAAATTCACATACCAGAGATACAAAAGATACCTCAAGTACTATCCTCCCCTGTGGAAACCATCTCTTTTGCAGAAAATACGCATCTGTCATTACTCATCCACTTGACTGTGAGTGGCATGTCAATAGTGAGTCTAGGCATCCTATACAGAAGGAACATGGACCAGGGAGGACTCAGGACATTACAGTCATCCTCCTACCCAACAAGTCTGAGGTACTGTCTTCCATTGAAACTGGAACAGAGCCAGTGAGACACTTCACCTGTTGGGAAATATGCTGAGTACTGGGTCAAAGGGAGCCAGACACAAAAGGGTATGGATCTATTAATCATCAGCAGTTCAAACAAACAGCAAATAATGGTACGCCTCCAGAAAATGGCACCAGGGGCTGGGAAAGAACACCACATGCACTGAGTGTGTATGCCTTGGGTCCTATTTCAGCATGTTGAAGAGGCTTTTCTTACAGCCACTGAGGCAACATAGTGTGACAATCTGTAACTTGTGGTCCACACTCAGACAAATGATGCCTGTGATATGGGCTCCAAGGTCATATTTAAATCATCCAAGTGACTGACGGAGAAGTCTGAGAATACCAGTCTTGCTCATAGAGTATCATGAAGCTCACAATCTACAGCAATGACCCCAGAATAGATCATGACTGCCTGGTTTTGAGTCAAGTAGAAGGCTTGCACCAGAGACTTCAAAGGTTCTGTTACTTCCTGGACTTGTACCATAGGTTTGAGAGCTGTTGGGTCCTCCTAAATGAGACAGGTGAGCACTACACATCAGAGACTGCAACCTTGTAGCTGAGCGTGTGTGAATTGCACAAAGAGTTGTTTTGGTTGGACAGGTCTCCATCCATTTCAGACAATAATAGCTGTAGGAGATCCAGAAGTACAGCATAAGATTCAAAGGAATGCCCCCCCACCCCCCTTTTCCCACAGGTGAGATTATTAAAATTCTAGTGCTTAACTATCAAAACATTCACAAAAAAAGTACCAGAGTTTGAAGAACTTCTAAAAAGCAGTGAAACAAACCCTACCCTAGGTACAGAAATCTGGTTAAAACCGAAAGCTGACAGAGTAAGATTTTTGGGAAAAATTTAAGTGTATCAATATGTCAGGAAGAATAAAGTATCGTGAACTGTGGCTATACAACTAAGACATTTTATCAGATTGAGATTTTTTATTTGTCATTCATTTACATCTATATCTACATTTATACTCCGCAAGCCACCCAACGGTGTGTGGCGGAGGGCACTTTACGTGCCACCGTCATTACCTCCCTTTTCTGTTCCAGTCGCGTATGGTTCGCGGGAAGAACAACTGTCTGAAAGCCTCCGTGTGTGCTCAGATCTCTCTAATTTTACACTCGTGATCTCCTCAGGAGGTATAAGTAGGGGGGAAGCAATATATTCGATACCTCGTCCAGAAACGCACCCTCTCGAAACCTGGACAGCAAGCTACACCGCGATGCAGAGCACCTCTCTTGCAGAATCTCCCACCTGAGTTTGCTAAACATCTTCGTAACGCTATCACGGTTACCAAATAACCCTGTGACGAAATGTGCTGCTCTTCTTTGGATCCTCTCTATATCCTCCGTCAACCCGATCCGGCGCGGATCCCACACTGATGAGCAATACTCAAGTATAGGTCCAACGAGTGTTTTGTAAGCCACCTCCTTTGTTGATGGACTACATTTTCTAAGGACTCTCCCAATGAATCTCAACCTGGTACACGCCTTACCAACAATTAATTTTATATGATCATTCCACTTCAAATCTTTCCGCACGCATACTCCCAGATATTTTACAGAAGTAACTGCTACCAGTGTTTGTTCCGCTATCATATAATCATACAATAAAGGATCCTTCCTTCTATGTATTCGCAATACATTACATTTGTCTATGTTAAGGGTCAGTTGCCACTCCCTGCACCAAGTGCCTATCCGCTGCAGATCTTCCTGCATTTCGCTACAATTTTCTAATGCTGCAACTTCTCTGTATACTACAGCATCATCCGCGAAAAGCCGCATGGAACTTCCGACACTATCTACTAGGTCATTTATATATATTGTGAAAAGCAATGGTCCCATAACACTCCCCTGTGGCACGCCAGAGGTTACTTTAATGTCTGTAGACGTCTCTCCATTGATAACAACATGCTGTGTTCTATTTGCTAAAAACTCTTCAATCCAGCCACACAGCTGGTCTGATATTCCATAGGCTCTTACTTTGTTTATCAGGTGACAGTGCGGAACTGTATCAAACGCCTTCCGGAAGTCAAGGAAAATAGCATCTACCTGGGAGCCTGTATCTAACATTTTCTGGGTCTCATGACCAAATAAAGCGAGTTGGGTCTCACACGATCGCTGTTTCCGGAATCCATGTTGAATCCTACAGAGCATATTCTGGGTTTCCAAAAATGCCATGATACTCAAGCAAGAAACATGTTCTAAAATTCTACAACAGATCGACGTCAGAGATATAGTTCTATAGTTTTGCGCATCTGCTCGACAACCCTTCTTGAAGACTGGGACTACCTGTGCTCTTTTCCAATCATTTGGAACCTTCCGCTCCTCTAGAGACTTGCGGCACATTGCTGTTAGAAGGGGGGCAATTCCTTTCACGTACTCTGTGTAGAATCGAATTGGTATCCCGTCAGGTCCAGTGGACTGCTTTTCTATTCCTTGGACACTTATTTCGATGTCAGCCATTTTTTAATTTGTGCGAGGATTTAGAGAAGGAACTGCAGTACGGTCTTCCTTTGTGAAACAGCTTTGGAAAAAGGTGTTTAGTATTTCAGTTTTATGCTTGTCATCCTCTGTTTCAGTGCCATCATCATCCCGGAGTGTCTGGATATGCTGTTTTGAGCCACTTACTGATTTAACATAAGACCAGAACTTCCTAGGATTTTCTGTCAAGTCGGTACATAGAATTTTACTTTCAAATTCACTGAACACTTCACGCATAGCCCTCCTTACGCTGACTTTGACATCGTTTAGCATCTGTTTGTCTGAGAGGTTTTGGCTGCGTTTAAACTTGGAGTGAAGCTCTCTTTGCTTTCGCAGTAGTTTCCTGACTTTGTTGTGAACCACGGTGGGTTTTTCCTGTCCCTCACAGTTTTACCTGTCTAAAACGCATTTTACGATTGCCTTAAACTTTTTCCATAAACACTCAGCATTGTCAGTGTCAGAACAGAAATTTTCGTTTTGATCTGTTAGGTAGTCTGAAATCTGCCTTCTATTACTCTTGCTAAACAGATAAACCTTCCTCCCTTTTTTTATATTCCTATTAACTTCCATATTCAGGGATGCTGCAACGGCCTTATGATCACTGATTCCCTGTTCTGGACTTACAGAGTCGAAAAGTTTGGGTCTGTTTGTTATTAGTAGGTCCAAGATGTTATCTCCACGAGTCGGTTCTCTGTTTAACTGCTCGAGGTAATTTTCGGATAGTGCACTCAGTATAATGTCACTCGATGCTCTGTCCCTACCACCCATCCTAAATATCTCAGTGTCCCAGTCTACATCTGGTAAATTGAAATCTCCACCTAAGACTATAACATGCTGAGAAAATTTAGGTGAAATGTATTCCAAATTTTCTCTCAGTTGTTCTGCCACTAATGCTGCTGAGTCGGGAGGTCAGTAAATGGAGCCAATTATTAACCTAGCTCGGTTGTTGAGTGTAACCTCCACCCATAATAATTCACAGGAACTATCCACTTCTACTTCACTACAGGATAAACTACTACTAACAGCGACAAACATGCCACCACTGGTTGCATGCGATCTATCCTTTCTAAACACCGTCTGTGCCTTTGTAAAAATTTTGGCAGAATTTACCTCTGGCTTCAGCCAGCTTTCTGTACCTATAACGATTTCAGCTTCGGTGCTTTCTATCAGCGCTTGAAGTTCCGGTACTTTACCAATGCAGCTTCGGCAGTTTACAATTACAATACCGATTGCTGCTTGGTCCCCGCATGTCCTGACTTTGCCCCGCACCCTTTGAGGCTGTTGCCGTTTCTGTACTTGCCCGAGGCCATCTAACCTAAAAAAAAAAACGCCCAGTCCATGCCACACAACACCTGCTACCTGTGTAGCCACTTGCTGTGTGTAGTGGACTCCTGACCTATCCAGCGGAACCCGAAACCCCACCACCCTATGGTGCAAGTCGAGGAATCTGCAGCCCACACGGTCGCAGAACCGTCTCAGCCTCTGATTCAGACCCTCCATTCGGCTCTGTACCAAAGGTCCGCAGTCAGTCCTGTCGACGATGCTGCAGATGGTGAGCTCTGCTTTCATCTTGCTAGTGGGACTGGCAGTCTTCACCAAATCAGATAGCCGCCCAAAGCCAGAGAGGATTTCCTCCAATCCATAGCGACACACATCATTGGTGCCGACATGAGCGACCACCTGCAGATGGGTGCACCCTGTACCCTTCATGGCATCCGGAAGGACCCTTTCCACATCTGGAATGACTCCCCCCGGTATGCACACGGAGTGCACGTTGGTTTTCTCCCCCTCTCTTGCTGCCATATCTCTAAGGGGCCCCATTACGCACCTGATGTTGGAGCTCCCACCTACCAGTAAGCCCGCCCTCTGCGCCTGCCCCGATCTTGCAGACTGTGGGGCAACCTCTGGAACATGACAAGCAGCCATGTCGGGCCAAAGATCAGTATCAGCCTGAGACAGAGCCTGAAACCGGTTCGTCAAACAAACTGGAGAGGCCTTCCGTTCAGCCCTCCAGAATGTCTTTCGCCCCCTGCCACACCTTGAGACGACCTCCCACCCTACCACAGGTGAGGGATCAGCCTCAATGTGGGCAGTATCCCGGGCAGCCATAGTCGTAGTCCGATCGGGGGATGCGTGGGACGAGCTGGCCGTCCCCGACAAACCTCCATCCGAACCCCCACAGTGATGCCCATTGGCAACAGCCTCAAGCTGTGTGACCGAAGTCAACACTGCCTGAAGCTGGGAACGAAGGGATGCCAACTCAGCCTGCATCCAAACACAGCAGTTGCAGTCCCTATCCATGCTAAAAACTGTTGTGCAAAGAATGTCTGAACTAATCTACAGAGAGCACAAACAAATCAACACAAAATTTAAATGGTTATTAAAATACAAGATTGGCTAGGAAATGCAGTAATGCTGCTACTTGCGCACTGCTGACACACTGCTCGGCGGCAGAAGGAGACTACGCGCTTTTACACTATTCAGGTACTAAAACACGATGCTACAGCTCTCAAATACTATAATACGCCCGAAATTTATGAATTAAACACTGCAAGTACCAAAAACACGCAAAGAAATTAAGAATTAAGCTATGTAACAAATAAGTGAGCTGGAAGTATACGACTTTCTGCTGGCAGCTGCTTATCCAATGGCGGCAGGGAGCACACTGGCTGTGACCAACCGACACTGGCCGTTCAAAACAAAAACAGAAGACAGACGACTACGCGAGTTTACACTATTCAGGTACTAAAACGCGATGCTACAACTCTCAAATACTATAATACGCCCGAAATTTATGAATTAAACAATGCAAATACCAAAAACATGCAAAGAAATTAAGAATTAAACTATGTAACAAACAAGTGAGCTAGGAGTATACGACTTTCTGCTGGCAGCTGCTTAACCAATGGCGGCAGGAAGCACATGCAGTGAAATAGGCATTACTATTATGTCAAGATACATAAGAAGTTACTACATTTGTGAGTGTTTACATTACAAGTACAAATTATTTATGCTACATTAATCAATAAACAGTATTGGAATCATAGACTCAAAATTCAATTTCTATGTTACAAGTATCCATGAATTCTGTGAGACTGTAGTATGGATTGTCTATTAACCATTTGTGCAGTTTACTTTTAAAATTATTGAAAGGTGTCTTGAGTGCAGTATGTGGTAATTTGTTAAATAATTTCAAACAGTTCACTTTGTGAGAGTAGCCTGTTTTTGTCAGCCTATGTCTAGGAATGTCAATACCCTCTTTGTTTCTGGTGTCATGTAAGTGTATGGTCTTTCTGGTGTTAAATTCTGTTCCGTTCTTTTTAGCACATATCAGTGATGCATAAATATAAAAATTTATTACTGTCATTATTTCCATTTTGATGAATAAGGGATGGCAATGTTCCCTTGGACCAACCTTGCACATTATTCATAGCACCTTTTTCTGCATCAGTAGGACATCACCGACATGACATGAGTGGCCCCATAGTAACAGCCCATAAGATATATGAGACTGAAAAAGTCCAAAGTAAGCTGTTCTGAGATATTTGTTACTCACTATATCAGACAGTTTCCAGATGAGATAGGACACCCTCCATAACTCTTCCAGACCTGGTTGATATGGGGTTGCCAGTTAAGTTTGGAACAATGTGTATTCCAAGCAGTTTTACGGATTTTGGTTTTACCTCATTAGCCAGTTCCAACTGCAGCAACAACTGAATAGTTTTATTGGTAATGTAGTTGGATAGCCAATAATTAACCTACCACACACATAGACTGCAATGGTTCAATGGAACTAAAGCCTGCTTCTGTCATGCATTTGCTAAGTTTGCTTACAACACTTTGAGCTTTGTACTGAGAATCTGTGAAAGCATGCTACTTGCTTCCTTTTTGAAGGTCTGGTCAAATTTATTTCCCATGATGGGCCATGAATTCCTTGAACTCTGATTTAGCACAAAAAAACTGAATATAGTATGGAAAAATAAACACAGCTCTTAACAGTGATTATTACTGCACTAAAAAACATAGTACTGTTTGATCTCTAAGGTTAACAGTGGCCAGACACAAACTACTAGTGACTGAAAGTCTTTGGTAGTGTAGAGGCATGGATTTGTGGGGAGTGGAGCAAACTAGTGTATACTGAAAGTCAAAAAGAAACTTTAACACTATATTAACACTCAGTAAAATGGCTCTGAGCACTACGGGACTTAACTGCTGTGGTCATCAGTCCCCTAGAACTCAGAATTACTTTAGCATGTAAACATATTCACACTCTTTTAACACAGAACATTCTAAATCCTTTTACACAGCCTCTCTTTGTAGTGAAATGAAATGAGCATATGGCATTGCTGGCCTGGAGACCCCATCTGGGGGGAGTTCGGCTGCCGAGTGAGAGTCTTATTTCAGTCGGCGCAACATTGGGCAGCTTCAGTACTGGTGATGAGGATGAAAGGATGATGAGTACAACACAACACCAAGTACACAAGCAGAGAAAATCTCCAACCCACCCGGGAATTGAACCTGGGCCCACTTCATGGGAGGCAAGCACTTTACCACTCAGCTAAGCAGGTGGACTCTCTTTGTAGTGAAGCCGTCATACTCAGCATCTCCCTCTCACTGCCACTGTCTACATATGTCTCTCTCTACCACTGTCTACTTTTTTCTCTTATTGGCAATTTCCTCGTTCAGTCTGTTTCACTATCACTGTCTTCATCCCTTTGTTTTACCCTCCTTTACTGTTGTCTCTTTCTGTGCCACTTTCATTGTCTCTCTGCCCCACTGCCATTGTCTTCATCCCATTATTTTTCTGTCCCATTGCCTCTGTCTCTTTCTTTCTCACTTACAGTCTGCTGTTTAAACTTTAACCTGTGGGTGTAGAGGATGGCGGAAAGTAGGCAAATTATTTCATGTTAAAGTTCACAGGCCTGGGGAGAGGATGTCTAGGCACACTTATCTCTCTTTTTCATTCCCACTGCCTCCTCTCTCTTTTGCTCCCATTGCTACTACTCTATCTCTTTTACTGCCACTGTATCTCCTCCCTCTTTAGCTTCCACTGCTATTGTCTTCATCAATCTCGCTCTTTCTCTTTCATTGCCTCTTTCTCTCTTCCACCATCACTGTCTCCTTGTTACTCTCATTCAGCACAAAAAAGTGCAAATATGTTTGCATGCCAAAATTTTTGATGAAGAAAGCAGAATAGTTGAGGCAGCTGGTTCCCCACTTTCCTCTCTGTCTGTGAAAGAGGAGCATATTTGCCTTTTTGTGCTCTGACAGGGATGTTTTTCAGCTGGTTACCTCCTTTTCCCTGTTAGAAAATGGTTCAAATGGCTCTGAGAACTATGGGACTTAACTTCTGAGGTCATCAGTCCCCTAGAACTTAGAACTACTTAAACCTAACTAACCTAAGGACATCACACACATCCATGCCTGAGGCAGGATTCGAACCTGCGACCGTAGCGGTCGTGTGGTTCCAGACTGTAGCGCCTAGAACCGTTCGGCCACCACAGCCGACTTTTCCCTGTTAGAGAAGTGTGTGCTGTTTACATAAAATGAATTCTATAGCTCAGTAAAGTTCTGACAGTTTATTCATGTAGGCCTACTTTGATACATTTACTTTCTTTGAGGCATATAAATAACAAATAATTATACATAATGTAAGGTCAACACAAAATCATCCCCCATCCAACACAGTTCCACTTTACATTACCATACTTAACATAATAATGCACAACATTTTTAGGTGTACCAACAAATGTGGCGGTGGTTTGCAAGTACAAAGAATTTTGTATGAAAAAATAATTTTTTTGGATGGTACGTATGCCATCAGGTGGCACCACTGAATAATTTCCAAGTCAAGACAGCTGTGTGAAGTGCCCATTATACAAGGACAGCATGTCATGGAGTTTTATTGGTGAAAAACCATGACTAAAAACATCATTTGGTGACCTCAGAGTCTTTGCAATGGCCCCACAGCCCTTGCCATGTGTTCACTATGTCAGTTTAAACTACATTTATGCCTGAGACTAGATATTATTTGCATTAGTATGGCAACTTGGAACCTCTGGACCTTGATAACAGACTCCATTTTAAGAATGTGTGGTACAAATGTTGACAATTTGCAATGAACTGAAATTATGGAAGTGGCCATCCCCACTATTGGTGCTTTTGGTCCTGAAAAAAATCATGGTTTTATACGGCTTTCTCAGCAACCACCCATGAGCAAATGGTGCTTTTGTAAGCCATCTAAGGTCCACCCTAGACCACACCTAATGCAAAAGAACCACCCAATTTGCTTAATTTGTCTGGGCTGGAGGAAGTAAGACCAGTGAAGAATCCTGTGGACAAATCACAAGGTAGGCAGTGAAGAATCCTGTGGACAAATCACAAGGCAGGCAGAAAGTTATCAATGTGAAACAATGGTACACACCCAAGCTCAATAAATTGAAGTGTATTGTAACAATATGCCAGGACCAAATGAAATCAGCTTTAGACATTACAGCTAAAGAATTACATCCTCAAAACTACATAAAAGCCAAAAAACTTATAGGAAGGCAGTAGAGGAAGCAAAAAAGAAATATAATGATACATACATTAAAAAGGCCCAAAATCCTTGTAAAGCTGCCTGGAATCTTGTAAATGAGAACAGAAAGAATACTAGCTCCTGCTTAAATTCATGTAGCCCTGATGACTTCAATGAATATTTTGTCAGAATAGTGGAAAAGACAGTGAATGAAATTCCACACACTGACCTAGATCCGACTGCAAACATAAGAAATGCAGACAGTTACAGTATTCAATACTGGAAGGAAGTACACCCTGAAGACATGTTAAAAATTCTGAATTCCTACAAACACTCAGAAAGTGTAGACATCTATGGCATGTCCTGCACACTGCTAAAGAAAATTATTGCAGAATTAGCTCAGCCACTAGCCATAGCAATAAACAAATGTCTATCTTCTGGTGTCTTCCCAGTCATCCTTAAACTGGCACACACAGTACCAATATATAAGCAGGGGGATACATGCGAGTTGTCCAGCTTCAGACCAATCTCAGTGGTACCAGTACTAGCCAAAGTTACTGAGTCTGTGATGCACTGCCAGGTACTGAATTACTTTGAGGAAAACAACTTATTCCAAAACACACTGCACAGATTCCGCAAAGGGGGATCAACAGTGACAGCCACCCTGGACTTATTTAAAACGATTTGACAGAGTTTTGAGGAGAGAGAGAGTGTGACACTGACACTCTGTGACCTCAGCAAAGCCTTTGACTGCATCTCACACACAACACTAATAGCCAAGTTAAGATGCTATGGTGTTGGAGGTGGTGTTCTGTCAACACTCCAATCTTATTTGGAAAATCGAAAGCAGGTAATATCAGTGCACGGAGCAACTTCTCTTGAACAAAAACTGGAACATGGAGTGCCCCAAGGATCAGTCTTAGGACCTCTCCTATTCCTCATCCCTATGTCAATGATATGAGCTGTAATAGTCAAATGTTGCAGTTTGCAGATGACACTACCCTTATTGCCAAAGGACATACAGCTGCAGAAGCTCTTGGTGCATCAAATTTGATGTTTGAAGAAATAAAAAAAATGATTCATCATAAACAAAATGAAGATCAAGGAAGAAAAAACCCAACATTTGATATGCAGTCTAACCAACATTGAAGACCAAGAAAACATGCAGACTGTCAGACTACTGGGCTTCAAGATTGACAGCAAACTCTCCACGAATGAGCACACTGCATATGTATGCACCAAACTTTCTCGTGTGATATACCTCCTGAGGAAGCTGAAGAGGGTAATAACTGACCAGTTTCTCACAATAGTCTACCATGCACTCTTCCACAGCCACGTTAGCTATGGACTGTTGTTGTGGGGACACTCCTCAGGCTGCAAAGATCTGTTGCTATTACAAAAAAAGCCATCAGGATCATACCCTCTAGCAAAAGACTGGACCACTGTAAGCCTATTTTCACCAGGCTAGGCATAATGACTGTTTTTAGCCAGTATGTGTTTTTCTGCCTCATTTATGTAAAAGAAAATCAAAGGAATTTTAGCATAAGACAAGAAATACATAATCATGACACTCGCTGTAAGAGGAACATTGAAGTGCCAAGGTGTCACCTATCAAGTACACAAGACAGCTTTCCAACAGTTGCCCTAAAAATGTACAATCAACTGCCTCCAGAAGTGAAATCCCTGCCACCTGAATTATTTCGGAAAAAAATTGCTCAGGACCTGAAACAACATCCACTATATTCCTTGGAAGAGTTTTTCAACAGTTGTTCTAGTGAATGGACAAAATAATAAATATTGTTATGTTTTATATATAATTTTGCCTAAATTTAATCTTCTTTTTATGTTCTCAGTTAACTGCACATTTAATTTTGTGTTTTACTTAAAGTACATATTTTGCCAAAACGAAACTTTATGTGTGTGATCTACATGGTTTTGTAAACATTTTGCTTTATGGTATTTTCATTTGCTGCTATGAAGTTTTACTTTCCTTTTTAGTTATATTTCATTTTCTCTATGTTCTATGTGTTTTTGTGCACTGCATAAATATTTTCTTTTATTTGTAATATAAATTTTGTATATGGTGTTGTATAAATGTTAATTGATGAACATTGTATTTGTGACGCAGTCTGTCCAGCCATGGCTGGTAAACGACGAAGATATAGTAATAAAGTAATAATAAAGTAATAAAGTGTGTAATGTTCCAGTTTTTACCCTATACTGTAGGAACCTACCGTATGCCTGTTCTCCTGATAGCTATACAAATGGTCTGTAGGCCAAGGGCTATCTGAAACACGTGACCTTTTGTCCCTGTGATCAATAGGACATAAGATATGACCACCTGAAAAATCACTTTTCCACCTATGGCTTTCTGGAACATATTGGTACCATGAATTATGTTGCATGTATTCTGTTAAATTATATGTCCAATATTTGTCTTCTGTGACCATCAAATATTAATTTAAGCTCAAGACCTTCAAAATTAACTGCAGATAAAAATACGGAACCTTTCACTATCAGTTAAAAAGCATTAACATAAAAGCCCTTACTCATAACATCAGTTACCACCTTCAATACTCAACATCTCCAGCCTTTTGAAATTACAGAAGTTTTAAACTTTTAAAAATTTTAAATTTAAGGATCATAATTTCTGCAAAATTAATTAAATAAGATAGCTTTCATTAAAAACACACATCAGTTGTTCTGAAAATTTTTACACTTTTTATCCTACATACAAACATACAACTCCACGTTGACTGCTTTTGTGGCTACAGCCAATCTGTGCAAAACAGGTCAGTAATTTAACTTTAGAAAATTTCACTGTTGAAAGACTCATTCATAGTGATCACATTTACAACTACATACATAGCTTTTTGCATTTGCCTGTCACATGTCCCACAACTTTTATCGTATTGTACCTGGGACAAACAAAAAATTGCTTAGCATTAATTCACCCCATTGATGGGTCAGCTTTCCAAATCACTCATGCCACTTCTGTCTGGCCACATTGTTAACATGTTACCTTCAGTGATACATCATAAGGTACAAATCAGCTCACTGTACCTCAAAGTGTCATTGGATTGAAAGTTATGAAAATGAATGCACTGGTTCCTTGAAACACCTTTTTCGAAAAGTCGTTTTCGCAGTGGCATTCTCAGTATCCTGTCATACTTCTTACAAATATGCTTTCATAACACAGTTCTACCATGCACTTCAAGATGACCACTTCTTTTGGTGGAACCCTCAGTTTGAATGGTCACTGACCTACTGAACATTTGTCCACCACAGTTGACAACCACTTCCCCTCTTATTCATCCACCGTGGTGATACTCAATCCTTGTGCCTTCCTTGGCACAACACAGACCCTCTGTCAACATCAGCATGGAGTCCAAACATTGTTTTGACCACCATGCCTGCAGGTCCACTCCACATTTCTTTTCTTGTTGCACACACAGTAGGACTCACGTCTCTGACCACAGACCGCTCTCCAACCTATACTGGCTGTCATCTCTCCTTGGTTGAGTCTTAAGACAGTGATAATATCCCAAACACCACAGTGAATGTCTTTGGAATACCACCCAAGTACTTCAGATGTGACCAAAAATAATCAACCATATAAAATGGTACAGTCTTCTGACTTCTACTGATTTATATCTGGGGAATGCAAATGTCAAGATAGAGAGCATGCAATGTAATATGTGCTATGCATGCTTAACACTTTCCCTTTGGCACACACTATAATGGCTGTACCTGTAACATTTTAGATACCAATAACTGTTTCTTGGATTTACAATACTGATGTGTGAGCTGTTGTGTATATTGTATATTTTCACATCATATGGTATTTGAGTCTCAGTCAATAGAAGAGCTTATTACAAAAGCATTATGTTTTCTTTAATTTGTAACAAGACATACCATACTTCTATTTGTGCTGTTTCTCTCCCATTCAAAAGCAGTAAGACAACTGAAGTAAAACTGCATACCCCTTACTGCATTTGTTCCTACTAAAAGTAAACTACATTTGAGAATAATTACATGCTAATTTCATAAATGTGATTATCTTATTTTCTTATTTATTTGTTTGCAGATAATGGTACAGAAATTGGTACTAGCAACTTCACCCTAACTGACTTTAACACAGGTAGTGTAAAAGTACTCTTGCCAGGAAGTTTTGAAAGACAACTAACCTTGTATACTTGTGAAGATACTGATCCTGAGGATACTAATCTTGAAGCTAATCTCTATTTGCACTCAATATATAACTGTGAAATGCCCAGTGAGAATGTGTCATCAGAGTGCAGTGTAAGTAAATACACAGTTATTTTATTTTAAACAATGTAATATTTTAAAATGACTGATTAAATACATCTTATTTTCATTTCAGTACCAAGAAGTTATTCTTCATTACCTTTTTACAAGCTGCTATTATCTGTACAATAATAACAATGTCAGTGTAGCTTATGGTTGTGTTCAGACAAACTATACAGATGAAGCACTGAAAAAAGACTGTAGTAACAAAGCGGAAGCTGTTTTAGTCCAAGAGTGAGTATGTAATCACAACAATATTTTTATTTGAATCTTTATTTCATTATTAATTTTCCAATATAAAATTGAAGTTTAATTTCAAAAAAAGAATGACTTATAGATATTGTAAAATAACTGTGTATTTTCTATCTGAAACATTATAATTTGTGAGATAATGTGCAGAACTGAAAATCGCAAGTAGTAAAAGAAACAAAGCTACATTTGTCTGTTTGGAATGTCAGAAATCGAGAAGTAAATAGGTAAAGCAAACAATCTTGTAAGTGAGGTATCCACAGCTAAAATAATTATAAATACTGAAAGGAACACTCCAACAGATTCAAATATGCTGATCTGTTGAACTACTTGTAAAACTGATTGAGAGTCCAATTTTCTACATTAGCTGTTTCACTGTAGTTGCTCAGAGACCGACACAACCAGTTTTGTACCATGCAGGTACATCTAGGACAAAAAAATTTTATACACAACTTTAAGAGAATCATAATTTTAACTTACAAAGTTCAGAATACTTAATACCAAAAATTAAAATCATGGCATGTAAATTAATACAAAAGGCATGAGCTATTATCACAAAGTTACTTACAAGGTCTAACATCTCATGTTATCTAAATGGCTTAATGTGTGTTCCAAGGTGCGATGAGAAGCACTACTGATGCAACCACCAATGAAAGTTAAACTTAATAAAGCCAATTTTCAATAATAACTTACATTTAGAGAGCACCAGATGTCCCTAAAATAAAAGTGTGACATTCGACCTTTATGATAGTAGCTCATGTCTTTTGTTATTAATTTCCATGTTATGATTTTATTTTTTAGTGGTAAGAATTCTGAAATTCTGAACTAAATAAGTCAGAAGTACAGTTCTTATAAAGTTATGAATAAAAAATTTTTATGCAACACACACCTGAGGATGTACTGGGATGATTCAGAACTGGCTGTGCAAGTCTCTGAGCAATTAAAATAAGAAATCTAATGCAGAAAATTGGTCTCTTAGTCAACTTTACCAGAATTTCAACACTTGAGCATATTTTAATCTGTTTGAGAGTTCCTTTCAGTATATGTAACTAATTAAACTTATATGTACGGAAAGCAGAACGTAACTAGTGTGATAGATCCACTTACAACCAAAATTGTTACAGCATACAATTAAATACAGAATAGTCGATATTGTTCCTCTAAAATGCATAACAGGAAACAATATAATAACACATGCATCAGAGGTAAAAGAAATTATTGAGATTGTTATTGAAGACAAAAATTTAATTGTTATGGTGGACTGAAATTTAATAGTTGGAAAAGAAATATCAGGCAGTAGAAGAAGGAATACTTTTACTGAGGCAAAAGAATGAAAGATGAAACCACTTAATGGAATTTTACACAGAGCACAGTTTAACCATTGCTAACACTTGGTACAAGAATGAGAGAAGAAGTTTGTTTATGTGGAAGGGACTTGGAGACACCAGAACGATTCAGCTAGATTACATAATTGTAAGACAGAGATTTTGAAACCAGATTTTAAACTAAAACTATTTCCATGGCTAGATGTGGACTCTGGCCATAATTTATTGGTTACAAACTGCAGATTAAAACTGAAGAAATTCCAGAAAGGAGACAGTGATAAGCTGTGTGAACCAGAGGCTGTTGAAGAGTTTCAACAAAGACAAATGGGTAGCTGCAAGGAATGAGATAGGGAAAGCAGCAGATGATAAACTAGGCAAAAAGGCAAGGTTCAGTAGAAATCCTTAGATGATATATAGGATACTGAATTTAACTGGCAAGAGGAAAAAATGTTAAAATGTTGCAAATGAAGAGGGCAACAGGCAAGACAGATGTTAAAAAAATAAGATTGGCAGAAAGTGCAACATGACAAAGTAGGAATGACAAGAGGGAAAATTTGAAGCTGTAAAAGCTCCCCCTCCCTCATACCCATCTAGCCCCACTCCACCCCCACCCCCACCCCCATTGTGAATTGTACAATGGAGTTAAAATAGCAGACATGTCAAGGACAACAGCCTTTTGTAAGGTTTTTGATAGAATCTGCTAGGAGACAATGATCTGTATAAACTGTCAAGGGTCTGCCATCAGTGTCATTTTTAAAGTATTGCATTGCTTCATATATTACCAATATTTCTCTGTCATAAGCTGACTATTCATGTTGTGACTCAGTCAACTTTTTGGAAAAGAAACACATAGATTGTTGCATGCCACTGTTGGCTGTTGGAGAAAGGCACCAATCACAAAATCACTCACATTTGAAGTGATTGTGAGTTGGGCAATGCCAGGATTCCAGCCTGGCCAAGGCATCTTTAATTTTGCCAAATGCTTGTTGCATCTCTGGGATCAGTTAATAGTCTTTTTGTTTGAGGTATGCTTGCCTGCCAATGCATGTGTAACAGTTGCATGGGTCACAGCTGCATTACGCAGGTGTCTATGATAAAATTTTATCAGGCCTATAAGTCAGCACATGTCAGGAAACATCTGTTATCATGGCAGATGATGAACAAATTCAGCACTTTGAACTGGAGACCAAAAGCACCCACACACGGGAAGAGGGGGAGACTGGGGAGGGAGGGATTTATGGAATACTTTTAATATTTTGCAAGGTGAATTGTGCCTTGTAAGCAGTCATAAAAAATTTCCAGTCCTGATCCTGTTAAAGAGACTGTGAAACACTGACTTTTAAATAATTTTCCTGAAACAAAAATGCCTCAATTTTTGTTGAGTCATCAGTCTTCTGACCGGTTTGATGCGGCCGCAACAAATTCCTCTCCTGTGCCAATCACTTCACCTCAGAGAAGCCCTTGCAACCTATGTTCTCAATTATTTGCTGGATGTATTCCAGTCTGTCTTCCTCTACAGTTTGTGCCCTCTACAGCTCCCTCTAGTACCATGGAAGTTATTCCCCGATGTCTTAACAAATGTCCTATCATCCTGTCTCTTTACCTTGACAGTGTTTTCTACATATTTCCTTCCTCTCCAATTTGCACAGGACCTCCTCAGTCCTTACTTTATCAGTCCACCTAATTTTCAACATTAGTCTGTAGCACCACATCTCAAATGCTTTCTCTTCTGATCAGTTTTCCGACAGTCCATGTTTCACTACCATACAATGTTGTGCTCCAAATGTACGTTCTCAGAATTTTCTTCATCAGATTAAGGCCTATGTTTGATACTTTTGGCCAGGAATGACCCTTTTGCCTCTACTAGTCTACATTTGATGTCCTCCTTGCGCCATCTGTCATTGGTTATATTGCTGCCCAGGTAGTAGAATTCCTTAACTTCATCTACTTTGTGACCATCAGTCCTGATGTTAAGTTCCTCACTGTTCTAATTTCTGCTGGTTCTCATCACCTTCATCTTTCTTCAATCTACTGTCAAACCATATTCTGTACTCATTAGACTGTTCATTCCATTCAGCAGATCATGTAATTCTTCTTCAATTTCACTCATGATAGCAATGTTATCAGTGAATCATATCATTGATATCTTTTCACCTTGAATTTTAATCCCACTCCTGAGGCTTTTTTTAATTTCAAGCATTGCTTTTTCAATGTACAGATTGAACAATAGGGGTGAAAGACTACATCCATGTCTTACACCCTTTTTAATCTGAGCACATCGTTCTTAGTCATATACTCTTATTATTCCCTCTTGGCTCTTGTACATATTGTGTTATCTGACTGTCACTATACCTTACCCCTGTTTTCTCAGTATTTCGAACATTTTGCAGCATTTAACATTGTCAAGCACTTTTTCCAGGTTGACATTTCCTATGAATATGTCTTGATTTATCTTTAGTGTTTTCATGATCCACCACATAAAACGTGAGGGGCCTAACAACAGACCTGTAGGCAGTGGAAGCATCAAACTGGCCAATGATAGGAATTTTCTGTTTATTATAAGTTCTCAGATTTCGCGTAACTGGAGACAAGGGAGGGGAGCCCAACTCCAAACATGTGCGAGAATTAATGAGAGTTACTGCAGAGCCAGTGTCCACTTGCATGTGAATGTCTTTATCCAGAACACGAACAGTAACAAACAACTTATTTGTTTGAGAAAGCACACAGTTAACATCCATGTCCGATGCCTCGTCCTCGTCGACAGGAACTTTAGGGGACTGACACACAGAAGCAATGTGGCCTTTCTTCCTACATGAATTACACGTGGCCCAACGTTTTGGACATGCGGCCCTGTCATGCTGTATGAAACAACGTGGACAAGAAGGAAGTGCGGAACGAACCTGCTTCTGTGGTTGCTGTTTTCGCTGCGAGTGTTGCGGCCCAACGCAACGTTGTTTATGCGAGTGAACCGCCACCACATCTTCGTTCTCCTGTGAAACAGGCAAATTGTCCGTGTCGAAAGTTGACTGTACAGCGCCTACATCACACCACGTGTCTATTTGCGCGCCATCAGCGTGAGACACTTCAAAGGATTGAGCGATGCTTAGAACTTCCGACGACGACGGGTTTGGCAGTTGTAGGGCACGTTGCCGGACTTCTTTATCAGGAGCAAGCCGTAGAATAGCATCCCTCACCACTGAATCAGCATAAGACTCATGATGAGTGTCCGTGACAAACTGACATTTCCTACTCAGACCGTGTAGTTCCGCCGCCCAAGCCCGGTAAGATTGATGGGGCTCTTTACGACACCAGTAGAACGCCATGTGGGTGGCAATGACGTGAGTGTTTTTTCGGTAGTAGTTAGACAATAAGTCACACATTTCTTGGAAGGACAGAGAGGCAGGTTCCTGCAGAGGGGCTAACTGAGATAGCAGCTGATAGATCTGTGGGGAAATCCAAGATAGAAATAATGACTTACACATAGGAGCGTCGACAATGCCAAAAGCCAAGAAGTGTTGCTGCAAACGCTTTTCATAATCCTCCCAGTCTTCAGCGGCCTTGTCGTAAGGAGGGAATGGAGGCAGAGAAGAGGAAGACAGACGATGAGTAAGCGACGTCGACAACGCCTGAATAGCAGCCATCAGCTGTGTTTGTTGTTCAATGAGCGCTTGCATATGCTGTTCCATGTCTGCCCCATCACGAACACACAAATCCACAACGCAGTGAAAATATCCGACCTCGTCGCCAAAAAGTGTTATAACCTTTAATCACCAATAATTGCGTGGATATTCAAACACACTCACTTAGAAACAATAGCTGGTTACATGATAACAACTCA
The DNA here is from genome assembly GCF_021461385.2 of Schistocerca piceifrons. Taxonomy (NCBI): domain Eukaryota; kingdom Metazoa; phylum Arthropoda; class Insecta; order Orthoptera; family Acrididae; genus Schistocerca; species Schistocerca piceifrons. The sequence continues at coordinate 496,093,206 of NC_060143.1, read as the reverse complement.
GTATCTCTTATTCGACTGCCGTGCTGTGACATCCGGCCGGCGCCATTCGTAGCTAGGTGGCGCTCCTGCACTCAGTCGAGTTGCGGAGCGTCTCTATCGCCGTTTGCGCGTACTGTCGTGGTGGCACTGTTAAATGTCGTGGCACTGTCACAACAGTCACCTGATCTAAAAAAAACCTAGTGTGCACCCCAGACAGAGTCAGCTACCTGAGTAGCAGCCTCTGATGTGTAGTGCACATCTGACAGTTTAGCAGGACCCTACAGTCTCAACCCTATGGCACAAGTCCAGGAAGTCACAGTCTAGCTTGTCACAGAACCTTCAGTCTCTGGTTCAGTCCTTTCACTTGACCCAGGAACAAGGGACCATGATCATTTCTGGAGTCAATGCTGCAAATTGTGAGCTTTGTTGAAATTCCATGTGCAGGGCTGGTCTTCTCAACATTCTCTTCCAATTGCTGGAATGACCCAAGTATGACATTGGAGCCCAGATGATGGACATCATTTTTTCCAACACAGGTCACAATCTGCAGCTGGTTGCACCCTGTTTCCTCAATTTCTGCTGGAATAGCCTCTTCAACATTTTGAATGAGGGCTGTAGGCATACACACTGTCCTGTCCATTACTGCCATTTCCCTACAAGGTAGAATTACTTGCCATATGTTTGATCTGCTAATGATTAATAGACCCATACCCTTTTCGTTTGCCTGCTCTTCACATCATACAAACCAGGTTTCCCCAAAACAGGTGAAGTGAGTTCCACTGGCTCAATTTCAGTTTCAGTGAAAGACAGCTCCTCAGACTTGTTGATTAGGGGGATCGGTGCCTCTACAATTGAAATGCCTCTTGCAGTCAAGTGGACGAGTAATGACAGATGTCATACTTTCTACATAGGAGATGAATCCACAGGAGTTGATAAGTGTATGGCCTTGAAATACACTGCAGAAATATATATAACATGATAAAATTGTTTACTCCTGTACAAGATATTTCATTTGAGAAAAATAAGAGTATGTTAATAAAGTTTTATGTGAAGTTTGAAAAATTCCTGATTATCTGCAGAATTTCTTCGGCTACTGATGTAAATTTTTTAGTGTGAGAATGACTAATTACATTTCTCCAAGCTTTCAGAGTGTTGTGTATCTCTTAAGTTTAGTGTCAGTGTATGCAGAATTCCAGTGGATGAATGGTTATTGTGTTACCCTCTCATCTGAGTAATAGATTTAAATTGCTCAGATGTGATTACTATTGTGATACCATTTCCTGAACACCAAGAAATGTAGACAATAGAATTCAGTTATTTGTAGACTCTGTGAAACCTCTGACTTTCCACATTTCTTTCTGTAGAAATATGAAAATACTTGTTGTACACTGATATCTGTCCTCTCTGAAAATATCATCATCTCTTACAAAGTCTGACAGTTACTTCCATGAACCTTGGAAGCAGAGGTAGGGGTAGAAAGGACACAACAAACTTTCAATAGGAAATTGAAAAAGAATGTAGGAAAGTCATCAAAAAGGAAGAAAATTTTGTTGTTAGGTAGTTCTCATGCCAGAGGTGTAGGCCAACTTCTGCAGGAGGAATTAGGACCAGAATACCAGGTCACAAATTTTTTCAAACCGAGTGCTAGTCTGGATCAGGTGACAGAGGATTTAGGTTCACTCTGTAAAGGATTTACCAGGGAAGACACCGTGGTTATTGTGGGAGGGCCAGGGAACAGTATCGACAGAGATCCTGGGTACAGTATAGAGTGTGACCTGGTGAAGATTGCGTCGCAATCGAGACACACCAATGTTGAATTTGTATCTGTCCTGAGACGCCATGACCAGCCTCATTTGAGCTCTTCTGTTGGGAGAGTTAATTTGGAGTTGGAACAGCTGCTTGGGTCGGGTGCGGGGGCACATATTGGTGTGGTTCCTATTGATTCTCTCAGTAGGTGGGACTATACCAGGCACGGCCTACATCTCAACAGGAAAGGGAAGGGTAAACTGACTGGGGTAATAGCAGGAAGTTTAAGGGGTGGAGGCACTGCCATGAATGGTAAAATACCAGTGGTTACAGGTGTTGGAGCAGCACCTTTTTTAGGATAGGTAAGACAGAAAGATGTCAAGTTCTACGAGAGGTCAGGATTGAAACAAATTTCAGTTTAGAAAAGAAATTAAACAGCACAATTCTAGCACATTGGATCACCAATCACAGCTGTCAATTATAAATTTTCACCAATCACCAGAAATTTTATCTCCACCAAGTTGTATCTCAGTCCTAGGTAATTGCATTGATCAATTAAAGTCACCCAACCCAGTTGACATAATCTGCCTCTCTGAACACCATGTGACCACTGGTATGGGGACTAGACCTAAGCACAATGAGAAACTCAGACAGGAGAGTACTGCAAATGTTAGAATAAGGAAAGGTTCTCATAAAAGTATAATTAAAAATAATGTAAGTATATTTCACCAAAATATTGGGAGTTTAAAGAATAAAATAGATGAGCTTCTGGTTTGTTTAGAAGATTTAGAAGCTGAGGATGAAACAGATATACTACGCCTGTCTGAGCATCACATTGTTACTGATATGGATAAGGTAAATGTAAGTGGATATAAGCTCTCTGCACATGTAATTAGAGAAAATATGGAGAAAGGAGGAGTTGCCATATATGTCAAAAGTTATCATTGTGCAAAAAGTATAGAAACAAAAAAGTTTTGTGTAGAGAAACATATAGAAGCATGTGCCTGTGAGCATAAAATAAATAAAGGCACATTTATAATTGTAACTGTATATAGGTCCCCATCGGGAAATTTTCATCTATTTCTGAAAAATTTGGACTCCTTGTTGTGCTATCTGTCAGACAGGGGGAAGCAAATTATTATTTGTGGGGACTTCAATGTAGATTCTCTGAAAGAGGGTAATAGGAAAAATGACCTTGAAGTATTACTCAGTTCTTTCAATTTCACACCCATTATTGATTTTCCTACTCTGGTGGTAAAGGATAGCAGCTCACTGATAGATTACTTCTTTATAGACCAAGATAAGTTTAACCAGATAAATGCTCAGCCTGTTGAGAATGGTCTTTCTGATCATGGTGCACAGCTAGTTACAATATATGACATAGCTCCAATCAGCTGTACTAAACAGTCCTCCAAGTTTCAGATTTCAGGGAAAGCCTACAGCAGTTAGACTGGGATGAGGTGTACCATGAACCTGATGCCAATTTAAAATATAATTTATTTCATGACACTTTTGTAAATGCATTTGAAAACTGCCTCCCCAAGAAAATAGTTAAATATACCCGTAAGAAACCATGTAACAAACCATGGCTTACTAAGGGTATAAAAATATCTTGTAACCGGAAAAGGGAAATGTATCTGACACCAAGAAAGAGTAGTGACCCAGAAACTATCAAACATTATACAAACTACTGTGCTATATTAAGAAAAGTTATTAAAAAATCCAGAAGTATGTGTATCATGTCTGAAATCAGCAACTCTGATAATAAAATTAAAACAATTTGGAATATTATTAAAAGAGAAACAGGTCAACCAATAGCACAGGAAGGCAGTATTACCATCAAATTAAATGAAAACTTTACGAACAAAAAGTCAGAAGTTGAAAATATTTTTAATAATCATTTTCTAAATGTTGTGGATGTAGTAGGATCCAGGTGTTCATTAGAAGATGTTAGGCTGTTAATGGAAGAGGTCATACCTATGCAATTTGATACAATTGAAATCACACCCACTTCTCCCTCTGAAATTAGGAAAATAATATGTTGTTGTTGTTGTTGTGGTCTTCAGTCCTGAGACTGGTTTGATGCAGCTCTCCATGCTACTCTATCCTGAGCAAGCTTCTTCATCTCCCAGTATTTACTGCAACCTACATCCTTCTGAATCTGCTTAGTGTATTCATCTCTTGGTCTCCCTCTACGATTTTTACCCTCCACGCTGCCCTCCAATACTAAATTGGTGATCACTTGATGCCTCAGAACATGTCCTACCAACCGATCCCTTCTTCTGGTCAAGTTGTGCCACAAACTTCTCTTCTCCCCAATCCTATTCAATACTTCCTCATTAGTTATGTGATCTAACCAACTAATCTTCAGCATTCTTCTGTAGCACCACATTTTGAAAGCTTCTATTCTCTTCTTGTCCAAACTATTTATCGTCCATGTTTCACTTCCATACATGGCTACACTCCATACAAATACTTTCAGAAATGACTTCCTGACACTTAAATCTATACTCGATGTTAACAAATTTCTCTTCTTCAGAAACACTTTCCTTGCCATTGCCAGTCTACATTTTATATCCTCTCTACTTCGACCACCATCAGTTATTTTGCTCCCCAAATAGCAAAACTCCTTTACTACTTTAAGTGTCTCATTTCCTAATCTAATTCCCTCAGCATCACCCGACTTAATTCGACTACATTCCATTATCCTCGTTTTGCTTTTGTTGATGTTCATCTTATATCCTCCTTTCAAGTCACTGTCCATTCCATTCAACTGCTCTTCCAAGTCCTTTGCTGTCTCTGACAGAATTACAATGTCATCGGCAAACCTCAAAGTTTTTATTTCTTCTCCGTGGATTTTAATACCTACTCCAAATTTTTCTTTTGTTTCCTTTACTGCTTGCTCAATATACAGATTGAATAACATCGGGGATGGGCTACAACTCTGTCTTACTCCCTTCCCAACCACTGCTTCCCTTTCATGTCCCTCGACTCTTATAACTGCCATCTGGTTTCTGTACAAATTGTAAATAGCCTTTCACTCCCTATATTTTACCCCTGCCACCTTTAGAATTTGAAAGAGAGTATTCCAGTCACCATTGTCAAAAGCTTTCTCTAAGTCTACAAATGCTAGAAACGTAGGTTTGCCTTTCCTTAATCTTTCTTCTAAGATAAGTTGTAAGGTCAGTATTGCCTCACGTGTTTCAGTATTTCTACAGAATCCAAACTGATCTTCCCCGAGGTCGGCTTCTACTAGTTTTTCCATTCGTCTGTAAAGAATTCGTTTTAGTATTTTGCAGCTGTGACTTATCAAACTGATTGTTCGGTAATTTTCACATCTGTCAACACCTGCTTTCTTTGGGATTGGAATTATTATATTCTTCTTGAAGTCTAAGGGTATTTCGCCTGTTTCATACATCTTGCTCACCAGATGGTAGAGTTTTGTCAGGACTGACTCTCCCAAGGACGTCAGTAGTTCCAATGAAATGTTGTCTACTCCGGGGGCCTTGTTTCGACTCAGGTCTTTCAGTGCTCTGTCAAACTCTTCACGCAGTATCATATCTCCCATTTCATCTTCATCTACATCCTCTTCCATTTCCATAATATTGTCCTCAATTACATCGCCCTTGTATAGACTCTCTATATACTCCTTCCACCTTTCTGCTTTCCCTTCTTTGCTTAGAACTGGGTTTCCGTCTGAGCTCTTGATGTTCATACAAGTGGTTCTCTTATCTCCAAAGGTCTCTTTAATTTTCCTGTAGGCAGTATCTATCTTACCCCTCATGAGATAAGCCTCTACATCCTTACATGTGTCCTCTAGCCATCCCTGCTTAGCCATTTTGCACTTCCTGTCGATCTCATTTTTGAGACGTTTGTATTCCTTTTTGGCTGCTTCATTTACTGCATTTTTATATTTTCTCCTTTCATCAATTAAATTCAATATTTCTTCTGTTACCCAAGGATTTCTACTAGCCCTCGTCTTTTTACCTACTTGAACCTCTGCTGCCTTCACTACTTCATCCCTCAAAGCTACCCATTCTTCTTCAACTGTATTTCTTTCCCCCATTCCTGTCAATTGTTTCCTTATGCTCTCCCTGAAACTCTGTACAACCTCTGGTTCTTTCAGTTTATCCATGTCCCATCTCCTTAAATTCCCACCTTTTTGCAGTTTCTTCAGTTTTAATCTACAGGTCATAACCAATAGATTGTGGTCAGAGTCCACATCTGCCCCCGGAAATGTCTTACAATTTAAAACCTGGTTCCTAAATCTCTGTCTTACCATTATATAATCTATCTGATACCTTTTAGTATCTCCATGGTTCTTCCATGTATACAACCTTCTTTCATGATTCTTAAACCAAGTGTTAGCTATGATTAAGTTGTGCTCTGTGCAAAATTCTACCAGGCAGATTCCTCTTTTATTTCTTAGCCCCAATCCATATTCACCTACTACGTTTCCTTCTCTCCCTTTTCGTACACTCGAATTCCAGTCACCCATGACTATTAAATTTTTGTCTCCCTTCACTATCTGAATAATTTCTTTTATTTCATCATACATTTCTTCAATTTCTTCGTCATCTGCAGAGCTAGTTGGCATATTAACTTGTACTACTGTAGTAGGTGTGGGCTTCATATCTATCTTGGCCACAATTATGCATTCACTATGCTGTTTGTAGTAGCTTACCCGTATTCCTGTTTTCCTATTCATTATTAAACCTACTCCTGCATTACCCCTATTTGATTTTGTGTTTATAACCCTGTATTCACCTGACCAGAAGTCTTGTTCCTCGTGCCACCTAACTTCACTAATTCCCACTATATCTAACTTTGACCTATCCATTTCCCTTTTTAAATTTTCTAACCTACCTGCCCGATTAAGGGATCTGACATTCCACGCTCTGATCCATAGAATGCCAGTTTTCTTTCTCCTGATAACGACATCCTCTTGAGTAGTCCCTGCCCGGAGGTCCGAATGGGGGACTATTTTACCTCCGGAATATTTTACCCAAGAGGATGCCATCATCATTTAATCATACAGTAAAGCTGCATGCCCTTGGGAAAAATTATGGCCGTAGTTTCCCCTTGCTTTCAGCCGTTCACAGTACCAGCACAGCAAGGCCATTTTGGTCATTGTTACATGGCCAAATCAGTCAATCATCCAGACTGTTGCCCTTGCAACTACTGAAAAGGCTGCTGCCCCTCTTCAGGAACCACACGTTTGTCTGGCCTCTCAACAGATACCCCACCATTGTGGTTGTACCTACGGTACGGCTATCTGTATTGCTGAGGCACGCAAGCCTCCCCACCAACAGCAAGGTCCATGGGGAGGGGGGAATAATAAACTTGCTTAAAAGCAAAAACTCACATGGAATAGATGGCATTTCCAGCAAAATACTAAAAGCTTGTTCTCAACAGATAAGTAAGATTCTCAGCCACCTGTGTAATAGCTCTCTGGAACAGGGCATTTTCCCTGATAGACAGAAATATGCTATTGTTATACCTTTGCATAAAAAAGGGGATAGATCTGATGTCAACAATTACCATCCAATCTCCCTTCTAACAGCTTTATCCAAAAATTTTGAGAAAGTAATGTATTCAAGAGTAGCTTCACATATCTGTTAAAATGAAGTACTAACAAAATGTCAGTTTGGTTTCCAGAAAGGTTTTTCAACAGAAAATGCAATATATGCTTTCACCAATCAAATTTTGAATGATCTGAATAACCGAACACCACCCATTGGGATTTTTTGTGATCTCTCAAAGGCTTTTGATTGTGTAAATCATGAAATTCTGCTAGACAAGCTCAAGTATTGTGGCATGAGTGGGACAGTGCACAAATGGTTTAATTCGTACCTAACTGGAAGAGTGCAGAAAGTTGAAATAAGCAGTTCTCATAATATGCAAAGATCAGCACATTCCTCAAACTGGGGAACTATCAAGAATGGGGTTCCACAAGAGTCGGTCTTGAGTCCTTTGTTGTTCTTAATATATATTAATGACTTGCCATTCTATATTCATGAAGAAGCAAAGTTAGTTCTCTTTGCTGATGATACAAGTATAGTAATCACACCTGACAAACAAGAATTAACTGATGAAATTATCAATAAGGTCTTTCAGAAAACTACTAAGTGGTTCCTTGTAAACGGACTCTCACTGAATTTTGATAAGACAGTACATACAGTTCCGTACAGTAAATGGTATGACGCCATTAATAAATATAGACCTTAATCAGAAACATATAGCTAAGGTAGAATATTCAAAATTTTTAGGTGTGTCCATTGATGAGGGATTAAATTGTAAGAAACACATTGATGATCTGCTGAAACGTTTGAGTTCAGCTACTTATGCAATTAGGGTCATTGCAAATTTTGGTGATAAACATCTTAGTAAACTAGCTTACTATGCCAATTTTCACTCATTGTTTGCGTATGGCATCATATTTTGGGGTAATTCATCACTGAGGAATAAAGTATTTATTGCACAAAAGCGTGTAATCAGAATAATAGCTGGAGTCCACCCAAGATCATCCTGCAGACATTTATTTAAGGATCTAGGGATATTCACAGTAGCTTCTGAGTATATATACTCTCTTATGAAATTTGTTATTAACAACCAAAACCAGTTCAAAAGTAATAGCAGTGTGCATACTACAATACTAGGAGAAAGGATGATCTTCACTATTCAAGATTAAATCTAACTTTGGCACAGAAAGGGGTGAATTATGCTGCCACTAAAGTCTTTGGTCACTTACCAAATAGTATCAAAAGTCTGACAGATAACCAACAAGTATTTAAGAAGAAATTAAAAGAATTTCTGAATGACAACTCCTTCTACTACATAGAGGAATTTTTAGATATAAATTAAGAAAAAAAAAACAAAAAAAATACATAAAAAAAATTTTAAAAAATTAAAAAAGTTGTTATTTTAACTTAATTATGTTGTTAAATAAACTTAATTATGTCATGTATTGGAAAATGTGACTCGTTCCACATAATTACGAAATATCGTATTTATGATCCTTGGAACTAGTATTAATCTGATCTAATCTAATCTAAATCTAATCTAACCTTAAAGATGGTCCACCTCTCCATTCATTTATCCATGGTAAGAGTAAGAGCTCAGATGCAAGTGTGAATGCATAGCATTCTCTCAGTAAACGGATGGTACCATGCACTATTGACAGTTATTAAAATACCTGCTAGTTACAGATAAGCGATTATTGCAGTATCTGATACTTCTCATTCTGGTTCTTTCTATCAGTTACGATATTTTTGCCACCTTTACAGACATATAATAGCCAAAAAATGTTGAAGATGTCAGGTCATGAGATTCAAAAGGAAATAACAAGGAAATTTTATTTTGAACATGATTTGGAAGATGAAGCTGAAGTGGAATCATGACAAATTGTTTGTAAAAACTGTAGTGGAATTGATGATTTCCCAGTTTTCATTGAAGATGATTGTGATTTGAAATAAAGATGATTTCAACATATATAACACACCAGTATCCTCTTTTCATGTGTGGAATGAATTTTGTTTGTTTTGTCATAATGGTAAATTTTCACAAATCAGATAAAATTTCTGATGAGATTTTTTAAGAAAAAAAGAGTTGTTCTGAAAACTAATTTAAAAGCACAAAAAGTACATTTGTGTAATAAATGTCAAGGACTTGGAGCACTAAACATCACTGGATTTCAAATTTACCTAGTATTTGAAACATCTTTATTCTCAGATGATGAATAAATGTCATCTGTATAAATGAAAAATATTTCAAATAAATATTTTCATTTGTTATTCATGCTCAATGAATCACAATTTTAATGTGGATTTGCCATTCATCATTGGAATAAATGTGGCCCGACTCAGGTGGTAAGCACATGCACATGCTGCAAATTGACAGCCTATGTGCAAATGAGTTTGAGTAAGAGACATCCATGTGGCTGTGGACAACTGGGTGTTATTTTCATGACTGTGGCCAAGCGCTATCTTGGTTGTGTAATTAGGTGAGGCAGCATGGGACATCTTCAGCAGCTTCCAAGGATGTCCATGAAGTGTATTCATGCTCTCCCTCACACACTACAGGGGCATGCAAATGCTGCAGATGAGCCACACACTTGCAGGATTCAATTTCATTACAATGAAAAAAGGCATTGAACTTACTTATAGTGTCAAATAGCTGCAGATATCTTTTTCAATGTAGTAATGTGGCTGCAACCAGAGACAGCTTTATTGTCATCTGTCACAGAAAAATTGGGTGCTCTAGGTCCTAAAGCAAAACAGATGATCTCAATCAGAGAAAAAATCTAATTGTCAGTCAAAATTATACTGTTTGAGATTTTGATAAGCACCAAAGTTTAATTTTAATGGCAGAGGACAACAAATTGAATATGACAATAGATGAAATAAAATATAATGTACCGCATCTGATATTACCTTGGTTGTAGCACCCAAGGAATTCATTAAAGAAATTCATTGAAATATTTTGACAGACACAAATATGTGATTCAACTGTAGAGATTTCTTTGGTCAAAAGGAAACTTATTTTATAAGATAATTTCTTTTATTTTGCCTACATTTTTTCTATAGTGTGTACAACAAAGTGTTTTATGAGGTCTGTTCAAAAAATTCTGGAATTTTGTCCACAAAATTTTTCTGCACTTACCTTTTACTCACTGTGCATGGTCTCCTTCAAAATACTATCCTCCACAATTGGTACATCATGCCCAACTCCATTTCCACTGGATTGTGTGAACTGCTGTCTACTGATTTTCTTTTTATCTTGTCTATCTTTGCAAATCTTTGTCCTTTCAATGGCGTTTTCAACTTTGGAAATAAAAAAAGTCCACAGGGGCAGGTCTGGAGGGTACGGAGGATGAGGGAGCACAGTGATTTCCTTTTTGTGCAATAATCATGCACCAAACAGGGATGAATGTGTGGCTGCATTATCATGATGCAAGAGCCATGAATTGTCTCACCACATTTCGGGCCATTTCCTTCTAACATTTTCTTGCAGGTATCACAACACATCTTGATAGTACCATTGATTAACAGTTTGTTCCTGTGACACAAATTCATGATGAACTAGTCCTTCAAGGTCAAAGAAAACTTACAGAATGGCTTTGACATCTGACCTGAACTGACAAGTTGTTTGTGGTCTTGGAGAATCTTATCCATCCCATTGTGAAGATTGAACCTTGATCTCAACACCATAACTGTAGACCCACATTTCATCATCAGTAATGATTCTCTTAAGGAACATCTCATTCTCATTTATGTGATCCAAAAGCTCTTCAAAGATTGTGAGGTGAATGTCTTTCTGGTCTTGACTTACGAGCTGTGAGATGAAATTGGTGGCAACATGATGCATTTCAAGATGCTGTGTCAAAATTTCATGACATGATCCAACTGAAATGATACGTTCTTCTGCAGTCTACTGGACAGTCAGTCTTCAGTTGGCATGCACAATTTCATTGATGGTCCTGACATGAATGACGTCAGTAGACATTGAAGGGCATCCTGAATGAGGGCCATCTTTAACTTCCATCCATTTTTAAACCACATGAACCGTTTGTAACAGTGAGTACAGCTTCATCACTCATCACCGTAGGCTTCCTACATCATTTTGTGTGTCTCTGTAAAGTTTTTCTTGAGTTTTACGCACAATTTAATGCAGACACATTGCTCCTGTGACCCTGCCATCTTAAAATTCTCAAACTGTGCAACACAATGTTCTACTCAATACAGTACTGAACAATAACTAACAGACATACAACAATGAAACATCTGGCAGTTACACATTAGAGACAGGCATGTGCAAAGATGCCAACGGCATTTTGCTCCAACACACCAGTGTCACAAAATTACAAATTCTCTGGAATTTTTTGAACAAATCCCTTATATAATAATGTTTTCTTTCTCAGTAAGTTGTACCAATGTAAAGCTCTCAGGTTATCACAGACTCATTCATCTGATAACCTGATAGCTGTATATTAGTTAAACTGTTTTCTTTTCCACTATAGCTCATCAGTTCACTTATTTTCTTTCAGGAAATACACTCTCATTTCTCTCAACATCACACCGTTTCTACATAACAGTGTATTAAAGTTCTTTGTGGATGATACAAACTGTACGAGGGCACCAAACAATGATGACTTTTGGTGGAGCGTAGAGATAAAAGTAAGTTGAATGACTGCATCCTTATGCTTATTCTGGTATAACAGCCTTAAAAATAATCCCAAAGACAATGTAACAATTCAGTAATAGATAGCAAGTAACTGTCCAATTTTTTATTACACTATTATTGTACAGCTCAGTGCATAAAGAATAACCAGGCTGATTGATCCCAAAACAAAAATGGAACTAAAAAATGAAAAAAACACATCACAAGAAGTTTGTCACCATAGACAAAAAAGACTCTCCAGTTCCAGAAATTATCAAGTTTATGTTTAACTGTTTAGGCAAAAAGTTACAATTTTTTCCTTGCACTAGCCCACCACTCTGTGCCCTTGTACTGATAATGGAATCATATCTACAGAAGATCGGTATGCCTTGATGACTCTGTGTGTTGGCAGTTGGCAAGTAGATACTTCTATGCAAGTTTTGTTCAAGAGAAATTAATGTAGAATATCATAAATCTGCTGTCACAGGTGAATACTGGACAGTGAATTTGTTTTTGTTCAGAGAAAAGAAGGCATTAAACTAACTTCAGTGTATGGCTACTCCAGGAATCAGCAGTGGGCCCACTCCTGTTCTTACCCTACATAAATGATCTTCCAACGAGTTCAAAGGATAGTCCAAAGCCTGTCACGTTTGCAGGTGGCATAAGCATACTACCAGTGTGAAAACTGAACCTTGGCAAACACAGTTCAGATAATAGCTGGAAAGCACTACAAATGGCTCACAACAAACATTTTAAGTCTTAATCTCACAAAGGCTCAGATTCTGCAACTTCTAACAAGTTAAAATGGCCTGTTACAATCAGAAACAGACATTAATGGCAGATACTAAATAAAACAAGCTGTGTAAGACCCCTAAAGGGCCCAGTTGGAAAACAGGTTAAAGCGGAGTCAACACTTAGACAAACAAGTTATGAAGTTCAGTTTAGCATGTTCTGCCCTTAGATACGACTCTCATCATGTTGACCAAAAGAGGAATGTTAGAAGCAAGCTGTAAGAATATTATGTAAAGTAGGTAACCATACATTTTCAGAGGCCTTTTTGGAGGTATTGAAATTCAGACATTCACTTCCCAATACATTTACTCCTTAATGATTTTTCTTGTTGAGAACAAATATCAGCTTCAGATGAACTTTGATCTACATACTCATGATAAAAGATGTAAAAATAATATCATGTTGACTTTATCTCCTTGTCTAGGATGCAGAGTGACCAGTTATTCAAGTTCCCTGTTAGCATAAATCGAGAAATTGGGTATCCAAACCAGTCCAAAACAAAAGTAAAAACCTACCTCATTAGCTGCTGTTTGTACAAATTATCTGAATATCTAAACCAGATGATTGAAAAGTTCTCTTAGGTACATGATGAATTGCAATGTTGGTTGGAAAGCTGCATGACAAGTATTAAGGTACTGTAAATAGGACACAGTATTATTTCAGATGCAGGTACAAGTATTTTCTGTGAGTAAATGTTAAACTAATAATATAACTGCTCAGTATAAGTGAAGAGGTAGGAGCTGTTTTTCAAAGTAATAGCTTTCTTTCTAATTTTCTTGATCAAATTTAGAAGTTTGAAGAGCGTTAAGCATTATAGTGATAGTTTATTGTTACTAGAATAAACACTCTTAAGTTTCTATGATTTGTGTGTATTTTGTTAATATATACCTTGACTCATTCTAAATCTCTAAAGGCACTTCTTCTTGTTGGTATGCATGTGACAGCATGCACTATGAGTATCTTTCAAAATGGTGTGCGTAATAGCCCTTGAGCCAGGGACCTTTTGCATACCCACCAGATGGACTGTCTTACTGTAACTATGTGCTGGCATACACTTTCACCAGCGCACTGGTCAGCACTAGGACATATAGTATAGAGGCGCTGAACAATGTCAAGAAAATACCAAGACACATCACCAGGCTATGCACCAATAACGCCCCTGGGCAGCATCAATGAAGGCCGCTTCGCTGACCTAGCTGTCTCACTCTCTCAATCTCAGTACCTCAGTACATCACATTGGGATTCAGTTCACACTACACCTCAATATGTTGCACTGCACTCTAGTCTTCCTCAGTGATAGTCGTCACCTCGCACCTTAGCCAGCTGTGAGGAAATGTTAATCATAGTATATAGTTGTGATATGGACACAAACTAGATTCAAAAATTAGTACATGTTATTTGATTGCTGTTAACCACAGAACTTCAGATTGGACATCACTGAAGTTAAGTACTCTACTGGTTTCTGTAATAAAGTGTATTTTAACTATGTGTGCATTACATGTTGTGGTGAGAGGAAACCGGCCACCCACCTATCATACCACCCTTTCCTCATCCAGCCAGGATCCACAAAATGTTATAAGAAGGCACAGCCACGACAAACTATCCTACAGCCATATTTTTTTTCTCATAGTAGCAAGCATCCCATCTCATAGTAGCACTTGCAACCTACATCCTCAATCAGAAGGCATGTCAACATGTATTTCATTTGCAGATACAGTAAAGTTCGGTACAGAGAAGTGTGCCTTCAAGATGGCAGTTTTATATATTACAAATGCTGTTGACAAAAGACAAATTAATAAAAGCAATAAAAACATACTACTGACAATCAAGTATGCATTAACATTACTGGAGGAATCAAAGGACTTAATTGTATTTGCTGCTTCAATGAAATTTAACTCATTATTTTAAGAGATTACATTTTCATGGATGTCTTTAATTAAATTATTGTCTTCAGAAAAGCTTGATGAGGAATGCTTTCCATGTGTTAGTATGTATGAATCATTGTAATAAACAGATAACATTCTCATTAATGGCAAATGTCCAGTTGCATGAAATGTTGTTGACAACGCAATAGGTATATCAAATAGTTCACTTGATAAATCACAATGTGTGGCATTTAAGATTAATCCACTATTGTTCAATTTTAGTGTAAAGGGTAGCTCAGGTGTATCATAGTTTTTACATGTAAATGTGACATGAAGGGTGGAGTTAAACGAGAAAATTATACCTTCAGAACATCATTTAAGAAATGGATGATAAAGATGCGTTAAAATTCTAGGGCAATCATTTTTGGGGGATGATTCATAAACAATTCTTTCTTGCAACTGTACACTCTAGTGTCTAAGAATACTGCTGATTCAGGGCAAATTAACTTATGACTACATTTACACATATGCAAATCATTTTCACTCAGGGACACAAAATATCTTCGATCCTTGCTGATCAAGAGATAATCATTCAGTGCATACTTTACATGAATACCTGCCTGTCTTCATTTCAAAGGGTAAGTATAAATTCTAGTACCTCCCGCCACGGAAGTCGAACACACGCCAGAAGAAATGGATGTGGCCAGCCCATAGAGGGCTCCGCGTCCACAGCGGCTCTTCAGCGCAGCGGCTCTCGCGCAGCGAGGGCGCCACCGCTGCACCACATGCAGACCGCGGCCAATAGCCGCTCCCTCCGGTTTCGTATGTAGGGACCTGCTCTGCCCTAGTCCAGTCAGTCCGGTACTCGCTCTGGATTGTGTCTCTATCTCGGTGGTACTGCGTTCTAGTCATTGCTCGTTGTTGACATTTGCCTGGCTCTGGTTCCGAGTGGATTTACTGTTGGTGTTGGGTGTTGTGGTTTCCACAAGCCTCCCTTGTTTATCTCTTCCTTGTTGTGTCGGTCATAGTCGGTCATTGTCGGTAGTTGTCGGTTGTTGTTGGTCTGTCGTCCGAGTCGTCCTTGTGTTTACCCGGTGGTGCGTGCTCCACCCCCGGCGGCTTCCCCAGCTGGCGGCTCCGATCCGCAGCCCAAGGTGTTCCCGCGGTTGGTTTTGGTTAATACATAAATCTTATACATTTCAAAATTATGCTTTGATCTAGCAATGGGAATAGAAACGATAACAGTTAATTCATCTACAATCATTAAGGAGTGTATGGTGGTTAACTTATAGTAAGCTTATAAATTGTAAGCATTAACAGGGTAAATCATAGTATATGTTGCATCTAGCTTTTGTTCAATTGATAGTAGGATCTGTAAAAAGTGTTCTGGATGTAGTAGTATGCTGCTAAACAATCATTTGAACTACTTTCTAAAGCTGTTCTTAAGTTAAGGGCATCAATTCTCGCATTTGATAAACTATCAGTAATCCTTAACAAAAGAGTGTTTAAATCTAAATGTGCAATCATAGCATTTAATCCTTGGAATAGTTCTTGGATGTTTGCATTCGTTTCATTATGAAGTACATGGAAATGTGAGGTAAATTGCTTTACAATCTGTTCAATGAAAACTGTGTGGTTGGTAATGGTTCTTTGCATATTCTTTAATATGATAATTTCGTTAGAGAAGTTAGTTGAATCTGTACTGGTCTGTTGTTCAAGAGCCTATATTTTGCCTTTAACTTCCAGTAGATCTTGACTACTTAAAGTACCAAATACAGTACGAAGGATACCCCCTCCAAAATCAAACTAGGATCGTTTATGCCTAATTAAAGTTTTGTGTGGCAAAAGCTTTAAAAAACAGTAAATCTCTTGTTCATAATTAGCAAATGTAGACTCTACCTGCATTTTGGCTGTGATCCAGTTGTTATACCAAGATGTACCCATTTCCAAAATTGTATCATTACCCTAAGCAGAATGAATTAGGTCAATATGCTTCTTTACAGAATTGAACTGTTGCTGGATTTCACTCAGATTGTACTTGAGGACAAGTTTTGTATTACTTGTTCAAACAAAACAGCTGTACTCTGTGGTACTATTACTACCACATTAGTAGAATACGCTATCATAGCAAGCATTAGAATAAAAATGAACATGGTTAATTAGTTCTAAATACTAGAATTAACAATGAACATAAAATAAAAGAGTTTCTTGTGGTAACCTGTGGAATAAAAGGTTTAGTTTCTCTCGTGCACTCATGCAATAGCTTCAATACTAAATTTTCACAACACATTCACATAAGCACATGGCTGAAATAAACACGCATTGCACTCTCAGACACTACACACGTTTACGCAGATTGCAGGGGTGTCTGGAACAGGATTGCTTGGAACGTGGCAATGCCTCGGCCTCAAAGTCTGGACTGCAACCTCCCGATTCTCTTGGGTTTGAGAACAGCAGGTCTGCCTCTTGATCAGTCCTTATCGTCTTGCGATACTACAGGAAATCTTGCCAGAAATGGCTTTACACGATTGACATGAATGACTATCGAACAAAAGGGCAGTTGGAGCTTAAGAGCGACTGGCAACAACACGTCCAACATTGGATATGGTCCTTTCCAAAACTTCTTAAGCTTTATGACTTGACTCTTCTTTAACACCACATTGCTCAGATACACAAGATCTACTCAATACTGTGGCACTGCTGCTTGGCAGTCATGTTGTCTTGCTTGCTGAAGAAAGGATTGATGATTCCGCTGTTTCACTCTCCTCCATGCTTCCTTTAGCTTGCGTGCTAGATCCCTTATGTGTTCATTGCTGATTCCAGTAGTCGGTCGTGCAAAGTGCAAGGCTGAATGCATTCTTCTTCCATAAACAATCTCATATGCACTTAGACCAGCTGAGCTGTGCATTTTGACATTGTAACAACTTACCAAGTACGGTAAACAGACATCCAAATTGTGGTGTTTGCTGACCACATAATGGCTAACAATTTTAATAAGTGTACTGTGGACTTGCTCGACTCTTCCATTTCCTTCAGGGTGTGCTGGTGTAGTCCTTAACTGAGTTATTTGCATGAACTTACAAGTCTGTTTAAGCAATTCACTTATAAAATTCGTTCCTTGATCACTAATTATACTTAATGGTGATCCAAACTTAAGAATCCCTTCTTTTACAAAAACTTTAGCTATAGTCTCAGTGCTCTGATCAGGTATTGGTATCATGAGAAGGTATCTAGAGAAATGATCTAACATTATCAATATGTATTTGTTTCCATCTTTAGTCTTAGGCAATGGTCCTACGACATCTAGTCCTACTCATTCAAATGGTTCACTTGTTTCTGGCAGTTCTTGCAATGGCACTCTACTTTTCCCTACATTATTCCATCTGTTACAGGGATCGCATTGTGAAACAAACTCTAAAATGTCAGCTTTGCTGCTCGGCCACCAAAACATTTGAGCTATTTTAATGGTTGTTGCTTTTTTACCACAATGTCCTTATAATAAAGAATTGTGTTGCTCTCTCATGATTTGCTCTTTCATGCTTTATGGAATAACTAGGCGGTTTCCTTTACTAGTGATTTTGTACAATAATCCATCTATTTTGACAAAACGTTGATCATTTTTCCATAATTTGCATTGTGGATCTTCTTCCTGAACTTCCTTTAACTCTTCTTCTCGACTCATTGTAACACAAACATTGACTTTTTGACTCATTGCATCAGTATTCTCATGTTGTTTACCAGTTCGGTAAATAACCTTAAATTGGCACTCACTAAGTCTTAATGCCCATCTTGTTAATCTGGAACTTGGATCCTTTAAGCTCAATAACCATTTAAATGTGGCATGTTCTGTAATAACTGTAAATTCTCTTCCTGTTAAGAAACATCTGTCATGTGTTATACCAAAAACCAAAGCACAAAGCTCCTTCTCAGTAGTAGTATAATTACATTCTGCTTTGCTTAATTGTCTGGAAGCAAATGAGATTGGATGTTCGTGATCATCAACTTCTTGAGACTAGATTGCACCTATGGCAAAATTGAATGCATCTGTTGAAAGAATAAAAGGTTTACTGAAATCCAGATAGGCTAGCACTGGGGCTGTGGTTAGAGCAGCTTTAAGTTCTTCCATTGCCTTTTTGCATTCTGTTGACGACTTAAATATGGCTCCTTTCTTCAGTAGCTTTGTCAATGGATGTGCTATATTCGCATAACCAGCTATAAATCGTCTGTAGAAATTTGACAATCCCAAGAATGATTGTAGTTCTCTCAAATTCTGTGGTTCAGAAAAATTCCTAACATCTTCAATTAATTTTGGATCAAGTGGAACACCTTCACTGGTTATAACATGACCAAGATAGTTAACTTTACTTTGTGCAAAATGACATTTATCAATTGATAAAGACAGGTTTGCGCTTTTTATACACTCAGAAAAAGCTTGTAGTCTCTCAGTATGCTGCTTCATGTTTTCACCAAAAATGATTACGTCATAAAGGTAAACAAGTGCTTGTGTTGGGGTGAGCCCTCGTAAAACTGAATCCGTCAGGTGTTGAAATGTAGCTGGAGCATTACGAAGTCCAAATGGCATACGGAGATACTTCTATACTCCTGTAGCTATTAGAAATGAAGTTTTTGCTTGATCATCTGAATGCACTGTTAACTGGTGATAACCACTTGTTATATCACATACTGAAAAAATTCAACATCTGCCCAAGTAATCCATGGTTTCCTCTAAATTTGGTAAGGGGTAAATGTCGGGTGCGTTCACAGCATTCAAAGATTGGTAATCAACACAAAGACAGAACTGTGGTTCTCAAGAAATTGATTTCTTCTTTACAGTTACATCAGGCGAACACCACGGTGGGTCTGAAGGATCTCTTGGTTTTATAAGTCCAGCTTCTAATTGTTCTTTAATCATGTCTTCTACCAACTCTCTGACTAAATGGTATTCGGTAAGGTTTCCGTGTGACTGGGGCTGCATTCCCTGTATGAATATGGTGCTGAACTAAATGAGTGACAGGTAAATTTGCACATTCTCGGAATAAATCTGCATACTCCAACAAAACAGGCACTAAAATCTTCTGCTCATCAACTGTCAAATGTCCTATCTTCTTCCAAATCTTGTGCTTCAGTTCATCTTTGCCTAAAGATGATGGAGACACATTCCATCGAAACATTGCTATGAGATGATGATGCTACTCGGCTGACAACCCGTGAAGACTTCATATATGAAATGCGCCAAGAAAACCTGCACATACATTATTAACTTCATCTCCTCATTGCAATATTGCGTTACTGTTAGAAAAATCTGTGTTTATAACTGCAGCATTTGTTACCTCATCTGGAATCTGTATTACGTCACTTTTACTTACGTTCGACACTTCAGCAACATTTGTTCCTCTTGGCATAACAACATCCTCATTGCTCATATTCGTTATTGTAAGCAGGACTTTTGCGACATTCTGTCTCACCATTGTAGTGACACCTACACTTCTAGCAACATAGCAGTGCATTGTATCCAATAGCTCACTTTTCTTGGATCGCTCAATTAATAACAAAGTTCTGTCCTTGCATCAGGGTGACTTAACTTCAATGTAGATTGTCTTTCCTGCTCCCTTGGGAATTTGCTGAGGCTGCTCAATTTGAACATCGACTCGGATGGTTTGAACTGATGCATTGTTTGGGCAGTCCATTCCCATGATGTCTGTATTGCTGCTCCTTTGAGTATGATCTGAAGAACGATTTCCTAGGTTGTACTTACTACGGCCTAGTCTGATCTTTCTTTCTGCGACAAATACCTCTGCCTTGTTAGCGGACAAGAAATCAAATCCAAATACACCGTCATAACACGTTTCATTATTTGAAACTACTTGCATCCTTGCTGTGTATTTATCTTTATTTTTATTTTCACCTTCATCTTGGCCTTGGCCAAGAATTAATTTTACATCAACTTCATAGTTATGTAGCTTTCCTCCATTTAACCCTCGCACTTTTAATAGTGGCGGTTTCAATTTATCCCGTTTATCTATGCAACACCACATTAATGAGACTTTCTTCCTGCTGATGTTCATACTTATTCTAGATGTGTTTTTGTGATGTGATTATGGTGTAAAAACAAAAATTGTGTAACTGTGAGAGGAACCATGTGATTTCCTCCCCATTGGGAATGTGCTGGAGAGCAAATATGGAGCCCTCCTGGCTTTTGCCTCACGGGCAAAGGAAATAATTCTGGGATAACCTTGACTAGGAGTGGTTTTGTGCATATTTTATGTAACTAAAACATTAACTATGAGGTCTCTGTCCTGTAGGTTACTTATATAAGAGTTTTCATGCCTATTCTTTTAACTGGTAAACAATTCAAGGGCTCTGATGTTGAAGTTTGGGATTTCACTGATTTCCTTCTTGTCAATGGAACAAACAGCCATTGTGTTCAGCTTCTCTTGACCCATACCATTTCTGGAGAAGGTTTTAATTTATTTTTAAATGCTGAAACTGTTCTCTGCTTCCGCTGTTGAAACAAGTGTAGTTGGTTTGATCTATGAAGTTTTGTGCACTTGAATGAAGAGTTCTTCAAGGGAATGTTCCACAAGGAAAGTGAACAGATCATAAATGGATGTAATATCTTTAGAATAAATTTCGTTTGGTTTTATCTATGATCAAAAAATTGTCAGCTCCTTAGACTACTGGTGTGAGTCAGTGATGACAGTCTTCAGATATACAGCATAACAAGGGGAGGGGGAACTACTAATGGGCTGTCTGTATCTTGAAATAATGAAATAGGCCATAGTGAAAAGTACTGCTAACATACACATGGAAAACATGCTTAAATGCAAGCATTTATTCAGCTTGGCTTTCATTGATAGAGTTGTTGGAAATCATCCTGCAGGATATCATGCCACAATCTGTCCAGTAGGTGTATTTGATGGTCAAAACCTGAAGGTGGTGGGAAGACCCTGCCCAGAATGCTCTAAGTGTTCTCAGTTGTGGGGAGATCTGGTGACCTGCTGGCCAGGGTTGGGTTTGGCAAGCATGAAGACAAGTAATAGAAACTATTTCCATGTGTAGACAGTCATTATCTTGCTGAAATGTAAGCCCTGGATGGCTTGCCATAAAGGGCAACAAAACAGGTCATAGAATACTGTCTGCATATTTCTGTGCTGTAATGGTACTGTGGATGACAACCAAAGGGGTCCTGCCATGAAAAGAACTGGCTCCCAACCATAACTCCTGGTTTTCGGGGCGTATGATGGGCAACAGTCAGGTTCGTGTCCCATCACCATCCATGACATCTCCAGACATGTCTTCTCCTGGAATCTCATTTACAGGAGCAGAATTGTCTGCATGATGAGTCCTGCTTCAAACTGAGCCCCAATGATCAGATACAACATGTCTGGAGAAACTCCAGACAGTGGTGGGATACCAAAGTGACCGTCACACTCCATACAGCATGAGAATCAGGAGTCATGGTCTGGGGTGCCATTTCTTTTCATAGCAGGAGCCCTTTGGTTGTCATCTGCAGCACCCTTACACCACAGTAGTATGTCAGTGATATTTTATGCCTCATTTTATTGGTCTTCATCTCAAGCCATCATGGACTTACATTTCAGCAGAGAAATATCCAGCTGCATATGGTGAGAGTTTCTGCTGCATGCCTTTGTTTTTACCAAACCCTACCTTGGCCAACAAGTTTGCCAGATCTCTTCCAAATTGAGAATGTTTGTAACATTACAGTCAGGGCCCTCCAACCTGCTTGGGATTTTGACAATCTAACATGGCAATTGGACAGAATTCGGTGTGATATCCCTCAGGAGGTAGCCCATCACCCTATCAATCAATGCCAAGTTGAATAACAACTTGCATTAGGGCCAGAGGTGGACCAATGTATTATTGACTTCCTCAATTTTTGAAGTTCTGTCTCTCGAATGAATCATCCAGTTTTTTTCTGAAATGGTAATTATTCGTTTGTCTGTGCATGAACATCACATTTACTGTGTGTGGGTGTGTGTGCACATGTGCCTGTACCTGTGCGCGCGCGTGTGTGTGTGTGTGTGTGTGTGTGTGTGTGTTTTGTGTGTGTGTGTGTGTGTGTTTTGTGGGTGTGTGTGCATGTGTGTGTGTGTGTGTGTGTGTGTGTGTGTGTGTGTGTGTGTGTGTGTGTATGTGTGTGTGTTATAAGCACATGTTTTCTAAATGTATGTTAGTAATACTTTTCATTATTTCCTTTTTTGTTGTTTTAAGATGCTGACAGTCCACTGGCTGTATTTGTTTTTCCCACGTTTTGCTGCACATCTGAAGGTGGTCATCGCTAGTTGAAACTAGTAGTCTAAGGAGGATTTAGGAATCATAGACAGCAAAAAAATTATTCTAAAGGCATTATATCTATTTCTGATCTGTTCACTATCCTTGTTGAACATTCCCTTGGAGAATCAATCACTGAAATGCACAAACGTTTACAAGTTGCACTAACTACACTTGTTTCCACAACAGAAGCAGAGTGAAGTTTCAGCACTTTAAAAAGAATTAAAACCTTCCTTAGGAATAGCATGGGTCAAGAAAGGCTGAACTCAATGGCTGTTTGTTCCATTAACAAAGAGGATATCTTTGAAATTCCAATCAGCGTTCTACTTGTGACCATGTCACAGCTTGTGAAGGGTAATGCCTTGTATCACTGAGATAAATCATTGACAGTTCATTTTTTCAATTTATCATGGCAAATAAATCAACAGTAATTTAAAGATAACATATTGACTAAAGTGGATGGGACATTTCTCTGAATGAACAATGGGTAACAATATCAAAGCTACTAAATACATGAGAGTTTTGGAATCTTCCTTTTGTTTGTTGAATGCAGTGTCACACACTTCTTTAGCAGCTGCCATCAGATTAAGTCCAGTGCTATAACTGGAACATTTTTTTGGAGAAGAAAATCATGCATCTTCACAAACCTGATACCTTGCAATATTCCCTTTATTTCTGGAACAGCTGACCCAAAATTACGTTATGTGTTGGATACAATAACAGCATTTGCACTCTGAATATAAACTGTGTTGCACAAAATAGCATGTTTCATAATTTCGCAGAAAAAGTTTAGAAGGAACAAAAAGTCTTGGATTGTGATGTAAATTCCTCAAAGCAAATGATTCTCTCATCATCATCATATTATCTCAAATATTCTCTTCATCAGTTCAATCAAAACATTTCAATAAGCATAATTTCTTTTCGTGAACACCTTTACAATGTGAGACCAGAAACTTCATCTTGTTGAAGAAACTGAAGAAATTCTCTTATTGCAGAGTGCCTGTAACAACAAATCACTTTGCTTAGGTGATAAAGAGAAAAACATTTTAAATCCAGGAATATTTGTGAAGAACAACCTAACAGACTTTATGTTTTCGCTACAAGCATTCTGAATAGCCAACTTTGTTTTGTGATTGTAACAGTGAACTTTGGCATGTGGGAAAGTATTCTGCAACAGGGTCAGTACACCACCACAACTACTGCTCATTTCTGGAACATCATCAAATGCCTGAGCAATGAGTTTTTCTTCAACATTGAGAGGTTTCAGACTTCTTCTTAGAACCTCTCTAAGCCGTCATGTTAGCCTATCATTAACATTTTCAGAGGAAAGGAATCTTTCAACGGATTTCTTTTTCTTACTACTGTATTTACTCGAATCCAAGCCCCACTCGAATCTAAGCCGCACCTGAAAAATGAGACTCGAAATCAAGGAAAAAAAATTTCCCGAATCTAAGCCGCACCTAAAATTTGAGACTTGAAATTCAACGGGAGAGAAAAGTTTTTGGCCACACCTCCAAATCGAAACAAAGTTGGTCCATTGAAATATGAGACACAATTTAGGTCGAATGAATGACGATACAGCTAAAGTAGTTTGGTTCGAGTTGTAAGCTTACCAGTTAAGCTTTACCAGGTACCCATTGCTATGCGTCAGGTGCTCCATCCGTATTTATACGAGTACCCTTCCTTTTTCACGTACTTCGTTTGGTTTGAATTGATTGTTTATTTTTCTTTGATCTGATAAGTGCCGTTCTCTTTGTTATAGGTGTTTACGTCACACTAAGCTGCAAATGCATTACTGTACTGTGTCATGCATTGTTTGTCGCATTCTGATAATGAGTGTTTACGACCTGTCGCCGCTCTCAGCATGCCTTGCTTTTGTGGACACTACTGCCGCTTACAGTTTTTTAAAATAAAATAAAAAAAAAAAAAAAATAAAAAAAAAAAGAGAGAGAGAGAGAGAGAGAGAGAGAGAGAGAGAGAGAGAGAGAGAGAGAGGAATTGTCCCATTAGCAAAACAATGGCAAGAGACCGCTATTTTCTGTTACCTACACTCCTGCTTTCTTTGATAATGATCAACAAGAACCAAATAATAGACAGCGTATGATAGAAGATGTTCTGAACGAGAGTTTAGCGAAAAATTTTCTCCATTTGAAAATCTTTGCAGACGCCTCTTTAGTACAATACATTCTGCACTGAAATTATTCATCTTAGATTTAAAAATCTAGTCAATTGCCGTGCTTCATTTCTGACTGTATCACTATTAGGCATAAGAATAATACAAATGTAAACGTGGGATGATATCTATATTTTTCCGCGTTTGCTGTTGTCTCACTCTAGTTTTGTAGTTTATTAGGCAGACAGGATTTAAATGAGTTTGCAGCAAACACGAAAGAATACATGGCAAAATGTTTATATTCGTATTATTCTTATGGTGAAGAGAATATAGCATGCAATTCACAATTCCTATAAGGAACCATCTCTTCTCACAGGTAGGAAAAAATTCAGAATGTAGAGTTGGCCATATTGACAAACATCCCAGTCTTGCCAGTCGGATTTTCGTAGTACATTGAAATGCTGCTACATTCGAAGATGCACAATACGGAATTTGTATTTACTTCGTTGGATAATGTATGAAAATGCAGTGGCCGAAACTCGAGGTGGAGAGGAAAGCTCTTCTTCCACCTTTTTTTTTTAATTTATTTACTGACGCAGAGGGTTGGGCGCCAGTATTTATCTTTGTGCCTGCAAAGCATGCCTGTGTAGCGCTACATATATTCGACGGCAGAAGTTAGTTGTGGCGGCACCTACCAACATTTTGGATTACAAAAACCGGAAAAAAAGTGCGGCTTAGATTCGAGTAAATATGGTATATCACAGTTCATAATAACAAATTGACTTTTGCACATAGTATCTGTTGTTTTGCCTTCTAAGAAATTACAACAGTTTGCTTAATCCTGTTTTTCATTGTGAGCCCTTAGTGCTTACTCATGATTTCCACAAAATATTAAACACTTACTATTCTGTTTAATATGTGTCTGTTCTTCATAACTAATTATGTTTCTGAACTGAAATTTTATTTGCCAATTCAATCTGAGCAGCAATGTTAATGGTGCCAAAAATTTTGCATTTACAAGCATTTTCTAAATGTATTCCACTTTCCTCATGTTTTTTTAATGCATTCACTTAAATGCTTTAGTTCATCACAGCTGGCAATTGTCCATAATTCTTCACATCCAACTAACATATAATAGAAACAAAATAAGTTTTGTTTCTCTTCCCTCACTGTTAACCACTGCTTTTTGCAGGACCTTGCAGAAAGTTCTGCAGTTCTTTGCATCAAGTTGAGATAGCATGAAATGTTTTGGTTGGTATTTTCCAAATCTTTTGATTTCTATCTGATCTATATTTAATAAATTAAAGAGTGTTATTTAGCAAAAAATCTACTTTATTCACTCTGAAATCACCTTAAGAACACTAGAATTTCAACCACACACCTCCAGAATATAGATTACAAAATACTGCTGAAAAGTGGCCTCATTTTCTGTTTCTGTCATTTTTCATTTATGAATGGCAATAGGGTTGGGTTGGGGGGGGGAGGGGGGGGTGAGGCAGGGAAGACTGCAGCAAGGCACATGATAGCAACTACAGGTGCATGCTACAGACCAAAGCTGGCTGGCCCCAACATTGTGTAGACTTATGAACTGGGTAAGGGCAGGAGAATGGGAGCACTACAGACAGAGCAGAGTTTGCTGGGGTGAGGGGTAAGGGAGAAGTGTGTGAGCTGATCCAAGCATGGTCCCACCCAAGGTGGCTGGGAGCTGTGTCTTAGCGAGGGGTAAGGTGGAAGAAGGGAAGCAGCTTGGTCATGTCACTGTGCCTGCAGTTTTATGTGCTGGAGGTGTGGAGAGTATGAGGCACCTGATGCTGGCCCTGGACATTTAGTGGCGAAAGAAAAATGGGTTTGTCACTGTGGAAAAATGCACCAAGAAGAGGGGTGAGGGAAATGTAGCAGCTGCTCATAGGGGTGGAAATTGGGCCTGATTACCTCTGGTCTCTGTCACTCATGCTACTCCAAAATCACGTCATTTTCAAACTATTTCATAAAAAACTGGAAAAAATACAAAGAATAAAATTGTATCGCAAAATTTCTGGTGGGGCTGGGCCCTTGTGGCCCATAAGAACAATCTGCCCCTGACAACCACAATACTAGAAATGACAATAATTTTCATATTACTATGCATCCTTATTTAGGACTCAAAACAGAGTTTTATATTCTGGTTCCACAGGATATAAAAGGTCGCTGGAAGACACCAGGCAGGAAGTTTAAAGTTATACTCAAAAACAAAATAAATTAATACTGCGTCAGCCACTAATTCAACAGCTTAGGTGAATATTTGGATTTGGGGTGTAAATACTGCTTAAGTCTAATATTCATATTAAACAGATCTTAACTTTGCCACTATAAAGACAGCTGATAAAGGTCTGCGTAAAGCAAATACTTTTTTTGAAGCATGAGAGTAAAACAGCTGTGTAGTATAAGAGGAGAAGCAGTGGCTTTTTTAATGTAGCTGTTTTTCTCATAATACATATATATAAAGTAGCCTAGAAGTATTTACCATAATTATCAGTGAAAGCAGATCTTATTTTATTTGTCCCTTCAACAGTTGCCTGCTCATTATCTCATTAAAACACCATATTCTGTAGATCTTCTCAGTATTTATCTCCCCTGACCAAAAATCTGTATGGTTTTCCTCTATAATATCCTCTAACACCTTCTATGTTGTTATTATTTGAAGAAACAATAAATTCTAGTATCTAGGGGTTGTATATGTTTTGTTCATGTACATACATCAAAAAAAGTTTTGTATCACCTCAGTTCTGAGAGTTCTGGAACCTGTACAGAAAACATAAACATCATTTCCACCCTTTTTATTGCTCATCAAAACCACACATTGCATGTTATACCACCATGGTCCAGATTGCTGTACACACCAGTACCTCTAATACCCAGTAGCACATTCTCTTGCACTAATGCATGCCTGTATTCATCATCCACAAGTTCATCAAGGCACTGTTTGTCCAGATTGCCCTGCTCCTCAACGGTGATTCACCATGGATCCCTCAGAGTGCTTGATGGGTCACATCGTCTTTAAACAGCCATTTTTAATCTATCCCTGGCATGTTCGATAGGGTTCATGTCTGGAGAACATGCTGGCCACTCTAGTCAAGTGATGTCATTATCCTGAAGGAAGTCATTCACAAGATATGCACGATGGGGGCACGAATTATCATCCATGAAGACGAATGCCTTGCTAATATGTTGCTGATATGGTTGCACTATTGATTGGAGGACGGCATCCATGTATCGTACAGCCATTAGAACGACCACCAGTGGCATACGCCAGCCCCACATAATGCCACCCTAAAACAGCAGGGAACCTCCACCTTGCTGCAGTCATTGGAGTGTGTCTAAGGCATTCAGCCTGACCGGGTTGCCTCCAAACACGTCTCTGACGATTGTCTGGTTGAAGGCATGTGCAACACTCATCAGTGACGAGAAGGTGATGCCAATCCTGAGCAGTCCATTTGGCATGTTGTTGGGCCCATCTGTACTGTGCTGCATGGCTTCATGGTTTGCAAAGATGGACCTTTCCATGGACATCGGGAGTGGAGTTGCACATCATGCAGCCTATTGTGCATAGTTAGACTCATAACACAACATCCTGTGGCTGCATGGAAAGCATTGTTCAACATGGTGGCATTACTGTCAGCGTTCCTCCAAGCCGCAATCCATAGGTAGTGGCCATCCACTGCAGTAGTAGCCCTTGGGCGGCCTGAGCGAGGCATGCTGTCGACAGTTCCTGTCTCTCTGTATCTCCTCCATGTCCGAATAACATCGCTTTGGTTCACTCTGAGATGCCTGGACACTTCATTTGTTGAGAGCCCTTCCTGGCACAAAGTAACAATGCGGACACAATGAAACTGCGGTTTGACTAGGGCTACCAGATGCAGTTGTTTAAAAAGGAGGACAAACAGCTTCAAAAAGGAGGACAAAGAAAGAAAAAAGAGGACACATCAAACAGGTCAACTGCAGATGAGGATACCACCTGTCAGCTTTGGACAAGTCACATGACTAACGGGAATTACCAAACTAGTAGTTAATTGTTACTGGTGGTCAGGTGGTAATTCCCAGAGCAATATTTTTTAATTTTAAATTAAAAACATTGATTGTGGTGACAGTGTGGCATCAATTGTTTTTATACTTACACGTAGTTTTAAGATTTAACAAAGACGGCTGTCTAAATGCCACTCCTGATTGGCTACTTTCATGTGACTTGTCCAAAGCTGACGGGTGGTATCCTCATCTGCAGTATTCCCCATCAAACATACATTCAATTTTAATAAATGAGTTTATTATTTATAGACATAACACACATACATTCCTAAACAATTATTGATACTTTAAGAAAAGAGCAATAGAACGGGACGAATTGTAAATTTAACTGTATTACGCTCAACTTTGCGAAAAAGCCGGACACTGTAAAAATCCGCCCGGACCCCAGACAAAGAGCTAAAAAGGAGGACATGTCTGGATTAATCCGGATGTCTGGTCACCCTAGGTTTGACTGTCTAGGCATGGTTGAACTACAGACAACATGAACCATGTACCTCCTTCCTGCTGGAATGACTGGAACTGATGGGCTGTCGAACCCCTCCGTCTGATAGAAGCTGTTCATGCATGGTTGTTTACATCTTTGGGCAGGTTTAGTGGCATCTCTGAACAGTCAAAGGGACTGTGTCTGTGATACAATATCCACAGTCAACGTCTATCCTCAGGAGTTCTGGGAACCGGGTTGATGCAGAACTTTTTTTGGTGTGTGTATATGTCTGTTGCCACCTGATAAAATACAATATTCCTTTGACTGACATTTTATTTTATATTATTTCTCACGAATACATACATTGTCACAATCCTGATAGTAAGATAATTAATAGAAGGTATGCATAACTCTTTTTATTTTATTTATTTTTAATTTTTGTGCAATCCCAGTTCACCTGTATATATTTGTGAGCAACTCATTTAGTGCCTTTTACCATAATTTTGCACTCATCTTTGAATTGCAGACAAAGATACAAAATCTCTAAGTAAATTACTTTTCCTTCCTAACCCATTGTTCTGATATTGACCCTTAATACATTTATAAGTAAAAGCAACTTCTTTTTGCAACATTAGCGAGAAACAGAGTTTGCCAAGTTGGAATGATAAGACTCACACCTTAGGCACTAATTCTTCAAAGGTAACTGACAGATGACTTCTCACTCACATGTGCTGGTCATTTTCTTACTTTCACACTTACTTATAGAGCCTTACATACACTTACAATAATACCTATATGAAGCGACCCTGCCTGGCACAAATCTTGGTCATCTGAGACAGTCCTAAGCTGAGACTTATTTTGACACAGAACTGTTTCAAATGAATAGAATGTGAAACTTTATTCTTACAATTTGTGTTCATTTTGTATAAGAGATGAACCAAAGAAAGGTGAAAAAAAATGGTAAACATGGCTCCAAAACTCATATGTTTGTAATTATGAGTACTTGTTCATCTATGCTACTGAGAGGCACATCTTTTCTACTGAAGCTCTTTACTTTCCATACCTTGAGAGGTGGTAGCATATGCCAAAACAAGTAAAAATGATCTAGTAAAAATGAGCTTTAAAGTGCTTATCTTAAGAGCTACGAGCACATGCTCATACTTGCCACTGAGTAACACAGCTGTGCCACTGAACACGTGCTCATAGCTCTTAAGATACACATTTTAGAGCCAATATTTACTAGGCAATTTTTTTGTCTTGGTCCATGCTACCATCTCTGAAAGTTTGTCAGAGTTATGGTTCACACTGTATAATAACAACCTCAGATTGTTTTCCTGGTGGTGCTGTTATTATGAGATCAATATTCCCAAATGCAATGTCATCTGAATATACTATATGAACAATAACTTTAAAATATAGTTAACTGTGAAGCATGTAATCTACCCCTCCCTCACATCACTTCTTGATTGACTGTCATTGTCTTTACGGTTAACATTTTAAATAAGCTTCGAGAGGAGTAAGATTTACAATAAACTTTTTCCATGTCTTCTTTTCTTGTTCTTGGCTCCGGTTCTTCACATCTAGGGGCTGATTCTTAAAACTGAAATTTTTGACATTATAGATTCTCATGGTTCCAATTGGCGTAATAAATTTGAACTCTTTTTTTGTTTTACTCAAAATTGTATTCTCTCACATTTTTCTATATCACACTGTCCTTATAATTTCTACATCAACAAAGCCGAAAGTTACATTGTTCTTCTCAAAAATAAAAACACATCTGATCACATCAGAGGCATGCCCACTACTGCTTCACTCAGCAGTACTAACAATATTCCAAAGGGTTCACAAATTTTCTTGACAAATGAATTTCTATTAACTTATGTTACCATTTTATAAATGAATATGGAAATTAACATAATAAATAGTGCCAAATTGCATAAATAACAATAGAAATTTTAAGTATGCCAAATATTCTGTAATTTCAAATATTTCTAGAAGAAACAAATTTCAATTGTACATTCAGAGCTAGTACATATTGATCATAATAAAGAAAATAAAGTAACTTCTTTTTACAGATTTTAGCTTGAATTATAACACATCATGTATGAAATCACATGAAATTCTTTTTTAAAAAACAGCTGAGATATTGTTAACCTATTCAAAATTTAAAAAATTGCTTTTGGTATCGATTACTTCTGTTGAAGAAAGGTAATGGTAGAGAAGGGTGTCTCTTTACAATATCCACTTCATAAAATTTGGAAACAATGTGTTTGCAATAAACTGTGACTTACTATAAAGTTTGCCAAATGGTGTACAAAATGATGCAAAAAGATGGAATGCAGATGTATAAAGGTATCTGATGCATAACATTACAGAAAACATAAGAAGGATATCTACCATACATAGTCATAAATTATATGTATATCAGGACATGGTATTCAGATTTTCAGAACTGTGGAACGTACAAGACTGGAATAGAAGGGAGAACCAATAGAGGTACTCAAGGTACCCTCCGCCACACACCGTCAGGTGGCTTGCGGAGTACGGATGTAGATGTAGATGTAGATTCTGTCACAAGACAACTGATACAAAGTCAAAACTACAACATTACAACACTAGACTATAGAAATAAATTGAGAGACAAGGTAAATCACTAGAATTACAAATTGCAAGTTTACATCCATAAAGTCACACCTTCAAAATCTTCAAAAGAGAAGAGAAAAAATTCGGAGCCTAAGTATACGATGAATTAGCAGACTTGAAAAACTCACGACAGGTACAGACCAGGAGAATATACTCAATTATGAGAAGGAATATAACACAAAATCAATCAGCCACATAAACCAGAGTACACAAGAATATGTTGACTCATGAAGTGACAAAATAATGAAAAAAATATTAGGGCCTAAGCTTACGATGTGGGGACCGACCCATGAATCCAAACCACACCAGGTACAGGCCAGCACAAATGTTTTGACACAACAAAATGAAAACGTTTATAATCATACCACTGAGTTCAATCATATGTAATGAGTAATTATAGGGATCATCTAGCTTCAATCAATAGTTGCACACTCTCCCTGAGTACACACACACAGTCGTAGTGACCAGGTGTACCCAAAACAGAGTTACGCATTAGTTTGCCCAACGAGATAAAATATTGCAGTACTCAGGATAAATGCAGGTAAACAGAGTCATAAATAGATTTGAATGATGGCATAATTGAGTAGCTTGAGGACCAAAATCAGTGTATGAAATCAGACATGTGTACATCTTGTTATACTGTCTGTACTAGTAGATGTCTTCCACACTATTTTCTAATTGTTTATACAAACTAAACTCTGTACATACAGGTCTACAAGTTTCATTTACAACTGATAAAAAATACATACTGATTTAAAGTTACAAAATGTATTGGGAAGTTAATACCCCTACTTGAAAAAAACATACATTTATGTGGCTTAACATTGTCCATGCCGGTCTTGCCTAACAATTAACAAATCTCAGTCACAACACTGATGTAGTTGACAGGAGCTTGAGTACATTACCCAGCACCTACGATCTCTTGTAAGTTGACTGGTCCAGCAGGGCGCAGCCATAAAGCAGTGTGGGAGTGGATCTACTCACATCTCTGTTCCCTCAGTAGATTTCTCATCACACAGTCCAATGTTTAGGCTACTTCCTGCCTAGCATTCACATCGAATCCTGAAACATTGTTTTGTGTACTAAATATACTGGTTAATACTTTCCTTATATCACACGGCATATGCTCTCCCTAATTATTTTCCAAAGTATTTATGTCAGATAGGATTAAAAAGTGTTCACATATGGAGCTTTAATAAAAAGACCTAAATGCAATAAAAAATGAAATAATAACATGACACACACACAGATATACTAAGATACTATTCCCGATTATTACATTACAGGATATGAGGACTCAATACTAGATACTTAATGGCATTGTCCCATATCTAAATTATACAAGGATCTACTCATTTAGTATCATGCTGTATATGTATCCACTTCAAAAGCTCAAATCTACTACAAAACATAATTATACAGTTGTATGAATTTGCAACATAGTATAGCACAGATTTAAACTCGGTCAATAGATAAGACAAAACTTTAGAAATCACAAGATCTTACATACTACATGCCTGACAAACAAAACACATTTATATAGTCCTATAAATCTATGAACATAGTGTATATTTTCTTCCAGACTAGGGATCATTATGCATCCATGATCAAAGGTCTTGTCCTCTATGATACAAGTTAACAGTACTGGGCATTTTATAAACTTCCTTTGCTTACCAGTAACTCCTCTTATCTTTATATGTATGATGGCCATTTCCACAAAATTCTTACTATACCCAATCTTGTCTCTAAATTGTTCAGATATATCACAAATTAGGCTACCCATATCAATCAAACAGCTCCCTTCCCACTGATCAATCTTAATCTTAATGTAAGGACACCCAAAATCTAAATCATCTTCTCTGTTGTCAGACACTTCATGCAAAAGATCACTTTCAGTTTCATCAAATGCTACATCCACACTGTTTTTACAGGGTTTTATCAACTTTACTGGTATCATAGCATTGCTTTGGTTACTCATGCTGTCAGGTAAACATTGAACACAATGAGCAGATTCCATGGCACATCTAACATCACTTGTTACAGAAGGAACACAAAACACATTGCTGTAAAAATCCTGTTCAGATCTTCTTTCACTTCATTCCACCAATTTGAATACAAAATTTTGACTAACCACAGCTAACTTATTCCAGAATGCACATTTACCTATGTTACCATCAATCTGGTCCCAAACAAAATTCAAAAAGTTTTCACCTTTATTCTCTAGGGTCACAGACAACTCATCTTTACTGTTTCGATCATTACTCCACAAGACTTTAATAAAAAACTGTTTTGAGTGGACTTGTATTCCTCACTCTCACTTGCAATATCACATACATCACTTATCTTACCCGTATTGTCAACATCATTCACAAATAACTCTGAAACTTCATTATCCTTAAACTTCACAAATACCTGATACTCATCATCATCATCATCATTATATTCTTCCAAAACTACTTCATCAATGATATCACTAACAACAAAAGTCTCACCTCCATCAAAGTCACTTACCTCACCTACTTTTATTTTCAATAAGCCACCAGTCTCAGACTTACCAACCTCAGTTATTTCACAGCTCTCATTCGCATCTACATCAAAGGTATCACCTAGTTCAGATCCAATACAGTCAATACCTGATTTACATACACCAATAACACTGTTTTATGACCACGAGAGGAAATCATTAGTACATACTATATCAAAATTTTCACTTCTCTCACATTCTGGTTTGTGATCAGCACCTACATCACCATAATAAACATAGTATCCCAAAACTTTTGATCAAAACATAAATGAGAAATATGATACTCCGTCTGTTCAGTTTCAGATATATGGGCCATGTCATGAACACTGTGAGTGTAACTTGTGGTTTCTATGCTTGTTGTGTTTCCTCACCTCAAAAATGTGGACCTTCATTGATGCGAACTGCCATTTTCCAAGTAGTTATTTCTATGATAGTTTCTTCTACTAAAATGCCCATGGTTATCTCCAATATACCTATCCTGCTGATGTTCAAAATTTCTCTCTCCATTGACACTTTGATCCTGATAGAAGTTACCATTATCTGTGTTTCTTTAATTATTCCCATTGTGATTTCTATCATTTAAATTATTATGGTGCATACTTCTTTCTACTGCCCTACCGACCCTGTCAACAAATTGTAAAAATTGTTCAAGACAATCATCAGGTCCATGCACCAAATCCCACTGCAACCTTTCAGGTAACCTCCTTTTAAGTGCATCAATCAATGTCATTTCATCAAATACTTTGTCACAGTGTGTTAATTTTTAAAGTAGATTCTTACAAAACACTTTCAAAGTACCGTCCCTATTCCTATAATTAGGACCATTCAGAAATTCACTTTTAATTCTCCGCTGTTCAGCTTCTGACCAAAATTTATTTAAAAAACTTCTATTAAAAAATTTTTCCCAAAACTTTATTATGAGAAGGAAAGTTGCTACTCACCATATAGTGGATATGCTGAGTCTCAGATAGGCACAACAAAAAGAGTCTCACAATTAAAGTTTTCAGCCATTAAGGCTATGCCCCACGGAAGAGCCACCTTTTGAATTCAAAGGAGTGAGGGAATAGAAAATATGCAGGATAATAAATAACCTAAAGAATAAGTGCTTATCAGGTTGGGATAGTTTGTGTAGTGTTTTGATTAAGAAACAAAGAATTAGTTAAAATAAGTACTGATTTGATTGACTATAACGTTAGAGAACACATCTTTCCAAATGCACTGAAGTGCAACACATGTGAACCAGTGCATAAAAGAGGGTCCACAGAAGAGATTTCAAATTTTAGGCCCAAGTTATTAACGCCTAACTACAGTAACATATCTGAAATTTTATTGCTGAAACAACTTTGTGATTATTTCCCAAAAAAAAGATATTATCAGAAAAACAGCATAGCTTCAAAGAAGATCACAACACATACAGAGTTTCTTCATCAAGTGTATGGTGTCCTTGATTAAGGAATGCAAACAGCAGGCTTATTTTTAGACCTCACTGAAGCCTTCGATTCTGTAAATCTGGAGTAAACTTGAGGCAGACAAAATAAATGCCACCTCCCTGCAACTTATAACTACATATCTAATTAACAGCAAGCAGTGAACAAATCTGACTTACAGAATTAATAATCACATCATATGAAACAGTCACAAGGTCTACCCCAGGGTTGAGTACTGGACCCTTTCCTTTTCCTAGTTTATATAAATGGTCTAGAGCCACCTTTGACAACCAATTGATAGGCTATGTAGGTGATATTGCACTGCTATTTGTTGCCACACCAAACAGAATCATGAGTTAAAGTTTGTTGCAAGTCAGGGACTGGGTCAAATAATTACATCTTTTCAGGATCAAGGTTTGAAAGTTAATATCAATAAATCCCAATTATGATTTTTTAAACTTGCAAATTCACATCAAACCACTGTCAATAGTACAAGCATAACTGAAGCAACAGACACAGATGAATGTAGGTTTCTAGGTATTAATCTAAATGAAAATATACAATGAGTAAATCATGTCAATTTTATATGCAATAAAATCAGTAGTTCACTGCAGCTAATTAGCCAGTTACCAAAAGTAGCTTCTGATCAGACATTAAAAACAATTTACTGTGAGACAATTTTTGTGTGAGGCTGTGCTGCTGACATACATACAAGCAGAATATCAAGCGTGCAGGAAAGAGCTGTCAGGATCATCCACAGCCTCAAGTACAGAGACTCCTGCAGGGAAATCTTTGTACATCATAAATAAGCTACAGTTTGCTCATTTTATCTTTACAAATTAATTACATTCTTTGCGACACACCAAAACCAAGCAGCCAAGTGTGCTGATATACATGTCTAAAATACAAGAAAGCAAGACTGCTACTATCAACAAAGAACTAAACTAAAAACGACAGACCATAGCCCATGCATTAACCACCAGACAGGATATAACAAACTGCCAAGCTGTTATAGGTTTCACCAAGGGAACTTGCTCTAAGTGAAACTGAAATCATTCCAGATTAATTGCTTATACTCTTAGAATGAATATTAATATCAAACTAAATCGAAATCTTTGTACATTTTGTTCTGTGAAAATCTTAATATTTGTAATAGTTATTACACAACAGTAAGTTTTCTGACATTATTAAACACACTAATATTTATATTAAGTTCATGTAATCCTATATAAATATATAAAAAGTACCTACTCTCTGTTTGTACAAAACTAGTAAAATATAACTGTGGTGTTTGCAAAGGCCATCAGTTGGTGGCTCCATGCATAAAATACAAAAAAATTTAAAAAAATAAAATTCATACATCCTCTATGATCCGTTCAGCATATTTTAGTCTTCGCCTTCCACGACTACTTTTCCTCTCTACTTCAACATCAAGTTTAATATGCCTGGGAGCTGTACTAGATTTTCCACTAGTCTGTCTTATCTTCCGGTAAAGGTCTTCCATAGACTTCTTTACTCCTCTCTTTTTTTTTTTAGTGCTTCATTTCTTATTTTGTCTGTCCACTTAATTTTTAATATTATTTAAGAGTATCACATTTCAAATGCTTTTAGCTTATCTTTCTTCTGATTTCCAGAATTACAAGTTTCACTTACATACAGTTCTGTGCTCCAGGTGCACAATTACTGCAATTTGTCTTTGCAAGTTGTTCTTCATTTGCACATAAATATCTGACATCAGTAGAGGTCCTCTATTGAAGAAGTCGCTTTTCACCTATGTCCATCTACTTTTGATAACTGATTTTATTTGTTCATCTCATCTAATGTTATTTCCAAGGTAAGGGAAGTATTTCACTTCATCTATTACTATGTCATTCCCAATTTTGATGTTAAGCAAGTATTTGCTTTTCTTCCTTCACCACATCAACACCTTTGTTTTGCTTTGTTTATTCTTAAGTTATATTCTACAGTAAATATTTCTTCAATTACAAAATTACTTCAGAAAATGGCTACAATGGTGAGCAAATTAACCAAAAAACCTTTGAAATAAAAACTGTGTACGTCACCCTAAATACAGATGTTGGCCTACAGCTTAGTGCAGTGTGGGGATTCAGCAGTCATGAGGTTGAAATTGGTACAGCAAACATATAGGCAACATATGTCCATTTATAGCAGTAGAGTAGCACCAATGGCATCATAACCTTCAGGGCATACAAGAAGCCCAGCCACAGCCAATGGGAAAGGAGTATTTGACATTTTTAACTTGATGTAGCTGAAAACCTGAGAACATTTTTTGAATACCACCCCTCTGAGAGTCTGCATTAATACATTTTGCAATTTTTGAAATCTCTAAATGATCCTGAATGAAATAGGGCGATGTGTGCCAAATATATTGCCTTGCTAAGCTGCCAAAATATCTGCAGCTGGCACTGTTTAAATGTTAAGCTTGCTTCAGGGGATAAACAGCAGCTATTTAAGAATGACTTTATTTCACATTTTAATTCATGGAATTACTACGTATCACTCAAGCTCCATGTTCGAGTGTTCAAGATCACAATTTCCAGAGGGCCATTTCTCCCAAGTTTTAGTGCATAAAATCAAATATACATAATCTTTTATAACTCATTTAGTACACTTGTAGGTTAACTAATCACTTATTGTTCCAGGAAGATCAGAATGATGATGTCATCACAGAGAAGAATGAAACTCAAAACAGAACTGTTGACTGTGCTATTGTAAGTTATTATTTTATTTTTATCTTTCTTTTGCACTTTAATGAAAGTCTTTAGATTTTGTCAATATTCACTCACATCTGAGGGGAGGTGGACTGAAAAAATAGAAATGCAGAAACACAGAGGAAATTAAATGAAAACACACATGTAACTTTTGTGACTGTATCTGTATTTATTTAGCGCCTATTACATTGTGGGGATCGAGGTGTTACGTACGGTAATCTCGAACCCAACATTAAGTATTAGCTCATCTATAATGAATTAACTTTATTTTGATCATGTCGTTGCAAACACATCTGCTCGAATACAGTGTTCGGAGCACACTGAGATCAACAGTTTTCAAAGAATTTCGTTGTCAAAGATGAGGCGGTCGGCTCTTGCAGTCAATAACAGAGCCCCCGCTGGTAGTGCATAGCATGGTAAGGATGATGAGAGGCGTGTGTGCACCCGGCCGGCCGATGGCGCAGGTGCGCGTGACCGATCATGTCATGGCAGGCGCTAGTGCGAGGCACGATCGGACCATTTCTCAATGTCTTGACAGGCACGACCAGCAGAGGGAAGGAGGCGAAGTAGGCATCCACAGGTTGATCGTGCCATGCTGCTGGTGGCACGGTGGAAGCAGAAGGTGGTGGCGTGTCGGTGGGAGATCATCGTCGTGCCGAGGCCGTGAGCCGCAGTGGGGTTTTGATCCAATCAAAGACACGGAGTACGTCGAAGATGCGATGCGATGTATTGCCAAAGTATTTACCGGCAAGCGCCGTGGTAAGTGCAATGTGTCCAGTAACAGTTTGTTATTGGCCGTATGACATAAAGGAGCAAGCATGCTGTGGCTTAACAGGTTGCATAAGAGATGCCGGATGAGCAACACTCGCGGTAATGACGGAGTTATAGAGGCACTTGATGTCGCAGAAGAAAACCAGCAAGCTGCACATGACTGACCTTGGTGGTGGATGACTTCGGTGTAGACGGAAGTGTCACCTCAGAGTTCGTGGATGGTGATTGTGTTACAGCGGTAGATGGCAGGATGTTCCAAGCAGAGGTGACAGTGTCAGTGATTTGATGTGCGAAACAGCCGTGATCGAAGGTTGGGGGGCGTGGGTGTGAGCCCTGTGCATGAGGCATGGTGACAGTGAGAGGTGGTGGAAGGCAGACGTTGTTGGCATAACCATGGGCGGAGTAGGAAGGCGATGAGACGTAATGTGAACGTGAAGAAGTACTGGTCCATGGCGGAGAGGCGACACAGTTTGATGGAACTGGAGCTGCATGTGTGCTGTCACTGTCGGCGCTGTAGTTGAGCCGTAAGGCTGCAAGCTGCTCACCCAAAACTGCTGCACGATCGTGTGTCGGGGCGGAAAGATGCTCACTCGTCGAAGCAGAAACAGCAGGTGTGTTGGTTGTACATTGCCGAGGTAGTGAAGAGGGCAGTAAAGCAAGCAGCACTGGAATGTAGCTGGTTATGCCATGGTACAAAAACAAAGTGTCTGGAACTACCAAGGAAAGGTGGCAGTGGCATAAATAAGTTGCTTGTATCACATCAGTAACGTAGAATTTCCACTTGAGGCAGTGTGATGATGACAGTTGTGACATCTGGGACATTGATCCATGTACTGTGATCGTCAGAGTATTAGTTGTAGCTGATAGTAACAGCAAAGGATCGTCAGCAGTTGGAGGCGGAACGATGACAGGAGCATCTCGTTGCATGTCGTGCTCGCTCGGTGTCAGCTGCAGCATGTGTAACTGATCTTGTACCAACAAGTTGTATGTCACAATTTGCTCATATAGCTGTCGCAGCTGTTCAGGCAAAAATGTATGTTGTGAAGCAGTCTTCTGTGTATCACTGAGTAAGATGAGATTGAAATCAGAATCTGTCTCTATCAAAGGGTATCCTGGGGTACAAGACAAGGTCGGCGGCACAGTATTGACGTAACAGTTCGAGTAGAAGAGATCGTGTGTGCGATCGTGAATGTGAAACTCAGTATTCAGTGGCGGCGGAGTGAGAACATGTGCACTGCTGTATGAAGCATTGATACGGCTGAAATCGTCTTCTAGGGTGGGTGAACAAGTTGCGGGCACGATCGAGTAGTGAACGGCCGAGCGGTAAGCGTGCATAGTGCCAGCGAGTTGTTGTCAAGATGCAGGTGCGGTAGCCATGGTGGGATCGCATGTCGTGCAGCTGTTTGTTTTGACTGGGTTGAGGTCAGTGAGCCAGCAGGTGGGGCCGTGACGTCGCTGTCGGTAGCGGTTGGACAGAGTCGGTGCGGCTCAGGTGCTGTGTAGAGGGAGGCGTGGCACGTCTAGTGTTGCACTGAGAAACAGCTGGCATTTTCATCGGTGTAATTGGTGCATTGTCATTGATCTTTAGGATGTCCTTGATGAAATTGTTCCTGTGAATTCGACCAGGCATGCAATTAAGCCATAGTTCGGAGTTCATGCGAACTGGGATTTGCAACATAGTCCCTGTTTGTTGCAGTCCATTGTTTGGTATGATTGTCTGGTATCGAAGCGCTGCACAAAGTTAATTCATTGGACAAAAGCAAGTCAAAATAGTCCAAATTAATTGGCGAAGGAGCACTGCACTGTCCAGAAGTAAAATTACCAACGAGTTGAGCGGGTTTCGACGGATGACGTGTGCACTTCGGTCGCATTGTCGATGTGTGAGAAGGTGACGAAAGTTAGCAAAAAGCATGATTCACACAAGAGTCAGGAATTTACTCACTAATTACACTTCCTGCACACTGCATCCAGCAGCACAATGCGAAGTCGATGGAGATAGAAATCCGACAAAGGGTTGCTGCATTGTCTGTCTATGGTGATGTTCCAGTACACATTTCTGGCATTGTAAGCGGCGTTCGTGAGCGTCGGGGTCACCAGAGTGGAGATCGAGATGTTATGTATGCTAACATCAAACTCAACATTAAGTATTAGCTCGTTTATAATGAATTAACTGTATTTTGATCATGTCGGTACAAACACATCCACCTGAATACAGAGTTCGGAGCACACTGAGATCAACAGTTTTCAAAGAAGTTCATTCTCAAAGATGAGGCG
Source organism: Schistocerca piceifrons (assembly GCF_021461385.2). Lineage (NCBI taxonomy): Eukaryota > Metazoa > Arthropoda > Insecta > Orthoptera > Acrididae > Schistocerca > Schistocerca piceifrons. Next base: position 496,051,404 of record NC_060143.1, on the reverse strand, counting down.
GTCGACTCTTGCAGTCGATAACTGCCACAACACCAAGTGGGTTTAATCTGAGTCTGCATACTAGTGTTTTAAAATACACAAACTTCATTACATTGGTTAGTTCTACAATATAGGTTCTAACCAAAACACAATAATTGCACATCATCTTTTGTCTCATGCCATACTCTGTTATTTCATAATGCAAAAGCCTAGAACTACCATAACAACTATGTGTGACTCACAAATTATCATTACTGAAAATATGATGTCATGGAGTATGTCTGAGGCACAGTCTAAAATGTTCCTCAAAATTTTGTAGTCTGTCAGTTCTCTTCCAGGAAGTGATTCCTACAGTTTCTCTGTAGGAATCTAATTGGTTTAATTTCTTGCCACTTTCATCTTTACAAAGAGAAATATTTTATGCCTCTTTAAACTTTTATTACTGCAAGCCAAATTTCTAGCAAAAATAGAAATTCATTTCGTCAAATAGAAAGTCTAGCAGGTTTGTAAAACTTTTCAAATTATATGCTAGTAAAGAAATTTAATTGTGTTTTATATGGCTTAAAGATGCATATTTTTGGAGAAAATTATTTTTGTAAATATTTTATGTCCCTGCATCAAAACTATCTACTTTATTCATAGTTACCCTTTCTAAGTGAATGGTGATAATAGCTGACTGAAAATTTATCTGCCAATGCAGGAAAATGGACTTACACTTGATTTATTATATGCTGATGTGGATACAGAGCTATAAAATCTGCCCACTATACATGAAGTACTTCCTCAAGATCTTCACAGAAAACGTCTGGTCTCATGACTCTAATTGCATCATTTGTATACATTAAACAACACCAAAACATCACTAAATAAACAGTTTAAGGCATTGATTAACTCTTTCCCTCACTCATATAAGCCAATTTGCATTGTTTCTTTCCTGCCTGTAAACTGAACGAAGATGGAGAATTAACATGCAGCATCTTAATGAGAGCCCATGTGAGTTTTGCAAAAACTGTTTCATACATACACATACTCTGTAGATGAATAGGTTACACTATACTTCTGATACAAAAACCATTCTACAAAAATTCAGTTTATGTAAAAAACCAAGATAGAGGTTCAGCAGTGTGTGTGTGTGTGTGTGTGTGTGTGTGTGTGTGTGTGTGTGTGTTTACACGGCTGACAGCTATTATGGATTGTGTGTAATTGTGATGACTTAGCACCTTAATTACAGAGTTAAAGGAAGCTACTAAGAAATTAGAGAAAGTGACATTTTACAAACTGATGTTCCAAAAAAATTGGTAAGGTACTACTGTTTGTATTTTGATAGTCATATGCTATTAAAATATTTTGTAGCTTGTAGTGTTTTGTTTCCTGAGAATGTAGTAAACCTGTCTATGAATTATTTTGTCACCACAATTTATTGAGATAGCTTATGCTGAGTGATGACAAAAACTGTTCTTTCTGCATGTGTCAGCTTAAAGGGTAGGAATATTAATAAACCAAGTGAAGTCACAGGGTTCAAGGGTGTTGTGGCTTTTAACCAGGAGATGTCACAAGATTATAATAATGCACACTTAGCTAATGCTATTATTTAATGGCCATCTCCTTTCATTTTTTTTAAATTGTGCCAGGAGAAAATTATTATAGACTGATGAAATTTTCAGTAATTTTGTGATGTTATCTGTGTTTGGTGGCTTTATTCCTACCCTTAGAACACAAAAAACTGTGGGTACAGTGTTAGCTGCTAAGGATTTTTTTTTTTTTTAGTTTTTTGTCGAAAATATTAGGAATTATTTTCTTTCCCCCCTTCAGCAGCTGCTAATAATTTCTGTAAAGAAGAGCTTGACACAAGAGATAATGTGAAATCAAAAATTGCAAGTGATATCCAGAGTGAAAGTGGGAAAAAAATAAGGTGGAAGCTTCCAATTACCAGTAGTCACGGATTTACTTATCATGTCAATTGCAGTAAGAACGAAAGAGAAAAGCTGAAGATGAGAAATGATTACAATAAAAGTGAATACTTCAAAAGTAGGCCTAAGTACTGCTGCAAATTTAGAAAGTAATTTTATGAAACACCAATATGTTAACCTAAATTGGACTTCTAATTTCAAAATTTTCTGGGGAGGATCCACCCCATATTTGCCATACAACTACTGACAGCCTCTTCTCAAGGTTGGCAGCTACATATTTACACTGTTTCATGTATTATTTAGTTACTCACAAATACATTTTTATAGCCTTATTTTATTCTTCTGATAGAATCGTTGTTTTGTTGTTTGGTAGTACTTGCAGGGAGGCACTCCACATTTTAATGAATTTGGTGGCTGTAAATCTAAAAGTTAAATATTATCTTTAATCTAATGACAGTATTATTTTACAGGCTCTGAATGAAGAAGTTGGCATACGTCAGTTACGTTGTGAAGTTAACCGGACAGACATATCATGCATAATGGTAAGAGATGTTCATATCATTTGCGACTAATTGAAATTATAGTCACAAATTTGTTCCTCTTTATAACATAAAACCTCAAAAACCTCATTATCAGATCACAAAAACTACTAATACCTTTCATTGATTTAGTAACTTTTATTTAACTTCCAGAAGTACAAAACTCTTTACAAATTTTATTGCATATGCATGTTTGTTAAAAAATTGTTTTAATATGGAGTAATTCTTCAGAATCAGAAATTTATTGTTCCATTGTGTACGTAGGGCTACATAAATTGTTAGCTTAATGTACAGGAGCCTTATCAATATAAAAAATGCGACTGAGATACATAAAATGTGTCAAAAAGTTACAAAAATCATTACAAATTTATTTCACTATTCTAAATCTTCATCATCATTTAAAAATCCTGTGAGCCAATAATGATATTTTAGCATTTGGGTGGTGTGTAGTTTTATCTTTGTAAACATAGTTCCACACTGTGAAAGTTTTCACTTTTACTTTATTATAAGTTTTCATAGCCATGTACTGAGCAATCTAGGAGTAGAGTTTTACTCTATGAGATGGTAACATGAAATTCTATTTTTTTCATATGTCATAGATATGTTCAAAATGGTTTTCTATAAATCATTCTGGATTAGTATAGATAAAGATAAATGTAAATACATGGAATAGGTAAAATTTTTAAATGTCATAAATCTCTGGTTTTAATATTACACATATTTCTAATAATAGTTTTTGAAGTAATAATATCCTGTTTACACTACTTGCATTCCCTAAAAAGTTTATCCCATATCTTACAACAGAGATCAAAATAGCTGTGGTAACCAACTTTACAAGAGTCCATGTCACATGAACAGAATTATTTGTCATTAAGAATGCTGGACAGTTTAGTTTGTTTGTCAAGTAACTTATATGATAAGACCAGGATAATTTTTTTCAAAAATATCCCCAGGAATTTGAGAGAATCTGCTTCCCTAAATTACTGATTTTTACTTGTTATTTTAAAGTTGCATGATTTTGATTGTTTAGTTTTAAACTCTGTTAGTTGTTTTTTTTTTTTTTTTTCATGTTCAATTTTAATCCACATACATCAAACCAATGCTCTAAACTGTTTGGGGAATTAGTTCTGAGGTCTCATTTTCAATGAGTACAGATGATCATCTGTTAATAAAACTGAGTGGGACGCTATATATTTAGAGATAAATAACTTAGGTTAAAAAACAGTATTGGACCTAAAATGAAACCTTGTGGGACCCCTAGTGAAATAATTTTCCATTCTGAGAAACAATTTTCTGTATCTGATGTTACAGCTTTATTTGCTTTCTATCCGTTAAATATTATCTGAACAATTTCAGAGCAGTTCTGTTTGTTCCATAACTTTCTAATTGATGTATCAGTAGAGAGTGGTTTGCACTGCCAAAAATCTTTGAAGATAACACAAAATTCCTGTGACAATTTGGGATTTGTCCAGAGATAAACAAATTTTCTCATCAAATTTGTTGATGGCACATGTAGTACTCCTTCTTTTCTGGAAGAGTTGTAATATCTATGAAGTGTGCTGCAATTCTGCACTCCTGGAGAAGAAATATGGGTAGGTGTATGGTTGTAAGAAAAGTAGTAAAGTGATCTAAGATGCAGGTGATTATATTTGTTTATGATTTCAGTCACTAATGTAGGTGCTGTGTATGATTTAGCCCACAATGGAAGTTTGTGGGACAAAAAATAGTACTTTTCTGCACTGCAACTGCCATTTGAAAGAGAAGAATGTTTCCTGTGTCCAAGTGGGCAGGCCATGATTTTGAGAGGTATGCTAGCAAAGAGCTGAGAGTTAACAGGCTGTTGCTTGGAAAAGCTCATTTTGTCATAATTGTATGCCTTCCTTTCTTAAGACCTGCTGCTGTGGATTGAACCATACACGGTGTCCACCCCCCACCCCCACTCCCAACTGTCTGATAGTTATATGACTCTGTCAGATAATGCAAAATCACAAAATAACACACCTGCATAACAGCGCACTGACATGCAATAGGACATATCGTACTATCTGTCTCACAATGTCTTTTACAACAACCAAACTGCTTAGCTAACTTTTGAAACAAATCTGTGATGAGAAACTCTTTTGGACCAAAATACAAACATTCAGCAGTGAGTCTCAAAAATAGTAAATGAAATTAGTCATGAAAGAGTAAAAGATTCATGAGAAAAAATAGCTACAAATTCTGTGGATGCTGAATAAAGACATGTAACATGATGCTGATAATCTGAAAAAGTGTGACTGGTCATTTTTTACACCAAAGAATCTAGGATGCAGCACTGAAAAATCCAATGTCTAGATGTAATACATTTAACATTGGTACAGGAGTCTCTCACACACTTCTATAATGAACATTGCCACAAAACAATTATCCATGGAATAGTTTTTAGAAGTGGTGATAGATGTGGAAAACATCATGAACCAAGTAAATGGTGAACTAAAGAAAACTGGTGTCCTTATGACAATGTTCAATTCGCCTGTTTTCATTAAGGCAGGGTACATCCATCTTTAAATGAGACCAAAATCAAAGAATGGAAAATCCAGGATGGAATGTTACAATATTATGAGAAGGAATTTTGCTACTCACCATATACAGAGATGCTGAGTCGCAGATAGGCACAACAAGAAAATTGTCACAGTGGCTACAGTTGCCTGAGATTGTAGTCATGTGAGTGTGTCTGTTGTCTATTTTTGATGAAGGCCTTACTGACCGAAAGCTTTGTTTTGACAGCCCTTTTGTTGTTCCTGTCTGCGAGTGAGCATCTCTGCTATATGGTGAGTCGCAACTTTCCTTTTCATAAATTTAAGTGAAATCATATTTACAAATCCCCACGTGTTTTAAGTGCTAATGATATGGTCATACTACACTTACATGTAAAGGACAACCATTGTGTATCAGATATGGTAAGGAAAACCATCAAGCAAGAATTTAATGCTGTTTCTTAGAATTTTCAGTTTTTTCCCAGTGTGGGAATACAGGCCCCAGTCCCAGTGTGTAAGTACAGAGGAAGTTCAATTTTCAGTCAATCAGCCTTGCACTCAACTAAATATCTGGTTTATCTTTCTTGACCATGTTCAGATTTATTAGCCGGAGTGTACGGCACAACTAAATTTCAGAAGTTTTCTGAAAAGCTGCAGCTCATCTGAATGCCAAAAGACTTACTCAAAAATTGACAATGATAAAGCACCACAAATAATCCCTGGTTGAACAGTCAGATTTGTGTAAGTCATAAACATTCAATTATCTTCAAATATTCATAGTAATTTTCAATCAGTGTGTGTAGAATAACTTTCTGTTTGATATTGTAAATAACCAATAAATATATGCTTGTTGAATGACAAGTGGAACAACTAATTTTCATATATACATGACATCTGTTCTTTCTGACATATCCAAAAGAACAGACATCAGTTTGATCCAGGAGCCACTATGATTTGAGACAAAAAGGCATTACAGACATTGGCCACTCACAGCCAATGTCTGCAGTTCCTTTATGTCTCACTTCTTGTGGACTTCATTACTTGAAAATGCATAACAGTTTTTGACAGTAAGATGTCAACAAGAAAACTGATCGATAATCTCATTACATGTTAATTACGCAATTACAATATCTTTGGGAAGTAATTCAATTGATGACAGAAACTGGCAACAGTTGCTAGTAGAACGTTCTTCTCTGTGATGGCCATCAGTTAGCATGTGGTAGTGTTTGGCTTAATATCCCTGGCAGCACCAGCAAAGGTGTTGCTGTCAGCACATCAGGGCACCCTTACTTATTATATGAAACAAACAGAAACAAACATTTTTGTACAGAATGATGAAAACAACATATTTACATAAGAAAATAAATTCAGAATCCAATAACTAAATAGTTATTGCACTATTATCTTATCTTCTCATCTGAACACACTGGGCCAGTAAGAATCATGGTGTAACGGCCTCTAATTTCCATTACACCACATCTCCCTTTCAGTACCTTAGTGTTTGCAGATGATAAGACCATTACCACCTACCAGTATTCCTCATTACATTAAAGTTTGTTACTATCAACAAGACAAGTAATCTGCTCTTTAAGTAAGCTTTTGTACGATAATCTTAAAAATAATTGTGTACAGATTGTTGTGCACACAATAGGAAACATAAATACCTTATTTCAATCAAACCAAACACTGAAGTATTTTACCTTAAAAAATAAATCATAATTTCCCTAACAAACACCACGCTTGTACACCATAGCCATTTGTGGAAAAAAAACTGACATAAAATGATGCTGGCATGACGTTGGCTGACAAGCAGTGGTCACAAACATTATGTGGCTAAGTTTCTTGACACCAGGATGCTCTACATAGTGGATTTAAACCAGTAAACATGTAAAAGTTGGGCCAATTTGTGCTGTATCTCTTGCCACTGTCAAACTTTACTCTGCATGGTGGCTTATAGGAGTAACTAGGTTTGTATGAATAAATGAATCACATCCATTTCCAAACTGTCCCCACAGTGCATGTGCAGTTTTGTGATTGTGGTAATCATCATCACACATCTGTCGAACCATATGTGGGGTGTTTCATCTTTTGGCTGCTTGTAGTGGCAGTTGACACCTTCATTCAGTTTGCATTGCTCAGATGTTTTTGGTTTAAACACAGCGTGAATTATGTATATTCTCATGCTGAGCAAAATGTGTTTCAAGGGTTTATTCTCTTCATTAAGTGCAATATTGATGTACGTATTTTTTGTGATGTTACACAAAAAAACAATGTGAGTGATAGTTTGCGTGTGTGTGGTTATCTACATAAATGAAGGAGCACAGTACCAGGTAACCTCAAAAAGATGACTACAGTTCAAGAGATGCAGAACAGCACATATGCAAACACCACACAAAATACTTACATAAATATTTGCACTTGATCTCGAGAAAAAATTTTCGAAACACACTGTGCTAAGCATGAAAAAATATGTAACTGTTGCAGTGTTTCATTATTTAAATAATGAATGACAGCTGCAGGCGTTACAAAAACATTGATAATGATGTATGAAATCAATTTAAATGTTTCTGCTTCCCAGTTATCAGTTCCCATTATATCCACGGTTTTTATTAGATAATAAACCATTATTAGATAACAAACAAGTCCCTGACATGAATATTTTGATGGCTATTATGTGCACATACATAAAATGCAAGGGGTTATACTATACATTACTTTTACAGCTTAAAACCATTTTTGTAAGTTCCTTGAAAAGCGTAAAAGTGGGGTTTCACTGCATTTGTACTTATTAAATGTTTCATCCATCTATACTGATATTACTATGTTATTATTATTCTCATTTTGACTGACTCTGCTTAAGCCTAAAGCTTATTCCTACTTCCTTATGTTGTATAAACCTATTGTGAGACCAGAATGGTATTAATTTTACACAGGAGATAAGTTTACATTCCATAAGATAGAATTTTATTGAGGAGATGAATGTATCTGAAAATGGGAGACAGAGATCATTTGAGACCTATCATACAGGAGTCTTGTCAGTTTTTGTCTTATAATGTACATAGTTATTTAATTCCGTACAACTATTTTTACAAGCACACTTTTTTGTTGAGCATAGTAATATTATTAAATTTTTTTTCTTATGATTTATGAGTACTTAGTGCCTGAATTTCCCAGACATAGTTGCAGTTTTCCACCAGGAGTGAAGCTTTCACCATGTTCAGTACATGTTTACCCTTGAGTTTATTGTAGGTTTTTATTCCCATGCAGTGGGTTGTCTGTTGGTGGAGTATTAAACAGTTCTTTGGAAACATGAAATTATCTTTGCATCTGTGTTGCACATGGTTTGAAATGGTTTTCATGAGTTAGATCTGGATTAGTGTGTAAAAAGATGGCAATCTCAAATATGTACAGTGTAGAAACAGGTACTATTTTTAGGTTCTTGGATGGGCAGTACACATTTTTCTAATGATTCTTTTTTTAAGTAGCATGGTTCTTGGCATGGCTTGAACTCTCCCCAAAAACTGAACCATATGTAATTATGGATTCAAAGTATCTGTAGTACACCAACTTCCTGCTGTTTGTCTATTACCCCAGAGAGTATGTCCATTGCAAAAGCAAGGCTGTTTAATTTAGTAACATAATAATCAATGTGTGCCTGCCAGCTTAGATTTTCATCCACATTTAATCCTCAGAATTTGATGGACTGAACACTTACATCACTTGATTTCATGTATGATTTTTGGTTGTTTTGTTTTAACCTGTGTAAACAGAGAATCATAAGCCAAAGACTTCCAGCGTATGAATTCAACCTCAAATCTGCCAGTAGCCTTGTCAGAGAGGACAAAGGAGCAACAGAGATTCAGGGTACTCTCTTGCCCTTGGAATGGGAAACTGTCACTATAAGCTGGAAGAATCAGCAATGATCAATGACATGAGGATGCAGAAGGCAATGGAAATCACTCTATTGAAGACACATAACCTGTATCCATAGGACATGTGGTCTGCAATTGAAAAAGTGTCATGATGATATCTCCATTGGCAAAAGACTTGACATTAATCTGCGACAATGATCTCTGGAAGGGGACTGCCCAGCGGGAGGTTGTCATGAGAAAAAGAATGAATAACAAATGAAAGGATAATATTCTGCGAGTTGGGGCTTTGGATGTCAGAAGCTTGAATGTGATAGGGATGCTAAAAAATCTGGAAAGGGAAACATTAAGACTCAATCTAGATACAGTGGGTGTCAGTGAAACTAAATGAAAACAAGACAAGGATTTCTGGTCAGATGAGTATAGAGTAATACTAACAGCAGCAGGAAGTAGTATAAAAGAAGTAGGATTTGTTATGAAAGGGAATGTAGGACAGAGATTGAGTTGCTTTGAACAGTTCCATGACAGTGTTGTTCTCAGAATTGACACCAACCACCACCAACGACAACACTACTGGCATATATGCCAGTATCACAAGCTGAAGATGAAGAGATAGGGGATGTATATTAGGATTTTGAATGGGTAATAGAGGATGTAAAGGGAGATGAAAATCTAATATTCATGGGGAACTGGAATGCAGTTGTAGGGAAAGGAGTAGAAGAATGGGCTGTGGGAGAATATGGGTTTGATAGTAGGAATGAGAGAGAAGAAAGGCTAATTGAGTTCTGCAATACATTTTAGATGGTAATAGCTAATATTCTGTTCAAGAATCATAAGAGGAGGAAGTATACTTGAAAAAGATCAGGAGATATAGATAGATTTCAGTTAGATTACATCATGGTCAGGCAGAGATTCTGAAACCAGACACTGAATAATAATGCATACCCAGGGGCAGATATAGACTTAAGTCACAATTTGATAATTATGAAGATTATGCTGAAGTTTAAGTCACTAATCAGGAAGAACCAATACACAAAGGGGGGTCTGGAAGGATTAAGGACTGAAGAGATATGCTTGAAGTTCTCTGAGGCTATAGATATTGTGATAATGAATTGCTCTATAGGCAGTTCAGGTGAGAGGAAAGGACATCTCTGAAAATGGCAATCACCTAAGTTGGAGAGAAAAATGTAGGTACAAGAAAAGAAACTGCAAAAAAACCCTAAATGACAGAAGAAATACCTCAGGTGATTGATAAAAGGAAGAGGCACAAAATGTTCTGGAAATTTGGCTATACAGAAATAGAAGTCACTTAGGAATGAAGTAAATAAGAAGTGGAGAGAAGCTAAGGTGAAATGCCTTCATGAAACAGTAAAGAAATTGAAAAAGAAATTATTGTTGAAACAACTGAGTCGGCATATAGAAGAATCAAAACAACTTTTGGTGAAATTAAAACCAAGGACAGTAACATTAAGAGTGCAACAGGAATTCCACTGTGAAATGCTGAGGAGATAGTGGTTAGGTGGAAAGAGTACATTAAAGGCCCCTATGAGGGGAAGGGTTTGTCTGATCATGTGATAGAAGAAGAAACAGGAGTCAACAGGGAGGAGATAGGGGATCAAGTATTAGAGTCAGAATTTAGAAGAGCTTTGGAAGACTTAAAATCAAATAAGGCAGAAGAGAGGTAATATTCCATTGGAATTTGTAAAATCATTGGGGGAAGTGGCAACAAAACAATTATTCACATTGCAGTATGGAATATATGTGACTGGCAATATACTATCAGACTTTTGGAAAAACATTATTCACACAATTCCAAAAATAGCAAGAGCCAACAAGTGTGAAAATTATCACACAATCAGTTTTACAGCTCATGCACCCAAGTTGCTGTCAAGAATAATAAACAGAAGATTGAAAAAGAAAACTGAGGATGTGTTAGATGACAATCAGTTTGGCTTTAGGAAAGATAGAAACATCAGGGAGGCAGTTCTAACATTGTGGTTGAGGCAGCAAGACTGAAGAAAAATCAAGACATGTTCATAGTATCTGTCAAGTGCTCAACAATCTAAAATGTTGCAAAATGTTTGAAATCATGAGAAAAATAGGGGTAAGCTGTAGGGAAAGACGGGTAATTTACAATATGTATGAGAACCATGATGGAAGAATAGGAGTGAAAGACTAAGAATGAAGTCCACAGATTAAAACGTGTATAATACAGGGATGTAGTCTTTCCCCCTTGCTGTTCAGTAAATGTGTCAAAGAAGCAATGATGGGAATCCTGCACATCAACATCCCTGATGCCCATGGTCTTACCGCTATTAAACACTACCTTCCCCAACATTTTTCAGACTCCAAACCCGCAACCACATTCCTCATACACCTTACTAACTTTATCCTAACTCACAACTATTTATCCTTTGACAGGAAGGTATACAAACAAACCCACAGCACAGCCATGGGCACCTGCATAGCACCCTCCTGTGCTAATGTGTTTATGGGCCATGTAGAGGAGACCTTTGTAGCCTCCCAAAACATCAAACCCTTTGTTTGGTTGATGACCATTGATGATATCTTCATGATTAACTCCGGGCAATGATACCCTACCTTCATTCCTTCACAACCTCAACACCTTCTCTCACATCTGCTTCATCTGGTCGTCCTCAACCCAGCATGCCACCTTCCTAGACATTGATCTCCTCCTGTCTGATGGCTCCATCCACACTTCTGTCCACATTAAACTCATCATCCATGCACAGACTTGCATTTTGACTGCTTTCATCCCTTTCACACCAAAAAATGTCTTCCTTATGATCTGGCACCTGGGGACTGTGTATCTGCAGTGAGAATGGCTCCCTTGCCCAGTATGCTGAGAGCCCATCGAGGCCTTCACAGACAGGCACTATCCCAAGACCTAGTCCACAAACAGATCTCCTGTATCATTTCCCATCAGACCCCCCAATCCTCCTGCCATACTCAAGTACCAGCCACAAAGCCCCCCCCCCCCCCCCTTTATCACCCAGTACCCAGACTGCAACCAACAACTGAACCTCATCTGTCACTAGGGCTTTGATTACCTATTATCAGACCCTGAAATGAGGGACGTCCCACCCAACATCCTTTCCATCCCTCCTAAAGTGATGTTCCATTGCCCATGCAACCTCTACAACATCCTGGTTCATCCCTGTCCACTTCCAGTCCCAGCACCTTGCCACAAATATCACATCCTTGTGGAAGACATAGATGCAAGACCTGCCAAAGTCATCCACCCAGCACTTATTCCAGGAACTGTACAGGCTTATCCTACATTATCAGAGGCTGGGCTGCCTGTGAAAACAGCTATATCATATACCAGCTGTGCTGCAATCATTGCACAGTTTCTTATATTGGTACTGCTGCCAGCTAGCTGTCCACTAGGATGAATGGCCACCACCAAACTGTGGCCATGAGAAAAGTAGACCACTCTGTGGCACAACATGCAGCTGAATATAACATGCTTGATTTCAGTGGCTGTTCCACTACCTGGGCTGCTTGGATCCTCTCCTCCACCACCAGCTTTTCTGAACTGCACAGATGGGAGTAATCCTTGCAACACATTCTCTGCTCCCAGAATTATCGTGGCCTCTACCTACGGTAATACACTATCCCCACACTCTCCGTCCAACAGTTTCCACCTCCTCTGTCGTATTAGCTCCTCCCCACTCTCATATCCCACCCTCTTTGTGTGCTGCCCTCTACTGCTGTGCCCACCAATCTTCCCCCAATCCTCTCTTTTCTCACTCCATTTTCCCCACCTCCTTGTCCCACAACCTCCCGACTCTGTGCCAGTTGGCAGTCTAGTCCCTGCACAACTAGCCAGACAGTGCTCCTATCTCTCCTCACCCATACTCTGCTATCCCTTCTCATTCCCCACCCCCTCTAGATTGCTGCTTCCATTCAACATGGCAGTTGCACTCTTGTCCAAGCTGCCTGAGTCAGTGGACATTTGTGTGTGAAGTGTGCTTGCCTGTGTGAATGAATGTTGTGTTTTTGTCCTTCTTTTTCTGACAAATCTATGGCTGAAAGATGTCTTATAATTTAACCAGTCAGAAACTTAACATGTCATCTTTATGAAAAATGCCATCTGTCTTTTCCTAAATTGTTGATATTCTTACCTGGAGTTTCCATTGTTTGATGGAAGTAAAAGAAAGGTTCGAGAGTGGGATTAAAGTTCAAGGTGAAAGAATATCAATGACAAGATTCACTGGTGACATTGTTATCCTCAGTGAAGAAGAATTATAGGATCTTCAAATGGCATGAGTTGTCTAATGTGTATAGAATATGGAACAAGAGTAAACTGAAGGAAGATTGAGGAATTGAGAAGTAGCAGAAATGAGAACAGCAGGAGATTTAACATCATATTCGGTGATCGTAAAGTATACAAAGTTAAATAATTCTGTTACCTAGGCAGCAAAATAACTTACGATAGATGTAGCAAAGAGGACATAAAAAGCAGTCTACCACTGAAAAAAAGGGCATTCCTGGTTAAGAAAAGTCTACTAGTATCAAGTCTTAATTTGAGGAAGAAATTTCTCAGAATATAAGTTTGAATCACAGAAATGTATGGCAGTGAGACATAGGCTGCAGGAAACCAGAACTTAAAAGAATAGGTGCATCTGAGATGTAGTGCAACAGAAGAATGCTGAAAATTAGGTGGTCTGTTCAGATAAGGAATGAGGTTCTCTGCAGAATCGGTGAGTAAAGAAACATATGGGAAACACTGACAAGAAGAACGGGCAACATTATAGGACATCTGTTAAGACATTAGGAAATAACTTCCATGGTACTGAAGGCAACTGTAGAGGGTAAAAACTCTAGAGGCAGACACAAGATTGGGATAGAATCAGAAAATAACTGAGGACATAACTTGCAAGTACTACTCAGAAACAAAAAAGTTGGCACAGAAGAGGAATTCATGGCAAGCCACACCAAACCATTCAGAAGACTGATTACATTTTTCTTTTTTAAAAAACGTTTTATTGAAACAAAGCATCTACATTTGTTAGTGCATTTAGAATGTCATCTTTAATTTCTCTTGCATTTTCTTTTTCAGTAAGTACTGAAGTATCCTTGGCAAACATGATTGGTTAGGTACCAATATTGAGAAGCAAAACATTGATATATAAGACAAGATTGGCCCTAAGACTGAGCTTTGAGGGGCTTCTTGTGAAACTGTATTCCACTGAGAAGCACAATTTGTTGTATTACATGTTATGATTGCTCTTCACCTTCTGTTTGTCAGATAAGACCAGAGCCATACTTGTCTATTTTGGCTGCAACATACTTGGCTGCAAATACTTGGCTGCAAAATATACCTGCCACTTTATTGCTTTTGTACAGTGATGAATTGATTTTTTCAATTATCAATTATTCCAGTTACCACAGTCCAATGTCAGTGTTGATGGGCCCAGGGGAGGTATAAAGCTTTGTGTCATGCAGCCATCAAGAGTACACAAGTGGGCCTTCAGCTCCAAAAGCCTATATCGATGATGTTTCATTGAATGGTTCACACACTGATACTTGTTGATGGCCCACATTGAGATCTGCAGCAATTTGTGGAAGAGTTGCACTTTTGTCACATTGAATGATTCTCTTCACTTGTCATTGGTCCTTTTCTTGCCAGATATTTTCCCAGCCACAGTGATGGTCAGAGATTTGATGTTTTACTGGGTTCCTGATAGCCATGGTACACTCATGAAATGGTTGTATGGGAAAAACCCCACTTCATCGCTATCTTGGGAGATGCAGTGTCCCATCACTTGTGTGATGACTATAACATCGCATTCAAACTCACTTAAATCTTGATAACCTGCTGTTGTAGCAACAGTGACCAATCTAACAACTGCACCTGACACTTGATGTCTTATATAGGCACAGTTCCGTATTTTGGCTGTTTACATATCTCTGTATTTGAATATGCATGCGTATACCAGTTTCTTTGATGCTTCAGTGTATGATGTTGTTATAGTTTCAATTAGCTGGAACTTTTAATTGCTCAAGCTTCCATTGAAACCACTTGCACCATTGTAATCAGGAAGATACATAGAAACAACTGAGCTATTACATAAATGACAGTTTTACATATTCCTGGGCATATTACTGACTACATGTGCAACTAACTGTATTAGGTGAAAAGAGTAAAAAATTTTAGCTAGTCTTGAGAGCAGAAAATATGACATATGTATCATATTCCAACTTGCCACATTTCGAGATGCCACTGAGAAGACCTTTGTTGTCATCTGATATTGGAGAGGGCACAACCATCCTGTAGTAACAAGTTTGCTGTGGTATGCCAAGCACTGTCAGTTGTTGACTCACACTCGTCTGATGGTATGTCCCCTGAGCACTTCTCACACATCTGGTGTCATGGCACCCCTCCACTTGGCTCTGCAAAACCGATCATGGTGCTGGTCCGTGACCACATGATGCAGTGCCAAGTCCTGCTGCCAGAGCTCAAACATCATGGCTGCAGGTGTGCTGTAGACAGTTGCCTCTATCAATCATATCCATCTGCATGAAATATTCTAAATGCTACCAACACTATCACATAACTTTAGCAGCTGTATGTGTGGCACTGAACTGCCCTACTTGCAATGTCTCAAAAAACCTGTGTTCACTGGCACTTCTGCACTGCCCAATCAGTGTGTCCTATTTTTCCTAACCTACAGTGGCTCAATACGGCTCAGTCCAAACACTTCCTACAACTCGTCCAGTCACAAAAGCATTTTGATTTTGAACTGTCTTTCCCTGGGCATTGCTGCTACTGCCTAAACTAACATATTCTGTATGACATAGTTCATATGCATGAAATTTCAACAGCAGATTAGATTGGATTGCGATGTTTTCCCCTCTGTGCCAGCCATTTACAGCAGTTGTGCTCTGTCATTTTTCTTTCTTGAGTTGCTGCTTATCCCAGGTGGCACCAAATTCATATTCTTGAAGAAAATAACCTTGTTTCACAAAGCACCTAGCATCCAGTGCACATCGGTCTATTGATTGTTCATATGATTTTGAAATGTGTCCCTGCTGGTTTTTGAACATTTTTGAACACATTCTAAGTTGATTTCTGAATGATTCATAAGTTGGTTTTTGAGTGCATGAATAGTGTGCATGATGTCTCTGCCAGGGGAATCCCCATCGCATCCAGAAATAAAAAACTTTCCTGCAAACAAAAGGGGATGGGGCTAAACAGGCTGAGCCAAATAAACCCAAATGGGTGGATGCCAATCGCTGTTTCTTTATGTGGTTGATTGGGTGTACCAGTGATAAGCATTGTTATAATTATTTGCAAAATCCATAGATTCAGACTACCAGATGATGGCTTCCATTGCAAAATATATACATTTGAATTCCACAGAGTGAAATACAGTGACATGTGATAGAAGAATTCTGTGTGGGCATGGCACTTCACTTTGGCACATTTATGACCAAATACCATATATTATACTTCCTCGAACATATGTGTTTTTTGTATCAAACCCTTCAGAAAGATGTACATTACAAAATGAACATATTTCAAAAAATCGATTTTCTTTAAATTTTTATGTCCTATCTCAAACATTATCAATCTTTTGCCCCAGTTCTGATATATTGTAGATCCAGGGCTGAGCCCTAGTATTATCTGCATTTATCATAAATTAACTCAGTTTTTGAGTTTGCTAACAACTATAATTAACATCAAAACATTTTAGGAAACTAGT
This sequence comes from Schistocerca piceifrons, assembly GCF_021461385.2. NCBI lineage: Eukaryota > Metazoa > Arthropoda > Insecta > Orthoptera > Acrididae > Schistocerca > Schistocerca piceifrons. The sequence continues at coordinate 496,034,858 of NC_060143.1, read as the reverse complement.
AATTTTTACATTTTTTTGTGTTGCTTTAATAGAAACCTTGTTTTGTGTATCTGTTTCAATTCTTATAAGGAATTAGCAACTTATGAGCGCTACAGGTTAAAAGATAATCAGCAAGCTTAATTTAAAGTCCTTTGCTCAATGCCTTGTAATACATTGCACCAGCCAAAATGCAATCCCACTGTGAATGCTGTTCTCAAACATGGGATGAGTTGGATGTTGTTTGTAAGCAGCAGGAAATTGCCCTAACTACTGTCAAATGATTGACAGCTGCTGTGAATCAGTGTGCTGAAAGAGCTTCCAAGAGTCATATACCTGTGATACCTGTACCAGAGGTACCCCAAGTATTATCCTGTCTCCCCTGCAGAAGGTACAGAATCTGTCATTACCCGTCCACCTGACTGTGAGTGGCATGTCAATGTTAGATCTAGGCATCCTGTACAGGGTGGACAGGTACCAGGAAGGACTCAGGGTGTTGTACAAATCCCCATAACAAATGAGTTGGAGGTGCTGTCTTTCATTGGAACTGACCCAGTGGGACTCACTTCACCTGATGTGGGAAACTTGTTTTGTCCAGTGTCAGTAGGAGGCAAACACAAAAGGGTAGGCGTCTGTTAACCATCAGCAGTTCAAATGTATGGTGAATAATGGTACCCTTGGAGACATGGAAGCAAGGGACTGGAAAGAACACCAGGTGCACTCAGTGTTTGTGCCTGGGAGCCTCATTCAACATGTTGAAGAGGTTGTTCCAGCAGCCATTGATGGAACAGGGTGTAACCAATTGCAGATTGTGGTGCATTTTGGAACAGATGATGCCTGTTGCCTGAACTCCAAAGCCATTCTTGGGTCATTCCAGCAACTTGCGGAGAAGATTGAGAAGAATAGCCTTGCATGTGGGGTTTCAATGAAGCTCAAAATTTGTGGCATTGTCCCCTGAACTGATTGTTGCACTTTGGTTCTAAGTCAATTGGTATGAGTGAACCAGAAACTTCCAAATTCTGTGACAAGCTAGGCTATGACTTCCTGGACTTGTGCCATAGGGTTGCGAACTGTAGGGTGTCCCTAAATAGGTCAGGTGTGCACTTTATATCAGGGGCTGCCACTCAAGTAGCTGACTGTGTGTGGGGTACAGACAACGGTTTTTTTTTAGATTAGGTACTCTCTATCCAATCCATATAATGATAGCTGTAAGAAACCCAGAAGCATCAGTGTAATATCGAAAGAAATGCCTCACACAGGTATGAATATTAAAATCCTAATGGTAAACTGCCAAAGGATTTGCAACAAAGTGCCAGAGTTTGAAGCACTCATGAAAAGCAGTGAAGCTTACATAATACTAAGTACAGAAGGCTGGTTGGAACTTGAAATTGATAGCAGTGAGATTTTTGGGGAAAATATAAGTGTATGTCGAAAGGACAGGCAAATTGGAAATGGAGGTGGCGTATTTGTCACAGTAGACAAAAAAACTCAAATCCACCAAGACAGAAATTGAAGATGCATGTGAGATTGTTTGGGCAAGATTCAGTATCAGGGGTGGGCATAAAATGAAAATGGAACCTTCCGTTGCCCACCAGATTCATCTCCTGACATAACTGTAAACTTCAGAGAAAATCTCTTTCACTTGCATGTAAGTTCCCCAACCATACTGTAATGATTGGTAGAGACATTAATTAACCAACAACTGATTGGGAAAATTACAGTTTTGTTAGTGGTGCGCATGATAAGACATCCTGTGAAATTTTACTAAAGGCCTTCTCTGGAAACTGCCTAGAACAGATAGATAGGAACCCTGCTCATGATGGGAATATATTGGATCTAATGGCAACAGACAGACCTGACCTCTTTGAGGGTGTCCACATCAAAACTGGTATCAATGCCAAGATGCAGTTGTGGCAACAATTATTACCATGGTACAAAGGACAACAAAAACAAACAGAAAGATATATATGTTCAGTAAACTAGATAAAAATCAGTAATGTCATATCTCAATGAGGATCTTGAAACCTTCAGCAGAGATTGGAAGCTTGTAGAAAAACTCTGGCTCAAGTTTAAAAGAATAGTTGACCTCATACTGGATAGATATGCACCCACTAGAACAGTTCATAATTGGAGGGAACCTCCATGGTATACAATCACTGTAAAGAAACTTCTAAACAAACAGAGATTACTGCATAATAGGTGTAAAACAAAGCAAAGGGCTATAAAAAGAGAGATTCTGTATGAAACACATTAGGCTGTCAAGAGAGCAATGCAAGATGCCTTCAGTGACTACCATAGCAGAATATTGTCAAATGACACTTCACAAAATCCAAAGAAATTCTGGTTGTGTATAAAGGCTGTTAGTGGCTCCAAAGTTAGAGTCCAGTCCATAGCGAATGAGACAGGAACTAAAATTGAGGGTAGCAAAGCAAAGCTGAAATGCTTAATTCTGATTTCAAATGCTCCTTTACAAGGGGAAACCCAAGAGAATTGCCTCAATTTAATTCTCGTACCACTAAAAAGATGAATGAAATAAGTATTAGTGTCAGTGGTGTTGAGAAACAGTTGAAATTGTTAAAATTGAACAAAGCTACAAGCTCTGATGAAATCCATCAGATTCTATACTGAATCTGCTGCTGAGTTAGCCCCTCTTCCCACTATAATCTATCATAGGTCCCTTGAACAAAAATCCATGCCCAGTTCTTCAAAAAATGCACAGGTCACACCCGTCTACAGAAAGGGTAATAGAAGTGATCCACAAAACTACCATCGAGTATCCTTGACACTGATTTGTTGTAGAATCATTGAACATATCCTAAACTGAAACATAATGAGGTTTCTAGAACAGAATGACCCCCTCAATGCCAACCAGCGAGGTTTTTGAAAACATTGATCACTTGAAACCCAACTCGTACTTTTCTCATAAGACATACTGAAAGCTTAGCATCAAGGCAACCAGCTAGATGCAGTATTTCTTGATTTCCAAAAATCATTTGACTCAGTGCCACAACTACACTTAATGCAAAACATGACAATATGGAGTATCAAGTGAAATTTGTCACTGGATTGAGGACTTTTGGTAGGAAGGACAGAGCATGTTATCTTAGATGGAGAGTCATCATCAGATGTGGCAGTAACTTTGGTTGTGCCCCAGGGAAGTGTGCTGGGACCCTTGCTGTTCATGTTGTATATTAATGACCTTGCAGACAATATTAATAGTAAAACCAGGTTTTTGCTGATGATGCAGTTGCCTATAATGAAGTACTTGGTGCAGAGATTGGCAACTTGCTCTAAATTTTCAGAAATGTAAAATTTTGCACTTCACAAAATGCAAACTTCCCATGAGTATGATATCAATGAGTCACCATTGAAATTGGCCAACTCGTGCAAATACTTGGATGTAACACACTGTAGGGATATGAAATGGAATGATCACATAGGTTCAGCCGTGGATAAAGCAGATGGTGGACTTTGGCTTATTGGTAGAATGCTGGGTAAGTGCAGTCAGTCTACAGAGGAGATTGCTTACAAATTATACATACGATCCATTCATGCTCAAGAATGTGGGGCCCATACCAGTGGGATATTGAACATATGCAGAGAAGGGCAGCACAAATGGTCACAGGTTTGTTCAATCCATTGGAGAGTGTCACAGGGATACTGAAGGAACTGAAACAGCAGACTCTTGAAGACAGACATAAACTATCCTGAGAAAGTCTCTTAACAAAGTTTCAAAAACATGCTTTAAATTATTTCTCTAGGGATATACTGCAACCCCCTATGTATCACTCACACAGGGATCATGACGATAAGATTAGAATAATTACTGCATGCACAGAGGCATTCAAACAGTCATTCTTCCCATGCTCCATATATGAATGGAACAGGAAGAAACTCTAATGACTGGTACAATGGGGCATACCCTCTGCCATGCACTTCACAGTGCTTTGCAAAGTATAGATGTAGATGTAGATAACAGTCTGTGAGGATACGAAATGGCAGGATCATATAGACTCAACTGTAGGTAAAACAGGTGCCATACTTTCATTCATTGGTAGAATACTGGGAAAATGGAGTAACTAGACAAGGGAGATTACCCACTAAACACATCTGACACCCACTCTACTATTACCATTCTGTACCAGATAGGACTCAGAGGACATTTTTTAAAGTATGTAAAGGGCAGCATGAATGGTGACAGAGAGATGCACAGGAGAGCATCACAGAAATTCTGGAAACCTAAAGTTGCAGGTACTTTAAGATGGATATCACTACCCCACAAAACCCTATTTACAGGGTCTCAATAACTGGTACCAAATTAGAAAGCTATGAATATACTATACGTATTATGTACAACTCATGCAGAGATTGTGAAGGCAAGATTAGGCTGTGTACAGCACACAGAGGCATGTAATCACTTACTCTTCCTGTGCTCTATACATAAATAGGATGGCAAAAAAACCCAATAGATGGTACAATGGAAAGTATTCTCTGCTATGCACATCACAGTGGTTTGTGGAATATGGATGCAGAATGGATAAACTGTCCAAGCCAATTGTATGACAGCATGGTATTGCTGTGTAGCCAACTAGATGAAATTCTCACTCAAAACTATCCTGCAACTATAGCTTAATACATTGTGAGACAGAACTGCTGGCCAGTGCTTTTCCTTCAGAAGGCAAACTGTGTAGTACTGTCAACAACATACTGCCAATAGACAACAAATAGAAGTAAAATGGACATGCTACCTTGCTTTCAAAACTCATAGTTCCTTCATTGAGGAGGAGAGAGGGATATGTTGGGGACAGTATAAAAGAAAGGGCAAGTTACTCAGACACTAGGATGAGAGACTCACCTTTGGTAAGGATAAGGTCCAATGTATGCATAAGCAACATTGGGGCACTTGTTTCAGGATCAAAATAATCCTTTAATTTCCACAAATGTCTGATGCGCTTTCCACCGAATGGACAACAAAAATACAGACAATAGTCAATCATGTCCCAAAACTTGTCCCATTGTCATGTTGTCTTCTCATCCTGGGGTCCATGTGCTCTGCAGATTAAAAATAACCTTCCCAAAATATCCCTCTATCCTCCCCAATGAAGGAACTATGAACTCCAAATGCTAGGTAATATGTCTCTTTTACCATTAGATATTTCTGTTGGTAGTACTATAAAATTTTACCACCTCAAGGTGAGTACTAGCCAGCAGTTCTTCTCATACTCTACATCTACATCAACATCTATTCTCTGCAAACCATCTTCAGCTATGTGGCAGAGGGTACTTTGTGTACTAGTTTTTTCTAACATAACAAAATCAAAGTTTAGTTTATGTGCCTTCTCTTTGTCAGGCCTAGAAACTTTAACCTTGCACTCATATTTACCTGTAGTTTTATGATTTCTGCCAGTTCAGGACTATGAAGCTGAGAGCTACAGGAATACTATCTTTATATTATGTGCACCACTTAATTTCTTTTTCCATATTTTGGAATTGTTGTAAGCAATTTCATTCAGCCAGAACTTCTGAATTAAGTGACAAAGCCATGGAAATTTGAATTTATGTTAAGGAGATGCCTGAGGCATAGTTGTTTGCTGGGTATGGGTGTAGATGTAGATACTATCACCAATTTCAAAATCGGTTGTCAAGTTTTTGTGCTCTGTATGCATTAATCTGAAGAAAAGTCATAAGGACTCCTTCAGGTATTGGTGATTTACTGTCCACTGACCATATTCAATCAGTTTATTCTTCCTTAATCAGGCACAGAGACAGAATCTCAGAGATGTATTGTTAGGTAACTGCTACTTTTTATATGGCCTCATCTGTACCAGTTCCCACAGTTAATGTTAATATTTACCTTGCTAGTCATAAACAACTTTTTTTTTATTTTATGTAACAATAATGGAAATTCTAAAAAATTGATCATAAACAAAAATCATGAAAGTCAGCTGTCTCATCTGTGTAGGTACTGTCTCAGGTGAGTGCATTTAGGTTTCTCGATGTGTGTGTTTACTGTTACATCAGTTTCTCATCTGCAATAAACCATTTAATGAAAACTACTTCATGTTTCTATATTTATTTTAGGTCATGAGACAGAAGAGTAACAATCCCATTAATGATGGGTACTGTAACCAACAAAATGTTACCTACGCAGCAATAGGTAAGTTAACCATATTTCCTGTATCCATTTTTTGTGAAATAAATTAATACCAGTATATGAATTTTTATCAAATTTTTGATGATATGAGGTTCTACCACAAAAACTGCAAACAAGAATAAGAATTCCACTAATTAGAGGTAGAGAGAGGCTGTACCATACACTGGGCTGGAGTCCCAATTGCAGAGGTACATGCGAACTAATCAGTTGTTCTGAATTGATTGCTACTTATCATATAGTGGAGATGCTGAGTCACAGACAGGCACAAAAAAGACTACTAAACAGTCTGGCCTCAACAGTCAGAGATAGTGGTCATTGTGTGTGAGCTGAGGCCGTGTGAATGTGTGCGTGCGTTAAAGGTGGCCACATGGATGTGTATGTTGTCTGATTCAGAAGAAGGACTTCTGGCCAAGAGCTTACTAGTTAGATAGTCTTTTTATTGTGCCTGTCTCCAACTCCACATCTCCCTATATGATGAGTAGCAATCTATCACTTTCATAACACTGTCACAATTCCATCCTGGATTTTCCGTTGTTTGATTGTAAATCAGGAGCACAATATGATAACTGTTACCAGGTAATATCAGTTGACTTGATCTCATCTGAGTGTCTTCTCAGTTACTCAATGCATTCTCCGTTGCCCCTCCCATGTGGTTTGCTGCCGCCACTGTGCCAGTCCCAAGCATGCTACACAAAAGACGCAATGAACATTTTAATAACCTTGTCAAAAATGCCATTCCAGATATTCTCAGTAATGTTTTATCCTATTCTAAAATACCTTTCCAGCCCCCACTATTACATTTCCCTCCAATATGGTTACAGAAACTGTAACTATCATTTCAATTCAATACATGGTTCAAATATAATCTGTGTCTCTAATCATTTTATGAATCTGGTTCCATTTCTACCCTGAGGAGATACAGGTCAGCAAGTTGCCTTTACAGCTTACTGTTTAATAAGTGCAGTTGGTAAACACACATCTACATTAACATGTGCTATGTATGTCTTTAATGTAAATACCATTTTGAAATTCCAGCACTGTAGTGTTGTGGTCGGCATTTGATGTATGCACACTGTGTACCACACTCTGTTGGCAAGCCACAGATAACATTAGAGAGTGAAATGGCAGGTTCACATTATTGTTTGTGAGTGTTTGAAATGCCTCCTCAGGCTGATAATCCTGCCATTTGTGAAATATGTGCTGTTATTCATTTTCTTTGTGCTAAAGGTGTGAAAGTTGTTGAAATTCATCATCAGATCAGTGAAATGCATGGAGAAAACATTGTGAGTGTTGGGATGGTACAGAAATGGGCGAGAGCTTTTAAAGATGGCCATATGAATGTGCATGATGAGGAATAAAGCAGGTGACCCTCAGTCATTACTGACAATTTTTTGCAGAAAGTTTATGAAAAAGTGGGAAAGAACACATGCTTTGTGATTTTGAAATTATGTAATGAGTTTCCTCTAGTGTCAAGAAGTTTACTTAATGCAGTTGTTACAGAAATTTTAAATTATTGAAAGTTATGCTTATGCAGGGTACCAAAATGCTGACTGAGATGCACAAAAGCAAATGTTTAGCCATTACAAATTATTTAGAAATAAAGAAGATGACTCACCAAAAGGCAGAAGCACTGCATCATCAATAGGTACACAAACAAAAGACACAGAGCTTTGCTAGCTTTTGGAATAAACTTCCTTTTTCAAGCTTGTAGGAAAAACACACACACACACACACACACCTGCCTCCCTACATTGCGCTCAGTCACTCTTTGATGTTCCTAGATTGGTACTGTGAGGTAGATGACAAGTTTTGAAGCCAAATTGTCAGAGGTGATTAAATGCGGTTGGCTTACAATACGCTTTAATCAAAGCAGCAATCCACAGAATGGTGGCATTCAATATTATTCAAGAAAGTTATATTCAGGCAAAAAATTCCATCCCAGAATATCATGTGTACAGTTTTTGGGACAGAAGGGTGGTGTTGCTTGTGGATTTTTGTCCCTTGGTGACAACATAAATTTTATGACTTATTGTGAGTCCTTAAAAACATTGTATCATTCAACCCGAAACAAAAGGCATGAGATTGAGCAAGGGGATCATTTTGCTTCATGACAATGCCTGTCCACATATGGCCAATTAAACTCAAGAGCTGACTGGAACATATGGCTGTGAACAACTTTATCACTCTCCACACAGCTCCAATGTAGCACCCAGTGACTACCATGTGTTCCTGCATTTGAAGAACCATCTGAGTGGTCAGCACCACGATGATGATGATGATGATGATGATGTCAAAATCGGGCAACATATTTCTGTATGAGGAAGGTATTCAGTAGATGGCTGTAAGTTACAATGGGAGCTACGAAGAAAAATAGATGAAAGTTCAGGATCTCATGCGGAAACAAAATTGCTAAGAAAGGTCTACTTTTTTATTGTTATTTCAATACAGTATTTACTTTAAAAAACACACACATTGTATTTATGTTGCAACTATGAGAACAAGTCAGGTTCCGGTAAGAGCAGTTTTTACCCACCAACTTAGCTTAACCATCTGAAAGAATCTTGAAATATCAACAGATACTTAACCTCTGCTACTGCTGGACCTGATTGTCACATTGTATGCTATTGATTGTATTGTAAGATACTACTTCAGACCCATGCCATACAATGTTTGTTGGACAACATGTGAGGCATGTACCTGTACAGCTACATACACTATGTGATCAAAAGTATCCGGATACCTTGCTGAAAATGACTTACAAGTTCGTGGTGCCCTCCATCGGTAATGCTGGATTTCAATATGGTTTTGGCCCACCCTTAGCCTTGATGATAGCTTCCACTAGCAGACATACATTCAATCAGGTGCTGGAAGGTTTCTTGGGTCTTGGGGAATAGTAGCCCATTCTTCACAAATGCTGCACTGAGGAGAGGTATCAATGTCAGTCAGCGAGGCCTGGCGTGAAGTCAGCATTCTAACAAATTCTGTAGGATTCAGATGAGGACTCTATGCAGACCAGTCCATTACAGGGATGTTACTGTCATGTAACCACCCTGCCACAGGCCATGCATTACGAACAGGTGTTGAAAGATGCAATTGCCATCCCTGAATTGCTCTTCAACAGTTGGAAGCAAGAAGGTGCTTAAAACACCAATGTAGGCCGGTGCTGTGATATTGCCATGCAAAACAACAAGGGGTGCAATCCCCTCCTGAAAAATATGACCGCACTATAACACCACTGACTCCGAATTTTACTGTTGGCACTACACACGCTGGCAGATGATGTTCACCAGGCATTCGCCATACCCACACCCCGCCATCGGATCACCACATTGTATACTGTGATTTGGCAATCCACACAACGTTTTTCCACTGTTCAATTGTCCAATGTTTATGCTTTTTACACCAAGCGAGGTGGCATTTGGCATTAATCAATGTGATGTGCGGCTTATGAGCAGCTGCTTGACCATGAAATCAAAGTTTTCTCACCTCTCACCTAACTCTCATAGTACTTGCAGTGGTCCTGAAGCAGTTGGAATTCCTGTGTGACGGTGCAGATAGATGTCTGCCTATTGCACATTACGACCTTCTTAAACTGTCAGCAGTCTCTGTCAGTCAACAGATGAGGTCGACCTGTACTCTTTTGTGTGTTTCCACTTCACTATCACATCAGAAACCTAGGGATGTTTAGGAGTGTGGAAATCTTGCATACAGACATATGACGCAAGTGACATCCAATCACCTGACCACGTTCGAAGTCCGTGAGTTCTGTAGAGTGTCCCATTCTGCTCTCTGATGATGTCTAATGACTACTGAGGCCGCTGATGTGGAGTACCTGGCAGTAGGTGGCAGCACAATGCACCTAATATGAAAAATGTATGTTTTTGGGGGTGTTTGGATACTATTAATCACATAGTGTAGGTAGACCACAAGCCACCTTACAGTGTGTGGTGGAGGATTCCCTGTACCACTACTTATCATTTCCTCTCCTGTTTCACTCGCAAATAGAGTGGGGGGAAAATGACTGTCTATTTGTCTCCATATAAGTCCTAATTTCTCATATCTTATCTTCATGGTACTTACGGGCAATGTATGTTGGCAGCAGTGGAATTGTTCGGTAGTCAGCTTCGAATGCCAGTTCCCTAAATTTTTTCTAAAGTGTTTCTTGAAAAGAATGTTGCTTTCCCTCCAGAAATTCCCATTTACAGGTGACCCACTCTTTCCTAAAATTCTCCCAAGAAACTGAAGTCAACCATTCACCTTCCCTACCACAGCTGTTACAAGCTCATTCCATCTCGTATCGCTTTGCAATATTACACCCAGATATTTAAATGACTTGACTGTGTCAAGCAGGACACTAGTAACACTGGATCTGAACATTACAGGTTTCATCTTCCTACTCATCTGAATTAACTTACATTTTTCCACATTTAGGATTAGCTGCCATTCATCACACCAACTGGAAATTTTGTCTACGTCATTTAGTATCTTCCTACAGTCACTCAACTTTGACACGTTACCGTAATCTAAAGCATGATCAGCAAAGGACCACAGATTGCTGCCCACCATGTCTGCCAAATCATTTACGTATATAGATAACAACGGTGGTCCTATCACACTTCCCTGGGGCACTCCTGATGGTACCCTTGTCTCTGATGAGCATTCATCATCGAGGACAACATATTGGGTTCTATTATTGAAGATGTCTTTGAACCACTCACATATCTGTGAAGTTATTCCATATGCTTGTACTTTTGTTAAAAGCCTGCAATGGTGCACTGTGTCAAATGCTTTCTGGAAACTATAAATATGGAATCTGCATGTTGCCCTTCATCCATAGTTCGCAGTATATCATGTGAGAATGTTAACTTCCGTTATTAAACCTACACTTGATCATTCAGCCTCTGTCAAAACAGTGTGTCTAACACTTTTTATTGCACCACACATCAATGTTTCCTTCCTCTCATCACTGATGGGGCATAGGGAAGATCACTGCTTGTTGTAATGTTATTGCCTACTATCATTCTTTATGAAGTTAAATGTTATGTGGGAGTTAACTGTAATTGCAACTTACTTGAGATAATTCACAAGTATTTTTGCAATATAATTTAAAGTTTTCTGAAAGCAGAAAATGTACATTTTTTATGCAACTTATGTCTAGGCCCTCATGTTGACTTGTACATGATCAACCTATTATCTGTAGAAAGTCCATGAGTTCATTTTTTAATTTTGCAGGACTTATTTGGAACATGTTTTATCAAGTTAAACTGCTGGAATAACTTTGTTGTGCTTATTCACTCTATTGTCTGTTCATGTCACCTCCCACCTTACATTTGTACAGGATGTTCACATGCTAGAGAACTTCACCGCCTTGGCCAATCAACAACAGCTTACTGTCTCCCTTGATAAGATCGTACTCAGAACTAACTTCCAATAATATTGCCTGCCAGAAAGATTTTGACACCAATTCAAAGATAATCCAGTCCAAAGGAAATACACCACAAAGATTTATTTGAGTCAATGCAAAATAATATTTGTTCCTTTTAAGACCTTTTTACACTTGTTAAATTAACTTGAACTTATAAAACTAAATTTTTAAACTCAAAAATAATTAGTCAGTATCTCAATTGGAAAAGACAAATAATAAAATAAAAAATACTGGTAGTTGATTTTAGTGGATGTGCCAAGATCACAGACATAATTAATTATTTATGCAGTCCCTACTTCAAAAGTAAGTCTGTAATTATTTGTCAGGATTTGTGTATGAAAGTGAGAATTCCACATCATAAACTGAATACACCAATACCCATAGACGCAATCTTGCATACCTTAGGCACATTACATTGTGCACCTCAGTTCACACTCAAGAATTTAATAGTTTCTGCTATGAACATCATTCCTTAAAGTTTCTGAGTACATCATTGTTATCAGATCTGCAGCTTCTTCTTCTTCTTTTTCTTCTTCTTCTTCTTCTTTTTCTTCTTCTTCTTCTTCCTCCTCCTTTGTCTCCTTGCTAATTTCTCAACATTTTTGTTACATTCTCTCATGTGCCCAGTGGTCACTTCATTTTCCCCTATGTATCCATTTTGCTGCTAAATGGAAATTTAATACAATTGATTAACATACTTTCCAACAGTCCAACTTCCACCAAGACAGTATTTCATATGGTGCCATCTCTGTGCTATTCATTGCCTTTTCACAATCTGATGTTTTATAAATCTGCATTTTTGTGCTGCTCCTACAAAGGCTCATCATATACAATAAAAGAAGGAAAAAGGAATTTGTCTCAATTTTAGATGTTGCAGTAACATTCTGTCAATTGCTCTAGCGCCGGCTGCGGTGGTCTCGCGGTTCTAGGCGCGCAGTCCGGAACCGTGCGACTGCTACGGTCGCAGGTTCGAATCCTGCCTCGGGCATGGATGTGTGTGATGTCCTTAGGTTAGTTAGGTTTAAGTAGTTCTAAGCTCTAGGGGACTGATAACCACAGCAGTTGAGTCCCATAGTGCTCAGAGCCATTTTGAACCAATTGCTCTAGCATCAGTTAATATGCAAACACATCGATTATTTGTGCTATTCACATGTTGCTAGTTAGCGTAACATTCATAATGCTTCATAATTCCATCTCTTAACATTCTTTTTATATCTTGTTCTGTGATCATAGGTGCCCACAAGGGAAAGGGGGAAGGGTGGGGGAGGCGGCAGGCAAGAGGACACACTTGCCCCTCTTGCAATCTGGGTACAACTCCTCCCATGAAACAGCAGCAGAAGTGAAGCTGTGAGGGCTGGGCACGCATACTGCTTGAGTAGCTCAGCAGCTAGAACACTTGCTCCTGAAAGACAAAGATTCCAAGTTCAAGTCTCTATCCAAAACACAATTTAAATCTGCTAGGATGTTTCATATCAGTGCACACTCCACTTCAGAATAAAAATTCATTGTGTAATGTCTTCAACCTTTCCTCTGTCACTTCTTCATTCAGCCCTTAGGGAGCTGCAGATAGGAGCCAGCCTAACTCCCTGGAGCATGGATCTGTTATTAATACTCAACATGATAATACTGCAGCAGTATACATGCCAATCATGCATCCTCTCCTACTGATACACGTTGAAATTACAACAGTAGTTTACCGTTTCTCTGTGGAAAAAGAAAATCCCTAATGGTTTGTTGCTTCCACATTCAATTCTATATGACAGAGCAATTATAGTACACTCAGAAGAATAGAACCATGATGTATTGTAGGTGTGTAGATCTACACTTAATGTCAACACTTCAGTCAAAAAAAGAAAATACCACTTTCTGTGCTAGAAGTGAAGAAGTGAGGGACAACTGTGTGAAATTTAAAGGTTAAAAAAAAAAAGTGTTCTCCCGGGCTTGGACCTAGTCAAAGTTTGTGGGTGCAACGCTGCACCATACGCAGTCACAGTGCTACAAATTCTGCATTCCAGTTGACATGCTGATCAATAATGTGACAAACAGGAGAGACAAGGATTACCTCGGTGCAGCCCCAGACTGCAAGAAGTTCATTTTACCAGCCAATCAGAGGATCGTTTTTGGAGGTTTTCCACATTCATTTAGTAGAATACTCACCTCAGGCTATGCTTTAGATAACCAGTCTAACAAGTGCTGCTCTCAGAACACTTTTGTCCACCTTCAGCTATGCCTGTGAACACTAAAAATACAGATCTTTAAGTTAATGTAAAACATCCATTAATGTGAACAGACATGAAGTTTTATAAGAAAACAAAGTGTTGTAAATTGCATTAGAGGTAAATGAGTCTTTCTTGTGTTTCCTGTTTCTCCATTACAAGGTGTGTTAATGTGACATTTTTGTTGATACCCCACAGGATTTTCTCAGTAATTCCTACTTGTTTTCCCTTTTCAGACTTTTAGTTTTCAGTTTCGATCAAACATTATAGAAGTACGGAAAAAATATTTTTGTGGATATTTTCTGGTTGTATTTCATAACTCAGATATTCTGAATATAATCATACGAGGATGTAATTTAAGGCTGTTGAATCAAACAGGTGGTATCCATATTCATGTGACCAACATAAAAAGATGTACTTTGAATATACTATTGAAATGCACAGCATTTAGGTATTAGAGAAAACTAGTGCACTTTAAAAACACTAAGAAGATAACTTTCAAAGTTTTGAAATAGAATAAGTTTTGTGTACTTCTTGTCAAACTTAATTCTTGGGTGAAACATGCTTCACACCCATTGTATCAGTTACACAGAAACTGGCAAGTCTTGAATCTTACCCCCTCAGGGAAAAATGTTTTGTGGATGGCTGTATCCATGACATTCCTTTTTGCAAATTGTAGAGGGTGAGGTTTTGTAAAGAATGATTCATATTCCTGCATCCAATAAAAATATTGCTGTACATTTTTGCAGTACATTGGCCTAAATATTTTATACACTCATTCAAATCATAAATCCTCCCTAATTTCTGTCATACATTGCAATTTACGTCTTTCTCTGATATTTTCTGCATCAGCACATAGAAATCCATGGGGATTAATTGCAACCCCTGCATCATAGTAAGACTTAACTGTTCATCACTATCATTTATTCATATCACATACCCTATAAAAATAATTTTTCTCTCATTAACGTCCTTCCACATAATCATATAATTCTCAAAGAAACTTATTTATTGTGTCCAAACATGTAACTGATGTAAAATATTCTTCCTGTTATATTATAAACCTCATCAGCACCCGGTCATGTACTGATTTACTTTTGTTACGAACTACTTTGGATTTTCCAAACACACGTACTGAAAATGCACATAGTTCTTCGTACAAATTCATTGCTACTACACTGACATTTATGCCACTGTTCAGCAGAGCACCAATCTCCATTCTAAGAATTTTTGTTTCCTAAATTGACATTAGCATTTCGTTTGTGTTGTAACTACCAAATGTATGTGTGTGCCATATCATAGTTCACAAGTGAAGTTTGTGTTTTATTTGGCCAGTAGAGGCCATCTGGCCTGCTAATAAGACAGCAGCTGTGTGCACAGCCTGCCGGCTGCACCTCCTGTTGGACTAATGAATATGTAGGCCAGAGCGCCAGTCTCCACTGACCACTTGTGCATTGCTTTTATTGTATCTTGTCTTTTACTTGTGTGAACTGTGTGAGCAATGAATAACAGTGCAGTGTTCCTTGATTACAGTGCTTACTGGCAAGAAGGATGGGATTCAACTCCACATGCCCACTTCAATCATTAGTCCTTTGAGTATAATTTCCATGGAAGTAGTGCTTATATCTCTTCTCAAGCAACAGCAGGTGCTGACAGTTGCTGTTTCCAGTTTAACAACTGCACTGACACAACCTGCGACAAGGCCAGCAACATATCCACCTCTGTTCTCTGTGTATGACAATGCAGCAAAAGACTGGAATGCTTACAGAAAATGCCTGTGGCAACACTTCCAGGCATTTTGGGCAACAGATGTAAAACATGCAAGACCCTTTTTTGTCATGGCTGTGTCAGCTTACCCCCTTACAAGAATCCTAAAGTCTTTCTTTCAATCAGAATAGTGAGTTACTTTCTACCTAACACTGTAAATGTAAGCATGTTATTGCTGCTCAGTGAACTTCCGATGTCATCCACAAGGTCATTTATGTACCGTATATTGTGAATAGCAACAGTCCTACGACACTCCCCTGTGGCACACCTGAAATCGCTCTTACCTCGGAAGACTTCTCTCCATTGAGAATGACTTGCTGCATTCTGTTATCTAGGAACTCTTCAATCCAATCACACAATTGGTCTGATAGTCCATATGCTCTTACTTTGTTCATTAAATGACTGTGGGGAACTGTATCGAACGCCTTGCGGAAGTCAAGAAACACGGCATCTACCTGGGAACCCGTGTCTATGGCCCTCTGAGTCTTTTGGATGAATAGCGCAAGCTGGATTTCACACGATCGTCTTTTTCGAAACCCATGCTGATTCGTACAGAGTAGATTTCTAGTCTCCAGAAAAGTCATTATACTCGGACATAGTACGTGTTCCAAAATTCTACAACTGATCGATGTTAGAGATATAGATCTATAGTTCTGCGCATCTGTTTGACGTCCCTTCTTGAAAACGCGGATGACCTGTGCCCTTTTCCTATCCTTTGGAATGCTACGCTCTTCTAGAGACCTACAGTACGCCGCTGCAACAAGGGGGGCAAGGTCGTTTGCATACTCTGTGTAAAATCGAACTGGTATCCCATCAGGTCCAGCGGCCTTTCCTCTTTTGAGCGATTTTAATTGTTTCTCTATCCCTCTGTCATCTATTTTGGTATCTACCATTTTGTCATCTGTGCAACAATCTAGAGAAGGAACTACAGTGCAGCCTTCTTCTGTGAAACAGCTTTGGAAAAAGACATTTAGTATTTTGGCCTTTAGTCTGTCATCCTCTGTTTCAGTACCATTTTGGTCACAGAGTGTCTGGACATTTTGCTTTGATCCACCTACCGCTTTGACATAAGCCCAAAATTTCTTAGGATTTTCTGCCAAGTCAGTACATAGAACTTTACTTTCGAATTCATTGAACGCCTCTCGCATAGCCCTCCTCCCACTACATTTCGCTTCGCATAATTTTTGTTTGTCTGCAAGGCTTTGGCTATGTTTATGTTTGCTGTGAAGTTCCCTTTGCTTCTGCAGCAGTTTTCTAACTCGGTTGTTGTACCACAGTGGCTCTTTTCCATCTCTTACGATATCTATCACATATTGTACGATGGTTTTGAACTTTGTCCACTGATCCTCAACACTATCTGTACTTGAGACAAAACTTTTGTGTTGAGCCATCAGGTACTCTGAAATCTGCTTTTTGTCACTTTTGCTAAACAGAAAAATCTCCCTATCTTTTTTAATATTTCAATTTACGGCTGAAATCATCGATGCAGTAACCGCTTTATGATTGCTGATTCCCTGTTCTGCGCTGTTTCAAATAGTTCAGGTCTGTTTGTCACCAGAAGGTCCAATATGTTATCACCACAAGTTGGTTCTCTGTTTAACGGCTCAAGGTAGTTTTCAGACAAAGCACTTAAAAAAAATTTCACTGGATTCTTTGTCCCTGCCACCCATTATGAACATTTGAGTCTCCCAGTCTATATCTGGCAAATTAAAATCTCCACCCAGGACTATAACATGGTGGGGACATCTACTTGAAATATTTTCCAAATTATCCTTCAGGTGCTCAGCCACAACAGCTGCTGAGCCAGAGGGCCTATAGAGACATCCAATTGCCATGTCTGAGCCTGCTTTAACTGTGACCTTCACCCAAATTATTTCACATTTCGGATCTCCGTCAATTTCCTTCGATACTATTGCACTTCTTATCGCTATAAACATGCCTACCCCTTCACTGTTCAGCCTGTCTCTGTGGTATACATTCCAATCTGAATTTAGAATGTCATTACTGTTTACATCTGGTTTCAGCCAACTTTCTGTCCCTAGTACCATGTGGGCATTGTGACCATTTATTAATGAGAGCAGTTCTGGGACCTTTCTATAGATGCTCCTGCAGTTTACTATTAGCAGATTAATATTGTTATTCCCTGTTGCATTCTGCCTACTCCTACCTTGCCACGTTTCAGGAGGCGTCTTGTCGGGCCTAGGGAGGGAATTCTCTAACCTAAAAAACCCACATGTGCACTCCACACATACTCCGCTACCCTTGTAGCCACTTCCTGCGTGTAGTGCATGCCTGATCTATTCAGGGGGACCCTACATTTCTCCACGCGATAGCGGAGGTTGAGAAATTTGCACCCCAGATCTCCCCAGAATCGTCTGAACCTGTGGTTTAAGCCTTCCACTCGGCTCCAAACCAGAGGACCACAAACGGTTCTGGGAACAATACTACAAATAGTTAGCTCAGATTCCACCCTGTGAGCGAGGCTTTCTGCCTTTACCAACTCCGCCAACCACCTGTATGAACTGAGGATGACCTCTGAACCCAGACAGCAGGAGTCATTGGTGCCAACATGAGTAACAATTTGCAGTTGGGAGCACCCAGTGCTCTCTATCGCCGCCAGCAGGGCCTCCTCCACATCTCAGATGAGACCCCCCAGCAAGCAGACAGAGTGAACACTGGCCTTCTTCCCCAACCTTTCCGCTATTTCCCTAAGGGGCTCCATCACCCGCCTAACGTTGGAGCTCCCAATCACTAATAAACCCCTCCCCCGGTGTGCTTGCTCGGACCTTGGAGCTCCCAATCACTAATAAACCCCTCCCCCGGTGTGCTTGCTCGGACCTTGCTGAAGGAGCGGCCACATGTCCACTCACAGGCAGAGCGGGCGACGCCACCTGGCCAGCCTCCACATTGACCCTCCGCCTTGTGCGCCATGAACGCCGCTACTCCCCTTGAGGAGAGGGTGGGCCAACCCTGCCCGTTACCCACGAAGACGTCTCGACAGCAGGGACAGTGGGTAAAGCATGTAACACCTGGGGTGTACCATGCAACGCACCAGACTCCCCACTGCCGTTGCACTCCAAGGCAGCAGCCTGAAGACAGCTGACAGCGGCCATCAACACGTTCAGCTGTTCGCGAACAGTGGCCAGCTCCTCCTGCGTCCGTACACAGCAGTCACACATCCTATCCATCCTAAGAAATCAATTTAGTGTAGAGAGTTAATCAAGTTTTAACTAGACTGCTAATTCAGTAAAGGCAGCTTAAAGTTGAATAAACTGTGGTTACTAGACACTTCTTGTAGAAGACAATGAAAATAGCACTACCTGTCTCTGGACTGTATTCAAAACAAACACTAGCACTACTGGCACTGTGGCTGACTAAAGGAACCCTCTCTGATTGTATTCAAAAGAAACATGAAATCTATGTAACACTATTACTAGCACTTGACAATTAAAGCTTCCTAAAAGCAAAAACACACGGAAGAAGAAGTGACAAGTAAGAAAAATGCAGTTCAGACGTAGCTCGCTGCACAGCAGACGTGACACAGATGGCGGTTACGATGACACTGATGCTACTGGCACTATGGCTGACTAAAGGGACTCTCTCTGACTGTATTCAAAACAAACACGAAATCTATGGAACACTATTACTAGCACTTGACTATTAAAGCTTCTTAAAAGCAAAAACACACAGAAGAAGAAGTGACAAGTAAGAAAAATACAGTTAATACTTAAATTAACATAGCTCGCTGCACAGCTTACGTGACACAGACGGCTACCAAGGCCAGAGACTGCAGTCATGTGTATGTGAGTTGTGTTTGTATGAGTGTGTGGGTGTGTGTGTGTGTGTGTGTGTGTGTGTGTGTGTGTGAGAGAGAGAGAGAGAGGGCGCACGCGCGCGTGTTATCTAATTCTGATGAAGGCTTATTTGGCCAAAAGCTTTGGTGACAGCCTTTTTGTTGTGCCTATCCACGACTCAGTATCTCCACTACGTAGTGAGTAGCAACTATCCTTTTCATAATATTATTATTCTTCCACTCTGGATTTTCCATTGTTTCAATCTATAAGCTATGTACACTCACTCTGTGACAAAATAACTTCGGCTTGTATGGTCCCACTGAACCTGGTAAATAAAAAATGAAATAACAACAATTTTTAATTGACTTTCTTGTGTTTCTTTTTTATATTGCAAATAATTTATTTTATGCATCTTATTTATTTTTCACAGACCCTTTGCGACCCTATGACAATGTAGAACGTACATTTCCAGCAGCTGATGTATCAAGAACTATATGTACGTTGTTCCTGATGATTATCCCCTTAATAGGAGTTGTTTGGGTTTACCTCGGACTGTATTTCTCAGATAAGGAGGACAAAGAGAAAGAGAAAGGTAAAAGCAATGAGCTGGTAACTGAAAATTTCTTTGCACTTTATTATATTAAAAATTTTGTAATTTATGTAATATCAACTACAATATTAACTTTATATTTTATAAGATATTATCACTTAAAGTATATTATTTTAATTTTAGTAGGTATTACACTCACAGACCAAAACTGATATCATTGCATCAGACTTTAGACCACTGCAAATACTATCAGATTTTTATGTCCCTACAATTTGACAAACTACATCTGCATCGACATTCATACTCCGCTAAACATTATGAAGTGCATAGAAGAGGGGGTATTTCTCAGTGTGCAAGTTAATAGTACCTATTTCCATTCCATAAACATATTGATTGTGGTAAGAATAATTGCTCAGACACTTCTGTGCATTAATTAGTCAGATCTTGTATGCATAATCCCTGTGTAGGGAGTTGTAGTATATTCCAAGATTTCATACTTAAAGTTTGTTGTTGAAACTTTGTAAGTAGTCTTTCACAGGATAGCTTACATCTATCTTCAAGCATTACCCAGTTCCGTTTTTTCAGCTCCTCTGTCACACTCTCCAGTTGGTCAAATAAACCTATAACTGTTTATGCTGCCTTTCTTTGAACACATCTGCTATACCCTGTCAGTCCTATTCGGTTTGGGTACTACACACTTCAGCAATATTCTATGATGATATGCACAAGTGTTTTGTAAGCAATCTCATTTGCAGATTGGCTGCATCTTCTCAGTATCCTACCAATAAACAGGAATTTGCCATCTTCTTTTCCTAAAATTGAGCCTATGTGATTATTCCATGTCCTGTTGTCACAAATTGTTGCACCCTAGTATTTAAAAAATGAAAAATAGAGGATGGAATGTAACAATATTATGAAAAGAATAGTTGCTACTCACCATATAGCGGAGATGCCGAGTCGCAGCTAGGCACAAGAAAAATACTGTCACAAAATAAGCTTTCAGCCACACACACACACACACACACACACACACACACACACACACATGCCCAAGGGCGGGCATAGGGAGAGTTAGCGGGGTAGGGGTAGGGGACAAGTGTAGAGCATGCAGGGATGAGATGGAGAGATGGTAGGGCAGCTATGCACCGCCAAGAGGTTACACGTACGGCGGGGAGGAACAAGGGGAGGGGCGGGTGACTGGAAAAGGAGAGAAGTAGAAAGACTGGGTGCATAGGTGGAATAGAGGGCTGTGTTGCGCTGGAATGGGAACAGAGAAGGGGATAGATGGGTGAGGACAATGACTGACAATGACTAATGCCAGGAGGATTGTGAGAACATAGGATACATTGCAGGAAGAGTTCCCACCTGCACAATTCAGAAAAGCTGGTGTTGTTGGCACAGGCTATGAAGCAGTCATTGAAATGAAGAATGTCATGTTGTGTGACGTGCTCAGCAACAGGGTGGTCCAGTTGTTTCTTAGCCACAGTTTGTTGGTGGCCATTCATGCAGACAGACTGTTTGTTAGTTGTCATGCTCACATAGAATGCAGCACAGTGGTTGCAGCTTAGCTTGAAGATCACATGACTGGTTTCACAGGTAGACCTGCCTTTGATGGGATAGGTGATATTTGTGACCAGACTGGAGTAGGTGATAGTGAGAGATGTATGGGACAGGTCGTTCATCTAGATCCATTACAGGGATATGAGACATGAGGTAAGGGGTTGGGAACAGGGGTTTGTTGGGATGGACGAATACATTGTGTAGGTTTGGTCGACCACAGAACACCACTGTGGGAGGGGTTGGAAGGATAGTGGGCAGGACATTTCTCATTTCAGGGCATGATGAGAGGTTGCCAAAACCCTGGCAGAGAATGTAATTCAGTTGCCCCAGTCCTGAGTGGTACTGAGTTATGAGAGGAATGCCCTTCTGTGGCTGGAAGGTAAGACTTTGGGAGGTGGTGGGTGACTGGAAAGAAAAGGCACAAGAAATTTGTGTTTGTATGAGGTTGGGGGAATAATTATGGTCTGTGATGGCCTCTGTAAGACCCTCAGCATATTTTGAGAGGGACTGCTTATCACTGCAAATGCAACAGCCATGGCTGGTTAGGCTATATGGAAAGGACTTCTTGGAATGGAATGGGTGGCAGCTGTTGAAGTGAAGGTATTGCTGGTGGTTAGTAGTTTCAATATGGACAGAAGTACCGATGTAACCATCTCTGAGGTGGAGGTCGACATCTAGGAAGGTGGCTTGTTGGGTTCAGTAGCACTAGCTGAAATGAATGGGGGAGAAGCTGTTGATGTTCTGGAGGAATGTGGATAGGGTGTCCTTACCTTCAATTCAGATTGCAAAGATGTCATCAATGAATCTGAACCAGGTGAGTGATTTAGGATTCTGAGTGTTTAGGAAGAATTCCTCTAGATGGCCCATGCATAGGTTGGCAGAGGGTGGTGCCATGTGGGTGCCCATAGCCTTAGCCTGGATTTGTTTATAGGTAATGCCATCAAAGGAGAAGTAATTGTGGGTGAGGATACAGTTGATCATGGGAATTAGGAAGGAGGTTGCTGGTTGGAATTCATTGGGCATTGGGAAAGATAGTGTTCAGTAGCAGTAGGGCCGTTGGCATTAGGGGTGATAGTATAGAGGGAGGTGTCATCAATGGTGATGAGCAGGGCACTGTGTGATAAAGGAACAGGAACTGTGGAGAGTCAGTGGAAGAAATTGTTGGTATCTCTTATATAGGAAGGTAGGTTCCAGGTAATAGGCTGTAGGTGTTGGTCTATGAGAGCAAAGATTCTCTCATTGGAGGCACAGTAACTGGTCACAGTGGGACATCTTGGATGGTTGAGTTTATAGACTTCAGGCAGCATTAAGAAGATAGGAGTGTGGGAAGTGGTAGAGGGGAGGAGAGAGATGAACTCCAGGGAGAGGTTCTGAGATATGCCTAAGGATTTGAGGAGAGATGGGAGACGCTGCTGGATTTTTGGAATGGGGTCAATGTGGCTATGTTTGTAAGTGGATTTATCTGACAGGTGGTGGAGTCCTTATGCCAGGTAATCCTTGTGGTTCCAAACAACAGTGGTGGAGCCTTTTTTTGCAGGTAGGGTTCTAAGGTTGAGATCAGTTTTTTGGTGGTGGACTGTGGACATCAGGTTAGTTTGCATGTTGAGGGATTTGGCAAATGATGGTGAGGCAAGATTCAAGGTTAAGAAATTCTGGAAAATTAACAGGGGTGGTTTTGGGGCAGTGGGATTGGCTCATGGTTGGATGGAGGAGTGAACTGTGTCAGGCAGGGTGCACTATTGGTCTTTGGTTGAGTCTGATTGGTAGGGTTGGTGGCGAAAAAGTATTTCCACTGTAGGGACTGGAAGATGGAGAGAAGGTATTAAACAAGTTCTGCATGATTAAATTTGGGAGTAGGACAAAAAGTGAGGCCTTTGGAAAAGGACTGATATTTCTTTGGGGCTTAGGCTTTTGGAGGAAATGTTCATGACTGTGCTTCATGTCTGTTTAGGTTCTGGATTCTGTGTGGTGGTGGTAGGGAGTTTTGGAGGGTGGAGTAAATGTAGTAGGTCAGTGAGACAGGGTTCACCAGCTATGAGAAAGCGTTGGGGAGGTTTTGAGGTTGTTGTACATGTGGTGGACAGTGGCTCACAAAGGTGGGAGTAGGAAGTGAGCAGGGTGGAGAGTTTTTTTAGGTGGCATTGTGCATGTTGCTCTATTTCCTGGAGGACAAGAGTTTCAATGTGTTGTGGGTTCCAGAATTTGGGATTGCATAGCAGTAGAATTTTATGGATGGAGAGAAGGTATTACAAGGAAGTTGGGACTTGATTAATATGGTTTTGCAGGACTATGTTGGTGAGCGCCAAGGAGTCGCAGAATCTGAACAGATGGAGGTCATTGTGGAAGGAAGAGTGGCAGCCGAAGATGGGTAATTCAATGATAAGACCATTTGGGGTGATTCAACGAGCCAAGCAACAATGCAGGAACAGTATGTGAGACTGGAGTCTTGCCTTGCCTTTCCTCACCATCATTCCCCAAATACCTCAACATGCAAACTACGAGGTGGAATCCAAAATTTTCGGGACTGGTGCTGCCATCTGGAATGGAGGAGTAGTAGATCTTTTCACCACTAGGTGGCAAGAGCTGCATATCTGATGAGTCAGTGTGCGGAGTGGCATCGTTGAACATGATGCTCACACTGGCAGGCCCGTTAGCCACACGATACTAGATACCATGGGATTTATGCAGAAAGAATTCAACCCAACCAACCAAACAGTGAATTCCACATACTACTGTGACATTTTGTGATGGCTCTGTGAAAACATGCTTCAACAATGGCCCAAACTTTGGCTTCAAGGGAACTGGCTGCTGCATCATGTCAACATGCCCTGTCACACGTCCTTGCTCACCAGGACCTTTTTGCCAAAAAACAACATGGCGGTTGTACCCCACCCACCGTACTCACCAGATTTGGTACCTTGTGACTAAAACTCAAGTTGAAAGGCCATCAGTTTGACACTCTAGAGAGGATTCAAGAAGCATTGCTGGCACTGATAAACACCCTCAAGGAATAGGACTTCCATAAAATATTTGACCAGTGGCAGAAGTGCTCGGACCAGTGTTTACATGTGGATGGGAACTACTTTGAGGGTGATGGTGATCATTAGTCCAAAGTAAGGTTTTCAACAGTCCTGAAGATTTTGGATTTTTTTTTTTGGTCATCAGTGTACTGACTGGTTTGATGCGGCCCGCCACAAAATCCTTTCCTGTGCTAACCTCTTCATCTCAGAGTAGCACTTGCAACCTACGTCCTCAATTATTTGCTTGACGTATTCCAATCTCTGTCTTCCTCTACATTTTTTGCCCTCTACAGCTCCCTCTAGTACCATGGAAGTCATTCCCTCATGTCTTAGCAGATGTCCTATCATCCTGTCCCTTCTCCTTATCAGTGTTTTCCACATATTCCTTTCCTCTCCGATTCTGCATAGAACCTCCTCATTCCTTACCTTATCAGTCCACCTAATTTTCAACATTCATCTATAGCACCACATCTCAAATGCTTCGATTCCCTTCTGTTCCAGTTTTCCCACAGTCCATGTTTCACTACCATACAATGCTGTACTCCAGACGTACATCCTCAGAAATTTCTTCCTCAAATTAAGGCCAGTATTTGATATTAGTAGACTTCTCTTGGCCAGAAATACCTTTTTTGCCATAGCGAGTCTGCTTTTGATGTCCTCCTTGCTCCGTCCATCATTGGTTATTTTACTGCCTAGGTTGCAGAATTCCTTGACTTCATTGACTTCGTGACCATCAATCCTGATGTTAAGTTTCTCGCTGTTCTCATTTCTACTACTTCTCATTACCTTAGTCTTTCTCCGATTTACTCTCAAACCATACTGTGTACTCATTAGACTGTTCATTCCGTTCAGCAGATCATTTAATTCTTCTTCACTTTCACTCAGGATAGCAATGTCATCAGCGAATCGTATCATTGATATCCTTTCACCTTGTATTTTAATTCCACTCCTGAACCTTTCTTTTATTTCCATCATTGCTTCCTCGATGTACAGATTGAAGAGTAGGGGCGAAAGGCCACAGCCTTGTCTTACACCCTTCCTAATATGAGCACTTCGTTCTTGATCGTCCACTCTTATTATTCCCTCTTGGTTGTTGTACATATTGTATATGACCCATCTCTCCCTATAGCTTACCCCTACTTTTTCCAGAATCTCAAACAGCTTGCACCATTTTACATTGTCGAACGCTTTTTCTAGGTAGACAAATCCTATGAAAGTGTCGTGATTTTTCTTTAGCCTTGCTTCCATTATTAGCCGTAACGTCAGAATTGCCTCTCTCGTCCCTTTACTTTTCCTAAAGCCAAACTGATCGTCACCTAGCGCATTCTCAATTTTCTCTTCCATTCTTCTGTATATTATTCTTGTAAGCAGCTTCGATGCATGAGCTGTTAAGCTGATTGTGCAATAATTCTCGCACTTGTCAGCTCTTGCCATCTTTGGAATTGTGTGGTTGATGCTTTTCCGAAAGTCTGATGGTATATCACCAGACTCATATATTCTACACACTAACGTTAATAGTTGTTTTGTTGCCACTTCCCCCAATGATTTTAGAAATTCTGATGGAATGTTATCCATCCCTTCTGCCTTATTTGACCGTAAGTCCTCCAAAGCTCTTTTAAATTCTGATTCTAATACTGGATCCCTTATCTCTTCTAAATCGACTCCTGTTTCTTCTTCTATCACATCAGAAAAATCTTCACCCTCATAGAGGCTTTCAATGTATTCTTTCCACCTATCTGCTCTCTCCTCTGCATTTAACAGTGGAATTCCCGTTGCACTCTTAATGCTACCACCGTTGCTTTTAATGTCACCAAAGGTTGTTTTGACTTTCCTGTATGCTGAGTCTGTCCTTCCGACAATCATATCTTTTTCGATGTCTTCACATTTTTCCTGCAGCCATTTCGTCTTAGCTTCCCTGCACTTCCTATTTATTTCATTCCACAGCGACTCGTATTTCTGTATTCCTGATTTTCCCGGAACACGTTTGTACTTCCTCCTTTCATCAATCAACTGAAGTATTTCTTCTGTTACCCATGGTTTCTTCGCAGCTACCTTCTTTGTACCTATGTTTTCCTTCCCAACTTCTGTGATGGCCCTTTTTAGAGATGTCCATTCCTCTTCAGTTGTACTGCCTACTGCGCTATTCCTCATTGCTGTATCTATAGCATTAGAGAACTTCAAACGTATCTCGTCATATCTTAGTACTTCCGTATCCCACTTCTTTGCGTATTGATTCTTCCCGACTAATGTCTTGAACTTCAGCCTACTCTTCATCACTACTATATTGTGATCTGAGTCTATATCTGCTCCTGGGTACGCCTTACAATCCAGTATCTGATTTCGGAATCTCTGTCTGACCATGATGTAATCTAATTGAAATCTTCCCATATCTCCCGGCCTTTTCCAAGTATACCTCCTCCTCTTGTGATTCTTGAACAGGGTATTCGCTATTACTAGCTGAAACTTGTTACAGAACTCAATTAGTCTTTCTCCTCTTTCATTCCTTGTCCCTAAGCCCATATTCTCCTGTAACCTTTTCTTCTACTCCTTCCCCTACAACTGCATTCCAGTCGCCCATGACTATTAGATTTTCGTCCCCCTTTACATACTGCATTACCCTTTCAATATCCTCACACACTTTCTCTATCTGTTCATCTTCAGCTTGTGACGTCGGCATGTATACCTGAACTATCGTTGTCAGTGTTGGTCTGCTGTCGATTCTGATTAGAACAACCCGGTCACTGAACTGTCCACAGTAACACACCCTCTGCCCTACCTTCCTATTCATAACGAATCCTACACCTGTTATACCATTTTCTGCTGCTGTTGATATTACCCGATACTCATCTGACCAGAAATCCTTGTCTTCCTTCCACTTCACTTCACTGACCCCTACTATATCTAGATTGAGCCTTTGCATTTCCCTTTTCGGATTTTCTAGTTTCCCTACCACGTTCAAGCTTCTGACATTCCACACCCTGCCTCGTAGAACGTTATCCTTTCATTGATTATTCAATCTTTTTCTCATGGTAACCTCCCCCTTGGCAGATTTTGGATAGTACCTCATATTCTTACATCCACAGGAAGAACTGCAGTCCACCATCTAAAAACTAATTCTGAGCTTTAATCCAACCTGCAATCAGAGGCTACACCACTGTTGTTTTGAATCACAAGGATTACCTGACAAAAGGACTCTGCCAGTTGCCAGATACATCAACCTACAAACCTTGCCACAGTGACCCCATTCCCGAAATCCAACAGGATCTCCAGTGTCAAATCCTTAGGCCCATCCCAGAGCCCCTCCCCAGATTCCATCTCTCTCCTTGCCCCTACCACTCCCCACACTCCTACCTTATACATGCTTTCTAAAGTCTATAAACCCAACAGTTGGATGCCCCATTGTGGCTGGTTATGGTGCCCCTTCTGAGAGAATCTCTGCTCTTGTAGACCAACCACCCATTCCTTACCAAGAAGTCCCTTCCATATAGCCTATCCACACATGGCCACCGCATCTGTAGTGACAAGTAGTCCCTCTCAAAATATACCAATGGTCTCTCTGAGGCCTTGACAGACTGTAATTATCCAAATGATTAATGGAAAATCTCATATAAAGATGTGAAACAAATACTAACAAAGAGATAGAGGGGCTGCCCAGTACTTACCTCAGCTCAGTACAGCCGATAGATACACATAAAACAGAACTGAAAATTTACATTCCTAGCTTTCGGAACAAATGTTCCTTCATCGGGGAGGAGAGAGGGGAAAGAAAGGGAAGAAGGGAAAGGAGATTCAGTTACTCACAACCCAGGTTATGAAGCAACAGGGAAAGGAAAATGGGAGGGTAGCAAGGATGGAGGCATGGTTGTCAGAGGGAAGCCAAAGATATTCTACTGTAAGTACTGTGCCAGCTTCAAACCAAAGAGGATGCATACAGAAATAAAGAGGTATATAGTATAAAGATAAACACAACTATGTAGGATGAAAAGATGCGTGAATGGCTAAAGAGGAAAGGGAACGAGGAGAAGACAGAAGAGTGAATGGGAGTGAGGTAGTTTAACGTAGGTTCAGTCCAGGGGGATGGCGGGATGAAAGGATGTGTTGGAGTGCAAGTTCCCATCTCCGCAGTTCAGAGGGACTGGTGTTGGGTGGGAGAAGCCAAATGGCACATACGGTGTAGCAGGTTCCTAGGTCCCTAGAATTATGCTGGATGGTATGCTCCGCTACTGGGTATTGGGCATCTCTTAGGCGGACAGTTCGTCTGTGTCCGTTCATGCGCTCAGCCAGTTTAGTTGTTGTTATGCCGATGTAAAAGGCTGTGCAGTGCAGGCATGTCAGTTGATAAATGACATGTGTATTTTCACACGTAGCCCTGCCTTGAATTGTGTATGTTTGACCAGTAGCGGGGCTGGAGTAGGTGGTTGTGGGGGGATGCATGGGGCAGGTCTTGCAGCGGGGTCGGTTACAGGGGTAGGAACCGCTGGGTAAAGAAGTTAGTCTGGGAATATTGTAGGGTTTAACAAGGATGTTACGGAGGTTAGGGAGGCGATGAAAGGCAACTCTGGGTGGTGTGGGGAGAATTTTGAGTGGTCTGGGGGTAGGAACATTGTTGTTGGACGGGGAGGAATGTATTGCTCGGGAAATCTGTTTGTGGACAAGGTCTGCAGGATAGTCGCGGGAGAGGAAAGCACTGGTCAGGTTATTGGTGTAATTGTTGAGGGATTCGTCACTGGAGCAGATACGTTTGCCACAAATACCTAGGCTGTAGGGAAGGGAGCGTTTGATGTGGAAAGGATGGCAGCTATCAAAGTGAAGGTACTGTTGTTTGTTTGTGGGTTTGATATGGACAGAGGTGTGTATGTGAGCTTCAACAAGATGAAGGTCAACATCCAGGAAGGTGGCTTGGGTTTTGGAGAAGGACCAGGTGAAATTCAGATTCGAAAAGGAGTTGAGGTTATGGAGGAATTAAGGAGTGTTTTTTCACCATGAGTCCAGATCACAAAGATGTCATCTATAAACCTATACCAAGCAAGGGGAAGCAGCTGTTGGGTCTTCAGGAAAGCCTCCGCCATGTGGCCCATGAAGAGGTTGGCATAGGACGGAGCCATCCTGGTTCCCATGGCCGTTCCCCTGATTTGTTTGTAGGTCTGGCCATCAAAAGTGAAGTAATTGTGGGTGAGGATGAAGTTGGTAAGTGTGATAAGGAACGAGGTTTTTGGAAGATCTTCGGGTGGGCGTTGGGGGAGGTAGTGCTCAAGGGCAGAGAGACCATGGGTATGTGGGATGTTTGTGTAAAGGGATGTAGCATCTATGGTGACAAGAAAGGTTTCAGGTGGGAGAGGAGTGGGAATGGATTTGAGGCGTTCTAGGAAGTGGTTTGTGTCTTTGATGTAGGATGGGAGTCTGCGGGTGATAGGTTGTAGGTGCTGGTCTACCAGAGCTGAGATAGAATCGGTTGGGGCTTTGAAGCCTGCTACAATGGGATGGCCAGGATGGTTCTCTTTGTGGATTTTGGGTAATAGGTAGAAGGTAGGGGTACATGGCTCAGGTGGAGTGAGTAATTCTATGGAAGCCGTTGTGAGGCCTTGTGAGGGACCTTGGATTTTTAGGATTTTTTGCAGCTCAGTCTGGATGGAGGGAATGGGGTCCTGGGTAACAGCTTTGTAGGTTGAGGTGTCAGAGAGTTGACGCAGTCCTTCTGCCACATACTCCACACGGTCAAGTACGACAGTAGTGGAGCCTTTATCCGCTGGGAGGATGGCAATAGAGCGGTCTATTTTCAGCTCCTTAATGGCACGGGATTCAGCTGTGGTGATGTTGGGGGTTGTCGGGATGTTCTTCAAGAAGGACTGGGAGGCAACGCTGGATGTGAGGAATTCCTGAAATGTCTGCAAGGGATGGTTTTGGGGGAGGGGAGGAGGATCCCTTTGAGAAGGTAGTCGGAACTGTTCTAGACAGGGTTCAACACTGGGTCTAGTATTTGGGGGCTGTGTTTGGGTAGTGAAGGGATATTTCCAGTTGAGGTTCCGGGTGAGTGAGAGGAGATCTTTAACGAGGGCAGTGTGGTTGAATTTAGGTGTGGGGCTAAATGTTAAGCCTTTTGATAGAACAGATGTCTCTGGAGGAGAGAGGGATCTGGATGAGAGGTTTTGGACTGAATTGGGACTGGTGATATGTGGCATTTGACTGTGGTTATAGTTGAGATTTGGTCTGTGTGGGGTATGTGCTGGGATGGGGAGATTGAGTAGGGTGGCTAGGCTAGGTTTATTGGCTATGAGGGGGGTTTGTTGAAGGTTCTGTTGTGGTTGGTGTTTGTGAGGGATAGGGAGAGGGACCCCACTTCTTAGGTGTTGCACTAGCACTGTGGATAGTTTTTTCAGGTGGTGTGTGGCATGGAACTCAAGTTTGCAGCTGGCTTCTAGGATGATGTTCCTGAGTGTGTTCTCCAAGCAAGGGTTTGAGAGGTGGAGGACTTTGAAGAGAGATAGGAGTTGAAAGGGATGGTTTTGGGGGAGGGGAGGAGGATCCCTTTGAGAAGGCAGTCGGAACTGTTCTAAACAGGGTTCAACTCTGGGTCTAGTATTTGGGGGCTGTGTTTGGGTAGTGAAGGGATATTTCCAGTTGAGGTTCCGGGTGAATGAGAGGAGATCTTTAACCAGGGCAGTGTGGTTGAATTTAGGTATGGGGCCAAACGTTAAGCCTTTTGATAGAACAGATGTGTCTGGAGGAGAGAGCGATCTGGATGAGAGGTTTAGGAAGTAGTGTAGAGATTCAGGCCAAGTTGGGTAAGGGCTAAGGATTGAAGGTTCTGGAAGTCCAGGAGAGACTGGTGGAAGGAGGAATTGCACCCGGAGATGGGAACTTTTAAGGTAAGCCCTTTAGGAGTGATTCCAAAGGTTAAGCAGGACCGGAGGAAAAGTATGTGGGATTGCAGTCTGGCTATGGTGAATGCATGTTTCCGGAATGAATGTAAATAATTTGGTATAGGATTAGGGTACATAGTGGGTAAATGGTGGGTAGGGAAATTAAATAACTAAAGTTGAAATAGTAATCATAAGAAGGAATGAAACACGGAGGGAAGGACGAGAAGGAAAGAAATTGTGTTGGTAATGTTCTATACCAAAGGAAGACCACTAAATAAGAAAAATATGAAAAAAGTTGACCAGACCAAGCAAGTATGTCCAGATCAGGGAAAAAGAACACACGTTGCTCAAAAACAGAGATAGCGAGTGGCGAAAAAAGATCGCGCGTGCCGCAAAAGCGATCGTGCGTGCCGCAAAAAAGATCGCGCGTGCCGCAAAAAAGATCGCGCGTGCCGCAAAAACGATCGCGCGTGCAGCAAAAAAGATCGCGCGTGCCGCAAAAAAGATCGCCCATGCCGCAAAAAAGATCGCGCGTGCCGCAAAAAAGATCGCGCGTGGAGTAGAAATGTCCCAAAAAAATTTTCTTGTGGCAGAGAAACATAGCCAACGGCACAAAAATATCGCCAGCAACAAGAAATCGACGGAATTGGATGAGACTGTTAGGTGTGGAAGAACCATCCCTTGCAGACATTTCAGGAATTCCTCACATCCAGTGTTGCCTC
Organism: Schistocerca piceifrons; assembly: GCF_021461385.2. Taxonomy (NCBI): domain Eukaryota; kingdom Metazoa; phylum Arthropoda; class Insecta; order Orthoptera; family Acrididae; genus Schistocerca; species Schistocerca piceifrons. The sequence continues at coordinate 496,002,814 of NC_060143.1, read as the reverse complement.
CCAGTCCTTCTTGATGAACATCCCGACAACCCCCAACATCACCCCAGCTGAATCCCGTGCCATTAAGGAGCTGAAAATAGACCGCTCTATTGTCATCCTCCCGGCGGATAAAGGCTCCACTACTGTCGTACTTGACTGTGTGGAGTATGTGGCAGAAGGACTGCGTCAACTCTCTGACACCTCAGCCTACAAAGCTGTTACCCAGGACCCCATTCCCTCCATCCAGACTGAGCTGCAAAAAAACCTAAAAATCCAAGGTCCCTCACAAGGCCTCACAACGGCTTCCATAGACTTACTCACTCCACCTGAGCCACGTACCCCTTCCTTCTACCTATTACCCAAAATCCACAAAGAGAACCATCCTGGCCGTCCCATTGTAACAGGCTTCAAAGCCCCAACCGAACGTATCTCAGCTCTGGTAGACCAGCACCTACAACCTATCACCCGCAGACTCCCATCCTACATCAAAGACACAAACCACTTCCTAGAACGCCTCAAATCCACTTCCACTCCTCTCCCACCTGAAACCTTTCTTGTCACCATAGATGCTTCCCCTGGCTTGGTATAGGTTTATAGATGGCATCTTTGTGGTCTGGACTCATAGTGAAGAAAAACTCCTTAATTTCCTTCATAACCTCAACTCCTTTTCGAATCTGAATTTCACCTGGTCCTTCTCCAAAACCCAAGCCACCTTCCTGGATGTTGACCTTCATCTTGTTGAAGCTCACATCCACACCTCTGTACATATCAAACCCAGAAACAAACAACAGTACCTTCACTTTGATAGCTGCCATCCTTTCCACATCAAACGCTCCCTTCCCTACAGCCTAGGTATTCGTGGCAAACGTATCTGCTCCAGTGACGAATCCCTCAACAATTACACCAATAACCTGACCAGTGCTTTTCTCTCCCGCAACTATCCTGCAGACCTTGTCCACAAACAGATTTCCCGAGCAATACATTCCTCCCCGTCCAACAACAATGTTCCTACCCCCAGACCACACAGAAGCATCCCCCTTGTCACTCAGTATTATCCTGGCCTCGAAAACATCAACAAATTACTCCACCAGGGATATGACTTTCTCAAGTCAACTCCTGAAATGAGATCATCCCTTGACAAAATTCTCCCCACACCACCCAGAGTTGCCTTTCGTCGCCCCCCTAACCTCCGTAACATCCTTGTTAAACCCTACAATATTCCCAGACTACCTTCTCTACCCCCTGTAACCGACCCCGCTGCAAAACCTGCCCCATGCATCTCCCCACAACCACCTACTCCAGCCCCGCTACTGGTCAAACATACACAATTCAAGGCAGGGCTACGTGTGAAACTACACATGTCATTTATCAACTGACATGCCTGCACTGCACAGCCTTTTACATCAGCATGACAACAACTAAACTGGCTGAGCGCATGAACGGACACAGACGAACTGTCCGCCTAGGAGATGCCCAATACCCAGTAGTGGAGCATACCATCCAGCATAATTCTAGGGATCTAGGAACCTGCTACACCGTATGTGCCATTTGGCTTCTCCCACCCAACACCAGTCCCTCTGAACTGCGGAGATGGGAACTTGCACTCCAACACATGCTTTCATCCCGCCATCCCCCTGGACTGAACCTACGTTAAACAACCTCACTCCCATTCACTCTTCAGTCTTCTCCTCTTTCCCTTTCCTCTTTAGCCATTCACGTGTCTTTTCATCCTACATAGTTGTATTTATCTTTATACTATACACCTCTTTACTTCTCTATGCATCCTATTTGGTTTGAAGCTGTCACAGTACTTACAGTAGAATATCTTTGGCTTCCCTCTGACAACCATGCCTCCATCCTTGCTACCCTCCCATTTTCCTTTCCCTGTTGCTTCATAACCTGGGTTGTGAGTAACTGAATCTCCTTTCCCTTCTTCCCTTTCTTTCCCCTCTCTCCTCCCTGATGAAGGAACATTTGTTCCGAAAGCTAGGAATGTAAATTTTCAGTTCTGTTTTATGTGTATCTATCAGCTGTACTGAGCTGAGGTAAGTACTGGGCAGCCCCTCTATCTCTTTGTTAGTATTTGTTTCACATCTTTATATGAGATTTTCCATTAATCATTTAGATCACCTATATGGTCCACATCCTTCATTGTTTTGTCCCTTTTGTTAACTATCACTTACGTCTGTCATCTTAACACTTTCTCTTCTTCAGTGTTTTATATATACATAAATAAATATTTTCGTCACCAACTGTGCGAGTTTCATCTTCCTCCTATTATCTTGTTCCGTTTATAGTCCTCTTCTCTTTTTTATTTATTGATTTATTTATTCAACATTCCATAGTTTTAACGTTTGTTATTCGCTGTTTCCCAGCCAACAGTCACTGCCAACAATCTCTTCCACACCTACCAGTATCATCCATTTCCGTCGATTTCTTGTTGCTGGCGATATTTTTGTGCTGTTGGCTATCTTTCTCTGCCACAAGAAAATTTTTTTGGGACATTTCTGCGCCACGCGCGATCTTTTTTGCGGCACGCGCGATCTTTTTTGCGGCACGCGCGATCGCTTTTGCGGCACACGCGATCTTTTTTCGCCACTCGCTATCTCTGTTTTTGAGCAACGTGTGTTCTTTTCCCCTGATCTGGACATACTTGCTTGGTCTGGTCAACTTTTTCCGTATTTTTCATATTTAGTGGTCTTCCTTTGGTATTGGACATTACCAACACAATTTCTTTCCTTCTCGTCCTTCCATCCGTGTTTTATTCCTTCTTATGATTACTATTTCAACTTTAGTTATTTAATTTCCCTACCCACCAGTTACCCACTATCTACCCTAACCCTATACCACATTATTTACACTCATTCCGGAAACATGCATTCACCGTAGCCAGACTGCAATCCCACATACTTTTCCTCCGGTCCTGCTTAACCTTTGGAATTACTCCTAAAGGGCTTACCTTAAAAGTTCCCATCTCCGCGTGCAATTCCTCCTTCCGCCAGTCTCTCCTGGACTTCCAGAACCTTCAATCCTTAGCCCTTACCCAACTTGTCCTGAATCTCTACACTACTTCATGTAACCACCACTCCCAACAGCTCCTATCTCTCTTCAAAGTCCTCCACCTCTCAAACCCTTGCTTGGAGAACACACTCAGGAACATCATCCTAGAAGCTAGCTGCAAACTTGAGTTCCATGCCACACACCACCTGAAAAAACTATCCGGGGGTGCTAGTGCAACACCTATGAAGTGGGGTCCCTCTCCCTATGCCTCACAAACACCAACCACAACAGAACCTTCAACAAACGCCCCTCATAGCCAATAAACCTAGCCTAGCCACCCTACTCAATCTCCCCATCCCAGTACATACCCCACACAGACCAAATCTCAACTATAACCAAGTCAAATGCCACATATCACCAGTCCCAATTCAGTCCTAAACCTCTCATCCAGATCCCTCTCTCCTCCAGATACATCTGTTATATCAAATGGCTTAACCTTTAGCTTCACGCCTAAATTCAACCACACTGCCCTGGTTAAAGATCTCCTCTCATTCACCCGGAACCTCAACTGGAAATATCCCTTCACTACCCAAACACAGCCCCCAAATACTAGACCCAGTGTTGAACCCTGTCTAGAACAGTCCCGACTGCCTTCTCAAAGGTATCCTCCTCCCCCCCCCCCCCCCCCAAAACCATCCCTTGCAGACATTTCAGGAATTCCTCACATCCAGTGTTGCCTCCCAGTCCTTCTTGAAGAACATCCCGACAACCCCCAACATCACCCCAGCTGAATCCCGTGCCATTAAGGAGCTGAAAATAGACCGCTCTATTGTCATCTTCCGGTGGATAAAGGCTCCACTACTGTCGTACTTGACCGTGTGGAGTATGTGGCAGAAGGACTGCGTCAACTCTCTGACACCTCAACCTACAAAGCTGTTACCCAGGACGCCATTCTCTCCATCCAGACTGAGCTGCAAAAAATCCTAAAAATCCAAGGTCCCTCACAAGGCCTCACAACAGCTTCCATAGACTTACTCACTCCACCTGAGCCACATACCCCACCTTCTACCTATTACTCAAAATCCACAAAGAGAACCATCCTGGCCGTCCCATTGTAACAGGCTTCAAAGCCCCAACCGAACGTATCTCAGCTCTGGTAGACCAGCACCTACAACCTATCACCCGCAGACTCCCATCCTACATCAAAGACACAAACCACTTCCTAGAATGCCTCAAATCCATTCCCACTCCTCTCCCACCTGAAACCTTTCTTGTCACCATAGATGCTACATCCCTTTACACAAACATCTCTCTGCCCTTGAGCACTACCTCTCCCAACGCCCACCCGAAGATCTTCCAAAAACCTCATTCCTTATCACACTTACCAACTTCATCCTCACCCATAATTACTTCACTTTTGAAGGCCAGACTACAAACAAATCAGGGAAACGGCCATGGGAACCAGGATGGCTCCGTCCTATGCCAACCTCTTCATGGGCCACATGGAGGAGGCTTTCCTGAAGACCCAACAGCTGCTTCCCCTGGCTTGGTATAGGTTTATTGATGACATCTTTGTGGTCTGGACTCATGGTGAAGAAACACTCCTTAATTTCCTCCATAACCTCAACTCCTTTTCGAATCTGAATTTCACCTGCTCCTTCTCCAAAACCCAAGCCACCTTCCTGGATGTTGACCTTCATCTTGTTGAAGCTCACATCCACACCTCTGTCCATATCAAACCCACAAACAAACAACAGTACCTTCACTTTGATAGCTGCCATCCTTTCCACATCAAACGCTCCCTTCCCTACAGCCTAGGTATTCGTGGCAAACGTATCTGCTCCAGTGACGAATCCCTCAACAATTACTCCAATAACCTGACCAGTGCTTTCCTCTCCCGCAACTATCCTGCAGGCCTTGTCCACAAACAGATTTCCCGAGCAATACATTCCTCCCCATCCAACAACAATGTTCCTACCCCCAGACCACACAGAAGCATCCCCCTTGTCACTCAATATTATCCTGGCCTCGAAAACATCAACAAATTACTCTGCCAGGGATATGACTTTCTCAAGTCAACCCCTGAAATGAGATCATCCCTTGACAAAACTCTCCCCACACCACCCAGAGTTGCCTTTCGTCGCCCCCCTAACCTACGTAACATCCTTGTTAAACCCTACAATATTCAAAGGCTAACTTCTCTACCCAGCGGTTCCTATCCCTGTAACCGACCCCGCTGCAAGACCTGCCCCATGCATCCCCCCACAATCACCTACTCCAGCCCCGCTACTGGTCAGACATACACAATTCAAAGCAGGGCTACGTGTGAAACTACACATGTCATTTATCAAGTGACACGCCTGCACTGCACAGCCTTTTACATCGGCATGACAACAACTAAACTGGCTGAGCGCATGAACGGACACAGACGAACTGTCCGCCTAGGAGATGCCCAATACCCAGTAGCGGAGCATGCCATCCAGCATAATTCTAGGGACCTAGGAACCTGCTACACCGTATGTGCCATTTGGCTTCTCCCACCCAACACCAGTCCCTCTGAACTGTGGAGATGGGAACTTGCACTCCAACACATGCTTTCATCCCGCCATCCCCCTGGACTGAACCTACGTTAAACAACCTCACTCCCATTCACTCTTCAGTCTTCTCCTCTTTCCCTTTCCTCTTTAGCCATTCACGCATCTTTTCATCCTACATAGTTGTGTTTATCTTTATACTATATACCTCTTTACTTCTGTATGCATCCTCTTTTGTTATAAGCTGGCACAGTACTTACAGTAGAATATCTTTGGCTTCCCTCTGACAACCATGCCTCCATCCTTGCTACCCTCCCATTTTCCTTTCCCTGTTGCTTCATAACCTGGGTTGTGAGTAACTGAATCTCCTTTCCCTTCTTCCCTTTCTTTCCTCTCTCTCCTCCTCGATGAAGGAACATTTGTTCCGAAAGCTAGGAATGTAAATTTTCAGTTCTGTTTTATGTGTATCTATCGGCTGTACTGAGCTGAGGTAAGTACTGGGCAGCCCCTCTATCTCTTTGTTTGTAATTATCCAAACTTGTACAAAAACAAATCTCCCGTGCCTTTTCTTTCCAGTCACCCACTACTTCCCAAAGTCTCACCATCTGACCACAGAGGAGCATTCCTCTCATAACTCAGTACCACCCAGGACTGGAGCAACTGATTTACATTCTCTGCCAGGGTTTTGACTACCTCTCATCGTGCCCTGAAGTGAGAAACGTCCTGCCCACTATCATTCCCACCTCTCCCACAGTGGTATTCCACCGTCCACCAAATCTACACAATATCCTCATTCATCCCTATATAAACCATGTTCCCTACCTCTTACCTCATGGTTATATCCCTGTAACAGACCTAGATGCAAGACCTAGCCATACATCTTCCCACCACCTCCTACTCCAGTCTGGTCACAGACATCACCTATCCCATCAATGACGGGGCTATCTGTGAAACTGGTAATGTGATGTACAAGTTAAGCTGCAACCACTGTGCTGCATTTTATGTGAGCACGGCAACCAAAAAGCTGTCTGTCCATATGAATGGCCACTGACAAACAGTGTCCAAGAAACAACTGGACACCCTGTTGCTGAGCATGCCACACAACACTACATTTTTCATTTCAGTGACTGCTCCACAGCCTGTGCCATATGGATCCTTCCCACCTACACCAGCTTCTCTGAATTGTGCTGGTGGAAAATCTCCCTGCAATACATCCTGCATTCCCATAACTCTCCTGGCCTCAACCTTTGTTAGTCAATGTCCTTGTCCATCTGGCCCTTTCTCTGTTCCCATTCCAGCAATACACAGCCCTCTGTTCCACCAATGCACCCTGACATTTTACTTCTCTCCTTTTTTGCTACCCTCCCCCCCCCCCCCTCACTCTCCCCCACCATCCATCTAATCTTCCAACTGCACCTAGCTGCCTCTATCTTGTCCTTGTATGCTTCCAAGCAACACCTCACCATCCACCACCCGTACGATGCTATCCGTCCTCCTCCCTGTCCCGCCCTCCTCCTTACCCATCCAGTTGCCACCTGCACTGCTATTGCTGCTGCTCATAGTCTGGCTTCAGCTGCCAGAGGCTGTAGTCATTTGTATGTGAGTTGTGTTTGCATGAGTATGTGTGTGTCTGTCATCTATTTATGACAATGGCCTTGTTGGCCAAAAGCTTATTTTGTGGCAGTCTTTTTGTTGTGCCTATCTGCGACTCAGCAGCTTCACTATGCCCTGGTGAGCAGCAACTATCCTCTTCATAAAACTGTTACACACTAGTGTTTGTACAAGCTGAATGGATCCCACTTGTGATTCCCTGATATTGAAGATATAGGATACTATGTTTTTTGGTGACTTGCTCAGTTTTAGAGTTATGAGAATTTGAAGCAAGTTGCCAATGTTTGCACCTCTTTGAAATCTTATCAAGATTCAACTGAATATTCATGCAGCCTATTTTTAGACATTAATTCGTTATAGATAGTCTGAGGTTACCATTAGTATTGTCTACAAGGTCATTGATATACAACATGAACTGCAAGGGGGTGAACATTCTTCCATGTAGCGCACCTGATGCAACTTCTACATTCTTTTAGGAGTCTCCCTTCAAGATAATAAGCTGTGTTTTTCCTACCTAGAAATCCTCAATTCAGTCACAAATTTCACTTGATACCCCATTTGATCATAATTTCAACAATAAATGTAGATGTGCCACCAAGTCAAATGCATTTTGGAAGTTGAAGAATGTTGTATGTGTCTCGCTGCCTTGTCCTATAGCTTTCAGGATGTTGTATGAGAAAAGTGTGATTTGGGTGTGACATGACAGTTGGTTTCAGATTCCTTGCTGGTTCACACAATACTTTCTTTATGTACTGTACATAACATTTTCTTTGTTAAAATAGAGCTCATCAGTGTAATTTTCCCATGACAGAAATTTGCCTGCCTCTATTCCCAAAAACCTGTTACAGTCCACTTCTAACTCTGCATCCCCAATCCTAAAAATAAAATACTGAGTCAACAAGGCAGAAGCATTAATTTCTCTGATCACTCCTAGAGCTTCGATCAGTGTTAAAAATTTATGTATATACTTCATTCTGTTAGATGTTTTGATTGCAGTTTAACATATTAATTGTTTGTATTTACAGTCACGTCAGATACAGAAAATTAACTTAGTTAATTTAATTGCAGATCCAGACAGGCCAGAACCTATTCCATATCTAAAATTTAAGGTGTTACTTTTATATCCTCAGGATTGTGATTCTTTCATGGCTACAATGAAAAGTCTGAAAATTTTTTTGCAGAGTTTTAACTGCTTTGAGGTGAGTGATTTTTCCAGAACTCAAAAAATTTTATAAAACTAGAGTTTAATATTGCTTGTTCTAACTCACTTTGTGTTGGTGAAGTGATTTAGTTGTTCAGAGACAATGAAATGATAATTAAATGGACACCCTAGCTGCAAACAGGCATTGATGTACTTCATTGGGGACATGTTGAAAATGTGTGCCCCGACTGGGACTCGAACCCGGGATCTCCTGCTTACATGGCAGACGCTCTATCCATCTGAGCCACCGCGGGCACAGAGGATAGTGCGTCTGCAGGGACTTATCCCTTCCACGCTCCCCGTGAGATCCACATTCCCAACATGTCCACACCACTACATTCATAGTGCGCCTAATAGATGTTTGCCCATCATACTCATTACTCGTGGCAGATTAATCTACCAAGTCCCGTACGAGTTCGGGCATAGCGTGTACGTTCGCACACAAGAAGGTCAATGGCCAGGAAACCATATTTTAACTATATATATGACGGTAGTATCTGTTCCAGAAAGAACATGGCGTCTGCCATGTAAGCAGGAGATCCCGGGTTCGAGTCCCGGTCGGGGCACACATTTTCAACATGTCCCCAATGAAGTACATCAACGCCTGTTTGCAGCTAGGGTGTCCATTTAATTATCATTTCATTCCTAGCAAAGCTGCATGGTCATCCACGGTAACTGTAACAGTGAACTTTCCATAAAACTGAAATTACTGTACACCATCTAAATAATAAAGAAGCCCAGAGGAAGCTACATGTGACTTTTGCTGGAACTGAAGGGCCACATGACTACAAGCCATAATACCTAGGAATCCTTCTGAACTGGGCCTTGACATTTGCGATGGGGTAGAAAATAAGTGTGGTTGAAGATTTCACATGAATGTGCATATACAAACGTTCATTAAAAAATGTTATTGCAAATTTTGGCTCTCACGTAAGTCTCAGGGGATGATTTTCACACTTGGTGCATTAGTACACTGTTCCACACCTGCACATTAGTTATAGTTTTTGAATTAATATTCATGAGTACAGTTTATGCTAGGGAACAAAAATTAGACGATTATTATAGCAAAATCATTTTTTCATGACACAGTTCAAGCACTATTTATTGGCATCGTCCTTTTCTTTCACGCAATGAAATTAGCACTGGTGAGATAGTTTACAGTTTTACTTTAATAATAATTTGACTCCAAGCCCCCAATAGCAGTAATGTAGGCTGCTATTAATGAAAATTAATCAATCAATTTGAACAGAACCACAAGTCCCACTGTCCTCTTTGTTCTAACAGTTTTGGCACGAAACCACAGCTCACCACATGTTCACTTATGCTGATGTATACCTCATAATTCGTACTCACACAAATAATGACAGCACTTCCAGTTCACCAAATATATTCTTGCACACTTGCACTATTAAACAATACTCTTTGTCAAAATAAATCGGTGCGAAAAATTCTTACTCAAATGACCACATGGGCCACCCACAAGTGGGGCTCGCGCATGCCACCCACTTGCCACATTACTGACTAACGACTGACCCCTGACCAAGATGGCTGCTTGCTTATATAGGCTCAGATGTCTACCCCCCTACCCCTTCCCCCTGGTTATGCAAGTACCAATCTCCCCATTTAAGGTTACAAATTTTTACACATACATCCCTCAACAGAAATAAGTACACCATCGGAACTGCACTAAAAAGTACATCTTATTTACTATGTTACGTTAATTTCTAGGATTATTCTATCGCCCGTAAATCAAGTTTTAATTTTTTGCACAATTTCGCCACTTAGCACAAATTTGTTTGCTTACATCTGTGCTGCAAAGTTTTAACACAGAACTGCATATAGCACTGTTTGTAGACGTAATCAATACCAAGCTACACATTGCGCTACTCAAAATCTTCATATCTGTAATAATTAATTAATTATGCGTGATAAATGTTAATAATAATTTGCAAACAATGAAAACTATTGCAAGTTAAGTGTATAGTATAACTTAACTAGTTTAAAATATGTGTGATGCCACCCAAAATATTATATAGTGCCGTTCTTTATGTCATGAATTTTCTATTGAATTTTATAAACAGTTTCCCATTTTAAAACACATGTGATGCCACCCAAAATATTATATAGTGCCGTTCTTTACATCATGAATTTTCTACTGAATTTTATAAACAGTTTCCCATCTAACTTTGTTTATTGCTCTTTACAAGCTTAATTATTTTTTATTTATGAATCTTAACATATGACTATGGTACTCGATCTGCTATGATGAGACGTTTTTAATGAGTGCTCACTCATCCCTGTAAGCTGTTATTTCCTATTTTTATTAATCTTTCAGTATTCATGATATTAACCAATTTTGAGGTCACTATAACTTTTGCGTCTCGTGACTTAAAATAAAGATCGATCTTTCAGAAGGTGCATATCGCTGACCACAATCCACTGCCGCACCACTCTTCTCAGTAAGTTACATAGTTTTCACGTAATGTGCGAAAAACCAAACAATGCCCCAAGCTGCGGGCCAAGTGGCCACCCGGCGTCGGATGCATCCCACCAACCATTGCAAATCTCAAGCGGGTGCACCATGCACTTCCATGAATGGCGCACCATGCCGCGTGCTTGCTCTCCACAAAGATATCCTTGCATACTAGACCTATTCATCTAGTAACGTGGGTTTGTAGCGTCACACATTGCAACAACAGTGCACAAGTTATCTAATAAACTTGGTTCAAGAGTGAATCCGCTTCCAAGATTGCCAGAAGCAGTTGCATTGCATTTGCTCTTTTGTATTCAGCTGGTGGACATTTTGGTTCAGTGTGTAAAAACAGCATGCACACACAACAAATATTGATGCATAACTTTATAAAACCATGAGAGTGACCATTAATGAGTTACACCTATTCCCTTCCAGTGGTTACCTGTCCTAGCTAATATTGCTCCATGAGATCTAAGGAGGAAATCAAATTTTCTCAACAAGATTGTATCTCATAAAAACTCTTCCTTGTATGATACCCTACAACATAATCAATAACTCATCTGAAAAGATATAAACCATCCTGGGTTTATTCAGAAAGTATCAATTCTTTTCACATGAGCTCCAGGTGATAACAATGCTGGAATGAACATCCATCCAACAATGCTCATCTGGTTCAAGATCCAAGAAAGGAGGTACATGGATTCCTGTCACTGTGCCAAACATGATCAAGGCTGAACAACATTGGGGCAGGTCAAGGGAGGTGTGGTTTCACCTTGAGGAACTGAAGTTTTCATTCATCTGCTGCCTGAAACTGCAAAATGGAGGACCAACAGTAGAATATATTGTTAAGGACTGAGTGCTGAGCAAGTTGTCACAGTGGTTAGCAGACTTGTCGCATTTGGGAGGATGACAGTTCAAACCCATGTCCAGCCGTCTGCTTTAGGTTTTCCATGATTTCCCTGAATTGATCCAGGCAAATTCTGGGATGTTTCCTTTGAAAGAGCATGGACAATTTTCTTCCCCATCCTTCCCTAATCTGTGCTTGTGCTCTGTCTCTAATGACCTCATTATCAACAGAAGGAAACACTAATTTCCTTCTTGCCCCCCATATTGTTAAGAAGTGTCCACTTCAAGCATTTGATGGTGATCAGAGTACTCTGCTCCAAGTGAATTCAAGTGCTGTCCATTGATTGTCGCATTTTAATACTTCCATGTGATTGTACTTTTGCATACTTGTAAAACCATATGATAAATAAAATAATAACCTACCATTAAGTCATTTTCTCAGTTTTTTCTATACCTTGCAATTTCTTGGCTTATCTGTAATCCACTCATCTGACCAAATGTCTCTTTCATTGTTAAATATTTAGCCTGTGAACATCCTGTTAACATTGACAATTAAAAATGAACCGTATTGTTATGTCTGTATCATGTGAGTTTTCATACTTTTGTTGTGCTAATGCAATGTAATCTTTGGACAGGTAAAACTGAAAGTGTTTGCTGGTATATTATTGTGAGTGTATATCTCAGGAATCAAGCTTCCTAAATCTCTTGCAGTCTGTTTTCAATAAATATTCATAATACATCCAAAAACTTGAAAATGTCAGAAATGCCACATAAATCTTCAGGCCTGCAAATCTTCATGGTACAAATAGGAATGTTTCTCTGAAGTTGTAGGAAAAAATCAATCTCACTCTTTGTTGATCAGCCCTCATAAAAATATGTAATTTTATATTCTTATCTTTCAATAATTTCTAGAGTAAACCCATTTGCTCAGAAAAGATAACAAAAATAGGCAGGTCCTGTTACTCTTTTTGTTCCAAATGTGACATACTCACTCTTTCTCCTTTATTCTCAAGTGTTCAGATTATTTTGTGAGATATATTTCCATTGTTTTCATACTTTGAATGTATAAAAGGTGATGTTGTCAGTGTATGTATGCATTAGAGAGAGAGAATCTGAACTCGATATTTACATTGTGTCTTGGTGCATGTAGTTAATGTGCTGGTATAATGTTGTTATGAAAGTAATTTTCTACAGTCTAAAAGGTGATAGATAATTGACAAAGGTCATTCTATACTCATTTCCTCTTTTTAATAACAAGATGTAAATCTACCAGTATGTGCATCCATATGCACAATGTGACTGGAGGATCATAAGCAAATGAAGACTAATATTTCATAACAAGTGTACAAAATCATTAACTCCCTAACATTGGACAAATATGGAGAAAGAAACAGTGACTTATTGCTACAAACTATTTTTCAGATTCATTCCATATCTCTTTTTTTCTGAAATAAATGCAACTGATTTACTATCATTATACTAGCAAAAGTAGCCAGACACATTTTCCAGAATCTACACTATGCTCCGTTTTCATTATTGCTTCCTTTTAGGAAGAATATTACAGATCCTAGACTTATTAAGGTTATGATATCCTTCTTTGCATTATAAATATTATGAAATTAAATAATTTTTTCCAGGTATATGATTACTTTGATCCCAAGAGGTTTGGAGAAATAGCATGTGATCCACAGGGTTGGATCAGCAGCCTACTTTCACATAAAGATGTGAGGATAATTCTAGCAGAAACTGATACTGCTTTGCTCCATCAACTAGCTATAGCAAAGATATGTGTTGTTAACTATGTTTCACCTTTGCCATATAGCAATCTTTTTGCATATGGTTTACAAAATCTTCTGCAGAGTCTCAGACCACAGGAATATAGTCGTATTTTTTTGATAAGGTAAGTAAGTACCAGTTGACACTTTTTTTCCTTTTTGGTGCATGTGTGATTCAGTTTTAAGTGTAATTTTTTTTACATCAATTTGTTGTAGATTATGATACAATGGTTTATCAACAAAGACTGACTCTGATTTTTTTCACAGATGTGTATTATTCCATTTCAATGTTTATGTGATCTATTTTGAAGTATTTCCCTCCTACTTCAATGCACTTTTTACAGTATACCTGACAGTCCTTGAATGCATAGTGCAGGCCATTCTATGTCAGCTCCTTGAAAATCACCTCTTTTTTCTTGAGCCCTGCTTCAGGGTTCTGGAATCAAATGTCCTGAAGCTTTGCCTTTAGTGATGGGAATAAAAACATCACAGAGGGGAAAATCAGGGTTAAACGGTGGATGTGGCAGACAGGTAATGTTAAATTAAGCCAGAAACTGCATGAGTTGATTTGTCACCTGAGGGCCTGCATTGTCATGATGAGTCACCACCCAGCCCAAGAAAGTTCTGGTTGTTTATTGAAATGTGCTTCTCCAGTTTAGCCAATACTGGCATGTAGTATGCTGCTGTAACAGTAATGTGAGGAGGAACTGTATGCTGGTAAATCATCCCATGTCGCTCAAAAAATATGCTCTCCATCACTTTCACCTTTTTTGGTTTTGGAGAACCTGGAGATCTCCACACTGTGCTCACTATTTTTCCTTCAGGACCATAATAGTGTAACTGTGACTCATCAGCCATTATAACTGATTCCAGAAATGCATCCCCTCCATCAGCAAAGAGTCATGGTCATAAGAAATTCTTTACACTTCACTGAGGTTACATAATGTTATCCACCAATCCTCATAGACAATCAGAGCAACTGTGTTGATGCTGACTTCAGTCAGCAGAAGTTGAAACTCCAGGCTTACGTTGCTTAGCACAGACAATTTGGCCTTTTTTGAAGCTCTGAACCACCTAAACACTGTTGCACAAGGTAGTGCATCTTTGCAGTACACTTGCTGCAAGTTTTTATAAGTTTCACTGGCTGTATGATTTATATGAACACAGAATTCTATTGTGCTGAACTCTTCCTCCAGCATCACCTCCACTGTTTGCTATGTGAAATGCAAAGAGCATAAACAAAATTGAGAATCACTGACCAATTGAGAGTACTCTCATGTATGGATATCACACATAAAAGCCAACTCTTTTCAGATATTCATGGTACAAATAGGAATGTTTCTCTGAAGTTGTAGGAAAAAATCAATCTCACTCTTTGTTGATCAGCCCTCATAAATATATGCAATTTTATATTCTTATCTTTCAATAATTTCTAGAGTAAACCCATTTGCTCAGAAAAGATAACAAAAATAGGCAGGTCCTGTTACTCTTTTTCTTCCAAATGTGACATACTCACTCAAAATAGTGACTTTGTTATGCATCTCGTGTATTACAAACACAAAAAAATTATTTACTAAATGTATTTGAAAAGTCATATTCTCACTTGTGTTAGGGGAAAAAACCCCTTGTGTGGCAAGTTATAAAATATGCAATCTGTTGCAAATATATAACAGAATTTCATCATTAGTAACAAACAATTGAAAAAAGTACAAACAAAAAACTGTGGTGTTCATTTAATAATTACAACAGTTAATTTCATGTAGAACACCACCAATTGCTCAGTGCAAGTGGTAAAAAATCTGGAAGATTCCATTTGCCTCACCATGTAAGTGAGGGGTTGATAACTTTGTAAGCTAGGCAAGTGTCATTATGTGCACAGTGTTAATGTATTTCCATTATAATGAAAAAATCCTAAGTTGGCACATGTATCAACAGCTGGCATGTGCCTTTCTTAACTTGTATATATATACATAGTTGTTTCTATTTTTGAGACGTGTTTTGTAACATGGAACCCTATTTTATATACTGTCAACTATCATTACAGAAATATACTGCTCATGCTGGTGACCAGCTGTTGACAGTTTCATTTGTTCAATTTTATTAGCGTATAGTACGTATGTCACTAAGATGATGAACGTAACATTTACATATGTCAAAGCACATGACAGTGGTATCATCTGAATCACATTTCAGCAGATAACACCTCACAGATATATTTTATGACTAAGTTTTACTACTTTTACTACATTCACAATTATTATAATGTCCATATTCTGGGCATTTTGTCACTCATGAACCAAGTATTTAAATTGATGGTGCTTTCTGGGAAAGAACTGAGGATATTCTCTAGTAAATTATTTCAGTCCTTTACTCCTCAACCAACTTATGATTATTAATCCTCAGTTTTGTCTCCAGGTTTAAATGCTTACTTTATAGTGATGGTCTTCCCTTTCCCCATATACACATTCTGTGATCAATGTACATCTTAATGCATTCCCATGTACTTTCAACCACACCAACATAATCCACTGCTGGATATGGGGTTATTTCATACTTCTTCATATTTTATGATCTTCAGCTTCCTGCATCCAAGATTTTCCTGCATCTTTAAGCTGACAATCCATTAGGCTGTCCTTTAGCTCTTACATTATCATGAGGAATTCAATAAGGAACATCATTTGGCGATAAATCACTTAAAGCCAGTTGTTGCATTCACATGAGGCAGATGACACAAGAACTCCACATCTCCATTGGCAGTGTAGTGGATATCCTGCACAACTGGTTGGACTACCAGAAGATATATTCTCACCAGGCACTGCACCAACACTCTGACCAGGATACAACCACAGTCACTTAATGCAGTATCAGACAGTGTGTTACATTCCTGTGCTGTATCATCACATGGTACAATATGTAGGTGGCTCATGTGATACCTGAGATGATTGCACCATTGTCATGGAGACACACCTCGACTCCCCACAAAGGAAGTTTGAAACAATGTAAAACAGATAGAAAATTACAGTCACAATACTGTCATTTACTGTACCATGCCGGAATGGTTGTGGACGGTGCTTCAGAGAAAAGGACTAGGATTTCTCCTGAAAAGTGTCATGTTGTTACAGAACAACATTTAAGAGCATATATCTCAGGTAAAAAAATAGAACATTTGAATATAATACTCAATTCCCAGATCATCTGTCAGGAGATTGTCGGGATACGTGAATAGTTACAGGAAACAGGAACTGCTAATATTTGCAGAAATAATACACCGTCAGAATGAAACATAGTTATGCTCTTTCAATAAATTTATCATGCAAAAAATACCTGATCTTGACTCTTGTGACCAAGTGCCATCAAAGCTGAAACCTAACAGTAATTTTTACTCAAACTAGTTTAGCAGTCCCTGTGAAGATATTCATCTATGGAGTAGAAGGATTTGCCTCCAAAAATTCTTTCAAACTCTGTTTAACTTGTGCTATATCAGATACCAAGTTTTTAGTGGTTGCTGGCAATTTATTGGAAATGTGTGTTTCTGAATATTGGATCCCTTTTTGAACCAAAGTAAGTGATTTTAGGTCTTTATGTAGATTGTTTTTACTCCTAGTATTGATATTATGTATTCAGTTATTGGTTGGAAATAGAGACATATTATTTGCAACAAATTTCATTAAGCAATAAATAAACTGAGGAGATGCAGTTAGAGTACACAATTCCTTGAACAGGTGTCTACATTATGTTCTTGAATTTACATGACAAAGGAGTCTATTACATGCTTTTGCACTCTAAAATCTTTTGCTCGGTTTGACAAGTTATCCAAGAATATGATGCTTTATGAACAAAAGTAAGCAAAGTATGCAAGTTCTTTTATATTTACATCTCTTGCATCTGACATCATCCACATTGCAAATACAGACTTGTTTAGGAACTTTTAGCAATTCTGTGGTAAGTCCTTCCCAATGGAATTTATTATTGAGATGTACCCAGAAACTTAACACTGTCAACCTCTCCTATATGCAAGTCTCAGTTGCGAATGATTTGGACCAGCATTTCTGATGGGCTTTAATGGATTACCCTCTATATAGCCCAGATATATGAAGCAATTTTCATCTCTTCAGACTGGTTGGTAGCTACTACAAACCAACATTCAAGAGGCTGTTAGTTAAGCAGCTTCTAGATCAGAACTCTGGTTTGTTTTATGCTGATTTCGAAAGATTTGTTCTACAGTGAAACAAACACATACGCCTCACTAAAATGCACAGTGGGAGGGTCATCTGACATAAATGTCAGAAAAATACCTACTACACTATTACATTGTTGTTCTCCTTTGAGGAGAAAACATTTTAATAGCTATAGATGACACTAATGATCCTTAGAATGTGTCTAAACTATACTCTATTTTTTCCCAGAGAAACGCGTCACATTAATATCCTATCATTCAGCAGTCATGAACAATTATGTTTACAGACAAACATAATGTATACTGAAAAGAATAGTCGCTGCTCACCATACAGTGGAGATGCTAAGTCGCAGACAGGCACAACAAAATGACTGTCACACAATTAGCTTTCGGCCAACAGTGCCTTTCTCAAAATTAGACAACATACACACACACACACACACAAATGCAACTCACACACACATGACCACAGTCTGTGGAAGCTGGAGTCAGACTGCCTTTTTGCGACTCAGCATCTCTGCTATGTAGTGAGAAGCAACTATCCTTTTCATTATATTGTTACAGTCCATCCAGGATTTTCCATTGTTTAAATGTAATGTATCATTGTTTAAAATATTGAAATGAAGGAAAATTAAGGTTTAATCAGTGGCGAATTTACATATAGGCCCACTAGGCATGGGCCTAGGGCAGCACCTTAAGGACGGAAGACATTATGTGCTCTGTACTCATTTTAAACTTTTGCATTTTAAAATAACTGCACTTACAAACAACAAAAATTTTGAATATTGTTAAACAACTTGCTAGTTTAAATGAGCCTTAAGAATGAAATTCGACAATACAAGCTTGGAAATATACATAGTTTACTTGGTGACTGAATGGAAATTTAACATTGGGTTTCTGTCTGGTATCACTGTCATGATTGTTCAAAATATTTTGAAGTAAGGTGTCAGGACAGCAATCTGCAAAATAATGTTTGAAACATTATTATTCCGAGAATGTTGTTGGCTTCTACTTAACCCTACCACATTTTCCCCGTGAAAATACCAAGACCCATGAAAAGCTGTGATAAACTAATCAGCAGTTTCTTAAATACTGTAACATGTGTGCGCCTCAGTATGTACAACCCGGCTCTCTTAAATTTCTTGTAGAAATTATGGGGAAGTATCAAGTCAATCATTCATTACTGTAATTAATGTGGAAGCTCTGTAGTCTTCAATATCTGAGCTTTGATTTAATGACACCTGTTTAACAAAACATGTTGATACTGGGCACGTTTTACAATTTTAAACACCTGTTTATATGAAAAGAACATAAGCAGAATATCTAATAATGTGTTAAATACACTTCACAACAGTCTAAAAATGTTATTTATTTATTTACTTAGTTATATGTAAAAACAAATATGATGTAAATTACCAAACGAAAGTGCTGGCATGTTGATAGACACACAAACAAACACAAACATACACACAAAATTCAAGCTTTCGCAACCAACGCTTGCTTCATCAGGAAAGAGGGAAGGAGAGGGAAAGACGAAAGGATGTGGGTTTTAAGGTAGAGGGTAAGGAGTCATTCCAATCCCGGGAGTGGAAAGACTTACCTTAGGGGGAAAAAAGGACAGGTATACACTCGCACACACACACATATCCATCCGCACATACACAGACACAAGCAGACGTCTGCTTGTGTCTGTGTACGGACAGGTATACACTCGTACACATATCCATCCACACATGTTCACTATTAGATTATAAAAGAAATTTGATTTTTCCACACCAGTCTGTGAAATTATGTAATAGCAAATCTAGTTCTGTGTTTGTTCATCTGTATTTAGCTATTTGCTCGTGCACCGAAATCTCTATTTCATTTTCATTTCCTACACTTTCCTATAGATTCACGTGTTAATACTGGATGTATGTGTGTGTGTGTGGGTTTTTTTTTTTTTTTTTTTTTTTTTTTCTTTTTTTTAAATTCTGCTACATATTCAGGTTAATAGATTGTACATATTAATTTCTAATGTATGACATGTTCACTTCAATGTTTAGATCATAACACAACTTCTTTATTTTCATTTTCAACAGTTTTGTGCAAAAGAACATATTAAAGGTGAATGTATAACAAAAATCTGTTGTCTCCTACACACTCTGCTGAATTTTTAGGCCATAAAAGAAAAGTTATTTTCCTTGCATTCATTTCTGTTATCTTTAGACAGAAGAATGTGTTAACACAATGCATTTTTAGGTTTGCCTTATTCACTGCCATACACCAAGTACAGTTCAGGAACCATATTACATTTTGATTGAGTACTGACATGTCCTTCAGAACAACGAATAGCAGAGTATGGAAACAAATCACAGCACTCCCTCCCAAAATGGCAGTTGTGAAGTGATCGTGTAATAGTTATTATTTAAAACTTTTTTTTGTGGGGGGGGAGGCATATAATATGGTGTGCCTAGGAGCACAAAATTTTTAAATCTGCCACTGGGTTTAATATCATGTTGATGATGGGCTCTGTAAGAGATAGTGTAGACGCTTGGATTGGGAAAGGATGCAGAATGAAAACATGCACCTACATTCCAAAACAGCCTTCCTGGCTTTAGTCTTAAGTGATTTACAGTAAGCAAAGCAAACATAAACCTCACTGGCCAGATGGGGATCGGAACCACGATCCTCCTGAATGTAAGTCCAGTGTTATACCGCCTGTGCCTCTTTGCTCAATTTTGTGAAATATGGGTATATCCAATCATGCAATAAAGATCTTCATTATCTGCCATCACTATCACCTCTTTCTTTTATGGGAAAAATATACCATAGTAATAAAAGTAGTAATGATAGTCACTTCCATTATGTGTTTTCCAGGTCTAAGATTTAACTATCTATAGAGTACAGTGTACATACCTCTGTGTGAGAAATATTTTTTAATTCCAGATTTGAAGATATTACTCAAGACAAGGAAATCCTTAAGCTTTCTAGATATCAGAGGTATAAACTTCCAGAACATGTCAGAAATCTTATTTCCCATATGAGCAAGTAAGTACACCTTGAAGATACACCTTAATTAATATAATATAATATAACAAATATAATACATAATTAATCAAAAGAATATCATGTAGATAGAGACAGAAGTTATAATTATTTAACAAAGACCGGTAGCCATATTCACAAATACGAGATTTTGAGTCAGTCACAGTTTGGATTCCACAGAGCACTCTTTACTTCCCACCAACTAAGATTCTTTTGTGGCCTGCCTAAGGCATTCAACTGTGTAAATCACAGTGTTCCTTTATAGAAATGTAAGGTTTATGGCTTTCAGTGTAGTACTGCCAGACACATTTAAAATTAAAAGTGACATACTACCTACCTTTAGGAACTAATAGTTCCTGTAGACCCTGCAATGATGTGCACTTCCTTTTTCAACCTTCCACAACTTATCCCCCTCTCTTCCTTGAGAAAGGGATTGTTAGTAACAAAATTTATGTAGTATGTCCCTGACAGAGTATAAATAGTAGTCTTTACTGGTGAAACAAGCACCATAATCTAGCCCAAAAGAGGGGCAAAAACAGAAGAGACAAGAATGAAATATCAAGAAAAATTATTGATTGGTTCCTGGAAAACAGCCTGTCACCTAACCCAGCTCACTTTTGTCTGTGCAAGGTAGTATATATTATCATCAACAACAGTTGAGCCTATGGGAAAGGAAATATCTAAAACAATGCTCAAAATTCCTGTGAGAGCATAACTGCTCTGATACTGAGATGGATACCACATGTTAAATATCTCCTCAAACACCTGAGGTCCGCAACATTTTTTCTACATGTAACTCTTGTTTAGCAATGAAAGCTTTAGAAAATTGGCTTACTTTGCCTACTTCCATACATGAACATAATATGGAGTAGTTTTCTGCATCATTTCTACACGTAGACACTAAACATTCATTGAACAGAGATCTACCTATGCCCAGTCCTAATACAGGCAACTATTTTTTTTTAAATTATGTACACTGGCAACAGCCCCTCAATAAATTCACTCTCTCCTAAAGATTGTTGTGGAAAGCTGGTCA
Source organism: Schistocerca piceifrons (assembly GCF_021461385.2). Classification (NCBI taxonomy): domain Eukaryota; kingdom Metazoa; phylum Arthropoda; class Insecta; order Orthoptera; family Acrididae; genus Schistocerca; species Schistocerca piceifrons. The sequence goes on along the minus strand of NC_060143.1, from coordinate 495,981,155 downwards.
AAATATGAAAATAATAGTATTTACACATGTTACACTACAAACGAGGCCAAACTCCACTATCCAGAACTCAATCTAACTCTTGCACAAATGTAGCCATCAAAATATTGGACCACCTCTTCATGAATCTGAAGCGTTGGCAGTTACTGGGAGTTTTAAAAATAAATTGACATAATTTCTGCTTGACACTCATTGGTGAATATCTGAATAGATAATATTTTTATGTGGTTGGGTTACGTTTCAGTGATTACACACACAATAATAAGTATGTGAGTAAAATGGAAATCACTTCAATCAGAAAACAGTTTAGAATTTCCATACATTGTCCAAATACAATCCATCAAATGTGCATGCCAATCAAAATTCAGTGCTGCCTCAAATATTTGATCATGCCTCCACCTGCAGCTGGGCATGCACCACTGTGCGCTGTTGTGGACAAGTAGAATCATGATGGTATTGCCAACTGAGGTGGCAGTATAGCATGACTGACAATGTAGGTTTGCCACAATATTTATTAAATTTTATTGTGCATTAAGAATCAAGTAAAACAGTTATAAGTGAACAGCATATTACCATCTCTTGAAGGGGGAAAAGGACACTAGCTAGAACAGTGTGACCACTTACCTAATAGCCTGTATGTCCACCATTGGCACAAACAACAGTAGTTCAGCTACATTTGCCATCCAGACAATCACCAAACTTTGAGACATCAATGTCTCAAAATCTGCTTACTTTGGCTGCTTCCATTCACTTATGTGTTATGGAATAATCTCCTGGGGCACTTCAAAACTCTTGGAAAAAGTCTTGACAAGTCAGAAAAAGGTCGTCCAAATTTTGTGTAGAGTGCCTCCAAGAACCTCACATCGCAACCTTTTTAAGCAAATAGGACTGCTAACCACTACTTTACAATATCTCATTTCAATCATGACATTCATGCTTCACAGTCCTTCTCAATATGAAACTAATGAAACATACCATCATCATAACACAAGAAGGAACTGTGACATACACTGTGACCTGAAAAATTTGAGTCTGGTGCAAAAAGGTGTAAAATACACAAGCACAAAAATCCTTAATGTATCTCCAAGCAGTATCAAATGTCTACAGGGTAAATATATACTATTTAAAAGTATGCTAAAGGAGTTCTTGCTTGAAAAAAAGTTTCTATTCTCTAGAAGTATCCTGTAGCAGAGATAGCTAATATTATTTACTACATATTGTTGTGCGTTCCAGATTCAGTATATCTTGCTGCTGTAATTAGATTAATTGGTGATCTATAAATCTTTTACTCTGTAAAAATTGTTTGGATAAGATATGAAAATAGCACCTTAACCTCTGTGAGTGGAATTAGAACTTACTGATTGCATTACTTTATTATTAGTTTCAATCTGTTTTCTTAATCTTTGTTTTTTGTCTTGCTGGAAACAAATGTAATTATGAATTAAATGTTTTGACTCATTCCACATCCATGCATTTCCATGCAAAAATGGTTCTATGGAATACATATTGCAATAAAAATAAAAGTCATGTCATGGAAGCAATGAGGCCTAGGTAGTCACTGGAGGGATATGGCACCACATCTGCACATACAAGTCACCTAATTCCTGTAAATTCCAGGGAGGGGGCAATAAGCTCTGCTGCTTCAATAACATCCCATGTGTTCAGTTGGTTCAGATCTGACAAGTTGGCGCCCAAAACATCAACTGGAACTCACCACTGTATTCCTTGAACCAGTCCCACACACTCTTGGCCTTGTGACAAGGCGAATTATCACATAGAAAAATGCCACTGCCATCCGGAAACATGGTCATCATGAAGGAGTGTACATGGTCTGCAACCAGTGTACAATACTCCTTGGCTGTCATGGTGGCTTGCACAAGCTCCATTGGACCCATGGATACCCATGTGAATGTTCCCCAGAGAGTAATAGAGCTGCCACTATCTTTTTTCTGTTCCACAGTACAGGTGTCAAGGAGCTGTTCACCCATGAAGAGGACAGATTTGCACCCTCCCATTAGCACGATGAAGAATGCAATAGGATTCCCGAGACCATGCAATGCTCTGACACTGTGCCAACATCCAGTGCTGATGGTCATGTGCCGATTTCAGCTGTAGTTGCCAATGTCTTTGTGTTAACATTGGCACATGCATGAGTTGTCAGGTGTTTAGTGTACTGTGTGTTCAGACATACTGTACTCTGCCCAGCATTAAAGTCTGTTGTTAGTTTCACCACAGTTTGCTGCCTGTCCTGTTTTACCAGTCTGACATCTGTAACAAGCAATGGCCACCCAACCCCACAACATCTGGATGTAGTTTCACCTTGGTTTTGCCACGCATTGAAGACACTCACCACAGTGCTCCTTGAACACTCAACAAGTCATGCAGTTTCCAAAATGTTCATGCTGAGCCTCTGGACCATCCCAATCTGCACTCAGTCAAACTCCTTCCCCATTCTGTGTACCGACAGCATGCTCACTGACACCCCATGCACTGTGTGTGTGTGTGTGTGTGTGTGTGTGTGTGTGTGTGTGTGTGTGTATCTAGCAGTCATTCCTCACCAGGTGACACTGCTATCACCTGGATGGGTTTATATCGATAATAGACCAGTGGTCACAATGTTGTGGCTGATTAGTGTATGTTATTTTTATTACCCATATAGAGCAGATTAGATTAGTACTTGTTCCATAGGTGATGAATACGACATTTCGTAATGATGATAAATAAAAGGTGTCTATACAAGGTATTACATTACAAAAAATATTACATGACACTCATTTCTCTCTCACTCTCTCTCTCTCTCTCTCTCTCTCTCTCTTCTTTTTTTTGGGGGGGTGGGGGGGTGGGGGGGGGGTAAAATGCTGTATGGCTATCTGTCAGACATTTGATGCTATTAGGTAAATGACCAAAGACTTTTGTGGCATCATAGTTTACCCCCTTCTGAGCCAAAGTTAGATTTAACCTCGAGTAGTGAAGATCATCCTTTCTCCTAGTGTTGTAGCCATGTACACTGCTATTACTTTTGAATTCGTTCGGATTGTCAATAACAAATTTCATAAGTGAATATATATATTGTGAGGCTACAGTGAAGATCTCTAGCTCTTTAAATAAGTGTCTGCAGGATGATCTAGGATGAGCTCCAGCAATTATTCTGATTACACGCTTTTGTGCAATGAATACTCTTTTACTCAATGATGAGTTACCCCAGAATATGATGCCATACGAAAGCAGAGAATGAAAATAGGCTTGGTTAGCTAATTTACTCAGATGTATATCTCCAAAATTTGCAGTGACCCTAATAGCATAAGTAGCTGAACTCAAACATTTCAGCAGATCCTCAGTGTGCTTTTTCCAGTTCAACCAATCATCAACACATACACCTAGAAATTTTGAATATTCTACCTTAGCTACCGATTGAAGTCTGTATTTATTAATGGTGTCATTCCATTTACTGTGGGGAGCTGTATGTACTGTGTTTTGTCAAAGTTTAATGAGAGCCCATTTGCAGAGAACCACTTAACGATTTTCTGGAAAACATCATTTATAATTTCACCAGTTAATTCTTGTCTGTTGGGTGTGATAGCTGTACTTGTATCATCGGCAAAAAGTACCAGCTTTGCATCTTCATGAATATAGAATGGCAAGCCATTAATATATATTAAGAACAGCAGAGGACCCAAGACCGAACCCTGTGGCATCCCATTCTTAATTGTTCCCAAGTTTGAGAAATCACCAGTTTTTTGCTTATTATGTGAACTGTTTATTTCAACTTTCTGCACACTTCCAGTTAGGTATGATTTAAACCATTTGAGCACTGTCCCATTCATACCACAGTACTTGAGCTTATCTAGAAGTATTCCATGATTTACACAATCAAAAGCCTTTGACAGATCACAAAAAATCCCAACGGGTGACCTCCGGTTACTCAGAGCATTTAATATTTCATTAGTGAAAGTATATATAGCATTTTCTGTTGAAAAACCCTTCTGAAAACCAAACTGACATTTTGTTAAAACTTTATTTTTACAAAGGTGTGAAGCTACTCTACAATACATTACTTTTTCAAGAATTTTGCATAAGGCAGTCAGAAGAGAGATTGGGCGGTAGTTGTTGACATCAGACGTATCCCCTTTTTTATGCAGTGGTTTAACAATGGCACGCTTCAGTCTATCTGAGAAAATACCCTGCTTCAGAGAGCTATTACATATGTGGCTAAGAATTTCTTGGGAACAAGCTTTTATTATCCTGCTGGAAATGCCATCAATTCCATGTGAGCTTTTATTCTTGAGAGAGTTTATTATCTTCCTAATTTCAGAAGGAGAGGTGGGTGGAATTTCAATTGTATCAAATGGTGTGGGTAAGGCCTCTTCCATCAACTGCCTTGCTTCTTCTAATGAACATTTAGGTCCTATTTTCTCTACAACATTAAAAAAATGATTATTAAAAATGTTTTCAACTTCCAGCTTGTTGTTTATCAAGTTTCCATTCGCTTTGATGATGATGCTGTCATCCTGTACTCTTGGTTGCCCTGTCCTCCTTGTAATAATGTTCCAAATTGTTTTGATTTTGCTATCAGAGGTATTAATCTCAGACATAATGCACATGCTTCTGGACTTTTTAGTAACCTTTCTTAATGTGGCACAGTAGTTTTTTATAATATTTGGCTGTTTCTGGGTCATTACTCTTTCTTGTTGTTAGATACAGTTCCCTTTTGTGGTTACAAGATATTTTTATTCCTTTAGTAAGCCAAGATTTTTTGCACGGTTTCTTATAATTAGATTTAACTACTTTTTTGGGGAAACAGTTTTCAAATTCTCTTACAAGTGTACCATGAAACAAGTTATATTTTAAATTAGCACTGTTTTCCTTGTACACCTCATCCCAGTCATGCAAATAACTCACTAGAAAAATAGCAAAAGGTCCTTTAACTATAACTGAAACAAAAGAAAATGAACTATCAAATATAATAATGCAGTTATTAAGGAAAAGGTAAGAGTTTAAAGCAAACAATAAAGACAATGATAGATCATGCTGAATTAATGAAAATTATTCAGATATATCAAATTATTCAGATGTATCAGTAAAATGATGTCAGAAGATACAATGAAAATCTAGTGAGATGAACATCTACATCTATACTCAGTAAACCACTGTGAAGTGTGTGGCAGAGGCCATTTTCCTATTGTACCAATTATTACTGATTTTTCCCAGTCAACACACAGACAGAACCTGGGAAGAATGGTCTGTGTGTTCTGTGAGTAATCTAACCTTGTCACCATGACCCCAATGGGGGCAGTATGCAGTTGGTTGTAGTACATCCTTAGAGTCACAATTTAAACCCAGTTCTTGAGATTAGCAGACTTTCTCAGGATAGTTTCTGTTTTTCTTCATGAGTCTGCCAGTTCAGTTCTTTCATCATATCTATGGCACTCTCCTGCAGGTCAAACAAACCTGTGGCCATTTGTACTGCCCTTCTCTGTATATGTTCAGTTTTCCATTTTAGTCCTATTTGATATGGGTCCCCAGCTCTTGGCCAACAAGACCTTTGTCAAAATCAGACAATATACACACATGCATACACTCATGCAAATGCATCTCACAAACACACACAACCACACCACAACCATTGCCAGACTGGCTCCATTTTTTTTTCCACAGGTATGATTAAAGCTGGATACAAAGTAACACAAAAGAAACTTGCTAAACAATCTGCAGAGGATTAGAATTACACAATACTGAATCTGCTTTAGTTCTGCTTAACAAGAATGGAAGCTGACAACATGCAACTTACCTGCCTCCTTCAGAATTTACTATCTGTTCACCAACTACACACAGAAAACATTGATGTTTAATGAAGGAAAGCAGCCAGTTAGCTCTAAATATATCAACATATTGTTTCAGATTTCAAGACAGTTTCTAATTCTGTTTCAACAAAGTCTATACTAAGCCCTTGAGAAGTTCAATATACTTAAAAATGCATACATCAATACTACTACTTCCATCAGGCATAATAAGGATAATGGTACATTCAGAATTGAAAAAGGAGTCACACTAGGTGCAACCCTATAGAAACTTTGCATCACTAAACTTGGAAAAAGAAGAAGGAATGTATTTCAAAGAAAAGTATGTGAACCATCTTCATTTTACTGGTAAGATGGAACTCAATACATTAGGTTTGAAAGCAGGCCTGAAAATCAATTACAATAAGACCAAAATGACGTAAATCAATAGTTCTTACAGAACAAATTAACAATGAAGTCATAGAATCATTTGATGAATTTTTATATGAAAACATCAACTGGATGGTCAGTAAAAGAAATAAATTTAAGAGCAACAAAGATAATAAAACTTATTAAATATGATATTTTTAAAAACTTCCCAGCATGTCTGAAATCTAAATTTTTCAACATACACAGTTTTACAGTGAATTACCAATTGTGCTTTATAGCAGTAACATGTGGACTTTTAATATGAAAACAATTAAAAAACTGGGCACTGCTCAGTAACCAATGAGGAAGTCATCAGTCTTCTGACTGGTTTGGTGTGGCCCACAACAAATTCCTCTCTTATGCCAACCTTTTCATCTCAGAGTAGCAATTATTTGCTGGATGTATTCCAGTTTCTGTATTCTTCTAAAGTTTTTACTATCTACAGCTCTCTCTACTACTGTGGAAGCTATTTCCTGATGACTTAACAGATGTCTGTCATCCTGTCCCGTCTTGTTGTCAGTGTTTTCCATATATCCCTTTCCTCACTGATTCTGCACAGAACTTTCTCATTTCTTGCCTTAGCAGTTCACCTAATTTTCAGCATTCATCTGTAGCACCATGTTTCATATTATTCGATTCTCTTCTGTTCCAGTTTTCTCATGATCCTTGTTTCACTACCATATAATACTGTGCTCCAAACATACATTATCAGAAATTTCTCAAACATTTGACACCAGTAGACTTCTCTTGGCCAGGAATGTCCTTTTTGCCAGTGCTGTTCTGCTTTTATACTTCATGATCCCCAATTCTGATGTTAAGTTTATTGCTGTTCTTGTTTCTGCTACTTCTTATTTTTTGATTTACTCTCAATCCATATTCTGTACTCATTAGACTGTTCATTCCATTGAACAGATCCTGTAATTCATCTTCACTTTCACTGAGGATAGCAATGTCATCAGTGAATCTTTTCATTAATATTCATTCACCTTGAATTTTAATCCTACTTCTAAACCTTTCTTTTGTTTCCATCATTGTTTCTTTGATGTGTAGATTGAACAGTAGGGGCAAAAGACTACATCACTGACTTACACCCATTTTAATCCAAGCACTTTGTTCCTGGTCTTCTGCTCCTCTGTTCCCTCTTGGGTCTTGTACATATCATATATTACCCACCTATCCCTATAGCTTAGCCCTATTTTATTAAGAATTGTGAACATCTTGCACCATTTTACATTGTTGAACATTTTCGATAGATTGAAGAATCCTATGAATGCATCTTGATTCTTCTTCAGTCTTGCTTCCATTACCAACCAAAGTCAGAATTATCTCACTGTTCCCTTTACCATTCCTAAAATCAAACTGAACATCTAAAAGCTCCTCAATTTTCTTTTCCATTTCTTATCAGAAACATGGATGCATAAGCTGTTAAACTGATTGTGCGATAACTCCACATTTGTCAGTTCTTGCTATTTTTGGAAGTGTGTGGAGAATGCATTTCCAAAAGTCTGACAGTATATCACCAGTCTCATACATCCTACACACCATTGTGAATAGTTTTTTTCCAGTTCCCCAGTGATTTTAGAAATTCTGATGGAATGCTAACCACACCTTCTACCTTATTTGATCTTACATCATCCAAAGCTCTTTTAAATTATGATTATCATATTCAATCCCCTATCTCTTCCCTGTCAGCTCCTGTTTTCTCTTCTATCGCATCATCATACAAGCCTTCAGTGTGCTCTTTCCACCTATCTGCTCCTCCTCTGCATTTAAGAGTCAAAGTCCCATTTTATGCTTAATGTTACCATCCTTGCTTTTAATTTCATTGAATGTTGCTTTGATTTTTCTGTATGTTGAGTCAGTCTTTTGAATAAAAGTTTCTTTTTTAATTTCTTCATATTTTTCATGCAGTCATTTCACTTTAGCATTCCTGCACTTCCTGTTTATTTCACTCCTAAGTCAGTTGTACTTTGTATTCCTGAATTTCCCTGAGCATCTTTGTACTTCCTTCTTTCATTGATCAGCTGAAGTATATCTTCTGTCATCTATGTTTTTCTCACAGTTACTTTCCTTGTACCTATGTTTCTTTTTTCAACTTCTGTGATTGCCATATTTAGAGGTGTCCATTCCTAGTCAACTGAACTTCCTACTGAGGTATTAATTATCGCAGAAGCTGTAGCCTCTGAGGACTTCAAGCATACTTCTCCATTCAGTAGTACTACTGTATCCCACTTCTTTGTGCAGTGATTCTTCATGAATTGACTTCTAAACTCCAGGATATTCTTCATCATTGCTAAATTGTGACCTGAGTCTGTATCTGCTCCTGGGTATGCCTTACAGTCAGTGGTGGAGATGGAAAAACCTCAAGGAGAGGGCACTAAAGATATCATCATGGTTGATAGTTGTGCTAATTACACAGAATGCCAGTCTTGCATGTGCATTAGTGCAGTATTCCAGGCGCATACGTAGTAAAAAGGATCCATTAATATTGAGTTTTGATGAGTGAGTTTGTGAGTCTCAAAATGTTACATAAGTGGCCGTATCACTTGATTGCATTGAATTAGAAGCTTCAATCTTTTACCCTGCCAAGGGTCCATTGGCCTTAGTAAGTGACATAAATTTCAATATCATACCTTTACCAGTTCCTGAAAAGAAGGGTTTTTAACAGTCGGACAGACAGGCAGAAAAGCAGATGGACCACTAAGTGATTCTATAATGGTTCCATTTTTACTATTCAGCAAATAGTCCATATTTATAATGCTACATATCAAAGGTTCTCTGTACATGAAAACAGTAGAATATTCATGACTTTTCTTGTACAAATGTCAGACAGAATAACATATCGAGATCACTAGAATGGCCACGACTTTTCTCGTAGGTACGTGTTAGCTATCTGTGTGCCAGACAGAAATGTATAAAATACAATGATGTGGATGCACATGATACATAGGAAAGTACAATTACTTGATAACCCGATTCAGTCCAGTCGACCGATGAAAGAAATGAACGAATATCGTGCGAGCTGACTGGCGGGGGCAGCGCGGGTGGAAATGTGGGCAGCCGCCCAAGAAGTGTGCGCGCGCCCCATGCACCTCCCATATGTATCCGCCACTGCTTACAGTCCAATATCTGTTTTTGGAATCTCTGCCTGACCATGATGATATATATCCGGAACTTTCCCATAGCTTTCGACCTTTCCCAAGTATACCTCCTCCTCTTGTGATTCTTGAACAGGCTGTTCACAAATACTAGCTTAAATTTATTGCAGAACTCAATTGGTCTATGTCCTCTCTCATTTCTACTTCCAATCCCATATCCTCCCATAATCTTTCTTCTACTACTTACCCTGTAACTGCATTCCAATCCACCATGACTGTTGAATTTGCATCTCCCTTTACATATTTAATTATTCATTCAATATCCTCATATACTTTCTCTGTCTGTGGCTCCTTAAAATCAGCAAAGTGCTTGTATAACGGGACACTTCATCATCTCTTCATCGTCTGCTTGCATCAGCATGTATAGTCATTTTTGGTTAGCTATCATTCTGATGAGATCAAGCATCTCACTGAACTATTCACAGTAACTCACTTTCTGCCCTACCTTCCTATTTGTAATGAACCGTACACCTGTTAAACCATTTTCTGCTGCTGTTGATATTATCCTACACTTGCCTAACAAGAAAGCCTTGTCTTCTTTGCATTTCATCCATTTCATTTCAGTGACTCTCACGACATTTAGATTGAGCCTTTGTTTTTCCCTTTTCAGATTTCTTAGCTACCTGCCATGTTCAAACTTCTGGCATTCTGTGCCCCAGTTCATAGGACTTCTTTACCTTTTCATTGATTATTCTGTCATTTTTCATGGTCACTTCCCCCTTGGCAGTCCTCTCCTGGAGATCTGAATGGGGGCTAGTCTGTAATCTTTTGCCGAAGAAGAGATCACCATGATACATTGCCAATTACAGGCAGCATGTTGTGTGCATACACGTTATGTGTCTTTAATGCAGTGGTTTCTGCATCCTCATGCTGTTGATCATTGCCAGATCTTCTGCATTTTAGGAGCATTTTCCCACCCCAAAAGCAAGAGAATGCCATAAACTTCTGTCCACTTCTCTGCACTCCTTAACAAGGCCATTGGCAGAACGGAGTGACTTCTTATGGCAGAAGTCTTCAGACACCGTTGCTGATGATTTTTATTCCAAATTTAAGCAATGGTGAGTTTTGAACCTGGAATCCAGGTTCTTTTGATCAGAAGTCAAAGACGCTGCTCTTAGCCCACAGGTGAGTGAGACTCTGCCCGTCATCACCCTCTTGTAACTCAAAGTCGATTAATTAATTTTGAAGTAAATTTAAATGTGGGTGGCTTGTCACAATTTCACAGCACTTGGCATGGTGAGATAGTGAGACATTGTCGAGAGAGGTAGCAAGGTAGAATTTGAATAAACAGTTTTCATAACACTCATCTTTTATTGTTCTTTGTTGTTGAAAGTTGTAGGCTCATAGTCCATTCTGAGATGCAACTTTATATACTGATCTAGAGGACGCTCAGATTCATTTTGTGAAATAATATGGACACTGGTGGAGTTTCTGTTATTGAATAGATATATTTTTAGTCATTTCACTTCACAGTACAAATTAACATCAGCCACCATGTTAACACAACAAACACATAAACTGTGCTACTACTCGTACTCCCAACTCATACTGAACAAGAACAAAGATTTACCTAGAACAACATGTAGCAAAGAAAATACGGTCATATATCAGTCTATAAAAGACCTCTATAAAAAACCCTCAGTCTGAAGATGTCCAACATGCTGATGAGATGCATGATTGTTGAGGTATAACAGTCATTAGTGGGCAAACTCTGGGAAACCTGCCACTCCTCAGTTTCACAAGGCTTACCTAGGCTCTCTGGGCTCTGCCTAGGTGGACTTTTATTTAGCTAGCTGCTTGTGGGACTGAAATGGACCCTTCAATATTTTCGTTTCCTTCTCTCAGTAGAAAGGTTCAGTCACTGATAGGTACCAACACCTAATCTAACAAGAGGGATCATGTAGCCAGTCCTCCTGACTCAGGAGTATTGTCTCAAGTAACAGAATGCATGTTGGTCATCAGAATGTGTTTTTAGTAGTGAAAAGAAAAGAGGGTAGATTTGAGAAGGTTTTCCCCTTCTTTATACAAAAGAATTAGAAGGAATCTGTGGCTCCTTAAAATCAATAAAGTGCTTGCACAGTGGGACACTGCTAGCAGAAACTTCAAATTTCCAGCAAACTACTAACGTCCAAAAAGCTAAATGCCTTGTGGATTATGCCATAGACACTGAACTGTGCAGCACCTTGAGTTACAGAAATGGTGTTGTGACTTTCAGGGATCTAGTCGACATTCCCAAGGTGGAACTGCAAGGTGAGTGGTTTCCAGAAGTTATAGTCAATGTGCAAAACATCATGAAGAGGGTGTATGGGGATCTTGTCAAATTCAACGCCTTTTTCCAACATTCGATAGTACAAAACTTCTTGAGCACATTAAGGTAGGTTTCCTTCTTCTACATATGAGGCCATGTGTCCCCAGCCCAATGCACTGTTTCAAATGCCAGCACTTTGAGCATACTATTATTGGGTGTAAGGGAGAAGCCACTTGTGGCAAATGTGGTAAGGCCAACCACAAAGCAGTCAGTTGTTCACCTCCTTTGAAGTGTGTGAATTGCTGTGGGGCTCACTCTGTGTAGAAGATTGAAAGATACAAGAGTTTAAGACTATAAAGTGTATCCCATATAATGAGGCCAGAAAGGGTATAAAGCCATGTTGCCCCCAACGTATGCCATTTCATTTGCTTCGGTTCTTAAGCAGCCACTGCTGGAAGCTGATGCTGCCACACAAACAGAGGTTACTAGTGTCAGCACTAGTACCTGTGCTTGTCAATGCACTTGTGCTGCTGCAGTCATTTCAAAACTTGTCCCTTTCCCATAACTTCAGAAAAGGCAACTGTTGCAAATGTTGTGGAACGCGCTGCTCCTCGAAAGACTCCATCTGGTCCAAAGTCCAGTGCTGTCACTATCACTTCTGCAGTTGTGACTGAAAAGCCTATTCAACCAAAAAATCAAAGCTGAAGATAAGGAATCACCCACTGCTAGAGGCAGGAAGTACACAGTCTGACAGTGTCAATATCATCCTGTCATAAGCCTCTCTCGATTCTTCTTCAGAGGCTATGGACCTTAATGTCAGACTGGGGTGCTCATCTCTCCGAAAGACTGAGCCTCCACCCACTGTGAGCTGCCTTCCCCGACAGAAAGTCAAGATGAAAGTTCTAAACCCCATGACAGATGGCTCCCTTCCTACAGTGGGACACCGATTGGTTCAGGACACTTGTGGAGGAACTAAACTCCTAGCACAGGCATGCCCCTGTGCTTGTGTTTACAAGAAACACATTTTAAAGCCACTGATGCTCCTGTGCTAAGGGGCTATGCTCTTCACTTAAAGGATGACCTGACTGAGGACAGAGCCAAGGGAGGGGTTACTGTGTTTGTCAATAACACGCACCACTCCTGTGCTCTCTCCTTGGTTACTGATTTACAAGCAGTAGCCTTTACTGTTCATGTGGGTCAGAAGATCACTATCCGCTCACTCTACTTACCTCTGAAGGATGCAATAAACTCTGAGGCTCTCACAGGTCTTATTGAACAAATCTGCCACCCATTTATTCTACAGGGTGATTTCAATGTCCATAATGTATTATGTGGCTCATGCTGTACTTGCTGTAGGGATCAAGGCTTGGAGAAACTCATTCTCTCAAGAGCTGTGCATCCTCAATACAGGCAGCCCCTTTCATTTCTTGGCTGCTACTTGATTGTCCTCAGCCACTGACCTCTTAGTCTGCTCTCCCAACCTTGCAGATTCAGCTCAGTGGGAAGCAACTAACGACATTCATTCTGGTGACCACTTCCCACTGTGGATCCACCTACTCAGCGGTGGTTTATTTCAAGAAAAGCAACTGAAATGGATGGTGACCAGGGCTAAATGGACACTGTTCAGCCAGCTGGCTGTGTCATCATGACACTGTCCAGGAGTGGGTCGACCACATCACACAAGTGATCGATAATGCTGCTGAGTTATTAAAGAAAAAGTCCTCAGGTCATCTTAGCAGGCAACCTACTCCTTAGTGGACTGGTGAGTGCTGCTCAGCAATCCAGGACAGGCATGCAGCTCTCTGTTTAAGTACTGATTGACCACAGACAATGTCACAGCATTTCAGGTCATGAGGGCCAAGGCTCTACACATAATTAAGGTGAGCAAGAAAAGGTCATGGCAAGTGTTCCTGGAGTCCATCAACCATTCCACTTGGCCTGCAAAAGTATAGGGAGCCATCAGGGAGATTTCCAGTAAACACAGTTGTTTACCCATAGAAGCAGTGCTGAAGCAGGGGTGTCTCCAAATAATACCAAAAGACATTGGCTTATGATGACAGAGCATTTTGCACTGACTACTGCTGGTGCCAGGCAGGATCTGGCATTTTGTTGCTACATATGACTGCAGAGAGGAGCAAGCCAGATTTCAGATTCCATCACTCTAAGTCTCACAACTGCCATTTCTCCATGTGGGGTCTGGAATTGGCATTGTCTGACACACGTAACACTGCACCTGGTCACTACCAAATCCAGTACTGCATGCTTCAACATTTGTCAGCCTCATCAAAGGAAATCCTCCTCAAATGTTTTAATTTGATATGGCAGACAGGCCAGTTTCCCAGCTCATGCACAGAGGCTATTTTGATACCTCTCCTCAAGCCAGGAAAGGACTGCACATGTCCCAGTAGTTACTGGAGCTTAGCCTTAATGAGATGTGTTGGAAAAACTCTGGAGTGAATGGTTAACCATTGGCTGGTCTGGTTGTTAGAGAAGAGGCAACTCCTTAGCCACTCTGAAGTGTGGATTCTGGAGATTTCAACATGACCTGACTACTAGAGGCAGCTATTCAGCAGGTTTTCCTATGTAAACATCAATGTCTGGGTATATTATTTGATATCAGTAAGGTGTATGACACTACTTGGAGACACAGTATTCTCATGCAACTCCATCAATGTGGCTTTCATGGCCAGCCCCATCTTCATATGGTCCCTTCTGTCTTAAGCACTTTTTAGGTCCTGAGTTGGTGACATGCTGTTGGATCATTTTGAGCATGAGAACAGTGTTCCCCAGGGCAGTGATTTAAATGCTACCCTCTTTGCCATAGCCATAAAGAGTATAATGTCTACTGTATGGAGTGCTCTTTATTTGTGGTTGATTTTGCTGTTTTCTGTTTCTCCTCTGGTATTGTAACACTGACCTCTCAGTTGCAACTTACAGTGCAGAGGTTAGAGGAGTGGTCTGCAAAGACAGGTTTTCAGTTTTCTGAAATAAATCTCTGTGTGTTCATTTTAATCATTCTCATCATATTTTTAATGTAGCTGATTTGCAGATGAGGGATACCATTATACATTTTAGAGACTGAATGAGATTTATAGACCTCATTTTTGGCTCCAAACTTCCGTGGTTTCACACCTGAGAGTCTGAAAGCTACAACCCAGAAGGAATTGAATATCATGAAGTGCCTTAGCCGCAGGTCTTGGGGAGCAGAGTGTGTCTGTTGCATTTTCATAGAGCTTTTGTGTGTTCATATCTAGACCGTGAATGTATAGTGTACTGGTCAGCAAGAACTTCTTACCTAAAGATTATTGATGCTATCGACCATGAGGGGATTAGGCTAGCCATAGGTGCTTACAGCACTAGCTCCATTCTCAGTCCATAAGCCTATTTGCCTAGGCTGGATAACCACCACTCATTATCCGGTGGCAGCTCTTCAAGATGCATCAGGTATGTAAATTCCTCACAGCTCATCAGAATACCATGCTATTGTTTGTCCATTCTGGAATGCCTTTTCTCTGATCATCTGTGAACAACAACGTCACTTGTGATCCATGTGTGGCATGCACTGGAGTCACTTGGCGTGGAGCAAGTACAACCCCACATCCAGAGTTTTAACCATCCGCCACCCTGGTTACTGCAGAGGCCCAGATTAATTTTAGATTTAGTGCAGTACTGGAGAGATTGGACTCCTGCATATGTTTTTAATACTTTATTTACTGTCATTTTAACTGAGCACCACAATTATACAGCTGCCTTTATGGATGATTCAAAACAGGGGGATTCTGTTTGTTGCTCTGTTTTCCCTGATTGTGTCTTCAAGGTCTGACTGCCTCAAGACATTACTGTCTGTGACACAGAAATGTATATGATCTCGCAGGCACTGGAGCAGATTAGCCATGCCTGTTTGTACTGATTCTCTGAGTGCCCCTCAGTCTCTACAGTGCATGTATCCAGCAGATAAAGTAGTCCAAAATATCCAAGATGCACTTCTTCAACAACAGTGGCAGGGGAAGGAGGTGTTTCTCTGTTGGGTACCGGGACAAATGTGTATTGCAGGGATCAAAAGGGCAGAGCACTCAAGGAGGCATGTAGTTATTTCAGTGTGCTATCCCCCTGCATGCTATCGCCTAACTATTGAGGTACAGAGTTATGTGTTGATGGGAAAATGAGTGGCTGGAGGTGGCTGATGATATTCTGCATCTAGTGGAACCCATTACACAGCAATGGTGTACCTCCTTTCAGCCATGAAGATGGGATTAGGTCCTGCTTACTCATGTGAGGTCTGGAATTGGCATTGTCTGGTACATGTGATACTGCACCTGGTCATGACCAAATCCAGTGTATGGAGTTTGTGGTGTATTGAGCAAAACATGGGTGATCTACTGAAAAAGAATGCCAACAATTTGGCTGAATGGAAGAAAGTATCCAACAAATAGAATGCATTAGGTGCAAAAATGCCACTGACAGTAAATGATACAAGGTTTGAGACTGTAAACAAATTTAATATGCTCTGTTCTAGTAACAGTTTTCCAGTGAGTGGCTCAGAACTAAAGCTGAATTCGAATGTTAAAGTGACATTCGATCTGCCAAAGCCTGAACTTCCAGCTCCGGGAAGAGAAATTTCTGCTGTGAATAAAACAACAAAGTGTGTTCATATTTTTGCAGACAGTCATGGAAGAGATATGGCCAAAATGCTAAAAAACAGTTTTTATAGTGCTGATTCTTGTGGATTCATGAAACCTGGTGCAAAAATTCAGGAAGTCGTAGCAGGCTGTGATCCTGACAGAGTAAAAAATGATTATGTGATTATAATAGGTAGTTTGAACAATGTAGCCTGCAATGAAGGTTTTGATGTTACATGATAACTCAAGGAGAAATTAATGGTGCTTCAGCTTTCTATGGTGTTTATTGTGAACATTCAAAAGAGACGACTTAATCCCACAGTCCTGTGTAAAATGAAACTGTCTCTCAAACAAACTCTAAATTAGCAAAGACTTGCAAACAATTTAGCAATACTTGTGTTGTGGATACGAGCAATTTTCAAAGAGAGTCGTTTACCAGACATGGCATGCACCTTAACAGGTCAGGTAAACAAACCTTAGGTACTCTTTTAAATGCAGCAATCATGAAAGAAATCAACAAAATATCTCCTCACTTGAAACCTATTCCCCTTAAGTGGCTCCAGCAATCCCAAACAGTAGCAGCTGATCAACACTGCCTGAGGAGGAGCCAAAGGCTACGTACAGCTGCTTCACTTAGTGATGATTTTTTATGGCACCAAATGAAGAAAAGGAAGAGATTGTGCAAGATCAGCCTGAAAAAATTGCAGATAAGTGTCAAAAATCAG
Source organism: Schistocerca piceifrons (assembly GCF_021461385.2). Classification (NCBI taxonomy): domain Eukaryota; kingdom Metazoa; phylum Arthropoda; class Insecta; order Orthoptera; family Acrididae; genus Schistocerca; species Schistocerca piceifrons. Next base: position 495,964,202 of record NC_060143.1, on the reverse strand, counting down.
CAACAAAGCAGCACTTCACCAGGTATTGGCAAAATAACAAATACTTGCCAAACTTTCAAGAAAATGAGTCAAAACATTCAGTGCCTCAAGAATAAAGTGTTATAATTAGAAGTCATCATAAACAAATTTGTAGATATCTCTTGTATTTGTCTATCAGAACATTGGTGCAGGGTCAGTGAATTAAGTCTTATAAATATAAGCAATTTTGAATTAGCATCTCATTATTGCTGCAGTGTTTGTAAAAATGGTGGAGTATGCATATACACTAGGACTGGGCTGCAATATAAAGTTAGATCTGAAACAAACCATCTAAATATCAAGAAACATTTTGAATCATATGACATAGAGCTAAAATCTGAGGAGAAGCATAAAAATCTAATTGTCATATCAATATACAGGTCACCACTAGGTGACAAAAACATATTTTTTTAAAATTTGGAAGCAGTGCTAAACATTTTGTATAACAATGAAGTGAACTTATTACTATGTGGGGATTTTAACATCATCTTGTTAATTGAAAATGAAGAAAAAAGACAGCTTTTGAGTATCCTAAACAGCTTTCACATGAAACCACTCTTCATAGACCCCACTAGAATAATGGAGTCATCTTCGTCCCTATTAGATAATATCTTTACAAACATAGAAAATGATGTTATGGGGGCACAAAATGTAAACTTAGCTCTTTCAGACTACAACACACTAGTAACATGCACAAATTCTTCTGTGCCTGAGGTTGTTAAATACAAGTGGGAACATAAAAGGCATTTCTGCCCAGAAAATGTTAATATTTTTATCCAATCATTAGAAAAGAAACTTGAGAAGATGTGTACTCAAAATCATCAACTGATGAATCATTCAATGCATTTTATGATACTTTCATGTCCATATTTGATATGCGTTTTCCAAAAAAACTGACAAGAATTAATGTCATGCCAAGAAACTGCAACCAGTGGATAACACATGTTATCAGAGTATCCAGTCAAAAGCTAAAACTTCTCAATCAACTGAGAAAAGACAACCAAGATGAACACTTTGCAGAATATGTTAAGACATATAAAAAAATTTATAAGAAAATAATTAAAACAGCCAAAACAATGCACAATGACAAAGTAATCATAGGGACACAAACAACTTGAAAGCAATATGGAATATAGTAAAAAAGGAAGCAAACAAAAGTCTTAAAAAGCAAGATGACATTCTATTAAAAGATGATCATGGTGTGTTACTCAGAAATGGTACTCTAGCAAATTACATAAATGACTATCTCTTGAACACTCCAGTCAATCTGAGTAAAAATTTTGCTAGTAATAGTAGTACCACAGTTCAAAGCGAGCGAAGTGGTAATTCAATATTGCTATGTCCCACAAATAAATTAGAAGTTCTTAAGATATTAAAAACAATGAAGAATAAACTGTCCTCTGGAATTGATGAGTTACCAGATTCAGTCATAATTAAATGCGCTAGTGTCATAGCAGAACAACTGTCACATATCATAAACATATCATTAACAGAAGGGGCGTTCCCACAAAGATTAAAAATTTCAAAAATAAAACCATTGTATAAAAAGGGTAATATATATGAAGTGGAAAACTATAGATCAATAGCTTTGTTATCTGTATTTTCAAAAATAATAGAGACTGTCATGAAAAATATAATCACAAATTACCTCTTGTCTGTAAACCAACACGGTTTTCGCACAGGCATGAGTACGGAAACAACAATTACCCAATTCATTGAAAACATTGTAATAGGACTTGACAGTAATAACAGTACAGTAGGAATAAACTTGGACTTATCTAATGCATTCAATACTGTTGATTATGATATCTTGCTAGACAAACTAGAAGCTATAGGTATACAAGTAGTTGCATTAAAATGGTTTCAGTCATATCTCCACAATAGAAAACAGGTAGTAGAAATCATCTCAGCAAACAATAAAAACCAAAGATTGTGTACAGATAGGACATACAGACTGTACCAGTCAGAGCATCTAAAGACAGCATTCTAGGACCTCTCTTATTTCTTACATATCTTAATGATATCAAGATCCCAATCAGTGGCACACACATAACTTTTGTGGAGTCGATAGTTCTTATTGACCACAAAACTTAATATCTCTGAACTCTAAGTGCTCTGTCGAGCCTCTATCTTGAACGACATGGGTTGTGCAGGCGGAGTGGCGAGAGGCAGGTCCACTTCGTAGTCAGTCAGCCACCGTAGCCGGATGAGACAGCGGCCGGCCTGGGAGTAAGTGGGTAGGGAGGTCCACAGCGTGGTGGAGGCGTGTGTGGCCCTTAAGTGCATCGAGCGGCACATAGAACTGCTCTGTCACACTCACGTGGGAGTGTGAAATTGTGTGCAAAGTTGACGTGTAAGGGACCATCTGATGGCGGGACCTCGGTATCTGTCAAAAGAATGAGCACTCAGTTGTCGAACATCACTATAGAAACTGAACCAGAGGCTCAGGTGGTTCTGTGACTGTGTTGGCTGCAGACTCCTTGACATGCACCATGGGGTGGTGAGTTTCTGGGTTCTGCTTAATAGGTCAGGAGTCCACTATACACAGGCAGTGGCTACACAAGTAGCGGGGGCTGTCTGGAAGGGAACAGGTGATTTTTTAGGTTAGAGGGTCTCAGGAAACCACATAAAGGGTATCTGTCTAAAAGGGTGCAGGTGAAACACAGTGACGGAAATTGTGCGCTTAGGCAGGCGCACCACAGGTACGTCCATCCGAGTGTGCAAGAACGTGGTGAGGACAAAATAGTGGGCTCCTAGGCCCAGCATTCGGAGGCATTGGTCACCTCAGACACACCTGCAGTCAGGCCTCAACTACTGGAGATGACAGTAGCTGTGTGTGTGGGCATCCAGTTATTATTGCTGTCACCATTTGCTAATATGCTTGTTATAACTGTTTCACATCCACATCCCATAAACTCCTTTCTCTCTTCTGCCCCACCCCTTCCCCTCCCTTTTAAACTTTTTCATCACATTCACAGTTTGTCCATATAACATTGTGGTCTGTGCCATTACTGAGTTGTAAAAAATGTTTGGCTTATACATTCCCTACTTTTAATCTTTGAATATACTGTAATATAAGATTTATTTGTTTAGTCTTTTTGGTACTACATTTGTGTCAATATAGTCACAAAATTTCACATATCTTTGTACAACAATCTTATCAGATGATGGCCTAGAAAGTTGAAACCTGGTTCATAATGTACTATTAAATAAATATTTTTGTGGAACATTAATACTGTGTGATCAAGTTTTCCATACTATAATTCTAAAAAATTAAGGTAACCTTTAATGTATATGGTAATTTAATTAAATACTAATGTAATATTGTTTTCTTCCTGTTTCAGCTGTAATCTAATTCCTTTCAAAGAAATAGAGGAATCAATTGAAATGAGAAGGCTAAAGCATTCCATAGATAAATTCAGACAATTCCAACAACAGAATCCTACTTATCATACAAAAATATGTGACAACCTAACAAAACTCATTTAAATTACTTCCATGAAATCAAGAGGTTTGTACAACATTTTTCTGCCTTGTAAAGTAGAAGAAACCTTATTTAGTAGCAAAAATTTTTATTGAAAGTAGAAGACTGCAGCATTCTTTGGAAGTACTCAATGATTTTAGATGATACCTTAAGATGGGGTAATATTGGATGGAATTTTAATATGCCTTAATGTAGCTTTACAAAGAATATTCAATTCATGCAACAAAAGTACATGATATTTGGGATGACATTGAAGAATAATATAATCAAAGAACATGAACTGGAAATATTTTTTAAGTATCCAGATCATAACAAATAAAATTGCCTCATATTACCCAATATAATGGGGTAAGTTTGGATGCTCATTGTATTTCCATTTAAGTTCCATATAATTTATAGATGTTAAGAAAACATTTGAAACATGTTTAGAAAAATTTTCACACATATATTTAGAAAATATTTGATTAATAATAGTTGATTAATAATGACAGTCTCCCCACCATGAACCATGGACCTTGCCATTGGTGGGGAGGCTTGCGTGCATCAACGATACAGATGGCCATACTGTAGGTGCAACCACAATGGAGGGGTATCTGTTGAGAGGCCAGACAAATGTGTGGTTCCTGAAGAGGGGCAGCAGCCTTTTCAGTAGTTGCAGGGGCAACAGTCTGGATGATTGACTGATCTGGCCCTGTAACACTAACCAAAATGGCCTTGCTGTTGTGGTACTGCAAACAGCTGAAAGCAATGGGAAACTACAGCCGTAATCTTTCCCGAGGGCATGCAGCTTTACTGTATAATTAAATGATGATGGCATCCTCTTGGGTAAAATATCCCGGAGGTAAAATAGTCCCCCATTCGGATCTCCGGGCGGGGACTACTCAAGAGGGCATCGTTATCAGGAGAAAGAAAACTGGCGTTCTACGGATTGGAGGGTGGATTGTCAGATTCCTTAATCGGGGAGGTATGTTAGAAAATTTAAAAATGGAAATGGATAGGTTAAAGTTAGATATAGTGGGAATTAGCGAAGTTCAGTGGCAGAAGGAACAAGACTTTTGGTCAGGTGAATACAGGGTTATAAATACAAAATCAAATAATGTAGGAGTAGGTTTAATAATGAATTAAAAAATGGGAGTGCCCGTAAGCTACTACAAACAGCGTAGTGAACGCATTATTGTGGCCAAGGTAGATATGAAGCCCACACCTACTACAGTAGTAAAAGTTTATATGCCAACTAACTCTGCAGATGAAGAAATTGATGAAATGTATGATGAGATAAAAGAAATTATTCAGGTAGTGAAGGGAGATGAAAATTTAATAGTCATGTGTGACTGGAATTCGACAGTAGGAAAAGGAAGAGAAGAAAACGTAGTAGGTGAATATGGATTGGGGCTAAGAAATGAAAGAGGAAGCCGCCTGGAAGAATTTTGCACAGTGTAACCTAATCATAGCTAACACTTGGTTCAAGAATCATGAAAGAAGGTTGTATACTTGGAAGAACCCTGGAGATACTAGAAGGTTTCAGATAGATTATATAATGGTAAGACAGAGATTTAGGAACCAGATTTTAAATTGTTTTAAATTGTAAGACATTTCCAGGGGCAGATGTAGACTCTGACCACAATCTATTGGTTATGAACTGTAGATTAAAACTGAAGAAACTGCAAAAAGGTGGGAATTTAAGGAGATGGGACCTGGATAAACTGAAAGAACCAGAGGTTGTACAGAGTTTCAGGGAGAGCATAAGGGAACAATTGACAGGAATGGGGGAAAGAAATACAGGAGAAAAAGAATGGGTAGCTTTGAGGAATGAAATAGTGAAGGCAGCATAGGATCAAGTAGGTAAAAAGACGAGGGCTAGTAGAAATCCTTGGGTAACAGAAGAGATACCGAATTTAATTGATGAAAGGAGAAAATACAAAGACGCAGTAAATGAAGCAGGCAAAAAGAAATACAAACGTTTCAAAAATGAGATCGACAGCAAGTGCAAAATGGCTAAGCAACGATGGCTAGAGGACAAATGTAAGGATGTAGAGGCTTATCTGACGAGGGGTAAGATAGACACTGCCTACAGGAAAATTAAAGAGACCTTTGGAGAAAAGAGAACCACTTGTGTGAATATCAAGAGCTCATATGGTAACCCAGTTCTAAGCGAAGAAGGGAAAGCAGAAAGGTGGAAGGAGTATATTGAGGGTCTATACAGGGGCGATGTTCTTGAGGACAATATTATGGAAATGGAAGAGGATGTAGATGAATATGAAATGGGAGCTATGATACTGCGTGAAGAGTTTGACAGTGCACTGAAAGACCTAAGTCAAAACAAGGCCCCGGGAGTAGACAACATTCCATTAGAACTACTGACAGCCTTGGGAGAGCTAGCTCTGACAAAATTCTACCATCTGGTGGGCAAGATCTATGAGACAGGCGAAATTCCCTCAGACTTCAAGAAGAATATATTAATTCCAATCCCAAAGAAAGCAGGTGTTGAAAGCTGTGATAATTACCGAACTATCAGTTTAATAAGTCACAGCTGCAAAATACTAACGCGAATTCTTTACAGACGAATGGAAAAACTGGTAGAAGCTGACCTCGCGGAAGATCAGTTTGGATTCCGTAGAAATGTTGGAACACGTGAGGCAATACTGACCCTACGACTTATCTTAGAAAAAAGAAAAGCAAACCTACGTTTCTAGCATTCGTAGACTTAGAGAAAGCTTTTGACAATGTTGACTGGAATACTCTCTTTCAAATTCTGAAGGTGGCAGGGGTAAAATACAGAGAGCGAAAGGCTATTTACAATTTGTACAGAAAGCAGATGGCAGTTATAAGTGTCGAGGGACATGAAAGGGAAGCAGTGGTTGGGAAGGGAGTGAGACAGGGTTGTAGCCTATCCCCGATACTATTCAATCTGTATATTGAGCAAGCAATAGAGGAAACGAAAGAAAAATTCAGAGTAGGTATTAAAATCCATGGAGAAGAAATAAAAACTTTGAGGTTTACCGATGACATTGTAATTCTTTCAGAGACAGCCAAGGACTTGGGAGAGCAGTTGAACGGAATGGACAGTGTCTTGAAAGGAGGGTATAAGATGATTATCAACAAAAGCAAAACGAAGATAATGGAATGTAGTCGAATTAAGTTGGGTGATGCTGAGGGAATTAGATTAGGAAATGAGACACTTAAAGTAGTAAAGGAGTTTTGCTATTTGGGGTGCAAAATAACTGATGATGGTCGAAGTAGAGAGGATATAAAATGTAGACTGGCAATGGCAAGGAAAGTGTTTCTGAGGAAAAGAAATTTGTTAACATTGAGTATTGATTTGAGTGTCAGGAAGTCGTTTCTGAAAGTATTTGTATGGAGTGTAGCCATGTATGGAAGTGAAACATTGATGATAAATAGTTTAGACAAGAAGAGAATAGAAGCTTTCGAAATGTGGTGCTACAGAAGAATGCTGAAGATTAGATGGGTAGATCACAAAACTAATGAGAAGGTATTGAACAGAATTGGGGAGAAGAGGAGTTTGTGGCACAACTTGACTAGAAGAAGGGATCGGTTGGTAGGACATGTTCTGAGGCATCATGGGATCACCTATTTAGTCCTGGAGGGCAGTGTGGAGGGTAAAAACCGTAGAGGGGGACCAAGAGATGAATACACTAAGCAGATTGAGAAGGATGTAGGCTGCAGTAGGTACTGGGAGATGAAGAAGCTTGCACAGGATAGAGTAGCATGGAGAGCTGCATCAAAGCAGTCTCAGGACTGAAGACCACAACAACAACAAATGACAGTCTACTTATAGAATAAATCATAAATCTACAATATGTTCTTAGTGAATAAAAAATTCACCTTTTGTTGTTTTGGAGTTGGCATCATTCTGAAAATTTGATGTTTGTTTGCAATATCATCATCTGGAGTTTCAGGAAAAATATCAGATTTTCCACCTTAAGGTGGATGCAAAATTCTGACTTCCACTTCTTTTGCACCCACTTCTGTTATAATTCCAACAACCTACTTGTTTAGCTCTTTCCTTTCAATTGTGTTTATTCTACATTGCTCAATTGCTATGTTAAATTTGCCTGATGCCTTTTGTATGACAGTTTTCTTGATCTTATAGGAAAGACCACCTTATCAAAATTCTGAACACAATTGCACCTCGAACGACATTGTGAGACCCATAATTTATTTGTAAATTCATGTTTTCTTCTTAACATTTAAATAAGTAAATTATAAGGAAATTGTGCTTGTCAATTTTTTTCTTCTAGTGCAGTGATGAAAGTATTTGCCTAATGACAACTAACAATAATTGTACACTGCACTGAAAACTGCTATACACCACCTTCCCCACTTCCAATTGCAAAAGGCCGTGTGTTTGAATCTACTTGACAATATGGAAGGTATAACCAGCAAAATGCTTGTGCAAAGTAAAAGCCTGCATCCAGTAATTTCAGTGTAACAAACAAATTTGCTGTTCCTGTCCCTGTGTACTCCTGTGTCTGATATTTCCCCATCTTAAGGTATGTACGGTGCTTGGAAAAGTATCCTGTATTCTTACAGGAGATTTTATTGGTTCTAATTAGAAAAAGAGTCTTGTAGATATATATTTGGAAATAAATACTTGTTGAGATACAAGCCATTCTATCCTACAATAATCATCTGTTTGTTTGTATTTGTATGTGTATTTATTTGGTCCAGTAAATCTTATATGTACAGAGCAGCTTATCAGTTGTTGGACATACCCGTGCAAATATACACTCCTGGAAATGGAAAAAAGAACACATTGACACCGGTGTGTCAGACCCACCATACTTGCTCCGGACACTGCGAGAGGGCTGTACAAGCAATGATCACACGCACGGCACAGCGGACACACCAGGAACCGCGGTGTTGGCCGTCGAATGGCGCTAGCTGCGCAGCATTTGTGCACCGCCGCCGTCAGTGTCAGCCAGTTTGCCGTGGCATACGGAGCTCCATCGCAGTCTTTAACACTGGTAGCATGCCGCGAGAGCGTGGACGTGAACCGTATGTGCAGTTGACGGACTTTGAGCGAGGGCGTATAGTGGGCATGCGGGAGGCCGGGTGGACGTACCGCCGAATTGCTCAACACGTGGGGCGTGAGGTCTCCACAGTACATCGGGTTTGTCTCCAGTGGTCAGCGGAAGGTGCACGTGCCCGTCGACCTGGGACCGGACCGCAGCGACGCACGAATGCACGCCAAGACCGTAGGATCCTACGCAGTGCCGTAGGGGACCGCACCGCCACTTTCCAGCAAATTAGGGACACTGTTGCTCCTGGGGTATCGGCGAGGACCATTCGCAACCGTCTCCATGAAGCTGGGCTACGGTCCCGCACACCATTAGGCCGTCTTCCGCTCACGCCCCAACATCGTGCAGCCCGCCTCCAGTGGTGTCGCGACAGGCGTGAATGGAGGGACGAATGGAGACGTGTCGTCTTCAGCGATGAGAGTCGCTTCTGCCTTGGTGCCAATGATGGTCGTATGCGTGTTTGGCGCCGTGCAGGTGAGCGCCACAATCAGGACTGCATACGACTGAGGCACACAGGGCCAACACCCGGCATCATGGTGTGGGGAGCGATCTCCTACACTGGCCGTACACCACTGGTGATCGTCGAGGGGACACTGAATAGTGCACGGTACATCCAAACCGTCATCGAACCCATCGTTCTACCATTCCTAGACCGGCAAGGGAACTTGCTGTTCCAACAGGACAATGCACGTCCGCATGTATCCCGTGCCACCCAACATGCTCTAGAAGGTGTAAGTCAACTACCCTGGCCAGCAAGATCTCCGGATCTGTCCCCCATTGAGCATGTTTGGGACTGGATGAAGCGTCGTCTCACGCGGTCTGCACGTCCAGCACGAACGCTGGTCCAACTGAGGCGCCAGGTGGAAATGGCATGGCAAGCCGTTCCACAGGACTACATCCAGCATCTCTACGATCGTCTCCATGGGAGAATAGCAGCCTGCATTGCTGCGAAAGGTGGATATACACTGTACTAGTGCCGACATTGTGCATGCTCTGTTGCCTGTGTCTATGTACCTGTGGTTCTGTCAGTGTGATCATGTGATGTATCTGACCCCAGGAATGTGTCAATAAAGTTTCCCCTTCCTGGGACAATGAATTCACGGTGTTCTTATTTCAATTTCCAGGAGTGTATCTTCATGTCAACATGATGTTTCCTATATTAATAAATACATTTTTTTTTTCATTCTGACTTATAATTAAACCACTTTAACTAGAAAATTATGACTGAAAACATGAATAAACTAATATTATTGACTAGTGTTTACATGCTACAAGTAGTTAATTACATTTACAAAATATTTTTGTAAGCAATGAAGAGTATGGCTTATACACTTAAAGTTAACTTTCTTAGGCACTCAAAGATTTTGGAAGAACACTTCCTGGCTATAGTACCAGTACATTAATAAATATTCTTTTAATACTGCTTTGACTTTTTTAGGTCAGTGATTACTTTAACTGAATTGACAAAATCAGAAACTCCTTATATCCACTACCACAAATGTGTGAGGAGAAGCAAAAATGAGATTATCAGAAGGAACAATGATTGAAAGTTGTTGAGAAAAATCCCACATTTTCTACCACATAGTATGTTATTCTAGAAACATAATACTGCACATACCTATGGTAGGAGCCAAAAGAATAATATGTATAACTATTTCATAGAGGTTTCTGTGTGGGCATGAGGGTTTATACATCAAATCAATTGCAACAAATGGCATTTTAGAGCAATTTATTAATGCATTGATAATATTACAGTGTTTAATATGTGCTGCATTGTAAACTATGAGCTTTGTGCAAAATGTCCTTCCACTTGTAGTTTTGTGTAATTTCTGTTTATCAGTCTAGCCTCCTTTATAATGCCACATTTACATTTGCTGCAAATACCTTTCCATCTGTTTCTTGGTGGTTCTACATCACTTGTATTATTAATGCTTTAACAGTGCAGCAGTAACAACTAAACAATGTAATAATGCAATGAAAACTGAGTAGAATATTAGTTGCACTATAGTCATATAGAATTTATATATATCGTTGGCTGTCAGCTGTTTAGTAATCAGGAACAACAATCGTAGAAAACAAAGTAAACTACCAAGCAAACGAATGAGAAACTGAAGAAAATGATATTTTCATTCATTAAGCATACAAATGCCTCATGACACTGGACATGAACTGTTTTTGGATGACATAGTAAAAGTTACAGGGTGTTTCAAAAATGACCAGTATATTTGAAACGGCAATAAAAACTAAACGAGCAGCGATAGAAATACCCCGTTTGTTGCAATATGCTTGGGACAACAGTACATTTTCAGGCAGACAAACTTTCAAAATTACAGTAGTTACAATTTTCAACAACAGATGGCGCTGCAAGTGATGTGAAAGATATAGAAGACAACACAGTCTGTGGGTGCGCCATTCTGTACGTCGTCTTTCTGCTGTAAGCGTGTGCTGTTCACAACGTGCAAGTGTGCTGTAGACAACATGGTTTATTCCTTAGAACAGAGGATTTTTCTGGTGTTGGAATTCCACCGCCTAGAACACAGTGTTGTTGCAACAAGACGAAGTTTTCAACGGAGGTTTAATGTAACCAAAGGACCGAGAAGCGATACAATAAAGAATCTGTTTGAAAAATTTCAACGGACTGGGAACGTGACGGATGAACGTGCTGGAAAGGTAGGGCGACCGCGTACGGCAACCACAGAGGGCAACGCGCAGCTAGTGCAGCAGGTGATCCAACAGCGGCCTCGGGTTTCCATTCGCCGTGTTGCAGCTGCGGTCCAAATGACGCCAACGTCCACGTATCGTCTCATGCGCCAGAGTTTACACCTCTATCCATACAAAATTCAAACGCGGCAACCCCTCAGCGCCGCTACCATTGCTGCACGAGAGACATTCGCTAACGATATAGTGCACAGGATTGATGACGGCGATATGCACGTGGGCAGCATTTGGTTTACTGATGAAGCTTATTTTTACCTGGACGGCTTCATCAATAAACAGAACTGGTGCATATGGGGAACCGAAAAGCCCCATGTTGCAGTCCCATTGTCCCTGCATCCTCAACAAGTACTGGTCTGGGCCGCCATTTCTTCCAATGGAATCATTGGCCCATTTTTCAGATCCGAAACGATTACTGCATCACGCTATCTGGACATTCTTCGTGAATTTGTGGCGGTACAAACTGCCTTAGACGACACTGCGAACACCTCATGGTTTATGCAAGATAATGCCCGGCCACATCGCACGGCCGACGTCTTTAATTTCCTTAATGAATATTTCGATGATCGTGTGATTGCTTTGGGCTATCCGAAACATACAGGAGGTGACGTGGATTGGCCTCCCTATTCGCCAGACATGAACCCCTGTGACTTCTTTCTGTGGGGACACTTGAAAGACCAGGTGTACCGCCAGAATCCAGAAACAATTGAACAGCTGAAGCAGTACATCTCATCTGCATGTGAAGCCATTCCGCCAGACACGTTGTCAAAGGTTTCGCGTAATTTCATTCAGAGACTACGCCATATTATTGCTACGCATGGTGGATATGTGGAAAATATCGTACTGCCTGAAAATGTACTGTTGTCCCAAGCATATTGCAACAAATGGTGTATTTCTATCGCTGCTCGTTTAGTTTTTATTGCCGTTTCAAATATACCGGTCATTTTTGAAACACCCTGTACTATCTCATTACATGCAAACCGTTAGATGGATGTGAGGTATTTCTATCACAGTCAGTTCTGCTAAACGATATATAATTCGCCATTATCTCATTTTGCAAAAAATGTAAACATGATGTGTTTCTAATTTTATCGAATCAGTTTCTTCTGGCAACTTCTCGTAAATAATTTTACCATGGTGTGATGTTTTTTTTTTGCATAACTGGCTTTTATTTGGAGCATGAGAAAGTCAGTTTTCTGTCTTGTGTTGTGATGATGTAGATTTTAATTTTTTGAGGAGGACACTAGGATTTGTTATTGCATATTTCTTAATAAAAATTGCACTTCCAAAGCTGTAAATACATGGAAGATGAAGGATCACCATATTTTTATATTAAGGTATACAGGGTTTGTTCCTTTGTATTGCTGTCATGATTCTCATTATTCTTTTTCACATCCTGAAGAGTCTTAGGCAGGATGGTAAGTTACTCCATAAAAAAATCACATACTTTCAGAATTAATAAACAATCATTAGACAGTCCTTACGGTAACAGTTTTCAAGCACTCTCATAACAGAGCACATGGTTCTTGGGCTCTTAAATAAGCTATCAGTGTGACTATCCCATCTAAGGTTTCCTGGAGCCAGATCACCAGAAGTTTTGTATTAGCTTCACTTGCAATAGCTTTGTCTGATATGTGAATTTTTATATCTTCTTCACTGTTTCTCTTGACATTATGAAACTTTGATGCTACTGTTTTACTTTTATTTATTATTGGTCTGTTTTGTTGAACCAGTTTCCATACTTTACATATTTACTTATTTGTAACCAGAATAGTGTCTGGTTGCTTTATATCTTCTTGAAATTATATTTCTACTACCTGTCTGTGGCCAGTAAGATATGATCCAAGCCAGTTGTTAGGTGTATCCCCGATACCCATACTATCAAGTTCCTGCAGCAATAGGATGTAGTCTATGATGTCAAAGTTCTTGGTCATATGCCACTTACTTTTCTCTACTCTCAAGATTTGAGAGCACTTTACTCAGAAATTCAAATACTGCTTTTTCTGTTGACTGGCCTTTCCACAAACCATATTTGGCTGTAGATAATATGTTGTACATTTGTAGAAAATCTAGCATCATCTTCGTCAAGTGTTTTTGAAAAGTCAGATAGCAAAGCAATAGTTCTACAATTGGTCATGCCTTCTTTCGTACCCCTTATGTGATCAGTGGCTTGAGTTTCACTGTCTTTAAGCTGGCGAGAAAGATTTCAGTTGCAATGAACTGTTGACTCTACAGGAAATGCTAAATGTTATTAGCATTCATTCTCATACATCCTAGTGTAACCACATCTGGTTACATTCAGGTTTGATCACTTATACAAGGCGAGATCAACAAATACAATGAATGAATTTTTTAGCAGCAGCTGCTGACACTACAACAATTTGATACAATTTGTCCAATTGCCTGATTATTTGAGACAGCCAGCTTGAAGTTGGAACATGTTCTTAATTGTCAGTTAGTTTCCAGAGATACTAGAGTGAGGCTGTGTGTAACATGTCTGGTGCGCATCATGGATTTCATACATGGCACTAAGTTCTGTTTCAAGTTGCAAAAAAGTGCCAAAGAAACTCAAGAAATGTGAAATTTGTGTATATAATGCTGTAACTCTGAAGACTATTTACAAGTGATATGAGCAATTTAAAAGCAGAAATGAGTCAGCAGAAGATGAACGACATTCAGGACGCCCATTAACCTAAGTGATATGGATAAGGTTTGTGCTCTTGTAGAACTGACCATGCATGAGAACAGTTAATGCCTTCAGCAGCATCAGTTCTTCAAATACTTGTTCTAAGAATCATCATCTACATGTTGCAACACTCATGCCTCCATATTTGTTGTGAGATCAGCTGTGGTCCCTTGTCATTTTGCAATTCTTCTGCTGTCTTCAAGTTGTTGGAACAGCCTGCTGAATATTTTTTTTCTAATTTTTTTTCCAAACAGAATGTCATGGTGAAGCTTTCATTTTGCATACATGACATGGGCCTGCCTATTAACATAGTTGGTTAAATAATGGCAGAAAATCACATCTGTCATATCCCATGTGAAATAATAGGATTCATTTTCATTGTTTATGTTGTGTACATGCAGTGGAATCACTGATTGATGTTGTTCTGGCACCAGCATGACCTCAAAACAGTACATATGAACTGGCTGATGCAGGAGACAGTTGTAAGAGATGTATGTAACAATAGCATCAAAGTGAAAAGACTAAATACAAACGCAGATGTAACCACCAGTTAATATTAACAGAAAGACAGCCTGTACTGCTGGGTATTGATCACCCAAACCACATGTATAGTAGTCTACATCTCAACAAATACTTGTTTCCAGAAATATATTAATACAACTTTTTTCTAGTTTCTACCAATACTGCCTTGTGTATAAGACTCCATTTAAATACCCTCAGTATAAGAGATTATTGGTGAATATCAAGAAACAACGTTTTTCTACAAATCATATAAAATATATTTTGCTTTGAAATGTTTCAGGGGAAGTGTGAAATGGATCTATTACTGCCAAGCAGGTGAATGATCTACCAGAAGTCGGAGTGAAAAATGAAGAAATTGACATGTTATGAACTGTTTAGGAGAGAAGAAAGAGCAGTGATTACAAAAGCAGCATGAAACTGAAATATCTGTGTATCATTGTCAGTACACTTCAAATGGTTTCCAGTACATGCAAAAGACTCGTTATTACATTCATGTAAATAACAGAATGGCGCCTGCAGGCAGTGCTACATTAACTATTGGAGAAATGAAAATGTGTATTTCCAGAAGCTAGTTCTTTGGATCTACTGTTTTCAGCATAGAATTATATTATGTGAAGATGTGTTGAGTGTGGTTTACCCAGCAGCAAATGTATCAACACACGCATTAACCCATTTGCAGCACTGACTTGCTCTCTGTGACTTTTTTCCCAGTTTCTTCATCTTGCCACTTATTGTTTCACACTTCCTGCCAGTGATGAACACTGGTATACAGCTGACACATTTTGTGGCCATGGTGACAACATTTTGAGACTAGAGCAGGCTCTTCTTTGGAACTGTCATTGTTTGAATAATTTGAAACCTTGTTCTTTCTTCCTGTAGCTTGCTCCCCATTTAGGGTGACAGATTTCTTGTTTTGCACAGAATTACTTGCTAAGGTTTTCTTGTTTCTTACAATCAAAACAATCTTCCAGCTTCTTGTTATATGTGTAGCTGGTCAGTACTGTGCTCCCTTTCCCTTTCTCCTAGCGAGATGGTTTTTGCACTTTTGGTACTGGTCTAATGTCCTTCAAAGGGTGGAGATGGAAACAGTATTTCATAGGAAAGGAGACTCAGGAAGGAGTGCAACATTATCACCCACTTCCAGCCAGAAATTTTCATTTTGTGTAGCATTTGATAGATGTTGGGTTTGGATTCTTGTTCAGGCATTTGGGAGTTCACTGTACACATTTATTTTTTTTCTAGTTGCCTGTTGTTAAGGGCTTCAGTAATAAAGTCAGTTTCATTGAGAATAGCATGACTGAAAAGGAAGATATTTCCAGTGTAAAATCCTCTGATGACATTAGATGTTGTTGATGCCTTCATAAAAACATTTTCCATCAGATAATCAATTTCATAACTGTGGCACTATCCAGACATTAGTTGCATAAAACTACCTTCATGTCCCATGGTTGTGAAAAGTTTTTAATGCTTCATAAATACCACACTGGAAGGCAGCATTTTGTAAATGATATGTAGTGGCAAGTGACCTGTGATGAAGTATATCAGCTCCAGCTGTTTGGTATGTAAATAGTGAGTATCTAAAGTACAGGTAAGAGGATCTTCAACTGACAGTTTCAAAAAGGAAGCAAATGTTATCCATCCAGTGACTGAAAAGATCATACTAGATCAATTCTGACTGATGGAACCTTGCAGTGTTCCAGGAGGATCTCCTTTCATTAAGTTAATATCATTTTTTCCTCCTATGGAAAATGATCATGGGAGAAACAAACTGACCGCCTACCTACATGCAGGTGACATTCATGTTGGTTTTGCTTTTTCTTCATTCCACTTTCTAATATTACCCATAGATGATAATTGAGCACATACTAAGATGCCGAAGTGCTTAATCTGCTATTGTGACACTCACCTGAAAAACTGAAGTTAAGAAAAGTATTTTTACAAAATATTACACCACTGGAATATTCTTTCAATGTTCTCTTATACTGTTTTAACTAACAGAGATTCAGTTATGCCTATGTGGTCATTACCCAATCAAAACTGAGGTCAAGAAAATTATGAACAAACTGGAAAAATACATTGCTGTCTTTATCGCCAAAAAGGAATCATTGCTAGCCCATTGACTAGGGGCACCCAAAAGCTACAAGTTGAAGTTGACTGCACCATGGATTCCACACCACAACTCACAGAACTATATCTGCATTGAGATATTTTAATGATTTTACTAACTTAAATTATTCTTTGAACATTACCTCACATTTATTAAGTCTATTAACAATGCTGCTTTCATCTCATTTTCCTTTATTTACTCAATTACACCCAGTCTATGTGAAATTCTTATCTCTCCAAGGTCTTTACTCATTTGTCCTCAGGTGATGGCAAAGGAAACCCCAGTCTGTTTTTATTATTTTTCCTTTGACATTCTATCAGTTAAACAACAATATGAATCTTTTCCTTGATTTTTAACCTACTGTGAACACACTTTCTAGATTTATAAGATTTTTCAACTAAACTTCTTTCTCTGAATGCACAGTAACTGTTCTTTCACAAATGTCTTAAAGAACTTCTTTATTTAGTTTGGAGATTACTGTGGTTGTAGCATCATCAAAGAACCTTCTCATTCATAAATCTTAATGACTAATTGGCAATTAAGTCCCATGACTATTTTAGTTACAGATATACACTGCCTGACAAAAAAACATGAAGCACCCAGAAGGATGGAGGGGGGGGGGGGAGGGGGATGGAATGAAAATTTGTGGTTTGGAGGATTTGTGATGTTACTGCAGTGATTGCAAAATTGAGTCAAATTTATAAATAACATGGTATTATGATCCCAATTATCAGTATGACATTATACACCCTCTGGCCTGAATGCGTGCACTGATTTGGTTTGGAAGCCAATGTATCCTCTCCCGAGACAAACATCGCCCCCCACAGGTGCTGCAACTGATCATTGATACCCTGGAAAATGGCACTACGACAAGGTTGATGTCCAAGCTAGGCCC
Source organism: Schistocerca piceifrons (assembly GCF_021461385.2). Classification (NCBI taxonomy): domain Eukaryota; kingdom Metazoa; phylum Arthropoda; class Insecta; order Orthoptera; family Acrididae; genus Schistocerca; species Schistocerca piceifrons. The sequence continues at coordinate 495,946,736 of NC_060143.1, read as the reverse complement.
ACAGATGTTCTACTGGAGATAGATCTGGGGAGTGCCTTAATATCATGCGACTGTTCGCAGAGACACATCCCATACATGGATGAGCATTGTCATTCTGAAATATGAAACCATGATACTGTCACTTGAAATGTAACACAGGAGTACATAGAATGTCCATGATGTACTGATGCGCCATCAGAGTGCCCTCAATCACTACCAGACATGACCTGAAGTTGCACCCAATGGCACTCTATATCATGGCATCAAGAGTAACACCACTTTGCCTCTCCACAACATCGGAAGAATGCAAGGTGACCATATTTTCTAGACCCAAATTTGGGACACATTAAAAAAATATGTTGCATAAATAAATATATTAATCAAATGTAATAAATGCAAAAAAATTACTTTAATTTGTTATAAAAAGTGCATTAATTTATAGTTTACTAGTACCTTCTATGATGAAGGAACATGAGCAGACATACTGTATGTAACAGTGCAGTGTGAATTTTCTTCAGCGTATCTGCATTCTTCAACAGCATATGAAGAAACATACTGATACAGGTAAAATAAATAACTAATTGTGGATAAATTATTTCATAAAAGTTAAATCCAGGACAAATAGGTGTCATGAATTACCTTTGAAATAGTTTGAGTCAGAGCTACAAAAATCATTACAGTCCCAAAAAATAAAATGGGACAGAGGGTCACCTTAGAAGAATGGGTTCCCTCCCCAGGTCACCACCACAATCACCTACGATGGTCACCAGGATGACGTAGAATTACCATTCATCACTGAAAACAATGTGATGCCATTCATTGTTCAGTCCATGCTTCCTGGTCACATCACCAATCTAAACACAGCCACTTGCATTGTGGTGTCAAAAGCAGTCCACACGAGGAGGGGGAGCGAGGGGGGGGGGGGGGGGGCAGTATTCCACGGTCTGCCTGCTGCAAGTCTGCAGCCACTGGTATGCAATGACACAGAATGCCATGGTGTGCCTGTTCTTGTTTTTGGATGGCAGACTCAGATGTGAAGAGATTGCAATGTGATTGGTGCACAATATGGCAATCCTACCTTGTGGGAATCAGACTGGGTCAACTAGAACCCTGACAATGAGTAGGCCTGGCTTACGTTCCCAAGTAGTCCAGCATCAAGGCACTGTCACATCTGAATTCCACAAAATCTGGATATTCTATGATTTGGCCAGCTGGCCAAATGGAGACACACAACGAGGCTCCTATCAAGCCCTATCAGATGCTGATAATACTGTCTCATGCAAGTATGCTGTACCTGTGGGTCCTTCACAGTGCTCACCCAACATCCGACACTGTTCGCACCCTTTGTATACTCTGCCATGCCTTGTAACAACATTAAACACTAACAACATTCATACTCTCTGGTGACTGTTCTACCTGTCACTGAGAACTGCAACTCAAAACATTTACACACCTGTTGACACTGTGTACATGTGCAAAGTTACATTGACATCTGATCATATCTTCTGGGTGATTCACTTTTTTTGTCAGGCAGTGTAAATATTATGAGAAAAACCAACTGGAGAACTACTAAACCTGAGACAGAAATTTATAGTGGAGAAGGTTAAAAAGAAAGAGCTGTCTACTCAAATCTCCAGGATGAGATAGATGCATCTTAGGTGAGGATCCATTATGAATCTCGATTGAGGACATACTGTTTCTTCTTATTGTCAGTCTCTCCAGCAGCAGATAGAATTATTGTTGTATCCAGTGCATATGTCCATGGTAACGTGAAAGGATATAAACTGTTTCCGTCAGCAGTTTCTGAAAGGGAGAGGAGCATAACAGACTATTTTTACTTCAAAAGTTTATTCAACAGCCCAAGACATTCACTGCATGTCATTAACAGATTTTGAACCCTTGAATAAAGGGCTTCTTTAAGCAAATTCATTCACATGTGTAGAGCTCAACATCATTACCATGGTTTGTGAAAATCACTTTGCACCTAACTAAATTAAGTTTCTTTTCCCTGACATAACTGTAATGACAGCTACCTTTTGTTCCTGTATCATAAGCAAATCTGGACCTTAATTTGATCTTAAACTAGGTAAAATGAGCTGGTACCTTGCTCACATTTAATTTGAAGAGAGAAGAGATTTTGTTTTGCACATAGCCGTGATGTGATCATAAAGACAAGCAATGTACAGCATAATGTAGAAAAGTTAGTTATTTAGTTGTTTTGTGTAAAGAGCAATTAGTCCAAAGTCAAACAGTTTGGCAAAGGGTGGATCAAATAAAAAGTGTAGTATGAGACATTTCATTAATCTATAGTGACTCTATACTGTAGCAAATGGAATGTTTGGTTTTAGAAAATGAAACAAAGAGAATTACCTATAATTAATGCATGCACTAATACAAATGGCATTGGGACAGCTTAACCATAAGAGCTTCAGTCCAGCTGTGCTTGGTTATTATCCAAATGTGCACTAGTCATATTGATCAAACAGTACAGAACAACTGTCGTAAAGAAATGTGTTACATGTGTTTCAAGGAAACTATATTTTCTTCAGAGTCAATTACTTTCACATTAATAACTACAGTTTTCTGTGTTTTACTGTGCTACAGAGAGAAAGAGAGAGAGGTAACTATTCACAGCATGTATTTTTTGTAGTGTTGTTAAATGTTGCCAGTGACTGATTTCTTTATGTATTTTGTATTATTGTTACGTTAGTTTTGATGGAATATTGTCAATAAGTTATTTATTTATTTATAATTGTGCTTGTGATGTTTTATCATGTACTATGTGTATTTTCTGTTTCTAAAACCAAAGAAGGTATTTTCTTAATAAATGTGTCTATTATTTATTTATTTTGTGTCATTGTAACCTCACTTCAATATGACTGATATTCAATAAAAAAAAGTCTAAAGAAACATCTGGAAGCTTGATCAGAGTCATGCACCTGATTGCAAGTCATTCATTCTTTATTTATTTATTTCTCATTTACGTCACATCCTACCGAATAGGAAAATAATCAGGGATGTAGAATAAGTTATGACAGACATTAAAAAAGAAGCAGTGGTTAAAAATGACATAAATATGTAACTATCATTTTGAGCTAAAACCTATTTGCGAAATTCTAAGGACATGAACTGTGAGGCTGGGTACTACTTACCTTATGGAGGTGAGAATCCAAGTACCGCCAATAGAAACATTTAAAAGTAGAAAAAGCTATTCTAACCTTTGGAACTTATTTCCTTCCTCTGGGAGGAAAGATGATAGGTTGGGAAATAGGAAGATAGTACTATTTTTAGCAGAGAAGTTCCACATATGTTCAATCAGCAATGGACTGGGTGAACATGATGTTAAGAGTGGTAGCCCCAATTTACAGATGACTTTTGAGACAATCAAAGCAACACAGAATCAGGGAGTATCTGTTGGAATACTGTGCCAAGATAGTGTTGCAGGGAGAGTGTGACCTTTATCAATACATCTTTTTATGTAGAATAAATTTCTTTTTTATTTTCATCAACAATCACCGAGTGAGGTGGCACAGTGGTTAGCACACTGGACTCCAATTCAGGAGGATGATAATTCAAACACACACACACACCTATCCTCATTTAGGTCTTCCGTGATTTTCCTAAATTGTTTCATGAAAATGCTGGGATGATTCCTTCGGAAGGGCACAGCTGACTTCTTTCCCCATCCTACCCTAATACAATGGGACCAATGACCTTGCTGTTTGGTCCCCTCCCCCAAATCAACCAACCAACCAACCATCAATGATCAAAGAAATTTTTGGTCCTAGACAACCAATTTCAGTCAGCAATGACCATCCTCAAATTTCCAGCAAAACATGTGAAAAGAAATACATCTAGTGGACCATTTACACCTCAAAATAAGAAAATATGCCATAATGAAAAGCATTACTTCCATAGAAATATGCACTTAAAATACGACAAGACATACCTGCTTTACAATATGTCCCAATGTAGTGAAGCTATAGAAGCATCATCAAGAAATGCACACGAAATCAGCTTAGCTTGATCACACATATTCAAAATATGGTGTAAACAAGGCCACAATGCAGACAAAGTCATCCTATTAACAGCAGTGCTGTTCAAAATAAACTGAGGCAAAACAGCGACATAGTATATTTGCTTCATACACATGTTAGATTTTACTACTGTAATCTTATTTGTGCTCAATAATTTTATAATTGTCAAAAATGCAATAAATGAAAAATGCAGCAGGTAAAATATATGGTGAATTCATAAAGTGCATAAATTATTACAGTGATAAAATATAACAAATAAAAATAAAGTTAAATTTTAAAATTGTTAAAAAGGAAAAGTGACAATATGTGATTCTGAGACACTTTTGTGGTGATTTTAATTTAAAAAATAATATAGACAAGAATGAGTTACAGAGCTAACAAAACAATATGATTCATAAAATAATTGCAGTAAAAAGCCAAATGTAAAAAAGTAAGACTGAAGTAAATAATCAGCACCCTCTGTTGGCTTAGCTACTAGAATGCAGCATAGGCTGTTGTGCCTCAGTTTATTTTGAATAGCAGTGCTGTTGACAGGATGTCACCTAGTTTTCAGCATATTTTAAATACATGTGATGAAGCTAATTTTATGTATGTTTCTTGATGATACTACTATGGCTTCATTACATTAGGATGTGCTGTAAAACACACATCCCTCATCCTTTTTAAGTGCACGTTTCCACAGCTATCAAAGCAGTACATTTTGTTATGGCATATTTTGTTATTCTAAGGTGTAAACTGTCGACTAGTTGTATTTGTTTTTCCACATTTTGCTGCAAATCTGAAGAGGGTCATTGATGACTGGAACTGGAAGTCTAAGGACCAAAAGGTTTTGTGATCATTAGTAAAAAGAAAAATAACTTTATTCTACACTTCCTGGATCACCATTTTATTCCACAGCTATATCACAGCTTGTAAATCCATTTAAGAATTGTTGAGTGATGATCAACCCACTAGTACACATCAGGTAAGATAATCAATGTTACCCAATAGAAACTAAAACTTAGACAAATGTAATTTACTTAATCACTTGTACATGTTATCACAGTGATTTTATTTCTCACTTAACGTAATTCTAAGCTTGTTCATAAGACCATGTTCAGCAGCTAATGATTTGTTCAAACCCCAGTATTTTGTGTGATTTCAGTGCTGTGCACAGCATTACAACACTGTTTGTTTGGCTTGACCAATATGCATTGCCAGACAAAAAAGTGACTCACGCCGAAGACACGGTAGAATGTCAGTGTAACTGCAATTTTCTGTGACACAGCAGAGAGCATTAGTGCTGTTCATGTTTAGTCTGTTACCAGGCCTCTTAGGGTATATGAGGGGCTTGAAGAGTTCAGATGTTGAGTGATCACCATGGAGGACACAGAGATACTGTGTACTCATGTGAGACAGCATTATCAGCACTCATAGAGTCTGAAAGCGTGTCATTGTGGGTACCCATTTGGCTGGTTGGTGGAATACTGAAATATGTTGGACTACATGGGAATGTGGGGGCAGGGGAGGTTCCATCGTCGTGTCTGTCTAGCACAAGGGACAATCACAGTATTGTGCTCTGACCGTATTGAATCCCTTCAAATTTGTGCCTGTCATCTGAGAACAAGTAAGGGAGTCCACGCACTATTCTGTTTTATCCTGCACCATTGGTCATAGACTAGTAGCAGCTGGACAAAAGAATTACCATCCCACATGTAGGCTGCCATTAACACCACGAAACAAACAAATACATTTGGAGTGTTGCCATGACCAGCAAACATGAATTACTTATGAATGGCATCACATTATGTTCAATGATAAATCTGTAGTACCCCAGATGACCATCACTGACAGCCTGAGAAGACATCTTATTGTATAATGTTCTGGAGAGCACGCCAGTTTTATTTCTGGTATCATGGTGTAGGAAGCCATTGGGTATGATGTCAGGTGACAGTTGGTAGTAATTGAGTGAACTCTGATGGCACAAGAGAAGTCACTGATGTTCTGCATTCTCATAGGTTACCTCTCATGCAAAAATATCATGGTGCCATTTTTCAGCACAACATAGCTCGTCCATAAATGGCATATGCCTTTCTTTAGGAATGGTCTGTTGTGTGTTGAGGTACTCTCCCACAACCAGTAAGGTAGTTATAGATCCCCAGAGCTGTTCCTGACAGAACATATGTGAGACCAGATCACAAATCAGCTTCATTCCTGTGCCATTGTCAAGGACATCCAGAACCAGTTACAACAATTGCGAGCCAGCTTGTCTCAGGAGGGGATACAGTGGCATTATGACACCCTTCAGAACTGAATTAATGCAAGCATCCAGGCCAGAGGGGTGCAGCAACATAATGATAAGTGGGTATATACCACGTTTTTTTGTAAATCAGACTTGATTTTGTAATCACTGAACTAACATCGCCCACCCCCTCAAAATGAGAAATTTTGTTTCATTTCTTCCTTCCCTTATAAATACTTCCCCTTTTTTATCAGGCAGTGCAACTGTTGCTGTACTCACAAGGAACGTTACATACTTCAGCTGGTTCGAGACGCAGATTCTTCAGTCGCTGTATAAAATCTTCGAGTTTCGAATGGAGTGTTCGCATTTTCGTGCCAAAGAGCTCAGAAGAGAATTCAGATGTTTTACTAGGTAATACGTTAGGGCTCCTATGGGGCAAAGCGGCACCCCATAAAGTTGTAGAGGAAGTGGAGCTTGTACTTTTAAGGTCTTTTGCAGATGTTCAGGAAACTAACCGGATGTGATGGGGGTGGACGTCTTCCATTTTACTACATCTGTTGGATACTTCTGAAGACAGTGATACACTGAGCCCTGCAGTAAATTCGTCATCTTGCCAAAGTAAGTTGTTGCAGGCAGAAGAAAGTAGTGTTTCTCTTGTCAGTAGGTAAAATTACTAATTCTGTGTCTTCTCTTATGGAACAGAGCGCTTTTCTTTTTTTTCATTGTATATTTTCAGCTTGGGAGTCAGCATCCTAGTTACAGTTCAGCAAGTTTCGGTCCTTGTTTCTTCAGCAGTCCTACTGAGAAGTTTCAAGACACCTTATTCATTCATACTGACATTTATTTATTTATGTGGATCCCATAAATCCAATACTGCGAAGCATTCGCATGGATGTAGGACGTGTCAGAATTATTACAAATAATACAAAAGGAATACATAAGAGTACCTCTTGCAAGAGGATATCTGGTATAAGACAAAATACACATAAACAGGTATAGAAAAAATTACATTAAAATATGGTAGATCTTAATAGCTAAATGAAAAACACAGTAATGTTAACAGTGTTTGTGACTATCATAATGCACAATAGCGCATCAAATTAGTAAATGAGAAAATCAATTCCAGTTAACTCTACTGAAATATTCTTCTACCAAATAGAACGAATTATCTAATAAATACTGTTTGAGCTGTTGTTTAAATTTGGGAAGCTCTGTGTATAAGTAATTTCAGTGATGTAATGGACTCCTTTTTGTACAATAGCAAGGTTTTTTTATTCATAATGGAGGTCCATCTTCCTCCTGGTATTGTAGGTATGGTATGAATCACTGGTTTTGTACGATTGTCCATTTTTACCAATAAATCCAATACTGCGAAGCATTCGCATGGATGTAGGACGTGTCAGAATTATTACAAATAATACAAAAGGAATACATAAGAGTACCTCTTGCAAGAGGATATCTGGTATAAGACAAAATACACATAAACAGGTATAGAAAAAATTACATTAAAATATGGTAGATCTTAATAGCTAAATGAAAAACACAGTAATGTTAACAGTGTTTGTGACTATCATAATGCACAATAGCGCATCAAATTAGTAAATGAGAAAATCAATTCCAGTTAACTCTACTGAAATATTCTTCTACCAAATAGAACGAATTATCTAATAAATACTGTTTGAGCTGTTGTTTAAATTTGGGAAGCTCTGTGTATAAGTAATTTCAGTGATGTAATGGACTCCTTTTTGTACAATAGCAAGGTTTTTTTATTCATAATGGAGGTCCATCTTCCTCCTGGTATTGTAGGTATGGTATGAATCACTGGTTTTGTACGATTGTCCATTTTTACCAATGAAACATTACAGGGAGTAGATATATTGGCATGCAGTTGTCAGTATCCCTAATTTTCTGAAAAGGTTCCTACAAGAATGTCTAGGCTGGACTCCGCTCATTATCCTAATAACTCTCTTTTGGACAATGAATATTTTTTTTTTGATAGTGGCTGATTACCCCAGAAAACTATGCCATATAGCAATAATGCATGGAAATAACTAAAATAAGCAGTTTTTGTGGTGTCTCGCTCACATACAGTGGTGAGCTGAGTTTTTTGTGGAGGTGCAAAATATGTTCAGACCATTTTAGACTGTTGTCAATGTGTACACCCAGAAACTTGTTTGCCTCAACTTGTACTAACTCACTACCATTCAATGTAATACTTAATTGATCCTCAAATTGTTTATACTTGGAAATGCACAAACTGGGTCTTATTAACATTTAGTGATAACCCATTATTTACAAACCAATTACATACTTCACTAAAGACAATATTGGCCGATTCCTCAAGATTGAGGTTGGGAGTTATGTTGATGAGGATAGAGGTGTCATCAGCAAAAAGAGTAAATTGAGTTTTAAAGCTAGTATGCAAGGGAAGGTCATTGATAAAGATGAGGAAGAAAAGGGGGCCAAGTACAGAGCCCTGAGGAACACCACAGTCAATAGAGCCCCAGCTAGATGACACAGAGTACCCCTCAGAGTCGTTCAACATGACCTTCTGCTTTCTTCCAGCTAGGTAGGATTTAATCCATGAGCCAACTGAGCCACTTATACCATAATATTCAGTCTTTGCTAAGAGGATTTCATGATTAACACTGTCAAAGGCCTTAGAAAGGTCACAAAGATACCAACAGGAGATATGGTACTCGATGGCAAATGTCTTAGGAGTCGGCGCAAAATTTAGTCCATTTTCCAACACCGACATATCAACGTCACTCATTTGTCTGTGAAATTAAACACATTGCGTCTATATAGTTCGTGTTTTTGCGAAGACTAACGCATAAGGCTATGGAACTTGGAAGCCTGGCGCACCACGGCTTGCATCCAGTCTGAAAGCCACCACGTAGCACTGTCCACCCACTCCCAGGAATCCGCTGATATTCAAATGAAGTGAAAGCCTGCTGCTGGAGAGTGTGTCTACCTCTCGTCTTTTATAGCGTATTCTTTCTCTCACCAATGCCCTGCTTTACTCCTCTCTCTCTCTCTCTCTCTGTGTGTGTATGTGTTTGTGTGTGTGTTTGTGTGTGCGTGTGTGTGTGTGTGTTTGTGTGACCCGGGTTCGATTCCCGGCGGGGTCAGGGATTTTCTCTGCCTCGTGATGACTGGGTGTTGTGTGATGTTCTTAGGTTAGTTAGGATTAAGTAGCTCTAAGTTCTAGGGGACTGATGACCATAGATGTTAAGTCCCATAGTGCTGTGAGCCATTTGAACCATTTGTGTGTGTGTGTGTGTGTGTGTGTGTGTGTGTGTGTGTGGAGTTTAAGGGCAGTCAACGGCGAGATTATCAGCGTCCTTACGCAAATTAAAAGAAAAGAATGTCGACGAAATTACGAAAATGTTATCAAACAGTTTCCTTCTCACTGAAGGAAACGTATAAAATGACACTCTTGCACTTCCATTTTGACCACACAATTACTCTATCTCACATGCCCTAATACAACGGAGAAATGGAAGTAGAACAGAATTAACATGACAGTGGAGCTAAAAGAAAGGCACAGGAAAATGTGACTGGCTGGCCGCTTACAAAAAACGTGGGTGAGCAAGTCACCTTTAACACGTTAAAAAAAATTCCCTGAAATGTTCGGAAACATGTTGGACAAATATCAAAGCCTTTAAAACTCTCTCCACATTCGCCTGAAACCTAAAGCAGAGGACAGATCCGTCGGCAAATCTGCCGCTGACCGCTGGTCGTAAATTAAAACACAGTCTAATAAGATGTGGTGTTCAGTGTTACGTACGCCACGCATTGGAGGGTCCTCTCGCTGGAGCAAGAAGTTATGCGTGATGGGACTGTACATTATGCGAAGACGAGTTAGGAAAACTTCGTCCCGTCGACGTGGCTGGAAGGAGGTACGCCACGCCCGGGTATTTTCTGTCACTTCCAGCAACTCGTTCTCCCATGGACGCATGACTGTACCTCATCAGCGAGGGGACAACATGCGGGGGATGGCACGTCGAGCTAACCGACCATCGCGACACGCCTCCTTGTATGCTACATCTGCCCTTTCATTCCCCGCAGTACTCATCTGCCCTGGCACCCAGCAGAAAGACACCTTCTTCCCCAGCCGCTGTAGTTGGAGGAGGACGTCCTGGATATTCTGGACCACTTATTTACTGGACCGAAGCGTGGCAGAGAGTGAAGGCCACTCGAATCACGTCTCATGTGCTTCATTGCCCGCAAGATCGCATATAATTCCACATCGAAGACAGTAAAGTTGCAAAGCAGTCGGTCCTTGAGAGGATACGATCAGGGAAAGCATCAGAGCGGAGGCCTCCTTTTTCGATGAGACGGTTGTTGATATCTTTGTTCACTCCTGAGTTTGTGATTTGACATGTATATCATCATTCTGCAATTGGAACTCATCCATGTTAGACTGTATTGTCATACTGCCTTATCGTTGTTTACTTGGTAGTCTTCTTGCACACAGAAGCCATAGTTTGATGTTAGGTAGTAACATATCTAGAGTTTGTTAAAAATCCCAGAAAAATCTTGTGTTGTATCCAACTCCGTAAGGTAACTGTCGCCTACATGGAGCAGTTGCAGTTTGCCATGTAACTCATCCATTAGTACAGCCCTTCTAACATCAGCCAAATCCACTTTATTTTTATATTTCCTCGATATGGTTTTCAGTGCTTCCTTGCCAATTTTTCTCGATATTCCTCTTGCTGTCATACATCCTTCCCAAGCAGGAGAAACAGTAGTTTCGGTTGATGCCTCATCTCGCAGAGATGACTTTCGAGAACTGACCACATAGATGACTGTTAAATGCACCACACACTTCCTTCCTTAAAATTACACATCGTTCTTTCTTTAATTGTTCTTGGCAGTTCACTAGTACACCGTTGCACCCCTCTGGCAGTAATCTGATACGTGTACAACCTGCATCTGTCTGATATGAGTAGTGAGAGATATGCAGGTTTGAACACGTCAACAAGTTTCGACTTGTCTGACACTTTTTCTGACTAAGTATATGAAAACATCTTAGCACAGTCCCCTTGATGTAATACACATGCAGTAGCCCTCATACACTCTCAACTTTTCTCATCTGAGCTCCAGTTGTAGAATAAAGACATATAACGAATTTTCATGTCAAATCACAAGCACAGGGCTCATTAAAGATACTGGTAACCACCTTATCGATTTTATAAAGTCCTGTGATACGTGTCTACGAGAAAATATTTCGTCTTCGTTGGCTAAAGAACGTGGTACTATCAGATTGGAAGCAGTGATTTATAACTATAGAATGGATGGTGTGTCTGACCCAATGGAAGGCAGTCTAAGTGTATTAAACACCAGCAAACAGTATATAAGATTTGCTCTGCTGTACTCTGTACCTATTGCTTCTACGTGGTGTAAACTGCTGACCAGCTTGCAGAACAGTCGTTGTGTTGTATTTAACAGTGATTTGCAACGTGTCTACTGGGCCAACAAGAATACATAAAACTTGGCAGGTGTACGAGTAAATCTTCCAGACAATCAGGACCAAAGAAAGGTTATACAATATGTTCTGTTTGCCCACAGTTTTAATTATTTTCCCATAAACTACGCGGAAGTTGTTTAGACAAACTGGAACGAGGAAAACGTGTTATATTAAAGCTGGAAAGACGTACTTTTCTCAACATGAGACATTGTTCTCCACAAAACCATCATATATAGATATTTTTGAATTGCGATTGGTTCCCACGAATGGTGTTATACTTCAGATCTTAAGAAAAACAAGCAGTGCACTGAGCAGACTTAACCCATCTCCTATTACAGAAATTATTTCTCTAAGTGCAGTCAGTGTGTCATGAGCATACAAAAGAAAACTGGAAATGGAATAGGTCGAAGTCAAAAAACCAAAACTGCAGTGTCTGAAGGTAACATCTGTCACTATGAAAGAATATACAGGGTGTAAATTTGAAGTTGACAAACCAGAATAACTCGAAAAATAAGCTTCACACGAAAAAATGTGTAGAATCCAAAGTTGATTATTTTTTGGGGGCCATCTGCTGGTGCTAAAATTAGCCCGCCACCTGTAATGGTACTTGAATTACGTAACCATTACGGCAGCTCAACTTAACCTCTCGATACCAGCAATATTCTACTGTGTTTCTGTAAAGAAGTTAACATATTTCTGAGACAACATTCAGATTTGATTTCATTAATGTAGAGGTACTTTGATACATCGATATGTTTATGTTACAACGATATTATTCTTATGTGTTTTCTTTCTTTTGGCACTCTGATCTTTGCCGTACTTTTAACTCTGATTTTTGGGCGCGTAAGCGGTTATTAGAGTCGAGTCGGACCTTGAAAAAGTCAAGTCTTGGACGTCATGTTCGAAAGACGCATATTGTAATTAGCTTATAAAATGTGAACTTTAACAGTGAGGAAGATGTTTTCAAGTATGTTTTGTATTACGAAGTGATGTTATGTGTGTTACGTGATATTGCAACAAAAGCAATAAAAAGGAGGTGTAACTTAAATTCGGAGTGCTGATTATTTTTTACATCATCATTGTGCTAACTTTCAAAGGTTTAATCTTCAAGAATGGTTTGTGAAGCACATCTACAAAACTTTTGAGTATAGCAGAATAAAAACCTAGGCCTCTTTGCATCCGAGCTTGGAATCATTACCACCTAGATTTTCGAAAATTGAGCCATGATTTTACAACGAGACCAGCGTGGGAAATACGAAAAGATGAGTGCCTAGTTTATTTATTATTACGTGAAATGACTTTATTAACTGTGCTCTAATGACACCTGCCACATAATAACTTTGTTGATGCCCGAAAATGCAGTATTTAGCAGCATGAGCAACACCACAAACATTATTAAATTTTGGCCTTTGTTGTGGTAGGGTTGTTAGACACTCCAGCCCCCTGGGGGTGGGGCGGGAGGCAACTTTAAAATTTCAAATGAGAACCCCAATTTTTTATTGTAGAATCAGATTCTACAATAAAAAACTACGTATATTTTGTCTTAAACATTTCTTTTCATTCTTGGTAGTTGTCACTGTAATTCAAGAAAATCCATGTTCTCATTTTTGCGTGGAAAATGGTTACTGAAAAATAAAGAGTAGGATGTTAGGTTAGTTAGCTAGTCAGATGATTTGTTTGATAATTAAAAGTTGTGTGGCCTCACGACCACGAAACAAACAAAACTTATCCGAATCTGCGGAAAAATTTAATACAGTATTTGGGTCAACATTTGTAAAACTCTAATTCCTCTCTCTGAAACCCCACCCTATGGGGAGAGAGGGAGAGTTTTAGTTTTAGCGAATCAAAATTTACGAAGTAAATAAGTATTTTTTATTTATCCGTAACCATTTTCCACGCAAAAATGAGAACATGGATTTTCTTGAATTACAGCGACAACTACCAAGAATCAAAACAAATGTTTAAGGCAAAATGTACGTAATTTTTTACGTAGAATCTGATTCTGCAATAAAAAAAATGGGGGTTTCCATTTGAAATTTTAAAGTTGCCTCCCACTCCACCCCCAGGGGGCTGGGATGGCGGGCTAATTTTAGCACCAGCAGATGTCCCCCTCGAAAATAATCAACTTCGGATTCTACATATATTTTCGTGTGAAGCTTACTTTTCGAGTTATTCTGGTTTGTCAACTACAAATTTACACCCTGTATACTGCTACTGAAAAAATAATAAGCCACTGCAAATGTGCAAATAAAGCTTACAAAATTACTTTAAACACAGTATACTGAAAAATCTGTATACAATTTGGGAATAATAATTACCAGCATTAACTGCATATACAATGGAAAGTGGTATCGGAGTACTTGCAAAAAATGATGGATCCTAGGACGTCTATTACATTATAGGATATTCGAAAAATCTGTTATTAACCTCCATTCCTATTTGGACTCCTTAAAAAGGTTGCCCATTGTCTATACACTGATAAGCCAAAACATTATGACCACTGCCCACCGCCAGGTGAGATGCCGCATTATGACAATGGTTCAAATGGCACTGAGCACTATGGGACTTAACATCTGTGGTCATCAGTCCCCTAGAACTTAGAACTACTTAAATCTACCTAACCTAAGGACATCACACACATCCATGCCCGAGGCAGGATTCGATCCTGCGACCGTAGCGGTCGCGCGGTTCCAGACTGTAGCGCCTAGAACCGCTCGGCCACCACGGCCGGCACATTATGACAAAGGGCAGATTGATATTACACAGAGCCTATGAACGAGTATCTCGAAAACATCGAATCTGGTCGAATTTTCACGTACGACTGACGTGACCATTTATGGAAAGAAAATGAAAATACCACCAGGCGCTAAATGGTTGGACGTCCACGACTCTTTACAGAACATGTGGTTCGGAGGCTTGTTTGCTCTGAAAAGTAGGACAGACGGTGATCTGTGGCATCTCTGCCGAAAGAGCACAGTGCTTGTGAACGCACAAGGGTTCTTGAGCACACCGTTCATTGTACTTGTTGAACACGGAGCTCCACAGCAGACCGCCCGTACGTGCTAACCTGTTGACCTAACGACGTTGTCACTTTTACGATTGCACTGGGCACGGAACCATCGGGATTCGATCGTCCATCAATGGAAACGTGTCGGCTCTCCATGTGAATCACATTTTTGCTACACTAGATCTACATCTACATACATACTCCGCAATCCACCATACGGTGCGTGGCGGAGGGTACCTCGTACCACAACTAGCATCTTCTCTCCCTGTTCCACTCCCAAACAGAACGAGGGAAAAATGACTGCCTATATGCCTCTGTACGAGCCCTAATCTCTCTTATCTCATATTTATGGTCTTTCCGCGAAATATAAGTTGGCCGCAGTAAAATTGTACTGCAGTCAGCCTCAAATGCTGGTTTTCTAAATTTCCTCAGTAGTGATTCACGAAAAGAACGCCTCATTTCCTCCAGAGGCTCCCACCCGAGTTCCTGAAGCATTTCCGTAACACTCGCGCGATGATCAAACCTACCAGTAACAAATCTAGCAACCTGTCTCTGAATTGCTTCTATGTCCTCCCTCAATCCGACCTGATAGGGATCCCAAACGCTCGAGCAGTACTCAAGAATGGGTCGTATTAGTGTTTTATAAGCGGTCTCCTTTACAGATGAACCACATCTTCCCAAAATTCTACCAATGAACCGAAGACGACTATCTGCCTCCCTCACAACTGCCATTACATGCTTGTCCCACTTCATATCGCTCTGCAATTTTACACCCAAATGTTTAATCTACGTGACTGTGTCAAGCGCTACACTACTAATGGAGTATTGAAACACTACAGGATTCTTTTTCCTATTCATCTGCATTAATTTACATTTATCTATATTTAGAGTTAGCTGCCATTCTTTACACCAATCACAAATCCTGTCCAAGTCATCTTGTATCTTCCTACAGTCACTCAACGACGACACCTTCCCGTACACCACAGCATCATCAGCAAACAGCCGCATGTTGCTATCCACCCTATCCAAAAGATCATTTATGTAGATAGAAAACAACAGCGGACCTACCACACTTCTCTGGGGCACTCCAGATGATACCCTCACCTCTGATGAACACTCACCATCGAGGGCAACGTACTGGGTTCTATTACTTAAGAAGACTTCGAGCCACTCACACATTTGGGAACCAATCCCATATGCTCGTACCTTAGTTACCGAGCGAGGTGGCGCATTGGTTGGCACACTGGACTCACATTCGGGAGGATGACGGTTCAATCCCGTCTCCAGTCATCCTGATTTAGGTTTTCCGTGATTTCCCTAAATCGTTTCAGGCAAATGACGGGATGGTTCCTTTGAAAGGGCACGGCCGATTTCCTTCCCACTCCTTCCCTAACCCGAGCTTGCGCTCCGTCTCTAATGACCTCGTTGTCGACGGGACGTTAAATACTAACCACCACCACGTACCTTAGTTAGGAGTCTGCAGTGGGGCACCGAGTCAAACGCTTTCCGGAAGTCAAGGAATATGGCATCCGTCTGATACCCTTCATCCATGGTTCGCAAGATATCATGTGAAAAAAGGGCGAGTTGCGTTTCGCAGGAGCGATACTTTCTAAAGCCGTGCTGATGCAAGGACAGCAACTTCTCTGTCTC
Organism: Schistocerca piceifrons; assembly: GCF_021461385.2. NCBI lineage: Eukaryota > Metazoa > Arthropoda > Insecta > Orthoptera > Acrididae > Schistocerca > Schistocerca piceifrons. The sequence continues at coordinate 495,930,369 of NC_060143.1, read as the reverse complement.
AAGGAAATTCATTGTATTCGAACTGAGAATATGTTCGAGAATCCTGCAACAAACCTATGTTAAGGATATTGGTCTGTAATTTTGAGGATCCGTCCGTCTACCCTTCTTATATACAGGCGTCACCTGCGCTTTTTTCCAGTCGCTCGTGACTTTACGTTGAGCAAGAGATACGCGATAAATGCAAGCTAAGTAAGGAGCTCCACAAACGCCGTCATCGAGGTTAATGGCAGCTCGAAATGTTCAGCGGGCCACGGACGCAGGCTTTTGGTAGCAGTATTAGGCTATGGGAGACATTCTCCTCCGCTCCAATGGGATCTGTGGTAGTAATCGAAGACAGCTGACAGCTGCGAACCACCTGCATCCATTATGCTTGATGTGTTCCCCGATATGTCATCTTTCAACAGTATAATTGTCCCTGTCTCGGAGGCATAACCTTGTTACAGTGCTTTGAGGAGCATTATAGTGAACTCCCGTTGTTGCCTGGGCGACCAAATTCGCCTGATGTAAATCCTATGCAACTTTCTGGATCGCTATCAGCGACCGTTATTTATGCGAATTACACGACCTGTGCGTTGAGATCTAACGCCACATACCTCCAGAAATCTACCAACAAACTGTCGGATCCGCGACACGCAGAATCAGAATAGAATAGAATAGAATCTTTATTTGCCTTTTAGTATGTTTTGCATACAACTGGCATCGTCAGTGTGTTCAATACATTTTTTTAATTATAATAATTATTATTGTACATAATTGTGCCTGTGCAGGGCAAGCAGATATGCATGCTAAAGTAATATTGATAATACAACAATTATTCATTCTCAACAGTAATAATAATAATTATAATAATAATAAATCATAACAGTTAAATATACAACAGTGTCAAGATATATTTATGGTACATCTTACGTATCCATGTAAAAAGTCTTTGTTGGTACAATACTGTCACAAACATATAGGTATAACTCATATGGCAGTTTTTTGTTTCATGTGGCATATCTCTTTTGTATCACTGTTTAGAAACTCATCAAGTGAGTAATATTGCGTACATTTGAGCCACACTTTTATTGTTTGCTTAAAGTTATTCATCGGTAGTTCGCTCACAGCCTTTGGGAGTTTGTTATAAAATTTCAAGCTAAGGTGTTTATGGCTCTTTTGTGTTAATGTCAGCCTTGTGTATGGTAGGTCTATGTTACTATTATTTCGAGTATTATGAACATGCACTTCAGATCTTAAATTAAAGTTCTCTATGTTCTCTTTAGCATATATTAAAGAATTATAAACGTATATACTAGGTAGTGTCATTATCTTTAGTTCTTTAAAATGATTTTTGCAACTTTGTCTTGGTGCTAGTCTTAAAATGCACCTGACTGCTTTCTTCTGCCACTTGAAGATGGTACTTGAACTCACTGAGTTACCCCAAAGAAGTACCCCATATTGCAGTTGTGAATGGAAAAAAAGCAAAGTATGTGGAGATTAGCAGATTTTTACTGATAACGTGTCTCAGCTTGTGTTATAGAAGGAGAGTTCGAGCAAGTTTGCCACATAGATAATTTGTGTGTCTGTCCCATGTAAGTTTTCGATCTATATGTAAACCTAGTAACTTCACATTTTTTGTATTCTGTTCAATTAGTTTCAGGGTGAAGTAAATTTCTTCAGTTTTGAATTTGTTTATTGATAAAAGGTTGGCTCTGCGCCAGTCACTGCTCATTTCAGTTACTACACTCCTGGAAATGGAAAAAAGAACACATTGACACCGGTGTGTCAGACCCACCATACTTGCTCCGGACACTGCGAGAGGGCTGTACAAGCAATGATCACACGCACGGCACAGCGGACACACCAGGAACCGCGGTGTTGGCCGTTGAATGGCGCTAGCTGCGCAGCATTTGTGCACCGCCGCCGTCAGTGTCAGCCAGTTTGCCGTGGCATACGGAGCTCCATCGCAGTCTTTAACACTGGTAGCATGCCGCGACAGCGTGGACGTGAACCGTATGTGCAGTTGACGGACTTTGAGCGAGGGCGTATAGTGGGCATGCGGGAGGCCGGGTGGACGTACCGCCGAATTGCTCAACACGTGGGGCGTGAGGTCTCCACAGTACATCGATGTTGTCGCCAGTGGTCGGCGGAAGGTGCACGTGCCCGTCGACCTGGGACCGGACCGCAGCGACGCACGGATGCACGCCAAAACCGTAGGATTCTACGCAGTGCCGTAGGGGACCGCACCGCCACTTCCCAGCAAATTAGGGACACTGTTGCTCCTGGGGTATCAGCGAGGACCATTCGCAACCGTCTCCATGAAGCTGGGCTACGGTCCCGCACACCGTTAGGCCGTCTTCCGCTCACGCCTCAACATCGTGCAGCCCGCCTCCAGTGGTGTCGCGACAGGCGTGAATGGAGGGACGAATGGAGACGTGTCGTCTTCAGCGATGAGAGTCGCTTCTGCCTTGGTGCCAATGATGGTCGTATGCGTGTTTGGCGCCGTGCAGGTGAGCGCCACGATCAGGACTGCATAAGACCGAGGCACACAGGGCCAACACCCGGCATCATGGTGTGGGGAGCGATCTCCTACACTGGCCGTACACCACTGGTGATCGTCGAGGGGACACTGAATAGTGCACGGTACATCCAAACCGTCATCGAACCCATCGTTCTACCATTCCTAGACCGGCAAGGGAACTTGCTGTTCCAACAGGACAATGCACGTCCGCATGTATCCCGTGCCACCCAACGTGCTCTAGAAGGTGTAAGTCAACTACCCTGGCCAGCAAGATCTCCGGATCTGTCCCCCATTGAGCATGTTTGGGACTGGATGAAGCGTCGTCTCACGCGGTCTGCACGTCCAGCACGAACGCTGGTCCAACTGAGGTGCCAGGTGGAAATGGCATGGCAAGCCGTTCCACAGGACTACATCCAGCATCTCTACGATCGTCTCCATGGGAGAATAGCAGCCTGCATTGCTGCGAAAGGTGGATATACACTGTACTAGTACCGACATTGTGCATGCTCTGTTGCCTGTGTCTATGTGCCTGTGGTTCTGTCAGTGTGATCATGTGATGTATCTGACCCCAGGAATGTGTCAATAAAGTTTCCCCTTCCTGGGACAATGAATTCACGATGTTCTTATTTCAATTTCCAGGAGTGTACTTTGTTGCATATTTTCTCCATCTGTTATTAGTGTCATATCATCAGCATACAGTACATTGTTGCATGGGATATAAATTGAGAAGTCATTGATGTAAACAATGAACAGCAAAGGGCAAAGCACTGAGCCTTGTGGAATTCCTCTCTTTATTTTCATGGGTGTTGACTTTTGATAGTTTGTTTTTACTAATTGAACCCTACTTCTTAAGTATGATTGAAAAAATTGTAATGGTTTGTCTACAATACCAGAAAGTTTTAGTTTTTTATCATTATTTCATGTGTGACTGAGTCGAAGGCCTTTGTTAAATCTAACAGTGATATATTTCGTTCCAAAGCGGAGAAACAAGATATTAAACAGATGGTCACAATGTTTTGGCTCATCAGTGTGGTCCACGTTTGATAGAGTCAATCATAATGTTTTTATGAACACGATAACTCAAGATATACTATCCATCTCGTGAGCCGAGCAGCTTTGCCTTTGGATAATGGATGCGATACTATTAATGTGATCAGGATGTAATGAAGTTGTCAGCAGTTACTTCTGTTCATGCCACGCCTCAGACACGTTAATAGGAGGCAGATTCATAGTAAGTGAAAGGCTCGGTAGCTTCTCTCGAGCGAGTGAGCTATGCGTGAGCTGTGCCGTCGGCTACGAGTAGTGAAGGCCAAGGTTGCGATGGGCGGATGACCTCGCCGCTGACACCAGGCTGTGTGCCTCTCGCGGTCTGACTGGCTCTCAAGAGTCAATTTCCGTTGCATACTGCAAACGAATATATGAGTCATAGACAAGATATACAGCACATGTCGAGCAAGCCATCGACCTTAATCTCTTATAAACAAATGCATACATATTCTAAAAATGAATGTAAGTTTGTATGTCCTGCATCTCCTCTTAAATCACTGGACCCAGTTCAACTGAACTTGGTGCGTGTATCACTTACTATATGGAAAGATCGCTGTGGAAGTAAGAATCACCTACGTGGCAAAGGGGTGGGGAGTAACAAAAAAAAAAAAATGTCGCCTTCAATGCGCAAGTACCCAGAATTCATTCATCCAGTTCTGGAGAATGAGAGCACTTAGCGACTTGCAACAAACTTTACGCATAATTTCAAACCTTTACGAAACTTTTTCTGTCTGACAACCCCCAACAAAATTATGAAAGGAAAAATGTTTATCGCTTACTACATTATTCCCTGTTCACGCTGTATAACTGCCGTATCAGACATGATAGACTAGTGGCCCTTAAAATTGCTACACCACGAAGATGATGCGAAATTTAACCGACAGGAATAAGATCCTGTGATTTGCAAATGATTAGCTTTTCAGAGCATTCACACAAGGTTGGCGCCGGTGGCGACACCTACAAAGTGCTGACACGAGGAAAGTTGCCAAACGATTTCTCTTACATAAATAGCAGTTGACCGGCGTTGCCTGGTGAATCGTTATTGTGATGCCTCGTGTAAGGAGGAGAAATGCGTACCATCACGTTTTCGACTTTGATGAAGGTCGGATTGTAGCCTATCGCGATTGCGGTTTATCGTATCGCGACATTGCTGCTCGCGTTGGTCGAGATCCAATGACTGCTAGCAGAAAATGGATTCGGTGGGTTCAGGAGGGTAATACGGAACGCCGTGCTGGATCTCAACAGCCTCGTATCACTAGCGGTCGAGATGACAGGCATCTTATCCGCATGGCTGTACTGGGTCGTGCAGCCACGTTTCGATCCCTGAGTCAACAGATGGGGACATTTGCAAGGCAACAACCATCTGCTCGAACAGTTCGACGACGTTTGCAGCAGCATGGACTATCAGCTCGGAGACCATGGCAGCGGTTCCCCTTGACGCTGCATCACAGACAGGAACGCCAGTGATGGTATACTCAACGACGAACCTGGGTGCACCAATGGCAAAACGTCATTTTTTCGGATGAATCCAGGTTCTGTTAACAGCATCATGATGGTCGCATCCGTGTTTGGCGACATCGCGGTGAACGCACATTGGAAGCGTGTATTCGTCATCGCCATACTGGCGTATCACCCGGCATAATGATATGGGGTGTCATTGGTTACACGTCTCGGTCACCTCTTGTTCGCATTGACGGCACTTTGAACAGTGGACTTTACATTTCAGATGTGTTACGACCTGTGGCTCCACCCTTCATACGAACCCTACATTTCAGCAGAATACTGCACGACCGCATGTTGCAGGTCCTGTTCGGGCATTTCTGGATACAGAAAATGTTCGACTGCTGCCCTGGCCAACACATTCTCCAGATTTCTCACCAATTGGAAACGTCTGGTCAATGGTGGCCGAGCAACTGGCTCGTCACAATACGCCAGTCACTACTCTTGATGAGCTATGGTATCGTGTTGAAGCTGCATGGGCAGCTGTACCTGTACACGCCATCCAAGCTCTGTTTGACTCAATGTCCAGGCGTATAAAGGCCGTTATTACGGCCAGAGGTGGTTGTTCTGGGTACTGATTTCTCAGGATCTATGCACCCAAACTGCGTGAAAATGTAATCACATGTCGTTCTAGTATAATATAAATGTCCAATGAATACCCGCTTATCATCTGCATTTCTTCTTGGTGCAGCAATTTTAATGGCCAGTAGTGTACTTTATTATTTATTCAGTACTAACTGCGTTTGTGACACATTCTCCAGACAGTTGCAACTGAAGGCACGCGCAAAATTATATCATTGTATGACACATAGTTCTGGAGGTGTGAATCCATAAACACTGAGATGCGTGAAGAAATGCAGTATCCTGCATGACGTTTAAATTTATTACTTATTTGCCACCACCTCTATTGGCAACACAATTCGCAGACACTATCCACACATGCCGCTGAATGTACCTAATAAATTATATCATTGTTCGACACATAGTTCACAGTTATTTCGTCATAAACTTTCAGCTTCGTGAAAACATAAATGCAGGGTGAACCGCTAGATATACAGGTGAAATATCTGTACAAATATGCGTGAAATGTGATGAATATATTGTGAGGTTACCTTCTGTTCAGACAAATATATGTGACAGGTGTGTATGCGGGCAAAGCCAGGGATAAAAAACTACTCTTGAAGTGGTGAATCGATTTTAACCAAACTTGGTACACATTTATTATCTGAAAATAAATAGTGTGGGAGTAAGAACCAGTAAAATTGGTGGGGCTGATAACTTGCAGAGAGAAAGGGCAGGAGTAGATGGACAGGGAGGGGGAAGGGGAAATAGAGGAAAGGAATAGGAGGAGATGGACAGAGAGCGGGGGATGGGGGGGGGGGGGGGACCGATGCACAGAGAGTGAGCGTGGAGAATGGAGAACACAGAAGATGGACAGTGAGGGATAAGAGGGCTGTGTACATTTCCATTTGGCCAGCTTTTCGAATTGTGGAATATTCAGCTTACTCGGGCATTTGGAGGTGACAGTGGCCTGATGTTGGGGGTAGACATACTCGGCGTCTAAGTTCTGATCGATCACATGTGACCACCAGAAGGGAGGACTGCTGTACTAATCACCAAGTACATCATAGCCGCTTCATGTCTGTGCCTCCCATCCGAGAACAAGTAATGGAATACTGCAGCATTATGTATCATCCTACATCATTGGCTGGAGACTGGCAGCTGCCGAACGAGGGGATTACCATCTTGTGTGTAGTTTGCCATTAACACCACAACACAAATGGCTGCATTTGGAGTGGTGTCCGACCAGGAAGCGTGGAATTCTGATGAGTGGCGTCATAGTGTGTTCAGCGATGAATCACAGTTCTGCACTGTCATCGCTAAACTTCGTCAGCGATGACTTTTTTGAGATGTTTACTCGTGGTGTCATGGTGAGGGAAGCCATCAGATTTGACTTCAGACCATTGATAATAGTGATTGAGGAAATTCTGATGCCACAATAGAATGTCACGGATATTCTTCGTTTCCTGTGTTACCTCTCCATTTTTCAACAGGATAATACTCATCCACATGTGGCACGTGTTTCTATGAACTGTCCGCCTGACATAAAGATACTCTGGTGTGGCCACCAAGATCTCCAGATCTCTCCTCCATACAACAATTACGATGTCAACTCCATCCCAGTGTCTGCATCCAGTATATCAATGATCAGTTACAATGGCTGTGGACCAGCTTGCTTCAGGAGAGAATACAACGGATTCATCATACCCTTCTCAATCAAATACATACATGATGCATCCAGGTCCAAGGGGGTACAATATCATACTTATAAGTGGACTCATATTGTCCTGTTCATTGTAAATTCTTGATTTTGTAATCACAGAAAAAACATCGAATATCTTCTCAGCTCATGAGTTTTCATTTCGTTTCTTCCTCTTCGCTTCTGTGTGCTTCAGTTTTTTTTCAGACTGTGTAGCACCAAAAAATGTTTTTCAGAGGTGTACAACAAATTAAGAAACTTTTAAATCCGCTCCCTTTTTTTCCCAATTGGCTCCCTTCATCTGCCACACTACAAGCTCACCTGGTATTTGCCTGTTAAGAAATGGACTCTATAATGAGCCAGATCTTGAATGACTAGCTCTACCCTTCGGTGTAGAGAATAAAACGTACAAAACACCCCAAGCTGTGAAAACTTCACTTACACGATGGTTGCATTGCCAGTTTTAGAAACCTACAAGCCCCTTTTCTATAAGGTTTTGTCTCTGAGTTTAGAAATAGTGGTATTTTTCAGCAACAACTAACTTTGGGCTGAACTCCAAGGCAGTATGTAGAAGGTATTGTGAGTGTGCAGTACTTATGAGAACTGCTTAACGTAAAATGGAAGAGAAGCCATACTTCATAATGACGTTCAAATAAAAGATAATCACAGTGAGCGTCTGCTAGCTGGTAAAAAATGTTGGAGCCCTTCTTATAGAAGCCGCATTTATTTCACCTGGCAATATTAGGGCCTTCAAGCTGTCTTTTACATCTAACCATATTTCCTCAATGAGGAAACATTACAATTGGTATGATACATGAGCAGTGTTTAATAATAATGACAAAAATAAAGGACTTACTTTTTCATGTGGATTAGAGATCAGTCTCAGCAGCTACAAACTCATGATAACTATCTGAGGAAAGAGGTCCAGCTCTTAGGTCGATTAATGAAACTGGGAGTTGTGCATTCTTTCATCTGTCTTGAGTTAACTATGTGCAACAGGGGAAGTTGAGAGTAGTGAAGAAAGGAAAATTCTGGCACATTTTGTATGTGCGGGTTGCATACATTCTTGGGGCTAGCAAACATTCAGAGGCAAATTGTTCCCCTCCCCTTAACCTGTTGCTATGTTAACTGATTTATGACCCCTTGGAGATAATCTGTCCTTGTGAAAAAAACTTCCTCTGCTCTTCCTCCCCTTCCTTTCCCCACCCATCTAGGAAAAGGGATACCAATCCTGGTGCTGAGAGGTCTGCAGTTGAATGCCCATCTCCACTAGGCTATGTGCACAACTACTGCTGGCCGGGAAAGGTTCCAAATTGGCGTGAAAACAGCATTCTTAGGAACGCAGCATTCTTCCCTCATCCACTTGGCAGGAAATGCTCGCAGATCATCAGTTTAAAAATATCACAGCCCTCTCAAAACTGAACTGTCAGTTATCCTACAGCCCTGGTGCTCTACACACTCACAAATCGTGGTTCAGTACATGCTGCCACAAGTGATGCAAAATGCTTTATTGCTCTAACTACATATTGAAATTGTTGGAAAACGACCACACATAAACAATGGAACATACACGACACATACATTTGAATCACACATACATTTTGCAAATCAAGTGCCAGCCAGTGTGGCCGTGCAGTTCTAGGCGCTTCAGTCTGGAACCGCACGACCACTATGGTCACAGGTTCGAATCCTGCCTCAGGCATGGATGTGTGTGATGTCCTTAGGTTATTTAGGTTTAAGTAGTTCTAAGTTCTAGGGGACTGATGACCACAGTTGTTAAGTCCCATTGTGCTAGGAGCCATTTGAACCATTTTGCAAATCAAGTAATTAAATTTCGAAACAAAAAACAATACTTGCCATATCACTAGATATATCTGTGGCCTTGTACACACTGACATTTGAAGACACAAGTACACTCCTCCATGTGATGCCCAAAACACACGCAATAACAAAGGCAGCCAATGCATACTGAGTAGTAGTTCACAAAACAGCTGCCAAAAAGACACCGCAGAAGCAGGCAAAAGCTAAATTTTTCGTGACTGCCCACCTAACTAACCTGTGACACCACCTGAGGAATGCATTATACCAGCTGTTGTCTTCCTTCGATCTTGTAGCCCCAAACAGTGCATTAGATGGTGGCATCCCCCTGGAATTTGATACCTGGGAAATTCTGTTTGTGTGTGGCCTTGAACACGAGCGCTCACATGCTGTCCACTGACTGCAGGAATGCTGGGAGCCATGGTCATGTCAGCCAGGAGAGAGCTAGAGGACAATGTGCATTGGCAGTGCCAACAGTTACACATCCATCTCCCAGCATCGACATGCTGGCTGTACTACACACTCATGGGCCAGAGAGACTGTCACCATGACTGCCAACCCATCAATTGATCAATTTACATATAGGGGATAATCGTCTAGCACAGACCCCCACCATATTGAATTTTCTAAAATTTCCACATAAAAACTGGAGAATACATGCAACACACATGTCCACTTCTGTCGCTATCCAAACAGCATGCTGGTTCGTTTGCTATTCAGCCACTAAAAGAACACCACAGACACCACTGCCACATCTTGTCCCCATGATTGTAGACATCTGCTGTCATATCAGAGCCTTTCTTTGTACTTGCCATTCACGAGAGGCTAAGCCACTGCTTTTTGTCAGCATGAGCCTCATGACCACTTCTGCTGCTGGCACTAGCACACTGTGAGACCAGCACGTGCGGCATGAACGTACAGTTCTAACTGCAATCCCGCTCCCGACAAAGACTCTCCAGTTTAAAAAATTCACTTTACCCAACCCAAAACAGGGATTTTGTTCTTCATACACCTTGAATTTCTCATGCAAGATTAGATTCCTCATTTTTATTCTAGTTATTTTCGAAGACAGAGGAAATCAGAGCACATATGCGCTGTGATGTCACTAAAGTATCGTTACTTGTCATGAAAATCTTTTACAACAGAATGGAATAGGTTATATTTCCTCTAAGTATTCACTCATGAGGTAAAAAAAGTCTGTACTTATTGGCTTACTATCCTTTACATCCTGCATCACAGGACTAGAACATTAAACTCGTTTTTGGCTCATGACACAGTGCTAAGAGCATGCACTGACTCTGTCACAGGGTGCCTTCTCTCTTAAGATAGCCAAATAACGGCATAAAGGATTTGTAAATATCAGGTTGGTAATATGTATCAGTTTATAAATTCGGTAATATAACTGATTTTATTACGATGTCCATCTCTCCACCTGTTGGTAGGAGATTGAAATTTCGTTAAACCACCTCGCCACAACGATGTCCATCTCTCCACCTGTTGGTAGGAGATTGAAATTTCGTTAAACCACCTCGCCACAACGAAAAAAAGTGCCTGATTACCGCTCCAACTCACAAATCGTGTCGGTGGTGTTCTCGCCCTAGCTTCTACGTCATTGATATCAATTTGATTGACTAAATAATTACATTGATCATGAGAGCCGCTCTGCATGTTGAGCAATATTTTTCCTGCAGTCGGATTACACTCGCCTGGAACCCGTCACAGGCAGTTCTGTGACATCTCTGGGGGCTTCCCACAAGCTAGCTAATCACTTTGTCCGATAGCAAAATGGATGGTAACAGTTGGCAAATAGCTAAAGGTATCCAGTGCTAATCACTTTTTGTCTGTTGGTTGGCTTGACATGATGGTGGAAGTAAGTCACTGATGGTCACCCTTGTCAAATAGCTGAAGATATCTAACGCCAATTACATTCTGCCTGTCAGCTGCCTTGTCACACTGCTGAGACCTGTCGGTCTATTGGGTGAATAGGATGCATCACTCTCTTCTCTACTCCTGCAAGGCCTCCACCCACCATTCGTGCCGCCGCCACTGGGTCTCATGCAAACAGCCGCCGCCACCGCTGCCAATAGGTTGCAAACCTCTGCCAGCACATCGGGACTATACCACTCTCGGCCGACAAGTCACCGCTCGCCATGCCGGACAGCTGTTAATGATTCCAGACTGACAAATGTTGTTCTATCTTTACCGTACGGACTTGGCGCTTAAATGCCACTCGGGTAAGTACCAAGACATTGAACAATACGCTTCCCATTTGCAAACCAAAACATTCTGGAATATGTCTTCGAAATATGCCAGAAAGGCTGACCCAGTGAACAAGAGCAAAATACCTGTCTGCTGACTTATCCGTCCCAAACGTGTATGAGCCTGCAGACATGGGTTTCTCTCATAATACAGCTCTGTAGAAGCATTCCTATTGGTTCCAGCAAAATTTGTGGGTAGATACTTCTAGAACTCAAATGGGAATCCCTGGAGGGAAGGCGATGTTCTTTTCAGAGAACACTATTCAGAAAATTCAGAGAACCAACATCTGAAGCTGACTGCACTAGGACTCTACAGCTACCAACATACGTTTTGTGTAAAAAAACAGTAAGGTAAGATACGAGAAATTAGAGCTCCTTTTTTTTTTTAATCATCATTCTTATGACTGGTTTGATGTGCCCTGCCATGAATTCCTCTCCTATGCTTACCTCTTCATCTCAGAGTAGCACTTGCAACCTACGTCTTCAATTGCTTGCTGGATGTATTCCAGTCCCTGTCTACCTCTTTTGTTTTTATCCTCTACAGCTCCCTCTCGTATCACGGATATTATTCCCTGATTTCTTAACAAATTTTCTATTATCCTGTACCTCCTTCACGTCAGTGTTTTCTATACATTCCTGCCCTCACTGATTCTGCACGGAACGTTCTCATTCCTTACGTCATCAGTTCACCTAATTTTCAAAATTTGCACCATATCTCAAATGCTTCGTTTCTCTTCTATTCTGATTTCCCACAGTCTATGTTTCACTACCAAACAGTGCTGCGCTCGCCGGCCGCGGTGACCGAGCGGTTCTAGGCACTTCAGTCCGGAACCGCGCGACTGCTACGGTCGCAGGTTCGAATCCTCCCTCGGGCATGGATGTGTGATGTCCTTAGGTTAGTTAGATTTAAGTAGTTCTAAGTTCTAGGGGACTGATGACCTCAGATGTTAAGTCCCATAGTGCTCATGGCCATTTGAACCATTTTCAGTGCGGCGCTCCAAATATACATTCTCAGAAATTTCTTCCTCAAATGAAGGCCTATGTTTGATAGCAGAAGACTTCTCTTTGCCAGGGATGCCGTTTTATCCAGTGCTGGTCTTCTTTTTGTGTCCTCCTTGCTCTGTTCGCCATTTGTTATTTTGCTGCCTAGTTAGTAGAATTCCTTCAACTCATCTACTCCGTGACCATCAATCTCGGTGTTAAATTTCTCGTTGTTCTCATTTCTGTTAGTTCTAGTTATTTTCGTCTTCAATTTACTCTCAGTCCATATTTTGCACTCAGACAGTTCATTTCATTCAGCAGATCATGTAATTCTTCTTCACTTTCACTGAGGATAGCAATGTCATCAGCAAACCGTGTCACTGATATCATTTCACCTTCAATTTTAATTCCACTTCTGAACCTCTTTTTTTTATTTCATCATTGTTTCTTGGATGTGTGGATTGAACAGTAGGGGCAAGAGACTACATCCCTGTCTGACATCCTTTTTAATCCGAATACTTCATTCCTCCTCTTCCACTCTTATTATTCCGTCTTGGCTCTTGTACATGTTGCAAATTACGCGTCTCTCCCTGTAGCTCAGCTCTTTTTTTCTCAGAATTTCGAACATCTTGCACCATTTGGCACAGTCAAACGCTTTTTTCACTTCGACATATTCTGTGAACGAGTCCTGTTTTCTTTTACTCTTGCTTCCATCATTAACCGCTGTGTCAGAATTGCCTCTCTGGTGCCTTTACCTTTCCTAAAGCCAAATTGGTTATCATTTAACACATCCTATTCTTGTCAGCAACTTGGATGCATGAAATGTTAAATTGATTGTGTGATAATAGTCGCAATTGTCAGCTCTTGCAGTTCTCGGAATTGTGTGAATGGTATTTTCCTGAAAGCCATATGGTTTATCGCCAGGCTCATACTTTCTACACACAAACGCGAATAGTGGTCTTGTTGCCACTTCCCCCAATGATATTAGAACTTCTGATGGAAGATCATCTATCCTTCTGCCTTATTTGATCTTATGTCTTCAAAAGCTCTTTTAAATTCTGATTCTAACACTGGATTCCCTATCCCTTCTACCGTGAAGAGCCAAAGAAACTGGTACACTTGCCTAATATCGTGTAGGGCCCCCGTGAGCACGCAGAAGTGCTGCAACACGACGTGGGATGGACTCGACTAATGTCTGAGATAGTGCTGGAAAAAATTAACTTCATGAATCCTGCAGGCCTGTCCACAAATCAGTCAGAGTGCGAGGGGTTGGAGATCTCTTCTGAACAGCACACTGCAACGAATCCCAGATATGCTCAATAATGTTCATGTCTGAAGAGTAGGGTGGCCAGCGGAAGTGTTTAAACTCAGAAGAGTGTTCCTAGAGCCACTCTGTAGCAATTCTGGGCGTGTGGGGTGTCGCGTTGTCCTGCTGGAACTGCCCAAGTCCGTCACAATGCACAGTGGAGATGAATGGCTGCCGGTTACCAGACAGGATGATTACGCACGTGTCACTTGTCAGAGTCGCATCTAGACGTATCAGGGTCCCATATCACACCAACTGCACACATCCCACACCATTACAGAGCCTCCATTAGAACAATCCCCTGCTGACAAGCCTGGTCCATGAATTCATGAGGTTGTCTCCATACCCGTACACGTCCATTCTGATCGATACAATACAGTACCCTGCTGACATGCACGGTCGATGAGTTCATGTGCTATCCCTAGACCACGGGGCGTATGGACTGTCTTTTTATCCTTCGCTCTATTTGCGAGTGGAATAGGAAAGGAAATGACTAGTACAGGTATAGGGCACCCTCCGCCATGTGCTGTAAGATGGCATGCGAATTATGCGTATAGATGTAGGTGTGAATTTACTCAACCTATTAAGATGTCAGTCCATCCATTTATAGGCACGAAAAGCTCCCGAATAATGTTGTCTCTCATTTATCGTGAAAACTAGACGGAGCTTCTGCTGTTGATTGTCTCTCAGTAAAAATATTTGTATTAGCCCCTAATTTTCCCATTCACTTCACGAAACGTAAGTGACAGGTAGTAATGTGTTTGCCCATAACACTTAGAAGAAGTGGTGTAGAGCTCACGTCTCAACTCCCATTTCGTCAGAGTGTTGCTTACTTGCCTTATTCTCACGAATCTTCCAGTCTTCGATGTATAGCGTTTGAATCCACCTGATGTCGACAAGTAAGAAATGTCTCTCACCAAGTCACAGACCCCGGCTAATTCTCTTGAAACCTAGTTACGTTCTGACAGCACTGTTCCATTAGTCAGAAGGCTATCTAGTCGTCCGTCCATCACTGACCAGGTAGAGAGCTATGACAACGAATAGAACAGCACACTAACATACAGGAGGAAAATCCTTACCATGCAGAGTACACATGGACTTCACAAAGAAAGTCAGAAGCATAATATGTATAATCGATCTCAAGTGACTGTCTATAAATATCCCCCTCTACGTGTCCTAAGCAATAGGTTAACCTATGTTCTGCGCCACTGTGTTAGTTCAGATTGCATACATTTAGGGCCAAAGTCGGCTAATATATGATCTCCTCTGCCGAACCTTAAACTATTGTTCTTTTAATTGATTTATAGCCCCCTGGAGGTCGATTTATGACCCCCTCGGGATAATCAATACCTCTGAGAGCCCCACCTGTCACCCTCCCCTCTGGTAAGCCCCCTGCCAATACAAGCACACTTTTGATATCAAATTAATTGAATAATTAAATTAATAGATCAATTAATTAATATATACCCATCTGTCAAATGCCCCCATCCCTCCCCTCCCACCCCACACTGCCTCCCATACCCTGTAGTGAGGAAAGGTCTCAGTCTACAGGGTGTAAATTTTAAGTTGACAAACCAGAATAACTTGAAAAATAAGCTCCACACGAAAAAATATATAGAATGTAAAGTTGATTATTTTCGAGGGGGACATCTGCTGGTGCTAAAATTAGCCTGCCACCAGAGCCCCCTGGGGGTGGGGCGGGAGACAACTTTAAAATTTCAAATGGGAAGCCCCATTTTTTATTGCAGAATCAGATTTTACATTAAAAAACTACCTACATTTTGTCTTAAACATTTGTTCTGATTCCTGGTAGTTGGCGCTGTAATTCAAGAAAATCCATGTTCTCATTTTTGCGTGGAAACTGGTTACGAATAAATAAAAAATACTTATTTACTTCGTAGGATGTTTGGTTAGTTAGTTATCTAATCAGATTATTTGTTTGATAATGAAAAGTGGTGTGGTCTCATGACCACGAAACAAACAAAACTTATCTGAATCCGCGGAAAAAATTAATATTTCGATCAACATTAGTAAAACTCTAATACCTCTCTCTCTTAACCCCCCCCCCTCCCCTTTGGGGAGAGAGGGAGAGTTTTAGTTTTAGCGAATCAAAATTTACGAAGTAAATAAGTATTTTTTATTTATCCGTAACCACTTCCCACGCAAAAATGTGAACATGGATTTTCTTGAATTACAGCGACAACTACCAAGAATCAGAACAAATATTTAAGACAAAATGTACGTAGTTTTTTATGTAGAATCTGATTCTGCAATAAAAAATTGGGGTTTCCATTTGAAATTTTAAAGTTGCCTCCCGCCACACTCCCAGGGGGCTGTGCTGGCGGGCTAATTTTAGCACCAGCAGATGTCCCCCTCGAAAATAATCAATTTTGGGTTCTACACATTTTTTCGTGTGAAGCTTATTTTTCAAGTTATTCTGGTTTGTCAACTTAAAATTTACACCCTGTATACTGGGGAGGGAGGATATCACGAAAGGAAATTCAAATCAAATTGCATAGCAAAGGATACGCCGTTTATTTATAAAATTCCATTCTCAGGGGTTGGATCCCTCTTTTATTTGGCGGCAAAAGCCCATCATTCTCTACTGGTTTTGGAAGACACAGGACTTGTACGTCGAAAAGAAGTAATTAAATATATCGCTTTTTTCCAATGGTGCAAGGACTACCGTCACGAAATCGACGTCAACATAACTCACTGCACATAATTACACTGTTAAAAAGTTATTCAATCGCGTATTCGCACAGGCTGCAGGGCAGACTTAACAAATGGCTCAAATGACTCTGAGCACTATGGGACTTAACTTCAGAGGTCATCAGTCCCCTAGAACTTAGAACTACTTAAACCTAACTAACCTAATGACATCACACACATCCATGCCCGAGGCAGGATTCGAACCTGCGACCGTAGCGGTCGCGCGGTTCCAGACTGAAGCGCCTAGAACAGCTCGGCCACACCGGCCGACAGACTTAACAGCTGGTACATTGCACACCCACACACCGACTGCTTCATCGGACTTCCGAGTGGCTGCACTACTCCCGCTTGGGCCCCACGACCACTGTCGGCCACCACACCCGCATCTGTCTCAAGGTATTAGCGCACCCCATGTGGCTACTTGTTGTCGTGTGCCACTGTAAATGAGAATTCTAACCAACCCGTCCAAACTAGCGTACAACAGTGTCTCACAATACTGAGCTCATTTTTTGTGAGCGTCCAGCAGCCAGGTCGCCCAGACAAACACAGTCCCCTTTGCTCACGGCAGTGTCCTTTACCACCTCAAGTGGCTGCTTCTGGTAGCAGCACCTGCACAATCTGGTCCCAAACACACACCTTCCATACCAGCAGCTGCTCTATGTGGTCACTCTGCTTTGCAAATACTGAAGCAGTTAGTTCACAATAACACCAGTAGAGGACACTGGAAGAATCAAGCCACCCACTCCTCCTAGCACCAGGGGCAGAAACTTTTTCATACAGGTGGTGCCAACTATTTGACATTGATATCTACAAAATTACTCTCTCTCTCTCTCTCTCTCTCTCTCTTATCAGGAGAAAGAAAACGCGTTCTACGGATCGGAGCGTGGAATGTCAGATCCCTTCATCGGGCAGGTAGGTTAGAAAATTTAAAAAGGGAAATGGATAGGTTAAAGTTAGATATAGTGGGAATTAAAGAAGTTCGGTGGCAGGAGGAACAAGACTTTTGGTCGGGTGAATACAGGGTTATAAATACAAAATCAAATAGGGGTAATTCAGGAGTAGGTTTAATAATGAATAAAAAATAGGAGTGCGTGTAAGCTACTACATACAGCATAGTGAACGCATTATTGTGGCCAAGATAGACACGGAGCCCATGCCTACTACAGTATTACCAGTTTATGGAGGATAAATAGTTTGGACAAGAAGAGAATAGATGCTTTCGGAATGTGGTGCTACAGAAGAATGCTGAAGATTAGATGGGTAGATCACATAACTAATGAGGAGGTATTGAATAGAATTGCGGAGAAGAGAAGTTTGTGGCACAACTTGACAAGAAGAAGGGACCGGTTAGTAGGACATGTTCTGAGGCATCAAGGGATCACAAATTTAGCATTGGAGGGCAGCGTGGAGGGTAAAAATCGTAGAGGGAGACCAAGAGATGAATACACTGAGCAGATTCAGAAGGATGTAGGTTGTAGTAAGTACTGGGAGATGAAGAAGCTTGCACAGGATAGAGTAGCATGGAGAGCTGCATCAAACCAGTCTCAGGACTGAAGACCACAACGACAACAACTCTCTCTCTCTCTCTCTCTCTCAGGTGTCTACTTTCTGCTCAGTGAGTATCTGTCTTGTGCCACATCACTCGTTTGTCCTGTCTATGGTGGTTACCTGATAAATTTCCAGCTGTGCATGTCTTCGAAATATTCCCTCACTCTGTCAAATTGAGTGGCTAATAATTTAATGAAATTGATACCCTTTGTGTGAGGGCAGTTTTTCCTTGCATTCTACTAGGTCTGGTATACGTGATCGGATTCAATCTAGCATCTGCCCCGTTTGAGGATTTTTTACCTTTTGCCGCCAGATGGAGGATTCCATTACATTGGAGGTAGCTGTGAATTTCAAATATTAGATCAGTTGCATGCTATGTCCTTCAGCAATCTGCAGAGGAGCAGGAGTGATGTGTGTGCTCTCAGTACCACTATTGGAAACAAGAAGTTGACCAGTTGGGGATTTGACCTGTCGATTGGAAATGATGCTGTATAAAATGATAGTTGGTATTTCAAATTTCAGCGTAAATTTATACCGTCACACTTGTGGAATTCCCGACCACTACAGATCTGCTAAGGGTATTTTATCACTATAGAATTCCTAAGTTTTTTTCCTCTCAGCTACACCAGGACGTAGATGGAGGAGGAAAGGGTCTATTGTGGGACAGGATAGTAACAACAATAAATACCACTATAAGACAGAGTGTGCTGCAATGTATTGAGAACCATTAAAAAAGTTCATAGTAATTGTCGTGGCTAGATGCCTGAGATCACTGACAACAATCATTCATACAGCACACTCACCATCCCAGATGTCCAAACCACAGCGCACCTGTCTCCTTGAACACCGTCAGCACGAAAGCTCAGAGCTCGGAGAAAACTGTCGCTGTGACTGTAGCTGCAGTTGTGGGCGCGCGTGTATACCAGAAGGCACCACCCCGGCCACGGAGGGCATCCGAGGATGACTGAGGTGGTAGGAATACGGATGTTACAATACGTCCAGTGACAACACTTGGCAGAGATCGATAGTGAATTATTCAGTTTTCCACAGAGAATATGTGCAACACATGCGATTGTGGAGACAGCCCAAGGCAGATGAATATCAGTTCAGTGTTCAGCTACCCAGAGAGCGCCGCGACGGCAGCCGTTGGGACTTGCCCCTGTGGCTACGGGCAAAAACCGACTACAGGCCCGGCTGGATTTTTTTTCTTTGCACGCGCCGCTCGCCGCAGGCTTAAGATGGTGGAGTCAATTCGTTCTGGTCACTGGGTACCCCCACCACGCACCAGAACTGCTGGCAGAGTCGCCCTAAGAAACCAGCCACATATTTGTCACTGTAATTACAATTAAATGTTATGATTGAAGCCTCAATCTGGTGGCATCCGAGAATGAGCGAAATATCCGATGTACCTATCAGAAATACCTGCTCCTGACGCCTGTCGCTCTGGGAGTAATCTCACACTGAATTTTCAATATCTATATTACCCTTATGATCGCACGTAATTTGCCACATAAAATATTTCACCCCCCTTACGGCTATCGATGTGCTGAAATTGCAGTTCTCCATGTCAGATACATACCTTCCTTAGGACTGGACCTAATCATTTTCTTCGCACATGTCGGAACACTGCCCTCAGTAACTTTACATCTCGACACACAATTTATAAGCCTGCTTATTGCAGCAAATACGCTCCTGGAAATTGAAATAAGAACACCATGAATTCATTGTCCCAGGAAGGGGAAACTTTATTGACACATTCCTGGGGTCAGATACATCACATGATCACACTGACAGAACCACAGGCACATAGACACAGGCAACAGAGCATGCACAATGTCGGCACTAGTACAGTGTATATCCACCTTTCGCAGCAATGCAGGCTGCTATTCTCCCATGGAGACGATCATAGAGATGCTGAATGTAGTCCTGTGGAACGGCTTGCCATGCCATTTCCACCTGGCGCCTCAGTTGGACCAGCGTTCGTGCTGGACGTGCAGACCGCGTGAGACGACGCTTCATCCAGTCCCAAACATGCTCAATGGGGGACAGATCCGGAGATCTTGCTGGCCAGGGTAGTTGATTTACACCTTCTAGAGCACGTTGGGTGGCACGGGATACATGCGGACGTGCACTGTCCTGTTGGAACAGCAAGTTCCCTTGCCGGTCTAGGAATGGTAGAACGATGGGTTCGATGACGGTTTGGATGTACCGTGCACTATTCAGTGTCCCCTCGACGATCACCAGTGGTGTACGGCCAGTGTAGGAGATCGCTCCCCACACCATGATGCCGGGTGTTGGCCCTGTGTGCCTCGGTCGTATGCAGTCCTGACTGTGGCGCTCAACTGCACGGCGCCAAACACGCATACGACCATCATTGGCACCAAGGCAGAAGCGACTCTCATCGCTGAAGACGACACGTCTCCATTCGTCCCTCCATTCACGCCTGTCGCGACACCACTGGAGGCGGGCTGCACGATGTTGGGGCGTGAGCGGAAGACGGCCTAACGGTGTGCGGGACCGTAGCCCAGCTTCATGGAGACGGTTGCGAATGGTCCTCGCCGATACCCCAGGAGCAACAGTGTCCCTAATTTGCTGGGAAGTGGCGGTGCGGTCCCCTACGGCACTGCGTAGGATCCTACGGTCTTGGCGTGCATCCGTGCGTCGCTGCGGTCCGGTCCCAGGTCGACGGGCACGTGCACCTTCCGCCGACCACTGGCGACAACATCGATGTACTGTGGAGACCTCACGCCCCACGTGTTGAGCAATTCGGCGGTACGTCCACCCGGCCTCCCGCATGCCCACTATACGCCCTCGCTCAAAGTCCGTCAACTGCACATACGGTTCACGTCCATGCTGTCGCGGCATGCTACCAGTGTTAAAAACTGCGATGGAGCTCCGTATGCCACGGCAAACTGGCTGACACTGACGGCGGCGGTGCACAAATGCTGCGCAGCTAGCGCCATTCGACGGCCAACACCGCGGTTCCTGGTGTGTCCGCTGTGCCGTGCGTGTGATCATTGCTTGTACAGCCCTCTCGCAGTGTCCGGAGCAAGTATGGTGGGTCTGACACACCGGTGTCAATGTGTTCTTTTTTCCATTTCCAGGAGTGTATATCACACATTGCCTGCTAAGTAGAATACGAGGGTCGCTCCAAAAGAAATGCACACTATTTCTGTAAAAATGCAGTTTTCATTCTGCATGTGTGAAAGTTTTACAGTGTGTAGATACATCCTTCACACTTGTTTTCAAACTTAGTTCAGCCTGTTCCCGTGAGTGGCGCCGTCACAACATGTCTTCAAGATGGCTGCTTCACATGACGTTCGTCTGAAGCAACGTGTTGTCATAGAATTCCTGTGCTGTGAAAACGAGACACTGGGAAACATCCACAAGAGGTTGAAAAAGGCGTATGGAGATGCTGGTGTCGATCGCAGTACAGTTAGTCGGTGGGCAAGCAGGTTACGTGATGAAAGAGGGCACGGCAATATTGAGGATTGTCCTTGCAGTGGTAGGCCTCGTACTGCACACACTCCAGACAATATACAGAGACTTAACGAATTGGTGACTGCTGACAGACGCATCACAGTGAACGAATTGTGACGCTACGTTGGGATAGCGGAGAGAAGTGTTTGCAGAATACTGAAAGTGTTGGTGTTAAAAAAGGTTTGTGTTAGGTGGGTTCCCAGGATGTTGACAGTGGCTCATAAAGAAACAAGAAAAACGGTATGCAGCGAACTTTTGGAACAGTACGAGAATGATGGAGATGAATTTCATGGAAGAATTGTGACAGGTGATGAAACATGGCTCCATCATTTTTCGCCAGAGACTAAGAGCCAATCAGTGGAGTGGCATCATGCAAATTCACCCAAGAAAAAACATTCAAAACCACACCTTCTGCTGGAAAAGTTATAGCTACGGTGTTTTTCAATTTCGAACGACTCTTGCTTGTGGACATCATGCCAAGTGGAACCGCCATAAATTCTGATGCATATGTGACGGCACTGAAGAAACTTCGAGCTCGACTGAGTCGTGTTCGACCACATCGGCAAAATCAGGATGTTTTTCTGTTGCACGATAATGCACGGCCACATGTCAGTCAAAAACCCATGGAAGCGATCACAAAACTCGGATGGACAACACTGAAACACCCGCCTTACAGTCCTGACCTGGATCCATGTTACTATCATCTCTTTGGGAAACTGAAAGACTCTCTTCGTGGAACAAGGTTTGAAGATGATGACTCCCTTGTGCACGCTGCCAAACAGTGGCTCCAACAGGTTGGTCCAGAATTTTACGGCGCGGGTATACAGGTGCTGGTTCCAAGATGGCGGAAGGCAGTTGAGAGGGATGGAAATTATGTGGAGAAATGAAAATATTGTTCCCAAAGGATGTATCTACCCACTGTAAAGCTTTCAAACATGTAGAATAAAAGATGGATTTAAAAAAAAATAGTGTGCATTTCTTTTGGAGTGACCCTCGTAGTTCACCAGAAACTGAATACTAATGGTACTAGACAATACCTAACGAAAATTTGCGATGGGTGAACATGCCTCATTTGTTTTTCTTACGAGTGGTACAAGTGTGTCTTAGGAAGAGAGACGTAATCGTCTTATAAGCGACCAGCTATTAAAAACACTATCGCAATGACTGTGTTACTATCACGCTGCATAAAAAGCGGTCTTGGAACTTCAGGCAAACACAACTATTGCTAACGATATCCATGCTAGAAACTACACATGCTTTATAAATCGGTGTATGGTTTTGTTTCTGAACGAAGTGTTGTTCCACACAAATACCGTGACATTGTAAATAGACGGTGATCGCTGGGGTGTGTATTAACAGACCGAAAGTGCGGGTGCACTTTGCCAGAGGTGTAAGCTTGGAATAGAACACCCTTGTCACCGAAGTTATAAAGTGATTCGGCTAAGGAACGTGTTGTTAAGCCGATATTTGCAACTCCCTCATGCCGCTACTAGATATTTCCCACGCTAACAAACAGTATTTGTAACGCATTCTATCTCGATACCATGTAGAAAGTGTAACAGAGGTTCTGCGATATATCTACGGGATTATAGGCGAGGAAGGATGATGGTTGATTGAGAATGATCCTGATGGTGTGCTACATCAGGAATCACTTAAAAAATGCAATCCTAGATTGAATTCATAAGAAATGTATAAAATCCTATGACCAATACACTGGCTTTTCAGTTCTATATCGTTAAGCTTTCTGATAAAAATTCTGTCTACGATTTGGAATCATGTCTTTCCATTCAACCACATGCTTGTGTTGGATCCTACGGAGATGTCTTTTAACGACTACAGCCACTGGTGATTCATGTTTGTGGCACTCTCATATCTCGAAACGCGTCACCTTCTTCGAACCTATCTGCTAAGGATCCTATACAGGGAAACCCCAGGGTGGTCTTAGACAGTCCCTCTGCTTCTTGTTAGTGTTCCTCAGTCTGTACCCCGCTCTGCCTGCAGCTTTATCCGTGTGATCGTTCCAGTTTAAGTCGGAACTGAGCGGACGTCAGGGAGCGTAATTCCTACCACCTTCTGCATCCTGTGGAGAAACTGGGTAAGCGGAGATAATGTGACAGGGCCGTCTTTTGACTACTCGGTGGAAATGGGAAAACATGTTGTCATAGCTCCCACCAACCATGCGCAATGTGTAAATGTGTAAGACCAGCGGCAAAGGACGCTCTCTCCTGCAACACGAGGTAACAGAAAGACAGTATAGGCAGTTACGGGAGTGTTTATTATCGGGAAAATTAGGAAGGCTTCACATAATATGGGAGCTGGAAGAAGAACGAGGATTTTGCTACTGCATTGCAGTGCATTTCCAAACTGTGAAAGGTGCTGCAGCCAAAAGGAGATCTGCATCTCTCAGGGTGCATTCATGTCTGTCACCCAAACATCCTCTCCCTCCTCGTTATTCTGAACCATCCAACAGAACAAAACCATGAACTATTAAAACTTCGCTAACGTGACATGGTAGAGAACTCAATAAGATATTATGAAGTCCCTCTTCCCACATCCCAAAAACTAATACCGTATGCATGCTGATTTTGAGGATATGAGGCAATCCTATTAAATATACAGGTATTAGTCCACTGGAGCCGGAGGTTAGGGATCGAAGTCGCTTGCACAGACTAGTGTAATGTTTCGTCGCCCATACTATAGGAAGACCATATCCCACAGATTGTCAGTCACAAGAGATATTTCTTCTGTTCATCTTTCTCTGGAAAGCTGAACAGTGAATTAATACTCAGTATGCATTGGGCTGTCTCCAGAATCACATGTATTGCACGTATTCTCTGTGGGAAATTGAATAATACAGCATCGACCTCTGCCAAGTATTGGGACTGGACATATTGTAACATCCGTATTCCTACCACCTCAGACATCCCTGGATGCCCTGCACGGCTGGGGTGGTGGCTTCGGGCATACACACGTGTCTACAACTGCAGTTGCAGTTACAGCAGCAGCTTTCTCCAACCTATGAGCATTGGTGCTGGCGATGGACAAGGTGACAGGTGTGCTGTGTTTTGAATATCTGAGGGGGGGGGGGATTGAGTAAGTTGTAGTATTATGAGTGTTTAGTGTTTTCAGTGGTTCTTAGTGGTTCTCAATACAGTGCACTCTGTGTTGTAGTGGTATTTATTGTTGTTGCTGTCTATCACGTGGTAGACCCTTTCCGCCTCCTCCTTTCTCCTGTTGTAGTTGAGAGAACAAACTTAGGAATTTTATAGTGATAAAATATCCTTAGCAGACATGTAGTGGTCGGGAATTCGACCAGTGTGATGGTATAAATCCATGCTGAAATTTGAAATTTCAGCTGTCCATTTCCAATCGAGGGGTCAAATCCCAAACTCGTCAATTCGTTGTTTCCAATAGGGGTACTGAGAGCACACACATCACTCCAACTCCTCAACAGATTGTTTAAGGACATAGCATGCATGCACATGCATACAACCTCCATCCTGATTTCGAAATGTAATCTGCTTACGTTGAAAATACAACCCATCCAGCGAAGCAATGGAATCAGACGTCTGCAACATAGTTACCAAACATTTGTCAGAATCATTTAAGTAAAGTGATGCTATGTGTGGTGCTCGCATCCACCATCAACAAATGTGCTGTTAAGACCACAGTCTCCATGTCACATACATGTATGTAGATACCCTGCTGATTTCAAAATGTAATTTACTTTGGAAGAAATATAAAAGCCAGTAATCCTTCAGTGCAAGTGGAATGAGCTGTGTGTAACTTAATTTCCATATGCCTGTCAGGGCTGTTTAAGTACAGTGATGCTATGTGTGAAACAATCTCCCACCATTAACAAAGGTTCCATAAACACTAGGGTCTTCCATATCATATACGAGTACATGCATATAGACCATTCTATTTCCGTAATATAATTTGGCTATGAAGAAAAGAATACCTAGTAATCCCATGGTGTGTTGGATGCAGAAGTGTGTAACATAGGTCTGAAACGACTGTCAGGACTATTTAAGTATAGTGATGCTCTGTAGGGTACTCTGTTCCATAATTAACAAATGTCCCATTAAAACTACAGTATTTCACACCATATATATCCCATACCGATTTTGTAAATATACTTCCGAATTGCTACCATTTAGACAGGATCAAACTTCAATAAACTATTTCCATGGTTACTAATCTGAGTTTGAAAATCAGTTTCTTTCAGCGGAGGAAGATTTAAGCATTTCTCCCAAATGTTACATTGTAGTACATATTCATTCAGATTATCAGAATCCATAAGATAGAAGTCATCCCTAGAAATCCATTACAGGGTGATGGTAGATTTCAACGTCAACCAGTTCTGATTTATGTAGATTTTTTTATATACCCACTGCGCCCGTACCAATTTCTCCTAATATCCACCATGCTCCTGTGGATGTGGACTCTGACCATAATCTACTGGTTATGAACTGTAGATTAAAACTGAAGAAACTGCAAAAAGGTGGGAATTTAAGGAGATGGGACCTGGATAAACTGAAAGAACCAGAGGTTGTACAGAGTTTCAGGGAGAGCATAAGGGAACAACTGACGGGAATGGGGGAAAGAAATACAGTAGAAGAAGAATGGGTAGCTTTGAGGAATGAAATAGTGAAGGCAGCAGAGGTTCAAGTAGATAAAAAGACGAGGGCTAGTAGAAATCATTGGGTAACAGAAGAGATACTGAATTTAATTGATGAAAGGAGAAAATACAAAAATGCAGTAAGTGAAACAGGCAAAAAGGAATACAAACGTCCCAAAAATCAAATTGACAGGAAGTGCAACATGGCTAAGCAAGGATGGCTAGAGGACAAATGTAAGTATTTAGAGGCTTATCTCACGAGGGGTAAAATAGATACTGCCTACAGGAAAATTAAAGAGACCTTTGGAGAAAAGAGAACCACTTGTATGAATATCAAGAACTCAGATGGAAACCCAGTTCTAAGCAAATAAGGGAAAGCAGAAAGGTGGAATGAGTATATAGAGGGTCTATACAGGGGCGATGTTCTTGAGGACAATATTGTGGAAATGGAAGAGGATGTAGATGAAGATGAAATGGGAGATATGATACTGTGTGAAAAGTTTGACAGAGCACTGGAAGACCTAAGTCGAAACAAGGCCCCAGGAGTAGACAACATTCCATTAGAACTGCTGACAACCTTGGGAGAGCCAGTCCTGACAAAACTCTACCATCTGGTGAGCAAGATGTATGAGACAGGCTAAGTACCCTCAGACTTCAAGAAGATATAATAATTCCAATCCCAAAGAAAGCAGGAGTCGACAGATGTAAAAAATTACCGAACTATCAGATAATAAGTCACAGCTGCAAAATACTAACGCGAATTCTTTACAGACGAATGGAAAAACTGGTAGAAGTAGACCACGGGGAAGATCAGTTTGGATTCCGAAGAAATGTTGGAACACGTGAGGCAATACGACTTATCTTAGAAGGAAGATTAAGGAAAGGCAAACCTACGTTTCTAGCATTTGTAGACTTAGAGAAAGCTTTTGACAATGCTGACTGGAATACTCTCTTTCAAACTCTGAAGGTGGCAGGGGTAAAATACAGGGAGCGAAAGGCTATTTACAATTTGTACAGAAAGCAGATGGCAGTTATAAGAGTCGAGGGAGATGAAAGGGAAGCCGTGGTTGGGAAGGGCGTGAGACAGGGTTGTAGCCTCTCCCCGATGTTATTCAATTTGCATATTGAGCAAGCAGTGAAGGAAACAAAAGAAAAGTTCGGAGTAGGTATCAAAAGTCATGGAGAAGAAATAAAAACTTTGAGGTTCGTCGATGACATTGTAATTCTCTCAGAGACAGCAAAGGACTTGGAAGAGCAGTTGAACGGAATGGACAGTGTCTTGAAAGGAGGGTATAAGATGAACACCAACAAAAGCAAAACGAGGATAATGGAATGTAGTCGAATTAAGTCAGGTGATGCTGAGGGAATTAGATTAGGAAATGAGACACTTAAAGTAGTAAAGGAGTTTTGCTATTTGGGGAGCAAAATAACTGATGAAGGTCGAAGTAGAGAGGATATAAAATGTAGACTGACAATGGCAAGGAAAGCGTTTCTGAAGAAGAGAAATTTGTTAACATCGAGTATTGATTTAATTGTCAGGAAGTCGTTTCTGAAAGTATTTGTATGGAGTGTAGCCACGTATGGGAGTGAAACATGGACGATAAATAGTTTGGACAAGAAGAGAATAGAAGCTTTCGAAATGTGGTGCTAGCATGGAGAAGTGCATCAAACCAGTCTCAGGACTGAAGACCACAACGACAAGAAGAAGCTTGCGCAGGATAGAGTAGCATGGAGAAGTGCATCAAATCAGTCTCAGGACTGAAGACCACAAGGACAACAACAACAACAACAAGTGCAAGTTCTTGTTCTTCTGTAAATATGTTTTTAAACTTTCCAGCCATTTTATCAATTTTGTAGTTAGTGTTTTCCCTTCTTTTTTGAATGTATCTTTCCAGAGTAGTCTGGGGAACGTAAAATTGGTTTGAAGACTTCAAATGCCTACAATGACCAGAAATAACTGCCTCCACAGCATTTTTCGTGGCCTCAGTGGACCATGACTGCCTATTTGTTTTTCTCTTCTATACTCGAACCATCTGCAATCGAAAGCAAGATAGATTAGGAGCCTAATAAAAGCGATCTCTTTGCTAAAAATGTAGCGGCGCAGAATGAGGTACTTCCCCATTCCACCCCAGGTACATCTTTTAGGTTACAGAGGTAAGGCCATTAAACAAAGATACAAAAAGAAACATTTAAACGCATGGTACTAAATATTATTAAACATATTTTAAGCATCTTCTAACAATAGTCGTAGTGTAAATAACCTTTTCTTTCTTCCAATTCGCCAGAAGTTACTAGGCAGGAGCAAAATTTACTCAACGAAAACTTCACAATCCAAAACTTACGAAAACCAAACAAACATGGCTCCCAAGATTGAGCAGTAACTGAACTAGTTCCACTTACTGCCGATCGTTGGCAGCACCTCTTTGACACGAAAATACGTACATCTTCATTCTGCCCCGGTACCCTGTTCTACACTAAGTTCCCCTATATGGTGCAAAATGCTTAGTTTTAATGGAACATTTGTTAATTATGGAATAGTGTACCCTACACAACTTAACTGTACTTAAACAGCCCTGTTCGGGACCTATGTTACATGCATCTGCTTCCAATGCGCCATAGGGTTACTTGGTATTTTTTTCTTCATGGGCAAATTACATTACGGGATTAGAATGGAGTCTATATGCGTGTATATGATATGGAAGACCCTAGTGTTAATGAAACATTTGTTAATGGCGGGAGAGCAGACGCATGGGAATTGAGTTACATGCATTTCATTCCACTGCACTGCTGGATTACTGGTTTTTTTCCTTCCTAAGTAAATTACATTTTGAAATCAGAAGGGTATCTATATGCACGTGTATGGCATGGAAGACTGTAGTCTTAACAGCACATTTGTTAATGGTGGGTGTGAGCACCACACACAGCATCACTTTACTTAAATAGTTCTGACAAACTTTTTGGTAACTATGCTGCAAACATCTGGTTCCATTGCTTCGTTGGATGGACTGTATTTTCATCGTTCGTAGATTACATTTCGAAATCAGGATGAACACTATATGCATGCGTATGGCGTGAAAGACTCTTGGTTTAATGGT
Organism: Schistocerca piceifrons; assembly: GCF_021461385.2. Classification (NCBI taxonomy): domain Eukaryota; kingdom Metazoa; phylum Arthropoda; class Insecta; order Orthoptera; family Acrididae; genus Schistocerca; species Schistocerca piceifrons. Next base: position 495,901,243 of record NC_060143.1, on the reverse strand, counting down.
ACACTTATTAGTAATGGATGGGGTTACAACATACATCATCGCCGTACTTAAACAGAACTGACTGACTTTTGGATAGTATTTCGCAAATAATTGTTTTCTGTAAGCTCTGAGTTCCACCTTTATTTTATGCAAAAACTCTTGGAGTAGGTATACCGCCTTGCAATGATCTTTCATTGATCTTAGAATGACTGAGTGACCGAAACGACGAACAACACATCTCCATCTCAATGCTCCCACTGTCTTAAGCAAAACAATATCACTGATCTACACTCTCTTCATTGCAGTACATACCATTTCCTGTAGACCATGTACGTTCACAGCACTTTGTTCAAACTTAGACTACGTCCTCTGGTGACTCTTGAGCTGTTAATTTTAGCATAGCAACAGCATATATAATGATGGTTCAAATGGCTCTAAGCACTATGGGACTTAACATCTGAGGTCAGCAGTCCCCTAAACGTAGAACTACTTAACTCCAACTAACCTAAGGACATCTCACACATCCATGCACGAGGCAGGATTCGAATCTGCGACTGTAGCAGCAGCGCGGTTCCAGACTGAAGCGGCTAGAGCTGCTTGGCCACGCATATACAAGGGTCACTCCAAAAGAAATGCACACTATTTTTTTAAAAACCCATCTTTTATTCTACATGTTTGAAAGTTTTACAGTGTGTAGATACATCCTTTAGGAACAGTATTTTCATTTCTCCACATAATTTCCATCCCTCTCAACTGCCTTACGCCACCTTGGAACCAGCGCCTGTATACCCGTACAGTAAAATTCTGGACCAACCTATTGGAGCCACTGTTTGGCAGTGTGCACAAGGGAGTAAACATCTACAAACCTTGTTCCACGAAGAGAGTCTTTCAGTTTCCCAAAGAGATGATAGTCCCCTGGAGCCAGGTCAGGACTGTAAGGCGGTTGATTCAGTGTTGTCCATCCGAGTTTTGTGATCGCTTCTATGGTTTTTTGACTGACATGTGGCCATGCATTGTCGTGCAGCAGAAAAACATCCTGCTTCTGCCGATGTGGTCGAACACGACTCAGTCGAGCTTGAAGTTTCCTCAGTGTCGTCACATATGCATCAGAATTTATGGTGGATCCACTTGGCATGACGTCCACAAGCAAGAGTCCTTCGGAATCGAAAAACACCATAGCAATTACTTTTCCAGCAGAAGGTGTGGTTTTGAATTTTTTTTTTCTTGGGTGAATTTGCATGATACCACTCCATTGATTGCCTCTTCGTCTCTGGTGAAAAATGATGGAGCAATGTTTCATCACCTGCCACAATTCTTCCAAGAAATTCATCTCCACCGTTCTCTACTGTTCCAAAAGTTCGCTGCATACCGTTTTTCTTGTTTCCTTATGAGCCACTGTCAACATCTTGGGAACACACCTGGCACAAACCTTTTTTAACTCCAACACTTTCAGTATTCTGCAAACACTTCCCCTATCCCAACGTAGCGTCTGTCAGCAGTTTCCAATTCGTTAACTCTCTGCACATTGTCTGGAGTGTGTGCAGTACGAGGCGTGCCGCTGCAAGGACAATCCTCAATATTGCCGTTCCCACTTTTATCACGTAATCTACTTGCCCACCGACTAACTGTACTGCGATCTACAGCAGCATCTCCATACACCTTTTTCAACCTCTTGTGGATGTTTCCCACTGTCTCGTTTTCACAGCTTAGGAATTCTATGACAGCACGTTGCTTCTGACGAACGTCAAGTGTAGCAGCCATCTTGAAGACATGCTGTGACAGCGCCACTCACGGGAACCAGTTGAACTAAGTTTGAAAACAAGCGGGAAGTATATATCTACACACTGTACAACTTTCAAACATGCTGAATGAAAACTGTATTTTTACAAAAATAGTGTGCATTTCTTTTGGAGTGACCCTCGTGTAATAAGTATTGATGCTCTAACACTGCTGTTGTCGAAGACGGGAATGCCGAGACAGAGGGCGTCGTACTTAACAGTCAACTGCACCACGATACGGATGTGAGTTTGCTGCACAGCTTCCCCTACTGTGTTCGAACGAGCCCCACCTTCATACTTGTCAATACATCCTCAATTTCCACTATAACTCTCTGTCAGCTCCTATCCCAACATTAGCACGCATAGATCCGTTTGTGGTTAAATTATACGCACTGGCAGACAGTAACATTGATTCAACAGCCGGTCCCTACATAGTCACTGTCTACCGATCTTGTAAGCCCACATCTGTTCGTGTTGCGTGAGGGATCTGCGAAGCTAAAGCATCACGTGGATGCTGCTAGGATCGTATTGGCTGACGTACTGTATTCCAATATGTGACAGAAAAAAGTCTCTGGGAAAGACGATGTATTTATCTCGGAAACATGGTGGTGGATTACGTTATGTACGGAAGCATACAGATAACTTTTACTGGATCTGCGTGTGAGATTGGAATAGTTGGAAATCGATAATACTGATGCGACGTAGCGTGCACTGTAAAGCCGCTTGCAAAATGGTTCAAATGGCTCTGAGCACTATGGAATTTAACTTCTGAGGTCATCAGTCCCCTAGAACTTTGAACTACTTAAACCTAACTAACCTAGGGGCATCACACACATCCATGCCCGAGGCAGGATTCGAACCTGCGACCGTAGCGGTCTCGCGACTCCAGACTGTAGCGCCTAGAACCGCACGGCCACTCCGGCCGGCAAGCCGCTTGCAGTGTATTTGTTTTAGATGTGGGATATTCTTAGGTGTAGCAGTTGTCTGCAAGCAGGCTGGAAGATCTGTGGTGGAGTTGGTAGTTGACCTGAACGTAACTAAACCTATTACACATTAATACGATTAGAAAGACTGTACACTGCCACCGAAAGCGCTAACTGTCGTAAAATGCCTAGCAGTATGGATCTGGAGCGATCTGAAGTAGAATACGTACATCGGGTTCGAATTCATTTGGAATCTTAAGGGCAGCAATCCAAACACTAAGAACTGAGAAGTCAGTGAGCTAAAGCAGAAGAATAAGTCTGGCTTAAATTCATCTGCATGAATTTTTAAGGCGAATGTTATTCACCCACAAGATGTGATGCTGTAGGTGCCTGGTAAGTACAAATCCCGTCGGTATGTCATCTAGAGGCTGTAGCATTACAATTCAAATCGAGGTCTAAGAGGTACTAAGATGACTGCTGTTGCTGGAGGAAGCATTTATACTGATTTGGTCTGGCTTCTACGTCTTGGTTAATTGGCTCTCGCTGTACGATAGCTGGGCAAGTGTTGAAGTACTGCGTTTGCTTCAAAATAAATAACTAGTACTACACATATGTGTACTAGCCAAGTGGATATACTCAGCTCTACATGGATTAAAGTATTATGGTCGGCCCCCTATTGAACGGCACGTGCGGATAAAAAATGAACAATGCTCTGATTAAGTCCCGAATTTCCCCCTAATCCTGCAAAAGCACTAAATTATGCGTGGACTTGTGACACTGCACCGCAGATGTAAATGATTCAATGAGTAACATATTGGAAGCTCTGTGATACTATTAGATTCGTATTTTGCAGGTATGCTCCATTTGAAAAAAGATGATCCATTCCTCACGAAACGCTATGCTATCAACCCTCTGACACCATTGTACTGTCGTATTTCTAGCGTCGTAGTTATAGGAATACGAGAAAGGAAATTATGATACATACAGGGCTATATTTACAGACACCCATTCGATGTCGATGAACTGTAAATGTTACGCTTCTGAATTTCTTTGTGCAGTCCACGTGTACTCTGCATGGTTGTGAATTCCTCCGATACGTTAGTGTGCTATTTTTCTCGTTGAGATAGCCTTCTACGTAGTCAGTGACTTGTGGAGCACTGGATAACCATACAAATAATGGTACAGTACTGTCAGAACGTGACGATATTTTGAGAGAATCTGCGAGGATCTGTGAATGGGCGTGGAACACATCTTACTCGTCGAAATCTGGTGAATTCAAATGCTACACTCCTGGAAATGGAAAAAAGAACACATTGACACCGGTGTGTCAGACCCACCATACTTGCTCCGGACACTGCGAGAGGGCTGTACAAGCAATGATCACACGCACGGCACAGCGGACACACCAGGAACCGCGGTGTTGGCCGTCGAATGGCGCTAGCTGCGCAGCATTTGTGCACCGCCGCCGTCGGTGTCAGCCAGTTTGCCGTGGCATACGGAGCTCCATCGCAGTCTTTAACACTGGTAGCATGCCGCGACAGCGTGGACGTGAACCGTATGTGCAGTTGACGGACTTTGAGCGAGGGCGTATAGTGGGCATGCGGGAAGCCGGGTGCACGTACCGCCGAATTGCTCAACACGTGGGGCGTGAGGTCTCCACAGTACATCGATGTTGTCGCCAGTGGTCGGCGGAAGGTGCACGTGCCCGTCGACCTGGGACCGGACCGCAGCGACGCACGGATGCACGCCAAGACCGTAGGATCCTACGCAGTGCCGTAGGGGACCGCACCGCCACTTCCCAGCAAATTAGGGACACTGTTACTCCTGGGGTATCGGCGAGGACCATTCGCAACCGTCTCCATGAAGCTGGGCTACGGTCCCGCACACCGTTAGGCCGTCTACCGCTCACGCCCCAACATCGTGCAGCCCGCCTCCAGTGGTGTCGCGACAGGCGTGAATGGAGGGACGAATGGAGACGTGTCGTCTTCAGCGATGAGAGTCGCTTCTGCCTTGGTGCCAATGATGGTCGTATGGGTGTTTGGCGCCGTGCAGGTGAGCGCCACAATCAGGACTGCATACGACCGAGGCACACAGGGCCAACACCCGGCATCATGGTGTGGGGAGCGATCTCCTACACTGGCCGTACACCACTGGTGATCGTCGAGGGGACACTGAATAGTGCACGGTACATCCAAACCGTCATCGAACCCATCGTTCTACCATTCCTAGACCGGCAAGGGAACTTGCTGTTCCAACAGGACAATGCACGTCCGCATGTATCCCGTGCCACCCAACGTGCTCTAGAAGGTGTAAGTCAACTACCCTGTCCAGCAAGATCTCCGGATCTGTCCCCCATTGAGCATGTTTGGGACTGGATGAAGCGTCGTCTCACGCGGTCTGCACGTCCAGCACGAACGCTGGTCCAACTGAGGCGCCAGGTGGAAATGGCATGGCAAGCCGTTCCACAGGACTACATCCAGCATCTCTACGATCGTCTCCATGGGAGAATAGCAGCCTGCATTGCTGCGAAAGGTGGATATACACTGTACTAGTGCCGAGATTGTGCATGCTCTGTTGCCTGTGTCTATGTGCCTGTGGTTCTGTCAGTGTGATCATGTGATGTATCTGACCCCAGGAATGTGTCAATAAAGTTTCCCCTTCCTGGGACAATGAATTCACGGTGTTCTTATTTCAATTTCCAGGAGTGTATATACCGAAGACTGGATGATTCGTGAGAGTATGGCACGTAAGCGATACTCTGACGAAAGGGGATTTGAGAGGTGAGCTCTGTAGCTCTTCTTCTAAGAGTTGTGGAGAAAGATACTACAGTATCTCACATATGTGTCATGAATTTGACGGTAACGAGAAAATTATGGTAATGGGAAAATTAGGGGCTAACACAAAGATTTTTACCGAGAGACAATCGGCAGGAGGAGGTCCGTCTTTTGGTTTCCCAATAGATAAAGGACAATATTCTTCCATGAGTTGTGTGTGCCTATAAAAGAATGGACTGACATCTTAATAGGTATCCTTTCGTGCTCCTTTCGCAAATACAGTGAGGAAAAAAAGATTATCTATACACTTCCATATGAGCGCTAATTTCTCGTAACTTATCTAGTGGTCCTTACACGAAATTTATGTTGCAGCCATGCAATCCTTCTGCAGTCAGCATCAAACGTCGGTTCTCTAGATTTTCTCAACAGCTTTCCTCAAAAAGAACATCGCCTTCCCTCCAGGGATTCCCATTTGAGTTCTCGAGGCATCCACCATCTACTTTTGCTGGGACCAATAGGAATGCTTCTACAGGGGTGTATTCAAAGGGGAATCCAGGTCTGGAGGCTCATAGATGTTTGGGATGGAGTAGTCAGCAGACAGGTATTCTGTTGTGATACTTGAAGCTTTCCCGGAGTACTGGATGTTCAATGAGGTTTCGAGATTGCAGCTGGATCATCTTGACTTCTTGCCACGATATTTCGTCTGGCAAGCGTCCAGTCATCTTCAGGTGCATGTCCATCACTGGAGATTGCAAGTTTCCGGCGTCAGTTTTATAGCGCGGATTTTGATAGCGGACGCTCCTGTGAGTGCCACCAATGCCTGTGTGTTTCCATGCCAAATTTTGCTATAATGCCGATGCCGCGAACTTGCAATCTAAAATCGTTTTCCCCCATTGGCTCCTTTTATTCATACATATCCGCATCCTCTGCACCTCCCGCTGACTTGATGCCCCCCCCCCCATCCCCTGGTTGCTCCTCTCCTCTCAAATCCCCGCCCGCTGCCTTGCCTTCGGCATTGTGTCCCTGTACCCCCCACCTCCACACCCTCCACTCCTTTCCCAAGGTGGATTCCGTCAACTCCCCCTCCCAGATGATGCCCCCTCTCCCTCCATCTATCCCTCCTATCCACTCTGATCCTCACCTCCCCCTCCCTCCCTCTGTCCTTTTCCTGGGCTCCGTCTCCCCCCTTCCACCTGTTTTTCTCGCCGCCTACACTTTCTTTGACTCCTTTCTCTGCCCCGAGTCCTTTTGCTTTCTGCTCCTCTGCCTTCCCCAATCCTTCCCGCATCTGCCCTGCCCCCTCCTTTTATGTGTCCTCTCCATCCATCGGCTCCCCCTTTTTTCTTTTCCTCTCCCCCCTTTTTTCCCGCTCATCGGTCCAGATCCTCCCCTCTCCTCTCCCACCCCATCTGCTATCGTGTCGTCTCTTTAGTGCAGTTTTCAGTGAGTGTTCAGTGTTGTGCGTCCCCTTTCAGTGTTGCAATCAGACACCATACTGTCGCTATGTGTGGTTTTTAACTCTTGTAAACAGAAACCAAACTGTCACCATGTTTTTTTAATTGCGCCTGTCTACTTACTGTGTGTCTTCATTCGAGTCGTCAACGCCATGTTTTTATATTTTAACTTCCACAACTTTCCGCCATTTTATAGTTTTTTTAAAAGTCACCATTTTGTCGCCTGTTTTTATTGTTTGTTATATTCTCATTCTGTTTCTTTGTAACTCTTCTGTAGGCTGCAGAGCGGCCTTTTATGATGTTGCCAGCCCGCCCCTCCTCTTGGGGGGGGGGGGGGGGGGGGAGATCGAAATGCAAAAAAGGAAACAAAAAATAAATAAACTTGCAGTCTCCAATGATGGATACTCACCTGAAGATGGCTGGACAACTGCCAGCCGAAATATCGTGGCAAGAAGTCAAGATGATCTGGCTGCAATCCCAAAACCTCAACGAATAGGTATTTTGCTATTGTTCACTGATTCAGCCTTTCTAGCATATTTCGAAGAAACATCTAACAACATTTCAGTTTACATGTGAGAGGAGGGGAAGTATATTGTTCAACATCTTGGTATTTACCTCAGTGACATTTACGCTGAGAATGATAGGACAACTTTTGCAAGTCTGGAATCATTAACAGCTGTCTGGCATGGCTAGCAGTGACTTGTTGGCCAGAAGCGGTATAACACCAACGTGCAAGAGGAGTTTCACAGCAGGATGGTGGTGGTGGTGGTAGCTGTTCACATGCGACCCGGTGACAGCAGCGGGGATCGGGGTCGAAGACATCACAGTGCTAGAGAAGAGAGTGAAACATCTTATTGCCCCATAGACTGACAGGCTTCATCGGGATAAATTCGGCAGCAGTATACCAGAATTCTAAGTGACTTACTTCCACCACTATGACAAGGCAATCGACAGACATAACATGATTAGTGTTAGTTATCTTCAGCAACTTGACAACGGTTCCCACCCATTTTGGTATCGGAGGAAGTGACTACCTAGGTGGTGAGAAGCCCCCAGAGAGAACACAGGAGCGTCTATAACTGTTATCTGGCTACTGTAATCCGACTGCAGAAAAAAATTAGTCATCATGCAAAGGGACTCTCATGATCAATTTAATTAATTAGTCAATCAATTTGATATCAATGACTAGCCGCCGGGCAGGTGGAAGCGAGGACGAGAGTACCTTGAATATGATTTGCGAGTTGGAGCGCAAACTGGCGTTTTTTCGTTGCAGTGAGGTCTTTTAACAAAATTTCAACCTTCCACCTACATAGTAAGATGTGGCCATCGTAATAAAACCAGCTATACTATCGAATTTATAAAGTTATACGTATTGTTAACCTGATGTTTACAACCCCTCTGTGCAGCTATTTGGCTATCTTAAGAGATTTTATAGGGGAGAGGTATTTGGCTACCTTAAGAGATTTCGAAAGTGAGGAGTCATCCTATGACAGAGATAGAGCACAAATGAGTTTAATATTCTAGTCCTGCGATCGCAGGACATAACAGATGTTAACCTCATGAGAACAGATTTTTTCACCTAACGAGACAATACTTAGAGGGTATATGGCTTATACCACGCTGTTGCACGAGATTTTACAAGTAACGATACTTTAGCGATGTGAAATAGTATATATGCACCGATTCCTTCTCTGTGACTCGTATAGAAGGGAGGAATCTACGTTTCGCATGAGAAATTCGAGGTGTGTGGACAACAACAGCCTCGTTTTGGATTGTGTAAAGTGGATTTCTTAAACTGGGGAGTCTATGTTGGGGGTAGAATTGCAGGTAGAACTACACGCCCAAGCCGTGGCTGCTTATCTTGCAGAGGTTAATGACGCCTGTCCACGACCAGCAGTAGAGTGGTCACGAGGCTTTGGCTAACTGGAAGCTGTGGGTTAGCCTGTTGTGACTAGTAGAAGAAAGGCCCTACCTGTCAGCTCTTGCCCACAGAAACAGAGATATCCTGGAGGCAGTACTTATAGCGCCCTCTGGGTGGCTGAATAGCGAACTAACCATTACTAATCAGTATGCCAACTGAGCGGCGACTTATTTCGAAAAAACATCTCAGAACTTTTCAGTTGGCATGTGGCAGGAGGGGAAGTATACTGTTCAACATCTTGGTATTTACCTCAATGACATTTAAGTACCCAGTCCTCCTGAGAAGGATAGGACAACTTTTGCAAGTCTGGAATCATTAACATGTGTCCAGCATGGCTAGCAGTGAGTTGTCGACCAGAAGCGGTATAACACCAACGTGAGGGCAGAGGTTCACAACCTGGTGGTGGTGGTAGTTGTTCGCATGCGAGCCGGTGTAGTGGAGACGGGAGGCGGAGGCATAGCACATGTGTAGCGTGTATTCTCCGATTTTTACATAGAAATTTGAGAAAATTCAATATGATGAGTGTCTGAGGTGAACGATATTTCTCTACATGTAAACTGATCAGTTGATGGCTGGGCAGTCATGATGACAGTCTCTCCAGCGTCTGATCATCTGGTACCCCAGGCATGTAGGTACTGGGAGATGGGTATGCAACTGCTGGAGTTGTTGACCCATGTGCAAGTCTCTAGTTCTCTCCTGACCAGTGCATCCACGGTTTCAGACACTCTTGCAGTCAGCAGATGGAGTGTGAATGCTCGTGTTCCTATACCAAACACAAGCATGAATTTTGGAGGTACCAAATTTCAAAGCGATGCCGCCATCTGATGTATTGTTCAGGACCATGGGATCTAGGAAGCTGAGATCCAGAATCATGCATTCCTCAGTGGGGATTAAGTCATAGGCTGGTCAGGTGGGCAGTCACTATTGCAGCACCCTTTAGGCAGCTGTACCATTAACTACCACTCAGTATACATTGGATTGCTTTCATGCCGGCATGTGTTGAGTGGAATATGGGCAGTGCATGTAGGGTGCTTGTGTTCTCAAATGTCAATGTATACAAGACCTCAGACATATTTAGCGCTATGGTGAACTTTTTTTTTTGTTTTGAAATTTAATTACTTGATTTGCACAATGTATGTGTGATTCTCATGTGTGTGTGTGGTGTCTTGCATTAGAATCCATTGTTTACAAGTGGTTGATTTTCTCATGATGATTTTGATGTAGGATTAGAGTAGTGAAGCACTTTCTATCACTTGTCGTTGTGTGTATTGAACCATGATCTATGAGTGTTTGCAGCACCAGGACTGTCAGTTTGGCTTTGATTGGTATGTGACCTTTTTGTTTTGATTGATGCTCTGTGAGCATTTCCCGCCAAGTGAATGAGGAGGAATGCTACTTTCCCACCAGATTCGAACCTCTCTTGGCTGGTGGTGGGCCTGAGGGAGATGGGTGCACAACTGCAGGCCTCGAGTGGCTACTGTTTCCACCATTCCTACAGTTGGTGGATGATGCACATGATAACCCCATTGTGTTTTTTCTGGCAGATATGTTTAGTGGTGATGAGTGTTTTAAGTAAACTTTTTTCCTTGCAAAAGAGTCAATAAATTCGATAATATATTTCCTGTCACATATGCAAATGAGCTGTAGTGATCAGTCCAGTTGAGTCTATCAATCAAGAGTGTGTCAATATTTCCAAAAGGCAGTAAAGGATTTTAACCTAACTGCACCAGTATCCACCAACAGCTAAAAGTGGAGGTATCACAAATGAACTATTTCTCACCAATATTGCTGATGTCAAATGTGGCACAGGGTTTCTGGAAGAAGAGAGTGAGGAAGGGATGAAGGCTGAGGGATTTCCCAGAGGGGAAAAAGTGGCTCAGAACTGAACTGGGGAGAGTGGCAAAAAAGTAAGGATCAGCATCCCTTTTCCCAAAGGGATGAGGAGAGGAAGGGGAGGGGGAGGTATGGGGGTTTCTCGGAAGGCTGGATTATCCCCAAGGGATCATAAACCAATTAGCATAACAATAGATTAAGCGGAGAGGAATATTTTGCCTCTGAATGTATGCTTGCCCTAGAATGTGGGCAACTGCGCAAGCAAAATGTGCCAGCACCCTGCTTGAACCCAATACTGTTGTGAAAGTGAGATACACACAAAGATCATGTTAGAGCGAGTGGCTATGAAGAAGCTCACCAAGATCTGGCAGAACAGGGCATTAACAAACAGTAAAAAGATCCAGCTTGTTGAAACACTCGTGTTTTCAGTCTTCTTTACTGCTGCCAAATATGGGTCTTCAAGGCCAGAGGCAAGCAAAATTTTATTGCATTTGCAAAAAATGGACCGAAAGAGGAAATGTGTACATTATTGAGCAACGTTATTCCTCAGGACATCTTTCTTCTGATGTCAAACAAAAATTTTTCCTGTTCATTGGCCACATAATAAGACGAGATGGAGGAAATGTAGAAAAAATTATTATGAAAGGCAAGATCAAGGGCACAATACTGAGGGAGAAAGCAGCAAACAGGTGGACAGATCAAGTCAAAGGGGATATACAGTCTACACCTCTTCAGCAGGCACCTAATGAACCTGATAACCATTTGAGATGGTGTGCCTTCTTCATGGGACCATGACACTCAGCAATGAATACAACTACTTCTGATGATTACAGTAATGAATATGTGAAATTCAAAAACTTTTAGTCTTATTAACACAAAGCAATAATAACAGTACAGAATGAATTACTGTCGAGAAGAAGTTGACTGGTGAGAGGGAAACCGAAAAAATGGCAGGGTAGGATTAACAGATAAGATGGGAAGAAGGAAACAGAAACAGAAATACATGAAAAAGCGTAGAGAGGGAACCAACTCCAACGATAAAGCTTTAATATCCTCTTAAATCCAGAGTGGTTTAGAATAAGGTTCAGGTTACAGGGCAGTGAGTTCTATGGTAATATGGCTGAAATGAAGAAGGAGATGGAGGAAAGTAGGATGGCAGGGGGCATTCTAGATGAAAAATCAACTTGAACGAAGTCATTGGCCTTCAAGGTCATCACATGATCATCCCACTAAAGAAGCTGCAAGCCCCACTCTCCTTATTAGTTACATCATCACTTTTATCAGTGATATCATCCTTATCAGTGACTTCATCAAGTCATACCCCTCCACTCTTCCACACCCCACACCCTCTATTTCCAACCAATCAAGGTCCAAGATGACGGAACTAGTCCAATTGTGTAAGAAGGAAATTACATTCCTTATCTCCAACCAATCAGACTCCTAATATTGAAATGAAACAGCTAATCAGAATGTAGCCCCATCTTGGCTACGCAAAAAAAAATCCAAAGAAGCTGTCAGCTATGTCTTCATTACTATCTATAAAAAATCGTTTATAGACTGCCTTGCCTTTCACATCTGTAGATTTCATTGGAAGTCATATAGCTTTCTCTGTAACATAAGAGGTGCAATAAATAATTCCTTGCCAGATGGAATGTTATGATCTGTCTAGAAGAACAGTAGAAATGTTAAGGCTGATCTTGTTTTCTCACATTCTGGTATTTTTATTTTTTTTTAGCATTGCATTAGCGTTGAATAATTTAGGCAAACGGAAGTATGTTGATTATTTAATAATAATCATTCAAGCAAAGAGATCGGTGTACACAATTATTATTGTCCTGTGGTACCTTTCACTGTAGAGAAGGCGAAGGAGTTAAGCTGTTCTCCGAAGCTGTAAATGCAGGTAAGTGAAAAGGATTAATTCCTGGCTGGCTTGGACTGTGCCAAAATGGCCATTTTCGCATTATGTAAATATTAAGCGGGTGTAGTTCTCAGCCATTTTAAGAGCTTGTATTCCTTAACTGTCCGACTTCAGGGTCAAACCATGAAAGTAATAATAGTTTCCTCCAGGTCAGCTCATCAGAAAAGCCCTCTGTCTCCTGCATACCGATCTAAAGCGAGACACTTTTTCCCCCTAGATTTTAAAACTAAGCATAATCATGAAATATGACACTATGAAATAACCCATTTGTACCCCTTTCTCTAATGTGAATCCCTTTTGTGAGCTGCAACTAACGATTCCATCGAGAAACATCCTCAAATTGCGGACGTATCTGATTTTCAAAATCATTAAATTATTTTTCTCACTAAGCAATCAACAACTTTTCTAACCTTATCAGGAAATTCAAGTCACACAGAAGAAAATTTTACACTGGCAACCGTTCACACGACGTAAATATGTATATATTTATCATATTTATTATATACTTATGTACAAAGCAACAATAGTATTGTTACACAAATGTTTGTTTGTGTTATGCTATATGCAACTGAGCGCATAGCGTTGAACAAAGTACAGTAATAAGGAAATACTTCCCAAAATTCTGAGACAGCAAAACACGAACAAAAAAATCTGGGAAAAAGCCTATTCCGGAATAGTTTTCCGACGGCAGCAAAACAGCATGTCAAGTAAAGAACATCAGTACAGTACTCATTCGTAGCGCCTGTTAAATTTGATTTTCTACGAGATCCACTGTGTGCTACGCACAGAATTTGGTTTTCTTTTCTAGTAGTGTCAAAACTTATTTATGCTATGCGATTTTCAGATTTCTGTGAGAGCCAGAGGATCGAAATGTGCTAATGTCGGTTTAGCAGCAGCTGACACGAATCTCTATATTATAGTAGAAAGAAAAAAGCAAATTGTATGGCGGTGTACACTGATTGTGCGCGTTACTATCGAAAAAAACAATGTATTGAACTGTTTATGAAGGAGCAATACAGGAAACTTCTCATGTGAGTGACAGTCTGTTGGAATTGGTCATCCTATAGTACAGGTGAAACTTTACACCGGTCCGTGGAAGCGACTTCGATCACAAACCGCCTGCTCCAATAAAGCAATACCTGTATATTTAATAGGATCGTCACATATGTTTGGGTGACAGACATAAATGCACCCTGAGAGACACAAATCTCCTTCAGACTACCTGTATGTAGTTTGGAGATGTGTTGCAAAATCTTCATCCTTCTTCCATGCCATGTATAATGTGTAGTGTTCCCAATTTTCTCAACACGAAACACCACCGTAACTGCTCGTACTATTTCTTCTCCTACCTCGTGTTGCAGGGAAAAGCTTCGTTTGGCGCTGGCCTTACACAATGTACACGGTTGGCGTAGCTATGGCACCATGTTCCCATATCCACCGAGTGGTCAAAATGCGCTCCTGTCGCATTAACTCAGCTCGTCCTGTTTCCGCACAGAATGCGGAAGGTCTTAGAAATAGCGCTCTCCGACGTCCGTACAGGTCAGACTTAAATTGGGACGATCACATGGAGTAAGCTGCACGGAGGACAGGGCAGAGACTTAGGAGCAGTTACAAGATGCAGAGGGACTGTCTAAAACAGTGCTGTAGTTCTTGGTGTATGGAATCCTTAGCAGATAGGTTCCAAAAAGGTGACTCATTTCAAGATACGAGAGTGGGCACGAATATGATTCAACAGTGGCTGCAATCATTAAAATATGTCTCTACAGGACCCAACGCAAATGTGTGGTGGAATGGATAGACTTGCTTCCAAATTGCAGCCAGCATTTCGGACAGCACTTCTGCCTGAAAGCGTAACACTATCAGCAAGCGTGTGTATCTGTGGACTCAAGACAGCTCTTTATGCAGGGTGATGGTGACATATGCGTCATGATAGTGTTTTTTTAATGGCGCGGTACTTACGCGAAATGTATATTGTGGGTTGTAGAATCCCTCCGTGGTGAGCTTCAGTGTCATTTCTCGATAGTGTTCTCGAAAAGAACATCGTATTCCCTCCATGGATTCCCAGTTGTCCTACTTGGTGAGTGTTATCCGACTGCTGAGGGGTTGAAGGGACCAGACTACAAAGGCCATCGGTCTCCGACTGCTGAAAAAAACAAAAAACGTTACTCACCATACAAAGTGACTCTCAAGATCAGTTTAATTAATTAGTCTATCAGACTGATATCAATGACGTGCCAGCTGGTGGGTGCAAGAGATGGCTATGGCATCACGGAATGATTCTTGATAAGCGTTTTTTTTTTTCGTAGTGGCGATATTTTTTAACGAAATTTCGATTTCCCACCTACACAGGGCGAGATAGGCTCTCACGATTTGTTTCGTATACGTTAGTATGATAAAGCATCGCATTGGTAACAGGGTATCTGTCATAGTGTACAAAACACCTACGTTCTCTTGAATTATAGCTTCTTGTTGTCAAACGTTAAATGAATGTGTTTTTTTCCGACATGTGTGCCAATGGCGTGAAAGATTGTGTGAAATGTTTGTAATACACACGTGCATGAGTGTTTATTTGCAGACACTTAACACAAGAGACGCTCTCAGGCAGTGTAATTTGTTCACCTAGCAGGAAGAAATTGCTTGAGTTTAAATTCTCGCTTTTTGTTTACTCTGAGAACGGTTTCGAAATCAGGAGGACATTCTGCGGTGGTCGGTAGCTCTCGCATCAAATTAGTGGAAGTTTTTTTTCCTGATTTTATGCAGGGTGGGCATGTCTCTGCTGATAATTTGTGATCGGTGGCGATACACTTCGCTGGACGTCACAAAATAATGAGATGCAACTGCAGTCGAACGTAGAAACTATACCGATTTTGCTCATAAAACTAAAAGAAAATGGAGTCACCTGTTATGGAGGAAAGAGGACATTTATTAGGATCGCAAATGTGCTTTGCTTTTTTTACTAGAGATTTGATTATAGATGTGTTTACGTCAAATACAATTGTTCTCCATCGCCGAACGTTGGCCTGCTGTGGGCGAGGGGTCGTGGGGAGAGGGGGGGAGGGGGGCGTGTCTGCCGAGGTGGTCGCCCGACAGAGCCACACACTGTCCGGGGGGGGGGGGGGGGGGGCGTGTCGGGGCTCTGTCGCTATATTTTATACGAACAAGTTGTACTTGAGGTGGCCGTCCTTTTATGTCCTATTGTTTAGTTGGCATGGGAGCATCGCCTTAAGGCGGCGGCCAGATGGTGGAAAGCTGGGTGCGGCGAGCGGCAGCATAGAGTAGCATTAAAGGTTGGAGAGCCTGGGGCAGGGTGGGTTGGAGAGGGGGGAGGGCAAGGAGGGGGCTGGGGCAAATATGCTATGAAACGTCCCCTTTGAACAATTTATACATGACTGTGCTTAACCTGACACACAATATTTTTAGCGCAACGCAATCTGACTTTCAGAAATCCCTACAAAAGAATGGCCCTGACTAACATTAACCTATGCATTTCACAAATCGCTTACCTCACAAAAATCTTGGTTACTCGAACTACTGCAATACAGTGGCGCCACTACTGCCAGCTAAATAAAAGATTCAAACTATGGAAGGCACTAACTACTGATAGGGATAGTTAGCAAATGAAAGATATTAATAAAGAACAAACAATGTATTTACCTTAATATCATCAAAAGTCATAATATATATAGCAGTTCATGACAAATTACAAAACTCCGCCATCTCTCTCCCCACATCCACCACTGCTGGCGGCTCACCTCCAACTGCGCAACGCTATGCACTGTTAACAGCCAAGCTGCCCAACACTACAATGGCAAGTATTACAACAATGCAAAGCAGCCACAGACTGCACACAGCACAGCCAGTGATTTTCATACAGAGGTGGCGTTACCAATAAAAAAACCTAAACAGCCTACTTACATAGCCCCCATGCTCCCCACAAAAAATTTTACAAATTGTTTTGGGCTGTGGCCAAAAATGATTTGATAAAATTTTTCATAATTACAATAACAAAGATATCAAATGCACACACTTATTGATACAATGTTGGTCAAAAGCTAAAATTTTCTCAGTCTATAAAGACAGTCCTGATTCATCACAGTAAAATTACAGTGTTTTTCTTTTTTTTCAAAGTCTGAACAGTAAAAGAGAATGCACACAGAAGTAGTGGATTTCCATGCAGTCTTGAAGAAATAGTGTCCTTCCATCAGAAAGACAGTGCTGACTCTTGACATGCTGACAGGTAATGGGCCACAACATAGCAAACCCACAGCAGAGTCATTCGACGTTTTGAAGAATATTGGTAGGTAGGTCATCACAGAGCAGACCCACTGTAGTCCTGGTAGAGATTACGGTATTTGTGGGCCACCAGAGGTGCAGATCCACTGCAGCCCTTGTAGAAATAATGGTACTGGTGAGTCAGCAAAGGTGTAGACCCACTGTAGTCCTTGTAGAAATGACCAGCAGCCATCTGTTGCGACTGTGCAGGTGCACAATCACCATCGAAGAGTCTTGCAGAGAATATAGCAAGTCCATAAACCACCACTTGTCCACTCACAAAAAAATTTGTTGGAAATGTCCTTAGAACTAGCAATGCTGTTTCCCAGTCCCTTGCTGAATTATTAACACACGTGCAAACACTATCAGTCCCTACTTCTCACATATTGTCCATATACTATGACCAACAGAAACGTGTGCAGTGAAATGATACTTAATTTGAAGAACTGGTAACAATTACAGTTTAATAACATAAAAATACAATAACAAAGGTACAAAATACATCATTAAAGAACATAACAATACTGAGAACATTTGTAGTACAGGCCTTACAAAAGAATCGAAATAACATATACGTCAGTGTTACAGGAATTATGACATGAGTACATACATAAAATATCAGAATAACTTTCGAAACATCAACTTCACACCTGAGCATTAAAACAAAACAGAATAAATAATGTCTAAACACCTTAATGAAGAAAATAACATAGTATTTGAAAAATTCTATAACATAAATCTTATTAGCTAAACACATAAAGATGGGAAAAACACAAATACACAAGGGTACACAAACATATAGCATAATAATACAAAAGGAAAGGACAGGGTTTGTTTTACTGCGGTATTTTGCAAACAAGATTTTCTTTACTTCTTGGAGATCTCCCTTCATTCATCATTATTTCCAAAAGTCCTATCTATACCTGATTTCTGTACTTTTTTGTATAACTTCTCAATGCATTTCTTCCAATTCATTGCAACTCATTCTCTTATATAGTCTACCCCCTCTTAAGCTAACTTAAATCTACTGAGCTCAGATGCTAAACTAAGGGCGAGGCAATGCAGCAGCACAAAACAATTAATACAAACAGCAATGAAAAAAATGGAAATTGTCAAAGCAAGCAGAAATATTACAACTAATATAAGGCAATGAGCAGCAAACAAGAAAAATAAATCAGTAGTAAAACTGGCTTAACAGAGTAATGTATAGTGAAATTTAGTAGCACTATGCCTGGCAAACAATAGCAGAAAATGAAATAACTTATACCTAAATATGATATAGCTCAAGCAGAAAAAATAGTACACTAAAGATAACAATGCAGATAAGGGAAATGTATATTCACATCTTAATGTCTGTGTAATTAAAGTGGTGCACCACAAGAAGTTATTCTACCAAAAAGTTACCAAGTACTTGAAAAGAAAATTATGAATGCAGTTCCTGTGAAGGTAAATGTCATTTTGTGCTCCCCCATTTTTTAAAAAAAATTATTATTTACTCGATCTGTAGACAGAAAATATTTATATTAGTACATCTATAAAATTTTATTTTACCCAATCCTGCAGTGCAGCTAGAAACTAGATATTAAACAAAATTAGTAAATAAATACATAAAGCAAGCCATATGGCATTTCTCTCAACAAGCAAGACAATAGCCGTGAAATGTTTCTCATCGTTTCATTAGGCATTTTAGTAAATATCATAAATTAAGAGCTCCACAGTATAATCATATGTTTTCAAGTTTGAGAGTGTCGTATTTGCGATGCTTTCTACAAAGGAATGTCAATAGCGAGGATATGGCCTCTTTTTTTTTTTTTTTTTTTTTGCACCTAATGGCTTTCTTTTGTCAGACGTCTACCTCTCAGTTGGGCACCCAAAACGCATTACGCCAAGGTCACTTACCTTTCTTGCTGAAATATTTACGACAGCAGTTTCTGCTACAGTGGCAGTCTCATATAAAAATATTTCACAGGTCAAGAATTTGCGTTACAAATCTGTAGAAACAAAATCCTATAAATATAACAACGTCCAAAAAATTTTCGCCAGCATTGTGATACATTCACACGTATACACACATTTCATAACTCTTAAAGTACGATTCTTGGTTTCCAACAACCTTTTTCACAAACCAGAGTCCCTAACCACTACTCATTATTCCTTACCTTATTCGTCGACACTTCTTCAATATTTCATCATAACAGATACGTAGCATAATCAAATAACCCATAAAGCATCAGCTTATTGATCATAACCATACCGCAACCGCTTAATACACATAGTTATCGTAAAAATAACATCATAACACCTCAGTCAACTCTCAAAATCGTCATAGCTTCCTCCAATAATTTCAAAACCTAAAAAAAATTCACTGCTCATGTCAAAGGTGTCATCTGCCTCAAACGTACTTTAAAAATCATGATCCCATACCAAATACATCATTCAAAGCTCTCATAGTATCACAATGGTTCCGAAAAAATATGAACAGTTCACAAAGTACAGACAAAATACAATTTCATAAGTGTGAAATTATCCAACTGTGTAATTGCGTAAACATGTGTCACTGACATAAAAAAATTTTGTTTCTCTGTTAAATAATCAGATAGCTGTGTAATTCTGTGTTGGAGAAATATGGCACCGATGTGTAAAGTTGTATAAGCAAATACCATATTAGCTAGGGCTCCTTGTGCTTGCCAAACACATGGTACACAAAGTAAGCATGTACCCCCCTGAGGATTAATGTAATTATATCCTCAAGTGTTACAGATTACAGCAATGGAATGAAATGTATCACGGAAAACTTTCTTTGCAATTCAAAAATCTTGAAAAATAAATGGTTTAAGAACAAAATTGATCACTCAAATGCGTGTCCTGTAGCGCTAAATGTGCGTCTTGCTGTAAGATAATCTCTGTGGAAGTGTCGTAGTTATCGTCCTCCGAAAGCTAAGTTCTGCAGAAGCCAATGTACTTACCTCATGATACACCAAATTTCAAGTAAACCAAAATGTTGCATTAAAATCTCATTAGCAGTACTGGTAAATGCTCTAAGTATGTGAGCCTTATAGTCGTTACGTAATCGTGCAACTAACAAGCAAGAATACACACACACAATAACACTGTGTCGTCTCTTCACAATAACAATGCATTGGTAATTTCTGTTTAAATAAGTTCTCTTGGTTCTTGACTGGATATTTAACTTCAAACATTGTTGCATGTTAACAGATTCTAAGTCTGACAAAGCATACTAGTAACGTAAAGTGAAAAGTTATATGGCAAAGACAAGGTTAAAAAGCAAATTATCTTTCAATAAACGGTTTTACATGTGAAATGTGGTGTAAACCTTTACTCTTCCTAGTACGCAGAGTTTCAACCTGAACGCAATTATCATGCGGTATACGTCGATAAAGAATAATGGAATTTTTCTCAAGGTTAGCGTCTATGTTATTTTTCTCTGAGCCAGCCGGCGCACGCGGCTGCCTACGGTGCGAGTCATTGTCTGTTCCTTTGTTGGTGCGCGTCGTTATTGGGATTAGGAGACCTATCTTCTACAAATTCACCTTGCCGAGAAAGCCCTGCCCTGTTTAAATCCCGCCAGTTCTGATGGAATTCAGGTCTGTCGTTACGATCATATCGTCTGTCGTCATGTCGGTAGATGCCATAGTTTCTTTCTTGTCGGTCATGTGGTGGAGAATTTCTCCCTGAATCTTAACTGCGTGCTGGACCGTTGCGTCTAAAGTTATTCTGTCTCCCTTGATAACAATTATTTTGGTTCCCAAATTGTCTGTTTCTATGATTGTCTCTGTGATAGTCACTACCACGGAGAGGTGATCTTTCCCTGTAATTATTACTACTCTGCCAACGGTTGTCATACGGGTGGTGTCTGTTTTGGTCACGATGTGTGTTGAGAGAATAGCCTTGTCGTGTCCAGTTATTATTTCTGTCTTCGCGGAATTGCGACGTATGTGACCTGTAATTGTTGTTTTCCTGTTTTCGCATCCTGCGATTGTCAGTGTCAATTTCTAATTCTTGTAAGAGTCCTTGAAAAGCTTCAATGTCGTCTTTGCAACGTCCTGCTAAAATAATATGTCGTAAATGTTCAGGCAGTTTGATTAAGCAAATGCGGATGAGTTCTGAGGGGCTGTATGGGTTTGAAAGATACTGATTCTTGTGTAACATGTCTTCAAAATACACTCCTGGAAATTGAAATAAGAACACCGTGAATTCATTGTCCTAGGAAGGGAAACTTTATTGACACATTCCTGGGGTCAGATACATCACATGATCACACTGACAGAATCACAGGCACATAGACACAGGCAACGGAGCATGCACAATGTCGGCACTAGTACAGTGTATATCCACCTTTCGCAGCAATGCAGGCTGCTATTCTCCCATGGAGACGATCGTAGAGATGCTGGATGTAGTCCTGTGGAATGGCTTGCCATGCCATTTCCACCTGGCGCCTCAGTTGGACCAGCGTTCGTGCTGGACGTGCAGACCGCGTGAGACGACGCTTCATCCAGTCCCAAACATGCTCAATGGGGGACAGATCCGGAGATCTTGCTGGCCAGGGTAGTTGACTTACACCTTCTAGAGCACGTTGGGTGGCACGGGATACATGCGGACGTGCATTGTCCTGTTGGAACAGCAAGTTCCCTTGCCGGTCTAGGAATGGTAGAACGATGGGTTCGATGACGGTTTGGATGTACCGTGCACTATTCAGTGTCCCCTCGACGATCACCAGTGGTGTACGGCCAGTGTAGGAGATCGCTCCCCACACCATGATGCCGGGTGTTGGCCCTGTGTGCCTCGGTCGTATGCAGTCCTGATTGTGGCGCTCACCTGCACGGCGCCAAACACGCATACGACCATCATTGGCACCAAGGCAGAAGCGACTCTCATCGCTGAAGACGACACGTCTCCATTCGTCCCTCCATTCACGCCTGTCGCGACACCACTGGAGGCGGGCTGCACGATGTTGGGGCATGAGCGGAAGATGGCCTAACGGTGTGCGGGACCGTAGCCCAGCTTCATGGAGACGGTTGCGAATGGTCCTCGCCGACACCCCAGGAGCAACAGTGTCCCTAATTTGCTGGGAAGTGGCGGTGCGGTCCCCTACGGCACTGCGTAGGATCCTACGGTCTTGGCGTGCATCCATGCGTCGCTGCGGTCCGGTCCCAGGTCGACGGGCACGTGCACCTTCCGCCGACCACTGGCGACAACATCGATGTACTGTGGAGACCTCACGCCCCACGTGTTGAGCAATTCGGCGGTACGTCCACCCGGCCTCCCGCATGCCCACTATACGCCCTCGCTCAAAGTCCGTCAACTGCACATACGGTTCACGTCCACGCTGTCGCGGCATGCTACCAGTGTTAAAGACTGCGATGGAGCTCCGTATGCCACGGCAAACTGGCTGACACTGACGGCGGCGGTGCACAAATGCTGCGCAGCTAGCGCCATTCGACGGCCAACACCGCGGTTCCTGGTGTGTCCGCTGTGCCGTGCGTGTGATCATTGCTTGTACAGCCCTCTCGCAGTGTCCGGAGCAAGTATGGTGGGTCTGACACACCGGTGTCAATGTGTTCTTTTTTCCATTTCCAGGAGTGTATTTCACAAGACTGGAAAATTCAGATTGTTCGAAATGTTTCATCATTATGATGCTATGTTTTATTCGGTCTTGTGTAGCTTGAGACCAATAAGCTGAGAGGAAGGCATGATAAAATTCTCCTTCACTGTGACATTCGTGAATGACCGATCGCATTCTTACAGCTGGTTCATTCTCTAAATAGCCACACATAAATTCTAATCTGTGTTCTAACGACCAGTTGGGAGGAAAACAGTGAGAGAATTGATGGAGCCATGCTTGTGGATGAATGTCGTTGCCAGAATTCTTAAATGTTTTGAATTTACGTGTAGTAATGAACAGCTTATAGTCAAAATCATCATGTCGGCGAGTCGCATATCGGTCATTGGTAGGTCGTGTCGGCCGTTCCATCTCAAAATTCGGTGCACATAGCCAATTTCTTTCATAACTTCCGAAATGCCCTGTGTTATTATCTTGCGGCTTTTCCGTATTTCTAAGTCCCTCTTCCCGTGTTGGAGCGCGAGTGTCCTCTGAAATACGTAATTCTTGTATTACCTGTGTCAGCTGATCTTGTACTTCCCGGATTTCTCTTTGGTGTTGCGTATTAATTTGATTCAGATTTTGTTTCAGTTTCCTAATTTGTTCGCACTCTTCTGTCTCATTACAGACTAACGGTTTTGTGTCATTCAGATTATCATCTACCTTCGTAGATAAATTATTTAGCTGATCCGAAAGTTCAACTACTTTCTCTGATAATGTACTAATTTTCTCCATGTGTCTTTCTACTGTGTCCTTTAAGTTTTCCTGTGTTTTTGCAAGTTGCGTAACCGAATCGGTAGATGCAACTGAGTCAATTTTAGCTTGCAAGGTCTCATGATTTTCATGAACAATAATTTGCAGTTCTTTTATGGCTGCTTCGTGATTCTGTAATGCATTTTCGTGCCGCGAAAAAATAGGTTGAAAATGCTCACAAATTTGAGTTTTTACGTCATTACAGACTTTTTGACATTTCGATTCAATGTTATGTAACTCAGTAGTTAAATCTTCACGTGTTTGCTCAAGAGTTTGTTCCAATGAGTCTAACTGTTTAAGATTTTGTTCCACTGTGTCTAACTTCTTGAGATTTTGTTCCACTGTGTCTAACTGTTGCTGTGTTTGTCTCTGATTTTGTTTCATTTGTTGCATTAATTGCAATAATAATGTATTAGTGTCTGGAATCTGTTCCTCTATGCTTTTCGGCAGTGCATTTGCACCGGCAACATTCACATTTTGACAAGCAGAAAATGTGTCTTGACTTATTTGAGAAAACGGTGAGGACCCATAACCTGAAGCAGGCATAAAAGAACTGCAGATCATTGTGCACGAAAATCACGACACCTTGCAAGCTAAAACTGACGCTGTTGCATCTACCGATACTGTCGCGCAACTTGTACAAAATCAGGAAAACTTAAAGGACACAGTAGATACGATTTCGGCACGAATGGACACTCTAAAACTTGGTTCAGAAAAACAGACGGAGGAAATCAACACACTATCGGAAAAAAGTAGTCGAACTTTCGGATTAGCTAAGTAATTTATCTACAAGGTAGATGATCTGAACGATACAAGACCGGTAGCCTGTACTGATACAGAGGGGTACGAAGAAATTATGAAATTTAAACAAAATCAGAAACAAATCAATACGCAACACAAAAGAGAAATGCGGGAAGTCCAAGATCAATTGGCACACGTGATGCAAGAGTTATACACTCCTGGAAATGGAAAAAAGAACACATTGACACCGGTGTGTCAGACCCACCATACTTGCTCCGGACACTGCGAGAGGGCTGTACAAGCAATGATCACACGCACGGCACAGCGGACACACCAGGAACCGCGGTGTTGGCCGTCGAATGGCGCTAGCTGCGCAGCATTTGTGCACCGCCGCCGTCAGTGTCAGCCAGTTTGCCGTGGCATACGGAGCTCCATCGCAGTCTTTAACACTGGTAGCATGCCGCGACAGCGTGGACATGAACCGTATGTGCAGTTGACGGACTTTGAGCGAGGGTGTATAGTGGGCATGCGGGAGGCCGGGTGGACGTACCGCCGAATTGCTCAACACGTGGGGTGTGAGGTCTCCACAGTACATCGATGTTGTCGCCAGTGGTCGGCGGAAGGTGCACGTGCCCGTCGACGTGGGACCGGACTGCAGCGACGCACGGATGCACGCCAAGACCGTAGGATCCTACGCAGTGCCGTAGGGGACCGCACCGCCACTTCCCAGCAAATTAGGGACACTGTTGCTCCTGGGGTATCGGCGAGGACCATTCGCAACCGTCTCCATGAAGCTGGGCTACGGTCCCGCACACCGTTAGGCCGTCTTCCGCTCACGCCCCAACATCGTGCAGCCCGCCTCCAGTGGTGTCGCGACAGGCGTGAATGGAGGGACGAATGGAGACGTGTCGTCTTCAGCGATGAGAGTCGCTTCTGCCTTGGTGCCAATGATGGTCGTATGCGTGTTTGGCGCCGTGCAGGTGAGCGCCACAATCAGGACTGCATACGACCGAGGCACACAGGGCCAACACCCGGCATCATGGTGTGGGGAGCGATCTCCTACACTGGCCGTACACCACTGGTGATCGTCGAGGGGACACTGAATAGTGCACGGTACATCCAAACCGTCATCGAACCCATCGTTCTACCATTCCTAGACTGGCAAGGGAACTTGCTGTTCCAACAGGACAATGCACGTCCGCATGTATCCCGTGCCACCCAACGAGCTCTAGAAGGTGTAAGTCAACTACCCTGGCTAGCAAGATCTCCGGATCTGTCCCCCATTGAGCATGTTTGGGACTGGATGAAGCGTCGTCTCACGCGGTCTGCACGTCCAGCACGAACGCTGGTCCAACTGAGGCGCCAGGTGGAAATGGCATGGCAAGCCGTTCCACAGGACTACAT
The DNA here is from genome assembly GCF_021461385.2 of Schistocerca piceifrons. Classification (NCBI taxonomy): domain Eukaryota; kingdom Metazoa; phylum Arthropoda; class Insecta; order Orthoptera; family Acrididae; genus Schistocerca; species Schistocerca piceifrons. Next base: position 495,875,873 of record NC_060143.1, on the reverse strand, counting down.
CCAGCATCTCTACGATCGTCTCCATGGGAGAATAGCAGCCTGCATTGCTGCGAAAGGTGGATATACACTGTACTAGTGCCGACATTGTGCATGCTCTGTTGCCTGTGTCTATGTGCCTGTGGTTCTGTCAGTGTGATCATGTGGTGTATCTGACCCCAGGCATGTGTCAATAAAGTTTCCCCTTCCTGGGACAATGAATTCACGGTGTTCTTATTTCAATTTCCAGGAGTGTATATTTCAGAGGATACTCGCGCTGCGACACGGGAAGTGCGATTTAAAATTACTGAAGAGTCACAAAGTAATAACACAGGGAATTTCGGAGACTTTGAAAGGAACTGTCAAGGTGCACCGATTCTTGGGATGGAACCGCCGACACGACGTAGCAACAACCGATTTGCGACTCGCCGACATGATTATTTTGACTATAAGCTCTTCATGACAAAGCGCAAATTTAAAACATTCAAGAATGTCAGTAATGACATTCATCCACAAGCTTGTCTTCATCAGTTTGCTCATTGTTTTCCTCCTAACTGGTCATTACAATATAGATTAGAATTTGGGTTTTGTTATCTATAGAATGAACCAGCAGTAAGAATGCGATCAGTTATCCACGACTGTCACAATGAAAGATATTTCTGTCATGCCTTCCTTTCTCCATATTAGTCTCAGGCTACAAAGATCGAGTAAAACACGCGTCATAATGATGAAACATTACGAACAATCTGAATTTTCCAGCCCAGTAAAATATTTTGAAGATATGTTGCACAAAAATTAGTATTTGTCAAACCCGTACAGTCCATCGGAACTCATCCGGATTTGCTTAATTAAATTACCTGAACACTAAAGACATGTTATTTTCGCAGGAAGTTGCAAAGATGGTATCGAAATTTTACAGGAACTTTTGCAAGAATTCAAAATTGACACTGACAACCACATGATGCGTAAACAGGAAAACAACAATTACAGGTCACATCTGCCACAATTCCATAACGACAGAAATAATAGCTGGACACGACAAGGCAATCATTTTAATGCAAATTGCGACCAAAACAGAGGGGAGAGTAACAACAGTTACAGGGCAAGATCACCTCTTTGTGGTAATGAATATGACAGAGACAACTGTAGAAACAGACAATAGCCGGCCAGTGTGACCGAGCGGTTCTAGGCGCGTCAGTCTGGATCCGCGCGACCGCTGCAGTCGCAGGTTCGAATCCTGCCTCGGGCATGGATGTGTGTGATGTCCTTAGGTTAGTTATGTTTAAGTAGTCCTCAGTTCTAGGGGACTGATGACCTAAGATGTTAAGTCCCATAGAGCTCAGAGTCATTTGAAACATTTTTGAACACACAATATAGGAACCAGACCAATTATTATCAAGGGAGGCAAAATAATTTCAGACGCAACGGTCCACCTCGTAATTACGATTTACGGACAAATTCTGCACCACGTGATCAACAAGAAAGAAATTACAGAAATTACCGACGTGACGACAGATGCTATAGTTATGACGACAGACCTGAATTTAATCAGAACTGGCGTGATTCAAACATGGCAGGGCCCTCTCAACAAGTTGAAATTCTAGAAGTTAGATATACAAATCCCAGTAGCGATGCGCGAGAACATAGAGGTAACAGACAATAACTCGCAACGTAGGCAGCCATAAAATGTGCCTATGAAACTGACAAAGTAGCCAGCATGAATATTAATTAAGACAGCAATTTTTACGAGTTCACTTTTATAGGGAACAGACGACAGTCTCAGTACGTGTACATTTTTGCTTGTTAGTTGCACAGTTACGTAACGACTATAAGCCTTACATACTTGGATCATAAATCGGTAATGAGGTTTTACTGCAACATTTTGGTGTACTTGAAAAGACATTTTTTAATTAAAGTACTTCCCGAGAGGTCACAAATGATACAGAGTTTGGTTTGACAGCTACACGATTATATTACGATGCTACTAATGAGTGACACAATCTTAATTATTGCTTTTGTGCTGCATCTGTTTATGTCTGCACAATTTTTATACGTTCTTCTGGAAAGTAAAACATGTTTTAGTGGTGACTTTTGTGGCATGGCAACAGTGAGACAGTCATTTTCATAACACAACAATACGTTACAGTACAGTACTTTCAAGGTCACAGCACTGAACGTAATAACTGCGACAGCTATACACACAGCACTTTACTTTTTATATGGCAAGGTAAGTACATTGACTTCTAGAGAAATTTACTTATGGACGCAGGACACGCATTTGAGTGATTACCTTTTGTATTTGGAACATTTTTAGAAATATTTTTGGAATTACAATGATTCAGAGAAGATTTTCAGTAATAGGTTTCATTCTGCAGTTTCATCTGTAACATTTGAGGATGTAGTCGTTGTTGTGGTCTTCAGTCCTGAGACTGGTTTGATGCAGCTCTCCATGCTACCCTATCCTGTGCAAGCTTCTTCATCTCCCAGTACCTACTGCAGCCTACATCCTTCTGAATCTGCTTAGTGTATTCATCTCTTGGTCTCCCTCTACGATTTTTACCCTCCACGCTGCCCTCCAGTACCAAATTGGTGATCCCTTGATGCCTCAGAACATGTCCTACCAACCGATCCCTTCTTCTAGTCAAGTTGTGCCACAAACTCCTCTTCTCCCCAGTTCTACTCAATACCTCCTCATTAGTTATATGATCTACCCATCTAAATTTCAGCATTCTTCTGTAGCACCACATTTCGAAAGCTTCTATTCTCTTCTTGTCTAAACTATTTTATCGTCCATGTTTCACTTCCATACATGGTTACACCCCATACAAATACTTTCAGAAACGACTTCCTGACACTTAAATCAATACTCGATGTTAACAAATTTCTCTTCTTCAGAAACGCTTTCCTACTTACAGTAACCTTCATTGGGGTATGCCATCCTTATGTACCATGCATGTGGCAAATGCAAGGAGCCCTAGCTAATACGGTATTTGCTTATACAGTTTTACACATCAGTACCATATTTCTCTAACATAGAATTACACGGCGATCTGGTCATTTTAATGAGGGACATGAACATTTACTACATCAGTGACACATTCCTACATAATTACACAATTCGATTACTTCAAATTTAGGAAATTGTACTTTGTCTGTACTTTGTGGACTGTTCATATTTTTTTGGAACCATTGTGATACTGTGAGAGATTTGAGTGATGTATTTTGTATGGGATCATGATTTTTTAAGTACGCTTGGGGTAGATGACACTATTGAAATGAGCAGAGAGAATTTTTTTAAGATTTTGAGACTATTGAAAGAAGCTACGACGAGTTTGAGACGTGACTGATGTGCTATGATGATATACGACGACGATGTGTATTATGACGTTGAGATATGGTTATGGTCGATAAGGTGATGCTATATGAGGAATATGTTTATGCTGCATGTTTATTATGATGGAGTACTGAAGCAGTATTGACGTGCATCTGTATGAATAATGAGTAGAGGTTAGAGACTCTGGTTTGTGAAAAAGAATGTTGGAAACCAAAAATCGTACTTTAAGAGTTACGAAAGGTGAGTGTATATGTGAATGTACCACAATGCCGACGAAAATTTTTGGACACTGTTATTCATGAGATTTCATTTCTATACACTTCTAACATAAATTTTCAACCTGTGAAATTTTTTTATTGGTATGAAACTGTTCTTGTATCGAAAACTGCTGTTGCAAATATTTTGGTAAAATGTGCATGTTACCTTGATGTAACACTGCACCCAGCTGCGTGCTAGCAGATTTGAAATATACCTATTGTTGTGTGGACTTTAAACTTAACTCGTGCCGCTTCAGCAAGTATGAAGCTTGCCGCACACCCATAAGCGCTTGCATAGCTGCGGAAAAGAGAGGCTGCTGACCTTGCTATTGACATTTCTTTGCAGAACGCATCACAAACACGACATATGATTACTTGGAGACATATGATCATACTTTGGAGCTCGTTGTTTGTGCTTTTTACTGAAATGCTTATGAAGTGGTGAGAAATATTCTTATGTCTAACACATGATTATGACAAGTATCTTTCTATGAGAGTTGAGAGAATTTTTACTGACTTACGAAATGCCATGTGGCTGGTGAATGATGTTTTTATGTTTTGCTTTGTACATATTTATTTGTTTTATTTGATTTCTGGTTTCTAGCTGCGCTGTGGCATTGGTTTTATAAAATAAAATTTAATACATATGCTAATATAAATACTTTCTGTCCACAGATCCATTAAATAATAATTTAATGATCCAAATTCCTAAGAAAAGGGGAGCACTTTGGAAAAAAAATAAGAAGAAGGAGAAGTGACTAGTAACTGGAATTGCTTACATAATTTTCTTTTCAAAGACTTGATAATTTTCTAGTAGAAAAAGTTGTTGTTGTGCACCACTTTAGTCAGAAGATGTGAATAGACATTTATCTTACTTGCATTGCTGTCTTTACTGTAATACTTTTTCTGCTTGTGCTTTCTCATGTTTAGGTTTAAGTTATTGCATTTGCTGCTGCTATTTGTCATGCATTTTCCTACTGAATTTTACTTGGTATTACTCTGATAAGCCAGTTTTACCACTGATTTATTTTTCTTGTTTGCTGCATATTGCCTTATATTAGTTGTAATGTTGCATTTGCTTTACTAAACTAGATATACTGCTGCCTGATATGCCAATTTCCATTTTTTTGGTCATTGTGTTAACTGTTTTGTGCTGCTGCATTGCCTTGTTCTCTAGTTTTTGTATCTGAGCTTAGTAGATTTAAGTTAGTTTAAGATGTGGTATGCTATATAAGAAAATGAGTTATGATGAGTAGGGAAGAAATGCATTGAGAAGCTATATGAAAAAGGTTTGGCCAAAGAGTATTGTACAATGAGAAATAATTTTTTTGAAAGAGGAAATGAACAGATTTAAGTAGGGAATTATGAAAACAGGTTTAAATAGGATTTTCTTGGAAACAAATGACGGGGAAACAAATAATGAGGTAAGAAAGATATGAAAGTATAAATACAGATAGATAGGACTTTTTTTGGGAACAAATGTTGAGCTAAAGGAGATCTTCGAGAATAAAATGAAGTTTTGGTTGGAAATGAAGTACCACAAGTACTGCAGTACTAAATGTCGCACTGAAAACAGACCCTGTCCTTTCCTTTTGTGTTATTCCACTATGTGTTTATGTGTAGCCTTGTGTGCTTGTGTTCTTCCTGTCTCTGTATGTTTACCTGATAAAATAAATTTGGTAGGATTTTTTTCTTCTAATACTAAGCTGTATTCACTATGATGATGAATACTGTTATCTTCAAATCTAACCGGTTTTTACTTTGGAAAGATGTTCACACATTATTAATTCTGTTCTATTTTCTTTTAATGTTCATGTGTCAAGTTAATATTTCTAAGGATGTTCTCATTTTTCATTTATTTACTTATTAATAATTCCTGTAATACTCATGTATATGTTTATTTTTATTCTTTTTATGAAGCCTGTATTACTACAAATGTTATCTGTATTACTATATTCTTCATTGTAATGATATTTTCTGTATCTTTGTAATTGTATTATTATGCTGTAAAATCGCAATTGTATAGACACCAGTTCTTCAGGTTTAGTAAATAGTGGGGATTCATTTTACTGTACACACTTATGTTTGTCATAATATATGTATAAAATGTCAGAGGTCATATGACTGTGTTAGTGTTTGCACATATGTTGATAATTCAGCAAGGAACTGGTTGAGAGCATTGCTGGTTCTAAGGATATTGCAAAAAGTTTGTGAGTGTACAAGTGGTGTTTTATGGACTTGCTATATTATCCACAAGACTCTTCAATTGTGATTGTGCACCTGCACAGTAGCAACGGCCATTTCTTCAAGGACTACAATGGGTCTGCACCTTTGGTGGCCCACTGCTACCATAATCTTTACAAGGACTACAGTGGGTCTGCATCTTTGGTTGACCATTACTGCCATAATCTCTACAAGGCATACTGGGGTCTGCTCTGTAGTGACCTACCAATTCTACCACTATTCTTCAAGAATTCGACTGAGCCTGCTGTGGGTTTGCTCTGTTGTGGCCCATTACCAGTCTTCATGTCAAGAGTCAGCACTGTGTTTCCGTTGGGAGGACAACTCTACTTCTTCAAGACTACATGGAGGTCCACTACTTGTGTGTGCATTTTCTTTTACTGCTCAGACTTTGTGCATAAAACTGTCATTGACTGCTCTTCTGATGAATGATTGGGACTGTCTTTAGGGACTATGAGGACAATTTTTGCTTTTGGCCAACAGTATATGACTAACTGTGTGCATTTCACCTATTTGATATTGTTAATTAGAAAATTTTTTAACAAATTAGTCTTGGCCACTGCCAAAACAATTTGCAATTTTTTTTTAAAGGGGCAGGGAGGCTATGTGAGTAGGCTGTTTATGTGTTTGTATGTTGATAGCGCTATGTAGCGCTCTGTATTAAATCTCTGACTGCGCTGTGACAGTCTGTAAGAGACTCTGTGGCTGGTCGGACTGGCTGTAGGAGGTGAACAGACAGCAGTGATGGAAGTTAGGTGTGAGCATTCAGCAGTTGAAGTAAAAACAATTAAGTTTCAGTACCATCTATGATTCGGTCAAGAAGATGCTTGTAAGCTTGATAGGCACCATGCTTATTCTTATTGTACCTCCTGTTGCGATTTCTGCAAGGGATGCTGTCAATGGTCTCTCTCTCGACTTGTAGTTCACACGCTTGTGACCTTTCTGTCCACACCTTGAACAGTTCAGATAGCTGTCAGTACAGAGCTCGTCGAGTGGCCAGTGTCACAACAGTTGTAGCACTGGCTCACTGCCATGAATTTCCTCACTGTCAGGGACTAGTAGTCTATGTAAACTTTCCCCTCTTTTTTGTCGACGGCCAGTACGATTGGCGTGTTACTTCGAGGACTTGATGGTCAGCCCCTTTCCTTACGGCCTTTTCCAAAGCGGGTCTTGACCTCGCGTTCGAATTCCACTTTGGTGATGTCCCACCAAGGTTATGTTCGCAGAGGCACTATAGGAATTGTCTATCTGGGATAGCGTCCGAAACGCGGTAGACGGTCACCAGCGGTTTCCGTTTTCTAGGTCCTGCACACGCGGTTGTCTCAATGTCCTTTGTTTTTTCTATAATTCTGCGGCAGACCTCCTGAGCTCTACAATTACTGCCGTCTTGGTGTTCCTTATCGATTTAATGTGAAGGAGGAATACCATGTTAACTTCTCAGACGCGTGTCTCTTCTGTGTAAAGTTTCATAAAGGCCGTATTGGTTGTGTGGATGTCGCAATTAGCACTACTAGATCGCATGACGGTATGAGTTACCATTCGGTACACCACACTATCACCTCTCGTTAGCAAAAAACGGTAATTTTGACTGTAGCTGTTATATTTCTGACTTGTTAAGGCTGGTGACTCTGCCCCACCTTATAGGTCTCCGTGACGCTATCATTCAATAAGATGAAGCAAAACTGTATGCTGCTCGTACTGTCCTGACCTAATGCAGAGGGTGTTCGGCTGTTGTCCTGGACAGAACGTTCTGCAGATCTTTCACCCAGTGAAAACACCTGATCATAGGGTGCCGAGACATTCGTACGCCACCATTCACCAGCCTATAAGATTGACGAACTCTGGCACAGAATGGTAGTAATTGTCGTCCAGCTCAGTCATACACGATGCTCAGCCAGGCTAGAGCCATGGCTGCTGCCACAGGCGACACCTTGTACTCAGGTACAATAGAAGAAAAACACGAGCCACGGTAATTTAATAAAACACAAGGCAAGAACCGTATGGTACCATAAAATGCTGTATTCGTTAGGATACACCCCCTCGCCGTGTACTATTTTAAGATACGATATCTGCATCTACATCTGCATCTATGCTCTGTGAACCACTGTGAAGTGCATGGCAGAGGGTACGTTGAAATTTACCGGTCATTAGGACTCCCACCCATTCCATTCACGAGCGGAGTGCACTCTGCGTGTACTGTAAGAAATCTAATCTTATCCCCTCGATCCCTATGGGAGCGATATGTAAGTGTTGTAGTGTATTTCTAGATACATCATTTAAAAGTGGTTCTTGAAACCTTGTTAGTACACATTCTCGAGATATTTTCCGTCTATTTTCAAGAGTTTGCCAGTTCATTTCTTGCACTTTTCAGTGACAATTATCGCGGGTCAAACAAACGTGACTACTCATGCTGCCCTTCTTCTGTGTATACATTCAATATCCCTTGCCAGTCCTACTTCGTAAGGGTCCCAAACACTTGAGCAATATTCTAGGATGGATCCCCGAGTGATTTGTAAGCAACCTCCTTTGTTGACTGACTGAATTTCCCTGGAATTCTACCAATAAGCCGAAGTCTGTTTTACCCATGACAGAGTCAATGTGACTGATCCATCTCACGTCTCTACTACTACACCCAAGTATTTTTACGAGTTTACAGATTCCATGTGTGAATAATATTATATTCATAGGAGTCTATTTTTGTTGTTGTTTTTATTTTTTGTTTTGTAAAGTGCGTAATTCCAGTTCCAAATCGCCTACAAATTTAATCATACATTCGTCCTACTGTGCTATACACGCACAGTAAGTAAAATTTCGTTATTTGCTGTCCTCAGTTTCTCTTGCGGTTTTAATGTTGTGCAGTTCTGTTGATGTAGATCTGTACAAGATATACCTGTAGTCAAAATTGTGCAGTAAATTATCAGATGCTCTTTGTAGTGGGACATAACGTTCCCTGTAGCTGCTCATTAACATACGATATGATTACTATTAAAATTTCAAGTTTTCATTTTTTGAACGGAATGGACATTGTCTTGAAAGGAGGATATAAGATAATCAAAAAAAGCAAAATGAGGATAACCGAATGTAGTCGAATTAAATCAGGTGATGCTGACGAAATTAGATTAGGAAATGAGACACTTAAAGTACTAGATGAGTTTCGCTATTCGGGCAGCAGAATAACTGATGATGCTCGAAGTGGAGAGGATATAAAATGTAGACTGGCAATGGCAAGGGAAGTGTTTCTGAAGAAGAGAAATTTGCTAACATCGAGCACAAATGTCAGGAAGTCTTTTCTGAAAGTATTTGTGTGGAGGGAAACCGTGTATGGAAGTGAAACATGGACGACAAACAGTATAGACAAGAAGAGAGTAGATGCTTTTGAAGTGTGGTGCACAGCAAAATGCTGAAGATCAGATGGGAAGATCACGTAAGTAACGGGGAGGTACTGAATAGATTTGCGGAGAAGAGGAATTTGTGGCACAACTTGACTAGAAGAAGGGATCGGTTGGTAGGACACATTCTGAGGCATCAAGAGGTCACCAGTTTAGTATTGGAGGGCAGCGTGGAGGGTAAAAATCGTAGAGGGAGACCAGGGGATGAATACACCAAGCAGATTCAGAAGGATGTAAGTTGCAGTAGTTATTCGGAAATGAAGAGGCTTGCACAGGATAAGGTAGCATGGAGAGCTGCATCAAACCAGTGTTTGGACTGAGGACCACAACAACAACATTTTTGGGCTGTTACAATCCTGTAAAGCGTTTCCAGTAGTTATCATTATTACAGTACAGGAAAGTAACTTGGAATGAGACGTACTACTCGCTCTGCTTTGGTACGAAAAACACGACCGCTACCCGCTTGGCCATACATAAACGGCCAAGATCCGTCGACTGATGACACCATAATAAAATAGTACCGGGAGAAAGGGTGCATCCCAGCGACTTCGCCAACGAATATTTTGTTCTACAAAGTGGTTCTCCCACTGTGTTTTGAATTAACGCTGCTTGTGTTTGCCCTACACTGAACCGTGCTGACAGCTGGAAAGAAGGACTGGAAACATTCAAAAACTAAATACATTGCAAAAATGACAAAATAAAAGCTGAAACTGTGTTGTTGGTACGTATATCAAACTATTTCATTTAATTAGAGTAGCATAACGCACTGGTCAACAAAAATTAGCGATACGATCAACAAAAAACAGAGAACGTTAAGATGGTTTTTCCCATATGAGTACGAGTAGACCGTTCACACAACCATGTGAAAGTGTCAGAAAAATCCGACTTTGTGAATTTTAACTGGACCGTCATATTGGCTTGAATGTTGACTACGTCGTCGAAGTGTTGATCCTTTATGTGAACTCTGAACTTTCTCATTTGTGGTGAGTATGATAGACGATCTTTGCACGCACTTTTCTCTTCTTCGGAACATTCTGTCTTGAACACTTTATTAAGAGAAATTGCTCCATTGCGATTTGCGACACAAGAATGCTGACAAACGACAAACTACGTAACATTGTCTGCTCACAAAAGACTGGTCGAATGCACGTTTGTTGTTTGTCGCTGATAATTCAAGCATACCACCGCAGGTAGTGTACTGACAGACGAAACTACTTTCGTCTGCCCATAACTGCGTGTTCTTTCATTGCTCTGGGAGAAGGCTCATAGAACTTGAGCACACTGAATATTATTTCACTTTATTACAGAAATGAATAAAACGATTTACTTAACTTCGATGCAGTTCTTCGCCAGAGGATTGCTTGATAATTTACAACTGTTATTGTCAATGAAAGCATCACCTGATGCACAGTTCAACAAATTGTTCAGTTGCAGTACAAAATGCAAGATTTACGGAAGTACATTTCATCAGAAGCTTTAACCAGCACTGTCGTACGCTTTGGTGTTGATTGTTGCAGCTGAGGTATCGAACTGGGGGAGAGATCTTGCATGCTCGACTCTATATTGACCTCAGCACGAGGAAACTGCTACACTAAGGGGGAGGACGCGTCTTCTGGATCGTTACCCATTGGTTGTTGCGGATCTGTAGTCTGATATTGCAAACGCAAAAGTACACTGAGGAGATAAAAGTCATGGATGACCTCAAATGGTTGAAATGGCTCTGAGCACTATGGGACTTAACTTCTGAGGTCATCAGTCCCCTAGAACTTAGAACTACTTAAACCTAACTAACCTAAGGACATCACACACACCCATGCCCGAGGTAGGATTCGAACCTGCGAGCCTAGCGGTCGCGCGGTTCCAGACTGTAGCGCCTAGAACCGCTCGGCCACCCCGGTTGGCTGTAAGACCTCCTAATGTGGTGTCGGACCCCCTTTTGCCTAGTGTAGTGCAGCACCTCGACGTGGCATGTACTCAGCAAGTCATTGGAAGTCCCCAGCAGGAATATTGAGCTATGCTGCCAATATAGGTGTCCATAATTGCGAAAGTGTTACCGGAGCAGAATTTTGTGCACAAAGTGACATCTCGATTATGTCCCATAAATGTTCGATGGGATTCACGTCGGGCGATCTGGGTGGCCAAACCATTAGCTCGCGGTCCATAATGTTCTTCAGACCAATCACGACCAGCTGTGGCCCGGTGATATAGCGCGTTGTCATCCATAAAAATTCCATCATTCTTTGGGAACATTAACTTCATGAATGGTTGAAAATGGTCTCCAAGTTATCGGACATAATCATTTCCAGTCAATGATCGGTTCATTTGGACCAGAGGACCCATGGGTGGATGGATGGATGGATGGATGGAGAGGGTTGTATGGGCGCACGACGGCAAGGTCTTCAGCGCCCGCTCAGTAACAGATTGAGACGGTGTCAAGAAAAGACTCAGAACAGTAAGATAAACCAGAACGTAAATTACAGGTAAGAAGCTTGGAAAAATATGGGCCTCCCCACACCGAAGCGTGGGACGAAGCATGCCGCCAGCAGTAAAACTTGGACAACACAGGAAGAAAGTGGTAGAGGGAGCTAAAACAATATAGCAGATGGAAGTGGCTGGCTGACCGCAAGGAAAAAGGGAGGAGCCAGCCACTGTGCAATATACTAAAACCTCCAGCCTAGAAGTTTAGGACAGAGTCCAGACACATCACAAAACTTTAAAACCCTAGACACACACGTCTCATCATTAGCTAAAACACAGGGCACATTCCCATCAACTTGTGCTTCTGCCCTTGTATCACGGTATAAAATACTAAATGTGGAAGACAGAGATGTGCACACTACAAGCATCATAAAACGGGGGATCCTCCCGTCGTAATAGAAAGCTATGTGTGAGAGGACAGTGGCCAATCTGAAGACGCGTGAAGGTCACTTCCTCCCGCCTGAGCAACCGGCAGGAGGAACACCACGGCCGAGTTGTTGACTTCACCGACCGCAGTTTATTGGCCGTCACCGCCAGCCATTCTTCCCCCCACAACTCCATGCACTTATTGTGGAGTGCAGAAACGACAGACTGCAAGGGAAAAGGACACTGGAGCACATCCTGCTCTCTGCAGGCTTCCTTGGCAGCCCGATCGGCGTGTTCATTGCCCCATATTCCTACATGACCAGGCATCCAGCAGAAGGACACCTCCTTACCCGCCGTTGGAGCAAGTACAGCTGGTCATATATCAGCTGGACCATCTCCTCAGTTGAGTACAGCTTCTGCAATGATTGTAAGACACCAAGAGAATCGGAGCAGAGGAGAAATCGATTGCCCCGAACACGATTCATCCGCTCGAGTGCCTTCAGGATCGTGTGGAGCTCCGCTGCGAAAACGGTATATTCATCACGGAGGCGAATCCGGGTAATATGATCAGGGAACACTACAAAACAGCCAAGGAAATTCTCCTGTTTGGAGCCATCAGTGTAAACGACGCTAAAACCGTGATGCGCATCTAAAGTGTTAAAAAACTGAGATTGGAATGTAAAATCTGGTGTACGTCCATTCCATGTAAACACAGCCCACACCATCATCGAACCACCAACAGCTTGCTCAGTGCCTTGTTAACAAATTACGTCCATGGCTTCGTGGGGCCTGCGCAGCACTCAAACCCTACCATCAGCTCGTCCCAACTGAAATCGGGACTCCTCTAACCAGGTCATGGTTTTCCAATCGTCTAGGGTCAAACCGATACGGTCACAAGCCCTGGAGAGGTGCTGCAAGCGATGTGCTGTTAGCAAAGGCACTCGCGTCGGTTGTCTGCTGTCTAGCCCGTTAACGCCAAATTTCGCGGCTCTTTCCTTAACTGATACGTTTCTCGTACGTCCCACGTTGATTTCTGCGGTTATTTCACTCAGTGTTGCTTAACTCTTAGCACTGAGAACTCAACGCAAACTCCGCTGCTCTCGGTCGTTAAGCGAATGCCGTCGACCAGTGCGTTGCCCGAAATTTGGTATTCTCGAGACATTCTGCACTGTGGATTTCAGAAGATTGAATTCTCTAACGGTTTCCGAAATGGGATGTCCCATTCGTCTAGCTCCAACTACTACTGCGCGTTCCTAATCAGTTAATTCCCGTCGTGAGGCCACAATAACATCGGAAACCTTTCCACATGAATCACCTGAGTATAAATGACAGAACTGCCAATGCTGTTTTATACCTCGTGTGCGCTATAGTACCGCCATCTGTATATGTGGATATCACTATCCCATGAGTTTTTCCCACCTCCGCGTATTTTGAAAGTTATCTGGGGGATTTTATAACTGATTTATTCGACTATATCTGATTAAAATATTAATATTAATTCAAATTATAATTAAATACTACTACTTAAAAGACTACTTTTTAGGTCATCAGTCGAGATATTATTACCACCTACTTCGACTGTCATTTCTCAAAATACTTTTATAGAAGGCTTCACAAAGAAAATTAAGTACTGGTCTCATTTCAGGCGCTCTGGCATTACTTCATGGAAACTATTCCCCACAAAACGCTTTATTTCTCTGTGGATAAAACGGGGTTATGTCCTTTCCTAATTGTTAAAATGATAGGCATAATTTCCGAAAGCAAACAAAAATGAATCGCACTGTGACAGCTGACGGACTAAATACGCTGCCCGGCTGAATAAATTGTGAAGTTCCAAGAAGACACGCTCAGATGTCAGTGCAGCTTCACACACCTACACACCACCGGTGGGCACGTAAGTAATTACAGTAACAGTGCCCTGTGGCAGGCACGAGGCTAATCCGGAAAGTAAGGATACAAGTATTTTTTTAAATACAAAAAACGAAATTTTTAATAAAAATTACATGCATTGTCATACGAGGTGTGGCTAGAAAAAAACCGGACTAGTACTGGTGAAACAATAAAACGAATGCAATAAGGCTGAAAGTCGCGTGGCCTGTCACGTGACTCTCGCTCCGCCTACTGCTCGAGTTTCATCTGCCTCCTGCACTCAGTCTGCCCGTGGCGTCTGTTTTAAGTAGTTGACGTTTTGTCTGTGCGTCGGAAAATGTTGAGTGTACAGAAAGAACAGCGTGTTAACATCAAATTTTGTTTCAAACTAGGAAAATCTGCAAGTGAAACGTTTGTAATGTTACAAAAAGTGTACGGCGATTATTGTTTATCGCGAACACAAGTGTTTGAGTGGTTTAAACGATTTAAAGATGGCCGCGAAGACACCAGTGATGGCACTCGCACTGGCAGACCATTGTCAGCAAAAACTGATGGAAACATTGAAAAAATCGGTTAACTTGTTCGACAAGATCACCGTTTAACAGAGCAGTGTCTGAGTTAACAGGAGTTGACAAGGATAGTGTTAGGCAGATTCTTCATGAAAGTTTCAACATGAACAAAGTGTGTTCAAAAATGGTTCCAAAGTGTCTCACAATTGAACAGAAGGAACGCCGAAGAATGATTTGTTCTGACATCCTGGAAAACATTGAAAGTGATCCCACCTTCTTACAAAATGTTATTACTTGCGATGAATCGTGGTGTTTTACTTACGATCCCGAAACTAAACGCCAATCGATGCATTGGAAAACTCCTGGTTCTCCACGACAAAAAAAAGCACGAATGTTAAAGTCGAAATTCAAGGCAATGATGATTTTTTTTTTTTTTTGACATCAAAGGGATTGTGCACATTGATTGGGTACCAGAGGGACAAACAGTGAATCAGCATTACTACATTAGCGTCCTGGCTACCCTACGTGAGCGAGTACGGAGAAAACGGAACGATTTGTGGAGAAAAAAGTCATGGATCCTTCACCAAGACAATGCCCCAGCTCACAGTGCGTTGTCAGTGAAGACGTTTTTGGCAAAACACAACATTCCCATCTTAGATCATCCACCCTACTCACCTGATTTGGCCCCCCGTGACTTTTTTCTTTTCCCTAAAGTCAAGTCAGCTTTGAAAGGAACTAGATTTGAGACTGTTGAAGCAGTAAAAGAAAAAGCGACGGAAGTAATGTATGGACTTACCGAAAATGATCTGCAGCATTGCTATGAACAGTGGAAAATTCGTATGGAGCGGTGTAGAGACCGAGGAGGAGAGTACATTGAAGGAGATAACATGAAATTGTAAATAATTGTAAATAAATGTTTTTCCAGCATCAGTCCGGTTTTTTTCTAGCCGCACCTCGTATAGATCTTGCATTATTTTTCAAATATGTCTCTTGCCGCCTTTTTCAGCGAGTCCTTCACATCGATTTTCAACTCGTCGTCGGCGGGAAAGTGTTTTCTACGAAGGTGTTCTTTCAATTTAGTGAACATATGATGGTCACTAGACGCAAGTTCGTGGTTGTGAGAGGGGTGCCTCAAAACATCCCAACCAAATGAAGTCAACAACTCTTTTTAGTGTATCGGGGATTGTAAAACAGTTAAGATCCTTAGACGCCAGGAAGGCATCTGGTCCAGGCGGTATCCCCGTAAGATTATATATTGCCTATGCTACAAATATAGCATCATTCTTATCCATCATCTGTCAGAGATCGTTGGAACAGTGGTAAGTTCCACGGGACTGGTAGAAGCCACAGGTCACAGCAATCCATAAAAAGGGTAGAAAATCGGATGCACATAATTACCGGCCAGTTTCACTGACATCGATTTGTTGTAGAATCATGAAACATATTTTGTGTTCAGACATAATGGCCTTTCTAGACTCTGAGAAGCTCATCTGCAGAAACCAGCACGGTCATGCGAGACACAGATGGCCCTCTTTGTGCATGATATACAACAGGCTCTGGATGCCGGCTCCCAGGTTGTTGCTATATTTCTCGACTTTCGAAAGGCGTTCGACTCAGTTCCGCACTGTCGCTTGCTCCAAAAAGTGCGCGCTTACGGTCTATCCGATGACATATTCGATTGGATAGAAAGTTTTCTAACAGACAGAGAGTAGTATGTAGTCCTGAATGAGGTTACTTCAACAGAAACAAGCGTAACTTCAGGTGTGTCCCAGGTCAGCGTAATAGGTCCGCTGCTTTTTACGATTTTCACGGACGATCTGGTTGATGGTATTGACAGCGGCATTAGACTGTTTGCCGATAATGCTGTAGTCCACAGGAAAGTAGTATCACACGAAAGTCGTGAACAAAGCAATGAGGATTTGCAGAAAATAAATGCGTGGTGTAATGACTGGCAGTTATCTCTCAATATTAGTTAGTGTAAGCTGCTGCGTATAACAAGGCGAAAATCCCCATTAATGTACGAGTACAAAATAAATGCCCAGTCTTTGGAAACAGTAACATCCGTCAAGTATCTGCGTGTGACGATTCGAAAAGATCTCAGATGGAATGATCAGATTACACAAGTAACGGCCAAGGCGAACTCAAGATTGCGGTTTATTGGTAGAATCCTGAAGCGATGCAGTTCTTCAACAAAGGAAATTGCTTACAATACGTTAGTTCGTCCAGTCTTAGAGGATTGTTCGTCTGTATGGGACTCTTACTAGTTGGGTCTGATTCAAGAGATTGAAAAGGTCCAAAGAAGAGCGGCAAGATTCGTGACTGCTACAATCAGCCATTGCGAGCTTTTTTTTCCATTTTGTTCCTTATTCTTCGTTGTGTCTGGTCGTAGCGGAATTCACGTGATATCCATTAAACTTCGCTGTTGATCCTTTCACTCAGACTTTTTTTTTTCTCAGAGACCTCTCAGCTCTCTGACCGAACACTCTGAGCTACCGTGCCAGCGTGCCGCTAAGCCAAACACCGCTTCCCAATCACTCTCTCACAGGGACAATTGATACAGTACACATGGTGATAGAACCGTATCAAAATTCCTTTTATTTCTTAAACTCTTGGCCATCTAGAGTTTCCAGTTGGGGCACTTTCTTGTTTCATCACGCCCTAAACGTACCATAAATAAGGACGAATTCGGCGATCACGAGTACACGTCCTCTCCTTCTAAGTCGACAAAACAAAAAACATAATATTACTGTGTGATGTAACTGTTCTTCAGACATGATTCGATACAGACACTCACACTCACCCCAACAAATATTTATTCACATCTGGGACGATTTACTATCTTTAACTGAGCAAATTTCTCATCGCAAATTACAATCATCATCTAGATTACGGTAAGTACCCTATCGTGGATTTCATGACAATCCTTAATACTTGACTGTAGCTGGTAACACATAGTTCACACTGAACATCATACCAATGCCACGAACAACTGCCGGTCTGGATTCTCGAGGCAAAGTTACCTTCTGGAATCTGAAAACAAATTATTGAAGTAATAGAATGTCGAGCTGGGCAGTACGATTCTTACAACACGAACCACGCGGTACACACTCCACTATCATACAAATACTTGTTCTTCTGAACAGTGAAACAGACAAGTATAAAAATCTATTTGGTGAATGAAATATTGACTTAATAGACTCGAAGCAGTAAAGTACGTACCTTAAAAACGAGAGGCCGCGAGATCGAATCTCGGTTGCACAACGGATTTTCCAATCTTCGTTTTAACCTCGCCATCATACGCCAACGATGTGAGGGGTCACCATAAACAACACGTGTTTCAGATTTGACGCTAAACTTCCCTTTCCCTTCTTGGATAACAGATGTAGGTTAGGAACGAGGAAGTCATCGAAGTGGCGTCCAATAGGAAGACTTGCACGAGGTCATTCAGCCACATTAAACTACTGTTATTAACTCAGAGCGCGAGCCATGCTCGCACTGTCCGTTTTACACGTATAAGTACACTGAAGAGCCAAAGAAACTGGTACACGTGCCTAATATCTTGTAGGGAACCCGCGAGCACGCAGAAGTCCCGCAACACGATGTGCCATGGACTCGACTAATGTCTGAAGTAGTGCTGCAGGGAACTGACACTTTGAATCCTGCAGGGCTGTCCATAAATCCGGAAGAGTAGGAGGGTGTGGCGATCTCTTCTGAACAGCACCTTGCAAGGCAACACAGAAATGCTGAATAATTTTGATGTCTGGGGAGTTTGGTGGCCACGGAAGCTTTCAAACTCAGAAGAGTGTTCCTGGAGCCACTCTGTAGCAATTCTGGAAATGTGGGGTATCGCATTGTCCTGCTGAAACTATCTAAGTCGGTCGGAATGCACAATGGACTCAAATGGATGCAGGTGCTCAGACTGTCATAGTCATATCTAGATGTATCAGGGGCCCCGTATCTCTCAAACTGCACATGGCCCACACCATTACAGAGCCGCCACCAGCTTGAACAGTCCCCTGCTGGCATGCAGGATCCATGGATTCGTGAGGTTGTCTACATAATCGTACACGTACATCTAATCGATATAATTTGAAACGAGACTCGTCCGACGAGGCAACATGTTTCCGATCATCAACAGTCCAATGTCGATGTTCACGGGTCAAGGCGAGGCGTAAAGCTCTGTGTCGTGCAGTCATCAATGGTACACGAGTTTGCCTTCAGGTCCGAAAGCCCATATCGATTATGTTTCGTTGAATGATTCGCACGCTGACACATGTTGATAGCCCAGCAATGAAATCTGCAGCAGTTTTCGGAAGGATTGCACTTCAGTCACGTTGAACGATTCTCTTCAGTCGTCGTTAGTCCCGTTCTTGCGGGGATGTTTTTCCGGCCGCAGCGATGTCGGAGATTTGATTTTTTACCGGATTCCTGATATCCACGGTACACTCGTGAAATGGTCGTACGGGAAAATCCCTACTTCATCGCTACCTTGGAGATGCTGTGTCCCATCGCTCGTGCGCCGACTATAACACTACGTTCAAACTCACTTAAATCTTGATAAACTGCTATTGTGGCACCAATAACTGATATAACAACTGCGCCAGACACTGGTCGTCTTATATAGGCGTTATCAAATGGTTCAAATGGCTCTAAGCACTATTGGACTTAACATCTATCGTCATCAGTCTCCTAGAACTTAGAACTACTTAAACCTAACTAACCTAAGGACAGCACACAACACCCAGTCATCATGAGGCAGAGAAAATACCTGACGCCACCGGGAATCGAACCCAGGCGCGGGAAGCGAGAACTCTACCGCACGACCACGACCTGCGGACTAGGCGTTATCGATCACAGGCTGTATTTTGCCTGTTTATGTACCTCTGTATTTCAATATGCATTCATATTCCACTTTCTTTGGAGCTTCAGTGTAAGATGACTAGTTCGAAAGGAGATGGAGAATTTCAAATAGTTTTATGTTACACCCGAAGGGATCTGTTATGTTATAAAATAAACAACCATTCTAAGAGATCGTGTACTCCTGACCTTCATTGCTTACATATTCCGCCCTCACAATCATATTCCGTATATCAAGACGCTTCATTTGAACCGAAACTCGATAAGATAAAGTCAATGTTGTATGAATTCATGTAAACGATATGCAAATAACAAGTAGGCGCACCATTCCAGACACAACGGTCACAGGAGCTTTTAGTTCGGGAGATGCAAACCGCACAACGGGACGTCAGTCCCTTCAGAGGACGAGTCAACGCCAAACGCAGAGGTGACCGCCCGTGGAGAGGGCAGCAGGTGCCTGAGTGAAAGAGGGAAAGACCCCATGTTCAGCTTAAAACCAAATTCCGCTACATTGTGTGGGAGCGGCCAGCCTACGCATTATTTACACACAGCATGCAGTTTCAGAGATTTTCACAGGGAGAAAGCAAACGCCAAACACCAATTCTACAGATTTCCGGATTGGTCGCCTTAAACGAACGTCAAACTCCCGTTTTAGAAGAGCACTACTGATTGGCAGACGATATTTCCGACATCTTGAGCTGAAGGAGTAGTGGAAGAGAGCGAAAGATATACCACTTCACGTCTGGCACCGTTCCGTTGTCACTCTTGGAGCAAGGAACAAGTCTCTCCTCAGTACTTCACTCGGAGAGCATCTCTGTCAAGAGCGAATCGAAGTGCGACTCTACATTGAGTCCTTGCGATTAAGCGTTGTTCACTGTGTTGGCCGACACACTTATTGTGCAGTGTGAACGGACAGAGTTGTAGTTAAACGCCTGCGAGCGAATTTTTGAGTGGCATCGTGGTGCACTGGTAATCTGACCGGTGTACCACGCCAATAGTTAGACTAGAGGCGAATAGAAATCCTTGACTTCATCAAGGCGTAGGGAGAGTTTGATTGGCGAAGGTCAATCCAGATAGATCGAAAGTTATCTTATTTGTCAGCAGCGAGCGGCGCAGACAGCAGTCATCACAGCTTATGGTATTGTGGGCTACAGCTATTTCGAGCCCCATATTTCCTCCACAACAGTACACTTCACTGCATTTCACACGTGACAGCCTCGACCGTACCTAGCAACATTCTAAAGGATAATTATTCAAGTTGAGTAGGCGCGTCTCTCAGCCATTCTGCCAAGTCAACGACAATCTTTAACTTTGTATAGAAATTTCATTAGCGAATCCTATCCTTGAGAGGTAACATCACATTCCGAAAAGAACCAGGATATAACTTGTTCAATTCATAACTAAAAGTGCCATTGTGATTTCTCAGAATTTTTGCAAAATAAATAATAACTTTCGTTAGTTCCATGTTTTTCTTACACTAACTAGCACTACTCCAGTACCCAAGTATCCCACTAATTATGTAAGAAATTTTGTCAATTATTGTGTCACTTCCATACAGCGGACGAATCCAGAAGATGTTCATTGCTGAAAGTTTTTCAGGCATTTCTCTCTAGAACGTTAGGAGCGTCTGTCTGACTTCTGTAGTAGTGTGGGGGTAGAAATCGCATCTTGCAGGAGCCACAGGGTAAAGGGTACATCTCGGATTAATCCATTGCACAGAATAACAGAATCTCAGATCAACCCCACGCTCACAGAAAATGGGGACCCTGCCAGGATAGGTAAAATAGGTAAGCTACCAGGATAGGAAAGTGTCAGAATAGTTAGGTACGGCAGGTCGCAGCAGTAGCACGTTGAAGAACTTTCTTTCATGCATTAAATAGCTATTTGCAAAGATTGGGATCAGAATAGATACAGCTAGTGAAGAAAGCAGAATTGTAGGGAAAAGGGCGTGTGTTATTGTGTTGGAAAATTTTGCATTTTGTTACTATTTTTGTATAGCTGTTAGGGCATAGGATTGTCAGGTGATATGCACAGACCCAGAGCGACGCAGAGACGCAGTGTGACGCAGCATCACATAAATCTGAATTAAGAAATAACATTTTTGTCCCTTTGCAAGCGCATAGGTAGAGATTGGAGACTGTAGCAGCGCTATTCGTCCACGAGACTCAGAGGGCCATAGACACGGGTTCACAGGTAGATGCCGTGTTTCTTGACTTCCGCAAGGCGTTCGATACAGTTCCCCACAGTCGTTTAATGAACAAAGTAAGAGCATATGGACTATCAGACCAATTGTGTGATTGGATTGAAGAGTTCCTAGATAACAGAACGCAGCATGTCATTCTCAATGGAGAGAAGTCTTACGAAGTAAGAGTGATTTCAGGTGTGCCGCAGGGGAGTGTCATAGGACCGTTGCTATTCACAATATACATAAATTACCTTGTGGATGACATCGGTAGTTCACTGAGGCTTTTTGCAGATGATGCTGTGGTGTATCGAGAGGTTGTAACAATGGAAAATTGTACTGAAATGCAGGAGGATCTGCAGCGAATTGACGCATGGTGCAGGGAATGGCAATTCAATTTCAATGTAGACAAGTGTAATGTACTGCGAATACATAGAAAGATAGATCCCTTATCATTTACCTACAAAATAGCAGGTCAGCAACTGGAAGCAGTTAATTCCATAAATTATCTGGGAGTACGGATTAGGAGTGATTTAAAATGGAATGATCATATAAAGTTGATCGTCGGTAAAGCACATGCCAGACTGAGATTCATTGGAAGAATCCTAAGGAAATGCAATCCGAAAACAAAGGAAGTAGGTTACAGTACGCTTGTTCGTCCACTGCTTGAATACTGCTCCGCAGTGTGGGATGCGTACCAGATAGGGTTGTTAGAAGAGATAGAGAAGATCCAACGGAGAGCAGCGTGCTTCGTTACAGGATCATTTAGTAATCGCGAAAGCGTTACGGAGATGATAGATAAATTCCAGTGGAAGACTCTGCAGGAGAGACGCTCAGTAGCTCGGTATGGGCTTTTGTTGAAGTTTCGAGAACATACCTTCACCGAAGAGTCAAGCAGTATATTGCTCCCTCCTACGTATATCTCGCGAAGAGACAATGAGGATAAAATCAGAGAGATTAGAGCCCACACAGAATCATACCGACAATCCTTATTTCCACGAACAATACGAGACTGGAATAGAAGGGAGAACCGATAGAGGTACTCAGGGTACCCTCCGCCACACACCGTCAGGTGGCTTGCGGATTATGGATGTAGATGTAGATGCAGACAGAACATTAGCCGAAAAGTCACGATGTTATTATTGTTGTTGTTGGTTCAACCAACTGGTAAGTGGTCGTTCAGTTTTGTAGTTAGGATTGTGGTGAGTTGAAAGAATTTCCATGTTAACGAGAGCACAAGCCAAAAGGTTACGTGAGAGACAGCAAGTAGACAAGATGGGGGAGAATCAACCAGATAGACAGCAAGAAAACGAGCTTAATGAGAATAGGAGAGAAGGTGATCCTGAAAATAGAACAGACGGTGAATCAGAGAATAGGACAGTCGGGGAACTGCAGAATCAGCAGGCTCAGTTAGAATGGGATAAAATTGAGACAGATCAGACAGATGGGAATCGAAGGGATGAGAACATCGAATTTCCAGAATATGAAATTCCAGGTAGGGCACATTCTGAGCTAGAAATAGAAAGCCCACGTGGGAAATGGCAAAGATTAGAAGTGAAACGAGCACAGGAAAAGCGTTTGTTTGCCGCATATTCAGGGACAGAATATGCGTCAATACAGTCAATGAACAGGCAGTTAGCTAACGTTCAAAGAGAAGTAGACAGTGAGGAAGAGGGAAAACATTTAGAATACGTCGAACCTATCGTACACATTCTAAATATGCCCCAACAGCAGACACAGAATTTTGCGGAGTTACGAGCGCCACGAAAAGGTTCCGTAACAGACGCAGCTGTACCTGCAACCACAAGACATACACAACAGAGAGGGCAGAATGCGGAGTTGTTTGCGTCACGTAATAGTTCAGTGACAAACGCAACTAGTCCTCAACACAGACAGCACGGGTTATTGCAGTTATCAAACTTAGAAACGCTACAGCATAGCCCAGTAAACGACGTAACTGGCGGAGTGGAAAACAATAGATCGAGAATACGTAGTTCAGCAGAAGGTAGTGTTATAGGACAGGACGCTATGATGGAGATGTTACAAAAAATGAACGCTAGTATGACGAAACAGAATCAGGCTATTAAGACACAGATCCAACAGGATAATCAGAACTTGAGACAAGAGATTAAAACACAGATCCAACACGTTAAAATCCAGATGGATGAAGGGATCGCCAGAATTGATAGTCAGATCACTCAGATAAACAAAGACGCGAAAGAATCTAGAGAAAGAATTCAGACGCTAACACAAGGTCAGCAGCAATTACGCACTGACGTGGACAAGGTCCAATTGGATATCGTAAACGTTGACGAAAAGGTGGAACGTTTTACGAAAAAAAGCCACTCGAACAGCAATACAAATTTCGGAAGAACAAGCAATTCAAAGCAAGGTCGCAAAGGTTGCACTGAAAAAATATGAACAGCGGATCAATAAAATAGAACTTAAAAACAAAGATCAGTTTGAAAAGTTTCGAACAGAGTTGATACAAACTATCGAAGAAAAGATCGAGACCGATAACACCTGTAGCGAAACAACTGACGCGTCAAGCATTAATTCAGTACACGAACACGCACCGTCTAAGAAAGTTGAGGTAGAATCAAGGCTAGACGTAACATTCGCACAGAAATCGAAACAGAAAACCCCTATTAAAGTAATACATGACATGCCACAGGACCAGGCACAGTATCTAGAAAAACGGAACACATACATTCAGCCGATACCAATCGAAAGATAGGCAACTGAACCAGTAAATCCAGTGACACAACATAATAGCACCACAGATTAGATTAGATTAGTACTTGTCCCATAGATCATGAATACGACACTTCGTAATGATGTGGAACGTGTCAGGTTAATAAAAGGTGTCTATACAACATATTAAATTAGACAAAATATTACATGACACTCAATATATATATATATATATATATATATATATATATATATATATTATTTTTTTTGTGGAGGTACTATACCACGAACAACACTTTGTTCACCAATGATACGATATGACGCGGATATGAGTCAGGAAATTGAGAATAGGCAGACAGGCAGTAGATTACCAAAGAATAAACACGACGACAAGCAATGGCAGATTATTCGAGTCCATGAATCAGCCACAAACCGGATTTGTGAGTAGATATGATACAGACCACTTCCTTACAGTTAGAAAATTTCAACATTTCAAGGAAGAAGGCGGTAGCTTGCATGTACGCACATTCATCGGCCAGTTTCAAGTAGGCTTACCAAACCACTGGAGCGTAGCTCACGAACTTGGCTTCTTTTGTGCACACATGTCAGGGACAGTAGCAGAGGTGATGCAAAAGATCGCGGCTACCTGTACGTCTTACCTACAGTTCAGAACAACATTTCTCGAAAGATATTGGTCCAAGGAGGCGCAAAACAAAATTAAATACGGGTTACTTCAGATGACACCATACGAAAACTCAGGAGAGAAAAGCATGGTAAAATTCTATGATACAATGGACAAAAAGAATCAATGCCTAGACAAACCATACAGTAACGGAGAGCTGTACGTCTCTGTAGAATGAAATTACCGGTAAAGTATCAACAGGCGGCAGTAGGAAAAGAAATGAAAACACCGAAGAATTCAAAGAGGTGTTAAGAGAACTTGAATTTATGTTTAAAGAAGACGAGGTGAAAGAAAAAAGAAAGGAAAGGGAACAGCAAAAGGAGAGGACTAGGAACGAATATTCCAATAATAATAATAATCGTAATTCTAACACCAATAATTTCACGCAATTTAACAGACAAGGACAGTGGCACAATGGAGACGATTGGCATATAAACGATAACCAGAATAATTGGTACCGAAATAGGAACGGTAATGGACATTCATACAGTGGCGGATACGGATGTAGGATTCAAAATGCCAACGGTCAAGTGTACTTTGAAAGAGGTCACGATGTTAGAAACAGCAACTGGCGAGACCAGGGCGCGAATAATTACCGAGGAAATTATGGTCCACGAAGACATGAATAACACAGCAAAGGGAAACCAGAAGTAGAAATTAGGCCACCAAATCCTCAAAAACGTAAATATTGACGGGAAAATCCGGAAGAGGTTAGGCAAACTGACGTCCATTCATTAAAACACTCAAGAAAAGACATTCATGTTTTGGAAGTGGCTAGATCAAAATTAGAAAAAACTGAAAATAGCCAAAATTCAGACAAACAGGGACTTACGAAAATTTCCGATAAGGAGTCAGCACCAGATACACTTGAATTACGCTACATAGCCTGGGAAAACAGCATAGAATGGGAAAATTCTGAAAGCGAGGATAAACTGCCACCACTTCCGTGTATTAAAGAATTAAGCGATGAAGAATTGTTAACCAGACTTAGCAATATATTTGAAGAGAAGCAAGTAAATGAACGCGATAAAACACAGCAGAGTATCCTAGATAAAAACAAGACACAACACGCCACGAACACAAAAGACGTATAACGTATACAACATAGGTGACTATGAGGAGATAGAGATAGAGAGTACATTCGGAAATGTTTGGAAATGAAGGAAAAGGAGAGACTGGAGCTCGAAAACAGACGAGAAGAGGTAGATAGGTCGCAAACGGTTTTGCTCACGGAGTTAACACCAAAGCAAACACAAACACAAAGGGAAGGTACAATTATCCACAGGTTAAGCTATGAATCTATAGCAGAGGATTTGATGCAAGAAAAGGGAATCGTAACGTCCACAATTATACAACCCATATTAAAGATAAACATTGGTGAAATCACGACACAAGCAATCATAGATAATGGGAGTCAAGTGACGGCTATATCAGAAAACCTATTTGAAAGGTGCAATAGAGAGAAAGAATTACTGATTTTAAGGACAAAAAGGATAAGAGTTTTTGGAGCCTTAGGAAAAAATGCAAAAGAGGTGAAATACGAAACACGTCTTTCATTCAATTGCCAAGGTTACGAATTTGAAAACAATTTTATAATCGTACCAAAACTTATGGCTGATATGATAATCGGTGTAGATTTCATTAATGAGCGTAAGGTTCACATTTGCATACCACAAGGCTTCGTAGCAGTAGATGATGTAATACTATATTTTATTCAAACTTTGAACGATGAAAAAGAACAGGGAAAGCTAAAGCAATTACATTTAAGTCAAGAAGGGAATGAAATAGAGGAGGAGAGACACCCTAGATATAAGTTTGAGGAAAACCTTGACCCACTCCCACTCGAAATAGTAGAAGAAATTCATCAAGAAATTAGTAAGAAGATAGATGAAATAGATGATATTTCGCTCCACGATAAAAAAAATTTAGAAGGCATATTGAGATCACATGCGGAGGTAATTGCACCAAAGACAGGTAGCATTAAAGATTTTCAATACAAATTTGAGGTCAAAGATCATAAACCCTTTTGTGTTCCACCTTATTCCATACCATACAGTTATCGAGAGCAAGTATTTCTTGAAATCAGAAAAATGTTGGATGATGACATAATTGAATCCGGCAAATCACCATATAAATCACCATTACACGTTGTAAGTAAGAAGGATGGGAGCATACGTTTGGTACTCGATTCAAGACAAATAAATACAATTATAATTTCGGAAACAGATAGACCAGAGAAATTGGAAGAGTCGATTCAGAAGTTTCATGGAGTACAAATTTTTTCATCCATCGATTTGCGTTCAAGTTTTTGGCAAATAGAATTGGAGCCTTCATGTCGAAAATACACAGCCTTTATTGTCTTTGGTCGTTGCTACCAATTGAAACGTTTACCGTTTGGCCTCAAAATTTCGTCAGCTGCCTTTATTCGCGGTCTGAATTCTATACTAAATCTCGACATACTTCAGAAAATTACTTGCTATGTGGACAACGTTCTTGTGGCGGAGTTAACTTGGGCAGAACATAATTATATACTGGATAATTTCCTAAAAATTATGAAAAAACATGTGGTCACCGTCAACATTACTAAATCGCATTTTGAAAAATCAGAAATTAAATTTTTAGGACATAACATATCTGCAAAAGGTATAACGCAACAACAAGAAAAGTCTAAGGAGATTCTTGGGGTTGATAAATTTTTACAAAAAATTTATATGGATAGACACACTTCCAGCACCGAGACTGTGTGCACTGACAGGAAAAAATACACCCTGGATATGGGATAAACAAGCAGATGAAGAATTTCATAAGTTGAAGGAGGCATTGAATAATGCTCCAATTTTATCACATCCAGATTTAAGTCAGGAGTTCTGTCTAGTAACTAATAGTGCAAAAATCGGGCTAGGGGCGATACTATTTCAACAAATTGAAGAAAACGGCAAGAAAATACATAAAACAATAGCCTTTGCAAGCAGAGTACACTCGTAAGCAGAAAAGAATTATTCCACACCAGATTTAGAAGCTCTAGCCATATTATGGGCACTTCAAAAATTTCGACATTTTCTGTTTGGCAGAAAAACACAAGTATACGCAGACCATAAAGCATCAGAGTCTTAAATCTCGTCCAAATTAACCCCCGGACGTTTGGCAAGATGGATGCAAATACTGCAGGAGTATGACTTTTCAATTACATACATACCAGGACCTGAAAATATTCTGGCCGATGCACTGTCTCGTTCACCACAGAGAATAGCAGAGGACCAGAAAATCAACATTGAAGATGAAGAACGGACTATCCACTATCTAAAAAACGTACCATTCGAAAATTTTATCACAAATGCTTTAAAAAATTTATCTGACGAACAAAACAAAGATCAGACCCTCCTCAAGATCAAACACCAACTTACCGATAAAACCAACACAGAAATTAGAAATAATTACATAGTAAAGAATAATATCCTATTTTTCAAACGTAATAATGATACTTCACAATGGTTAGCATGCATCCCCAACGAACTTATTAATAAATACATTTGGTACACCCACTTTAGCAGTGGACATTTTGGACCCACGAAATGCTATCTAAAAATGAAATAAACAGTACACTTCCCAAACATGGAGCTACGTATTCGACGCATTCTTAAAAGTTGTAAAAAATGCATACTGATGTGTTGGCAAATGTGCCAACACCTTGTAGATAGAGGAGGCCGAAATGCACGCTATCTAACGCAGACGGGCGTGAATTCTGGAACAGGATAAGTAGTGAATTCTAATAAGAAAAGTATGCAGCTCCTCGAATACTTAACTTTATTCCATCCTTGTGGTACATCACTCTTGATAATACAAATAAGACTATCTTCAGATACGGTTAATGGCGCCTTGCTAGGTCGTAGCCATGGACTTAGCTGAAGGCTATTCTAACTGTCTCTCGGCAAATGAGAGAAAGGCTTCGTCAGTGTAGTCGCTAGCAAAGTCGTCGTACAACTGGGGTCGAGTGCTAGCCCGTATCTCGAGACCTGCCTTGTGGTGGCGCTCGGTCTGCGATCACACAGTGGCGACACGCGGGTCCGACATGTACTAGTGGACCGCGGCCGATTTAAGCTACCACCTAGCAAGTGTGGTGTCTGGCGGTGACACCACACATACAGTCAAAACATGTGACATATCAGACCAGATCCCCAATGTTTCCAATTATCCCTGATAAATTAAGGCAGATTGCTGCAACCGATATTTACGGTACAATGCCACTAACAAGGAAAGGCTTCACCCACATATTTGTTGTAATTGAACTAGCATCAAAATACACTACACTTGCACCCTTAAAGAAAGCCACTGGATTTACGGTTAGTAAAGCACGTCAAAAGGACTTTATACAACAAGTTGGGAGAGTGAAAAGAATCATCTCAGATAGTGGACCCCAATACAGATCAGTGCATTGGAAAAACACATTAGACAAATTAAAAATCAAACCCACCTTTATTTCCAAATATAAACCAAGTGGAAATCCGGCTGTACATACCACGAAACATTTGGGAACACTTTGTAGACTGTTTTGTAGAAAGAACCATTGTACTTGGCACCTATATCTACGAGCCTTCCAAGAGGCAATTAATGAGACACCACATAGTACCATGACTTATCCACTAATTACAGCATTAAAGAATATAGATCCACCAGAAAAATACAAGAAATCATTAAACTTCCAGTTATTCCCCGAAAGCAACATAAACAAATCGTCGCTTCTGCCCTACAAAACATTCGCTCAGCAGCAATGTGACGTAAAATCACTCAAGACAAATCTGCCACAAAGAAACGCTTCACACTGGGCCAAAAGGTATTCGTAAAAACTCATTACCTTTCACATAAGAGTCAAAATAAGTTCAGAAAAGTTTTTGCAATCTATAAAGAGCCAATGATAATTTACAGGATCGCTCACGAAAATGCCGTAGAGCTAATGAACCCAAAAACAGGTAAAAGTATCGGCATCTACCACCTGAGCCTCTAAAAGAATGTGAATGAAAGAAATGATAAAAGAGAAGAAGGGAAACAGACAGATGGGCAATCGCAAATCATGTACTAACTACTAAATTAAAAAATAAATTAAGAATCAACAAAATAACACATTAATTAAAAGAAAAACAGACACAATACACACTAACA
The DNA here is from genome assembly GCF_021461385.2 of Schistocerca piceifrons. Lineage (NCBI taxonomy): Eukaryota > Metazoa > Arthropoda > Insecta > Orthoptera > Acrididae > Schistocerca > Schistocerca piceifrons. Next base: position 495,845,882 of record NC_060143.1, on the reverse strand, counting down.
ATCTTTTGTAGTATCAAGTACACTACAACATGCACACAAACAATAAATGGTACACAACAATTAAAAGAATGAAGAAGTGGTAGGACATAATTAGAATAAAGAAAAGAAATCATATACATACAATAATTTTTGCCACTATCAGAAAATTTTTGCATTATATAACATCAGAGTATTTCTGTAAATAACAAACATATGTAAAACAAAAATTGTAAATATTTCTATGCATCAGATGGACATCGCCACCAACACCAGTCACCAGGTCCCTTAACACCAGATGCTTCGAGATAGTGACGGAGAGGGTACAGACATGTTGAGAAAGCACTTAGGGCAATAACAACAACATGGAGACCAACGCCACACTGGAAATGCAGGTTGTAACCAGATTGGACATCAGGAGGACAATGCGCAGCATGGACATTTCATATGTCATGACACTGCTACACAACAGAAGAGTGTGGGGAGAATCGTAATATGACGAGACGACAATGAAGGTACAAAAAATTACTAAGATCTACAAACTCATCAAGTAACACTTGGAAAGTCAGTCAGATCCCACAACTCCTATATCACTCCTACACTAAAATTCACCTATTCCTAGTCCAAGAAGAACAAAAGAATGCAAGAAAGAAGAGAAGAACAGAAGAAGCTAGATGACGAAGGGCAGAAGACAGCAAGATACCTTTCTCTCCTATCCTACACAGCAAATTGCTACAAACGTCTTTCCATGAACTTTGAGGCATGGCAACTACAACAACCACCTCTCCAAAAATAAATCTTGAAACAAATACAAGCGAATGGCAAACGGAATATTAAGTAGTACCAACCAACATTATCTAGAAATAGATTCAGCAAAATGAACAGTATTCTCCCTACCACATCATCAAATTGCCATACCGAACCAGGTGTGAAGTACCAAGACGTCACAGCACAATATTGGGTGACGATCGTCAGTAGTCAACTACAATCATCGAACTGCCATACCGAATCAGGTGTGACAGCAAAGGTGTACCAAGACATCACGGTTTATGCAGTAAACCATAGTCATCATCAACGGTTAAAAGTACCACTCCATGAAGACAATGTCAACAAGTAAGACCCGGCATTGCATGCTAGAGTGCTTCTCTCATGATTTGTGACACCCATACAAATGAGTCGACGCCTTCCAGTATTTCAGTGCTGATTGGCAGACGATATTTCTGACGTCTTGAGCTGAAGGAGTAATGGAAGAGACCGGAAGATATACCCCTTCACGTCTGGCACCGTTCCGTTGTCGCTCTTGGAGCAAGGAACAAGTCTCTCCTCAGTACTTCACTCGGAGAGCATCTCTGTCAAGAGCGAATCGAAGTGCGACTCTACATTGAATCCTTGCGATTAAGCGTTGTTCACTGTGTTGGCCAACACACTTATTGTGCAGTGTGAACAGACAGAGTAATAGTTAAACGCCTGCGAGCGAATTTTTGAGTGGCATCGTGGTGGACTGATTATCTGGCCGATGTACCATGCCAATAGTTAGACTGGGGGTGAATAGAAATCCTTGACTTCATCAAGGCGTAGGGAGAGTTTGATTGGCGAAGGTCGATCCAGATAGAATGAGAATTATCTTATTTGTCAGCAGCGAGCGGCGCAGACAGCAGTCATCACAGCTTACGGTATTGTGGGCTACAGCTATTGCGAGCCCCATATTTCCTCCACAACAGAACACTTCACTGCATTTCACATGCGACAGCCTCGACCGTACCTAGCAACATTCTAAAGGATAATTATTCAATTTGAGTAGGCGCACCTCTCAGCCATTCTGCCAAGTCAACGACAATCTTTAACTTTGTATAGAAATTTCATTAGCGAATCCTATCCTTGAGAGGTAACATCACATTCCGAAAAGAACCAGGATATAACTTGCTCAATTCATAACTAAAAGTGCCATTGTGATTTCTCAGAATTTTTGCAAAATAAATAATAACTTTCGTTAGTTCCATGTTTTTCTTACACTAACTAGCACTACTCCAGTACCCAAGTATCCCACTAATTATGTAAGAAATTTTGTCAATTATTGTGTCATTTCTTTACAGCGGACGACTCCAGAAGATATTTATTGCTGAAAGTTTTTCAGGCATTTCTCTTTAGAACGTTAGGAGCGTCTGTCTGACTTCTGTAGTAGTGTGGGGGTGGAAATTGCATATTGCAGGAGCCACAGGGTAAAGGGTACATCTCGGATTAATCCGTTGCGCACAATAACAGAATCTCTGACCAACCCCATGCTCACACCATTATTAAATGCAAATGTAGGTTTAGGTACTTAAAGAGCTTTTCGCCTTGTAAACAGTTGTATGCAAGCGATCTTAGACCGACAAAATAAAAAAAGATCGAAGAATGCAACAGAATTATGCCGTAAAGCAGAGTAATAGAAGAGATGGATAAAAGAGTCATTATTTTATTGCCTACTGGATATCATACAGATATTCATACAACAAACCAGTGTGTTACCTTCAAAATTGGCGTTTTCATAGTACATACATAAACCACGCAGCGTGACAGTAAAGGGGAGGGGGCGGCGGTGGTGGAGAAGGAAGGAAGGAAAAAAGTATGAAAGAACCAATGTGTGATTTTCAGAATTGCTGTTTCCACTAGAATGGACGACACACTTACAAATCGGTACGCATGTGATAGCTGCGCTACCTAATATGTTCCAAAACACCCCAAACAAAAATGGGATTATTCCGAGGCTTATACCTCGGATTTTGCTTGTGACAGACAGACAGGACCAAGTGTTTTGGATATCCCTTCAGCAAGAAACCATATGTACATCCAACAAAAGGATAGTGTTAGTGTCACTATCCTATAGCACAGGACCAAAATTTGAATATTGCACACTTCCTCCTGCTTAGGTAAATGGAACAAATCGGTTCAATCATTTTGCATTTGATGTGGTCCGCGGTGGGCATTAAGGAGCTTATGGAGGCGCCGTTAGTTCATGGGTGGTTCCTTAGAAAGCCACAAAAAAGGTTTTTTAGCATTATTTCGTATCAAAACCGAGCCACGGATTTTGAGATGTCTGTGCATAGCAAATGGCTGAAATTTTTACAGCGTATTCCTCAGATCCTGACCTCGAACAATCTTGAAAATTATTGATATCTTTATACATTTCTGAGATCAGGGGTTCCAAGGTACCGTATGTGCACCTGTAAAATATTTACGTAAAATCCGGTGTGAGGCGAAGACGTAGCTTAGGACGTGACGTTGGATGGAGAAATATGCTGTAAAATGTCTCCGTTATCATCAGAAGATTTCTGGGAACCCTACGTTGTAGTACTGAAGCACAAGCAAAACTTTCTTGCAAGTAAGATCCGGTCTCAGGTGAAAATTAATTTTGCGCTATACAGTAAGTAAACTATATACAGTTTACACACCCATAAAATTCTTTAAATATGACTAGCATGCCTTGCTGTGGCAAGAAAAAGAAAGGAACCAGTCGCAAATCGTCATATCTTAGCACAAAAGGGACACTACGCTCCTGTTTAAAAGACTGTGAAAAGTGTGATACCAGCTGCCTCATTCTACCTTCCTCAGCACCTTTAAAATTTTCTCCCAAAAAAATTTGGCATGCGAACGTATTCGCGCTTTTTCGTGATGAGAGAGAAGGATGTGGTGGAAATGCAAAAGAAACGGCGAAATAATAAATACTGAAAGATAGAGGAAAGGAGATAATGGCAGTGTGAGAGAAAGGGAAAGATACAGTAGCATTGGTAAATAGTTGACAGTGACAGTACTACGAAAAGAGTGAAGAAGGACACAGTACTGGGGGGGGGGGGGGGGAGTGGGGAGAGCCAGTGACGATGACGAGAGACAGAGTATATGACAATGATAACGAGGAAGACAGAGATAGTGACAGTGAGAAGAGACAGCGACAATAGGAGAGAATGAATGAGATAGTAGCAGTACGAGAAAGCAAGAAGGACACGGCGACGGTGTGACAAGACAGTTGGAGTAGAACGAATGTGGCTCTGAGAAAGGAGACAATGACAGTCGGAGAGACACAAAGAGATAACGACAATAAGGTGCTCTGAATGCGTGAGTGACAATGGACAAGTGGGATGGATGGGTATCAGCGACTCACAGCGATGGACTAATGGGTATGGGCTTGTTGGAGTAAGAGGGGAGTTGCATGTTAAAAAGAGGGCGAATATGTTAGCATGCCAAATTTTAGGGAAAATTTTTAAAGGTGCTGAGAAGGGTAGAATGAGGCAGCTACTACCCCACTTTTCAGTCAGCGTATTTAAACAGGATTATATTAACTTTTTCTGTGGTCCTATATGAGCAATTTTCTATTTTTTGTTTCTATAATAAACGCCAATAAAGAGGAGTAGTGAAAGAGGAGCAAAGAAAAAGAGTGACAGAAGATCAGAGATTAGTGTCGCACCAAAGAGAAGACCATTACAGACGGAGCACGAACTCGGACTGGTGAAGATAGAGAAATAAATCGACCATGGTCCTTTCCAGAGGAACATTGTCATGGCATTCGTCTCACCTGATTTATAGAAGTCAAGGAAATCTAAGTCTGGATAGCCAGGTGGCGACTTGAATCGCCATGCTTCTGGATGGGTGTCTTGCCAGCACCACTCCATCCGCTGGCTGGGAGGGAGTAGGAAGTGTGGCCGGAAAAGAAAACTGGGCGACGAAACTCTTGTAGGTAGGCTGTTTAGGTTTTTATGTTGGTAACGTCACGTAGCGCTCTGTATGAAAATCACTGGCTGTGCTGTGTGCAGTCTGTGGCTGGTTAGCATTGTTGGAATATTCGCTATTGTAGTGTTGGACAGTTGGATGTGAACAGCGAGTAGCGTTGCGCAGTTGGAGGTGAGCCGCCAGCAGTGGTGGATATGGGGAGAGAGATGGCAGAGTTTTGAGAGTGGTTGATCTGGACGTGAGTCCATCAGAGACAGTAAATTTGTAAGACTGGATGTCATGAACTGATGTATATATATTATGACTTTTTAACACTGTTAAGGTAAATACATTGTTTGTTCTCTATCAAAATCTTTCATTTGCTGACTATGCCTATGTTGTGTACATAGTTCCGCATAGTCAGCGCGTACACAACTTTCCCACTAGAGCGCGCCCCGCTAAGCACAACAGCGCAGGCGCAGTGCTCGTCCGTCTCCGCACTACGAGATGGCGCTGTCTTAGAGACGGACCAAATTGTGCTTCCGCCGATCCGCGTATTAATATTTAACGCAGCCAATGACATTGCTGCTAACGTTGAACCTTTTCTCCTCGCAGATCACACTCGCGCAGTGAAACCTGAACGCTCGAGGTATTGTAACGAGAGTACAGACCTCCGATTAGTCAGTCTGCATTAGTCTGCAGTCAAGTTTCAGTCTGCGCCTAATAAGATTATCATATTCCTGTACATAGCCATGAAGAGATATGTCAAGTATCAGAGATACGTGAGAATAAGATTAACGTACCAAGACCAAAGGGACTTCAGACTGTCAATTGTAAACAGCATCCAGAATCAAGTTACGTAATGTCTATATTTTTTTTTATTTTAATAAATGTGTGTGAAAATTAATCAAGTTCTGTTTAAAGTTGGTCACCGTCAATCTGCTACTCTAAGCGTGCAAGTGGCATTTCTATCGTCTGACCTAACGGCAGAAGATAAACACGCCACAATAAGACCACGCGACATATTGCTGACACTCGCCTACTTCGTTAGAGCGACAAGTCAAACAATCTGGTGGTGTGTGTACCGAAGGTCTTACAGTACGCACACCACTGCCTATCAGTAGTTAGTGCCTTCAGTAGTTAGAATCTTTTATTTAGCTGGCAGTATTGGCGCTCGCTGTATTGCAGTAGTTCCAGTAACGAAGATTTTTGTGAGATAAAATGGTTCAAACGGCTCTGAGCACTATGGGACTCAACTGCTGAGGTCATTAGTCCCCTAGAACTTAGAACTAGTTAAACCTAACTAACCTAAAGACATAACAAACATCCATGTCCGAGGCAGGATTCGAACCTGCGACCGTAGCGGTCTTTTGTGAGATAAGTGATTCATGAAAGGTATAGGTTAATGTTAGTCAGGGCCATTCTTTTGTAGGGATTTATTGAAAGTCAGATTTCGTTGCACTAAAAATATTGTGTGTCAGTTTAGTGATGATCAGAATAAGTAAAGAGAGAAATGTCTGAGTACGTCCAGTTTTGATCAGCTGTTTGAAAATCAAATAACGTAAGGGGTTTACCAACACAGTAATTCATTAATTTTCTTAAGGGGAGGTTTCACCCTGAAGGTTAACTTGTGTACAGAATGAAAATAATGTATCACAAAATGTACATGTAATCCACAATAAAGTCTTCGGGTCATAATATGGTATACCTACACGTATACATAGGGTAAACACTGTACAGGAAGACAGAGACTGGACTATATCCAGCAAATAATTGAGGAAGTAGTTTGCAAATTACTCTGAGATGAAAAGGTTGGCATAGCAGATGAATTCGGGCCACAAGAACCAGATTACAAGACTGATGTCTCAAAAGTAAAAAATTGGCCAGGTGCGTGTAGCAGCCGCGTCCTGAGGGTTCCGTACAAATTTAATTATTTACGTAGACAGTTCATCCATCCTGCGAATCTCAAGCGTTTTTTTCTGTTATCGACATCCATACTCTCTAGATATTGGCCCCGAGAATTCCAAGACTTTCGAGAAAGTGTTAATTTTAAATTTGTAGTCTTACAACAAATGACACAAGAAAGTTTTGTGTGTGATGTAAACACAAATTAACAATTTCTTTGACTTTTTTTTCTTTGTTTGTGATGTGAAACTTTCCATCTCGCCAAATTTCTTGATTGTAGGCCAACGGGAAGTACCCTATACTTCGTAATGAGTGATTTCTTGAGTATCAAAATACACTCCTGGAAATTGAAATAAGAACACCGTGAATTCATTGTCCCAGGAAGGGGAAACTTTATTGACACATTCCTGGGGTCAGATACATCGCATGATCACACTGACAGAACCACAGGCACATAGACACAGGCAACAGCGCATGCACAATGTCGGCACTAGTACAGTGTATATCCACCTTTCGCAGCAATGCAGGCTGCTATTCTCCCATGGAGACGATCGTAGAGATGCTGGATGTAGTCCTGTGGAACAGCTTGCCATGCCATTTCCACCTGGCGCCTCAGTTGGACCAGCGTTCGTGCTGGACGTGCAGACCGCGTGAGCCGACGCTTCATCCAGTCCCAAACATGCTCAATGGGGGACAGATCCGGAGATCTTGCTGGCCAGGGAAGTTGACTTACACCTTCTAGAGCACGTTGGGTGGCACGGGATACATGCGGACATGCATTGTCCTGTTGGAACAGCAAGTTCCCTTGCCGGTCTAGGAATGGTAGAACGATGGGTTCGATGACGGTTTGGATGTACCGTGCACTATTCAGTGTCCCCTCGACGATCACCAGTGGTGTACGGCCAGTGTAGGAGATCGCTCCCCACACCATGATGCCGGGTGTTGGCCCTGTGTGCCTCGGTCGTATGCAGTCCTGATTGTGGCGCTCACCTGCACGGCGCCAAACACGCATACGACCATCATTGGCACCAAGGCAGAAGCGACTCTCATCTCTGAAGACGACACGTCTCCATTCGTCCCTCCATTCACGCCTGTCGCGACACCACTGGAGGCGGGCTGCACGATGTTGGGGCGTGAGCGGAAGACGGCCTAACGGTGTGCGGGACCGTAGCCCAGCTTCATGGAGACGGTTGCGAATGGTCCTCGCCGATACCCCAGGAGCAACAGTGTCCCTAATTTGCTGGGAAGTGGCGGTGCGGTCCTCTACGGCACTGCATAGGATCCTACTGTCTTGGCGTGCATCCGTGCGTCGCTGCCATCCGGTCCCAGGTCGACGGGCACGTGCACCTTCCACCGACCACTGGCGACAACATCGATGTACTGTGGAGACCTCACGCCCCACGTGTTGAGCAATTCGGCGGTACGTCCACCCGGCCTCCCGCATGCCCACTATACGCCCTCGCTCAAAGTCCGTCAACTGCACATACGGTTCACGTCCACGCTGTCGCGGCGTGCTACCAGTGTTAAAGACTGCGTTGGAGCTCCGTATGCCACGGCAAACTGGCTGACACTGACGGCGGCGGTGCACAAATGCTGCGCAGCTAGCGCCATTCGACGGCCAACACCGCGGTTCCTGGTGTGTCCGCTGTGCCGTGCGTGTGATCATTGCTTGTACAGCCCTCTCGCAGTGTCCGGAGCAAGTATGGTGGGTCTGACACACCGGTGTCAATGTGTTCTTTTTTCCATTTCCAGGAGTGTATGTGACATAAATGCACTGACTTTTCGGAGCTTGCCTTTTTTTACAGCATCGGGGGGCTAGAGTCCTCAGAATTTGACATAAATTTTTACTTGATACGTCCACCCCTTCCTCAGAAAAAGGCTCCTTAACTGACAGACGGACTGACATACAGTCGGATAAGATGTGTGAGCCGTGGTCCATTGAGTTAGTAGACTGGTCTGTCTGGCGCCATTGGCTCAGGTGTAGTATCGACTATCCCTCTTGCGGCCCCAGTGTCAATTTCTGTGAGGAAGAGTTAGTATTTGTGGGTTGTGTCCTTACAAGGTCTTCGCTTGCCGACATATTTACGGGGTTCGCTGGCCCGAGAGAGAGGCACGAAGTTCGCGGATTGGCGGTAGCATCGCGACAGGAGGTGGTCACGAGTTCCGAGCGGACGAAGCCACGAGCTACGCAAGGAGGGTCTGCGCAGAGCGAAGATGCCGGAGTACTTCACCGGGGTCAGCGTCGACTACAAGCAGCAGGCCGACATCCCGTTGATTGGTTGGCAACATTCGTGTCGGACGACCGCTCGTGGCCTGGCTGCCCTCTTCTACCCGACTGTCATTGCCACCACACAGTAACCGCTGCGACGCACCGTGGATCCATGGAACCGCTTGCTGATAAAGGGGAGAAACGATTTGTAATCCTCGTGATGATTTGTTTCATTGTCTACCTGCCCTCCTCATTATTTTCTGGCTTGCACTCGACCCTCAGAGTCTTTGGTCATAGAAATAGGCAGCACTATTGTACTAACAAGGGAACCTCCCCATCGCACCCCCATCAGATTTAGTTATAATTTGGCACAGTGGATAGGCCTTGAAAAACTGAACACAGATCAATCGAGAAAACAGGAAGAAGTTGTATGGAACTATGAAAAAATAAGCAAAATATACAAACTGAGTAGTCCATGGGCAACGTAAGCAACATCAAAGATGATGTCACCACAGGCGCGCCGTGGTCCCGTGGTTAGCGTGAGCAGCTGCGGAACGAGAGGTCCTTGGTTCAAGTCTTCCCTAGAGCGAAAAGTTTACTTACTTTATTTTTGCAAAGTTATGATCTGTCCGTTCGTTCATTGACGTCTCTGTTCACTGTAACAAGTTTAGTGTCTGTGTGTTGCGACCGCACCGCAAAACCGTGCGATTAGTAGACGAAAGGACGTGCCTCTCGAATGGGAACCGAAAACATTTGATCACAGGGTCATAGGTCAGCCGATTCCTCCAAAGGAAAACAAGTCTGATATATTCTATACGACACTGGTCACGGCATCTGCGTCACGTGACAGGAATACGTTGTCGACCCACCTAACTTGTACATGGGTGAAAAGATTCTTCTACCTTGCCCGATTTAGGTTTTCTTGTGGATGTGATAATCACTTCCAAAAAAGTGATGAAAACATAAGAGTGTGTCACATAAACTGCAACAAATGAATGGAACAGTTTCACAGTCGCACAGTTTTCTCTGTGCTCTGTCAAAACATATGTTTTTAACGTTTTCAGATTTTTCCGTGTGTAGACCGTCAAATCCTGCATATGTCCAAGCAAATCTGAACATGTCCTGGATTTTCGGAGAGCGAAGTTAATTATGTGTGAGTGCCTGAACGCTGATAATTGTCTGAAAGTAAAAAACTTTCGCTCGAGGGAAGACTTGAACCATGGACCTCTCGTTCCGCAGCTGCTCACGCTAACCACGGGACCACGGCGCTCCTGAGCCCACGTTGTCCTTGATGTTGCCTATGTTGCCCACGGACTGCTCCGTTTGTATATTTTTTCATAGTTCCACACAACTTCTTCTTGTTTTCTCGATGGATCTGTGTTCAGTTTTTCAAGGCCTATCCATTGTGCCAACTTATAACTAAATCTGAGGGGGGTGGGATGGGGAGGTTCCCTTATAAGACACTAGTTGTCGTTTGAAAATTTGTCCCGCTACTATATGGCCTTTCCTTTCTGGTTTGTACCCGATCATTATTGTTCTAATTAATCAGCTCGTGGCCGTAAATACAGCCGGAACAATTGTACTAAGGCGCAGGTTGCCGTTAAACAAAAGAGGGACCTTGTGGTTAAATTTAGCTGTTAACGGGTTCAATTCTTTGATTGTAATTGCATTTCTCAGTCATTAGTTATAATCTGATCAATATGTTGTACTAAGCTGTTCGTTTCTGTGTTTGAAAGACCGGGTCGTTATTGATGCATTTTAGCTGGATCTTGTGGTTCCGCCGAGTGAGTTGTCTTGTAATAAGTGTTCACAAGTAATGTTTTAAGACATTCCTTCAGAGCGGTCTTAATAACTGACAATCAGTTTAACTTTGAAAATATTAGCAGCCAACTGTCACCAGGGCTTTAGTCAAAATAAAATTGTCAGAAGGGACGGTTTTGGATCCAGTCACACCTCGGTTGCCGACTGAAATTAGGAGGTTGGTTGCTTTGAAGTAAGCCTTATCATTGTCGTATTGTTTGCTAATCTGTTTAACCTTTAAGCACAGGTGCGCATCTTAACCCCGAACCTTTCGACATATAGCTTTCAAATCAAAAGTTAAGTCATCTGTTTGAAGTAAAAGAATCACTCTTATTATAAATAGTGCTTATATAGTTTCATGTGTTGCTGAAGTGCGGTAGTAAACACCGCTGTTTCACCCGATAACTGGTAGACTGCAGATCCGGCCGTCTTGTAATCTTTGCCATATTGTTTGCTGTTTTTCAATGCAGCACTTCAGATATCTTTTGCAAAGATTAAAAGGATATTCAGGTTAAGGTGTAAGGCCAAACGAATTTTGCAAATTTGTTCATTTTGTTAAAGAAAATTTTATCGTTAAATGCTTCGATTACCTGTAAAACACAGTTTATATATTGTTAAATAAACAGGTTGTGTGGAAAGGAAGTTATATTGGTGGTCCTTCCTTCCACGATTTCCTTAATTCCAGTCAGTACCAAGTATCAACGTGACAAAAAATTTTTTCATATGATATCAGCAGCAAATACCCTACAGATCACGATGAACTAGTTTGCGAATGTCAAAATGTGTGACATACAGTAAATGGCCATATCTTTAGACTGAATTGACTTCGAAGCTTGGAATTTTTACTCCTTCAAGGGGCCATAGACCTTATATGCAGCATAAACTTCTACTTGATATGTCTACACGTTTCTGACAAACAGGGTTTTCAACAGTACGGCAAACAGACTGATAGACGAACAACAAAGAGATCCTACACTGAAGCGCCAAAGAAACTGGTATGGGAATGCGTATTCAAATACAGAGAAATGTAAAGCTGCGCAGGGTAGCCGCGCGGTCTGAGGAGCCTTCTCACGGATCGCGCGGCTCTCCCCGTCCTAGGTTCGAGTCCTGCCTCGGGCATGGGTGTGTGTATCGTTCTTACCGCAAGTCAGTTTAAGTCAGATTAAGTAGTGTGTAAGCTTAGAGACCAATGACCTCAGCAGTTTGGTCCCACAAATTTCCGAAGATACACTCCCGGAAATTGAAATAAGAACACCGTGAATTCATTGTCCCAGGAAGGGGAAACTTTATTGACACATTCCTGGGGTCAGATACATCACATGATCACACTGACAGAACCACAGGCACATAGACACAGGCAACAGAGCATGCACAATGTCGGCACTAGTACAGTGTATATCCACCTTTCGCAGCAATGCAGGCTGCTATTCTCCCATGGAGACGATCGTAGAGATGCTGGATGTAGTCCTGTGGAACGGCTTGCCATGCCATTTCCACCTGGCGCCTCAGTTGGACCAGCATTCGTGCTGGACGTGCAGACCGCGTGAGACGACGCTTCATCCAGTCCCAAACATGCTCAATGGGGGACAGATCCGGAGATCTTGCTGGCCAGGGTAGTTGACTTACACCTTCTAGAGCACGTTGGGTGGCACAGGATACATGTGGACGTGCATTATCCTGTTGGAACAGCAAGTTCCCTTGCCGGTCTAGGAATGGTAGAACGATGGGTTCGATGACGGTTTGGATGTACCGTGCACTATTCAGTGTCCCCTCGACGATCACCAGTGGTGTACGGCCAGTGTAGGAGATCGCTCCCCACACCATGATGCCGGGTGTTGGCCCTGTGTGCCTCGATCGTATGCAGTCCTGATTGTGGCGCTCACCTGCACGGCGCCAAACACGCATACGACCATCATTGGCACCAAGGCAGAAGCGACTCTCATCGCTGAAGACGACACGTCTCCATTCGTCCCTCCATTCACGCCTGTCGCGACACCACTGGAGGCGGGCTGCGCGATGTTGGGGCGTGAGCGGAAGACGGCCTAACGGTGTGCGGCACCGTAGCCCAGCTTCATGGAGACGGTTGCGAATGGTCCTCGCCGATACCCCAGGAGCAACAGTGTCCCTAATTTGCTGGGAAGTGGCGGTGCGGTCCCCTACGGCACTGCGTAGGATCCTACGGTCTTGGCGTGCATCCGTGCGTCGCTGCGGTCCGGTCCCAGGTCGACGGGCACGTGCACCTTCCGCCGACCACTGGCGACAACATCGATGTACTGTGGAGACCTCACGCCCCACGTGTTGAGCAATTCGGCGGTACGTCCACCCGGCCTCCCGCATGCCCACTATACGCCCTCGCTCAAAGTCCGTCAACTGCACATACGGTTCACGTCCACGCTGTCACGCCATGCTACCAGTGTTAAAGACTGCGATGGAGCTCCGTATGCCACGGCAAACTGGCTGACACTGACGGCGGCGGTGCACAAATGCTGCGCAGCTACCGCCATTCGACGGCCAACACCGCGGTTCCTGGTGTGTCCGCTGTGCCGTGCGTGTGATCATTGCTTGTACAGCCCTCTCGCAGTGTCCGGAGCAAGTATGGTGGGTCTGACACACCGGTGTCAATGTGTTCTTTTTTCCATTTCCAGGAGTGTATGTAAACAGGCAGAATCCGGTGCTGCGGTTGGCAACGCCTTTATAAGACAGCAAGAGTCTGGCGCAGTTGTTAAATCGGTTACTGCTGTTACAAAGACAGGTTATCAAGATTTAAGTGAGTTTGAACGTGGTGTTATAGTTGGCACACGAGCGATGAGACACAGCTTCTTCGAGGTAGCGATGAAGTTGGAATTTTCCTGTACGACCATTTCACGGGTGTACCGTGAATATCAGGAAACCGATAAAAGGCAAATCTCCGACATCGCTGCGGCCGGAAAAAGATCCTGCAAGAATGGGATCAACGACGACTGAAGAGAATCGTTCAACGTGACAGAAATGCTACCCTTCCATAAATTGCTGCAGATTTCAATGCTGGGTCATCAACAAGTGTCAACGTGCGAGTCATTCAACGAAACATCATCGATGTGCGCTTTCTGATCCGATGGCGCACTCGTGTACCCTTGGTGGCTGCACGACACAAAGCTTTACGCCTCGCCTGGGCCCGTCAACACCGACAGTGGACTGTTGATGACTGGAAACATGTTGCCTCGTCGGACGCGTCTCGTTTCAAATTATATCGAGTGGATGAATGTGTACGGGTATGGAGACGATCTCGTGAATCCATGGACGCTGCATGTGAGCAGCGGACTGTTCAAGCTAGTGGAGGCTCTGTAGAGGTGTGCGCAATTGGAGTGATATGGGACCCATGGTACGTCTAGATACGACTGACAAGTAAACGTACGTAAGTATCCTGTCTGATCACCTGCATCCATTTATGTCCATTGCGCGTTCCCACGGACTTGGGCAATTCCAGCAGGAAAATGCGACACCACGCACTAGCAGAATTGCTACAGAGTAGCTCCAGGAGCACTCTTCTGAGTTTAAGCACTTCCGCTGGCCATCAGACTCCCCAGACTTGAACATTATTGAGCATATCTGGGATGCTTTGCGACGTGTTGTTCAGAAGAGATCTCTATCCCCTCGTACTCTTATCGATTTATGGTCAGCCCTGCAGGATTCAAGACGTCAGTTCCCTCCAGCACTACTTCACACATTAGTTGAATCCATGCCACGTTGTGTTGCGCCACTTCTGCGTGCTCGCAGGAGCCCAACACGATATTAGGCAGGTGTACCAGTTTTTTTGGCTCTTCAGTGTATTAGGATTCCATTTTTATCGACTGAGGTAGGGAAACTCAAGTTTTTTTTTTTTTTTTTTTTTTTTACTGTTAGGAAGTAGGATAATAACATAATTTCAAACCGCACATAATTATTACAAAATTACATTAAATAACCTGCATACAGGCAGTTGCCGACCAATAGTCATGGCCGCTTCGTGCCTTACCCTTTTACGCTTTGGAGTGATTTCGATTGTGAAATCTGCATATGAGATAATGTTAAGTATGATCGTATTTCGCATGGAGAGGTGCTTGTGTTCTAGAAGGCAGGAGTTTACAATGGAGTGATCACTGACGCATTTGCTACATCTAACTTAAGCTCTCTTCAGTAAGAAGGTTGACTTTAACACCACGTCGCGCTAATAGGTTTCATGCTGTTGGACTGGTATTTCCCTCTCTTTGTGCGATCTTCCATATAGAGCGTAATGGGGCGTACATTTTAAAGTGGAGTCCGAAACATGCTGCGCCAGCTGCCAGCAGCGGCTGACAGTAGGGCGATTAATGACGAGTTGCATGTAATTACAGTAAGCGTATGTTATTCAAGCAGTAGAAACATGTACAACGGCCGATGTGGTTATCTTATCTGCGGTGGTGTCTGCATTCTGTTTCGTAACATATGCATCTGGGTACGCTGGGGCACTGCATGAGCGTTGGATTTCTCTCTCTGTGTTTTCAGTAGTTCTATGTGGTACAGGGAACAACAAAACAGAACTAGCGTTCAACATATCTGGGCGTGCAACGTTAAATTCCTTAATCAGATAGGTAGGTTAGAAAATTTAAAAAGGGAAATATGTAACCTCCCAACAGAAAAAATTCCGTAACCTACCAATAATACAATGTGACTAATCTCTCAATAAAATTATGGCTCACTTATAACCTTTCAATAATTGACTGTGAATCTGAACTGGTAAATTTTGGACGTCAGCAGTGCTGTGTCATGGCCCTGAAAGATCATTCTGAATAAATTGAAAATTCTTACCTGAATAAGGTCGCCGGATAACGCGTATATATCTGGTCCTATAAGAAATTTTTCTGGCACAGCCCAGTGCAATGCTGGCCGATAGATTTGTCATGTATAAAAAGAAACAACTGATTTTTCTTTACGATAATCGGGATGACCATGAATTGAAGAAATTAGTAAATTCTTTAAATTGAGATGAATGATTGTCAAAAGTTAATTTTTATAAGAAAGATTATTATTAAGAGATTTTTTTTTAACATTTACATGGGACTTGAGATAACAATAGTACATATGCGAGAGGCTGCTTTTACCTTATACTACATCGCTCAGGCACCGCCATCGCTCCCCACCACCGGCCCAGCCAACTCGATACACACGACAGCTCGCTAGCAACAACTTACTCCTACTGCCACACAGTTCCTACTGCTGACAACACTGCTCTCTGGTCTGAGATTCTCCTATATCTTACATATCGCAGGCAGCGCGTGAGCAGTCCATCGAAATTACAACTGCTCGAGTGCGCTAGCAACAAATTCTTTAGTCATGGACCTCTTACAAATAGACAGTCTGAAGTAATATGTTGTGATACTAGTGCACTGCCCGTTGGTAAGAAGAACTTCTGGTCACGCAAGTGAAGATTAATAAATACAAAATGAAATACGGGTAATGTAGGAGTAGGTCTCATAATAAATAAAATAATAAGAATGTGTGGAAACTACTATGCATTATACTAGTCAAGGCAGACACGAAGACAATACCTGAAAGTAGACGGCTGTGGGGAGGTGAGAAACAGAAGAGAATTGATAATTCTGGGAGAGACCAAATGAAACTTAAAGGCTACTTGCTTTCCTATACCTAGTCTTTATGATCACTCGTATTTGTCCCTTCTTTATTGCCGGGCGGTGTGGCCGAGCGGTTCTAGGCGCTTCAGTCTGGAACTGCGCGACCGCTACGGTCGCAGGTTCGAATCCTGCCTCGGGCATGGATGTGTGTGATGTCCTTAGGTTAGTTAGGTTTAAGTAGTTCTAAGTTCCAGGGGACTGATGACCTCAGAAGTTAAGTCCCATAGTGCTCAGAGCCATTTGAACCTTCTTTACTACTATTCAAACTGTCCTGTGGGACGCTCCACTTTGCTGTTGGGACAGCCCTGAAACATAAGTGGAATTGCTTTACTTCCGGTCCGCAACCGGGGGGGGGGGGGGGGGGGGGAGGCCGAGAATGAGAGGAAACCGGCAGTTTGTGAGTTTGTGGCATAGTAGTTACTTGAATTAATATTGCGTGATATTATAAGCGCGCAACTGATAACTCGATAGAGAATGAGGGACGTCCAAACAGAAGAGCAGAACGTGTCTTTACGCTGTCGTATTTACTGCTTATCAAA
The DNA here is from genome assembly GCF_021461385.2 of Schistocerca piceifrons. NCBI lineage: Eukaryota > Metazoa > Arthropoda > Insecta > Orthoptera > Acrididae > Schistocerca > Schistocerca piceifrons. Next base: position 495,829,140 of record NC_060143.1, on the reverse strand, counting down.
GGGACTGGGCTTTCACAAGCTAATATATCTTTGTCTAGTCGGCTTGTGTTGATGGAATATGACTTATTCTACTAATTTTCAGGAGATATTTGTCTGCGTGTTTAAGATTCTTCTATTCATCATTTAATTACTTGTTAACTGAATTAACTGAGTAAAATAACATCGTCATAGACATACACCACGATTAAGACAAATATTACCATCACTAAGAGTTAGACAAAACTATCATTGACACACAATACAATTAAGATAGAGACTTACATCACTTTGAGCGCCCACTGCGTGAACACGTGAGGGAGTGGTCGGGATTGCGTTTCGTCAACTTGCCACAACCCGTAATTCGTTAGTCTAGTGTGTATGCATTCAACTGTACGAAACGAGAAATTAAACACAATAAGGCAGGAATGTAATAAGATAGTGAGTGCTGGGCAGAGAGCAGGGATTCATTACTCGCATTCAGATCAGTAACGGACACGAGCCTACCTTTCACGTACAAGAAAACGTTTCACTTTCTAAGCTTCTTCCGTCTGTGCGCGCCTAGCTTAATGTGCTCACCTACTGTGCCGATGACCACGCGGTCCTGGTCAAAGACATCATCCGGTGTCCTGTTTGCAAAATCGACCAACGCGTGTGTGAAAAGGGCCGTGAAGCGGCAAAGAGTACTGAATCGATTCCGTTCGGCATCTGATTTTATCGGCGGTGGGCAACAGTCGCTTTAAGAGCGGCACTGTGCACATGGTCCACATGGAGTCTCATGGGTCACAAAGAGCAAACCGTCACGAAATTCACTTGCCAGAACGGAGATCTTATCCTTCGTTAATATAGTCATTTCACACGCTATAAGGGCTTGCAGTTAATGTAATAGGGGAATGTAAGAGGCTTAAACTTCAGCACTGGCTACCACGTGGCGAGGAACAAGGAACAGAGTGCTCTCCTACACATATTAAGGCAAATCTTAATAAATTTCGCAGAAAGAAGACATGAAGTCTTTCCCTATGCAGCGACGTGATACAAACAGAACGGATTAGTACAGTTATCAAATATTCAAATACCTTTGCTCTGAATTTGCCCCCCCCCCCCCCCCCCATCTACCGAATAGGGCTTCGATTTAGGGGATGAACGCGCCGAAAAACTGCTGTGACTAACCTCTCCACTTCCAAGCTTTGGTCTCTACCTCCTTGTGTCCTCTCTGCTCTCATAAAGAGTGGACGAAACGAAGTTGGTATTACTCTGTAGAGCTTCTCTGCTATGAAAAGTAGTCTGCTTCCCAACCAACGTTGACTAGGCTCAGAGATAGGAGGGGAAGCACATGGGATGTATACACACAAATAGCGCTTCAGTACTAACCTAATAATGATAACTAAATCTATACATCCTATATATAATGTTTTTGCCTACTGCCATCCGTCGACATGGGGTTGACTTTAATACTATGACAGACAGTCTTATATTGTTATTATTGTTATGACACGGCACAACTGGTGTCGTTTCTTACCTACCATAGAAGAACGAGATTATAGCATATTAGTTCCGCAGATGATGATGAGAAGATAAGTTACTCAGATACGTAACAGAGACGAAAATTGAATTGTAGTGAGAGAATGGAATTCGGTACTTGAAGAAGAAGAAGAAGAAGAAGAAGAAGAAGAAGAAAGAAAAACCAGAAAATGAACTGAAGGAAAATAATGAAAAGGGAAGCCGCCTAGTGAAGTTTTACACAGAACATTATTTAATCATTGCTAGCACTTTTTGAAGAATTGTGAAAGAAATCTGTACACGAGGAAGAGATCTGGAGGCACCGGGAGGGTTGGGATGCATTGCATGAGGCAAGACAAAAGATTTCGAAAGCAAATTTTAAACAATAAAACATATACAGGGATAAATGTGGACTCTGAACTGTAGATTAAAACTGAAAAAAACAGGAGAAACATAGGAAATCGAGGAACTGGGACCTGGATGTATTCATGAACCAGAAGTTTCGAAGAACGCATTAGGCAACGATTGGTTGAAACAGAGGAAATGAATACAATTTCATACCAATGGGGAGCTTTGGCAGATTATTTAGTGAAGGCAACTGAGGGAGAAATAGGTAAGAAGACGAGACCTCGTAGAAATCTTTGTATAACAAGCGAGATATTGAATTTAACTGACGGCAAGAGGAAATATATGAAATACAGTGAAGTGGAGAAAGAGATAACAGACGACTACAAAACTGAGGTTGATAGGAAGTGGTTCAAATGGCTCTGAGCACTATGGGACTAAACATCTGAGGTCATCAGTCCCCTAGAACTTAGAATTACTGAAACCTAACTAACCTAAGGACGTCACACACATCCATGCCCGAGGCAGGATTCGAACCTGCAACCGTAGCGGTCGCGCGGTTCCAGACTGAAGCGCCTAGAACAGCTCGGCCACACCGGCCGGCTGACAGGAAGTGCGAAATGGCTATGCGGGAATCATTAAAGGATTATGCTAGGGTATAGAAGCATGCATGATCAGGGCAAAAACAGATGCCACATATCGAAAAATGAAGGAGACCTTTGGAGAAAAGAGAAGCAGTTTTATAAACACCAAGACCTCGGATTGCAACCAGTAATAAGTAACGACAGAAAAGTTGAACGGTGGAAGGAATACACAGAAGGGGTATAGAAGGGAAATGAACTTCAAAGTAATATTATAGAAAAGGAAGAAGAAGTAAATGAAGGTGAGATGGAAGATATGATACTGCGAGAAGAATTTCACGAAGCACTGAAAGACCCACGTCCAAATAAGACCCCTGGAGCAGACGACTTCTGTCTAAATTATTCAGAGAAAGACATGACAAAACTATTTCATGACATGTGCAAGAAACGTGAGAAGTACCCTCAAACCTCAAGAAGAATGCAATAATTCCAGCCTGCCCCGGTCGCCGAGAGGTTCTAGGCACTTCAGTCCGGAACCGCGCGACGGTCGCAGGTTCGAATCCTGCCTCGAGCATGGATGTGTGTGATGTCCTTAGGTTAGTTAGGTTTAAGTAGTTCTAAGTTCTAGGGGACTGATGATCTCAGATGTTAAGCCCCATAGTGCTCAGAGTCATTTTTGCCAATAAATCCAATTCAAAACAGGACATGTGTGAGTACTTCCGAACTGTCAGTTCAATAACCCATGACTGCAACGTATTGACGTGAATTCGTTACAGAAGAGTGTAAAAACTAGTACAAGTCGACCTCGGGGAAGATCAGTTCGGAATTTTACCATCTACCATCTTTTCTTCGAGCGATATGGCCAGCCAATTGCCTTTCCGTTTTGTCACTAACTTTTGTATTACGTCTGATATCAACTGCTCTCTTTCTGTCTTTATTTATGTAGCCCAACATTGATCTCTGTCGTCCTCTTTCGGTTACTATTAATTTTCTGCAGGAGAACTCATTTAATGGTCATGTCTCATTGCCATCAGTTAGTACTGAGACTATACATTAGTCAAAACCCGTTCTCTTCAGCTTAGTCCTCTCATACTTCAAAATTGAAGAGTATTTTCCATAATCTTCCCACCCCAATGTAATACGTAAATATTTCTGGTTTTCGGCCTCCTTTGATATTTACAAGTTGACCCAGACAGACCTAATGTGTGCTCTTTTGCACCTTTCCCTCCGTTGTCCATTCATTCATCGTAAACGTGGTTTTTATAATCAGACCTGGTAAAAAAACGAAGGTCATGAAGGGGACGCAGTAATGGAAAAAGTGAGTGAGACTTATTCGTAGCCTATTTGCGATTTTATTGAGTCTGTATACTGAGAATACAGTACAGGAAACCAAGAAAAAAATTGAAATTTAATTTTTTTGGATAATAAGTGAAGACTTTTGGATTTGCCAATGGCACTGTAATTCTGTTAGGGACAACAAAGAACGAGCAAGAGCATTTGAATGGAATGAACAGTGTCACGAAAAGAGGACATAATATGAACGTTAATCGAAGCAGAACAAGGGTAACTTAATGGGGTCGCATTAAATCAGGAGATGCGGAGGGCATTAGATTGGGAGATAGAGATGAGTTTTGCTATTTTAGCAGCAAAAGAACTGATGGTGGCTGATGTAGAGACGATACAAAAAACAGATTGTCTACAACACGAAATGCTTCTCTAAAAAAAAAGAGGAAACAAAGGAAGTGTTTTCTCCAAAAGTTGGGTGAAGTATTACCTTGGATGGAAGTGAAAGGAGGACGATAAACAGCCCAGACAAGAAGAGAATAGAAGTTTTTCAATTACGATGCCGCAGAAGAGTGATGAAGATTAACCGGGTATTCGAGTGACTCAATCGAATGGGAGAAAAAACAAATTTATAACTCGACTCAAAGACGGAGTCATCTGAAAGGATACATTCTGAGGCATCGAGGATTCTTCAGTTTGTTAATGGAAGAAAGTGGCGGCAGGGGAGAGAAAAGGGGGACCAAGAGACGAATACAACGAGCAGGTTCAAATGGAAGAAGATTGCATTAGTTACGTCAGAGATGCTGAGGTTAGCGAAGGATAGACCAGCGTGATAAACTGCATCAAACTAGTTTTCGGACTCAAGACCACAACAACAACAACAACATTACATCGAATCCTTTCGTTGTCATCTATTCCCATGCGTGTTCGTGCGGCATGCTGAAATAATGAAATCATACCTCTCTCCTTTCTTTGGTGATGATTGTGAGGCGCGTATCTACGTCTGTATACAGTGGATGGACAGACATGTGAAACACCACGAGAAATGTATGCGCGAACGTAACTGCAAGTGTTAGCCAGGTCTGCAGGTGGTGCTGTTGTATATGGCCACGAACGGCGCATGTGCAATGTCCTCAATATGTTGCAAGTGTCAGGCGAGCCCAGAACAGTGTTCTGCATTGTCATGAGTGCTTTATGTCGGAGCAAAGTGAGTGATAACGTGGGCGAATTGTTGGGGTTCGTATGGTGGGTGCTCCCGTAACCAAGGGAGTAGAAGTGTTTGGAGTTTCAAGAGGCATCGTATCGAAGATTTGTACTGTATACATGGAAAGTGGACAAACGTCATCTGATAAGTCAGAATGCAGACGGAAGTGTGTTGCGTGATCGTGACATGCGTTGAAACGGTTGCGGTGAAAAATAAGAGGATAACCGCTGCAAAACTCACTGCAGAACTGACTGGAGCACTCATGAACCCTCTCAGCAGCAAAACTGTTTCGTCCAGCCTCGTAGTCACTCTTTTTATGCCTAGGAAGCCTGCATACTCGGTTCGCTAGACGAACAATCAAACAAGTCGTATTAATGAGTTTTACTTCAAGAAGAATATAATAATTCCAATCCCAAAGAAAGCAGGTGTTGACAGATGTGAAAATTACCGAACTATCAGTTTAATAAGTCACAGCTGCAAAATACTAACGCGAATTCTTTACAGACGAATGGAAAAACTGGTAGAAGCGGACCTCGGGGAACATCAGTTTGGATTCCGTAGAAATGTTGGAACACGTGAGGCAATATTAACCTTACGACTTATCTTAGAAGAAAGATTAAGAAAAGGCAAACCTACGTTTCTAGCATTTGTAGACTTAGAGAAAGCTTTTGACAACGTTAACTGGAATACTCTCTTTCAAATTCTGAAGGTGGTGGGGGTAAAATACAGGGAGCGAAAGGCTATTTACAATTTGTACAGAAACCAGATGGCAGTTGTAAGAATCGAGGGGCATGAAAGGGAAGCAGTGGTTGGGAAAGGAGTGAGACAGGGTTGTAGCCTGTCCCCGATGTTATTCAATCTGTATATTGAGCAAGCAGTAAAAGAAACAAAAGAAAAATTCGGAGTAGGTATTAAAATCCATGGAGAAGAAATAAAAACTTTGAGGTTTGCCGATGACATTGTAATTCTGTCAGAGACAGCAAAGGACTTGGAAGAGCGGTTGAACGGAATGGACAGTGTCTTGAAAGGAAGATATAAGATGAACATCAACAAAAGCAAAACGAGGATAATGGAATGTAGTCAAATTAAATCGGGTGATGCTGAGGGGATTAGATTAGGAAATGAGACACTTAAAGTAGTAAAGGAGTTTTGCTATTTAGGGAGTAAAATAACTGATGATGGTCGAAGTAGAGAGGATATAAAATGTAGACTGGCAATGGCAAGGAAATCGTTTCTGAAGAAGAGAAATTTGTTAACATCGAGTATAGATTTAAGTGTCAGGAAGTCGTTTCTGAAAGTATTTGTATGGAGTGTAGCCATGTATGGAAGTGAAACATGGACGATAACCAGTTTGGACAAGAAGAGAATAGAAGCTTTCGAAATGTGGTGCTACAGAAGAATGCTGAAGATAAGGTGGGTAGATCACGTAACTAATGAGGAGGTATTGAATAGGATTGGGGAGAAGAGAAGTTTGTGGCACAACTTGACTAGAAGAAGGGATCGGTTGGTAGGACATGTTTTGAGGCATCAAGGGATCACAAATTTAGCATTGGAGGGCAGCGTGGAGGGTAAAAATCATAGAGGGAGACCAAGAGATCAATACACTAAGCAGATTCAGAAGGATGTAGGTTGCAGTAGGTACTGGGAGATGAAGAAGCTTGCACAGGATAGAGTAGCATGGAGAGCTGCATCAAACCAGTCTCAGGACTGAAGACTACAACAACAACAACAACTACAATCAAATACAATACTCAACTTTGACAATTACACTGGTGTGTCGCAAGCAAAGGACGACATACGATATAATCAGTGACTGCTGATCTCTAACTGACAAGAGTCTTTCCTGAACTGCTATCCAAGTCGCTAATCTTGAAGCTGCTATCGAACTGGGCCGTCACCAGTCAGGCATGGCGCTTATGTCCTCTTCACCTAGGGGCCACTGTTATCGCGTTGTCTTCCTGGAAGGGGATCGGTCTGCGTGCGATTGGCTGACCCCTTCTCACTGCCTTCTCTGCTCTATCGTTCCCGACTGGCCTGCCGGCGCTTGACTTTACTCCGTAACAAGAACAACACGGAGCTCTGTAAGCTGGGAACTATAGGGCGAGATGGAATTCCAAAACCACGCATCAGTGATGCAAAAGGCCGTGGCAGGAGAATATGGTGATGAAGTCATAAGACCTTGACCAAGGCGCAATGGAAGCAAGTCATGTGGTGTGATTAGTTTTGTTTCACACTGTTTCCAGATTCTGGCATAGTTTGTGTCCCAAGAGTGAAACATGATGGGGGAGAGGGGAGGGGGGGCAGTCATATCGTGATATTGCTTATTCTGCAAGATCGCATTCCTGTCAGGGATTAGGTGGCCATTTTGGCTCACATCGTCCAGGACTGGCTCTATGAGCACGAATGAGGATGAATCGTCGCTGCTCCCCTGGCCATCACAGTCCCCAGAGGTCAGCAGTCTTGAGCTTATGTGTTCTACTTTGGAGAAGTATGCGTGATAGCTATGCACGTTCGTCATCGCTCCCTGGACTTGCAACTATTTTGTGGGAAGAATGAGAAAAGATTGAAAATCATACAGGACCTGTGTTTATCCATTCCAGGACAACTAGAAGCTATTTTGACGGTAGCTGTTTTCCTGAGCCGTATTAGGTAAGGTAATGTGTTGTGTTTTTGGTGTCTCCTTATTTCTGTCCGTCTCCTGTACATATTGTACAAACTGTGAAGGTCACTCCAAAAGAAATGCACTCTTTTTTTCTTAAATCCATCTTTTACAGTGTGTAGATACATCCTTTAGGAACAATATTTTCATTTCTCCTCATAATTTCCATCCCTCTCAACTGCCTTACGCCATCTTGGAACCAGCGCCTGTATACCCGCACGGTAAAATTCTGGACCAACCTGTTGGAGCCACTGTTTGGCAGCGTGCACAAGGGAGTCATAATCTTCGAACCTTGTTCCACGAAGAGAGTCTTTCAGTTTGCCAAAGAGATGATAGTCCCCTGGAGCCAGGTGAGGACTGTAAGGCGGGTGTTTCAGCATTGTCCATCCGAGTTTTGTAATCGCTTCCATGGTTTTTTGACTGACATGTGGCCGTGCATTGTCGTGCAACAGCAAAACATCCTGCTTTTTCCGATGTGGTCGAACACGACTCAGTCGAGCTCGAAGTTTCTTCAGTGTCGTCACACATGCATCAGAATTTATGGTGTTTCCATTTGGCATGACGTCCACAAGAAAGAGTCCTTCGGAATCGAAAAACACCGTAACCATAACTTTTCCAGCAGAAGGTGTGGTTTTGAATTTTTTTTTTTTCTTGGGTAAATTTGCATGAAGCCACTCCATTGATTGCCCCTTCGTCTCTGGTGAGAAATGATGGAGCCATGTTTTATCACCTGTCACAATTCTTCCAAGAAATTCATCTCCACCATTCTCGTAGTGTTCCAAAAGTTCGCTGCATACCGTTTTTCTTGTTTCTTTGTGAGCCACTGTCAACATCATCGGAACCCACCCGGCACAAACCTTTTTAACGCCAACACTTTCAGTATTCTGCAAACACTTCCTTCCCCTATCTCAACGTAGCGTGACAATTCGTTCACTGTAATGGGTCTGTCAGCAGTCACAAATTCGTTAACTCTCTGCGCATTGTCTGGAGCGTGTGCAGTATGAGGCCTGCCGCTGCGAGGACAATCCTGAATATTGCCGTGCCCGCTATCACCACGTAACCTGCTTGCCCACCTACCAACTGTACTGCGATCGACAGCAGCATCTCCATACACCTTTTTCAACCTCTTGTGGATGTTTCCCACCGTCTCGTTCTTACAGTACAGGAATTCTATGACAGCACGTTGCTTCTGACGAACGTCAAATGTAGCAGCCATCTCGAAGACATGCTGTGACGGCGCCACTCACGGGAACAGGTTGAACCAAGTTTGAAAACATGCGGGAAGGATGTATGTACACATTGTAAAACTTTCACACATGCTGAATGAAAACTGTATTTTTACAAAAATAGTGTGCATTTCTTTTGGAGTGACCCTCTTACTATGAGGTTTATGGGATAGGGACTTTCATGGTACCATGTATTAGCATTTCCTACCGATACAGTTGCGTATGGTGGGTGGCAAGAATGCTTTAATGGCTGTGTGTGCGCTGTAATTAATCATGTATTCTCGATTCCTATGAAAGCAGGGTCCTTACTAATAACTGGTTGGTGAATCTTGTAAGTAGACTTTCACAGGATAATTAACGTCCACCTTTAAATTTGTGCCAACTCGGGGTTTTCGACATTCCCGTCAAACAAACCTGTGACCATTTGTACTATCCTTCTTTGTATGAGGCCTACTTTAAATATCATCTATAAGTCCTACTTCATATGGGTTCCACACACTTGAGAGGTATTCTAAAATGAGATGCAAAATGAATTTTTGTAGATTGACTGTACTTTCTCAATTTCCTATGAACCGAACTCTGCCACTTTCGTTTCCTATGACTGAGCCTATGTGGTCATTCCATTTCATATCTCCTCAGGCATTTGTGTGAGTTGACTGCTATTTGTCTTGTAAAATGCGTAATTCAGTAAGTAATCCTCTGCCAGTTTTGGTTTTAAAAAACCGGAATTTTGTATGGGGCATTTTAGAATATTCCCGCTCCAGCCCCTATAGTTTCATGAACTTCCGGTAACTGCCGGCGTGATATGCAGCCTTCAAAATGTCAGCTGTAACGTCGGTGCGATCCAAGCAGAGAGCTGTTATTGAGCCCCTTTTGGCAAAAAGTCAGAGCATCACAGATATTCATAAGCGCTTGCAGAGTGTCTGCGGAGACCTGGCTGTGGTCAAAAGAACGATGAGTCTTTGGGCGAGGTGTTTGTCATCATGGCAACAAGGTCTGGCAAACCTGTACGATCTCCCGCATGCCGAACGGCTGCACACAGCTGTGCAATGTTGGAACTTGCGGACACCCTCGTTCGAGGCAATCCACAAGTCACAATTAAAAACCTCGCTGTTCAATTGAGGGTCTCTGTTGATAGAGCAGACGCACTCGTCCACCAGTTGGGGTACTCAAAGCCGTGTGCCCGCTGGGTTGTTCGCAGAAGACCCTAAAGAACATCTTCTGCGAAAGGTTTGAAACTAATATTAATAGGGTGGGAACTAATATTAATACTGTCTACCAGATCGTTACTATGCAACATGAACAACAAGGCTCTCAACACACTTCCCTGGGGCATACCTGAAGTTATTTCTGTGGATGACTCTTCATCGAAAATCACATTCTGCATCCTCCCTATCATGAAATCCTCGATCCGATCACAAACTTTACTTGATACCCCATACAGTAGTACATTTGTTAATAATCGTCTGTGCGGTAGTGAGTCAAATGCTTTTCAGAAGTCATGAAATCTTTCAGAGGTCGCGAAATTCTGCATCCACCTGACTGTCTTGCTATGGTGCATGGCTTTTGAGATTCTTCGTGACGGAATCACAAGGTGGATTTTGCATGATATATGTTTTCGAAACTGAAGTGGTTGCCTTAAATAAAACTGATGAGGTTGTTCATTCGTGTTTATCATGGAGTCTTAAAGAAAAGGAATCCGCTTCAAAGGTGGTGAGAAAGGGGAAGATATAATTGCTTCCATTTTTCTGAGACACTGTTGTAAATATTCTTTCTTTCTAATAAAGCCAGACTAATTGCATTCACAGCCTAAAGTGAAAGTTAAATTCAGGCCTAAATGGTCACTGTTGGTTAAAGCCCGCTTGGTGACGAATAACCGTACCATTAATTGATGTTCACACAAAGGAAATTACTTTGTAAACAATTAATCGGTCTTTAAATAAAGATGTAGCCTCGACTTTCAAAAGTCAAAGTAACTAACGATAGAGCGTCACCTAGCAAGTTCAAAAAATGGTTCAAATTGCTTTGAGCACAATGGGACTTAACTTATAAGGTCATCATTCCCCTAGAATTTAGAACTACTTAAACCTAAGTAACCTAAGGACATCATACACATCCATGCCCGAGGCAGGACTCGAACCTGCGACCGTAGCGGTCCCCAATTATTATTGGCAAAAAGGTTACACTGAACGCACTTACAGCTGGCAAAAGGGGAAGAAGGAAACAAACTAAAGTCGTTTTTTATGGAGATAGCATGACTACATGTTCGTCAGAGTCTACAGATACGCATTTTCGAAAACCTTCGTCTTTTATAATACAATTAAAAGAAATCTGGCCATTCGTCGTAGCTGTCACGAATCTGCAAACAACTTAACTGAAATGACATCAGGAATTAATATACAGAAGTCCAAAGCAGAAATATTACTTTCAGACTTTATAGAATCCATGCTGCTTTGCGAGATATCCCATTATGTTTTAAGCTCAGAATACGATCTAGGATTCTATAACAGACAGGCTTAAATGAGATGCGGTGATATTTTACTGGTCAATTCTGCTACCCTACTTGCAGACGGGTGTGACTTGTGCTTTCTTCCAATTACTGGGCAAGGGATTCGCGGTGTAGTATGGTAGCTTCATCGGATCCTGGAGCCTTGCATAGTTTTAGTGATTTTGGTTGTTTCTCAACGCGTCTGACACTGACACTCATTTTAGTCAACCTTCCAGTCGTGCGAGAAGCAAACTGTGGCAGTGCTTCTGTATATTCCTCAGTAATGCAATATTTCGAAACGGAACTCACCATTTCTGGTTTCTCGTTGTTATCCTCAAAAAATGGTTCGTATGGCTCTGAGCACTATGGGACTTAACATCTGAGGTCATCAGTCCCCTAGAACTTAGAACTACTTAAACCTAACTAACCTAAGGATATCACACACATCCGTGCACGAGGCAGGATTCGAACCTGCGACCGTAGCAGTCGCGCGGTTCCGGACTGAAGCGCCTAGAACCGCTCGGCCACCGCGGCAGGCTGCTAATTTTAGCTCTTGTGTAATCCAAGAGTGTTTGGGATTAGGCATCACTGACAGCATTTACGTATGATGAGAATTTCGTTCGATTTTGTGAGAAATCTTTCAATATTCTGCTAGGCAGCCGTTGAAGGCTTCAGGCATTGACAGCACCACAACATATAATCATTATCTCTTTATACAGGGTGTTCGGAAATTCCCGTTACAAACTTCTAGGACTTACCGAGGGGAGTGAGTATACAAAATTTTGAATAGGAACTAATGTCCGGAAAAGCATGTCTCCTACGTATGTATGCAACAGGGTACGCATGGTGCCGGGAATGGGGGGGGGGGGGGGGAGGGGGGAGTGCTTACGTCGGATCGGCTGATGTCGTTTAACGTCGCCTCTCTGACGTGGTTCGAGCCTCATTCACAAGTCTGTGAGTGTTAGACCAACATAGTTAAGTAGACGTTTGCGGAGTAGACCGACATGATCCTTCTGTATAGCGAAGCACACAGTAGCGGAAGAGCGGCTGGACGTCTTTATCAACATCGTTTCCACACCATCGCACAGTCTTTGCGCCACATTCGGCCTTCGAAAAAGGCGCACCTTAACCATCATCAGGCGTGACTGTGGTGCTCCCTTGAGACATTGGAAAAGCATCACGTCGAAGGTGACCGTCTGACATAATACATGTCGTCCTGTCTACCCTATTACATACCAGGACAAACAACTCTGAGAATTTTCTCTTTCCCTCAGCAGACGTGGACGCACTACACAACTCTATGGAAACCGTCGTGGACGTTGGTTCCTATTCAAAATAATATGTACTCATTCTCCTCTACAGGTCCTAGAAGTTTGTAATGGGAATTTCCGAAAATCCTGTGTATGATATGCTTACAAACTGACATTCGGCAAAAACTTAATTCTTTGTATGTCCATCCTTATGACTGGAAGTATTGAGGACTACGGCCGTTCACTACTGCAAGAAAATGAAACGCTTTCAGCCGTCCTTATGACGTCATTTACTGTATAGCTACCAGTTTCGGCGCTTCAATGCGTCATCTTCAGGCCTTAGTTGATGCTGAAGGGGCTATCACGATCCATATATACGCTACATCAGTGGCCAGCATAACTGCTTTACGCAGACTATCTACAACTGCGAGGTCAGCACTCCAACCGTCAACTGCAGTTGGCGTCAGCATCAACAGAGGCATTGAAGCGCCGAACCTGGTAGCTACACAGTAAATAAGATGATAAGGATGGCTGTAGGCTTTTAATTTTCTTACAAAAATTTAACTGGTAATTTGTAGGAAAGCTAAGAACGCTAGTTTGTCACTTTTAATCAATTTTTAATTTTTCTCTCTCTCGTTGAATAAGTTACGAACAGTAAACATTCAATGCCTTTTACGCTTTTAACTTTACTTCCATTTGTGTTGGCCGCCCAGCGACTGACACATATCTCCTTGCCTATTTGGCACCTCAAAATATAAACGCTTTCAGTGCCTTCACGAACAGAGGAAAGCGCAGAGAGTGAGGAGGGGGGGGGAGGGGGGGAGGGGAAGGGAGTTCTTTCTCGTAAGCAGAAAAGGAAAGAAAGTCCGGTACGGACTCAAGAATTACATCTAGGTAGTGCATCCAGTTGTCACATCTTGATTGTGAAAGACGTGAAGAGTGCATTGCAGAAGTTAAGCACTTCGTTTTATAAAACTTTTGCCAACTTGCTGTGAGGACCGAGCTCCGGAAGGACTGCAGTCAAAGGAGAAAAAGAGACAGCACTTCGCTTTGGGAAATATGGACGACTGCAACAAGGATCCTCTATTTCGCAACGCCATCCAACTCTTTTACTAGAGTAACTCGCTGCTAGTTGTTATGCGGTTAGCGATTTCCTAGTTCCTGCAGGTGCCAAAAGGGATCGAGGGGCATACAACAGCGTGATGAGAGAAGCGACGACTGAAAAGAACAGCTACTTGCTGGATGTAAAATAGGAGAAAAGAAACTTCGCTGTGTGGTTCTTTGTGGCATCAGACTTTAACACGTTTGATCCGCCTCTTCATTTCTTACTCTTCATCTTCGAATACTTATAAAGGGCATCCCGTAAAGAACGCAGCTTTACAAATGCCAGCGATTCCTGTTAGAGTAAGCTGCTGTTTCATTTTTGGTTTGCGATGGAGCGCTCAGTAACGGAACAGCGTGTTGTCACCGTGAAAATTTATTACAAATGTGGCGAATGTTATGCAGATTCTGTTCGTTAATTTCGTAGAATGCTTGGTCAACGCAGTGGAGTGAATAAGTCAACAAGATGAGACTGACTGCCAAATTTGAGAAAACCGGTGCGACTGTCGGCATTATACCACTGAGGCGTTCTTATCTTAATCGTTCTGCAGAAACCACTGGCACTGTAAGTCACGACGTGCTGTAAGAACGGTGAAATCTAATCGCATTTTGAAAAAACTGCACTGACGGACCAATAATATCCAACTGAGACGAGAAATGAAGTCAAACAATCAAGAAAAGTGTCGTCCATTTGTCCATTGGGTGTCTGCGAATCAAAGAAGGGATAAAAATTTCATCGAGAAAGTAACATTCACTGATGAGGCGCACTTTCTGTTGAGTGTGCTTCCTGAATAAGCAAAATTGCAGGCTTTGGTGAACAGAAAATTCGCTAGTAATTATGAAGAAGTTATTACGTCCACAATGAGTGATGTAATGTGACAAACCGTCTTCAGTCTGAAAAACGTGCATCACCTGTTTGTATCGCCTCAACTTACTGTCGGTTTTTATGTTGTACGAGAATGAAGAGTTTGTTAAGTCGTTTTTATAATTTTCTTATATTTTTGTGTTAAAATGTTTTTAGATATGTGACCCGTAATGTTAGAGAAAAGCTGTGTCCTGTCAAGTCAGCGAGTTTGCTTCGCCTAGACGACTGCTGACAACTATGGAGCAGATGGCCACTAGAAATCTTTGCCGGCGACTGCTAAGAAGAAACATTTACTGTTACGGACAGAATAAGTGTGATATGTTTGTACGCAGAGAATGGTTCTTTGCTTGGCCGTTTAGAATTTCAGTAGTATCCGAGTATTGTTCCAGTAATGAGCATCGAGAGAGATTATCCCAAGAGTGTAATGAGATCAGCTCACACGTACTATACGTAAATTAGTCTGCAACGGGGATAGAATTCAAAGCAGTTCTAAGTCGTTTAGAAAGATATTTTGAGAAGATTGTCGGCTTGTTTAGAAAGTGATTATTTCTCCAATTATGATAGACTCGCCAAGTATAGGAAAAGTTCCGAGTTATTGAAGTGCGAGATATGATTCTCCTGTTTGTAATTGATGATGCGTTTGTGCTACTTAACAGCCAAGCGTTTGTAGGCGAACCGTGTTTCAACATATTGTTGGGATTTTCTGTTGGATGGTGTACGTGAAGAAACATGTTCAAGCGAAGTCTTTTAGTTATTTTGTGGTTGAGCATTAAAGCACGCTCTAAAGGACAGAAGCGTTGCATTGAATTATTGTGACTGTATTGGTGTACTCAAGCATATAGTGACTTAGCGATATTTGGTTACTGTGTTTTGTTTTCCCTCTGTTTTAATTTCTTGATTAGCTATCTTGCCTCCTGTGCATGTGAGAGTGCATGTGCGATAGAGTAATTGTGTGGACATCTCGTGTGCATTCGTGTACGACAGTTTTCGTCCTTATCCACACTCGTTTATTTTAATCATTGTTAGGGCGCTGATAACCTCGCCGTTGGGCGCCCATAAGATCCTCAAACCACACACACACCTATTATGTGACTCCGGCGTGAGCGCAGTAATATAGTAAATTCCGGATCCCGTTGGATGCACTAAATGTGTAGTCTATATTAAAGAGAACGGTCGTCCTACGTAATGTTTATTGAGGAACGATCGGAAGTTTATTGAGAATTTGATAGCTTTTCCCCTTGTGTCCAAACAACAAATGAAGAACAATTTATTACAGAACACGCTGATTCCCTCTAAAAGAGAACATCGAGTGCTGGGTTTTGAGTTTTAAATACACTCCTGGAAATGGAAAAAAGAACACATTGACACCGGTGTGTCAGACCCACCATACTTGCTCCGGACACTGCGAGAGGGCTGTACAAGCAATGATCACACGCACGGCACAGCGGACACACCAGGAACCGCGGTGTTGGCCGTCGAATGGCGCTAGCTGCGCAGCATTTGTGCACCGCCGCCGTCAGTGTCAGCCAGTTTGCCGTGGCATACGGAGCTCCATCGCAGTCTTTAACACTGGTAGCATGCCGCGACAGCGTGGACGTGAACCGTATGTGCAGTTGACGGACTTTGAGCGAGGGCATATAGTGGGCATGCGGGAGGCCGGGTGGACGTACCGCCGAATTGCTCAACACGTGGGGCGTGAGGTCTCCACAGTACATCGATGTTGTCGCCAGTGGTCGGCGGAAGGTGCACGTGCCCGTCGACCTGGGACCGGACCGCAGCGACGCACGGATGCACGCCAAGACCGTAGGATCCTACGCAGTGCCGTAGGGGACCGCACCGCCACTTCCCAGCAAATTAGGGACACTGTTGCTCCTGGGGTATCGGCGAGGACCATTCGCAACCGTCTCCATGAAGCTGGGCTACGGTCCCGCACACCATTAGGCCGTCTTCCGCTCACGCCCCAACATCGTGCAGCCCGCCTCCAGTGGTGTCGCGACAGGCGTGAATGGAGGGACGAATGGAGACGTGTCGTCTTCAGCGATGAGAGTCGCTTCTGCCTTGGTGCCAATGATGGTCGTATGCGTGTTTGGCGCCGTGCAGGTGAGCGCCACAATCAGGACTGCATACGACCGAGGCACACAGGGCCAACACCCGGCATCATGGTGTGGGGAGCGATCTCCTACACTGGCCGTACACCACTGGTGATCGTCGAGAGGACTCTGAATAGTGCACGGTACATCCAAACCGTCATCGAACCCATCGTTCTACCATTCCTAGACCGGCAAGGGAACTTGCTGTTCCAACAGGACAATGCACGTCCGCATGTATCCCGTGCCACCCAACGTGCTCTAGAAGGTGTAAGTCACTACCCTGGCCAGCAAGATCTCCGGATCTGTCCCCCATTGAGCATGTTTGGGACTGGATGAAGCGTCGTCTCACGCGGTCTGCACGTCCAGCACGAACATTGGTCCAACTGAGGCGCCAGGTGGAAATGGCATGGCAAGCCGTTCCACAGGACTACATCCAGCATCTCTACGATCGTCTCCATGGGAGAATAGCAGCTTGCATTGCTGCGAAAGGTGGATATACACTGTACTAGTGTCGACATTGTGCATGCTCTGTTGCCTGTGTCTATGTGCCTGTGGTTTTGTCAGTGTGATCATGTGATGTATCTGACCCCAGGAATGTGTCAATAAAGTTTCTCCTTCCTGGGACAATGAATTCACGGTGTTCTTATTTCAATTTCCAGGAGTGTAGCAGTGGTTCGTGGAAGCGAACGCCTGAAGTGGTTGAGCTATGTTTGATTATATAAAGTTCATGTAATTGGAAAGTGGAGGTGACATTCACGTTTTTGTTTTATTTTTTCATTGATTTTCGCTTAGTGGGGTTTGGAATAG
The DNA here is from genome assembly GCF_021461385.2 of Schistocerca piceifrons. Classification (NCBI taxonomy): domain Eukaryota; kingdom Metazoa; phylum Arthropoda; class Insecta; order Orthoptera; family Acrididae; genus Schistocerca; species Schistocerca piceifrons. The sequence goes on along the minus strand of NC_060143.1, from coordinate 495,811,764 downwards.
AGAACCAGCACTCTTGAAGTAAAATGCTGACCTGTACCTATAAAAATTAATTGCAGGAAATAAAGAATTAACGATTTTAAACTGAAAAAGACAATACTCGACTTGCCCTTTATCCCCAAACTATTACAAGAAAAATAATCAAAGGCTTATTTCAAAGCGGAACTAATATCTTGAATATATCTTTAACAAAGTAAATCCAAAGATCAATAAAGAAAAAGACTGGAATATTGATAAAAGCAAAGTTCAGAGAAATTAAAGAGAAGGAATAGTATTCTTCAGTTAACAACTTGCAACGAAAAGATAATTAATAACTAAGCAAGTTTGCATTTATTGAAAAGCGATTAATTATAAACGAAAAGTCATTCCATTTAATTCTGAAAGGTTGAGGTTGACGAAATAGTTCATTACGATAAAATTTTAATATATATTTGTTGCATCAAGGCGCTACTTACAGAGATTATCGTTGATGGCGACGAAAGATAAACAGCGTTAAGTTATATCTTTGCCTTGAAAACATATTATCCAATTTACGTAAAAATGTGTAACGTTCACACTGACTGCTTGTACAAACGATTACTCGTTGAAGCTTTAAAAGACGAGCAACTATAAGAGGCAACGGATCTGTATGACGTATTCATCACTTACGTACGAAAGCTATCGTTTCTGGTACCTATGTTGTTGAGAAAGTGTTTGTGTTGTCAGAGTACACAGAGTGCGTTTCGCTATAGATTGCTGTTATTGGTACAGTAAATACTTCATTCTCACTCCCCGCTGACTCTAGCGTTTAGTTCAAAAATGGTTCAAATGGCTCTGAGCACTATGGGACTCAACTGCTGAGGTCGTTAGTCCCCTAGAACTTAGAACTAGTTAAACCTAACTAACCTAAGGACATCACAAACATCCATGCCCGAGGCAGGATTCGAACCTGCGACCGTAGCGGTCTTGCGGTTCCAGACTGCAGCGCCTTTAACCGCACGGCCACTTCGGCCGGCCTAGCGTTTAGTATTTTTTTGGTGATTGATACTAGCTTCGCTGCTACTTTATCTTTCGAATCTAGTGAACCCTGGCAGTCAGACGCGTTATTGTAATTAATATCTAGATAGGTACCACTGACCTCATTATACCACGAAAAGTGTTATTGTGTCCATTCATCTGTACATAGTGATGTCGTAGCGAACTGTAGTGGGATTTATAGCGTGAGAAGCTGAATATAAAATTTTACGTGACATCGTTGTGTTAGTACAGACGATTATTTCAGGTCACACAGATTACGTCCTTGAGTGTACGCAAGGTCTTGTCACTACAACTTACAGCAGTATTACGAGAGTGAGTATATTGTCTGATGTTGCTTTTCACCTACGTATTACAGTGCTGTTAGAGCCTGTTCATACTGTTAGTGGTAACCAAAGGGTGGCGCTGTACAGTGGCTACGCGTAGTTGAATTTCCGCTGAGGGAGTAATTGGGCCGCACATTCTCGAAGATGGCGCCTGAAACACAGTAATAGTGGACAGTGAAAGCTACCGCAGCGCAATATGTTACGAGAATTTTATGGTTGAATTTGATCATGTGAACGCTGAAGAGGTTTGCTTTCAGCAAGTTGGTGCAACCTGTCCCACATCGATAACAACAATGGACGTGTTACGAGTTAGGTTCTTTGGCCAGGTGATTTCTCGCACCTGTGACATGAATTGACCACCCGGAGGTTCTCTGGAAATCCATCGAGGACTGTGGGACAGCTATACCCAGATCTTCTTGTCTGACACCATATGATTTATTTACATGGAGATATTTGAAACCTATCGTGTACGCAATAAACCAATATCACTTTCAGAGCTCAATGCCGATATCCAGAGTGCAGTTTCAGATTTAGAGTTGCAAGTACGCCGTAAAGGTGAGGGAAATTTCATCGAAAGAACGATAATTTGCCTGTAGAGTTCCGGAGGGAATTCATGCATAGTCACAGGCACCATAAACTCCAATATCGTGCAAATTACTTAATTTGATCAATAACTTTCTATATTATTATGCACGCAAAACTTCTTATCTTCGTGATACAGCTTTTATATGTGACATCTGTCGCGTATTTCAGTACGAGGGCTATTCGAAAAGTGAAGTCCGATCGGACGTGAAATGGAACCCACTCTGAAAATCAAGAACGGTTTATTTGGACCTGTTAGCTACATCTTCCACCTACTTCAGCACATACGCGCTGCTCCGACTTAGACATATGTCGTTGCATTGTACCAGCTATCCAAATCCCTCGTCATAGAAGGCTTTCCGCCAGTTCTGTAGGCTGGTCTACAGTTCGTTGTCTATGCCACAATGTTGTCTTCATAGCCAGCGGTTCACGTGAGCAGAGATGATACTCAGGGGGAGGTAATTACGGGCTGCATTGTGGGTGATCAGACATTTCCCATCGAAAATACTGCAGGAGCATCTTCATTGCCCCTTCAGAGTGCGGCCGAGAATTGTCATGAAGAAGGAAACGCATGACAGTTATGTGTGCTGCATGATATCAGGCGGAATTTCGCACCAGGCCCTCATACTTGGCGGGAGACACCATTTTCCAGCTGTCTTTACGCGCCCATTGTGTGTTCTGAGCCGGCCGGAGTGGCCGTGCGGTTCTAGGCGCTACAGTCTGGAACCGAGCGACCGCTACGGTCGCAGGTTCGAATCCTGTCTCGGGCATGGATGTGTGTGATGTCCTTAGGTTAGTTAGGTTTAATTAGTTCTAAGTTCTAGGCGACTGATGACCTCAGAAGTTACGTCGCATAGTGCTCAGAGCCATTTGAACCATTTGTGTGTTCTGAACTCAAAAAGAGCGATCTGACGTGAACGATGTTCATACCACTGCCCAACACATCTGTGCAAAACTTTCTCGGATTTTTCCTGCGGATTCGATTTAATGCCCAATCGGACCTTACTTTCCGAATAGCCCTCGTAGTTGTACCGCCGTCCAGTGGATGATATAGTGTTACAAGGATGACGTATGAAAGCGGTGTGCCCGACGTTGGGTTGGAACCGGTACCAGGGGAGAAGGCTGCGGCGCTACATATGCTCCGACGCGTTCGTTATACTTCGTCAGGTGGCATTTCGCTTTCAGGAACGGCCTTGGAAGTAGTTCCGAGAAACTCGTTGCGCTTTTTAGCAGCTCGGGGTTTTGTATTAGTAGCATCACATCACTAAGCTGTGCACAAAATAAAATGGAAACCTTAAAAAGTAAAGGCAGTGAATCTACTGAGCAATTCAGATACTGTTACTGGATATGAGCACTGCAACAGCATGCTACAGACTCAGTGACGATGGAGAGTTTGATCCTGACATGCTCTTTTTTCCCGATGAAGCGTGACTGCATTTATCAGGGTACGTGAACTCAGAGGAACATTCGACATTGGAGCTTTGGAAATCCTCGTCAGTTACATCAAGAGCGTGCGTGATAGTACACAGAGGAGTAGTGTACAACTTTTTGCAAAACCGCCACGTGGCACAACAGCTGTATGCCACTTTACTGAAACTAGCAGTTTCAGTCAAACAAAAGACCATCCTAAGGTATAAAAAGGACATTGTCGAGATACAAATGATCGTCACTTGATGCAGGCGCTGTAATTATTTGTAACCCTAGTAAAGTCTGTTGTTTTACCGAAACTGGAAGTTTCAATAAAATCATATACTGTTACACTACCTTATCAAAAGTATCTGGGCACTCCTTTGTGTTACCCGCCCGTATAAAAGGAGGCAGGGTAGTACAGTTAGTAGAGCAGCAGTAACAGCAGCACTGGTCGGCCAGAAAGGCTCGTTAGTTTCTTGCAGCTCCAACCTCGCCTGCTCACCATATTGTTGCTCATCCGCCTCTGGACCGCCCTTTTTCCCACCATTCCCGGGCTACGTTGCCGTTTGGGATCCGTGTTCAACGTGTGCTAGAGTACCTCGGTGTGTAGTCTGTACGACCCCAAATCCAGAGTTTCAACCGCCTGCCACCCTGGCTACTGGAGAGGCCCAGAGTGATTTTAGATTTGGTGCGGTACATGAGAGATAGCACTCCTGCTTCCGTTTTTAATCAGGTCTTTTCTGCCATTTTATCTGAACACCACGACCATGTAGCTGTTTTTACGGATGGGTCTAAGCAGGGTGACTCTGTTGGTTGCTCTGTCGTCTTTCCGGATCGTGTCGTCAAGGCCAGACTGCCTCCCGCATTTACCATCTTTGACGTAGAATTATATGCCATCTTTCGGGCACTGGAGCAGATGAGGCTTTCTCCCAGTGTTAGATTTCTCATCTGTTCAGATTCTTTGAGCGCCCTTTACTCTCTCCAGCGTTTGTACCCAGCAGATAAAGGAACCCAGACTATCAACGACGCCGTCCTCCAACTACAGCGACTGGGGAAGCAGGTGTCTTTCTGCTGGGTACCAGGGCACGCGGGAATTCTGGGGAATGAAAGGGCTGATCGAGGAGCCAAGGAGGCGTGTCGTGACCGTCAGGTCTTTCAGTGTGCTATTCCCCTGCATGCCCTCACCTCGCTGTTGAGGTATGAAGTCCTGTGTCGTTGGGAACATGAGTGGCTAGAAGTGACCGACAACAAGCACCTTGCCGGCTGCTGTAGCCCAGCGGTTCTAGGCGCTACAGTCTGGAACCGCGTGACCGCTACGGTCGCAGGTTCGAATCCTGCCTCGGGCATGGATGTGTGTGATGTCCTTAGGTTAGTTAGGTTTAAGTAGTTCTAAGTTCTAGGGGACTGATGACCTCAGATGTTAAGTCCCGTAGTGCTCAGAGCCATTTGAACCATTTTTTGAAGAAGCACCTTGTGATGAAGCCCATAACTCGGCCTTGGTGTACTTCCTTCCAGCCACGTCGACGGGACGAGCTCATCCTTACTCGTCTTCGCATCGGCCACAGCCCTATGGGTTTTTACTCTGGCGAGAGGACCCTCCGATGTGTGGTGTTTGTGGCGTGCAGATCACGGTGCACCACCTTTTATTGGACTACATTTTATTTGCTGAACAGCTTACTGCAGCGGATTTGCGGGTGGATCTGCATTCTATTTTATGCAATACATAAACGAATGTGGTTCGGGTTTTAAAGTTCTGTGAATTGTCCCACATTTTTAACAAGATTCTGAAGAGATATTTTTAATGTGTCAACGGGGTGGCTGGCTCACCCAAATTTTTTCGTAAGTGGTCAGCCAGTCTCATTTCCCTGCGCTGTTCTTTTAGTTTTTCTGTCTTTTGTTTTCCCTGTGTTTTAATTTCTTGATTATCTATCTTGCCTCCACATTGGTTTTAATGCATGGGAGAGTGCCTGTGCGATAGTTATTGTGTGGTCGTATCGTGTGCATTCGTGTACGACAGTTTTCGTTCTTATCCACATTCGTTTGTTTTCATCGATGTCAGGGCGCTGATAACCTCGCCGTTGGGCGCCCATAAGATCCCAAACCACACACACACACACACACACACACACACACACAACCTGGAATGTGGGCTAGTCACTGGATGTCACCTGAGTTATCAGTCCGTCGTGGAGATTTCAACCCTTGCAACTCTGTCCAAGTCCACTGTTCTTTATGTTATTATGAAGTGGAAAGGCGAACGAACAACCACAGCTACACCAAGAGCACGCAGACCACATGTACTAACAGATAGGGGCCACTGCCACTGAGGAGGGCAAAAAAAAAAAAAATAGCATGAAATCAGCAGAAGGAATCACTTGTGAGTTCCAAAGCGCTACCAGCATTCCATTTAGAACAACGGATATGCATAGGGAGATAAAAATAATGGGATGCAATGGTCGACCAGCAGAAGGAATCACTCGTGCGATCCGAAGTGCCACCAGTACAGTGAATGATAGTAGAGAATTAGAAAATGCCCGTAGAACCTTGCATGACAATGCACCCTGCCAAGAAGTAACATCTGTGTGGCAATGGACTGTGCCCAATAACATTCCTGAAATGGGCTGACCCGAGTGTCAACCTTAATCCAATGGAACACCTTTAAGATCAGTTAGAACGACAGCGCCCAGCGTCAATACCTTCTCTGGTTTCGGTCCTTGAAGAAGAATGGGGTGCCATTCTTCCAGACACATTCAGAGACCACACTGTGTTCGCAGCAGAGTTCAAGCTGTCGAGGAGGCAAAGGGCTCGTAAACCCATATTAATCTCCACTAGTGGGTGTCCAGATAAATTTGATCAAATAGTCTACCGTGCCAAAACATGACTTTTGAACAACAAATTATTTCAGTTTATGTAAATGAAAATAATATGACATTTACTGAATGAGATTTCACTCTGCAGCAGAGTGTGCGAAAATTTGAAACTTCCTGGCAGACTAAAACTGTGTGCCGGACCGACACTCGAACTCGGGACCTTTGCCTTTCGTGGGCAAGGCTCTACCAACTGAGCTACCCAAACACGACTCATGCCCCCTCCTCACAGCTTTACTACTGCCAGTACCTCTTCTCCTACCTTCCAATCGTTACAGAAGCTCTCCTGCGAACCTTGCAGAACTAGCACTCCTGAAAGAAAGGATACTGCGGAGACATGGCTTAGACACAGCCTGGGGAGATGTTTCCACAATGAGATTTTCACTCTGCAGCGGAGTGTGTGCTGATATGAAACTTCCTGGAAGATTAAAACTGTGTGCCGGACCGAACCTCGAACTCGCGACTTTGCCTTTCGCGGGCAAGTGCTCTGTCCTTTCTGCCAGGAGTGCTATTTCTGCACGGTTCGCAGGAGAGCTTCTGTAAAGTTTGGAAGGTCGGAGACGAGGTACTGGCAGGAGTAAAGCTGTGAGGACGGGCCGTGAGTCGTGCTTGGGTAGCTCAGTTGGTAGAGCACTTGTCCGCGAAAGGCAAAGGTCCCGAGTTCGAGTCTCGGTCCGGCACACAGTTTTAATCTGCCAAGAAGTTTCATGACGTTTACTAATTCAAAACATCCTTGAACCACAAATCAAGCTGTATCAACCGAGCCATGTAGTACAGTCATGAACACATTGAATCAGTTGAAGTGTAAATGCATATGTGGAAGTTTTCTACGCGTGTATGAAACGAACTTATGGTAGTCAAATGAACATAACGACCGAAACACACTACCAGCTCAAATCTGTGTGCCAGTGACGGATACTGACCTGCGACCTTCGCCCTTCTCGGGCGAGAGCTTTACCAACAAAGCTATCCGAGCACGATCCACCCTGTCAGCATTACTTTCGCCAGTAATTCCATTACCTTTCAAGCTTCACACAAGTTTTTCTGCATACTTCTCTTCGGCCTAGTACTCTGCTATAATCTTCCAGGAAGTTTCAAATTGACGCACATTCCGCTGCAGAGTGAATAATTCGTTCTGGAGGGTAACTACTTATAACGCTTTATCTGTTCGTTGGTATCAGGAGGCTACAGCTACTGCCTAACTGTCGTGGATGGATCGTCCGGTTTGGCGTATCGGTTCACATTACAACAAATCAAAGACGCTTTGAAGCTTTCCTATTCAAAGCACTAGTTTGTTGCGCACTAAGCATATTCGTAATACTGCTTAACATCCGGCAGCGAATGGAATAACAGAACGCCTGCATCGCCAACTCATGTCAGTCCTTCGGTGTCATGCTATACAAAATTGGATGGAGACATTACCTATTGTGCCCCTTGGTCTCATTGAAGACCGACCTGAAGACTACAGCACCTGAATTAGTGTACGGGCAAACTCTGCGCCTACCAGGGGAGTTAACGCATAATGCGACGGATGATGCGGTTGATGCGTCAGAGTTTGTACCAAATTACGATCGCACATCCCACAATTCCGGCCAGTCACACCTGGAGAGCGAAGTGGACGACACCTGTTTATATTCAAAGACTTCTCCAGCTGCAACCATGTACTGACGGAATGACACGGTCAGCAACTCACTGCAGCCGCCGTGCGAAGAGCCTTATAAAGTGCTTGGTAAGAGTAACAACACTTTTAAGATAGACATCAGAAGTTTGCCTATCACTGTATCCACCGAAAGACTCAACCTGCCTTCTACGATATACAAGAAGCAACGAAGACGGCCGGTACCGCCACCGCTAAAGATAAAGATGTCCAACAGCATGCCAACAAAGTATGACAAAAAAGGGCGCTGTAACGATGAAAGTGACGCCGAGTGCAGTTCCCTCCCGAAAAGCCGGTACCACCGATTTCAATAATAAAATATCTGGTTTCCAGAAAACAGTGCACGATTAGACCTTAGATCCTGTGGGTGGGGGGAGGGGACGGTCATGTAGAGCATCACAACATGACCGCAAGCACGGTGGCAGTGTGCACAAACATTCTGTGACACGTACCAATACTACGTGTTGTGTTATTCTTTGATCTTCAACTTAATTTATCATTCCATGCTTCATATAGTCTACATTGAAGAGCCAAAGAAACTGGTATACCTCTTATCATTTAGGACCCCCGCAAGCGCGCAGAAGTGCCTCAACACGACGTGGCATTGACTAGACTATTGTCTGAAGTAAAGTTGGAGGGAACTGAGACCATGAATCACGCAGTGCTGTCCATAAATCCATAAGAATACGAATGGGGTGAAGATCTCTTCTGAACAGCACGTTGCAAGGCATCCCAGATATGCTCGATAATGTTCATGTCTGGGGAGTTTGGTGGCCAGTGGAAGTGTTTAAACTCAGAAGAGTGTTCCTGAGAGGAGAGTTCCTGGAGCCACTGTGTAGCAGTTCTGGACGTGTGGGGTGTCGCATTGTCCTGCTGGAATTGCCCAAGTCTGTCGAGATTCACAATGGACATGGACGCGAATGGATGCAGGTGATCAGACAGGATGCTTACGTACGTGTCACCTGTCAGAGTCGTATCTAGAGGTATCAGGGATCCCATATCACTCCACGTCCCACACCATTACAGTGGCTCCACCAGCTTGAACAGTCCCCTGCTGACATGCAGGGCCCACGGATTCATGAGGTAGTCTCCATACCCGTACACGTCCATCCGCTAGATACAATTTTAAACGAGACTCGTCCGAATAGGCAACATGTTTCCAGTCATCAACAGTCCAATATCGGTGGAACACTTCAAGGCGAGGCGTAAAGCCTTGTGTAGTGCTGTCATCAAGGGTACACGAGTGGGCCTTCGGCTCCAAAAGCCCATATCGATAATGTTTAGTCGACAGGTTCGCACGCTGACACTTGTTGATGGACCAGAACTGAAATCTGCGGCAATTTGCGGAAGGGTTGCACTTCTGTCACAATGAACGACTCTCTTCAGTCATCGTTGGTCGCGTTCTTACACGATCTTTTTCCTGACGCAGCGATGTCGGAGATTTGATGTGTTACCGGATTCCAGATATTCACAGTACACTCCACAATGGTCGTACAGGAAAATCCCCTCATCTTCGCTACCTCGGAAATTGTTTATCCTTGATGACTGCACGACACAAAGCTTCACGCCTCGCCTGGGCCCGTCAACACCAACATTGGACTAGGGATGTCTGGGAACATGTTGCCTGGTCGGACGAGTCTCGTATTATATTGCATCGAGTGGACAGACGTGTAGGGGAATGGAGACAACCCCATGAATCCTTGGACCCTGCATGTCAGCAGGTGACTGTTCAAGCTGCTGGAGGCTCTGTGATGGTGTGGGGCGTGAGCAGTTGGAGTGATGTAGGGCCCCTGATACATCCAGATATGATTCTAACAGGTGACACGTACGTAAGCATCCTGTCTTAACAACTGCATCCATTCATGTCCATTGTGCCTTCCGATGGTTTTGGGCAATTCCAGCAGGACAATGTGACACCTCACATGTCCAGAATTCCTACGAGTGGCTCCAGCAACACTCTTCTGAGTTTAAACGCTTCGCTGGCCACAAAACTCTTCAAACATGAACATTATTGAGCATATGTGGGATGCTTTGCAACGGGCTGTGCTTCATCCTCTCGTACTCTTACGGATTTATGGACAGCCCTGCAGGATTCATGGTGTCAGTTCCGTTCAGCGCTACTTCAGACATTAGTCGAGTCCATGCCGCGTCGTGTTGCGGCACTTCTACGTGGTCGCGTGGGCCCTACACGATATGAGGCAGGTGTGCCAGTTTCTTTGGCTCTTCAATGTAGATAGTCGCTTTTCACTCGGTCTATTTGCGAGTGGAAAATGAAAGGAAATGACGGGCGCTGACTTTTGGAGTATGTATGTAGATGTAAACTAATAAGTACACTACATATTAGGAAATCCATGATTTTGTATGAAACGATAAATTAGACTAGGATGAGAAACAGTACATTTACTTAAAATGAAAAAAAAATACACTAACGGAAAGAAAATCGCAACACCAAGAAGGAGGTGTGCAACATAAACGCAAGTTGGCAGCAGTTTTTGTACATTTAAAAGACGGTGTTCATTCAAATTTCACATCAGTCGAATAATTGTGGTGCTAGTAACGTCACTCTGAGTATACAGGGTGTTACAAAAAGGTACGGCCAAACTTTCAGGAAACATTCCTCACACACAAAGAAAGAAAATATGTTATGTGGACATGTTTCCGGAAACTCTTGCTTTCGAGCTCATTTTATTACTTCTCCTCAAATCACATTAATCATGGAATGGAAACACAGCAACAGAACGTACCAGCGTGACATCAGACACTTTGTTACAGCAAATGTTCAAAAAGTCCTCCATTAGCGAAGATACATGCATCCATCCTCCGTCGCATGGAATCCCTGATGCGCTGATGCAGCCCTGGAGAATGGCGTATTGTATCACAGCCGTCCACAGTACGAGCACGAAGAGTCTCTACATTTGGTACCGGGGTTGCGTAGACAAGAGCTTTCAAATGCCCCCATAAATGAAAGTCAAGAGGGTTGAGGTCAGGAGAGCGTGGAGACCTTGGAATTGGTCCGCCTCTACCAATCCATCGGTCACCGAATCTGTTGTTGAGAAGCGTACGAACACTTCGACTGAAGCCGGCCGGTGTGGCCGTGCGGTTATAGGCGCTTCAGTCTGGAACCGCGTGACCGCTACGGTCGCAGGTTCGAATCCTGCCTCGGGCATGGATGTATGTGATGTCCTTACGTTAGTTATGTTTAAGTAGTTCTAAGTTCTAGGGGACTGATGACCACAGATGTTAAGTCCCATAGTGCTCAGAGCTAACTTCGACTGAAATGTGCAGGAGCACCATCGTGCATGAACCACACATCGTGTCGTACATGTAAAGCACATGTTCTAGCAGCACAGATAGAGTATCCCGTATGAAATCATGATAACGTGCTCCATTGAGCGTAGGTGGAAGAACATGGGGCTCAATCAAGACATCACCAACAATGCCTGCCCAAACGTTCACAGAAAATCTGTGTTGATGACGTGATTGCACAATTGCGTGCGGATTCTCGTCAGCTCACACATGTTGATTGTGAAAATTTACAATTTGATCACGTTGGAATGAAGGCTCATCCGTAAAGAGAACATTTGCACTAAAATGAGGATTGACACATTGTTGGATGAACCATTCGCAGAAGTGTACCCGTGGAGTCCAATCAGCCGCTGATAGTGCCTGCGCACGCTGTACATGGTACGTAAACAACTGGTTTTCCGTAGCACTCTCGATACAGTGACGTGGTCAACGTTACCTTGTACAGCAGCAACTTCTCTGACGCTGACATTAGGGTTATCGTCAACTGCACGAAGAATTGCCTCGTCCATTGCAGGTGTCCTCGTCGTTCTAGGTCTTCCCCAGTCGCGAGTCATAGGCTGGAATGTTCCGTGCTCCCTAAGACGCCGATCAATTGCTTCTAACGTCTTCCTGTCAGGACACCTTCGTTCTGGAAATCTGTCTCGATACAAACGTACCGCACCACGGCTATTGCCCCGTGCTAGTCCATACATCAAATGGGCATCTGCCAACTCCGCATTTGTAAACATTGCACTGACTGTAAAACCACGTTCGTGATGAACACTAACCTGTTGATGGTACGTACTGATGCGCTTGATGCTAGTACTGTAGAGCAATGAGTCGCATGTCAACACAAGCACCGAAGTCAACATTACCTTCCTTCAATTGGGCCAACTGGCGGTGAATCGAGGAAGTACATACTGACGAAACTAAAATGAGCTCTAACATGGAAATTAAGCGTTTCCGGACACATGCCCACGTAACATTTTTTCTTTATTTGTGTGTGAGGAATGTTTCCTGAAAGTTTGGCCGTACCTTTTTGTAACACCCTGTATAATCAGGTCTACTTTAATGCACGCTGTACCGGTCGTGAACGTTTGAGACTGGACGTGAGACGCCATTAACAACACCTCACTGAGTTTGAACTACGTCGTGTAATGGAGCTACAAGAAACTGCATACTCCATCTACGATATTACAGAAAGACTTGGCACGAATGTAGCCACTATACTTGATTGGTGGCAGCGGCGGTCATGAGAACGTACAGCCGCAAGAAGACCGGGCTCCAGACGGTCAGGTGGCACTACCGAGGGGAAGGACCATACTGTTCGGCGTATGGCTCTGGCGCATCGTACTGCATCTGCAGCAACAATTTGAGCATCAGTTGGCACCACATTTACAAAACCTTTATAAATCGGTTACTTCAAGGACAGGTCCCAGCCCAACGCCCTCTAACGTGCATTCCACTTGCGACTTCAGTGGTGTCAAGCGAGAGCTCACTGGATACTGGAAGGCAGGGTGGAGGGTAGGTCGTGTTATCTGATGAAAGCTAGTTCTGCCTTAGCACCAGTGGTGGCTGTGTATTGTTTAGGAGGAGGCCAGTCGAAGGCCTGCAATCAACCTGTCTGCATGCTAGACACACTGGGGCCACACCTGCATTGAAAGGACACGGCCGACTTCCTTCCCCATCCTTCCCTAATCCGATGGGACTGATGACGTTGCCGTTTGTTCCCCTCCCCAAAGTCAACCATCTTATACTTGGAGTTATGATCTGGGTTCGATTTCGTGTGACACCAGGAGCACACTCGTGGTTTATCCCATGCAGACGACTGTAAAATTGTACGCCAGTGTGGTAATTCGTCATGTTGTGCTGCCATTCATGAACACCATTTGTAACACCATAGCTTAGACGCTACATACCTATTGTTGATTCACTTGGCTTTCTATTTTATTCAGCATCCCATAGTTGAACTTCTGTAATTAGTGTACGATTAATTCGATACTGTAACGAAGTATAATCCCTGTATTGATCTTTTGTCTTCCTCATATATTCTCTTTGGTTATCTTTAAAATTAAATAATTTTATTTAAATAATTTTGTGTAGAACTACCAATATATGCAAATGTTCTGTTTTATTTAAAACGTTTGTTTGCTGTTATGTAAACCGCTGACCTTCATTTAGGGTTCTTAGTTATTTTGTATGTAAAAGGTGTTGTGGTTCCCCTCGGGAACGGAACTGTGTAGCGCGCGCAAATTGTGGTTGGCCTAGGTAGAAAAGGTGGCACCAAGAGTCAGTCGGGGACGAGTTACCAAACTGTGCACTGCCATGTAAAAGTTGCATATTGTGCTGGTTCCGAGAGAGGCTTTTCCTGACGCTTTCCAATGCCTCGGATGGATGGATAAAGAGCTGGAACTATTCTGAAATTGGTATCCATCGTCGCCACCAAGAAATGACAAGAGTCCAGCAATTCTACCTGCAAATCCACCTACCAACATGCAATCGCCACCACACTGCGCAATCACTGTAATCGAACACTATAGTAAAGTACAGTGAAGGATCATCTTATTGGATGTGTTAGAGTGCTCAAATGTAAGGTAATTTATAACTTAATTTATGTACCTACCTCGATTTTTTTCCTTATCATAACACCTCTCAGGTTCCTCTCTGTTTGAACTAAATTTATTACCGAGTGTCGTTATTGAAAGAATATTAAAGCCTAGTGTTTTAACTAATTAATGCCTCTTCAACATAGTAAAAAGAAAGTTAATGTGGCAAGAGAGTGAACTAAAATAAATGATGCTTGCTGAAAATAATTTTTCTATTAAAACTGCTTATTAATATCTTGTTGCCAGCTTCAAAATTAAAAGTTCTTAAAACTGAGGCTTATAAAGTTTTGCTTAGTAAATGATCACATTGCTGCCTGTTGTAAATCGTAAAAGGTGAGTCAGTATCTTACAAATATGTCAATTTTGTGTATCACTGTAATAAAAGCTGAAAACTGCAATTGTGGAAAGTTGTGCTAAACACTTGTTTCTCTTGTGTATTGAAAGTGCATATTAACAGCGTAATAGGATCCATAGTTTATCCTTTATGCTCTTGATAAATAACAATTAATAGAAAGACCACTATCTATGAAAACAGTAACTTCTTTTATTCAAAAGACAGTGAGAAGTAACCTGCTAGTGAATTCCATTTAACTTTCATTCTAACTAGAAAAGTATTTAGCTGAAAGAGACTTAACCTGTGACCAGTTCATAATTTTGCGATGAACTACATCTACAATTTTATGTCAGCTAGGAAAATATTTGAAAAGTAATACTGAACCTATGTCCAATTTATGATTCTACAGTGAATATTAATAGTAATGTTATAAAGACCATTCAGTTTGAATAAGCCCTGAAAAGTAATAGTGTTGTGTTATAAAGTTATATTTATGCAAATAGTTTGTTCTGATCTGTTAGCTCCAACCTTAACCTGAACACACTGTATTCAGGTGCCAGAGTTCATTGCACTCGCATGTGGCAAAGTATAGGTTGTGTTTATCCATTAAAGTTACTCATACTTATTTTCTTGAACAAGAATGTCAATCATTCTCTTGCCTAATTAGGCTGGCGACCGTTTTCTTTATTCTTTGAACAGTGTAGATAGGTAAAATATTGTTCGTTACTGTTTCAATATTTACGTAATTCTGACTTCCACATCCGATAAGCCACCTCCGTTAGGTGCAAAACGGTCAACATAACAAAGTTCCTCTCAGAGGGTAACACTGCTCTGTTGCTTTATACCATAATTGCTTTAACAAGATAGTTTTATTTCACGACCTACCTCCATCTTTAATCCATTGTAGCAGTAACGGACAGAAGTGTTATGCATTCGAGGGGGTGTTTTGCAATAGGATAACGATCGCCCACATACCACTGTTGTAATCCAAAACACTCTACAGGGTATCTATCTGTTACTTTGGCCTGCTCGATCATCAGATCTGGCTCAATCGAGCACATATGAAACATTATCGGACAACTCCAGCGTCATCCACAACCAGCATTAACCGTCCCTGTATTGTCCAAGTGCAAGAAGCATGGAACTCCACCCCACAACTGACATACGGCACCTGTACAACACAATCCATACACGGCCGAATGCTCATATTGAACATTCTGGCCGTTACACCGGTTATAAGTGTACCCACATTTCACATTTGCAACAGCTTATCTCGCGCTTACATTAAGCTGTGATCTTACATTTTTAATCACTTAAATATGTTACCTAGACAAATGTGTTCTGGAAATTTCGTTACTCTACACTAATTATTTTTTGTATTGCGAATTTTTTCCGTCAGTGTATATCAGAATACCCTGTATCAGAGATGAACTATATGTCAGATCATCATATTGGAAGCATAAGCTCTCACTTGTCTAATATACAAGCTGTGCCCATCCGTAAAACAAAACATTCGCAAACTTCTTCTCCGTCGCTCCTTCTCCGGAACAAACTACTGTGCACTCTGGCACAGTTCAGTGCCCTATTGCTTTCAAGAATAAGATGAAGCACATCCTTCCGTCAGTCCCTTGAAATTTTTCCAAAAATTGGTGTATATGACCGGTTTTCCCATTGTGAAACAGTTAAGCAAATGCTCCCACCTTTTTTTCTGTTATCATTCTTTAATTTTTGATTTCTCAGTCAGAAGCGGCTTTTTCTCTTCCCCTCTCTACATTACTTATTATTATTCAAGTTCCTCTTTCTCTGCCCGTTCCATTTCTCCTCTCACGTCCATAGCTGCTATTGATTACAGTTTAAATCCACTCGCCTGTAATTTGGCTTTTTTGTTCCACTTCACATGGACGAATATGAATTCTGTGTTTTTACTGCTCTATTTATTATAATTTCTAAGTATTGGTTTCTTCATTACAGCAACTTATAATATACTTGTTACAATAAATGTAATGTAAAATATGTACAATGCCTTGTTAGATGTAAAAGAGGGCAGATTAGCATTAAACGTACCATATTAAATAAATAATGAAAAATTACATACACGCATACCATTTTAAACGTTTGCAGAAACTCTTCTACCTATAGTAAGAAATAAATAGCAATCAAGAGACAAAAAATGACATTTCTATAATACTACATAGTACTGACGTACATCAATTGTTTTGTTATCATTCCTGAATTTTTGCCTGATAATTTTATGTGAAAGGTTACAAACTTATCACATGATTTTTCTGTCCCGAATTGCTTCTTAAATTGATTTGATGAGTTACACGTATGTACATGTATAGAACAGATATCGATAACTTTTTGGCACGTTACATGAGAAGTTCATGTATAGACAGATAACAATGGAAGCTTATCAATTCACGGCCAGACCTTTATGAAACATTGCCCAGTAGCTAATCCATATTGTAAACACCTGATAGGTATGTATAATTTCAGAGAAGCAAACTCTGTGAAGAGGTTTGGTTGTGCTTGTAAAGGTTGCAAACAAGTTTATACAGGACAATAACAACACTTACTCACTTCTTAGGCTTTGGTTGGTCATGGATCACCAGTGCTGAAACCGATGGAGTGCACGGAATCAGGTGGCAAGATTGTGCTAACAGTAAACAAGCAGTTCAAAATTGCTTTTAATAAATATACATGATTTGTTTATGATTTTAATAGTTCTAGAAAGTTTATCATTATCTCAGACCAATTTTATGGTCTCTGATTAATGTACAAGGCGCAATCCATCATCCTTCGATTAGTCTAGTTTATATCAGCTTCGCTTTAAATTAACATTCGGTCTCACTTCCGTCACGAGTAGTCTGTCATTGTATTTCTGCAACTATTAAAATTCGTAGCACATGAAAATTGTAGCTCGCTGCTCCAATCTGCCCCTGGCGTTTCTGTTTTATTTATCGTCGCTCAAATAGTTTGTTGTGGGGATAAAAAGTAGCTGACGTGTACTACAGTTCGTACAAATTACAACAACATAAAAGAAGCATGTAAGTGATGTGAAACAGTAGCTGCATCACTGCTAGCATCCTGTCTGTTTGCGATATATACGAGGGTAATCCCAAAAGTAAGGTCTCCTATTTTTTACAAGCACATAGACCTGTTTATTTCTACAATGGTTTACATCAGTTTACAGCTTGAACATTTAGCTATTTTTCGACATAATCACCATTTCTGTCGATGCATTTTCGTAGACACTGTGGCAGTTATTGTATGCCCATGTCATACCAGCTCGCCGCCATGCTGTTCAGAAAGTTATGAACCTCTTCTTTCGCCTCGTCGTCGGAACTGAATCGGCCAAATTTTCTTTTAACCTAGGGAACAGGTGACAGTCACTGGGCGCCAAGTCAGGACTATAGGGTGGGTGGGTACTTATGTTCCACTGAAACTGTTGCAGGAGAGCAACGGTTTGGCGAGCGATGTATGGGCGAGCGCTGTCATGGAGAATGTGTACGCCCTTGCTCAACATTCCTCTTCTCCGGTTCTGAATTGCTCGTTTGAGTTTTTTCGGAGTCTCACAGTACCTGTCAGCGTTAATTGTGGTCCCAATGGGCATAAAGTCGACCAACAATACCCCTTTCCGATCCGAAAAAAAACAGTTGTCATGACTTTACCGGCAGACTGCGCTTGTTTGAATTTCCGCGGCTTTGGCGTAGAAGGATGCCGCCACTGGCGTGATTGTTTCTTGGTCTCAGGCGTAAAGTGGTATGCCCAGGTTTCGTCACCCATGACAATTGAGTGCAGAAAATTGTCCTGTTCGGCAGCAAGGCGGTGAAGGAATGCGCGGGAAGCATCAACTCATTACCGCATGTGGCCCTCAGTCAGCATCTTGCGCACACCTTCCGGCAGTTCAATGTTTCCGTCAAAATTCTGTGAGCGGTGTTTCGGGAAACCTCAGGAACCAACGTCCAGAGATCATCCAGGGTGATCCGCCGATCATCACGCATGCTTTGCTCAACCTCCAACACTGTCGCCTCAGAAATTGACGGTCTCCCGCTCCTTTGTTCGTCGCGAATTTCAGTCCGACCAGCTGCAAACTCTCTACACCACTTACGAACATTTTTGACATCCATGCACGACTTACCATACATACACTTCCGTCAATTGGCGGCGCAAGGCCCTTTGCATTCAAAAACCGAATAACTGCGCTCAATTCGCACTTGGCGGTAACATCCAACGGGAGCTCCATTCTCAACGGCTGCCAAGCCAAGACAGCGCCTCAGCGCCGGGTGCGCGTGTTTAAACACAGCGCGTGAAGCACACTTCATAACAGTGTGACCAACTGCCACACAAACAGAGTTCTATACTTATAAAAAAAATAGGAAACCTTACGTTTGGGATTACCCTCGTATCATTCATTTTCTCTGATTTTCCGATTCTGGAAAGCAGCCATTGTCTTTTTCATTGCCTGGATTTTGTTCTGGGAACGTTCTCGATTTCTCCTTTTTTGCGGTAAGAGGACAGAGACAGGAAATATCTGACTAATTACGTATCTCATGTTACTCCTTTGAGAGCTTTCTTGGAATAAAGATTTTAAACTAAACTTACGTTCCTCAAACCACTGTCTCACTATTCTGGCCTCGTGACACACACACACACACACACACACACACACACACACACAAAAGTCCTACTGGAAGATACCGTCGCAGTTGTGAATGACATCATCCGTATAATCCACAACTCTCATGATGTCTTTTTAAAAAATGGTTCAAATGGCTTTAAACACTATGGGACTTAACTTCTGAGGTCATCAGTCCTCTAAACTTAGAACTACTTAAACCTAAATAACCTAAGGACATAACATACACCCATGCCCGAGGCAGGATTCGAACCTGCGACCGTAGCGGCCGTGCAGTTCCAGACTGTAGCGCCTAGAACCGCTCGGCCACTCCGTGTTGCCTTTTAAGGTGGTCTGTACACGACCTCTGATGACACTATACAGTACTGCAGTACCTGCGTTATTCTGAATTACGATGCAAGTTTCCGTTGCAAATGGATGCTTGTCCAAAGGAACAGGCTCTGTGACGACTACAGCCGTTATGGAATATATTTAATGTATTTGCAGCTGCGAATATGGACAACCATCAAATGTATAATGTAATAAAAACACTGAAAATTTGTGCCCGACCGGAAACCGAACCCGTGTTTCCCGCTTATCGCGAGCAGTAGCCATACCATATGGCTATCCGTGCAGCACTCATGGCTAGACCCAAACTTCGATATGTCGTACGTTGTAGACAGATGGTTGACACCATATGGAAATTTGGGTATGTCCGTGAGTCGTACACAGATAGCCAAATCGTAAGGCGTTCGCTAGCGATAAGCGGGAAATCCGGGTTCGGGTCCCGGTGCGGCACAAATTTTCACTGTCGTCATTCCATTCGACAGCTGATGTTTGTCAATATTCGCAATTGCGAATACATTACATGTGTCTATGATGACAAGTGAATCAGCTGGTGGTAAATCGGGATATAGAGCCATCTCCACGGCTAGAGATGAGCTGTCATGTTGCCTTCTGTAGGGGTCAATTCTTGACTTCTATGGTGACAGGTGAATAAGATGATGGCAAATCGGGATGGAGCGCCATCTTACCATCTATAAGTGGGCTGCAAGTGTGATTGTGACTTTGATCATATGGCGAACCGTCAGTAAAACACACTTGGTTTTATTAGTTCTCCTTTCATTTCAGTTAGAGGGATGAAGCCATAGACAGTGAGTAGAATACTGACCTCAGAGACATACAGGATCATAATTATTGAAGGAGTTGCATTTATTTTATTTATTTTTATTTACACGTCAAGTTCCGTAGGACCAAATTGAGGAGCAAATCTCCAAGATCATGGAACGTGTCAGTACATGAACATAAAAGTAATAACACATAAAAATAAATGTTCATGAACCTGAAAAAAAGTCTGTCCATAAGTTTAAGTCAACGCTATCAGCAATACAAGAGAATCAACTTAATTTTTCAAGGAACTCCTCGACAGAATAGAAGGAGTGACCCATGAGGAAACTCTTCAATTTCGATTTGAAAGCGCGTGGATTACTGCTAAGATTTTTGAATTCGAGTGGCAGCTTATTGAAAATCGATGCAGCAGTATACTGCACACCTTTTTGCACTAGAGTTAAGGAAGTCCGATCCAAATGGAGGTTTGATTTCTGCCGAGTATTAACCGAGTGAAAGCTGTTTGTTCTTGGGAATAAACTAACATTGGTAACAAGAAACGACAACAAGGAATATAAATATTGAGAGGCAATGTCAAAATACCCAGACTCGTGAACAGAGGTCGACAAGAGGTTCTGAACTCACACCACTTATTGCCCGAACCGCCTGTTTCTGAGACAAAAATATCCTTCTAGAATGGGAAGAGTTACCCCAAAACATAATACCATACGACATAAGTGAATGAAAATAAGCAAAGTAGACTAATTTACGTGTCGAAGTATCACTCACTTCTGATATCGTTCGAATAGTAAAAATGGCTGTATTAAGTCTTTGAACAAGACCATGACAGCTTACTATCTATCTGAACACCTAGAAATTTGAACTGTTCAGTTACACTAATCATATGCCCGTTCTGTGAGTTAAAACGTCAGGTTTTGTTGAATTGTGTGTTAGAAACTGTAAAAACTGAGTCTTACTGTGATTTAACGTTAGTTTATTTTCTACAAGCCATGAACTGAGGTCATGTACTGCACTATTTGAAACCGAGTCAAAGTTTCACACAACATCCTTTGCTACCAAGCTAGTGTCATCAGCAAACAGAAATATTTTGGAGTTACCCATAATACTAGAGGGCATATCATTTATATAAATAAGGAACAGGAGTGGCCCCAACACTGATCCCTGGGGCACCCCCCACTTGACAGTAGCCCACTCAGATCCCACATCACAGCCGTTATCAACATTGTAAATAATGACCTTTTGCTGCCTGTTGCTAAAGAAAGAGGTGAACCAATTGTGAGCTACTCCCCTTATTCTGTAATGGTCCAACTTCTGGAGCAATATTGAGAGATCAACCCAGTCAAATGCCTAGTTAAATCAAAAAATACGCCAAGCGTTCGAAATATTTTGTTTAGCCCATCCAGTACCACATAGAGAAAAGAGAACATAGCATTTTCAGTTGTTAAACGACTTCTAAAGCCGAACTGTACATTTGATAGTAAATCGTGTGATATAAAATGATCAATTAACCTTACATACACAGCCTTTTCTATAACTTTTGCAAACACTGATGGCATAGAAATAGGTCTAAAATTATCTACATTATCCCTTTCTGCCTTTTAATAAAGCGGCATTACTACTGAGTACTTTAATCGCTCAGGAAACTGACCATTCCTAAAGGAAAAATTACAAATATGGCTAAATACGGGGCTAACATGTGCAGCACAGTACTTTAATATTCTGCTAGACACTCCATCATAACCATGAGAGTCCTTAGTCTTCAGTGATTTAATTATTGACTCAATTTCCCTCTTGTCTGTATCACAGAGGAGTATTTCAGACATCAATCTTGGAAAGGTATTTACTAAGAAATTTATATGATTTCCTGTAGAAACTAAATTTTTATTTAATTCACCAGCAATGCTCAGAAAATGATTGTTAAATACTGTACATATATCTGATTTATCAGTAACAGAAATATTATTACTGTGAACTGACTTTATATCATCGACCTTGTGCTGCTGACCAGACACTTCCTTCACAACTGACCGTATGGCTTGAATTTTATCCTGTGAACTAGCTGTTCTATTTGAATACCACATACTCTCTGCCTTCCTAATAACATTTTTAAGCACCTTACAATACTGTTTGTAATGGGCTACTGTAGCTTGATTGTGACTACTTCTAACATTTTGATATAATTCCCGCTTTGTTCTACAAGATGTCCTTATCCCACTAGTCAGCCAACCGGGCTGTCCATTGCTACTAGTGCCCCATTTAGAATGTTCTAATGGAAAGCAACTCTCAAGGAGCATGAGAAATGTGTTATGGAAAGCATTGTATTTATCATCTATATTATCGGCACTATAAACATCTTGCCACTCCTGTTCCTTGACAAGTTTAAAAAAACTCTCTATTGCTGTTGGATTAACTTTCCTACATAGTTTGTTATTAAATATGACACCGGTTTGAGTACAAAAGACTTTTAGTGTTAAAATTTGTGCATCATGGTCTGAAAGGCCATTCACCCTTTTACTAACAGAATGCCCATCTAGTAATGCAAAATGAATAAAAATATTGTCTATGACTGTGCTACCGTTCCCCTGCACCCTAGTTGGAAAAAACACAGTTTGCATCAGATCATATGAATTTAGGAGATCTACCAACATCCTTTTTCTTGCACAATCATATACAAAGTCACCACATATAACTACTTTCTGGTACTTCCTACAAAGTGAATCAAGAACCCCCTCTACCTTAAGCAAAAATGCTCCGAGGTCAGAGTTAGGGGACCTATAAACAACAACAATTAGAAATTTAGTTTCACTAAATTCAACTAATGCTGCACAACTTTCAAATATCTGTTCAGTGCAGTGTCGTGATACGTCTATGGACTCAAATGAAATACTGTTTTTTAAGTACAGGGCCACTCCTCCACCCTGCAAGGAATTCCTTGAGAAACAGCCAGCTAATCTGTAGCCTGGTAAAGGAAGCCTCTGAATTATCAAATTATTTAAGTGGTGCTCTAATATACCAATAATTTCAGAGTTAACATCAATTAGCAGTTCATTAACTTTATCTCTAATACCTCTTATATTTTGATGAAATATGCTAATTCCTTCTCTACTTGGAAACATTACATCCTCTGAAGGTGAACCATTAGTTGGAGGGACTTCCTTTAAGCAGGTATACCTATCAGCTGACTTCAATCTAAAAAAGGTGCAGCTCTAACACCAACTACTACAGGAATTTTTCCATGTGTTCAGATCTGGAGAACACGGCGGTCGATCGAGGCCCATGCCAGAATGCGGTCCCCAGAGTGCACCTCCAGGACATCAAACACTCCTCCTTCGATGAGGTCGAGCTCTGTCTTGCATGGACCACACCTTGTCGAAATCAGGGTCACTTTGGATAATGAGGATGAAATCATCTTCCAAAACCTTCACGTACCTTTCGGTAGTCACAGCGCCATAAAGGAATATCGCACCGATTATTCCGTGACTGGAGACTGCACACCACACAGTCACCTGTTGAGGGTGAAGAGTCTTCTCGATCGCGAAATGCGGATTCTCTGTCCCCCAAATGCGCCAATTTTGCTTCTTGACGAACGCATCCAAATGAAAGTGCGCTTCGTCGCTACACCAAACCATGCATGCGCGTACTAATTTCAATCATGCCCCACAGTCAACCGTGCGGTTTGAACGTCCTAACGCAAACCATTCAGAAGTTATGACGATTCTACTGTATTTCATATAGTTCAATAATTGTTACCCTGTAGGTCGCTGCAAGGGGGTGGCGTGTCGACGTCAACATTTTGGTCCCCATGCAGGCAGCCGCATCTGTTGGTGTTCAGACAGCTGGGGAATGCTGATGCGAGCGCCGCACTGGCGGCGCTGGATTACCAGGCCCGCTGCTGGTGGGTCGACACTTTCACAGCCATAGAGGCAGCACACTGGGATGGAAGGTGTTTAGACCGTTAGGCCTGGCGAAAATGAGGACGATGTCATTCGCCTGGCCTGGACGATGATCAGTAACAATGTAGTGATAGTATATCCGGGCCGAAAGCTGCACCAGGCTCGAACTCGCGGCCGACAAGGGAGGTGGGCAGCAATAAATGGTAGTCCACCAGATGGTAGGTGACCCACTGGAGCAGAGGTAACACGTTGACTGCATGCATCACTCTGCTCAGGTTGAAGCCAGTGGTTACTGACACCGGAGTCTGTAGATGGTAGATGGCTCTGTTGTCTTGTACTGTAGTTGGTCTCCATCTCGTAGTCATCAGTTGACAGAGGCTGTGTTGTACAATATACTACATGCTTCTGGATACTGCTGGATTTACGTGTATCTGAGAGTGAGTGTCTGATTTTGGGGCGTATATAAGCGTTTCTCCAGTAGCAGGGTGGAGCAGTGCACTTCCACTGGACGGTAATGACTTCATTTTCTCTGGTTTTTTGGTTTCGTCAGAGACATTTCATCGTCCCTCAGGAGTCGTGGAGCAACGCTTCGAGTAATACCACAGATTCCACGGCAGACCTGATGACCTGATGAACGTCCCTTATGGCATAATACTTCTCCGAACGGCGTTTGTCCACCGATCAATGATGTTCCAAGAGACGTTTCGCCTGGATGACAGTGTATCCAGACACAATCGTCGACCTGGTGTGACAAGAAATGTTATTCATGTGACAAGATGACACTTCTTCACTTATTCACGATCCAGTTTTGATGATAGGGTGCCCATTAGTATTGGGACAAGGGGGGTATGAGCACATTCTGCATTGTTGCCAGATTTATCGAAGATGGTGCCTATGACGTCATCCAAGATGACGGCATGTAGACTTGGCAATGGTGCATGACATCACCCAAGATGGCGCCCATGACGTCATTCAAGATGGCTGATTTTGGCGGGAAGTTTGAATTTCGGAGGAAAGATAGGTCAATTGGGCTACCTCCACTAACCTAACCCCCTCCTCCAGAAAATGGTGCGTAATTCGAATACCATCAGTACAATGCAGCCTCTACTAACATAAGAAAAATGGCAAGAACACAGGTCAATTGGGCTACCTCCACTAACCCAAGTCATCCGATCGCCACCTCTTCCTAGGGATTGGTGGGAAGTTTGAATTTTGGTGGTAAAGAAAGGTCACTTGGGCCATCTCTACTAACCTAAGAAAATGGCAGGAAAGGAAGGGCACTTGGGCTACCTCCACAAATGTAAGTCACCAGACCGCCACCTCATGCTAGGAAATGGCAGGAAAAGGAGTTGACTTGTGCTGGACTACTTAGTTAAACAATTAGAGGCATTACCACCATCCAGTGTAGTCACCATGGCAACCAAATCCAACTGACTTAGTACACAGAGCAGCCACCAGAGGGCACTGTCATCCATTCTGTGATGTAATCCAACATGGTGGTCTGGGGTGAGAGGGTTGGGGGAAACGGCAAGAAACAGTGTTGTCACCATGGAGTCTGGAGCCCAACTGTAATAGTACACAGCACCACCACCAGAGGGCTCTGTCATCCATTCTGTGACGTAATCCAAGCTGGTGGTCATTGTGTCAGCTGAAGACACAAGTACTGTTATCCAAGAGGGTGGATTTTGGCGAGAAAAAATGTGTTCATCACGAGATCTGGACCTAGTACACAGTACTGCCACCAGAGAGAGATGTCATCCATACTGTGACATGACCCGAGATGGTGGGTGGCAAATGGCAGGATACTGTGTGGTCGCCATGAGGTATGGATCTAGTACCCAATACTGTCACTGAAGGGTGCTGTTGTCTGTATCGTGACATAACCCAAGATGACTGTCTGGAGGGGAAAATGACGTAGCCTGCTCTGGGCTGCTGGAGAGAGGAAGGAGTGTACTTTATTTATTTTGGAACAATTTATTTTGGGATGGATTTGAGATAGTATATTTATCACACTAATACAAATCACACGTTCTGACATGCTTTGGGTCACCCCACACAGCCCACCGACTGTAAACTACTCCTAAATAATGCTCTGCAGACACGCAAACAACTCCTAAATTACCGAAATAATTTCAGTACAGACACACATACTCCTCCTAAATAATGTAGTACACTGATGTGCAGACACAAAATCAGCTCAAAAACTGTGCAAATAATGCATAGCAAACCTACAGACCTGATCATAAAAAAATGCAACAGACACACAAACAACGTGCACAGACACCACCCACTGCCCCCTGTCCACTGGACCACACAGGACGCTACTGCACACGCTCCCAGAAGTTGACATGCACTGGCAGCTGTCAAACCACGCACAGGTGCCCACAAGCATGAGGCGGCAGCACCTGAGAAATCTTTCTCGAAATACGTGATCACCTAGTTACCATTACTGACCAGACCGGATGGGAGCGATGACCTATTTTCACAGTGCAGATGCTCGAAGACCATAAGCCACTGCCGGTCGGAAGCCAGCACATGCTACCACCCTCACGCCGCTGCCGACGCCAAGTGAACGTTCTTCAGCTATTATACTGACGTTATATGCCTATCTAAACAAGTGCCAAGTGATCCTGTGGACTGCACACCCATGTGTTCACCACTTCTGACGTCATACCTCTCTCTACCTGCGGTCCAGAAAAGACCTATTTGCATAGTGACTCATCCTCGCAAACGCTATAGAAAACTGTTCCACCACTCACGACATGTGTCTGATGCACATACTGACGTCACAGGTCATGCAATAGGAAAAGATTCCACTACTCGCGGCATGTGTGACACGCATACTGATGAAACACTGCGCGTAGCTACAAACCATTGCAAGCGCATCTAACAAGGTTCTCTATCTTATACTGATCTCACATGGCTATGTAAAATAAGAACCGAGTCGACCTCTCGGAAATTGTATAGTGACCCAGAAATAGTTAACAGTCGATGTTGTGTGAATGAATCGAGCATTATGACTGGCTCTTATCGAAATTACCCTCCAAATTACTGATGCAGCTGGTGTGGAAACACCGTCCGCCTTTTCTTTCTTTCTGCAGACGAGACTTTCAGTGGGAAAAAAAAACTATTTTACACATGTTGCCATACTGCACTGGCAGTTAAACTCTACAAAGTACCCCTACATATCGTCAGATACGGAAAGACTCTTACTCAGTTACACTGCTCTCCCACTGAGGACAGAAGCTTGAATATTAGAGCGTGAAACCCATCCCCAGGCAGTAATATAGCACTGTGTACTGTGTCGATGTAGTAAACATCCAATTTGTATCCTGTGCCAAACAAAAATCACCCATTTTACATCATTCGTCCATATACCGTGAAGACAGACAGCACTGTATATACTCCTCATAGCACTATATATTTTTCCCGCAACCGATGGTCACAGGTTATCCACTCCCAACGCGCGACCAGAGCGCCCTCAGCAGACCAAAGTCACTCTCAAAACTGTCCTCCAAATTCGGGCTCATTTCCCCTTGGCACAAATGCATTACTGTTTCTGGTCCAAACTAGCTTCCTTGCTCGCTCGATTGTCAGACTCGAGGATTACAAGAACACACGTATTTTCACACTGATTGCTAGAATATCTCACCATTTTCGCGGTACATGTCGATATCAAGCATACAGCAGTATCTTACCGATCGCTCTCACAACGTAATTACGAGATATAGACCGGAAATTATTTCTCTAGAAACCCAAAACTTTAGCTACGTGGAGAGTGCTGTAAACCATAGAGTAACTAGAAACTTATCCCATCTCCAAAGACCGGTATGTGAAAAAAACTCGACAAAAGAAAAATAAACTGATATTTCCACTTGCTAATACCAATTTCAGTGATGTAATAATTCCAAATCGTCCCTATAATTTACAAACTCAAATAACGTGTTTCTCATGTCTAGAGAACCAGCAAAAGTGTCTTTCACCTGCTAGATACACACACCACAATCCATGTTCCCTCAACTAAATAAAGGCGCGAAATGTGCAGAAGCAGTCAAACGAACAATCTACCTGGGAGGGAATAATGGTCCAGCGTAAACACACCTCCATATTCAATCTTCTCAAATTTCCACGTGGTCGCGAAAGCTGCCCAACACATACTAAGTATTAGTTCGCTATTCTGCCGTCTAGAGGATGCCAGAGTTAGTTCAGTTACATTCCTGCATTCCAACAGATCTTTGCATTCAGACAGCTCCTACTGTTAATGGGAAACGTGAATCATCCCAGCACAGGTTACCGGCACTGTGCACCAACCACGCACAAGTAGAATCATCCTAAGAAATTGGTCACCTATAGATTTTATCCTTGTAGTTATTACAAAATGTTACAATCATGGTCTCAGTTGAACGACATTCAACAGTGAGTGGAGTATTGGAAACACACCCTGTTGACAACTGTGGCTCTGGAAATCCCATACCTTCCTTATGAATGGACATACTCATTTCCTTTGCACATGTCGGAACAGAAACAGATACTTTATAAGCCTGATGCTCAAGGTGAACCTAACATGCACTCCCTACTACTAAGTATAATACTTCGTCAATAACTGATCGCTGGCGATACGAAATAATACTGACTGAAAATCGACGGTGGGTGGACATGTCTCACAAGCTTTTCTTGCGCTTGCTACCACCGTGTCTTAGAAAGAGAGGTTCAATCGTCTTACAAACCGCCAGATGTTAAAAAAAGAACGATCAGAACAACTACTATATGTTACTGTCACAAACGGTCTTGGTTCTACATGTGCACACAAGTATCCATGTCAAAAAGCTATAGTGGCTTTATAAATCCACGTATGGCATTACCTCTGAATGAATTGGTTTTTCCAGACAAACACCAAGATGGTGTTCGCCGGAGTGTGTATTATCACACCAGCAGTGCGGTTACACGTCGCTAACGGTTCAGCCTCGTAATAAAATTACCTAATTTTGAAAGTGATTCCACCAAAGAGCGTGTTATGAAACCAGTATCTGCAACCCCCTCACGCCGCCGTCGCTAGATATTTCTCCAGTATTTTTAAAGCATTCTGTCTCAATGCAATCTCACAGGATTGGTGATATATCCACTGGGCTAAAGGCAATGATTGATTGAGAAGGATCACGAACAGTAGATAGTACGATGATTGAGATCGTAAGAAATGTACACTAGCTTTTCATATGAAATTACAATGAAATTAACACCCTTAGCTGCTTACAGGAGTTGAAATACGTCAACGGGGACAGATGAAAATGTGTGCCCCGACCGGGACTCGAACCTGGGATCGCCTGTTTACATGGCAGACGCTCTATCCATCTGAGCCACCGAGGACACACAAAATAGAGCGACTGCAGGGATTTATCTCTGGCAAGCCTCCTGCGAAACCCACATTCTCAACGTATTGTCCCGCACTACATTCGTGGTGCCCCCGCCCATTATACTCATTACTCGCGGCGCGTTGCTGATTCCCGTAAGAGTTCGGGCACTGTTTGTGCATTCGCACAGAAGAAAATGGTCAAGTGGCCGGTGAACCTGAACTATATATATATATATATATATATATATATACTAAGATGGTATCTGTTCTTTTGGACATTTGCGAATGCACATACAGTGCCCGAACTCTTACGGGAATCGGCAACGCGCCGTGAGTAATGAGTATAAGGGGCGGGGGCACTACGAATGTAGTGCGGGACAATAAGTTGAGAATGTGGGTTTCGCGGGAGGCGTGCCAGAGATAAAGCCCTGCAGTCGCGCTATGTTCTGTGTCCTCGGTGGCTCAGATGGATAGAGCGTCTGCCATGTAAGCAGGAAATCCCAGGTTCGCGTCCCCGACGGGGCATACATTTTCATCTGTCCCCGTTGACGTATGTCAACGTCTGTACGCAGCTAAGAGTGTTCATTTCATTGTAATTTCATTCTAACAAGCTGCATGGTCACCGTATATATATAGCTTTTCAGACCTCTAGTGCTATGCTAACCTCTCCACTAGAAATGCCGTCTGGTATTTGGAATCAACTCCCCCCTCCCCAATTCAAGCACATACCTGCGTTGGATCCTATGGAGAAGTCTTTTTATGATTCAGCCACTAGTGAATCATATTTCTGGCACTCTCATATCTCGAAACGAGTCACCTTTCTCAACCTATCTGCTACAGTAAAATTCTCGCCTCGTTTTAGGTAGCCCCTCAGACTCTGTTCTATCATCCCTGTAGCTTTGCACACTTGATCGTTTCAATGTAAGTCGGAACTGAGTAGGGGTCGGAGGAAACTATATCTATCACCTTTCGCAACCTGTGTAGAAACAGGCAAAGCTGAGTTACTGCGACAGAACTGTGTTTTGACCATTCGACGGAACCGAAGCCTGCTCCTGCAGCACGAGGTAGTGTAAAAGACAGTACAGGAACTGGGGGGAGAACTGCATTGTGGGGCTTCTCCAAACTACAAGCAGTTACTATAGATCCACACCCCTAAGGGCCCATTCACGTCTATCACCTCAACATTCTATCATCGTTATTGTATTCCATCCACCAGAGAAAAATAACGAACTATAAGAGCTCCACTAACTTCATCCAATAGTGAACTCTATAAGATTCTTATCGCATCTCTCCCCTCACATATATCGAAAACAAATACCACATGCATGTCAGCATCGAGCACATGTGACGATCCTATTAAACATACAGATATTGATCCACTGCACAGACCAGTTTAAAGTTTCCTCACCTGTACTGTAGGAGGATGACCGTATCTGCAATACTGCATGCCGCAAGAGTCGCTCCCTGTGACCCTGTGTCGTTGTTTGGAACATTGTTTTTGTTTCTGCTGTAACACGCTTCGTACACTGCCATACATTTTGTTTTTCTGCCACAACTTCAAGGTCTGTGTCAGGTTCTAAACTTGACATCAACACGTTCTGATCCATTGCCTCTCGCAAAAACTAGATGTCGCACAGTGTAAATCATCTTGTTACTCCGTCTACCACAACACGCCATACACACACTGGATGATTTTAAATAAAAGACAGTAACAACATAACGAAACTGGAAGAGTCTTACGGCGTTGTGGAGAGTTTCCGAACTGCTGTCCGAAAGTGATTGACAACCTCTACATTTAAATTCATCTGTCACAGTGACGGAATATCTGATGGCTCTGCGTTCCATTTCGCCTGATTCTTCACATTGCAGTCATGTACGTGATCGCTGTTTCGGTGTTATCCATCCCCTGAAAGTGTTGCCCTCCACTAAAACTCTTTTTCCAACTCAAACAAGCGATGTCAATCAATCATTATGCAGTAACCAACAGCATAGCAGTGGACGGATGGCGTGGAAAAGAAAGCATCACAGTTCATAGTGTGAACAATTTTAGCAGTTTTACAGTAATTTCAAGACCGAGAAATGCTGCAACAGTATGTTTCCCTACTGCAGTATCATAGATAAACTGCCCCTCTCTGTACTTTGCGAGTATCATTGCGAATGCAGATAGATGACAGTGCAGTATGACAATTTATTGTTAATTGTTGAACACATACATAATTAAAGTATACCAGATTGCACTCTACATATTTATAACACCTCGAGCATAGTGCTTAATTTACTATCTATCTCTATGCTGATGGGGGTCACAGAACATTCTTACAGTCTTACGGCAAAATTAGAGACTGAAGGACATAATGCTCGATTCATTCACACAACATCCTTTGTGCTGGGATATAGGAGTCTCTACATAGCGGTGAGAACGTTTGCGTATGTTGAAAGCAGGAACGGTAACATGCGATGGATGGGGTGCCACATTAGGACCTTGAGGAAGACTGCATTCGAAGTTATTCTGAACTATTTTCGTAAACAGGTTCTATTAGTCATCTTGGGTTATGTCACGATACAGACAACAGCACCCTTCAGTGACAGTATTGGGTACTAGATCCATACCTCATGGCGACCACACAGTATCCTGCCATTTGCCACCCACCATCTCGGGTCATGTCACAGTATGGATGACATCTCTCTCTGGTGGCAGTACTGTGTACTAGGTCCAGATCTCGTGATGAACACATTTTTTCTCGCCAAAATCCACCCTCTTGGATAACAGTACTTGTGTCTTCAGCTGACACAATGACCACCAGCTTGGATTACGTCACAGAATGGATGACAGAGCCCTCTGGTGGTGGTGCTGTGTACTATTACAGTTGGGCTCCAGACTCCATGGTGACAACACTGTTTCTTGCCGTTTCCCCCAACCCTCTCACCCGAGACCGCCATCTTGGATTACATCACAGAATGGATGACAGTGCCCTCTGGTGGCTGTTCTGTGTACTAAGTCAGTTGAACAGTACTTGTTGATGTCATGGCCGCCATCTTGGATTACATCATGGAACGGGTGACAGCGCCCTCTGGTGGTGGTACTGTGTAGTAGGTCAGTTGGACCCTGGACCCCATTGTGACCACACTGTTTCCCACCATTCCCCCCCATAGACAGCCATCTTGGATTATGTCACAGAATGTACAACAGCACCCTCTGGTGGCTGTACTGTGTACTGGGTTAGTTGGGCTCCAGTCCCCATGGCGACTAGACTGGATGGTGGTAGTGCCTCTAATTGTTTAACTAAATGGTGTATGTAAAATAAAGACTTATGTCCAGCACAGGTTGAGTCCTCTTCCCGCCATTTCTAGGACGAGGTGGTGGTCAGGTGAGTTAGGTTAGTGGAGGTAGCCCAAGTGCCCTTTCTTTTCCGCCATTTTCTTAGGTTAGTAGAGATGGCCCAAGTGATCTTTCTTTACTGCCAAAATTCAAACTTTCCGTCAATCCCTAGGAAGAGGTGGCGGCCGAATGACTTGGTTTGTTGGAGGAAGCCCAATTGATGTATCTTCCCACCAATTTTCTTATGTCATCACCTCCATCTTGGATACATCTGGCAATAATGCACAGTGCACTTGTACCCATCTTGTCCCAATACTCCCATTGCAATCATAATTGGCGTGATGTTGGATCAGCATAGGAGCACGCTGGAGCTGCTTCTGCGGAACCCCAAATCCAACAGTGTGTCCTGACTGTTGTGCTCTGAAATGCTTGCGCCTGCAAAAGTATTATACTGTGTTTAAATGTTCTAAGTTTTGTTGAATCAAGGGATTTCAAGCAGACTACCCCTATGTGTTATAATATTGACCTAAAAACATCGTCAGTTACGTTTACAATGAGCACCAGATCATAAAGAGACTGCACCGTTGGTTAATGGAATCGTTTCACATTTGTTGTTACACTTCCTTGGTGGTCGTGTCCGTAAACATCATCATCCAGGCGATCACAAGCTCAAAACACGCAACTGCGCCACAGATGCTGGCTGAAGTGGGTAATATTACAGGAAAAGTACTACACTACAGGGCACATTCACATATGCTTCCATGGACCTGTGGTAGTAAACAAAGGCACCATGGTAGCTGTGGACGACACAAACATTATTACAAACTGCCTGCATACGTTCATGCTTGATGTCTGACGTGCTGGCGATGGTATCACCCATCAGGACAACCACGGGCGTCGCATCACCAGAATTGTGGTTGTGGAGTATGACAGTAAACTAACATCGATTCTTGCCCATCAACTTCGCATTATCTGAACGCAGTGGAACACATTTGAGACGAAGCAGGCGCCACTCAGCGCCCTCCATCGCCCATATGTTATAAGAACTGCGTTATTTGATAGTAGAGATCTATAGCCAAATGTCTCCTTAATGTTACATACTAAGCCTATGTAAACGACTCCATCCAAAACAAGAATGGAAAATCCAAAAGTACCAGGCGTAAACGGTCATCATCGACTTCAAACACACATAAACGTACTCCCCCTGCTAGTCCACTCTGCCAATCTCACCCTTATACTTTAGTCCCACTTTCAGAATACCATCCGGTAACCTCATTGAATGCTTGCTGAATAGTGCTCTCATCGAAATCAAACTGACAGCTATCCAAACCAACAGTCTTTCACCCATGCTCCTTACCGTCTAATCCAATTTCACTACACATAAACCAAAATGGTCCAAGACAAGTGGAATGCTTATCAAAAATATATCCACACACAGATTCGAAACCCATCTAAAACATTGTAAATCTCTACCTATCCACTCTCTCTTCTGCATTTGACAGTGGAATTCCCATTGCAGTCTTAACGTTAACGGTTCTGCTTTTAATTTTATCGAATGTTGTTGTAACTTTTCTATATGCTGAATCCGCCCTTATGACAACCATTTATTTTTCGATTTCTTCGCGTTTTTCCTGCAATTTCGCCCTGCCATGTTTAGTCTTTTAGGTAAATTTGTGAGAAACAACGTTATCTGGCCCAGCAGACCACATGAGACCAACAGGGCGCTGTGGCATCCTGTGTAAAGTGGTGTCATTTCGATGCGGTATCAAAGAGCATAGCGTCGGCGCACCACTCTACTCACCGCCCTGGGCTTCCGACGCCCTAGAGTCGCTAGTTCCCACACAAGTCACTCCTCAATTGGCAACAAGAGATTTTCCTCCTCATCATTATACTTTTCCAGTCGGCCACGCTGAGCACTCAGCTATGGAGGTTACTAGCAAAACCAAACAGTTGTTGAATTTTAGTGCATACTCGATACAGCACCTTCAAAATACACTGCCTGACAAAAACAAAAACTGAAGCATCCAGAAGGAGAAGAGGTCATAATATGAAACTTCACGGGTTGAATTATTAAAGAAACTTAGTTAAATTTACACATAATGTGGCAGTACCAGTCCATAAATCATTATGACGTTGCAGCTACTCTGGCGTCTATGCATGCACTGATTCGGTTTGGCAGAGTGTCATAAAGACGTTGTATCCCCTTCTGAGATAATCTGCCCCACAACTATTGCAAATGGTCCTTAATATCCTGGATACTGTCACTAGGATGGGGTTGATGTCCGAGATGGTGCCACACATATATTTTATGAGAGACATATCTGGGGAACTTGCTGGCAACAGGAGTCCTCAACATCACATAGGCTGTCCATGAGAGACATTCCATGTGTGGCCAAACATTGTTCTTCTGAAAAATGGCACCACAATACTGCTGCATGTGAGATAACACATGAGTAACACAGCTGTAGCTCTCAAAAACCCTTGGACAATAGACCACTTCCCAGTTCGCCGCCAAACTTGTCAACAATGGTCATCTGCACTAGTGCAGAACCATGATTAATCACTGAACACAATGCGATGTTAATCATCAACAGTCCACACTTCCTGGTAACAGCACCACTCTGAATGGAGGCATTTGTGTTGTAGTGTCAGTGGCAGCACCCACATGCGGTGGTAATTCACTAATCTGGCAGCTGCTGGTCTGCCAGCAATGTTGCGGCATGAAACAAAAATTTTCAGGAAGTACATTACTTGTTCCGGGATCGCAAGTGCGAATGTGAAGAGTTATGTGCTTGGTGAACAATGCTGTAGTCATCCCTTATGGTGGTCGGAGGTGGTCGACCGGAACCTTGGCGACAAGTATATCTGTCGTCTTGTTTTCCATGCAGTTCCAAGTCTCGTGACTGACATATCAAAATGCCCCACAAATGTGGGCTTTGCATGATTCGACCTGCTGGTGAAATGGAGTCCACAATGAGGCCCTTTCCAAATTCTGTCAAGTGCTGCTAACGCTGTAGTGCTGTGTCACATGAGAACATGGTATCCACGTGTCCTCCTCAGTTATTCAGTTATTACTCAGTGTCTAGTGCCGTTCACGCCGTTTACAGACCGTCCTTGGCATAGTAGCAACACTAATCACGAACATTTACACATGGTATAGTCACAACTGATGCAACCTACAATACACGGAATATGTAGCAGGCACGCAGAAATTAGTAATTATAAAACCTGCAAAATACGCAAAGAAGAAGAGAATAAATCTTGGAATAAATGACGAGAAACCACTCATACACAAGTCCAGTGAGATTGACAAACTGCCTATTGGCTTCTGTCTCGGGTTCTTCGGCCGACGTTCATCTAATGATTTTTCTGACGTTTCGCCAGCACGAGTGGCTGGCATTGTCAAAGCTTCACCCTTCATTGCCGGTAGTGAACTGGAGGCGAGATCGCGGCCGCAGACTATATGTACCTGGCGCGCCAACGTCCGAGGGCTTCTCCGCGGTCATTTCCGGTGCGGTTCTCCTCTTGCTACCTGCGACGGTCGTTCGCTACAGTACGGGCAGCCAGGATCCGTTTACCTTAAGGCTTTCCTCTTTCTTGTTCAAACTGTTCGCGTGTTTTTGGATTTCTACAGCTTCTCTGAACAAGCGCGTGTGATAGTGCTCCTCTACAGCCAGAATTTCCGTGTCGGCGAATTTTATTACGTGGTCGGTCTCATTCAGTGCGTGCTCTGCCACGGCCGATTTCTCCACCTGCCTCAACCTGCAATGTCGCTTATGCTCTTTGATCCTGGTGTTAATTGGTCGTCCAGTCATTCCGACATAAACTTTTCCGCATGTGCATGGTATACGGTATATTCCCGACATTGCAAGTGGGTCTCTTTTCTCCTTCGCCGATCTAAGACACTCTTTGATCTTCCTTGGCTGTAGAGAAGCACTATCACACGCGCTTGTTCAGAGAAGCTGTAGAAATCCAAAAACACGCGAACAGTTTGAACAAGAAAGAGGAAAGCCTTAAGGTAAACGGATCCTGGCTGCCCGTACTGCAGCGAACGACCGTCGCAGGTAGCAAGAGGAGAACCGCACCGGAAATGACCGCGGAGAAGCCCTCGGACGTTGGCGCGCCAGGTACATATAGTCTGCGGCCGCGATCTCGCCTCCAGTTCACTACCGGCAATGAAGGGTGAAGCTTTGACAATGCCAGCCACTCGTGCTGGCGAAACGTCAGAAAAATCATTAGATGAACGTCGGCCGAAGAACCCGAGACAGAAGCCAATAGGCAGTTTGTCAACAGTTGGCCACGAAAGCCTTAACAATTTTGCGCCAGTGACATTGCTTGCACAAATAGACACTTGAATGTGTTTACATAATAACAGTTGTCTGTCAATAGTTTATTGGCTGCTGCTTCCAAGATTTGTTTTCTCGTTGTTGCTGATTATTATTTTTTAAATATTTTTTAGAATTACTCATGTTGTACGACTATATATATACTGTATTTTATATGTTAGGTTGTGTGCATCGACAACTAGAATGCCAACAGCATCACCAGTAGGTATACAGCTCCAGTTCTAGATTTAAAGGGACACTTTTCTCAAAATAAAGGGGTTTAAAGTGATAACATGTTTTAAAGGGACACTAGTTATTCAGTGACACTGCGAGTGCAGTTTGAAGGTCACTGGTGACATCACTTCTGGTGTCAGGTTACACAGTTGTGCAGCCTGTATTCAAGGTCACCCAGGCGAATTCCCGTCCAACCCGAGCACCTGATAAGGACTTCTAGCATCATGTTACGTAACTATGTGACTCTGGGGACAAAGGGTGCCATCACCCCCATCGCCATCCCTACCCCCTCCCCCAGGCTTACCCATGCACCTGATGAGGGCTTCAGGTGTCAGGTTACACTTGCCCTACAGAGGGGTATCAGCTTACACATGAGGCAATTGGGGAGGTCACAGTCATTCCCTTCCCTCCAAGGTCTGTCCAAACACCTGATAAGGACTTCTGGACTCAGGTTACAGTTGACCTTGGGAGGCATATCAGGTTACACACGAGGCAGTTGCTCTAGGTATATTCAAGATCACCATCCAAATACCTCATCTACTGCCTCGAACCAGTTCAATTCACTGATAAGGTCTTCTGGAGACAGGTTGCATGGTCTCTGACAGGAAAATGATGGTCATCTTCTGGAACAGTGAGACTGAAGCAACCTTTCTCCCTCTCTCCTCTTTTATAAGTAATGCAACTGTATGGATGTTTTCCTTCTAGTGCTGGACGCTATAGGGAGAGGATGAGGATGTTATGAACAACTTTTTCTCTCTGTATGGAAAGGGTCAGGAAATAATAAAAATGTTGCAGCAAATTAACTTGTTATTTATGAACTATATTTGGCACATAACTTGTTAACAATAACTGTCTTACAATTTTTTTAAAAGCAGTATTTATTACAAACTTTCTTTTGTCTCTATATACATATTTACATTTTAATAATTCTTTCTGATCATTTTTTCTCTTTACAATATATGGAAAACGGGACTAGCAACAGCAGCTGTAGAAAAACAGTACACACACACACACATAACTATGTACAACATTTACAAACACACATACTGCACAATCACTTACACATACTCACTCTCCCTCTCTCTCTCTCTCTCTCTCTCTCTCTCTCTCTCTCTCTCTCACTCACTCACTTACTCACACACACACGCACACACAGACACAGACACACACACACACACCATAATCTATCCAGCAACACACTCAATCACTCAAGTGAGTAGTGTGAGTATGGAAGGGTAAGAATCCCTTCCCTACAGATGAACTGATTATCATCA
The DNA here is from genome assembly GCF_021461385.2 of Schistocerca piceifrons. Taxonomy (NCBI): domain Eukaryota; kingdom Metazoa; phylum Arthropoda; class Insecta; order Orthoptera; family Acrididae; genus Schistocerca; species Schistocerca piceifrons. Next base: position 495,773,545 of record NC_060143.1, on the reverse strand, counting down.
TGACGTGACAGCCCAAATTTCAGCTGCAGTGCAGTATGTACCTCATGGCCTTTCCATTTAAAGACTGCTTCGTAAACCGTAAGCAGAGTGGCGCTAATGCCCTTGAGTAGTCACCTCCTGTAATCCTCTACTGAGACAGCCTTTGAGACCACACAATGCACAGCCTTTGGCTGCGTCTCTGTGGTACATGCATCTGTGTGGTATATGTACATTTTCGAACTGAACCAAACGAACTCCACAATCTGAGAACCATTCGCCTCATGTTTCCTTAGATAAATAACCTTCCTGTTTTGTGGTTTTGCTCCATAAGGATTATCAGTCACATATCCAGACATACCGAATTCTTTAGGGTTGTACCTAATTGCTTCATATGCATTTGCAGCCCTTCACCCTGTAGATGAAACTACCTGCAGCCACACAAAGTAATTTGTGGTTGCCGAAGTTTGCTTTGTAAACTCATAGTGAAAGTGGTACACGTGGAGTTTCTAGAAGTCTGGAACACACATATCAATGCATACAGACTGCACTGAAACCTTAGCCATCTCCAGAATGATGAATGATTTGTCCTTGATTGGAGTTGGTGGTCAGCATGAAACGTCGTATAGAAATGTAACCCCTCCGCCGTAACACACATCCCAATGGTAAAAAAATGATTTTCATGGTATTCCCTAACATTTTCCGCCATTTTCTGAAAAATTCAACTGTTCAATAATTTATAAAAATCTTTTTCGAAATCATAATCACAAATGTCCTCTGTTCAGTGTCTAAATCAACGTAAGTCTTCAGCCAGCATGACTGGTCGAAGGAGATGTCGCTCGTGATTCTACCAAGTTTCACCCCAGGCTGAGACATTGCAGGAGATTTCTGAAGTACAGACTGTACCTCTGCGTGTTCCCCAGTGTTCTCATCAGCTTGGAGAAGGAGCCTTTGCGCAGGACTAGGCGCTTTGGACACAGTGGCAACACAGTGTGTGCATCATGCAAATGGATGGGTTATTCCAGGTCTTCCTCCATGAAGTACCCTTTGCTAGAATCTTCAGCTACATATAGGATCTTTTCCTTCAGTCTGGTGATTTCCCCATTGGACATCCATCGCAAGCCACCCATCGGCATATTGCCCAACATCAGGGATATTGAGCTGCTGCCAAACATCCACTGCATGATCATACTCCGTACCTGATATGGCACTGCTTTTCGGCTTACTGGAGACTATGCTGGGCAACATGATGTCATGAAGTCTGTCCTGCGAATCCAGGTATTCACAGTGTGAAACTTGACACCATAGGGATATGCAGCTCTGGTGATACGTCTGTCCTCTTGTTGCAGTGTCTCAGCAAGTTTCTGAAGAGACAAATGTCAGAAATACAGCGAATTCAGGAACTGGACCATTATTCTAGACTTGATTCTCTACTTTTCAACAGTATCAGGAATGACACTGACCTTACCACCCTTCAAACCGAAAGCACCGAAGTGTTCAACAAGAAAGTGAGCATCACACACAATCAAATTATGCAAATTATGGAAGAAGACTTGTAGGTTTTATGGTGATTGGTATTTCAAGTTGCGTGCCTTGTGGGTTGCACCGCAGAACTTCCCTGTAAGATGACAACAGTCTTTACGTAGGGGTCTCCGCTTTTCTGTCCAATGGCAGTCCACAAATATGACAGTCACCTGCCTGCTCATACAAGGCATCATTCTCCTACGAGTAGGCCATGAGAACATTATAGTGATACATCCCATCAGCTTTCCATGTGGGTTTTCTGAGCTCAGAGAGCAACCATGTCCAAGGATTTCCCCTAAAATGTGATTTCAAATTTTTTGCGACAGCCATCATACGAGGATACAACTTGATACGATGCCACATACAGTGAGTGCTGTTTTGTGAAGGTAGTATAAGAGACAATGGGGTCGGGTCACCTTCAAAGCAAGCCATCGGAGCTAAGAGGCACTTGAAATCTGCAAAGGGACATCGCTCCTTGTCATAGGCGTTCTCAACTACACTCCTGGAAATGGAAAAAAGAACACATTGACACCGGTGTGTCAGACCCACCATACTTGCTCCGGACACTGCGAGAGGGCTGTACAAGCAATGATCACATGCACGGCACAGCGGACACACCAGGAACCGCGGTGTTGGCCGTCGAATGGCGCTAGCTGCGCAGCATTTGTGCACCGCCGCCGTCAGTGTCAGCCAGTTTGCCGTGGCATACGGAGCTCCATCGCAGTCTTTAACACTGGTAGCATGCTGCGACAGCATGGACGTGAACCGTATGTGCAGTTGACGGACTTTGAGCGAGGGCGTATAGTGGGCATGCGGGAGGCCGGGTGGACGTACCGCCGAATTGCTCAACACGTGGGGCGTGAGGTCTCCACAGTACATCGATGTTGTCGCCAGTGGTCGGCGGAAGGTGCACGTGCCCGTCGACCTGGGACCGGACCGCAGTGACGCACGGATGCACGCCAAGACCGTAGGATCCTACGCAGTGCCGTAGGGGACCGCACCGCCACTTCCCAGCAAATTAGGGACACTGTTGCTCCTGGGGTATCGGCGAGGACCATTCGCAACCGTCTCCATGAAGCTGGGCTACGGTCCCGCACACCGTTAGGCCGTCTTCCGCTCACGCCCCAACATCGTGCAGCCCGCCTCCAGTGGTGTCGCGACAGGCGTGAATGGAGGGACGAATGGAGACGTGTCGTCTTCAGCGATGAGAGTCGCTTCTGCCTTGGTGCCAATGATGGTCGTATGCGTGTTTGGCGCCGTGCAGGTGAGCGCCACAATCAGGACTGCATACGACCGAGGCACACAGGGCCAACACCCGGCATCATGGTGTGGGGAGCGATCTCCTACACTGGCCGTACACCACTGGTGATCGTCGAGGGGACACTGAATAGTGCACGGTACATCCAAACCGTCATCGAACCCATCGTTCTACCATTCCTAGACCGGCAAGGGAACTTGCTGTTCCAACAGGACAATGCACGTCCGCATGTATCCCGTGCCACCCAACGTGCTCTAGAAGGTGTAAGTCAACTACCCTGGCCAGCAAGATCTCCGGATCTGTCCCCCATTGAGCATGTTTGGGACAGGATGAAGCGTCGTCTCACGCGGTCTGCACGTCCAGCACGAACGCTGGTCCAACTGAGGTGCTAGGTGGAAATGGCATGGCAAGCCGTTCCACAGGACTACATCCAGCATCTCTACGATCGTCTCCATGGGAGAATAGCAGCCTGCATTGCTGCGAAAGGTGGATATACACTGTACTAGTGCCGACATTGTGCATGCTCTGTTGCCTGTGTCTATGTGCCTGTGGTTCTGTCAGTGTGATCATGTGAAGTATCTGACCCCAGGAATGTGTCAATAAAGTTTCCCCTTCCTGGGACAATGAATTCACGGTGTTCTTATTTCAATTTCCAGGAGTGTATAAGAACTTTTTATCGTCAGCAGACATTTCCGTTCCAGCCAGTTGTTGGCTAGACCAATCAGATGCCTATTTATATAATAACTTGTAGTATGAGAGGTGAGATATCTATGGCAAAAAGTCGTTTATTCATTTGTACAGTAAGTCAATGGGACATTATTTTGGTCCAGGTATACAGTTACTTCTTGCCCTTGGCGAACAGCAATAAATCTACGTGTTCGGGAAGCTGAGCAACTAATTTCTGCTTGGCTTCTTTGTTCTGCACATTGTGCTCATTATCAGCTCATTGTACTTGTGGCTTGCTAAAATCATAAACATCCAGCGTGTATATGTAAATTGAAAAATCCAAATTCTGTCTCTCCAAAACTGGTACGCCCCGGAGGAGTTTCACAGGAGATGAGATGCCTTTGAAATTGTAAAGCCCGCAGATAATAGATGTACTGCCAGTTCTCGAAAGTACTGCGTAATTTCTATTGCTAGCCAGAAGTGCCCACGCGAAGCAATATTCATTCTACACATTTAGATTCTGAACATTAATGCATGACCCCCCCCCCCCCCCGTTAAATGGATCAAAAAGATGTGAGTATATATCGAGGTGGGGTACATGGCTGAGTGGATTACCCGACTCTCTTTTCTGCATTCTGAGAAAACCGCCAAGTATGACGCTCTTGATAAAAAGTTCCGAACCACTCTGTGATTGACTTGCCCCATTATATCAGGTCAGCTCTCTCCAAAATTTGCATGATTTTCATTTCCTCAGCGGCATCACAGCTCCCTTTCAGGGGTGGGGTGGGGTGGGGTGGGGAGGGGGGCGGGTGAATGAACTTACAGTACAGTAGCGCCTTATGCTTAAGCCTTTGACTGCTAGAAATGCGTTCTGTGGACAGCAGGGCTTTGTTGGGAGCCCTCGAACCGGGTGCTACCTGCATACTGGTTTTGACGCATGGACGAGCTCTTCTGTGTTGATTATTTCTGGAATGCTGGAGGTGACGATTTCGTCTGCTGCTCTGGGTTTTGCCACCCCCAATACAAAATAAGTACAGTTACTCTAACAACAGAAGCTTTTCATTTTAAAACTCCTCTAGAAATGAATCACTGCATAGAAAAACTCCTGGAGTTTTAGTAGCATGTTAGAAGCCTATGACAAAAGCGAAGTATCACTTTCGTTTCATCTCAGTAACTTAGTATTCTTCAATAGTTACTCATCCATAAACCCACTCTCCTACACACTTTCGTAACTGTAATTACTCAAGGAAAGGATAAATGTAATCAGGATTATCGTTCTAATACCTCGACAGTTATTGGAAGCAATATTAATAACCTCCACGTTCGTTGATTCTGTTCGTGAGTTGGCAGTGATGCGGTTGAGCGGACATGCAAGCCGCTAATGAATCCGATTTTAAGAAAACTATTGTGCCAAAAACTTTTATTCTTTCACGTCTTACAGAATGACTACTTCACTCAATAAAGAATTTAATTTCTTTTCATTATTCATCTTAGTTACTGTGCTGCATACAGTTAAAAGACACACTGAACTACAGTGCGTAGACTTTGTATATGGTTCGTTTTGGTCAATGACTGCAGTAGCCGGTGCATGTGGCCGAGCGGTTCTAGGCGCCTCAGTCCGGAACCACGCTGCTGCTAGGTCGCAGGTTCGAATCCTGCATCGGACATGGATGTGATTAATGCCATTAGGTTAAGTTAGGTCTAAGTAATTCTAAGTCTAGGGGACTGGTGACCTCAGATGCTAAGTCCCATAGTGCTTAGAGCCATTTGAACCATTTTTTGACTGCAGTATATGAAGTATAGCTACCACATCGAAATTGTACTTAAAGCTGAGAACAGAGTGATGTGTATCACTGTTCTCAACATTTTAGTGTTTATGTCGATGGACGAGGGGGGGGGGGGGGGGTGAGAATTGCACTTGTTGAGCCCAGTGCTCTGGCCATGCGCATCATGAATTATGTGGTAGTATCACTCTTCGTATTTCATAAACGATTCAAGACATCGAAACGAGGAGCTTTGCAAATGATGGGATGCACAGAGGTGAGTATATTGCTGCATGATTAATACTCAAGACTTTTAATCTATCGAGACAAAGATACAACTATATTTTCTCTCGGTGGAATAATGTACTTCCTTTAATAGCATTTTATATTGCGTTAAAAAAGGATATTGTGCGGACATAAATAATTACGATATTTTACGTGGAATACTCTGCTTTAATTGAAACTTGTTTCTTGTTATGTCACAAGACGTAATAGCTAAATAACTAAATATTTAGTTATTTCAGTTTACATCAAGATCATTTCTTTATTTGCGACCTATTGACTACTGATGCTGCTGGAAGAGCAACCGAAAAAATGCTTAAAATAATTGTAAATGGCTTACAAATTATATAAACACCTGGAAGTAGTATTGGTTGTCAATCTAGCCACTGAAGCCCTTTCATCCACTATCAGCGATTTGATCTTTAGTAGCGTCAGTCCACTTCTATTGCTCTCAGTTTATGAAATCATTGCATCCAAATATTTTACGACTCCAAATTAAATTTGATTTGCTACTCACATTTATTGGGAGAGAATACCACAGCATTCAGAATCGAAATAAATAACATCATCGTTTTGTCACTCACACAGAACTAACCTCTTGTATCCACTCATTACACAAGGGATCTAGAGCCCCTTTCTATCGTATACTCAAATTACTCCATCTGCGTAACGCTTTTTGTTGCTAATTACATGTGCAGTATGATGTCTCTAACATACATATAAACAGTACATACATAGGGTGTTCATTTTAACTAACGACACTGAAATATGTCGAAAACTACGTATTGGATCAAAAAAAGTTATAATACTGAGCAGCGGCCGGCTCGTGTTGATGCTGTTCATTCTTTGGCATTTTGTCACAATCGAGTGGCTTCTTATTTCTCCCTGAGCTACTACCATAACGAGTTGCTGACTTGCATCCATCAGTGGCAGCAACAGCGCTTATCGATACTAGTACTGCTGTACCATCTTTGGTGTGGTCGCTATATTTCCGTGTGGTGGTGTGTGTAGCAGTCGGTCGGTGGGGACAGAGCACCGAGGAAGTCTCCGTGGTGCGAGGTCAGGTTGGGACTGCTGGCGGTGTGCACGCGCAGTCGGATTGTGAGGCGCTAGCTGCGAGAGCTATAAAGTTCTTTGCCCACCGAACCTGGACACTGAAGTTGAGTGATCAGTTAACCTGTTGTGAAACCTCAACTGCTGTGACATCTCTTCGTTCATTGCCGGTTGTTGCTTCCTGGGTCATTCCGGCTAGCAGCAACGCGTGGTGTGCTGGAGTCAGCGAAATTTTGCAGCCGTCTTCCTGTATGGTATTTAACTATTAAATTGGTTGTTACCTATCAGTGAAGTGCACCAGCGGTATTTTCTGCCTTGTGGCCAATAACGAACCAGTTACCTGCCCTTGTCGTTTGCGTAGTTTTCCGACAGTGTGTTTTTCCTCGCCATGTTGATGCTGTCCAACACGATGTGTAGTTTGACAGCTTTTTAGTTGTTTGTTCAAATTTTTTTCTTTTTTTTTTTTTTTTTTTTTGGTCATCAGTCTACTGACTGGTTTGATGCGGTCCGCCACGAATTCCTTTCCTGTGCTAACCTCTTCATCTCAGAGTAGCACTTGCAACTTACGTCCTCAATTATTTGCTTGACGTATTCCAGTCTCTGTCTTCCTCTACAGTTTTTGCCCTCTACAGCTCCCTCTAGTACCATGGAAGTCATTCCCTCATGTCTTAGCAGATGTCCTATCATCCTGTCCCTTCTCCTTATCAGTGTTTTCCACATATTCCTTTCCTCTCCGATTCTGCGTAGAACCTCCTCATTCCTTACCTTATCAGTCCACCTAATTTTCAACATTCGTCTATAGCACCACATCTCAAATGCTTCGATTCTCTTCTGTTCCGGTTTTCCCACAGTCCATGTTTCACTACCATACAATGCTGTACTCCAGACGTACATCCTCAGAAATTTCTTCCTCAAATTAAGGCCGGTATTTGATATTAGTAGACTTCTCTTGGCCAGAAATGCCTTTTTTTGCCATAGCGAGTCTGCTTTTGATGTCCTCCTTGCTCCGTCCGTCATTGGTTATTTTACTGCCTAGGTAGCAGTATTCCTTAACTTCATTGACTTCGTGACCATCAATCCTGATGTTAAGTTTCTCGCTGTTCTCATTTCTACTACTTCTCATTACCTTCGCCTTTCTCCGATTTACTCTCAAACAATACTGTGTACTCATTAGACTGTTCATTCCGTTCAGCAGATCATTTAATTCTTCTTCACTTTCACTCAGGATAGCAATGTCATCAGCGAATCGTATCATTGATATCCTTTCACCTTGTATTTTAATTCCACTCCTGAACCTTTCTCGATGTACAGATTGAAGAGCAGGGGCGAAAGGCTACAGCCTTGTCTTACACCCTTCTTAATACGAGCACTTCGTTCTTGATCGTCCACTCTTATTATTCCCTCTTGGTTCTTGTACATATTGTATATGACCCGTCTCTCCCTATAGCTTACCCCTACTTTTTTCAGAATCTCGAACAGCTTGCACCATTTTATATTGTCGAACGCTTTTTCCAGGTCGACAAATCCTATGAAAGTGTCTTGATTTTTCTTTAGCCTTGCTTCCATTATTAGCCGTAACGTCAGAATTGCCTCTCTCGTCCCTTTACTTTTCCTGAAGCCAAACTGATGGTCACCTAGCGCATTCTCAATTTTCTTTTCCATTCTTCTGTATATTATTCTTGTAAGCAGCTTCGATGCATGAGCTGTTAAGCTGATTGTGCGATAATTCTCGCACTTTTCAGCTCTTGCCGTCTTCGGAATTGTGTGGATGATGCTTTTCCGAAAGTCAGATGGTATGTCACCAGACTCATATATTCTACACACCAACGTGAATAGTCGTTTTGTTGCCACTTCCCCAAATGATTTTAGAAATTCTGATGGAATGTTATCTATCCCTTCTGCCTTATTTGGCCGTAAATCCTCCAAAGCTCTTTTAAATTCCGATTCTAATACTGGATCCCCTATCTCTTTTAAATCGACTCCTGTTTCTTCTTCAATCACATCAGACAAATCTTCACCCTCATAGAGGCTTTCAATGTATTCTTTCCACCTATCTGCTCTCTCCTCTGCATTTAACAGTGGAATTCCCGTTGCACTCTTAATGTTACCACCGTTGCTTTTAATGTCACCAAAGGTTGTTTTGACTTTCCTGTATGCTGAGTCTGTCCTTCCGACAATCATATCTTTTTCGATGTCTTCACATTTTTCCTGCAGCCATTTCGTCTTAGCTTCCCTGCACTTCCTATTTTTTTCTTAGAGTGGTTATTGTGCCTTGGCTGTTTTTAGACGCCAATTTGAAGACGTAGTGCTGCTGGTATCTTCGTCCTCGGCTGATACTTTCCGTTGTCATGCCATTCGTCAGGCAGAAGGGAATTGATTAGGTTGTTGGTCAGTCATTCAGCCGTCTCTGGGTCGGGCTGCCATCCGATTATTTAACTTTACTCTTGGCTGCCTGTCTCCCCTCACCTTACGTTAGAGCTACCTCCTCAGACCGACCCTTGGAACACTTCTGAGCACCACTGTTCTGTTCGTTTTAGATCGTGATTTTCATTTTAGTCTGAAGTACTGTGCGAGGCCTTCACCCATCTATTAATTTAGATTGTTTTAATTTTAAAATAAGGCCTTCAGCTGACTTAAATTAAAATTTTAAGGCTGATTTGTTTAAGAGCTAAATTTTGAAAGTTTGTTCTATCTGAAATTCTTGTTACCCAGGCCTTAAGCCCTGACTTGTTCAATGTCCAGTGAAATATTTTTTCAGATAAGGCCTTCAGCCGATTTAAAGTACAGGGTGATTCAAAAAGAATACCACAACTTTAAAAATGTGTATTTAATGAAAGAAACACAATATAACCTTCTGTTATACATCATTACAAAGAGTATTTAAAAAGGTTTTTTTCACTCAAAAACAAGTTCAGAAATGTTTAATATGGCCCCCTCCAGACACTCGAGCAATATCAGCCCAATACTCCAACTCGTTCCACACTCTCTGTAGCATATCAGGCGTAACAGTTTGAATAGCTGCTGTTATTTCTCGTTTCAAATCATCAATGGTGGCTGGGAGAGGTGGCCGAAACACCATATCCTTAACATACCCCCATAAGAAAAAATCGCAGGGGGTAAGATCAGGGCTTTCTTGGAGGCCAGTGATGAAGTGCTTTGTCACGGGCTGCCTGGCGCCGATCCATCGCCTCAGGTAGTTGACGTTCAGGTAGTTACGGACAGATAAGTGCCAATGTGGTGGCGCTCCATCCTGCTGAAATATGAATTGTTGTGCTTCTTGTTCGAGCTGAGGGAACAGCCAATTTTCTAACATCTCCAGATACTGTAGTCCAGTTACAGTAGCACCTTCGAAGAAAAAGGGACCAAAAACTTTATTGGCTGAAATGGCACAGAAAACGTTCACCTTAGGCGAGTCACGTTCATACTGAGTTGTTTCCCGCGGATTCTCAGTGCCCATTGTGACGGTTGACTTTCCCGTTAGTGTGGATTGTTGCTTCATCACTAAACACAATCTTTGAAACGAAAGATTCATCTGTTTCCATTTGAGCAAGGATAAAATCACAGAAATCGATTCTTTTAATCTTATCAGCTGCAGACAGTGCTTGAACCAATTTCAGACGATAAGGTTTCATAACTAACCTTTTTCGTAGGACTCTCCATACAGTTGATTGTGGAATTTGCAGCTCTCTGCTAGCTCTGCGAGTCGATTTTCCTGGGCTGCGAACAAATGCTTGCTGGATGCGTGCTACATTTTCATCACTCGTTCTCGGCCGTCCAGGACTTTTCCCTTTGCACAAACACCCGTTCTCTGTAAACTGTTTATACCAACGTTTAATACACCACCTATCAGGAGGTTTAACACCATACTTCGTTCGAAATGCACGCTGAACAACTGTCGTCGATTCACTTCTGCCGTACTCAATAACACAAAAAGCTTTCTGTTGAGCGGTCGCCATCTTAGCATCAACTAACGCTGACGCCTAGTCAACAGCGGCTCAAGCGAACAAATGTACAACTAAATGAAACTTTATAGCTCCTTTAATTCGCCGACAGATAGTGCTTAGCTCTGCCTTTTGTCGTCGCAGAGTTTTAAATTCTTTTTGAATCACCCTGTAAAATTTGAAGATTGATTTGTTTAAAAACTAAATTTTGAAAAATTTTGAAAGTTTGTTCTATCTGAAATTCTTGTTATCCAGACCCTAAGCCCTGAGTTGTTCAATATCTTGTGTGTGGCCTTCAGCTGAGTATTTACATGAAATATTTTTTAGGTACGGCCTTCAGCCGCATGTATTCTTTAAAGCAATTTTTATTATAACTTGTGTTCAACCCTTCAGCCGTTCTTGTTTTTGGTGTGGTTTTGAGCCTTCAGCCCAGGAGGTTTCTCAAGTTTTCTTAACTAGGCCTTCAGCCATATTGTTTCATTTTGATCCTTTTAAGGCAATGTGTAATTAAGTAGTTCTTAGGAAAATAAAAGTTTGTGTTTTTACTGAAACTGACAGTAACTGATTACGGCCTCCATCCACAACCGTAACCTGATCTGCTGTATCCTGCGAAACCAGACTTCAAATACCAATTTGTCTATCTCGGAGAGGATATCCAGAGATACCACACTCGACCCCCCACCCGACTCCAAACTTTGAAATCTTCAGTGGGAATCCCAGTTTTTAATTGCTGATTACGATTCTGTGGCAGAATCTACATACGTTTTGTCTGAAGCATTTTCTTCTTTTCGCCACACATGGTGCTGTAACTGGAGGAACAGAAATGGGTTCACAATCGTAATTTACGACCCGCTGCTTGACTATCCAATAGCACATGGGACCGCATCTCCATGCTGCGAGAGTAAGACAGTATTTCATATCTTCTAATTGGAAATCCCATTCGCAATGTAGTATTCCTCCGATATGTGAACAGGGTCTATTTGACGCGCCACCGCGGCCATGACTCGAGGGGAACGCTACTCTACTTTTTCAATTAGAGTACGTGTTCAAACGTAGTACCTCCAACTTCAGCACACTTAGTGATCCACTTTTCGAATGACTGTATGCAGGACAGAAGTATCATCGGCGGGAATGTAAGCACAGGCGCTTCTGATGCGGTCTACCCTACGTTGGCACTTGTTGGTACGTCTTATCTTTTAAATATCCCCCCAGATAGAAAGCCAGCGACGTCAACGTCTCTTTTCCAGTCGTCCCAGGGCAACGAGACCATTTGGGATTCGTGCCAAGCATTTGCTAGAGTCCCTTGGTGTGGAGCGTGTGGCACCCCAACTCCAGGGTTTTACTCGCCTGCCTCCCTGGTTGCTCCAGACGCCCAGCGTCCTTTTAGACTTGTCAGAGTACCGGAGGAGCTGCACTCCCGCGTTTGTTTTTACCTCCTTATTTTACGATATTTTAAACCAGCATGCCGACCATGTACCAGTATTTACGGATGACTCTAAACAGGGGGACTCTGTTGGTTGTGCTGTTGTTTTCCCTGATCGAGTCGTCAAGTTACGGCTTCCTGCAGCGTTTACCATCTTTGATACCGAATTGTTTGCGATCTTGCGGGCATTGGAGCAGATGAGATGTGTTCCCAGTCTTAAGTTTCTCATCTGTTCTGACTCCCTGAGTGCCCTTCAGACCATGCAACACTTGTACCCAGCGGATACGGTCGTCCAGAACATCCATGATGCCCTACTCCACCTGCAACGGCAGGGGAAGGAGGTTTGTTTCTGCTGGGTGCCGGGGCACGTGGGTATTAGGGGAAACGAACTGGCGGATGTGGCTGCCAAAGATGCATGTTCCCTCCCTCACGTTGTTGAATGTGCCGTCCCCCTCCATTCTGTTACCTCCCTTTTGCGTTTTCGTGTTATTCGTCAATGGGAAGCGGAGCCGGCCGGAGTGGCCGTGCGGTTCTAGGCGCTACAGTCTGGAACCGAGCGACCGCTACGGTCGCAGGTTCGAATCCTGCCTCGGGCATGGATGTGTGTGATGTCCTTAGGTTAGTTAGGTTTAATTAGTTCTAAGTTCTAGGCGACTGATGACCTCAGCAGTTAAAGTCGCATAGTGCTCAGATCCATTTGAACCATTTGGGAAGCGGAGTGGCTGGCAGTCGGTGAAAATAAGCTGCGTCTGGTCAAGGCCACCACGCGGCCATGGCGTACGTCCTACCAGTCATGCAGGCGCGATGAGGTTCTCCTCACTCGCCTCTGCATCGGGCACAGTCCCTTAACGCACGGTTTTTTACTCCGGCGGGAGGACCCCCCAATCTGCAGTGCTTGTGGCGCCCAGATTACTGTCGACCACATTTTACTTGACTGTCCTTTATTCTCTGACCTGAGGGCGGTGGTTTCCTTGCCACCGGATTTGCCCTCTATTTTGCAAGACGACGCAACGACTGTGGTTAAGGTCTTACGGTTTTGTGTCCTGTCCAATTTGTTGCCTCGGATTTTAGGGACAGGATTTTAATGTGCTGCTGGGTGACTGGCTCACACAGGTTTTAGGTAAGAGGTCCGCCAGTCATGATTACCTACTTGCTTCACTTCGATTTCTGTTCTCTTTCCCTTGTGTTTCCCTTTCTTTTTTAGTGCGTTTCTTTTCCTCTTGTTTGCCTCTGTATGTGAGGATTTGTAACTGCGTCAGGCCCATGTCTTTTAGCCGTTCTCCTTGTTCGCCGTCCATCTTCGTCCCTTCACTGCATGTGTTCCTGTTTCTATGCGTTTGGGCGCTGATGACCACGCTGTTTAGCGCCCGAAAACCTCAAACCACACACACACACACACACACACACACACACACACACACACACACACACAAAACTGGCGACCTAGCGGGACAATTACTAGGTTCACCTCTGCCGGTTCACTGACCAGTGTAAACACGGTCTAACATCTCCTGTGCTTCAAACGCGTAATGCACTGGGCAACCGTCACGCTGACACCAAATGCGTTGTCGAACGTCAAGGGCAACACCCTTCAGCAGTACCCGTAGCTCCTGTTCCAAAAAGTTCGACGTTTGCTTCCATTCAACGTACCGTCGATAAAATACAGACCATTGAGTTAGCTCCCCATGATGCCACACCACACGTGAACCGACCAAAGACGTTGATGGTCAACCTGCCGTAACCAGTGCGGAATGTCTACACTCCAGCAATGCATGTTATGCCGGTTAACTGTAGTTTGGTTTGTGAACGTAGGCTCATCGGAAAACAGACCTCGGCAAAGAACGTGGAGGACGTTTGCATTTGTTGATGTGCTCACCGGTTACTGCAATCGGGCCTATGAAGTTCTTGAACCAGTGGCATCTGGTATGGATCATACTTACGACGATGCATTATTGTGACAATATTACCTACGGACATACCGGAATCGAGGTTTATTGACGGGTGCTTATCCATAGGTTGTGGTGCACTGCCGCTAGTACAGCTATTTCCTTAGCTTTCCCTGTAACACGTTTGCTTCGTTTCCTTTTGCCGGTCTGTATGCTGCCATCAGACATAAAGACGTTAAAACTTTGTAAACGAACGAGAGGGCGCTGAAAAATGCTCTGCGTACGAGGCAACAGCAGCCACAATGAGACCTGGTACTCAAGGAAGGCAGGATTCGGTTACGATTGTGGACGGGGCCCGAATCAGTTACTATTGGTTTGCTTTTGCAATGTCTCACATTTATTTTAAGACAATAATTCCAGACTCAGCAATAAATAAAAATATCACACGCTAATAAAAAGGAAGAAACAATTGTCTAATTAATAGTACTTTCAGTACATTACAATTTACCAAATGAGCATAAAATACAGACATAGAAAATAATATTTTGAAAACAAGGCAGTGTGGTCACAATTACAATTTTAAGGCAAGCAACCACAGTCACGGCTAAAGGCCTTTAACGTCAAGAATGGCAATCATTAAAAAAATTTAACAGATATACTATCAAACAGCAAAGCATTGAAAAGATAGTCAACTCATCACCAAACACGTGAGACAGATGATGGTAACTTGGTAATACAATAATAAAACAATAACAATAATAAAACGCAAGGGCCAGTCACAGATGGTGCTCCAGGAATCGACCTCTGACTAGATCAGGCCAAAAACATTTCATCGAGCGATGAGAAAGGCAGCCATTAGTTGCATTCACATCACAAGATGGTAACATAGACTAGTAACAGTCTAACGAGTGACTAGCGGTAATCTTGGTGAGGCTGCCTGACGTCCACTAAACCAAATGCAAAGATGTAAAAATACGCGAAAGCCGGAACCGGCGGTCTGGACTCAGCCAGCAGAACATTGTGCTTAGAGCGCCCGGAACAAGAAAGGAATCACTACCACAAAAGTAGAAGAATCGCCAACCAATCTACAAGCAAGAAAGCTGTCTAACTTACACGTCTCACTGGACAGTGGCGGCTAGACGAGGAAACGTATACTGCCGTTACATACACTAACCCCCAGGGCAGGTAACTGGGGCGTTAGCCAACCGGAGTGGCCGAGCAGTTCCAGGCGCTTCAGTCTGGAACCGCGCGACAGCTACGGTCGCAGGTTCGATCCTGCCTAGGGCATGGATGTGTGTGATATCCTTAGGCTAGTTAGGTTTAAGTAGTTCTAAGTTCTAGGGGACTGATGACCTCATATGTTAAGTCCCATAGTGCTCAGAGCCATTTGAACCATTTGGGACGTTAGGACCACAGCCCTTCGATCCGGCAGTCCATGCGCGCCGCTAGCGGTCCCGGCGTGTTCTCGCTCTGCGCGGACCTTCCTCCTCCTGCATCCCCAGCCGAACTGCTCACTGACACGGCCTGGAAGAACAATGACGTCACCCCAAAGATAGGGCCACAGTTACTACATTCCGATACGCCGCTGCTGCCACTAGTGGACAGGCAACGCTTGCGAAACCAAGTGGCGCCAGTCAACGCAAGAAGAAGACAAACAACTGCAACCGTGTCAACTAAACGATACAATCTGGCCTCCAACAGAGGACGGAGACCTACAAAAGGCCAATGCGAGCTGGAGCATGGCTCACACAACATTTCCTCTACATACTCCATAAATCAGGATCATTTCAGCTTTTTCTTCTGTGGTCGCAACATTCATCGTCCATTTGTATGTCTGTATTCCAAATGGCAGGTAGACGTGCAGACAATAAAAAGTGCGCAATTATTGCACTGTTTAGAGCCTCTATCTATTATATGTCTGCGCGATGCCTGAGCTCCGGTCGCAGTGTACTGCCTGTTGTGTCACGTAGTAGTTCGCTATACGGCCACGGTGGCGCGTCGATTAGTCCCCTGTTCGATATGTCAGAGGAATACAACGTTGCGAATGGCGTTTCCAATTAGTAATTATGAAGTACTGGCCTGTCCTACTCTCTCAGCATGGAAGAGGGGCCCTGCATGCCATTGGATATTCAAGGGCCATTGAGTAGCAAGTCGTAAATTCTATTCCTCCTATTACAGCGCCATCTGTGGCGAAACGAAGAAAATGCTTCAGAGAAAACGTAAATAGATTTTGCCACAGAATCGTAATCTGCAATAAAACACGGGGGGTTCCCACTGAAGATTTCAAAGTTGCCTCCCGGGGTCGAGTGTGGTATCATTGGATGTCCCCCTCCGAGACAAACAAATCGGGACTATAATTTTTTGATCCTATGTGTAGTTTTTGGAAATATTTCAATGACTTTAGTTAAGAAGAACACCCATGAGGTCCAGAATCTCACTTGTCATCCAAGTTTTCTTCTTTTTAAGGTCCGGTCCCAAATACTCTTCTTTGACTCCTTGTACTGCTTCCTGTAAGTGTGTGAGGTTTTCATTGGTGTCATCCCCACTGTCTCTCCATTTGTTGTTTAAGTCTGTCTTGACTGTCTGCTGTAAGGTAGCATCTTTCAACTTTCTCAGGTCGTATTTTCGTGATATTTTGGAGACAACATGTTTCATTCTGGTTTTGAAATTTCCTACGATTACCATATGGTCTGATTGTATGTCTGCTCTCGGATACGTTCTCACATCTGTACAACTATATCTGTATCTCTTGTTCACTAGCATGAAATTAATATCATTCCTCAAAATTTGTCCTGGTTTGTCCAAGGGCGATTTTCATGTGTATAACTTGCGCGGTGGAAGTTTAAACCATGTATTCATCACCACTAGTTGATTTGTTTCTGAATATTCTTCCAAGTCATCTCCTCGGGTGTTCCTATCCCCTAGACCAAAGGGTCCAACAGAGCTTGATGTTTTTTCTGATCCAAGTTTTGCGTTAAAGTCACCCATGACAGTACTCAGGTCTTCTATTTTTAGCTTGTTCAGCATGCGGTTAATGCTATAGTAAAAATTTTTGACCTCTTTCTTACTAGTTTCATTCAATAATCAATCCACTCAGTGGTCATGTTCTGTAAATTACATGAACAAGGATAACCTTCAGGGATGTGGAACACGGAAGATATCATCATCACCATCAGTTTTCTGTTATGTCAGCAGGTCCTTTGTACCTCCATTTCCTGTGATACATTCCTTCCATATTAATGTTTCTGTATGTGCTGCCGTCCATCACGTCATTCCGAACTGAAATCCCTTCCTTCTTGTCTTCTCTCTCCTTCCAAATACCCTTCTATGACGTTTTTTAAGACTTTTTTTACAAGTACCACATTCTTTCTTAATGTATGTCCAGTCCAGTTCCGTTTCCTTCTTTTTATTATATCCAGTAATTGTATTTTCTCTCCCACTCTTCTCAGTATCTCTTCATTTTTCACTCTGTCCATCCAAGTTCTTTCCATCCTCTGCCATGTTCACATTTCAGAAGCCTCCAACCTTACTCTTTCTTCCACACTGTCCATGTTTCACCACCATACAGGAGAACACCCCATACAAAACATTTTACTACCTTTTACCTCAAATATTTGCCCATATTGATGCAGAAAGTACACCTTTTCTTATTAAATCTCTCTTTCGCCATTGCTATTCTGGTTTTAATTCCTGTGCTGCTCTTCCAGATGCTTTCTATTCTGCTTCGAAGATATTAAAAGCTTTGCACATGTTCTGATATTTCTCCGTTTAGCATTATCTTTACCTTTTTATTTCGTACTACTGCCATAGAAAGATATACTCTCAGAAAAAAACAAGGAAATTATAGAAACTAAATCTGTACACTATATTAACAACCAACTGTCACTATACCGCATAATGCTATTCTGGCTTATCATCTAGAATTAAATGAGTAAACGAAAAAGAATGCTCCTACTTTGCAAAAAGCTACTGTCTTCTCAGTTCTACTGTACTCAAGCAGCGAGTCATATTTAATGTACTTTACTAGTAGTCACGCAACCTTAGACAAAACACTTTACTTCCTATGTCACTAACGTAACTTTTCAATATCTGAATCTTGATATCCAAACTTTTTTTTAAAGTGCATCTGATGCTGTATGTTTTTAATTTGGAGTGATAAGGGTTCCAAGTTTCTTACTTTATGTTGGATGGGGACTTAATGAATATCATAACACAGGGTACATAACTCCATTCTGTATCATGGATGAGGAGACAAAGTCAGCACAAAAATTATTTTTGTGTCTTGTATTGTGCCTATGTAAATAACAGTTCATCTGGAACTGATTTTTATTATTATCGACAAAAACCAAAAAGGTTTCTGATAGATGCAGTTATATGCTTTATACAATATTCTTACTGCTTGCTTCTTCTGAATAAATACTGAATTTACTGTAGGCCCACTGTCCTAGACGATAATTCCGTAAGATAATAACGAGTGAAACTATGCAAAATATGACAACACTCCTGTCTTTAGGTCAACACAGTGCGAGATGAATCTAAGGCAAAACATGCTGAACTGAGCTTTTTGAATAGTTTATCCATGTGTTAGCTCCATTTTAACTTGCGCAACTAGACTCAGTGAATTTTATGCAGTGTGTTTCATTTAGTATATGATCTTTAATCTCACCTTCTGGTACTAACACAGAATTATTGCTGGTGTGAAACCACATAATATGAATCTTTGTGAGATGAAGACATAACGTGGTAGCCCATGCAGTCGTGGCCTGAGATGTCTGCTAAGGTTGAATTTGGACCCTTGATCAGTATGTTTGCGTCATTAGCAAATATTGCATTTTCTAACAGACTTTAAAGTCATTAGAAGATCATTTATGTAGCCTAGAAACAAGAGTGGATCCAGTATCGATCCTTGTGGCGCACTGCTATATACCGATATTTGTTTCGTTTAATGACTCTCTCTGCTTTCTGTTATGAAAATGAAACTCTAAAAAGCAATGTGAGGTGTCTCATGAGCTGTTTGGCATACCCCTAATATTCTGTAAGTCTGATCCCCTGTGACCTACAGAGAAAGGAAGCTCCCCAAGTAAATTCAATAGAAACAGTGTCATATAATGGTAGCTTCTTCCTGAAGGAAAAGTACTAGAGGTAGTGTGGGTACCAGACCATACATGTAGACATTAATGAAGGGACTCATTTAACTACAAAGGAAACTAGGATTCACAATAACAATTTGGTTCATTACCATAAGATAACAAAAAATTAATTACCCACTAAATTAAGCATGTAAACGTTTGGTAAGTGGATAAAAGGTTGTAATTATGAATTATTCTCTTGGCACAGTTGGGCGGACACATGAAAGCATAACATGAAACTATATCGCAGATACCACCACTAATTGCAAAACTGGTTAGTAGTTTAAAAACAGATCCCCAGCATTACGGCTCATTCTTACCATTCTTAAATGTTGTGAGTGCAGAAGACGGCAGCAGTGACAGCTAGGAAATCTGAGTCCAACTCAATCTTAGTACTATTCTGTAAAAAGATGGAGAAATCTCTCTCTGTGACGCCCGTGACAGCAAGAGCCTTCCCTTTAGTGTCCTCTGACTTAACCCTTCTAAACTTGGTTGGTTCTGCCAATGTAGCATTATCGCTGGTCAACTGCAGGAGATTTTTGCCAGTCCCAACCGACAATAATTTTACACATAACTTAACAAACTCCTACTTTTGAAGACTCTGTCTCAGCTAACCAGTGACGGTCTGGTACAGGGAGGAAGGTAGAATATCTCTCCAACTCCCTGGCAAGTTTCTAATCCTGGCCAATCAAAGGGTTTTCTTGTAGGCACATGCAGGGAAACGGTCCTTCTACCGAAAAAATTATTGTGAGCCAATCAGAGTCCCTGTTACTCGAATTTAAATGAACATTATTTCGTCGTGTGCCAGAGAAAAATGGCCGATCCCACACTCACCGTTTCTGAGTACTAGTCCCGCCTTCAGATATTGTCGTTCCAAAATGGGCTCCACCTAGTGTCGCGCACAATGCAGTTTTACAGTACACAGACTGACGCTGAGGCCCCTGCTGTGCGGATATAGGACGTAGCGAATTGTCTATCCTCTACCTGCTCGAGAGGGCTGCTTTCAGTGCCAAACAAGTTTATGACTCTCTGGTCCTTTTAAGCTAGCGTCCACGTCTTAAGACAGCTACAAAAAGCTCCAAAGGCCGCAGAAAATAACAAGTATCTCTCACTGTAATAAAAGAAAAGGAAGAGAATAAGTAATCAACCATGCATTCTCTGGCAGTTGTGAGTACTGTCTGAGTTGTTATGCAACGTTACAGGACTGACTATAATGACTATTGGGAAGTGCATATTACATTGTAAAATAGATTTCATAACAGACTGGGCATAAACTGCCTTATAACACTTTAGTTTTGCAAGTAGAATTTTGAGGTCCACAGTGTCAAAGTTTTGGCAAGGCAATATAGTATACGGAGCATTGTCGCTTCTATACGCCAGTGTGCTGCATAACACAAAAATTAAATTTACTGTAACTTTTTTTTACTATATCCACACACTATGTCTTCGAAAACGTGTACATACCCACATTTCACCTGTGTAAATGACAGGCCACTCTTAGTTTGACGCTTCATCTTTCCGTAAAAATCTAAATTAGTAAAACTGTGATTCACGCCTCTTAAAACCAAATTCCAAATGACAATGCTGAAAGGCGTTGGCAGGTTAAAGATGCGTTTCAAATGAGGACACGAATCTCAATTTTGCCATTTGCAGGTAGTGGTCTCACCAACTGAGTTTTACAAGGTTGAATCACCACCTACCGTGACACTTTTACTTGCGCCAGTAGGGTCAGTATTGCCTCACGTTTTCCAACATTGCTACGGAATCCAAACTGATCCTCCCTAACGTCGGCTTCTACCAGTTTTTTCATTTGTCTATAAACAAATTCGTGTTAGTATTTTGCAGCCGTGACTTATTAAACTGGTAGTTCAGTAATTTTCACACTTGTCAACACCTGCTTTCTTTGGGACTGGAATTATTATATTCTTCTTGAAGTCTGAGGATATTTCATCTGTCTCATACATCATGCTCGCCAGATGGTAGAGTTTTCTCAGGGCTGGCTCTCCCAAAGCTATCAGTAGTTCTAATGAAATATTGTCTACTCCCGAGGTCTTGTTTCGACTTAGGTCTTTCAGTGCTCTGTCAAATTCTTCATGCAGTGTCATATCTCCCATTTCGTACTCATCTACGTCCTCTTCTATTTCTATAATATCGCCCTCAAGGACATCCCCCTCTATATACTCCTTCCACCTTTCTGCTTTCCCTTCTTTGCTTAGAACTGGTTTTCCATCTGAGCTCTTGATATTCATACAAGTAGTTCTCTTTTCTCCAAAGGTCTCTTTAATTTTCCTGTAGGCAGTATCTATCTTACCCCTAGTGATATATGCCTCTACATCCTTACATTTGTCCTCTACCATCCCTGGCTAGACGTTTTGCACTCCCTGTCGATCTCATTTCCGAGACATTTGTATTCCATTTAGCCTACTTCAGTTACTGCATTTTTATAATTTCTCCTTTCATCAGTTCAGTACGATATCTCTTCTGTTACCCAAGGATTTCTAATAGCACTCATCTTTTTCACTACTTGATCCTCTGCTGCCTTTACTGTTTCATCTCTCAAAGCTAACCATTCTTCTTCTACTGTATTTCTTTCCCCCGTTATTGTCAATCGTTCCCTAATGCTCTCTCTGAAACTCTCTACAACCTCTGGTTCTTTCAGTTTATCCAGATCCCATCTCCTTAAATTCCCACCTTTTCGCAGTTACTTCAGCTTTAATCTACACTTCATAACCAATAGATTGTGGTCAGAGTCCACATCTGCCCCTGTAAATGTCTTAAAATTTAAAAGCTCGTTCCTAAATCCCTGTCTTACCATTATATAATTACCTGAAACCTTCCAGTGTCTCCAGGCCTCTTCCACGTATACGACCTTCTTACGTGATTTTTAAATCAAGTGTTATGATTAAGTTATGCTCTATGCAAATTCTAGGCGGCTTCCTATTTCATCTCTTACCCCCATTCCATATTCACCTACAACTTTTCCTTCTGTTCCTTTTCCTACTATCGAATTTCAGTCCCCCATGAGTATTAAAGTTTCGTCTCCCTTCACCACCTGAATAATTTCTTTTATTTCATCGTACATTTCTTCAATCTCTTCGTCGTCTGCGGAGCTAGTTGGCATATAAACTTGATCTACTGTCGTAGGCGTGGGCTTTGTGTCTATCTTGGCTACAATAATGCGGTCACTATGCTGTTCGTAGTAGCTTATCCGCGCTCCTATTTTTTTATTTATTATTAACCCCTGCATTACCCCTGTTTGATTTTGTATTTATAGCACTGTATTCATTTGACCAGAAGGCTTATTCCTCCTGCCACCGAACTTCTCTGATTCCCACCTATACGTTTCCCTTTTTAAGTTTTATAACCTACCTACCCGATTAAGGAATCTGACATTCCACGCTCCCATCCGTAGGATGCCAGTTGTCTTTCTCCTGATAACGATGTCCTCCTGAGTAGTCCCCGCCCGGAGATCCGAATGGGGAACTATTTTACCTCCGGAATATTTTACCCAAGAGGACGCCATCATCATTTAACGATACAGTAAAGCTGCATGCCCACGGGAAAAATTACGGCTGTAGTTTCCCCTTGCTTTCAACCGTTCGCAGTACCAGCACAGAAAGGCCGTTTTGGTTAGTGTTACAAGGCCAGACCAGTCAATCATCCAGACTGTTGCCCCTGCAACTACTGAAAAGGCTGCTGCCCCTCTTCAGGAACCACACGGTTGTCTGGCCTCTCAACAGATACCCCTCCGTTGTGGTTGCACCTACGGTACGGCTATCTGTATTGCTGAGGCACGAAAGCTTCTCCACCAGCGGGAAGGTCCATGGTTCATGGGGAGGTGGGGGTGGGGGCTGGAAATAGTAAGAAATGCATTTCTGAAAAAAAGAAATTTGTTGACATTCTAAAAATTTAAGAACAGGGAAGGCTTCTGTGAAGGTATTAGAAGTGTAGGCGGAGAATAGAAGCTGTTGGAATGTAGTGCTACAGAAGAATGTTGAGGATTAGATAGGTAAATCGAATAACTCATTTGGAGGTACTGAACCGAAATGGAAGAAAAGAAATTTCTGGCACAACTTGATTCTAACGAGAGATTCTGTGACAGGACGCAACCTGCGCCATGAACAACTTATCAGTTTGGCAGTGAACGAAAATGTGTGCGACGGGAAAGAGGGGAGGGGGAGAAATTGTTGAATGATACCAAGGCGTAAATACAGTACGCACGTTCGTGCAGTAGTTACTCACAGACGGAGAATAGACTGTCGTGAAGATCTGCATCAGTCTTCGTACTCAAGACTACAACAACTGCAAGGTGTCCCCCCCCCCCCCTCCCGCACCCAAAATAACTTCCCATCATCCGTCAGCTCAAGTGTCCCACGGTTGTTAACAGTTTTTATAATAATGAGTGTTTTAATATAATAATAATCGAACAACGCAGTAAAGCACAAGTTGAAACAATAAAATGGACCGGGACAGTAGAAGGAGACCTGAAAGAAACACGAATAATATATATATTATATAAGACCGGTTGGAAAAGGAGGAGGGGGAGCAGCGACACCTCGTTAAAAAACCTTGGTTCACCTGGCCCGGATGACAGTACCTCGTGAGGGTCCCTTGCCAGGGAAACGGTGAAGACCTCAATGGCAGTGAAGGCAGTGATGAAGATCATCGGTACGGCAGAACTGGAGGAAGAGGCAGCCAAAATCCACTAGCATCTGTTCTGGAATCCAGCGGGTTGTGGTCAGCGTCTGTTCACCTAGTTGGTGCGGCTGCTCCATGCTCTTCTTGATCCCAATAATCAAATCAAAAACATCTGGCCTTGATAGAAAATCACCATAAAACAAATTTCAATGTGAATAAGTGTGATGGAACAAAAGGAAAGAAATCCACTAACCCAGGCATCAGTCTCGAGACTGAATTTTCTTGGTCATCGGATTCTGGGGGACCAGGAATGTCATGCACAGAAGAGTCGGAGCTGCTCAAAATCTCTAAGACCAAAACAGAAAACTTCATAGGAAATCTCAGCATAAAAAACACTCTCCAAAGTGGGTGAATTCAAACAGCTCACAAATACTGTGGAAAAATTTCACATAAAAATCATTGAGAGTAAAGAAACACGACTCACTGACGAAAATCATTTTGATTCAGGAAACTTCAGAATCTACAAAGGAAAACCTGCAGTCCAGCTGAACAAGGGACCCAAACAATTTGACACAGCTTTTGTTGTGCACAAATCAATTATAGATTCAGTAATAAACCTCCATTCAACATCAGAAAGAATCTCCACAATCTCAGTAAAATCTGGAAACAAGGCATACACATGATAAATGCGTATGCCCCCACAAATGATTAGAATAGAAAAGATCCACGGGTAATAGATGACTTCTGGGAACTACTGGAGGAAACCTCAAATAAAATCCCCACTAAACACTTGAAAATTATGTTAGGAGAATTCAATGGACAACTCGGCAAAGAGAAAGAAATCAGGAAAATATCGGGAATTCATACAGCTCACAAGAGAACAAATAAAAACTACGAGAAACTGACAAATTCTGCAAAAATTTTGATCTAAAAATCATGTCCACACAATTTCTTAAACCTGTAAACAAACCGATGGATCAGTGGAAAGCAATCCTAAAAAGAACTGTCAAATTTTAGCTAAATATTTTCACTCACTTCTCAACTGCGAGCCTCCGACAGAACAGCTACTTTTCGAAAAACCCACAGCCAATCCCGATTCAAATCGACCATCACTTAAAGAGGTAAAGGAAATAATCACTTCTTTGAAGAACAACAAGTCTACAGGAGAAGAGGGAATCGTAGCAGAAGTATGGAAATTAAATGATAATAATCTCACACAAGCAACCCACAGAATTATATCAAACATTTGGGAAACTGAACAAATACCTGCAGAGTGGAAATGTGCATTAATTCACCCTCTCCACAAAAAAGGTGCAAAAACCAATCCAAATAATTACCGGGGAATTTCACTGCTCTCTGTAATATACAAAATTCTTTCAAAGGCCCAGTTAAACAGACTAGAAGAACAAGCGGACCATTTAATAAGGGAGTATCAGGCAGGGTTTCGCAAAGGTTGATCTTGCATCAAACAGATATGGAACTTAAAAACAATTCTGCAAATAAGAAGATGTAGGAATACTGTGGTAACTTCTGTCGATTTTAAAGACTTACGAGTCAATAGACAAACATTATTCCACACTTTAGAGGAGTTCAGGACTGACAGAAAAATAAGGTCAGTTATTCATTAACAGATACAACCTTCAAAGTTAAATTCATGGGAGAAACATCAGAAGCATTTCCTATGCATACTGGTGTTCGCCAAGGAGATGGAATGTCCGCCCTCCTACGCAACATGGTTCTGGAAAAAACTGTGAGGACATGGGAAAAAGAAATAAAAGGAATTTAGCTTGGGATTAAAAAAGAGCAGAGAATCAGGGTTAAGGGTCTGGCTTTCGCGGACGATCTCCCCATTCTAACGAACAATAGAGAGGAAGCCAAACTTGCATTGGAAAAACTATACGAAATCTCGCAGAAAAATGGGCTACAAATCAACTACGAGAAAACACAGTACATGGAAAACAAACCTGTAGATAATCTCCCCATTACTACTCATTAGGGGAAAGTGGCACGAGTGGCCCACTTCAGATACCTGGGAGAGATAATCCAACCATCAGGACTGAACTCAATAACCAATACAGATAGAATCTCCATATTACAAAAAGCATATAAGCTCACTTGGAATCACTATAATAAGAAATCTATTTCTGTCAATGCTAAACTAAGGCATTACAACACAGTAGTCCTACCAGAAGCACTTTATGCTGCAGAAACTACAGTGATTCATGGTCAGGTCATACGAAGATCAGAGAGCCGGCCGCTGTGGCCGAGCGGTTCTAGACGCTTCACTCCGGAACCGCGCTGCTCCTACGGTCGCAGGTTCGAATCCTGCTTCGGGCATGGATGCGTGTGATGTCCTTAGGTTAGTGAGGTTTCATTAGTTCTAAGTCTAGGGGACTGATGACCTAAGATGTTAAGTCCCATAGTGCTTAGAGCCATTTGAACCATTTGAAGATTAGAGACACTGAAAAGCAGGAAAGAAAAATTCTGAGGAAAATATATGGACCAGTGTTTCGGGAAGGAATTTTGATGAAGAGGCCAGCTAGAGAGATTTACAAACGTATAGAAACAATAACAGACACCATTAGAAAGAGAAGGATGAAATTTTATGGATATATCAGCAGGATGTATAAAACCAGGCTCACAAGGCAAATTTTTGAGATAGTAAACCAGAGCAAAAACAAGACAAAGTGGATCACTGAAACAGAAGAAGACATTAAAGAACTAGCAATCACACAACATAAACAATAGAGAACAGTTTAGAAACATCATAAAGAAATACACACTTAAACAGGAACACACGGAGAACAGAACGGGAAAAAGATGGTCGGAATAACGCAAGAGAGAACACAGTGAACGTATAAGAGAATTTGGGAAGAATGAAGAAAGAAGGAGAAATCACGACTAGTCAAGTTCCGTCCCTCTCTGAAAAGGGAATAATCGAAAACAATAATAATATAAGATAGGAAACATTTAGGCGGAAAATTCACGACAACACATTTAACCTAGCAGAGAAACAGAGAAACCCAAGAGCATCGGAAAAGAGTTTATTCTGAGAAAATAAAAGTAAAAGCGCTGAAATGTTCCATGTTACCCATCGTATGGTGCGGTAGAATCCAAACGTGAATAATAATAGTAAATTGATGTATCAAAACATTTTATTTTTATTGTAATTAAGCAGACTCGTAATAAATTGTTTGTGTCAGATTTAGTAAATCACTTGAATGAATACGGAGCTTTCAACAAGCAATGCAACACTTTTTTTCTGGAAACAGGTTGGTTTTATGCAAGATTCCAAACGTATCTCCATTCAATGCGTCGGCCTTACGTCATCTTACTGGCAGGGCCTTTGTGTCCGCATGGTACCAACCTACTGCTTGACATCGGAGCCAACGTATTCCTTCATTAATAACCTCCCTATCATCCATGCACTGCCTCCCACCGAGTGTGCCCTTCATCGACGCAAAAACATGGAAGTGAAACGGTGCGATATCCGGGTTGCCGGGTGGATGAGGAAGACTCGTTCAGTGAAGTTTTCTGAGCTCCTCTTGGGTGTGCAGACATGTTTGAGGTCTTGCATTATCATGGAGAAGGACAAGTTCGTTTGCATTTTTGTGATGATGAACATGCTGAAGTCGTAACCTGCCAGGTTCGCCAAGAGCGCTAACGCGCTGCTTCCTGGACGCAGGTAGGCGCGCCGGCCCCGAATCGAAGTCGCCCAGCGGATTAACGACGAGGGCCGATGTGCCGGCCAGCCTGGATGTGGTTTTTAGGCGGTTTTCCACATCCTGCTAGGTGAATGCCGGGCTGGTCCCCACGTTCCGCCTCAGTTACACGCGTCGCAGACATTTGAAACACGTTCGCACTATTTCATAATTTACACTAGACGCAGACAGATAGGGTACACTGATTCTGTCCCGGGGGGGGGAGGGGGGATACGGGGTGGTGGTAGTAAGGGCATCCGGCCACCCCTTCAAATTAACATCCCAAATCCGATTTAACCACGCCGACCCTGCGCACACTGCGGGACAAAGGCGCAAGCTAAAGCGAAAGAAAGAAAGAACATGCTGAACCCGTTTCTTCAATTTCCTGATGGTAGCACAATACACTTCAGAACTGATCGTTGCAAGACGAGGGAGGACATCAAACAGAATAACCCCTACAGATTCCCAAAAGACAGTCACCGCGACTTTACTGTTTGAGGATGCGGAGGTGAGGTGGTGTAACACCACTCCATGGACTGACATTTTGTGTCCGGTTCGAACTGATGAACATTGTTCCATCGCCTGTGACGATGTTCGACAAAAAAAAAAGGACACGATCATCCTCGTAAGGTGCAAGCCTCGTTAGGTTTCTCGAAACCTTCGAGCGCATATCTTTGAGCACCCCAGCTGGTGGACGAGTGTGTCACCACTGCCCATATAACATCCAATTGTCCAGCGAGGTATCTGATTGTGATCCGTCGATCACCTTGCATGAGAGCGTTCGCACGTTCCAACATTGTAGGAGTCACAGCTGTGTGCGGATGGTCGTCAAGCGGGAGATCGGACAGGTTTGGGCGACCTCGTTGCGATGATGACACACGCGTCGCGCACCGACTCACCGTGCTTTCGTTCACTGCCAGGTCTCCGTAGACATTCTGCAAGCGCTTGTGAATATCTGCGATGCTTTGGTTTTACGCCAAAATAAACCCAATGCCAGCTCTCTGCTTGGAAGGCATCTCTGTTACAAACGCCATTTTCAAAACCACGTATAGCGCCGTCAAGCGTCGGAATTTCATGAAACTATTGGGGATTGAAGCGAGAATGTTGCTTGATGTCCCACCACAAATTCGGCATGTTTTCAACACAAACTGGCCGTGGAAGAAAGTGATGCATTACTCATGAGGTTACCTTCCATTCAGAAAGCTGTTGCACTCGGCGACTGTTATATTGACTCGTAAATAATAATTGCAGCGATCAGTCGTCGTTTTTAAATTTTATTGTGCAGATCTAGATTTCGGCTAGAAACTAGCCATTCTCAATGCATTATTATTTTCGCTCAATGCATGTGATTCCCTGTTGGTCGGGCTTCATCCGCAGTTCATTGAACTGAAGCCCGACCAACAGGGAATCACATGCATTGAGCGAAAATAATAGTGCATTGAGAATGGCTAGCTTCTAGCCGAAATCAAGATGTGCACAATGAAATTTATAAAGGACGACTGATCGCTGCAATCTGTAATTTACAAGTGACGCAATACTTGTTGAATGCCCCACGAAACGTCCAAGAAATTTCACCGCAAAGAAATATAGCGTCTGAAAAGTTCGAAAAGTTAACAAGTGCATGTGTCATGCAATCAATTTGAGAGCTGTGACAGCATCAAGCTCTCACCATTTGACTACGACATAATTTAGACTATATAAAACAGAAGTGTACATTCTCCCTTGCCAGTATTTCACTTAGCACTACGACTGTTGAACACAGATCTGCACAATTACTTTTCACAATATATATAAATGGCCTAGTAGATAGTGTAGGAAGTTCCTTGCGGCTTTTCGCGAATGATGCTGTAGTATACAGAGAAGTTGCAGCATTAGAAAATTGCAGCGAAATGCAGGAAGATCTGCAGCGGATAGGCACTTGGTGCAGGGAGTGGCAACTGATCCTTAACATAGACAAATGTAATGTATTGCGAATACATAGAAAGAAGGATCCTTTATTGTATGATTATATTATAGCGGAACAAACACTGGTAGCAGTTATTTCTGTAAAATATATGGGAGTATGCGTACGGAACGATTTGAAGTGGAATGATCATATAAAATTAATTGGTGGTAAGGCGGGATCCAGGTTGAGATTCATTGGGAGAGTCCTTAGACAATGTAGTCCATCAACAAAGGACGTGGCTTACAAAACACTCGTTCGACCTGTACTTGAGTATTGCTCATCAGTGTGGCATCCGTACCAGGTCGGGTTGACATAGGAGATAGAGAAGATCCAAAGAAGAGCGGCGCGTTTCGTCACAGGGTTATTTGGTAAGCGTGATAGCGTTACGGAGATGTTTAGCAAACTCAAGTGGCAGACTCTGGAAGAGAGGCGCTCTGCATCGCGGCGTAGCTTGCTGTCCAGGTTTCGAGAGGGTGCGTTTCTGGATGAGGTATCGAATATATTGCTTCCCCATACTAATACCTCCCGAGGAGATCGCGAAGGTAAAATTAGAGAGATTCGAGCGCGCACGGAGGCTTTCCGGCAGTCGTTCTTCCCGCGAACCATACACGCCTGGAACAGGAAAGGGAGGTAATGACAGTGGCACGTAAAGTGCCCTCCACACACACCGTTGGGCGACTTGCGGAGTATAAATGTAGATGTAGATGTAGAATATGCGTATGCGATCGTGTAAATGACGGGAATGTTTCCGTCCACGCACCGTAAGTCTTCCAGTTTTTTCCCCACCTTCGCGAAGTTTTCCGTTTCTCTACCTGTGGACTCTCCGCCCCTGGCAGCTGAGTGGTCAGTGCAATGAATGTCATACCTTACGGCCCGGGTTCGATTCCCGGCTGGGTCGGGTTTTTTTTCCCGCTCAAGGACTGGGTGTTGTGCTGTCCTCATCATCATAATTTCATCCCCATCAACACGCAAGTCGCCGGAGTGGCGCCAACTCGACAGACTTGCACCAGGAGACCGGTCTCCCCGACGGGACGCCCTAGCCACACGGCATTTACATTTACCTGTGGAGTCAGACATCGAGTGGGCTTTGTTGTTGGCAGCCTGTCAATGTGTACGTTTATCCGCCTGCAGTATTACCAGTGAGGCCACAAACCCATCGACATAGGTAAGGCAAACGGAAACAACAGAAACGTATCCTGTGTTAACCGTAACTTGTAATTTCTTGTCTTTTTAGAGATTCTTAGTTTTCGCGATTCTTTATTCTGTGTTTTTTGAAATTTAAGTCCCCTTCCGTAGCTGTGTTGTCAGCGTGGCTGACTGGGGAGCGGTTGACTCGAGAACTGTGTGCTGAATCCACGCCCCTCCAAATGTTCAAATGTGTGTGAAATCTTATGGGACTTAACTGCTAAGGTCATCAGTCCCTAAGCTTACACACTGCTTAACCTAAATTATCCTAAGGACAAACACACACACCCATGCCCGAGGGAGGACTCGAACCTCCGCCGGGACCAACCTCACAGTCCATGACTGCAGCGCCCTAGACCGCTCGGCCAACGCCCCTCCACACAGCATCCAATGACGCTATTGGCAGAGGACGACACTGCTATCTGTTGGTACCGATGAGCCAGCCAGGACCTGTTAACGGAGTAGCCGTAGTGTTGAGAGGTGGCACGCCACTCTCTCACTTTAATAACACTTGTCAGGCAGATAGCGCTCATATTTTAGGTCATGATCTCGATGTTCCCCAGTACTACATTTGGTAAGTGTGGTTTATCACTTTTTTACGTGAGGAAACGGTGGCAGAATGTTTTTATAAATGCTTGTGTAACCTGTAGAGAACCTGTACCCACGGGTTTGTAGTGGAAGCGACAGAGAACTAGGAGAGATGAATTGGGGGCCATAAGTGCTGGGTGAAGCGACCTGGCCGTGAGGGCTATTCTGGGAAGCAGCACTCAGTGGATTGTAGCTGCAGAGGGACTTCTGGCCGAAGCCCTCTCGTTCTTCCTGTTTAGTGTCAGACAGAAGGGCGCCAGTTTCCGGAGCATTTTGCCTGCACCAGGCGGCAGTCCGTCACGAGGGCAGGCAGTTGGCGGAAAATGGTTGAAGGAAGCCATTTGAGAGAGACTACTGTAAACCGAGATTTTGTGCAAATGGTGGGAAGGTCATAAAACTTCATGCATTCTCCTGTTAGAAGCTGGGACTATACGGACAGAACGACTGCTGTATTTGTTTAGTGGATGCAAGACTGTTACCTCTCCCCCCCCCCCCCTGACGTCATGAAGTCGCCAGTTTCTTTTAGCAAGAGGCAAAAACATTCGTGCTTCATGGGTATGGCTGACTCGGAAGTTTGACAGCCTTCTTTCAGAAACTGAAAATGTTCAGCCCCATCTCCTGTCTAGGTAGATGTTTTTCGCCAAAACATGAACATGCTTACTGTGAGAACGACGCCAACCTAGTCTAAAATCTGGGAGATTTTGAGTCACTGACTAGCTGCTCTCATGATATGCAATGTGAGCGCTTGCTCCTCTAGTACCCCAGGCAAATTAGTAAGAAAATCAGCAAACGGGGGAAAAATACATAAAGGTTTGAAACTTCGGGAAAATACTCATCTGTGGTGTAGTAATAAGAAACAGGACATTTCCCCTTCGTAGGGGTGCGCGTCCCCTTTTTATCCGCTCCAAAAGTCAATTTGTACCATATTTTAAATTTATACGCAGAAAGGCTCATTTTTCGAACAGAGCTCTTATTAGTAAATACGTTATTGGACATTAAAATTGCTACACCACCAAGGGCGATATCGGGTTGGTAATGTGCTATCTGATTTGTACGTGCAGGAGAATGGAGTTCCTCAGTGAAGCGTTTTAAGTGTCACCCTATTTGCCATCGCCATTAACAGTATCACGTCCACTATCCGAAGTCCTGCCCAGTGCTCCTTGTTTGTGGACGATTTTGCTGTTTTCTGTTCTTCCTCCAGTCTTGTCACTACTAGTCGGCAGCTGCAGCTTACGATAAAGCGATTAGAGGCATGGACTGCGAAGACGGATTTTACCTTTTCTGCAGACAAATGTGCGTGTGTTCATTTTAATCGTTCTCGACGTGCTTTTACCTCCCCTGAATTGCGTCTGAGGGACACCATTCTTCCTTTTAGAGACACTGTGAGACTTCTGGGCCTCACTTTTGATTCCAAGTTGTCGTGGTTGCCGCACCTTAAAGACCTCAAGGTGCCGGCCCTGAAGGCGCTGAATATCTTGAAGTGTCTGACCCATCGGTCCTGGGGAGCAGATCAGGCGCGTCTGCTGCAGTTTTATAGGGTTTTCGTCCGGTCGCGTCTTGACTATGGATGCACTGTGTATGGGTCAGCGAGGCCTTCGTATCTGAAGATTCTTGACGCAGTACACCATGAGGGTATCAGGCTAGCCACTGGTGCCTTCCGTACCAGTCCCATCCCCAGCCTGTGTGCTGAGGCAGGGGAACCATCCGGCGGAAACTCCCCATGGTGCGACGGGTGTGTCAATTCCTTGCCTGTCCTACCTCCCCTGCATACCCTACTGTTGCCCGACCGCCTACAGAACGTCTCTTTTCCAGTCGTCCTAGGGCAACGAGACCATTTGGGATTCGTGCCAAGCATTTGCTTGAGTCCCTTGGTGTGGAGCGTGTGGCACCCCAACTCCAGGGTTTTACCCGCCTGCCTCCCTGGTTGCTCCAGAGGCCCAGCGTCCTTTTAGACTTGTCAGAGTACCGGAAAAGCTACACTCCTGCGTTTGTTTTTACCTCCTTATTTAACGATATTTTAAACCAGCATGCCGACCATGTACCAGTATTTACGGATGGCTCTAAACAGGGGGACACTGTTGGTTGTGCTGTTGTTTTCCCTGATCGAGTCGTCAAGTTACGGCTTCCTGCGGCGTTTACCATCTTTGATGCCGAATTGTTTGCGATCTTGCGGGCATTGGAGCAGATGAGAT
This sequence comes from Schistocerca piceifrons, assembly GCF_021461385.2. NCBI lineage: Eukaryota > Metazoa > Arthropoda > Insecta > Orthoptera > Acrididae > Schistocerca > Schistocerca piceifrons. Next base: position 495,740,395 of record NC_060143.1, on the reverse strand, counting down.
ATGTTCCCAGTCTTAAGTTTCTCATCTGTTCTGACTCCCTGAGTGCCCTTCAGACCATGCAACACTTGTACCCAGCGGATACGGTCGTCCAGAACATCCATGATGCCCCACTCCACCTGCAACGGCAGGGGAAGGAGGTTTCTTTCTGCTGGGTGCCGCGGCACGTGGGTATTAGGGGAAACGAACTGGCGGATGTGGCTGCCAAAGATGCATGTTCCCTCCCTCACGTTGTTGAATGTGCCGTCCCCCTCCATGCTGTTACCTCCCTTTTGCGTTTTCGTGTTATGCGTCAATGGGAAGAGGAGTGGCTGGCAGTCGGTGAAAATAAGCTGCGTCTGGTCAAGGCCACCACGCGGCCATGGTGTACGTCCTACCAGTCATGCAGGCGGGATGAGGTTCTCCTCACTCGCCTCCGCATCGGGCACAGTCCCTTAACGCATGGTTTTTTACTCCGGCGGAAGGACCCCCCAATCTGAAGTGCTTGTGGCGTCCAGATAACTGTCCGCCACATTTTACTTGACTGTCCTTTATTCACTGACCAGAGGGCGGTGGTTTCCTTGCCACCGGATTTGCCCTCTATTTTGCAAGACGCCGCAACGACTGTGGTTAAGGTCTTACAGTTTTGTGTCCTGTCCAATTTGTTGCCTCGGATTTTAGGGAGAGGATTTTAATGTGCTGCTGGGAGACTGGCTCACCCAGGTTTTAGGTAAGAAGTCCGCCAGTCACGATTACCTACGTGTTTCACTTCGATTTCTGTTCTCTTTTCCTTGTGTTTCCTTTCCTTTTTTAGTGCGTTTCTTCTCCTCTTGTTTTGCCTCTGTATGTGAGGATTTGGAACTGCGTCAGGTCTGTGTCTTTTAGCTGTTCTCCTTGTTCGCTGTCCGTCTTCGTCCCTTCACCGCATGTGTTCCTGTTTCTATGCGTTTGGGCGCTGATGACCATGCTGTTTAGTGCCCGAAAACCTCAAACCACACACACACACACAAGATGACGTGTTACAGACGTGAAATTTAACCGACAGGGAGAAGATGCTGTTATATGCAAATGATTAGCTTTTCAGAGCATTCACACAAGGCTGGCGCCGGTGGCGACACCTACAACGTGCTGACATGAGGAAAGTTTCCAACCGATTTCTCATACACAAACAGCAGTTGACCGGCGTTGCCTGGTGAAAAGTTGTTGTGATGCCTCGTGTAAGGAGGAGAAATGTGTACCATCACGTTCCCGACTTTGATAAAGGTCGGGGATAGCCTATCGAGATTGCGGTTTATCGTATCGCGATATTGCTGCTCGCGTTGTTCGAGATCCAATGACTGTTAGCAGAATATGGAATCGGTGGGTTCAGGAGGGTAATACGGAACGCCGTGCTGGATCCCAACGGCCTCGTATCACTAGCAGTCGAGATGACAGGTATTTTATCAGCATGGCTGTAACGGATTGTGCAGCCACGTCTCGATGCCTGAGTTAACAGATGGGGACGTTTGCAAGACAATAACCATTTGCATGAACAGTTCGACGACGTTTGCAGCAGCATGGACTATCAGCTCAGAGACCATGGCTGCGGTTACCCTTGACGCTGCCTTACAGACAGGAGCGCCTGCGATGGTGTACTCAACGACGAACCTGGAAGCACGAATGGCAAAACATCATTTTTTCGGATGACTCCAGGTTCTGTTTACAGCATCATGATGGTTGCATCCGTGTTTGGCGACGTCGCAGTGAGCGCACATTGGATGCGTGTATTCGTCATCGTCATACTGGCGTACCACCCGGCGTGATAGTATGGGGTGCCGGCCGCGGTGGTCTCGTGGTTCTAGGCGCGCAGTCCGGAACCGTGTGACTGCTACGGTCGCAGGTTCGAATCCTGCCTCGGGCATGGATGTCTGTGATGTCCTTAGGTTAGTTACGTTTAAGTAGTTCTAAGTTCTAGGGGACTGATGACCACAGCTGTTAAGTCCCATAGTGCTCAGAGCCATTTTTTTAGTATGGGGTGCTATTGGTTCCACGTCGCGGTCACCTCTTGTTCGCATTGACGGCACTTTGAACAGTGGACGTTACATTTCAGATGTGTTACGACCCGTGGCTCTACCCTTCATTCGATCCCTGTGAAACCCTACCTTTCAGCAGGATAATCCACGACCGCATGTTGCAGGTCCTGTACGGGCCTTTCTGGATACAAAGAATGTTCGACTGCAACCCTGGCCAGCACATTCTGGCCACGTCTGGTCAATGGTGGCCGAGCAACTGGCTCGTCACAATACGCCAGTCACTACTCTTGATGAACTGTGGTATCGTGTTGAAGCTGCATGGGCAGCTGTACCTGTACACGCCATCCAAGCTCTGTTTGACTCAATGCCCAGGCGTATCGAGGCCGTTGTTACGGCCAGAGGTGGTTGTTCTGGGTACTGATTTCTTAGGATCTATGCACCCAAATTGCGTGAAAATGTAATGAAAATGGTTCAAACGGCTCTGAGCGCTATGGGACTTAACACCTGAGGTCATCACCCCCCTAGAACTTAGAACTATTTAAACCTAACTAACCCAAGAACATCACACACATCCATGCCTGAGGCACGATTCGAGCCTGCGACCGTAGCGGTCGTGTGGTTCCAGACTGGTGCCTAGAACCGCTCGGCCACTCCGGCCGGCAAAATGTTATCACATGTCAGTTCTAGTATAATATATTTTTCCAGTGAATACTCGTTTAATCATGTGCATTTCTTCTTGGTGTAGCAATTTTAATGGCTAGTAGTGTATATTCCTCGTAAAACTGTACACGAAAAAGATCATGTGCATCTTTTCATTTATGCGAATTGTATTTGATGTATAAGAATGAGAATAGAATTCTGTTAACGTAATAGTGTGCAGTTTTTGTTACTTAGCAAAGCATTTTAATGAAAAGCGTAATTAACAGTGTGGAAATATTTCATAGCCTATATATTGTACTTGATGGTATTTCTTTTCGATCAGTATTGTTGAAATCAAGAGTACGTGCCAACAATGAAAACATCAAGTTCCCCTTCCCATTCACTCAGCGCTCCCCTACCCTGTTGCAGCTGCCGTTTCTTTCTACCCAGTGTCCAGTTCAGTTGAGTTAATGTTGTGAACTGTTAAACTAGTGCCAGAGAGTTCTGTTTCTGGGACAGTATTTATCAGTTTGTGGTGTTATGAACTGCTTCTTCGTAGTCTTATTTCTTTTGTCTAGACTGAGAAAACCTACTACAGTAGAGCGTCGATTATCCGAAGTAATTGGGGGACATGGGTGTTCGGAAAACTGGTTTGTTCGGATCATGGAATTGTACATGTTTATTTGCCAAAAAGAAGTACTGTACAGTAATTTTATTCATAAAAACAGGCATCTCTTTTAGTATTACAAAGTAACATACAAAGGCAACTTCAGTAGGAATATATAGTATGTGGCACAGTTTATTAAACAAAAATATATACGTATTTCATACGCATTTTGCATGAACAATACACACAGTATACAAAATTAACGTTTAAAAAAATCCTTTATTTTGGTCTGTCTAAGCAAGCCTAGACGCTTACGAGCAGCTAAGTCACGTACTTTTTTCATTACAGATGTCTGAAACTGGTCACTTTCTTCTTGGGCTTCAAACCATCGTAAGGCAGTATCATAAGTGAACGCCTCAGAAGCTGTTGGTATACTTTCATCTTCACTTTCTGGAGCACTGTGAAGGCCCCATTAGAAGCAATGTGCCGCCAGCGGTGGCCCAGTGCGGCGACTACTGTGGGAAACTTGGTTTGGGAGTGAGGGGGATGATGGACGGTAGGGTGGGAGAGTAACAGGTGCGAGCGAGTACACAGTTCGGTTAAGCGGTCGTTCGGTTGACCGACGTTCGGATAATCGACGCTCTACTGTACCTGTTTTACTTGTGGTAAATCTGTTTCGGAAGGAGAGACAGCAATAGTGACGAAGGGCTTGGAAACTCTGATACGCGTCAGCAAGGTACGGAAGGATGGGGCTCATAATCTTCTGCAGAACGCTGGACTAATTGAAAAGTGCATAAGGTATGTTGACGTGAATGTATTAAGGAACGTAATATAAGGAAACTAATTAATCAAAATGTTGCACAAGCAGATGATAGAAGTTTGAGATCCTCTTCCTCTTATCCATTCAATTTCAAAAACGACTGTTTCATATGTGCTGAAAACTATGACGTAGAGGCGGAAACAAAACAAGGACTCCACAAACGCCGTGGGATGTTTGAAGTGGAACATATGTTGCTTGAGAAAGCAGAGAAACGCGATGATGATTTCGGTAGAAAGGCTGCCCAACGCAGCAAGATTGTTTTGTGTTGAACAGCTGCAGAAGCCCATTATCATCAAGATTGCTATGCTAAATTAGTGTCGAACCACTCCTCTGTTCGAAAAAGAGGCCGCCCTAAAGGTACCAACTTTGATGCCGCTTTTCAAGAATTATGCAGTTTTATAGGAAGTTCAAAGGAATTTCAATTTCCATTGTTCGATTTGCTGCAGAAAGTTAATGAACGTCTCCCAGAAGGAGAGACAATGACTATAAAAACTCTGAAAAACAAAACGACTGAACACTTCGGTGATGGGGGTCTTGTTTGCCACAATGCCAAAAAATCCCCCAGTTGTATGTTTTCGTGACAGAGGCCACAAACTTTTGAATCAATGGTGCAATGAACGAGCTGATAATGAAAAATATGAAAGAAAGAGAATAATAGAAGCAGCAGCAGCTATCATCGGTGAAGATACAAGAATGGCTCCTTACAGTATTGCCACAATGCCAAAAAATCCCCAAGTTGTATGTTTTCGTGACAATGGCCACAAACTTTTGTATCAAAGGTACAATGAACGAGCTGTTAATGAAAAAGATGAGAGAAAGAGAATAGTAGAAGCAGCAGCTATCATCCGTGAAGATACAAGAATGATTCCTTACAGAGTAATACATTTACCGATTATCCAGATATCAATGACTTGACAGAGAATGCTGAAGTTATGGTTCCTGACACTTTACACGAAGTTTTGAAAGGTGTGGTTTTGTCAAAAGAGAAAGGTAGTGAACAGTTCCCTTTCAAAAAAATGTACAGCAATATTCCATGCGAGTGTATCAGCTGCCAGGCTTCGTTCATTTATCTTCCCACTGCAACTTGATCTTGCAGTGTACTTGCTTCGTAAAGTGGGATCGAAAAACATTATTGAAATGGTCTCAAATATGGGTTTCTGCTCTGCATATAGCACTGTGGCTTTATCTAAGGCTTCTGCCATTCAGTTCTGGAAACCAAATATTTCGAATGATTCGTCCTCGCAGTTCGTTTTCGATATCACTGACTTGAATATTGCAACAATGACAGGCATAGAGAATCAGGTGTGCGACTGCTGGGAGAGCGATAGAACATCCGAAAGTAACGGAACTCGCTGTCATGCTGAGCTCTGCCGAAACAGCAATTGCCCAAAATATTAGTCTGCTACCATACCACAGGCAGAATAGAGTTAGAATTGAAGAAATTGTTCTCTCTTCTCAGAACAATCATTCACTATAGCAACAGTGCGCACCAATCACTATTTCACGTGGATGATAGGAAAGATTTTACAGCTTTCTATCCCTGCATGGCGAGGTTTAATGGAGAAAATAACTGGAGAACCTTATACGCAATGAAAGGTACTAGCGCTTCCATTCATCAACAACCCGCCCACAGATTATAGTACTATTTTAACTGCTTTAACTTGTGCCATCACCGAGAGTAAGAAGACGACACAGCAAACATGTATCGTGACGTTGATCAACTACTCTGCATAAAAGCTAAATATATTGTTACAGTGGAGGCTAATGGACGGAATGAGCTATTCACTAATGTAGTTATTCGATTAGGAGGCTTTCAATAGATAATGTCTTTTCTAGGAGCAACAGGATTCTTAATGAGAGACAATGGACTCAACTTTTGGAGACTATATACAGCAGCTTATGTTCCCCATATACTTTCTGGTCGTGCATACACGAGGGCAATTCAGGCTCTCTCTGCAGTCATGTGTGATCTTTCCATCGTAATACTGGAGAAGATGGCAGTCATGGAGGAGGAGTAGCAACATATTAAAGACTGTATTTCTGATTTGAGTGGAAACGGTGCATCTTTCGGCGGTTTGGAAAAAGATCAAGTGATTGAAAAGCTGAAAAATAAATTTGTCAACACAGTAGATGATATTAAACAAAGACGGGAAATTTCTCAGTTATGGATACAATACTTTGAGCTTGTCATCTTGGCACTGCATTTCATCCAGGCAGACCGTAAGGGGAATTGAGAGCTCCATATAGAACGTGTGAGAGATATGCTAACAATGTTCCATTTAACTGGACACTCTCCTTATATGCTGAGGCATGTCATTTGTACCTCCGGTACACGGAAAAACCTGAAAGAAACAATGAAACCCGCTGAGTTCGATAAATTACCAAGGACAGCTTCTTCACGGTTCGACGCTCTGATAAGTATTGGTGTGGAGTATGGACCGACATGACGATAGAACAAACGCTTATCAGGAACCTAAAGAATGTTGGAGGTGTATACACGGAAGAGGTTCACAGATAGTGTGCTGAACCGATAGATTTGCCGTTTACCAATAGCCCATCACATACGTGAAGTTACAGAGCAGTTCTGCAATTCACATACGTTTCCGAGTGATCAACGTGTTGAACTGAGGAGTGGGAGGATAGAAACTGACGAGAAAATTGGCAGAACATTTCAGATATGGTTACAACAACACACTCCATTTGTTTATAAGCAGCAATTGTATTCATTAGGATCTGGATTATAGTTTCTCAGGAAGTAAACTGCTACAAATCTGCGCCTGTTGGTGAAAAAGCTCTTCGAACGACAGTTACTGTCTCGCCAAAATTTGATCAAGTGATCCAGCATGGCCAGGACAATGTGCATGTCAACTGTTATGCTTGAAAAAAATATAACTGAAGTAGATACAACTCAGTTATTTCAGAGAATACTGTGCACGTTTCGTTCACCTGATGATTTAAAGGATTGCTTCACGTACGAATTATCGAGTGTGCCAATGTCTTTGTTTGACAGCAGTGGATTGATGAGGAAAACGAAATAGTCGTAGCCGTACAAACCTTTCAAACAAGTACTTGAGAGGAATATTGAAGGTAACGAATCAAGTTCTTTGTTGTAGATGGAGGGCTTCATAGACATTATAAAGATGATGTTTCTGTTGTATTTGACGGATATTCAGAAAGCTCTCTGAACACGGAAACTATTGAACGCCAAAGGCGAACGATGAAGCGAACCTCGCGAGAAACTTCCTTTATTGACGAGACGTTATGTGTTGAATCACAGTCCGCCTTTCTTAGTAACCTCAACAATAAGGAAATGTTTATTATATCGCTTGCACAAAACAACAAACAGTTTTGGTACTGAAACCAGGACTGTGGATGACGATGCAGATGTTGAAATTGTTGCAAAAGCAATAAATGCCTTAAAACTTTACCAGAAAGTGATTATAGTGGGTCAAGATGTACAGCTTCTTATGATACTTATCGCTCCTGTTCCAGACAACACAGACATAATCCTGAAGAAGGAAGGTAAAGGTAGCATCAGTACCAAGTGTTACAGTTCTAAAGATATACATAACTCCTCACTCATTCATGATTGCAAGAATTCAATACTGTTTCTTCATGCAGTAGTAAGTGGTTGCGACAGCACTTCAACTTTGTTTGGGAAAGGAAAGCTGCAACCTTTCCAACTATTCATCTGGAATCCCCAACTTCATAACATTCCAAAGATATTCAATGATCCAGCTTCCTCTCCTGATACCGTTGCAAAGGTAGGAGAGAAATTTATACTCTTTAACTACACAAAAACAGTAGAGAGTCCTGATAGTGACAACTTAAATGCCATTTGATTAAAATTTTTTAATGTACTTGTAGGTCAGGCAAACAATGCTGTCATACTCTCTCGTTTGCCACCCACTACTGATGCAGGACGCTTCCACTCTTACCGAGTCACCTGGAAGTGCAGCTAAGGGGGGGGGGGGGGGGGGGGAACAGCTTGGATCCCAGAAACTGGTGCTGGAGGGAATCAAACCCATCCCTTTCCCCAATTCACCTGAAACGACCACCTGCTCCAGGGAAAATACTGCTACTGATTTCATGCGGCTGCACTCAATGCTGCGGAAGAAAGTGCGGATGTGTGAAGGCTGACCTACATTGCACAACAATGTGCAAAAACTGTTGTGGACAAAGCTGCACTAATGTGCCTTGCAGTGATTACGCAGATGATTTGGATAATGGTTTTATGTAAAAAAAATATTTACAGGAATTTGTTTGATAGATGTTGTGGTATTTTCATTGTTCACATAGTGTACATATGATTGTAAATATATTACAACAAAAGTAATTGTTGATTAGTTTTACAGTAGTTCTTAATTTTCATGAAAAATTATTTTCATTCCAATAATTTAAGTAGCATAAATCTAAATTAGAAGCCTATAAAGCTAAATTGTTCTGTGTTCATAAAAGTCTGTCTTAAATGAAATTTCACTTTTTTTACCTTCAAATTTTAGCACTCATAAACTAATTACCTTGCTTAAATATACATTTAACCTTCTCTGAGTACAATTTCACCAGAAATATTTTCTGTCATATGGTATATATATTAAATGAGCCGTTTCGAAAAAAGTAAAATAAATTACATTAAGTGGTGATGGAGAGGGAGGCTCCTCCGATAGGGCAGGGAACTTTTCTCTTTTTTACTTCTACATCCCCTAAGAGTGTTTTCCCAAAGTTGCAAAACTTTATAAATTTTTCCCCCATTTTACCTAATTCGCCTGGAATATAGAGTGGGAACCTCGGTACTGCGTCTCGATTGGCTACCAGGCTCACGGAATAGTCAAGAAAGGGGATTCAATGAGTAGAGAATAGCTCGATTGGTTTGTGCAATGTGGTGGGCGGTTTCGTTTTTGCTTATTCAGCTTCCGTACCGAGGCTTGGAGGAGAATGGTTGTAAGTCTTTATCTCCTTCGTCTTCTGGTTCTCCCCTGGTGGAGAACTTCAGGTCTTTCCCTAGTGGATCAGACTCGTGGTCTGTATCTTGGGGTGAACTAAGACCCAGTCGCACTTTCCATCTTTACTGACAGTGGAACTGCATATCCTCTCGGAGTGTGTCACAAGAATGAACTTATTCGTCCTGAGTTGGCTGGCTGACGTTTGACAAATCCAGGACGCACCATCGTGGCTGTGAGTCAAATTGCTTTGCCCAGACCAGAGCAGTGGTGCACCTCACACTGAAATTTGCTAGGATTTCAGGGCTCTGTTAGGGAAGTTTCCCGCATTCTAATAATTAGAACGCCAGTTCATGTAGTTTGCAAATTTTCGTGGATGTGTCAAAACATCACAGCTGCCGCGGCTCAATGCTCCTCATCCACAGCGACGCTTTTTCTGCTGTTGGCTGGATCAAGGTGAATGGGTAAAATACTGCTGCACTGGTATAGGGCCTATAACATTCAATGTGTTGTTTTTACTCATCAGATCTGGCAATCTGTCGCAGCAGAAGTCCTGGAACAGCAACCGTAGGTTTTTACTATATAATAAAAACAGTATTTAATCAAGTATAGTGTTTCATCTAAATATTTATAACAGTTTCAAAGTAAATAAAGGCATTTTTACAAATCTGAAATAAGTTGTAACATACTTACAATAATGAAATAAATCACGGTCAACCAGCTACATGCTTTGTGTCTGACATCACAAAAAGTACTGACCTACCTTGCCAATATGGTTGTAACTATTTATACTTTCTTAACAATCCGGAACAATACTTGGCATTGTTTAGAAACATATTTTGATTAATTAACAATTAAAACTCTCATCCTAAAACAAATGACACATTTCAATGATTACCTTGACTCTTACATATTAAACACATGAGTGAATTCTAGTGCCTATATTAATTGTAGCGTGTGTAAACGCTTAGGTATCAAATGTTAGTGATATACTTGTTATATTTTTTAAGTACAGAAGATTCATATCATATAAAATGTTCCTACATATTAATGGACTTCTACACGTTATTGTAATTAAGATTCTGTAATTATTTTCTTCCTAACTTTTTCACAAGTACATATTTCCATATACTTCTTGAAAGGTCTCTATTGGATTCCTTGTTAATTTCTTAAATCTGTTGTCATTTATTGCATTAATTCCTCTTCTAAATTTACTGTGGTGTTTCTGACTATCTGGGAGGAGACTGAGCAGTGGAACGTGTTACTTTTACACATAAAGAAGAACGATCTGTCACACTACTACACTTTAAAACACAGTTTATATATAATTCATGTCACACAGAGTCATACGGAACCTACATCTGCTTTCTTTTATATACTGTATATGATAAGATACTGTCATCCCCCTTCCCTTCTGTGTGAGAGGATGAAGGAGCAAATGTATTTCTAGTTGCATGCTTGATGGTAGCAGACAAGCCTATCTGCTAGAGAACAGTAGGACCAACGTCGGAACAGGTAGCTATGCTTTCTCAAAGCAGAGAGGTTTCAATTCTTAGTATGGTCCTGTCCGTCCCTTGTCATGTTGGTATAGAAAGCTGCCTCTCTGGTCACTTCCGTTTGTATCTGTTAAGCACGCTCGGTAGGAGCCGAGGTCAGTCTGTCCGCGGCGAGTGTCTGAAGCGGTAAGATCTCCGGCTAAGCATGTGTCTGCTAAGTCCATAGGACAATGGATTTATTAAGTTCAGCCTAACTGAAAATTTGATCACATTTATTTCAGGTTTAGCTCTAAAATATCTAATGTTATCTTAAATTGCAACGCAGTGTAATTCGAGTGTGAAGTTCAGAATATCTTCCAGTAGTTGCTTTGTCACTATTTTGTGAGTAAAGTGGAACCAGGTGTTGATCAGTAACTCTAACTAAGATCATCAATCTTAAATCCGAATGTGCGTGAGATTATAACGTCTCGTCTTGACAATATTTTTCAATATAGCAACTTTTCTTTATGTTCAACCCTCGTAGGGTGTACTTTGTGAGACCAGTACCATGTGTTTATACAATTGTTTGACCCATCAGGTTAATAGTAAGGCGATAGTAATCAGTTCCAGGTTTTTCTTTTGTAAATTGCGTTTCGATGTAATTTATTTTAATTATCAAAATTATTGTATAGTTACACTCTTTGTGTAAACCAAGTTGATGACGTGAAGCAAGTGGTCTAAGCATCAAAGTAGCCCTCAGCTATTCTTTTCGGGAAGATTTCACAGAGAGTTAGTATGAATTTAGTATACCAGTGTGTGGTAATTTCATGACAGACAGGATTGCACTACGAACGAACTTCTTTGGGTGAAAATTGAATCGGTTGGTTGTGGTTAATTTCCTCTTGCAAATGTTTCAAAGTTCTTCATGTGTTATTTTATGAATGCAGTGTTGTATGTAGTCTCCCAATCTTGGCTCACTATTTGATGTTTTCCATAAGATTAAAAACTCACATTTACACAATCCTAAATAAGGCACCAGTTCAGTTATGAATCAAGTTTGATATCCTGAAATTTTAACGGAACAATGATCAATGTTAAAATAAATGTCCAAATATAAACTTATTTATTTCTTTTTATTTAAATTGTCTTTATATATATATATATATATATATATATATATATATATATATATATATATCACCAGTTATTGTAAGATGAGTACTAAATGATCATAATTAATGTTAGTCTGGTTGGGAGTTTGGTAAGCTAGACGGGATACCTGGTGAAACAGTTGCGCAGTAATGCAAGGTTAACTTCCTCAGATAGCTCACAGCTTTTAACCCACTTTTATGGTCTTAAATATCAGCACCGCTTTCAGAACAAATTAAAGCAACAACATTACACTCTATTTCAGACATTACTGTTCATGGTTAAAATTTACGTGTTTAAATGGGTCCAATTAGACTATTACGCTTCACCGACCCCCAAAGAAGATTTGTGAAACTGAAAGTTGAACAAAACCTTTTCTGACAGATTTATGTAACAGTCCTCATTTTACAATCAATTAGATGAACAAACAATATGCGAAAGATATGTGCAACCAAACAAGAACAATATGAATATGTAAAATTATCACAAATTATTTTGTATCAGATTCAACTGGATTAAACAAAATATTAGCACAAAGAAAGAACAAGGAAATTTGCAGAATTTGCCTGCAGCTTGTATTACAACATGAATATGATGTAAATCTATTTCAATCAGAAAATTATCTATTGGAAGTTAGCTGAATTGGTCTTGTTTCTGTATGTTTATGTCTGTCATTAGATCCTCCAGGTTCTCTTGAGTGCAATGGAGACACTGGTGTGTATAACTCTTTCTCAATATTGGTGATGCATTGTGGAACGAGCATTTATATAGGATACTACAATACTCAATTTCCATACTAGTTTCTATTTAGCTACCTCCTATCTTTGGCAAGTACACTTAGTATTAGACCATAATATAACAAAGTGTTCAACCTCCTCTATGTGCAATGAAGAGCACTGAACTGAAGTACACTGCAGATCTCTGCTCTTCTGCTCTTCATTGCAAAAACCTGAAATGTGGCTCATACTCTACTCCTTATGACCATCATATATATTGTGTAATTGATTGTTTTGAATAGAGTAGTTCAATTCAGCAAAATTCCAACTGTTCATACTTAAACATTTCCTGTCTTAAATTTGATATTGTAATTTTAACTTGTTCTATGATAACATATCATTAAAATCATACTAGTAAAAAATTTTTAAGTGCTACGGCACTATTATCTGCAATTTATATTGACATTTACATACAGTATTCAATACAAAAATATATTATTATAATATAGTACAAGTAAATTCTTGGAGTATAGTACCTCAGCAGTTAACATAATTCGCCCTACATATATAGAATGAAATGTCTGGACAATGTCCAATCTTTCCATTTTTCATTTGTCAAGACATTTTCAACGCCACCTTCCCACCTTTATGATCATTAAAACATTAATTAACAGAATGATACATAAGAGTGCAGTTACATATAACTTTGAGTGACAATACAAGTGACTAATACATCATATTGGTTGTTTTCTAAGTAATTGAAACAGCACTGACAACTATGTGGTTGGGCCATATATACAAGTCCTGTACGTGTTCACCACTTGGGTGTGAATACACAATAAATCAATTGTAAATGATTGTTACATCGTGATAAAGCATGGTTAGGCATTATACATTGGTAAGTGTTCACCACTTAGATGTGAATACACAAGAAATGAATCATAAATAATTGGTACATCATGCCAAAATGTGGTTGAACATTATACATTGGTAAATGGTTCGTAAGTGATAGATTCATCATGAGAACTATGATTGAGCATTATACATTGGCGTATAAGTGACAGATAAATCATGACAATTATATGTTTGAATATTATACATTGGTACTTGGTTCATAAGTGACAGATACATCATGAAAATAATATGAATAGGTTTTATACATTGGTAAGTTGGTTTGTGCATTATATATATATATATATATATATATATATATTATTATTATTGGTGTTTTGCCCTTAAAGAGCGCAGTTGGACTAAACTACATGGCCAGTTCCTTTTGCTGCCTTCCTTGCTGCCCAAACTTCCCTCATTCGCTCGCTGTGTTTCTGTTTCCGGTCCTCTATCCATGCTCCTTGTCGGCTTTGTGTCTTCGGCTTCATCTTGAACGCCTTTTTGGTTGCCCATATTTCTTTCATCTTCTGGCTGTGATCTTGCTTGCGTTCTTTGGTCCATTTTATGCCTGTTCGTTTGTCGCATTGTATCTCATGTAGTTTACTTTTCTTAATGATGTTTCTGAACTTTATTCTGTCGTTTATTGTGTCTGCTGTTATGTTGAGCTGGTTCAGGTCGTTTTCTACCTCTGCCACCCATTTGTTGTTTCTAGTGGTTACCCAGTCAAAGATCTGTTTGGTCAGCCTGTGTGATGGCATTCTGTATAGGTGTCCATAGAATTGTAGTCTGTGTTATATATATATATATATATAATGATCTCTAACATGGAAATTAAGCGTTTCCCGACGTATCTCCACATAACATCTATTCTTTATTTGTGTGTGATGAATGTTTCCTGAAAGTTTGGCCGTACCTTTTTGTAAAACCCTGTATAAGTTCCCTTTCCAATTGATAAGGCATGTATAAGTCTTACATTAAGTTCAATGATATATTTCATATGTTTATAATGTTACAAAATTTTATATAAAGTAAAAACAAAAGTTATATGTTTTTCAAGTGGCAGTACACATATATATATATATATATATATATATATATATATATATATATATACTGCCACTTGAAAAACATATATATATTGCTGAGATCGTTCTAATTTACCATGTCAACAGTTTTGTTGTTGATTAAAGCCTATTTTATAGGAGAATCTGAGAAACAAGCTACATATATATATATATATATATATACTGCCACTTGCAAAACATATATATATATATGCCACTTGAAAAACATATATATATATATATATATATATATATATATATATATATATATATATATATTGTTTCTCAGATTCTCCTATAAAATAGGCTTTAATCAACAACAAAACTGTTGACATGGTAAATTAGAACGATCTCAGCAATATAGGTATATGCATGTGGATAGGAGGAAGAATAGTTTTTGTACTCTGATGAGAAGAAAGAAATGATATAGAAAATTTGGAATGTTGGTGTTGAAGTTGACACACCCCACAGATTAGAACAGCATTACACATGACACATAATTATGTGTCAGAGAATAGTATAAGCAAGTCATTCCTCATGACAAAATAGTGACAAAGCATACTAGCACATAAGTGAGTATTCACAACTTCGAGTGTTGGTACATATCAAAAAGAAAAAAAATACATTCAACAAACTTAAACATTGATAAATATATATAGTAGTGTAAATGAGACATTCCTCATGATAATTAAAAAAAACCATTAGTAAGTGAGACATTCCTCGCGGTATTGAACAAACATTAGTAAGTGAGCTATTCCTCATGACAATATGTTAACAGAGCATGTTTGTATATAAGTAAGTGTTTCCAATTTCAAGTGCTGGTATTTAACAAAGTAGACACATAAGTAAATGTTTACCAATTGGGTGACAACATACAACAAAATCAAACATAAACAAATAATATAGTATGACAGAGCATAGTTACATCCAATAATGCAGAAATGCTAGCTTGTTCCCTGGATAGGTTTTAGTCGCTTAATAAAACTGACATGGTAAATTAGAAGGGTCTGAGCAATAGAGACATATCCATGTGGACAGAAGGAAGCATAGCTTGGTACTCTGATGAGAAGTAAGAAATTAAATAGAGGGTTTGGAGTGTTGGAGTTGAAGAAGAAACGATGACAGACCCCAAACACAGGAAACCCCCCTACCCAGGACCCCCACCATTCCAGTACTTCACTGTGGCGCCGGAGGGAGAAGCATGTTTGGCATTCCCTGCAGAACGGACTTGCCACAGCTTCACCTTACCAGTCCCCGAAAGTTAAACCCAACACTCCCTATTGACTGATCAATGAAGGGTAAACAATTAGCATTCTGCAGGACAGAGTAAATGACATGCATAAACATGAAAATGTTAAAGCGAGGTACAGAATTACTGTGTTCCTCTAATATATACATCCAAATGTATAAATAAGATAGCCAAATTTATCGAATTATAGCATATCTCAGATCAAAGTCAACTGCCTCATTGGGAAGATCATCCAAGTGATAAAATGTTCACATTATGTGGAGTACTTTCATATGCATCGATGTATTTGCTAAACACCACAGAGTCAAGTATGATAATGACAAAAGAAATTTTTTTGTTACACTTTCAAAATTAAGCGTGAGGCAGGTCTGAGATATAAAATTAAAGTTACTGGAGTCTCAGCCAAAAGATATACAGGATGTTACAAAAAGGTATTGCCAAACTTTCAGGAAACATTCCTCACACACAAAGAAAGAAAATATGTTATGTGGACATGTGTCCAGAATCGCTTACTTTCCATGTTACAGCTCATTTTATTACTTCTCCTCAAATCACATTAATCCTGGAATGGAAACACACAGCAACAGAACGTACCAGCGTGACTTTAAACACTTTGTTACAGGATATGTTCAAAATGTCCTCCGTTAGAGAGGATACATGCATCCACCCTCCGTCGCATGAAATCCCTGATGCGCTGATGCAGCCCAGGAGTATGGTGTATTGTATCACAGGTGTCCACAATACGAGCATGAAGAGTCTCTACGTTTGTACTGGGGTTGGGTAGACAAGAGCTTTCAAATGCCCCCATAAATGAAAGTCAAGAGGGTTGAGGCCAGGAGAGCGTGGAGACCATGGAATTGGTCCGCCTCTACCAATCCATCGGTCACCGAATCTGTTGTTGAGAAGCGTACAAACACTTTGACTGAAATGTGCAGGAACTCCATCGTGCATGAACCACATGTTCTGTCGCACTTGCAAAGGCACATGTTCTAGGAGCACAGGTACAGTATCCCGTATGAAATCATGATAACGTGCTCCATTGAGCGTAGGTGGAAGAACATGGGGCCCAATCAAGACATCACCAACAATGCCTGCCCAAAATCGGTGTTGATGACGTGATTGCACAATTTCTTGCGGATTCTCGTCAGCCCACACATGTTGATTGTGAAAATTTACAATTTGGTCACGTTGGAATGAAGCCTTATCCGTAAAGAGAACATTTGCACTGAAATGAGGAGTGACACATTGTTGGATAAACCATTCGCAGAAGTGTACCCATGGAGGCCAATCAGCTGCTGATAGTGCCTGCACACGCTGTACATGGTACGGAAACAACTGGTTCTCCCGTAGCATTCTCCATACAGTGACGTGGTCAACGTTACCTTGTACAGCAGCAACTTCTCTGACGCTGACATTAGGGTTATCGTCAACTGCACGAAGAATTGCCTCATCCATTGCAGGTGTCCTCGTCGTTCTAGGTCTTCCACAGTCGCGAGTCATAGGCTGGAATGTTCCGTGCTCCCTAAGACGCCGATCAATTGTTTCGAACGTCTTCCTGTCTGGACACCTTCGTTCTGGAAATCTGTCTCGATACAAACCTACCGCACCAGGGCTATTGCCCCGTGCTAATCCATACATCAAATGGGCATCTGCCAACTCCGTATTTGTAAACATTGCACTGACTGCAAAACCACTTTCATGATGAACACTAACCTGTAGATGCTACGTACTGATGTGCTTGATGCTAGTACTGTAGAGCAATGAGTCGCATGTCAACACAAGCACCGAAGTCAACATTACCTTCCTTCAATTGGGCCAACTGGCTGTGAATCGAGGAAGTACAGTACATAGTGACGAAAATAAAAAGATCTCTAACATGGAAATTAAGCGTTTCCCGACACATGTTCACATATCATCTATTCTTTATTTGTGTGTGAGGAATGTTTCCTGAAAGTTTGGCCGTACCTTTTTGTAACACCCTGCTTAAGTTCCCTTTCCAATTGATAAGGCATATATAAGTCTTACATTAAGTTCAATGACATATTTCATGTGTTTATAATGTTACAAAATTTTATATAAGGCATAAACAAAAGATACATGTTTTTCAAGTGGGAGTACATATAAAATACAGTCGTAAGCAGAGTGATAGAATCAATTATCATTATGATATTGCTGTTAATACTACTTGGGGGAGACTGTATGCCACAAGAAAGCAGTTTACCTCTTAGATAATGAATAATTACAGAGAATTAGGTTGCATGTGAGAGCACATCAGAATTTAATATATGTCAATACATCAGATGTTCTAATTTTGTACCTGTAACTTGCAGATTAATTAAAGTAGGTATATTTCTTTTGAAAGCAATAGAGCATTGATAATAAGTGATTACTGAGAACCATGTTGCATGTAACAGTATATCATTGTATTAAGTATAGGCAGAAAATATTACAAGCAGCAGCACGTATGAATAAACACTCATAAGTTTGAGAATACATTGACAGTGGGTGATTAAAAAAATTATATTGCATTTAACAGTAAATCATTGTATTAAGTATAGATAGACCAGATTAAACAGATGATTAAGTATGCAATGTATCATGTACAGGTAGTTATCAAGCAATTTACAAGAAACCGTAAATATTAGCCTTTCACACATCTATTTTCATGGAAAAATTATGTCAGTTTTCAGTTGTTGAAATGCACATAGACATAATGATTGTACCACTTGTAGGACCAAGCGTCCTCATTTCTTTGCAATTAAAACTCGGACTTTGGAGCAACTGAGCCGACATGAACATTTCAAATCAGGAAACCACAAGGATGGATAAAGGGATTTGCCCAAAATAACAGTCAAAGACACCTTGTTCTCGTAGCTTGAAAATCATCATCCCAAATTTTCTTCTTGTAGAGACTGAGAGCCACCAAGGCCACATGCCACCATAGAATCAGATTTACATTGGTAAATTAAGTACCAGCAGGGTATTTCCGGAATATATACTGCAAGAACCATAACTATAACTTGAATATAAATCCTCAGTCTTTAGTTTTTCATTTGTTACTCATTACACATGAATCATTAGTGGTCATCAGAGTATATTCAATAAGATATTGGATAAATTTAGCCAGTTTTCATTAAGAATCAGATTGTAAGCTGGCATTTGTATATATTTAAAAGCACTGGCTTTCTGTAACATACAGCAGTATTCAACAGTTCCTAACTCAAACATTTTGTATCACATGAAGTTGGTAGCTGAGCTGTCTTTTTCAGATTTGTGTAGATATTGTGCAAAGAACACCTTATATCTATACTAACAAGGGAACCTCCCCATCGCACCCCCCTCAGATTTACTTATAAGTTGGCACAGTGGATAGGCCTTGAAAAACTAAACACAGATCAGTCGAGAAAACAGGAAGAAGTTGTGTGGAACTACGAAAAAATAAGCAAAATATACAAACTGAGTAGTCCATGTGCAAGATAGGCAACATCAAGGAGCATGCGAGCTCAGGAGCACCGTGGTCCCGTGGTTAGCGTGAGCAGCTACAGAATGAGAGGTCCATGGTTCAAGTCTTCCCTCGGTTGAAAAGTTCACTTTCTCTATTTTTTCAAAGTTATGATCTGTCCGTTCGTTCATTGACGTCTCTGTTCACTGTAATAAGTTTAATGCCTGTGTTTTGCGACCGCACCGCAAAACTGTGCGATTAGTAGAGGAAAGGACGTGCCTCTCCAATGGGAACCGAAAACATTTGATCGCAAGGTCATAGGTCAACCGATTCCTCCACAGGAAAACACGTCTGATATATTCTATACAAGACTGGTGACGGCATGTGCGTCACATGACAGGAACATGTTGTCAACCCACCTAACTTGTACACTTGGCGAATGGGTAAAAAGATTCTTCTACCTTGCCCGAATTAGGTTTTCTTGTGGATGTGACAATCACTCCCAAAAAAGTGATGAAAACATAGGCGTTTGTCACATAAACTGAAAAAAAAAAGTTAAAACTTTTCACCCGAGGAAAGGCTTGAACCAAGGACCTCGCGTTCCGCAGCTGCTCTCGCTAACCACAGGACCACGGCACTCCTGAGCTTACTCTTTCCTTATTGTTGCCTATCTTGCGCATGGACTACTCAGTTAGTATATTTTGCTTATTTTTTCATAGTTCCACACAACTTCTTCCTGTTTTCTCGATTGATCTGTGTTCAGTTTTACAAGGTCTATCCACTGTGCCAACTTAAAACTAAATCTGAGGGGGGTGCGATGGGGAGGTTCCCTTGTAAGGAGACAGCATGACTTATGCAAATACCAGACATGTAGCAAACATCATCCCTATCTTATAGTACTAAGATGGCAAAAGAATACTTAAATAATACTACCAATGGTTTGGTTATTGAAGCGGTAGAAAATTATATGAAAACAAAACTGTGTGACTCTTAAATCCTGGGAATCAGAACACTTCTGTCCCAATAACTATCTCCAACATAAAATTCCATTTTCTTCGTGCTACACAGATGGATTACAGAAGTAATACAAACATAATAAATTTCTTTCTGATAAATGTTCCTTTGCCAATTACACAATAGATCTAATACATCCTAAGGACAAAATCATGATAGAGAGAGTTTTCATACTTGATAGTAAATCAACATCTATCCAGTGACTTTCACATAATAGGTATAGTAACAGGTCAAACCAAATGAGAACATATATATAAGGCTACAAACAGCCTAACCTACCTGTAATTACATCTCAGTTGTAAAGTGATACAATGTCGCTATAACAGCACAGATATCTTAAGTAAACTTCACACCAACTCTAAACATTCTCTCAACTTTTCACAAAATCATGACCACAATGAGATTATAATTTTATCAGCATAGTGAAAGTAACTGTACAGACATCATAAGTAAATATTACACCAACTCTCCTCAAAATTCATACTCTGGTTGTATTATTAAACCACATATTATTAAACCTGCCCAAAGTTTGTACTCGTATCCAGATAACCAGAAAAAGGCAGCTTGCTTAGCATAAAATGCGTGCACCAGTTGCTTTTGGCATCCAGTCTCTAAGTATTTGTATGAACCAGAAAGTGGAAGAGGATGAGTTTGTACAGAAAAGTAAGAGAGGATGTGACTTGAAAAGGAAAGAGTCACACCAGCTCGGAGCCTTGGGTTCGCCACCCCCCAAATTGCAAAAAGAGCTTGCAACCTCCTGAGGAAAGACAATTCTTGTGGTGTTATATAAGTGATGAAGGCTGTTTGTATAATTTCAGCTGCATAACTTTCCTGAGTCCAAATAACATTTTGGAGTTACGATAAAAAAGTCTATAAGCATTTGGGTGTGGGTTTTCAACAATTTCAATTTTATCTCTCTATTTAATGCTTTAGATTTGGTGTAACTTTTTGTCAAAACTAGATCCCCAACTTTCAATTCCGTGTTTCTTATCTATTTGTCATGCCATTTCTTTCTTTTTTCATAATAATCTTTCACAGTTCTTCTAACTATCTCCTCTCTTTCAGCTGCTGTTATACTTTTACAAGCTGGAAACTCTATAAGTCCTTTAATTGAGTGAGGTGGTTTTTTGTCAAATATGATCTCATAAGGAGAGTATCCTGTGGTAGTATGTTCTAGGCTATTCATAATACACTCCTGGAAATTGAAATAAGAACACCGTGAATTCATTGTCCCAGGAAGGGGAAACTTTATTGACACATTCCTGGAGTCAGATACATCACATGATCACACTGACAGAACCACAGGCACATAGACACAGGCAACAGAGCATGCACAATGTCGGCACTAGTACAGTGTATATCCACCTTTCGCAGCAATGCAAGCTGCTATTCTCCCATGGAGACGATCGTAGAGATGCTGGATGTAGTCCTGTGGAACGGCTTGCCATGCCATTTCCACCTGGCGCCTCAGTTGGACCAGCGTTCGTGCTGGACGTGCAGACCGCGTGAGACGACGCTTCATCCAGTCCCAAACATGCTCAATGGGGGACAGATCCGGAGATCTTGCTGGCCAGGGCAGTTGACTTACACCTTCTAGAGCACGTTGGGTGGCACGGGATACATGCGGACGTGCATTGTCCTGTTGGAACAGCAAGTTCCCTTGCCGGTCTAGGAATGGGTTCGATGACGGTTTGGATGTACCGTGCACTATTCAGTGTCCCCTCGACGATCACCAGTGGTGTGCGGCCAGTGTAGGAGATCGCTCCCCACACCATGATGCCGGGTGTTGGCCCTGTGTGCCTCGGTCGTATGCAGTCCTGATTGTGGCGCTCACCTGCACGGCGCCAAACACGCATACGACCATCATTGGCACCAAGGCAGAAGCGACTCTCATCGCTGAAGACGACACGTCTCCATTCGTCCCTCCATTCACGCCTGTCGCGACACCACTGGAGGCGGGCTGCACGATGTTGGGGCGTGAGCGGAAGACGGCCTAACGGTGTGCGGGACCGTAGCCCAGCTTCATGGAGACGGTTGCGAATGGTCCTCGCCGATACCCCAGGAGCAACAGTGTCCCTAATTTGCTGGAAAGTGGCAGTGCGGTCCCCTACGGAACTGCGTAGGATGCTACGGTCTTGGCGTGCATCCGTGCGCCGCTGGGGTCCGGTCCCAGGTCGACGGGCACGTGCACCTTCCGCCGACCACTGGCGACAACATCGATGTACTGTGGAGACCTCACGCCCCACGTGTTGAGCAATTCGGCGGTACGTCCACCCGGCCTCCCGCATGCCCACTATACGCCCTCGCTCAAAGTCCGTCAACTGCACATATGGTTCACGTCCACGCTGTCGCGGCATGCTGCCAGTGTTAAAGACTGCGATGGAGCTCCGTATGCCACGGCAAACTGGCTGACACTGATGGCGGCGGTGCACAAATGCTGCGCAGCTAGCGCCATTCGACGGCCAACACCGCGGTTCCTGGTGTGTCCGCTGTGCCGTGCGTGTGATCATTGCTCGTACAGCCCTCTCGCAGTGTCCGGAGCAAGTATGGTGGGTCTGACACACCGGTGTCAATGTGTTCTTTTTTCCAATTCCAGGAGTGTATCTTCAAATTCATTAATATAACATAACCAATTTGTGTGATCTTTCTGACAGTAAGTTGTACATAATCTACCAATTTCCCTCATGTACCGTTCAGTTGGGTTGCATTTAAGTGAACAGGATGATATTAAGATATGTCTGATGTTATGTTCTTCTACAAATTCCTTCCAAAATTTTGAAGTAAATTGGCTCCCACTGTCAGATAAAATGTCCTTAGGTGTACCCACTTTAATGGAGCAGAAGTTATTTTCTTACTAGTTGCTTTCTTTAAAGGATAAAATTTCACATACTTAGAAAACAAATCTACAATGACGAAAATTTACTGAAATCCCCCTTTAGGTCTTGGAAGTTGACCATACATATCTATCCCTACCAAATCCAACTGTTTATGTGGTACCACATTTTGGAAAAGTCCCTTGTTGCTTTTGTTACTAACTTTTGTTCTTTGAAATCTATCATAGCAGGCGAGTAAGGTCCTGACTGTCCTAGACATATTATAAAAATACGCACAGTCTTGTATCTTTTGAATACATTTCAGTGTGCCTCAGTGTCCGAAGCTTTCATGTGTGTACTTTACAAAACATTTATGCGAGAATCTGGCCAGCAAACTTTCCAAGTATCACTACTATGCTGTGTCTATAAAATAGAATACCTTTGAGGACCTGATAGTACATTTGTACTTTCTCATGACATTTCTTCCCTAAATAATTTTTAACAAGCTTCCAATGATCATCAGCATTTTGATATCTTGTCAATTGATTACAGATATATCTAATTTCACTTTCCTCTTTGACACCTTTAAAATACATTATTTTAAATTTTCCCTCCTGACTACTGTTTCCATTATTATTTCCATTCCC
Organism: Schistocerca piceifrons; assembly: GCF_021461385.2. NCBI lineage: Eukaryota > Metazoa > Arthropoda > Insecta > Orthoptera > Acrididae > Schistocerca > Schistocerca piceifrons. Next base: position 495,716,941 of record NC_060143.1, on the reverse strand, counting down.
CACTGGCATTCTTGACAGGGCATCAGCAATGACATTTTCCTTACCGTTTATAAAATGAACTGTGTATTTAAACTGCTGTAAGAACACTGACCACCTGGTAATTCTCCCATCATTACAATTTACACTCTTGTAAGTAAGTTAATGCTTTATGATATGTATAAACTTTGACTTCATGCACAGACAAATAATTCTTAAATTCTTTGAATCCCCATACAATTGCCAAAAGTTCCTTTTAAGTTATCATGTAATTTCTCTCATGTTTCTGTAAATGCTATAGAATGATGTTCAATTTTCCCATTAATTTCTTTCACTTGGAATAAACGTACCCCCAATCCATAATCACAACTGTCATCAAACAAAATGGTAAAGATAAATCAGGTCTATGGAGGATTTCACTTTCTGACATTCATCAGACCAATCACACACTGCATTTTTTCTTAGCAGGTTGTTCAAACATGGTGCATTAAGTGCCTGTGCTTTCACATATTTTCGATAGAAGTTTACTAATCCAAAATAAGGCTAAATCTTTTTTATTTCTAGGTTTTGGGAATTTTTCAATGGCCTCAATCTCTTCTCCATCAGGCAAAATCCCTTTTTCATTTAGGCAATGGCCAAGAAATTTTGATTCTTTCATTGCAAACTTACATTTTTCTAATTTCAGAGTCATACCCCCCTGTCTCATTTTCTCTCCAATGTCCTTTAAAATTTGAATATGTTCCTCCCTGGTTTTACTTGATACCTAAATGTCATCTACCTAAATAATTAACTTTTCTAAGAGTTCTTTACCGAAAACAAAGTCCAACCCCCTAATAAATTCTGCCACAGATACATTTAAACCGAATGGCACAACAAAATACTTAAAATATTTCCCATCAAACAAAACTGCAGTGTATTTTCTAGAATTTCTTTCTAATTCAATCTGATGAAATCCAGACGTCCAGTCTAGCCATATATTTTACATTTTCAAACTTGTTTAGTAGCTCATCTGTACTTTCAGGGTGGTCAGTTTATTCAGGTGTCTAGAGTCGAGCACTAAACGAGTACCCCCATCCCATTTCGAAACTACCTCTAATGGGTTATTGCAAGAACTACAACTTCTTTATATTATTTTCCACCTTTCCATTTTGTGAAGTTCTCTTTCTACCTCCTTTCTCTTGCAGATAGGAATAGCATATGGTTTTATGAAAAACGAGTGATGAGCTTTCAATTTTAGCCTACACTGATACCCTTTTACTCTCCCTGGTTTTATATCAAATATGTCCTTATAATCCCAAAAAAAGTTTCAAGCTTTATCCTGTTCTCTGCATTAAGGCTTTCAGTTTCAGATACCTTTTTAGCTACTAGTTTACTGTAATAATTAACACTACCCTCATCGATATCAAATTCTTCCCCTTCCTCACGATAACCATCACTGTTAGTCTCTTGCTTACCTCTAATCAGACTACTTAGACCATGACCTTCCACTACAATACCTGTTTCCCCATGAATTCCACTTTTTAGTGCAACAAATGTTATTTTCTTGTCACCCCAGACAAAATTTACTTTAGGCTTAACAATCCACTTTATACCTAGAATCAAGTTTTCATTCAGATCTTCTGTTGCTAAGCATCCTTGTATAAACTGTACATCATTAATCTTAAATTCAAGTAAGAATTCTCTGGTAAACAACTTACTGCTCTTTCCTGTTGCCCCTTTTATCCTTATCCCTGTTACTGAAAATTCGGTGAAATTTTTATTATTTTTGATCCTGTCTCTTAGCTTTCTTTGATATTCCTGTAATTGGACTGCCTGTATCCAGAAGACAGTTTCCTATCCAATCATTACTCTGTACTACAATATATGAACTTCCAAGTTCTTTATCCATTTCATTGACCTCCTTTTCAAATAACAAATCCTTTTCTATGTCCCGAAAATTCACCCCTTTAACACAATTACTACCTTTGATTACTGGTTCTACACATTTACTAATCATATTACCACCAGGAGACTGTTCCATATTTTTCATGGCAGTTTTATGATCTGAGTACACACTTTGACAAATTTCACTTAAGACCTTACACTTTTGATCACCATACTGACATTTGCTACTAGTGCTGGGCTATCAACAAGTGTCAGGGTGCGAAACATTCAACGAAACATAATCGATATGGGCTTTCGGAGGCGAAGGCAAACTCGTGTACCATTGGTGACTGCATTGGAGTCATTTTCGAAGTCTGATTAAAGTGGCACAGAAAGAAGTATATACTCGCAATTCCGTTGAAAAAATAAATCGGTTTGCTATAAACTGTAAAATCACTAGTATAGATCAGAAAATTCGCCACATTGTCAGCTAAAACATGCCGAAAATAACAACTATGTATTATTATTCGTTCTGGAAGTATTTGGGTTGCCTTTTTTTCTGATTGGGTTGAGTGTTACGATGAGGCCCGGCACGAATTCCTCTCTTGTCCTCATCTCTTTATCTCAAAGTATCTCTTGCACCGAGCTTCCTAAATTAATTCTTGGATATATTTTAGTCTTTCCTTTCACCTACAGTTTTTATTCTCTAAAATTCCCTCTAGTAGCATAAGATTTATTCCCTGATGTCATATCACACGCTCTACTATCCTGAGCCGTCTCCTTATGTCGTTACCACGCGTTTATTCCCTCGCCTAATCTGTGGAGAACCTCCTCATTACTTATCAGTCCACCTAATTCTCAGCACCCTCTTACAGCACCACAATTCAAACGTTTCGAGTCTCTTTTTTTATAGTTATCCCACAGCCAGTGATTCGCTTCCATAGAAGCTTGAGACGTCAACACCGACATTAGACGGTTGATGACTGGAAAAATGTTGCCTGGTCGGACGAGTCTCGTTTCAAATTGTAACAAGCTGATGGACGTCTGCGGGTATGGAGACAACCTCATGAATCCATTAACCTTACATGTCAGCAGGGGAGTGTTCAAGCTGTTGGAGACTCTGTAATGGTGTGGGGCGTGAGCAGTTGGAGTGATATGCATCCGTTCACGTCCACTGTGGATTCCGACGGACTTGGGTTATTCCAGCGGGACTATGTGACATCCCACACGTCCAGAATTGCTACAGAGAGTTTCCAAGAATACTCTTCTGAGTTTAAACTGGCCACCAAACTCCCCAAACATGAACATTATTGAGCATATCTGGTATGCCTTGCAACGTGCTATTCACAAGAGATCTCCACCCCCTGTACTCTTACCGATTTATGGACAGTCCCGCAGAATTCATGGTGTCAGTTCCCTCCAGCACTACTTCAGGCGTTAGTCGAGACCTTGCTACGTCGTGTTGAAGCACTTCTGCGTGCTCGCGGTGGCCCTACACGATATTAGGCGCGTGTACCAGATTCTTTGGCTCTTCAGTGTAGATAAATGTGCTGTAATGAGAAACGTTAGAATTATTTGACGAGGAAAATAATTTTCGGTGTTATTTGGAGCTTAGCAAGAAGCGTTCTACGTATTGTTTGCTGTGTTCGCAAGTATATATTGTTTGGATGACACTTTTCCTATTCTCTCAGCTCTTGTGAGTGTGGAGAGCTTACCACACGACCTTTTTCGAAAAATTTCACTATCAATTCTCTTTTTCTCATTAATAAACTCTCTTATCATTGCTTGTTCTTTTCTGAAGATGTGGAAGGAGTACTTCGAGAAGTTGCTGAATCCCGACGGGTCTGGATAATAGACTAAAGAAGGTAAAAGTAAACTTTGGAGGGAAAAGGATCTAACATGCAAAGAATTGGAAATGGCACTGGACGACATGAAAGGAGGAAAGGAACCAGGCATGGACGAATTAAGTGTCAGAACGTTGAAGGTAGCAGGGGATGTTGGGAAACAGTGGCTATATTGTGTGATGAGGGTGGTGTGGTCCGCCCCCGGTAGTTGAGTGGTCAGTGTGACGGAATGTCAATCCTAAGCGCCCGGGTTCGATTCCCGGCTGGGTCGGAGATTTTCTCAGCTCAGGGACTGGGTGTTGTGTTGTCCTAATCATCATCATTTCATCCCCATCGACGCGCGTCAAATCGAAAGACTTGCACCCGGCGAACGGTCTACCCGACGGGAGGCCCTAGTCACACGACATTATTATTTATAGGGCGGTGTGGACTGAGAAGAAGACACCAGAAAATTGCAAGAGAGCACTAATGGTCCCTATAATCAAGAAACGGAGTAGGAAGGATTGTAGGAACTATAGGGGAGTCAGGCGCCACATTGACACCACACTATGCGAAGGTATATGAAAAGATCCTTGAGAGCAGAAACGGAACAAGGGTCAAGGACGTATTGAGAGAGGAGCAGCATGGCTTCAGAACTAGGAGGTCAATTGTTGACCTCGTATTTGCAGTTAGGTAGCTACAGGAGCACCACTATGAATATGTGGAAGACATTGTGTTGTGCTCTCTCGATATAGAAAATTCATTTGATAGCATCTGTTGAATAAAGGTCTGGGTAGGAGTAGACAAGATGAGAGCGAAAAAAAAAGACAAAGCAGACTGGAGGAGATGTACTGTTGAAGTCTGAGTTGCGTGAAAGTGGGAAATGAAGGGACAGACTGGTTCCAGTAAACAAGTGGAGTGAAACAGAGCAGTGCATTGTTACCTCTCTTATTGACGTCTTGGATGCGATAGTCACTAAGGTGGCACCAAGAACTGGGAAGACAAGGTGAAAGCAATGGTGTTCGCAGATGTTTTGATGATCTGGGGAAAGCCGGCCGCAGTGGCCGAGCGGTTCTAGGCACTTCAGTCTGGAACCGCGCGACTGCTACGGTCGCAGGTTCGAATTCTGCCTCGGGAATGGATGTGTGTGATGTCCTTAGGTTAGTTAGGTTTAAGTAGTTCTAAGTTCTAGGGGACTGACGACCTCAGATGTTAAGTCCCATAGTGCTCAGAGCCATTTGAACCATTTTGATCTGGGGAAACTGGAAGAGGGACATCAGGGAATAGGTGGTTGCTTGGGAAGAAACTGTGGAAAAGTATGAAATGAAATTTAGTGTAAACAAATTTGAGGTCCTGGTTACAGCTAGAAATAAAGATAGACCAGCTAGTGAAATGAGGATTGGAGATGAACAATTGAAGAAGATGGAAAGTGCCAAGTACTTAGAAAGTGTGATAGAGGAAAATGGAAGAGATCAGTGAATATGGCAGACAGGCAGAAGCATTTCTACGAACTGTTACGAGCCTGGTTTGGAACAAAGACGTCCCACAAAAAGCGAAGAAATGTTATATAAAAGTTAGTACATCCCACTGCTGATCAATGCATCTGAAACATGGTAAAGGAGAAAAGAGAAGTAAGCAGACTACAGACCTGTGAACTAAGGTTCCTCAGAAGTAGAATATGAGTAACGATGAGAGATAGGGCGAGGAACGAAACGGTAATGAAAGTGCTGGAAGAGGAATCCTTGCAGAGCAGGACAGAAACTTCAAGGCTAAGATGGCATGGCCACTTAAATCGAATGTAAAACAAAAGGATTCCCAAGAAGATACATGAAATGGAGATGCGAAGGAAACGACCAAGAGGAAGACCAAGGGTTAGACGGATGAAACGTGTGGAGGGATGTATTGAAAAAAGAGTCGAAGACTGGACCAGAGTAAAAACGGAAAGATGGTGGGAAAACAGGACTAGATGCTCCAAACAGACCCAGCCTGACGCTGGGAACTGTTCAACATGATGATGATGATGATCATTGCTTGTTTCTACATTTTATTTACTATGTTTCAATTTTTCTTTTAGTTCATCACTTCACTTTCGCCCTTCAGTTGCCAAACTGCGCAGCAGACATCTCTCAAAACACACGCAGTTTTGGCCCTAACGTATATACGAAAATGACCAATCGAAATAGACGAGACTCAGTACAGGAATGAAACGCCAGGGGCGCTATAATAGACTCACTTTTCTCGATTAGTCAGCTGAGACAAGGAAGTCGAGCTATAGGTCGATGAACCCTGAGTTCATCGTTGGCTCCCGTGTCCCGCACAGTGACGAAACAGATATTTATTTGTTCACTGCAAATGTAGAGACCTGTTACCGGATACTTTAAAACAGGTCTTCTTTTTAGTACTTTTTTTTGTTTTTGTCTGTAATATTTGAGACGGAATAAATATTTAAAAAATAACTTGAGGGTGAAACATAAATAAAATTTGGTTGTGTTAAGAAGGAGGTAAAAAGGCGATGGGATAAAAGAGAGATTTGTTACTGCCATCACCGATTGTGATTGGTAGCGAATAGCTCGGAATGGTTTCTTCGATTTGTTGACCGTCACCTCACAACAAAAATAGTTTATAATTAGCAGCAGAGAAGTGATATTGCTAATCCTATGCATTGACGTCTATGCACAACACTGGATGCTTTCGTGGCTATATTGCCAACACCTTACACTACATTTACTCTAGTATTCGTAATCTCTAATTAGCCTATTATTTAACTGATACATACTGTCTGTCAGTGCATTATGGTATTTTATGTCTAATTCATAATTCTAGGTGTCTTATTTACTGTTACATCTCATGTTCCTCTTCCTCCTCCTCTTCGGCGTCACTGATTTTTTCTGTCGCTGCCCGCCCTCTGGAGAGTGTTGTTACGTTGCGAATAAGCATGTCTGACATGTCGTGCCCGCAGGTACTCTTCATTTGTTGTTTTTCAAATACTGCCTGTTAATGTACTTTATTGTGCCCATTGTTCTTGGTCTCTTATTGCTGTGTATATACACTGAAGAGACAAAGAAACTGGTACACGTGCCTAATATCGTGTAGGGCCCCCGCGAGCACCCAGAAGTGCTGCAACACGGCGTGGCATGGACTGCAGGGCTGTCCGTGTAAATCCGTAAGAGTACGATGGAGGGGCGGGGGGGGGGGGGGGAGGGTGGAAACCTCTTCTGAACAGCACATTGCAAGGCATCCCAGATATGCTCAATAACGTTCATGTCTGGGGAGTTTGGTGGTCATCAGAAGTGTCCGAACTCAGAAGAGCGTTCCTGAAGCACTCTGTAGTAATTATGGACTTGTGGAGTGTCGTATTGTCCCGCTGGAATTGCCCAAGTCCCTCGGAATGCACAATGGACGTGAATGGATGCAGTGATCAGACAGGATGCTTACGTACGTGTCACCTGCCAGAGTGGTATCTAGACGTATCAGGGGTCTCATATCACTCCAATTGCACACGCCCCACACCATTACAGAGCCTCCATCAGCTTGAACAGTCCCCTGCTGACATGCAGAGTCCATGGATTCCTGAGGTTGTCTCCGTACCCGTACATGTCCATCCGCTCGAAACAATTTCAAACGAGACTCATCCGACCGGGCAACATGTTTCCAGTCATCAACAGTCCATTGTCAATGTTGATGAGTCCAGGCAAAGCATAAAGCTTTGCTTGGTGCAATCATCAACGGTACACGACTGGACCTTCGGCTTCCAAAGCCCATATCGATGATGTTTCGTTGAATTATTCGCACACTAACAGTTGTTGATGGCCCAGCACTGAAATCCACAGCAATTTGTGGAAGGTTTGGACTTCTGTCACATTGAGCGATTTTCTTAAGTCGTCGTTGGTCCCGTTCTTGCAGGATCTTTTTCCAGCCGCAGCGATGTCGGAGATTTGATGTTTTACCGGATTCCTGATATTCACGATACATTTGTGAAACCGTCGTACGGGAAAGTCCCCACTTCATCGCTGCCTCGGAGATGCTGTGTCTCATCGCTTGTGCGCCGACTATAAAACCCCGTTTAAACTCACTGAAATCTTGATAACCTGCCATTGTAGTAGCAGTAACCGATGTAACAACTGCATCAGACACTTGTTGTCTTATATAGGCGTTTCCGACCGCAACGCAGTATTCTGCTTGTTTACATATCTCTCTATTTGAATACGCATGTCTATACCAGTTTCTTTGGCGCTTCAGGGTAGGTATTCCGTTTTTGCGTAGTCTAAGTGTAGTGCACGTCTATCTTTCGTATATTGCCAGCAGAAGAAGACAGTGTGCTGTGGGCAACCTGCTTCCCCGCATGTGCACGTAAGTATCTGTCTTCGATTCATGGGGTGTAAGTACATCGGTTAAAATGCGTGTGTGCTTAAGAAATATAGCAAACTGCAGCTGAGATCGGTATACTCGTATTCACTATGTTCACATGCACTCCCAAACTGGATTTGGTAAATCGATTTGTCAATATCACTTGTGGATGGTCATGAAAACACTCCAAAACTGATTCTGGAAATCCGTTTCTAGTGGCCTGTTTTCCAATTTCACTATTGATTTTCGCTCTCGTGTAAACGCAGAACCGTTTCTGAAACGTGCTAGGGCTGTCAGGTAAAGTCTTGTTTTCAAAATATTCGACTGAAACGGACGGAGTGACTTACAGTGCAATAAAGGAGAAGCGGAAATATTAGGCTGAGCGTAAAGGTGTCTACCACTGGTATTCAAGTGAGAAGTAGCAATTGCGCTAATTCAGAAATTGGAACAACTGTTTTCCAGATGCCATATTTAACGCGGCTAGCAAAAAAATGGTTCAAATGGCTCTGAGCACTATGGGACTCAACTTCTGAGGTTATCAGTCCCCTAGAACTTAGAACTACTTAAACCTAACTAACATAAGGACATCACACACATCCATGCCCGAGGCAGGATTCGAACCTGTGACTGTAGCGGTCTCACGGTTCCAGACTGTAGCGCCTAGAACCGCAAGGCCACTCCTGCCGGCACTCGGCTAGCAAATCCACTTCAGAGCTGAATATCTAAAAACAACAATTCAAATGGCTCTGAGTGCTGTGGGACTTAACATCTGAGGTCATCAGTCCCCTTGAACTTAGAACTACTGAAACCTAACTAACCTACGGACGTCACACACATCCATGCCCGAGGCAGGATTCGAACCTGCGGCCGTAGCGGTCGCGTGGTTCCAGACTGAAGCGCCTAGAACCCCTCGGCCACACCGGCGGGCAGAAACAAGAGCGCAAAACGTTTTCCGAAATTCGGTTGTCGAAAGATGTAGCCCATGTGAACGCAGTGATTCCATTCTTATTCTTAGACGCTCCCTTACGTTAGAGAGGAAATCGTACAGCAAACGTCCCTTATCACTCACCTTGCCATGTATCTAAACGCCAACTTTTAAGATGATGTATCGTCTTTATCGGTACACCAGTTGCTGTGTTTTTTTTTTACATATTTATTCCATAACATCTATAATATTTATATAAATTAACCCACCACCTTAGTGATTAGTGGGTCCTAATCTTAATACAATATTATGGGTTATCAGCACCTATTATTATTATTACAGTGTTACAATGTTTATTTATGAGCTACAGACAGTGTGACACAGTACATGTTAATAGGCAGACTACAATTATTAATCTATACCCTACTACCTAGATGTTAATTTTCCTACCTACTTGTTAATTCCTAACTGCCTGCAGCGTTACAGGTGTGTCAGCCTAGATAGAAATCTACTTCAAGGCCCTGCTCATCGAGCTGATCCCGATGAGCGTGTCCCTGACACTGGGCAGGCCAGAATTGCTTGTCGCTGCAGGTTCCTAATTTAGTATCTACTTCTAATGCTACTAACTACTGTACTAACCTGCGTCAGTTCCGGTGCTATCTTAGTCAAGAATAGGTGTACCCCGGTCTCCCTAGTCCTGCACGTGGCGGATTCCAACTAAAAGTCGACCTGTCCACGCACAGGCGGTACAGGATTAGGGTACTAGGATGCGTTCAGTGATAGTCTCTAGTCGCGAAAGTCCCTCAGTATGCAGTCAGAACTTTTCGTGATACCTCATTTGCCAAGTTGTTCAGAGTTTCAAAAGTCTCTTCGTGTCTTAATAGGTCATGCGTGTTGTTGTTTGGGAGTTGTCTTAATGTCGCTGCTACATTATCGAAAAGGGGGCACACGTAAACCACATGGTCGGGAGTGCCATCCAAAGCGCCACAGTCACACTCAGGACATAAGTATGTCGGGTAGTGCCCATGACCAGTGAGAAAGTGTATTAGACCCCGTGTTGGCTCGAAATACCTCATGCCTAACCTTTCTTTAACATTTGGCAGGAATCCAAAGGTTGTTCTGCCAGATTCATCCGTTTCCCAGGGTTCCTGCCATAAGTCCTCACCCCTTCTTCGTATTTCTCCCTTGTCCCTCAACAGAGCTCCCAGGATATTCTCTATTTTCATGTTGTTCCCCATCTTAACCCAATACCATGCTGCTTGTTCTCGTATTTTTGTATCTAGAGGACAGAGTCCCATTATTACTAATAGGGCACTTCCTGGGGATGTTCTGTACGCCCCTACAGATCTTAACAGCATGTTTCTTTGTACTCTTCTCACTGCCATGGCAGGCACCACCCTTGTGAGCCTGTGTGCCCAGACTCCCGATCCGTAACCCACTATTGAAGTTAGTATACTATTGTGATTTAGCTTGATTAGGTGTGGTGGAAGGTGAAATCGTCTGTGCCCTATGGAAATAAGGTTGTTGAGTACTTTAGTGCTTTTCGGGTTACGGACTCAAAAGTGCCTTCCGAAGTTCCACCTTTCATCGATGATGACGCCCAAGTAGCGTGTCTCTTGTCGTCTTATAACTGGTGAGCCTCCAATTCCTTACTAGCTGTCCCTTCAGCAATAAGTACGTTGATTTTGTTGGTGAAATCGACATCTTAGTATTTGTACACCACAGTTGCAATTTGGTCATAGCTCTATCTATTTTTGGCTCGATGTCTTCGCGGCTTCGGCCGCCGACCAGCAGAAGGAGGTCATCTGCGTAGGCTATCACCTCTAGCACTTCTTCACTCTGCTGCAAACTATCTAAAAGTGGTTCCATATGGATGTCCCAGAACAGACGGAACTCTGGGGACATCCCTTAGTTATAGTCCTTCCAACTCTGCCGCTAGGGGATGATAGCCAGACCTCCCGTCCTTCACAATAGCTCCTCAGGCAACCATATAGCGGCTCTGGACACTCTTTCTCCCGCAAGCAGGAGAAGAGCGAATGCCACCACAGGTTGACAAAGGTGCCATTGATGTCAACCATGATGCCAACAACGTACTTGTACGGGGTAGAGCTGCAGATCTCGGCCGCCAGAGCGATTGCATCGTTTGCCGATCGCCGCGGCCTGAAGCCGAACTGCCTGCCGCTCATCCCGCACAGCACTCGGTGTGCAGTCAGTCTGTCAGCTAGCAATTTCTCGAATAATTTCCCAAAAATGTATAGTAGACAGATCGGTCTATAGGACTTGACGTCCGCTGGGTCCTTGTTGGGTCCTTTTTTGATGATCACTACGTTTGCCTCCCGCGCCCGGGTTCCCGGGTTCGATTCCCGGCGGGGTCAAGGATTTTCTCTGCCTCGTGATGACTGGGTGTTGTGTGATGTCCTTAGGTTAGTTAGGTTTAAGTAGATCTAAGTTCTAGGGGACTGACGACCATACATGTTAAGTCCCATAGTGCTCAGAGCCATTTGAACTGCATTTACCACTTTCCAAATTTTTGGGAATTTTTCCTGTCTTAGGCACTCGGTTGTTGTGTTTACCTTACCTAGTCCGCCCATCTTTAAGCAGTACCTTGCTACTCCGTATTTATTGCGAAACGGTTAGTAGCGAGGTGCGAGCGACCCGCACCGTTAAAGCGGAAGCATTGCGAAGATGCGACGAGCAGCGCTTCGGCAAAATTTGGTGCGGCGCGCGAGACCGGCGGTGAGCTAGGCAGCCGGCGCCTTCTCGGAAGACTCTGTGTCGGCGCCTACGCACTCGTTTTCATTCACAAGTAACACGGCGCGACAGAGAGAGGGAGCAGAGGAGAGCAGCCTCCTTGCGATGCCCCCGCTCCCGGAGTGCGGGCCACATATCGCCTCCCCCCCCGGGGCCGCACGGCATCGGCGATAGCCAATCGCAGAGCAGCGGCGCTTACTCCTCGTGGACGAGTCTATTCTTATGAATGAGCGGGCCGAGGGTGGGCCCGCGCGGCGCTCGCGGCCCTGCGGCGACCGCAGCGCCGCGGCCGGCCGCTCCGCCGCGCTGCGCCGAGCCGCGCGACTATCGATTGGCGCGGCCGGCGAGCCGGGCGGCCTCCCCCGCGAGCGCGCCGCTTGGACTCGCCCGGCGGCCACTCCAGTTCAGCTGACTGCCGTACTCGTGTACGGCGGCCGTAGTAAGGCGGGCGCGCGCCAGCGCCAGTCAGCGCCGAGCCGGCTCCGCGGGAGGAGGTGCGCACGCGTCCGCTCCGTGCAGAGCAAGGCCGGCCGGCCCAGCCCAGCCCAGCAGCGCTCCCGGGATGCCGCAGAGGCGACGGCGCCTGCCCGCGAGGACCGTGTGACGCCGGACCCCCTCCGTGTGCTGCCGCGGCCCACCGCCAACAAAGCCGCCGCCACCACCACAACAACAACATTCCCTTCCTTTGTTGTCGCGTTCCCCAGACAGCGGCGGCGGGACGCGCAGTGCTTCGACACCACCACCCCACCCCTCCGTACGTGTGTACGCGGACACTCTCTCTTTTCCTCGGTATCTCAACAAAACCCGACATCGGCCACCACCCCTAACAGTTCTCTCGTCTCTGCCACCCACCCCGGTACCGGAAAAAAAAGGCGTAAAATTTTTTTTTACGTCCCGGGCGTCAGTGAAATATGCTCAAGTTTCTCACCCACAAACTGAGGACACATTCTCTGAATGAAGATCAGCCGCACCAGGACAAGGTAGGCACATTAATTAACCCGACAACTGCCACGGCTTTTTTCCCCTTTTTTTCGAGCTGGTCACCTTCCTTGAAGGTCATACCGGGGGCCCACCAGCTCGCCCACAAGCTAAGATGGCTGCCGCTGCGAGCTGCAAAGTAGAACAAAGAGCTCCGCTTTCGACGGTCGTTTTCGACCCTGCGCGGGCCTCCTGCGTCCGTGGCGAGCTGTGAAAAGTTTAAACTGGCCCTGCGCTACGATCTGAGAGTGAAAATTCGGTGCCGGCTGTTGTATTTGCTGTAGAAATTGTGCTCTGAACGTGTGCCAACGCTGTAAATATGGCTGACACGATTTGTGTTTTCTGTTTTTGCCCCGTAGGCAGACGACGACCACGACTCGGGAACGGAATCTGACGACGAGAACGGAGAGGCAGACGACCCGGAAAGCAGTAAGTACGCCTGCAGTCTGGCAGACTTTGCTGCGAAATCCACTGAGCGAGCGCTGCGGCTCTGCGGCTGGCAGAGCTAGTGAACGGTATCGGCGACCTGCCACGTAAACTTCATTGATAACAAAGACGACTTTCACACTCGGCGACTTCAGTGGCTGACTGAAGCGTGACAGTTAGCCGCTCAGTAGAACAAAAGTGGTGCTTTCTACTTGTGTGTTATCTGTGAGATAGTGCTCGTACAGGAGCAGTGCACTTTGAGGCATCTGTCACATTAAAAACAGTCTGCTACGATATTGCTCCTTTGCATCCTGTCCATGAGTACGAATATATCGATAACTGAGGGCATGTTTAGTTCGCATATGAAACGTGGTATCGCTTTGTCATAAATGTTATCCTAAAAAAAACAAATCATAAATGTCACCCTAAAAGAAACAAAAAGTTGTTTTGTCATGTTTGTGGATCTCGTCACTTGATGTTTCATGTATAAGAAAAATATATTTTTCCTGGCCAGTGGTACAAATTATTCAGTAAAATTTTAAAGAGCAGCGCAGCAGTAGTATATCAATACAAGAAATTCGGTATTCTGTTCGCTCCTAAGCAGTCAAGTGAAACGAAACAAAAAGTGCAGATAAGAAAAGCATACCAATGGAAATAAACGGGGAATTGAAATATAATATTCTGCTTTCTGTGAATGTATAGAATCTGTTACAGCCAAACAATCCGCAATGTGTATCAATATAGAATGTTTGAGAAGATATAAGCAGTTATAATTTACTTATTTGTCCGCTTTTTTACAACTAGCGTGAAGTAATATGTTTACACGGCATAATAGTGACAAGACACAGTAACGTATTTTTGGGGAAAATACAATATTCTGCCCACAAAGGAGAACTATTGAATTGCCTTCTTTTAGACACAAACAAATCATAGAATAAAATGAAGTGTAAAGTAACATAAGTGAAACTATGAATGATTTTAACAATAAAAGCCACAATGAATAACAGCAAGACAGGTTACTGGCGTTCATGATTTTGGTTATTTGTTACTTACAGCAGTTCTTTTAATAAACAGTCTACATAGACTCGTCCCTCGAAATAGTTCCCGATGAATCTGCCCCTGAGACAATGAAGTTTAGGTGCTTGCTGGTAACTTTAGACTTGAAAGAACTTTTACACTTTGTGGAAAATTCATCTGATGGAAATTAAAATGGTCGACGTGTTAGCAATCAATATTGACAGTGCAAGTATCCATTTTCGGTCACAGAAACTAACCTGTATAATCTAGAACTATAATCTAAGTACGATAACGTCCTCTATAGACTGGGGTTGAAAGTTATTACAAAATTTTATTCCGATTTTTTATCAACATTGTGAGGAAGTCATATATTTTGTCTCAGTGCGAGAATTTTTTTTTTCGTAGGGGGGGGGGGGGGGGGAGACTTAAGATCATGCCAAAAGCTGATAGGCCCTAATATATTCATTCGTATGGATACCTTCAGATTGATCGACCGGAAGCACCACGAAGTTGACAATACTTTCTTAGTGTATAACGTATTCTATGATTCTCTGGCAATGTAGCAGTGCTTCTATACAATAAAATAGGGAACTAAATATTCCACTTCGGGAACAGAACGGGACGACAATTGCGTGTGACATTATCTTTCCCCCAAGTGTAGACTCGAAATTCGTCCTTGAGTCGACGTAATATGTACACCACAAACTTGGGTAAAATTGCCGTAGCCATCGAGTAAGTGCTTTATGAGTAATCTCTTTTCCCAGTGAACATCATTTTTTCCATTGTCGCTGAGTACTTTAGTCATTTACTTTATCCGCAACAGTATTTGCTTCCAGTTAATATCCCTGTGCACGGATATTCTCTTGTGTGACACGAATGTGTCCATTTTGTGATTCTTTCATTTTCTACTTGAAGGTACTAAATGAAGCGAGCAAACGGGCTTGAAAATGCGAAAGGACGGAAGCTTTGGCCTTCTCTAAGCACGTATTCATTAAGTTTTCTCTGGATATTTCTGTATGGCAACATTTCACTACTGATAATTACGTGAACTGCAACAAAAATTATCAGCCAAGTTAATAAAACATTACATGAGTCAAAGAATTCCTGTACAACTCGTACAGTAGTAAATTATACTGATCTGAACCAATGCCAATAACTTTAAGGCGTCTAGGCGTTACTACTCATTTAATTGCTGAGTACAGTGTCAATCTAAATACAAAATAATTTTTTTAAGTTATATATTTCTGCTTCTTGTCTCACAAATGGTACCATTGCCAGTGTTGACGTAGTCATCATCAGTTGATGTGAATACGTTAAACAGACACTCGTTAACTGAAAGCCCGGGGAGGTGCTCACAGTTCAGACTGAAGGTAAGTTGAGAAAACTGTGACACGTACAGTAAGCTACAGTCGTTGACTGCGGTGGTTGGCGGTGATTTGGTGTACATTACGCCCATGCTAGCTGATTATCTAGTATGGTCCGTCTGCATACTTATCCCGTTTTTGCTTTAGATAGAAAAATGAATTACGGACTTATTAGTCTGTACAGTGTAGAAACAAACTTTATTTTAGTCCACTCTCCCAAAGTGGAACATGTTTAGGTGATGAGTTTACTAATAAAGTACTTAAATCATCTGATGATTACGATGTAATAAGTTAAAACCTTTAATAATACCATTTGGTGACTTAAGACTGAAATGTATAACGAATAAGCTGCAGTATAGTCTATGAGTCTCAAAGGCAGCATAGCTAGTCTGTGTAAGAAAAGATTGTTTCTCGAAGGCTGTTGATAAGGAGAACTAAATGTAAAAATTCACTTGCGTCATATTCACGATCCGCCAGTGTCCAATATGGAATGCAGGCATATAAACAACTAGATGGTTAGTTTCTGCAGTTGCAATTAATACCTGTGGGTAGGAGGAAGGTAAGAAAGAAATTCACTGTTCGCCCAAAGATGATGTTTATAAGCACGATGAGCTTTGTGTTCTTTTTCTAACCTGTGCGAGTGAAAACAAAACAGTAACAAAGAAATGTAGTGGTCCATGGAGTGGAAAATGGAAGAGGAAATAGCAAAAGTAAAATGTGTAGGGTTTAACGACGTGTTCATTGAAAATGGAGCATTCACTCTCGGATAGGAACCATACCATCACTCCCCTTAAGCGATTTAAATACACTGTGGAAAACCTAAGTTGCTACACTGTGATTTAAACTCGGAGACTTCCGAATGTGAGCCAACGGAGTGCAGAAAATCTTATTACGAAATGCAGAATTTGTTCATGTTGCTGCTGCTGTTGCCTTCGTTGCAGTGACAGGTTTGATGCTGTTCTCCACACTAGACTGTCCTGTGAAAGTCTGTTCATCTGTGTAACTAAAGCTGCATATTGTATTCAAGCTTTAGTCTCTGTCTATGATTTTTACCTTCACACTTCATTCCATCACCAAATTAAACAATCCTTGGTGCCTCAGGATGTCTTGTGTCAACTTGCCCTGTTCTAGTCAAGTTGTCTCATAAACCCTAATTCTCCGCAGTTTGATGCAGAGCCCCTTCATGAGTTCTGTAAAATCTTCAGCACTCTTCGAGTAATGTCACATTTCTTTTTGTGTTTTCCCTAATACGTTAGTCGTCTGGACTGTTGTAGCGCCCTCGCCCCCCCCCCCCCTCTCCCACCCCTGCCACCGGAATCCTAGTTGCAGTGACACACATTTATATCGTAGCCTGAGGTCTAAGTTAGCTTACGAGGTGACAGTAGTGAGTTAGTTAAACCAACGAAATAAAATTTCTGGGTACGTATTGATCTGTAGCGTAGCCTGTTATCAAAATTCGCGATATGTAACGCACTTCTCGTCATGAGTTCAGAAACCTAGGTTGGATAATGGAGAAGTCTCCATAGCGTATTTTGTTGCATGTTATGTACATATATCGTAGCCAAATACGAAAAATTCTGGGCGAGAGGGGGGTGGAGCAGGACCATTGTTAAACTCTTAGCGTCAAAGTCATTTCTTGTTAGCACAGACAAGCACTGACAGAGAAATATTGCATCATTATGTATGCCCGATTTGAGTCTCTGGTAGACGAGGAACGAAATTTTCGGTTTAGCTGCATCTCAAACAAAGGATGTCACTTGTGATTTTTCAGTGCTAAGTAAACAGTGTCGTATTTGTGATAGAACGTGTCGATAGGAAAGACTAATATATTGGGTGTTTCATAAGTGATGGTCAGTGTTCAGGGATATGACACAAATGATCATTCGAAACAAAAAAGTCAAGTAAGTATAGGCTCTTAAACGCATACCTTAAGAGCTATGAGCAGTTCTTGATCTTGGATACTGTGAAACAAATCTCTTCTAACCGGCCGGTGTGGTCGAGCGGTTCTAGGCGCTTCAGTCTGGAACCGACGGCCGCTACGGTTGCAGGCTCGAATCCTGCCTCGGGCATGGATGTGTGTGATGTTAGGTTAGTTAGGTTTAAGTAGTTCTAAGTTCTAGGGGACTGATGATCTCAGATGTAAGTCCCATAGTGCTCAGAGCCATTTGAATTTGGAATCTCTTCTACTGCAAGCTCTTTGCTTTCCGTATTTTGGGAGGTGGTAGTGTGGACCAAAACAAGGAAAAAATGTTCAATAATGTGCTCCAAAAATCATACCTTAAACGTTATTAGGACTTCTTCATTAGAAGAGTTATGTTTCGAAGTAGCGAAGATGAACAAGTGTTCATAGCTCTGGAGGTATGCGTTTTAGAGCCCGTGTGTGCTGGATATTTTTTCCTTGTTTTGGTCCGTACTACCACTTCCCAAAATGTGGAAAGCACAGAGCTTGCAGTTGAGGAGATTAGTGTCACAGTATCGAAGATCAAGAATTGCTCATAACTCCTAATGTATACCTTTCTTTGTTTCGAATGATCATTCCTGTCATAGCCCTGAATATTGACCATCACTTCTGAAACAACCTCTATAGAGTCCCACAGCTCGTTTGCGTAACAAAATTGATTAGTATGCCATAGTCACACCCCTCTCCTCCTGGACCGAAATCTTGTTTGTGGTGACAGGGTGATCTGTAGTGCACTTAGAAGGAAGGGTTTGCAGCGAAGTAAAGATTCGCCTATGTTTATCCACTCCATTATCGATACATGTTATCATGACGATATGTGAATCCTTTGTGATTGGTTCAGGTATCACCGCACTAGTTTAGGGCAGAATACACTGTTGCCAAGATTCGCTCTGTATGCGACAACTTTCCTCTAAAAGTAAGTAAAGTTTCAAGGTAAACTGAGATTATTTTTTTTTTTTTTTTAAGTAATACAGTGAGCTGCACTGGATGCGGTAGTTTGCTATATACGTCCATGCGAGTTGATTATCCGGGTAGCTGGTTGCATACTTATTCCAGTCTTAGATACAGGGCTACTATAAATGATTCATTTGTTTTCAAAGCTCTGTGTTTTCTGAAGTATTACCTGTAAAAATATGATTCACGCATGAATAGAACCGTAAACTTACAAGTTTGAGTTTTACGCTCTACAAATGTTCTATGAGAATAAAAACGGTCCATTCAGTTTCGTCTTAGATGTAGCAGGGAAAATATTAACTTTCGGCGAAACTCGTTCATGCGCCAGAATCTGAGGATTTGAGGTGCCCTAGACGCTCACATTGTGGCGACGAACATTTCAAGATAAAGGAAGGATGCTTTGTCGCTGAATATCAGCTTGCAGGCGAAATGTTCATCCTAAAGTGTTTCTAGCCTTTTGATCCAAAATTGAAGGCGCCGGCCATAAGTTCTCGGTTTTAAGTGTAGCTCGAATTGCGGACGGCACGGTCTGAAATGTAACCGCCTTCGCAACATCTTCCAGAACAGCTTGGTGCGGTATTTCAAGTTCGTGGCTTGCGCGGACCGTTTATTTTTTTGGACTGCGTGCGAAACTTTCTCTCACCCTCACCACATTTACATCTGGCACACTTAGACGCCCGGTAGACAACCAGTGTCCTTAAATCGTCGATACCAACGCACAGTGTCTGTTTACATGGCGGTTCTTTTCCATAATTCCTTCTGAATGCACGCTGCACTATCGTAACAGATAAACGTCTTGCATTTTCCTACACAAGAACTATTTCTTGCTTCGTCGCCATTTTGTCAAGGCACTGCAGTCGTAACGCCAGCTGGTGGGCACAATGCAAACTCGATGAGTTTACGCTTCTATTCGTGCATCAGTCATATTTGAGCATGTAATACTTCGGAAAACATAGAACTCTGAAAACAAATGAATCATTTATAGTAGCCTTGCAGAAGAAGTCTACAGTATAAAAACAACAAGAAGTCTAGAGTATAAAAGCAAACTTTATTCTTAGCCTCCCTCCCCCCAAGGCGCAGGAATAAATAAATTCTTGGGTGAAACTACTCTTCATCAACAAACATTAAGTTATCCCTGTGAGAAATATGGTGATCTCAAAATCCCTTCCATAGAACGTAACTACTGCCCTGTGATGTATTGGTCATGATCGCGAACGTGTCTCTGTGAAAAAAAGTACACTCGTGAAAGAGAGATCCGTCGTAATCAGTTTTTCCGCGGGATAAAGGCTCTGCTCCTGTAAAGATCGTATTTAAATCCGACTTCTGGACATATTTCCTCCCTTTTTTCTTTGTACACGTTGAAGAATAGAGGAGAAAGGCTGCATCTCTTTTTTACGCCCAATTAAATCAGAACACTTTCCTCTTGATCTTCCAACCTTAATTTTTCCTTTAGGTTCCTGTC
The DNA here is from genome assembly GCF_021461385.2 of Schistocerca piceifrons. Lineage (NCBI taxonomy): Eukaryota > Metazoa > Arthropoda > Insecta > Orthoptera > Acrididae > Schistocerca > Schistocerca piceifrons. The sequence continues at coordinate 495,697,095 of NC_060143.1, read as the reverse complement.
CATATAGTATATTATCTGTTTTCCACTACAGGACATACCGAAAACAACCAATATCTACTTGGGAAAATCATTTCGAAGTCCGATACAACGTATAAAACGTCAAATTTAAGGCATATGACATCGGCCTATAAATTTTGTGAAGAGGAAATATATGGTGAAGAAACTCTGGGTTTTGTATGTTTCATGGTCCACAGAATCTGAGATAAAGCTTGAATTCTTTAATTGGCTCTCATATTCGATGTAACGATATTTGATGTATGTATATGCAAAGCGAAGAAAAGATGTAAAAAGAAAAAAATTGTCAGTAGCCTCGAGAGTCTTTTTCTAGCCAGTCCCCTTCGTAACTTTGCTTCATCAGCGCAGTAACTTGGTGAAAGAGTTGACCATGTTCATCGGTCACATTACCACAATTTGGCGGGAAGAAATCCAGGTGAAATTTCCAAAAGGGCGTTTTCAGTGGCTTTTGCATTACAGCTCATCGTACAATGCATCGTCTCATCCACAAGGTGTTTGAAAATTTCCCAGAAAATCGTTCGAAACATTCAAAAAGTATTTACCATGCTCCTTTCTCCTTGGTCTTCAGCATTAGTTCAGTGTCTGTCTAAAAAATGCTCTCTGTTCTGTGGATCGATGACCACATCTGCTTACTCTTTTTCGAAGTTTTTGACGTACATAAGTGAATAGAGAGCTATCTGTCAACCGGACGGTGTTTGATCTCCATTTGAAGATTTAATAGAGATCACAGAAGCCTTCTGTAGTGATTCAAGAGGGGAGATACTTTCTCTTATGAGGTACTTGGATGGTTGCGCGGTATACAACTCTCTGTCTCTTTATTCATGGAAGTTCCTTTGTCTATGAGGGTAAATGAGGGTAAGAGGGGGGGGGGGAGGTGGAACAACCATACAGAAATAACTGTCAACAGTGTGGCTGATGACTGGACTCCTGCAGATCATCGTCAGTCTCAATGACATGCGACGTAATTTTTCATTCACCTCTCTTAGGTTGCACGAACATGTAGTACTGCAAACGTCTGGTACCCACTTATTGCCCTTGTCACTTATCATGCAGATAACGTACTAGACATGAGCCGCCTCTTTTTTTTATCAAAGGCGCAACTGAACAATTTCTCGAAGAAAATATGACTTCATCGCAAATATGGCAGAAGATGTTTGTATTATTAACACATTTACGAAATATTGTTGTGCAGACTCGGTAATAGTATACTGCCAGGTGGAAGTTTGAATACAATTCTCACGAAATTCTCGACAAGAGTCAAAACATGGACACTTCAGTATAATAGTTGCAAATAACTGAAGACTTCGATGTGACCACAACTATATGGTCACGTTATTAATACATTCAGATTAGGAATAGGAAAAAACACCCGTTTAAAGCCGATGCAGATATGTTACTTCTGAATAACCAGAATGATTCGGTATTGTCTGGTCTCGTTTGTGGTTTGTGTAACAGTTTGTTGTTCATTCTTTTTTACTAATGGCCGGGTATGAAAACTGGTACATCAGTTTGCCACAGCAGCAATGCTAAACTTTTTTGTTTTTAAGTAAAACTTCTTTTTAAAAAACGAGTAATGGTTATTCATAAAATTTCCATTGCTCTGAAATACTGGATTATTATAGAAATTGGGATAGCGATCAGCACTATGTTAATAACAACGCCCACAGTTAGGAAGTAGCAATAAACACATGACACGAGTTTTACTCCCCCCCCCCCCCCCCACAAACATACACATTTTTCCCACAATACCAAACTGACAAAAATGCCTCAGAATGTGTTCTAGAGCCGGCTGCTGTGGCCGAGCGGTTCTAGGCGCTTCAGTCTGGAACTGCGCGACCACTACGGTCGCAGGTTCGAATTCTGCCTCGGCATGGATGTGAGTGATGTCCTTAGGTTAATTAGGTTTAAGTAGTTCTAAGTCTAGGGGACTGATGACCTCAGATGTTAAGTCCCACAGTGCCATTTGAACCACTGTGTTTAGCAGCCCATCGCTTGTTAGTCAGGTTGTGCCATTAATTTATTTTCTCCTCGCTTCGATTCAGTACCTCCTGATTAGGTCCGCAATCTACCAATCTTCAGCATTCTCCTGTATCACCACATTTCAAAGACTTCTGTTGCTGTCTGAACTGTTTATCACCCACGTTTCATTTCCATACAAGGTTACACTCCAGATAAATACCTTCAGAAAAGACAACCTCACGTTTAAATTTATATTACATATGAAGAAATTCGTCTTTCTAGAAATCCTTTTCTCTCTGTAGCCAGTCTGCATTTTATATCCTCTCTGCTTCGGCTATCATTAGTTATTTAGATGTCCAAATAGCAAAACTCATCTACGGCTTTTAGTATCTCGTTTCCCTATCTAATGCCCTCAGCATAGCTTGATTTTGTTGATATACACCTTATAACCTTTTCTCAAGACACTATCGATTCCGTTCAACTGTCCTTCCAGTCTTTTGCCGTACCTGGCAGAATTACAATGTTTCGGCAAACCTCAAAGCTTCTATTTCTTCTCTCTGAAGTTTTATTCCCTTTCCAGTTGTCTCCTTTGTTTCATTTACTGCTTGCTGAATTTAAGATAGAATAACATCGGGGATAGGCTACAACACTGTCTCATTCCCTTCTTGATCACTGCTCCCTTTGATGTCCTTCGACCCTAATTGAACCCTGGCTTCTATACAAGTTGTGATTAAGCTTTCGCTTCCTTATTTTATCCCTGTCACCATCATAATCTCAAACACTGTGTGCTATCTGCATCAAATGTCAGTGTGGGTATTAAGCAAGTCTGGTTACTGTGTGTGTGTGTGTGTGTGTGTGTGTGTGTGTGTGTGTGTGTGTGTGTGTCTTGCACAGACGAAATATTGAACACAGGATGCGTGCAGTGCCGCGTTACAAAATAAACAAGACTTTACAAATCACATTATTAAACAATAATCTGTAGTGGCACATTAGAGCCCTTGTTTGGCACAGTGTCTTCTATCTTAAACAGTGACATTACTTTGTGGGTTCATCACTGTATATCGACCCAGTAGCGCTATACAACAGAACCTGTTCAGCTAATCTACCCAGCAGAAAACTATTCAGAAGGGAGGATGCTATATTTCTAGTACAGAGGCGGAGAAAAAGAAGATGCAATTCCGCTGCGTGGCAGGGCGTATTAGGATCGAGGGAAACGAAATGCGTAATCCAACAGCGAAAGCAGTCTTGATAGAAGAATATTACGGTTCACCATAACGCTTCCACACCGGCTGCAGTGTCGTGGGAAAGACGGCAGCATCAACTCAAACCGACAATCCGACCGTGGGGCATTTCCTTGTAGTTTCAGAGAACGTATCGTGTCAAGTTGTCCTCACTCGCCCCATGGCACACGCGTTTCTCTCACGACTATGGACATGTGGAATTTATTTTTGACTTCTTTGTATACAACGTTCGAAATAGTACGACTGGGGACATGAACGAAGAGCTTTTTTGCTTCGCAAACATGGCTCTGAGCACTATGGGACTTAACTTCTGAGGTCATCAGTCCCCTAGAACTTAGAAATACTTAAACCTAACTAACCTAAGGACATCACACACAGCCATGCCCGAGGCAGGAGCCAGCCGGGGTGGCCGAGCGGTTCTAGGCACTTCAGTCTGGAACCGCGCGACCGTTGCGGTCGCAGGTTCGAATCCTGCCTCGGGCATGGATCTGTGTGATGTCCTTAGGTTAGTTAGGTTTAAGTAGTTCTAAGTTCTAGGGGACTGATGACCTCAGATGTTAAGTCCCATAGTGCTCAGAGCCATTTGAACCCGAGGCAGGATTCGAACCTGCGACCGTAGCGGTCGCGTGGTTCCAGACTGTAGCGCCTAGAACCGCTCGGCCACCCCGGCCGGCTCGGTAACATGGGAAAAAGCCATGTACAGTTGGCCGTACGAAAAGCGACTGACACTTACATCCTCGCCCGCAAAATGCAATGTCTGGATTTTCAGTGTGTTTATGGCCATCTCATAACATAGCACTCAGTCTTCAGGCCACAAGTGGGCCATCGGGACCATCCGACCGCCGTGTCATCCTCTGCTGAGGATGCGGATAGGAGGGGTGTGTGGTCAGCACACCTCTTCGGTTCATAACATAGGCTCACCGGAAATTGTACATGTTTAAACCAATGGTAAATTGTTAGGAAAACGCGGGTTTCGGGGCCACTTCTCGTTATTATTTATTAGTATTTGAGAGTGATCACATTGACATTCACATTCACGTCCACATTTGTATCAGGCAAGGAGGCATATCTCACTCACTTTCCAGTCGTACAAATTAGGTGTGTCGATGAGAGACTCTTATTATATGAAACACATACTGTCAGTAATGCCGTGTATGAAACACCAGAGGTGATTTTTCCATGGCGGTTTCGGTTGACATGTCGCCTTGTCATCAAACGTTTGTAGGTCCCATTCGAAAGCCACTTCCTTTCGGCTGCTAATAGACTCGTTGTGCAGAATCAACTGGCATTACAGCTCGCTGTTGCAAACGGATGTTACACCACGACAAGGACACAAATTCGAAAAGTGGAAAAAAAAACTTTTCACGAGGGAGCTTTGAACAGGGCTCCCCCGTTTGGTAGTCCAACACTGTAACCACTGAACCACGACGCCTGTCTTCTTCGCACTTGCTGTGCGTTGCACTTCTTGTTCTTGGACCATTCACTGCTTCTACTTTGCTTCTTTTTTTCCCCACAGTCCAGTACAGCTTCTTCCTGTTTTCATGGTTGATCTGTGTTCAGCTTATGACGGGCTGTCCACTGTCCCTCTTACCACTAAATCTGAAGGGGGTGAAATGGGGAGTTTGCCTTGGGAGTAAACAAAAGATGTCTGACAAAGGTTGGGCAAAAATATGGAAACACTGTGAGAAACGCACACTTGGAAATAACTGCGGATGGAAGCCAAGCCTGCATTTTGCGCAGCTTCATTTGACAACGCACGGCACCTACGCAGTTTCCCCAATACGTTGGAAGTGTCAGTCGTGGTCAGAAAAAATGTTCTGTACAGTGGCGTGCGCATTATGTCGGAGTTAAGTCAATTCGAACGTGAGCAAATTGTTAGTGCTCGTGTGCTACAGTAGCCAAAGTGTTTGGTGTTTCAAGAGAAATCGTATCGAAGATTTAGACCGCATAAAGAGGAAGTGTAAAAACATCTTATGCTGATTCTCAGCGCGGACCAAAGTGTGTATTAAGTGAGGATGACAGTCGATCACTGGGGAGGCTTGTGACCAGAAATAAGTGGGCGGCAGCTGCAAAAGTAACTGCAGAACTGAATGAGCTCCGGAAGCAGGGAACTGCAATGCGCGCTGGAATTCCAAATTCACTCATCAAGGACGCAAGTGCCCCTAAAAGGAAAACGTCGTGTCGTAGCCGTAAAACCTTCACTGTGGGCCCTCCGAGCGATTCTAGGCCCTTCAGTCCGGAACCGTGCTGCTGCTACCGTCGCAGGTTCGAATCCTGTCTCGGGTATGGATGTGTGTACTGTCCTTAGGTTAGTTAGATTTAAGTAGTTCTAAGTCTAGGGGACTGATGACCTCAGATGTTAAGTCCCATAGCCCTTAGAACCATGTGAGCCTTCACTGTGGAGCACCGGAAGAAAGACGGTTGGCGCAGTGAGTCTTGTTTCGCACTGTTATCGGCTTCTGATCGAGTTTATGTCCAAAGAGGGTAATGTAGCGTGGGATCGGTGATGATTTGGAGAGCCATATCGTGGTATTCTATGGGCCACATGGTTTCTCTACCAGGTCGCGTTAAGGCCAAGGATTATGTCAACGCTTTGGCGGATCACAGTCATTCCATAGTAAAAATTCCCCCCCCCCTCCCCCTCCCCAGTGGTAAGGCTATGTTCCAAGGCGACAGGACTCGTGTCCACACACCTCTGATCGTATAGGACAAGTTTTGGGAGCACCAGAATCTCCTAAGACCACCATAGTCACCAAATCCAAATATTTGCATCACCCCGGTTCACAGAACTCCTGAAGATGGACGTTGACTGTGGATATTGTATCACAGGCACAGTCCCTTTGACTGTTCAGAGATGTCACTAAACCTGCCTAGAGATGTAAACAACCATGCATGAACAGCGCTTAATAGACGGAGGGGATCTGACAGCCGATCAGTTCCAGTAATTCCACCAGGAAGGAGGTACACGGCTCGTGTAGTTTGCAGTTCAACCATGCCTAGACGGTCAATACCGCGGTTCGCTCGCGTCCGTATTGCTACTTTGTGCCAGGAAGGGCTCTCCACTAGGGAAGTGTCCAGGCGTCTCAGAATGTACCAAAGCGATGTTGTTCGGACATGGAGGAGATACAGAGAGACAGGAACTGTCGATGACATGCCTCGCTCAGGCCGGCCAAGCGCTGCTACTGCAGTGGATGACCGCTACCTACGGATTATGGCTCGGAGGAACCCTGATAGCAACGCCATCATATTAAATAATGCTTTTCGTGCAGCCACAGGACGTCGTGTTACGACTCAAACTGTGCGCAGTAGGCTGCATCATGCGCAGCTTCACTCCCGACGTCCATGGCGAGGTCCACCTTTATCGGCAGCATATTGGCGAGGCAATCGCCTTCGTGGACGACAATTCGCGCCCCCATCGTGCAGCTCTTTTAAATGACTTCCTTCAGGATAGCGACATCGCTCGACTAGACTGGCCAGCGTGTTCTCCAGACATGAACCCTATCGAGCACGCGTGGGATGGATCGAAAAGGGCTGTTTATGGACGATGTGACCCACCAACCACTCCGAGGGATCTACGCCGGATCGCCGTTGAGGAGTGGGACAATATGGACCAACAGTGCCTTGATGAAGTTGTGGATAGTATGCAACGACGAATAAAGGCACGCATCAGTGCAAGAGGATCTACTACTGAGTGTAAGAGGTACCGGTGTGTACAGCAATCTGGACCACCACCTCTGAAGTTCTCGCTCCATGGTGGTACATCATGCAATGTGTGGTTTTCATGAGCAATAAAAAAGGCGAAAATGTTGTTTATGTTGATTCCTATTCCAATTTTCTGTACACGTTCCGGAACTCTCGGAACCGAGGTGATGCAAAACTTTTTTTGATGTGTGTATTATTGAGCCATTGTGATTTACTTTGAAGAGCAGAGTGCGTATTCGCTATCCACCCCCATCATCGTTACCGGACGTTGACAGTATTTTACAGGAAGAATGGTATGAGATTCCCATGAAAACCACACGAAACCTATATTTATCCATTCCTATACGGCTGTAAGCTATTTTAAATGCCAACGGGTTTTCCGACACCATATTAGCCATGATATTGTATTGTGTTTCTTGGTGTCTCCACATATTTGTCCACCCCCAGTATAAATGCTAAACCAAGGCCCCTTTGCGTAACGTTAAAATTAATTTAACTTCATAATACGTATATATTACAAATGGGAGAATAAAGAAAAGCTTCCGGATATGTTTTACGGAATTAAAAACAAATTAAAATCGAGTGACAATGAGATACTACTGGTATACCAACAAGAAATGTGGCAAAAAAGCCACATACGGTACAGCGGGACTATTCCGCCTATTTGAACCATACGTACAGTATGACATGAAAATTTTTAAAAAATTTGTCACTGTGATACAATTATGATATGTCAATCGTGAATACATTCCAGTATATACTAGTTACAAATTCCTTTACACGAACAGAGTATTAAACAATCATCTGAAAAAGGCAGAAATCACAATACGTAAAAATGGTGGAGCTGTTCCACCCAGTCAAGAGGCTTTTCCGCCCAGTGTACGTCAGTGTCAAAGTCGTAATCATTTACCACACGTAAACATTTTTCGCCCTTTTGCACCCCCACACAATTCATGAAACCATGTAGTACATCGTCATCCAGACGAGCTGCTTATAACACTTGTTACTGCTCGTGTCATATCTTCCTCGGACCGTGAACCACTTGACTTTTTCCTTTTATATCTACGCATCATGTGAAAAGAATCCAGAAAACTTGCTCTCTAGAATTTCTCAGAGAAACATCAATTAAACTGATAATTCGACTGAGCGGAAATAGCTCCACGTGTACAGTTGAAATAGCCCCATGTGCAGACGTTTCGAAAGACACGGCAAATCAGACCTGTATGGGAAAAGCCAGCAGTAACAGGTCGTTGGCTGGTTGGTTCGTTACTTCATTTGGGGGAGGAGACCAAACAGCGAGGTCATCGGTACCATCGGATTAGGGAAGAATGGGGAAGCAAGTCGGCCGTGCTCTTTCAAAGGAACCATCCCGGCATTTGCTGCCTGAAGCGATCTAGGGAAATCACAGAAAACGTAAATCAGGATGGCCGGAGGCAGGTGTATACTGTCGTCCTCCTGAATGCGAGTCCAGTGTGCTAACCACTGCGCCACCTAGCTCGGTCAAGTAATAGTAAGAGTAACAGTTTAACATTTGACGTTACTGTGCATTGTACACCTTAATTTGTTAGATTGTATTCTTTAACTACGGCAATAATCTATCACAATTAGCTTACCACTAGAGTTCGATCTTCTGTCCTGTCAATAACGTAACAGAAAACACCCTTACTACAACAAATGCGGCGACACAAAGATGCATACACTGAAGGCAAAACAACCTTGACTCTGTGAGGAACTGGGGTGTTGCAACGTTTCCTATTTCACGCGGCTTAGCCTCTTGAGCGGAATAGCCCCGCTGTACTCTGTATGGCGTTCATAACCTCAGCTGAGCTACAGATACATATCATGTTTCCAGAATGAATTTTCACTTTGCAGCGGAGTGTGCGCTGATGCGAAACTTCCTGGCCGCTTAAAACTGTGTGCCGATCCGAGACTCGAAGCATGGATCTTTGTATTTTGCGTCCAAGTATCAAAGTAGGAGATGTATTGGTGTGAGTACAGGTTTGAGGAAAGGTTGTGAGTCATGCTTAGATAGCCCAATTGGCAGAGCACTTGCCTGCGGAAGGCAAAGGTGCCAGGGTCGAGTTGCAGTCCGGCACATAATTTTAATCTGCCAAGAGGTTTCATATGGAATGTCGACGTCACCAGATATTAACGTAAGCGAGAGATCTTCGGTTAAGTTACTATGGTGAGGATTAACGCTACGGCGTTCGTTGTGATGCACATCAACTGTACTTTTTTGTCTGTCGTACATAACCTAGAGACACAGATATACAGGGTGTTATAAAAAGGTACGGCCAAACTTTCAGGAAACATTCCTCGCACACATTCCTCGCACAAAGATGTTATGTGGACATGTGTCCGGAAACGCTTAATTTCCATGTTAGAGCTCATTTTAGTTTCGACAGTATGTACTGCTCAATGGAGCACGTTATCATGATTTCGTACGGGATACTCCACCTGTGCTGCTAGAATATGGTCGCAGGTTCGAATCCTGCCTCGGGCATGGATGTGTGTGTTGTCCTTAGGTTAGTTAGGTTTAAGTAGTTCTAAGTTCTAGGGGACTTATGACCTCAGCAGTTGAGTCCCATAGTGCTCAGAGCCATTTGAACTATTTGCTAGAATATGTGCCTTTACAAGTACGACACAACATGTGGTTCGTGCACGATGGAGCTCCTGCACATTTCAGTCGAAGTGTTCGTACGCTTCTCAACAACAGATTCGGTGACCGATGGATTGGTAGAGGCGGACCAATTCCATGGCCTCCACGCTCTCCTGACCTCAACCCTCTTGACTTCCATTTATGGGGGCATTTGAAAGCTCTTGTCTACGCAATCCCGGTACCAAATGTAGAGACTCTTCGTGCTCGTATTGTGGACGGCTGTGATACAATACGCCATTCTCCAGGGCTGCATCAGCGCATCAGGCATTCCATGCGACGGAGGGTGGATGCATGTATCCTCGCTAACGGAGGACATTTTGAACATTTCCTATAACAAAGTGTTTGAAGTCACGCTGGTACGTTCTGTTGCTGTGTGTTTCCATTCCATGTTTAATGTGATTTGAAGAGGAGTAATAAAATGAGCTCTAACATGGAAAGTAAGCGTTTCCGGACACATGTCCACATAACATACTCGTATTTTCTTTCTTTGTGTGTGAGGAATGTTTCCTGAAAGTTTGGCCGTACCTTTTTGGAACACCCTGTATAAAATGTTGTACTGTGGTCGTCTTGGCGACGTAGTCAATAGTGGTGTCAGCTAAACGTCTTTGCTCTGCTTATCTTGACAACGAAACGTTTCTGTGGTATTTCTAGAAAGTTTATTTTCCGTTGTTATTATCATGTGCTTGTGAGCACTGACGGATAATTCAGTTACTTTAGCTGTAGAATAAAAGGGTTCATCTCAGCATTCTGTCCAACTCAGCCAGTACTCTGCCTGTTTGCATACAACGACTTGACTCTCCTGTTCCCATCCCGGCGTTTATTCTAAAGACTTTTCGTTCCCTGTTGACCCTTAGCTTTTCACACGTATGTAAATGCCTGTGCGACCCCTTTTGTCGCCCCTCACTTCATTCGTCGACAACGTGATTTCCCAATTCCGAGTGCTGGTTTGTGTCTGTAGTGGGCCGTCCCTCTCGTTCCGCCACTTGAGCATTCTCCAGTAGCACTCCAGCTGTTCTTCCTTCCAGCTTGAACAGGGGAATGTTCGTCAACAATTGCACTCGGAGCTGACAGCCGTGCAGCGTCCGTCGCCCCACGGCTTTTAACTGACCCCTGTGGCCACTCCTTTATCCATTTTCGTTTACATCCCCTGCCTGACAACTGCTAGGGAGCAAAGGGGTTGTTGCGTTGCAATGGTGTTCCTGCTTGTAGCAGATGGTAGAGGTAACGGTAAGCGGTCTGTTGCAGAGTAACACAGAATGGAAGTCTATGTTTCGGGGAATATCCGCTGCAGTGCGTCTGTTGGTCGCGAGCCCAGGAGACTGTTCAGACAGGTCCTCACAACTAGGCGACGTCGTTTTTTCATGGATAGATGACTGAGGACACTGTAAGGGTTAACTGCACCAAGGAACTTCGGAGACGGTACTGTGTTTGTTGACGATAGGGAGAACGGAAAGAAATCGCCGACAAAGGTGAAAGAAAAAGAGAATGAGTGAGAGAGAGAGCGTATGTGAGTTGAGAGATGGAGAGTATTTGAGAGAGGAAGAGAGAAAATAAGAGATCTAGAGGGAGAATTCGAGAGCTAGAGAGAGAGTATTTGAGAATACGAGACAGAGAATTAGAGAGATGGAGAGAGAAGATGGAGGGTAGAGAGAGAATGACACGAAAAGAGATTTACAGATAGATGGAGAGAGAAGAAGGGAGTAGGTACGAGGGAATTATGATGGAATTTGATGTATGGAGAGTAATGAAAGAGGGAGAGGAGACAGAGATGATTTTTTGCGAGAGATAGATTGAGGAAGAGAATTCGACAGAGAGAGAAGAAGAAAAGTGACTACCAGAAATAGGGGAAGAAATTGAGAGGTTGACAGGGCGAAGGAGGCAGAGAGAGAACAAGAATTTTGCAACAAAAAGCACGACAGAATCCACGGAAGAAAATGCTAACTGAGGAAAGTATAATTTGATTTACTGAGTTTTATGCTGGTTAAATTTGAAAACGAGATGTACTGGGCGTCCGTCCACAGAGTTGTCAAGTAAACTTTCTCTGGTGTTTCGGCAAATATTCGCAATTTCGTTTTTGCTATGTGTAGTTGGAGGCAGCCTAATAAACACTGCTTATCACATCTTTCATGCAACGCCCAATTTCAGCGGGAAACGTCGGTTTGTTCTCCCGTACAAACAAAATTATTTTTCCAGCGGAAAGTTTCGTGCGCATTTAATAGAGCGGTCTCAAATTAGTTAAGTGAGGTACTCGTTTTATCGGTGTGTATTAACATAGACAGTAAAATACGAAGAATACTCAGTAATCCAGCATTACCGTGGTCAGTGCTGACTTCTACCGGCACGCAACAACGCTGCACTGTAGCTGCTGCAGTATACGTTATTCTTCGAGTTTTACTTTGTCTTTTAATACACACCGATAAATCGAATATCGCACTTAACTGGGCTCGCTCTATCAGATGGACGCGTGAATTCGCTTGAAAAATTCTTTTGTTTTTAACGGGAAACAAACCGTCGTTTTCCGTCGACATTGCGTGTCGCATGAAAGATGTAATGAGCAGTATTTTGTTTGGGCTGACTCCAGCTGCAGACTGCAAAAACAAAGTTGCAAATATGTATTGAAATATCAGAGAACATGCGCCCGACGGCGCATTCAGTATACAAGAAGAAGAAACAGTACACTGTATGTATAATAGATATCGCTTTCTATCGGTAAAAATGTGAGTACTTGTTATCAACGTCTAGAGCGTCCGAAAACACACCGGGTAGTATGATCAGACCATTTATTACTAAGTTAAGGGTTACTACATTATTCGTAACAATAATATACAGAAAACTGGAAAAGAAAATGGGCGCTCTGTTAGAAGATGATACGTTTGACCTATTAGGAAAGGTAGAGGCTAGGCAAGGCAGGGGCACGAGAGAGACGCAGTACTCACGTTGTGGTTGATAATGGAAGCAAGACTGAAGAAAAATCAAGACACGTTCATAGAATTTGTCGACATGGAAAAAGCGTTCGACAATGTCAGATGGTAGAAGACTTTCGATATTCTGGGAAAAATAGCGCTAAGCTATAGGGAAAGACGGAAGTGCAAACATAAGACTGGAAGACCAAGAAAGAAGTGTTCTTATTAAAACTTTCGCCCCTATTGGTCTATATATACATCGCAGAATCAATGATTGAAATAAAAGCAAGGTTCAGTAATGGGATTTAAATTCAAGGTGAAGGATATCGGTGATAAGATTCGCTGATGACATTGCTATCCTCAGTGAAAGGGAAGAAGAATTGCAGGAATGGAATGAACAGTCTAATGAGTACAGAATATGGGTTGAGAGTAAATCGAAGAAAGACGAAAGTAATGAGAAGTAGCAGAAATGAGATCAGTGAAAAACTTACCATCGCAATTAGTGCTAGCTTGGTAACAGAATAACCCATGATAGATGGAGCAAGGAGGACATAAGAAGCAGACTAGCACTGGCAAAAAGGGCATTCCTGGCCAAGAGAAGTCTACTGGAATCAAACATGGGTCTTAATTTGAGAAAGAAATTGAGAATGTACTTTTGGAGCACAGCATTGTATTGTAGTGAAACAAGGACTGTGGCGAAGCAGGAACAGAAGAGAGCAGAAGCACTTGAGATGTGGTACTACTGAAGGATGTTTAAAATTAGTTGGACTGATGTAGTAAGGAACTAAGGAGGTACTCCGCAGAATCGGCGAGGAAAAGAACTTATGGGAAACTTTGTCAGAAAGAAGGGAGGGTGTGATAGGACATCTGTTATGACATCAGGGAACAATTTACATGGTACTAGAGGCATATGAAGAGGGTAAAAACAGTAGAGGAAGACAGAGATTGGAATACATACAGCAAGTAATGCAGGACGAAGGTTGCAAGTGCTACTCTAAGATGAGGAAGTTAGCACAGGAGAGGAATTCGTGGCGAGATGGATCAAACCAGTCAGAAGGCCAACGGGATTTCCCAGAGAATAGAAGAGAATATAAGGATAGAATATGAGGATGGGTAGTAGTGAACTTCTAAACCTTTACACTGATAGAAAGCTAAGCACCAGAGTTCGATGTGTTTTAATACGCCAGTTGATGACCGATTAAAGGTAACTCACGAAAAAGCGTTTGTATCTCCAGGTCTTTAAAAAAAATCGCTTCTTGCACCTGTCGCTGATTATACGTTGAACGTTTAACGCTATGAACACCGGTGGGGTGGAAAACCAGAATCTGCTCTGTAGGAATCAACATTGATTCCGGAAACAGCGATCGTGTGAGACCCACCTCGCTTTATTTGTTCATGAGACCCAGAAAATATTAGATACAGGCTCCCAGGTAGATGCTATTTTCCTTGACTTCCGGAAGGCGTTCGATACAGTTCCGCACTGTCGCCTGATAAAGTAAGAGCCTACGGAATATCAGACCAGCTGTGTGGCTGGATTTAAGAGTTTTTAGCAAACAGAACACAGCATGTTGTTCTCAATGGAGAGACATCTACAGACGTTAAAGTAACCTCTGGCGTGCCACAGGGGAGTGTTATGGCAACAGTGCTTTTCACAATATATATAAATGACCTAGTAGATAGTGTCGGAAGTTCCATGCTGCTTTTCGCGGATGATGCTGTAGTATACAGAGAAATTGCAGCATTAGAAAACTGCAGCGAAATGCATGAAGATCTGCAGCGGATAAGCACTTGGTGCAGGGAGTGGCAACTGAACCTTAACATGGACAAATGTAATGTATTGCGAATACATAGAAAGAAGGATCCTTTATTGTATGATTATATGATAGCGGAACAAACACTGGTAGCAGTTACTTCTGTAAAATATGCGGAGCGATTTGAAGTGGAATGATCATATAAAATTAATTGTTGGTAAGGTGGATGCCAGGTTGAGATTCATTGGGAGATTCCTTAGAAAATGTAGTCCATCAACAAAGGAGGTGGCTTACAAAACACTCGTTCGACCTATACTTGAGTATTGCTCATCAGTGTGGGATCCGTACCAGGTCGGTTGGCAGAGGAGATAGAGAAGATCCAAAGAAGAGCGGCGCGTTTCGTCACAGGGTTATTTGGTAAGCGTGATAGCGTTACGGAGATGTTTAGCAAACTCAAGTGGCAGACTCTGCAAGAGAGGCGCTCTGCATCGTGGTGTAACTTGCGGTCCAGGTTTCGAGAGGGTGCGTTTCTGGATGAGGTATCGAATATATGGCTTCCCCCTACTTACACCTCCCGAGGAGATCACGAATGTAAAATTAGAGAGATTGGAGCGCGCACGGAGGCTTTCCGGCGAACCATACGCGACTGGAACAGGAAATGGAGGTAATGACGGTGGCACGTAAAGTGCCCTCCTCCACACACCCTTGGGTGGCTTGCGGAGTATAAATGTAGATGTAGATGCGGCAGTGTACCTTGTTGTGGGAGCGAACCAAGCCGGCCCCTGCTGCAGCTGCTCCGGCGTTGAGCAACCCGCGGTAATGAACCAGGCGGCTTGGCGCGGTTGCCTTCACTCTCAAAGTGTCGCGTCTTACGTCACGGCAGGTAACGGTGCTGCAGACGCCTTTCGTAACGCCGGCTGCTCTCCGGATCAGCGTTGCCTCCACGTGACACAGCCGGCGGGATGACGGCCAGGCCGGATGCACTCTACAAGGCGCGGCCCACACTGTCTGGAATGTGTCACACAGGCTGTTCGGCCCCCGCTCACCCCGGCACCTGCGGTGTGGAAGTCGGGAAAACATTTACACCTATACTCCACAAGGTCCGTCTTAGGCTGCGGTCACAGCGGAAACGATATCGGAGGATTCCGCCGACGACCGACATCGACCGAAGACGGCCGATCGTTTCAAATCAGTGCGCCACTCCGTGCACGGTCACAATGTGGCCGACCTCATCGTCCGAACGTACACACTTGGCACGACAACCGGTGAAATTCGGATCCGTTTTTTTTTTTTTTTTCGGTCATAATGGCCAGAACGACACAAAACGTGAACTGTGAGAAACTGATCAGTTTAGTCAAAGGGTGAGTTTGGCCAGAACGACACGAAACGTGAACTGTGAGAAACTGATCAGTTTAGTCAAAGGTGGAGTTTGGCCAGAACGACACGAAACGTGAACTGTGAGAAACTGATCAGTTTAGTCAAAGGTGGAGTTTGGCCAGAACGACTTGAAACGTGAACTGTGAGAAACTGATCAGTTTAGTCAAAGGTGGAGTTTGGCCAGAACGACACGAAACGTGAACTGTGAGAAACTGATCAGTTTAGTCAAAGGTGGAGTTTGGCCAGAACGACACGAAACGTGAACTGTGAGAAACTGATCAGTTTAGTCAAAGGTGGAGTTTGGCCAGAACGACACGAAACGTGAACTGTGAGAAACTGATCAGTTTAGTCAAAGGGTGAGTTTGGCCAGAACGACACGAAACGTGAACTGTGAGAAACTGATCAGTTTAGTCAAAGGTGGAGTTTGGCCAGAACGACACGAAACGTGAACTGTGAGAAACTGATCAGTTTAGTCAAAGGTGGAGTTTGGCCAGAACGACTTGAAACGTGAACTGTGAGAAACTGATCAGTTTAGTCAAAGGTGGAGTTTGGCCAGAACGACACGAAACGTGAACTGTGAGAAACTGATCAGTTTAGTCAAAGGTGGAGTTTGGCCAGAACGACACGAAACGTGAACTGTGAGAAACTGATCAGTTTAGTCAAAGGTGGAGTTTGGCCAGAACGACACGAAACGTGAACTGTGAGAAACTGATCAGTTTAGTCAAAGGGTGAGTTTGGCCAGAACGACACGAAACGTGAACTGTGAGAAACTGATCAGTTTAGTCAAAGGTGGAGTTTGGCCAGAACGACACGAAACGTGAACTGTGAGAAACTGATCAGTTTAGTCAAAGGTGGAGTTTGGCCAGAACGACACGAAACGTGAACTGTGAGAAACTGATCAGTTTAGTCAAAGGTGGAGTTTGGCCAGAACGACACGAAACGTGAACTGTGAGAAACTGATCAGTTTAGTCAAAGGTGGAGTTTGGCCAGAACGACACGAAACGTGAACTGTGAGAAACTGATCAGTTTAGTCAAAGGCGGAGTTTGTGGTATCCTGAGCATAAAAAAATGTCATAATGGGGGAACAGTTCAGAATCTATGGACTCAAATCGCAGGTATCAAGCCACAAAATTTCTGATAAAGATTTTAGTTACTTGTGGTTATCAGAAACTTTAGGTGTGGATCACAACCTGAAAAAAAAATTTGTTAATGTGACAAGGATGGCTTATCTTCTGCTTAAAGTTACTTTAGTGGATCTTTTTGGGCTGTGGTAGGTCGACATCAGCTGTCTACAAATTATTGTTATTGCTTACTGGCGTTTTTTTTTAGGGCAGTAGGGCAGTGATTCTGTTACGTTATTTGCAAAAGTGGTGTACGTATTTGTTCAAATGTGTGTGAAATCTCATGGGACTTTACTGCTAAGGTCATCAGTCCCGAAGCTTACACACTACGTAACCTAAATTATTCTAAGGACAAACACACGCACCCATGCCCGAGGGAGGACTCGAACCTCCGCCGGGACCAGCCGGTGTATGTATTTGCTTCCACTTTTTAGTGCCTTAGATGTTCAGAGTATCTTCATACATATACTGTATGACAGCCATTGAAGTTTAATTGACGTATGCCTGCACAGCGTTATATAAATTCAGCAAAACAGATTTCGAGTAGGTTCCTGCTTGTAGAGGTGTGATTCCAGGTCTATTGAAAAAAAGATCCAATTCTCACATTAAAGATGCGGTTCTGGTTGAAGTAAAACCAGAAGTGACACTCTGATATTTGAAATCTGTAGGTTAGATCTTTCTAATGATTAGGCCGTACCACGTTCTGAAAAGCACAGTTTCAAAGTTTTTGTGTGATGTACTAGATGTTATTTACGATGCTCTAAATACTAATTAAAAATCTAATATTTTCACTCTTGCACATCAAATACCTCTACTAATAAATTTTTAGTTTTTTATATACCGAATTTTGAAGCTGTGCAAGTGCACAAAGGACACTATAATATTGTTGATTTTCTTTATTAAAAGCAACATTCAATCTGAAATAATGCTGTCCCCCCAGGAATATCGTTACTTCCTTTTTCAAATTCACGAGGTTAGTACTTAGAGAGCAGTGAAGTTACTATAATCTGATTATCTGAAAATCCTGCCAGTGCTGCATTAATTTTTACCATTTTTAAAGAGAGTTGCTGTGAACCCAGAAAGCCACCTTTCATTAATTAGATAATACTTGCTTCCTTACACACAAATTTTATCCGTAGCAAAATAGAAACATGTACTTTCACCACGTAAATTATTTATGTGCTCGTAACCTCAATGGCAAAAACTGTACAGACCAAAGTTGCACATCATGCCGCCCTAGCATAGTAAACCACGCTCTGTTTTTGAGAGATCATTAGTGCAGTGTACCACAAAAACTACATATTTTCGTAATACACGCGTATAAACATGAATAACATCAATTAGGGCCTGTTAGTTTCTAAGGCGGTTGTCCCTTGTGACGCTAATCGCTGGTGAGAGAAGGAAAATGGCGTTACAAAGTTAAAGCGTTTTCAACTTTTGTTGCATGGTGTTTTCCCCTTCACCTCGTATATTCGTAAAACTGGTCTGGTAATTCCAGTAACTGAGGACAGAGTGTACAGTAATCGCCACGTTCGTTTCGAGACAGATACAACTCATGTACATGCATCTTTTAATAGCGAAAGCCGTACTGCAGCATTCGTATTCAATCACAGATGCATCGTGGTATCCATCCCGTCCTTAGAGGTTATAAGACAACCTAATTCATACATAAAATAGGTTCTAACATAACCTAACGTAATCTCCTCTATCCCGTCAAAAACTGAGGAATGAAATCGGACGCACAGTGACCAAGCTGTCGGTCGATGTTATTGGGCAACCTGTAGCGACGACGTCTGACGACCGTTGTTGGTGCCACTGCGAACGCAGGCTTCCACGAACAACCGGTCACAATCGACCTCTCGTGCTGGGTGCGCGTCATGTGACTGTGCGTAAAGCGCATTTTACACGAGTCTCAATCGACTAATCGTGGTAAGGAAGTCTACTGCAGCGCCCCTGGCGTTTGATTCCAGTACTAGATCTCCATTCACACTTGTGTGTGTTTCTGTTTATACGAGGTGTGTTAAAAAAGTATCGGGAATTTCGTAATTTCACGGGCTTTATTTCCATTTTCGTTGCTGGTAAACACGTCTGAAGCGTATGTGTACCATTGAGTGTGTATATCTGTGGAGTGAGCGTAGTCTGCTGCGCATGTTCTCATCGTCAAACTGGGCCAGTCACGTGATTCTGGGACGATGCTGCGTGTTAACAGTTTGCGGTAATAGCGAAACTTGAATATTACACGTATTCGCCTTGTTTCTTATACGATTCTGAACGTTTGAGTTTTAATAATAGCTGTGGTGCAGCAGTGTCGTTATGGATATAAAGAGAAGTATGTGAAAGGAGGATCAGGTACTTTTCTTACGTATGTAAAACTGTAGAGAGAATTTCTACAATTTAATGCAGTGTGTTTACAAGTGCTAGACAAATTTGCAAGTGTGACTGAGTAAAGTGCCAGTCAGTGCACAAATATTGGTGTTACTAAAAAATATATGATAAAATTTATACATGACAATCTGAGTAATTTCCTCTAATTTATGCAGGTTCTCAAACCTTTATGTGTAGGCCCTGTCTAAGTCTTCCTGCGTGAGACAGTTTCCTATACAGTGTAATTGTAACGTAATTAATTAAAATAGGTATCTGATAATATGAGTAAGTGAAATAGAAAACGTGAAAAAAAAATTAAAAAATATTGGCCGACTTTTATTATTTAGTTACCGAAAAATCGTAAAGAAAGTGGAATCTGAGCTACGATACTGTAGCTAGAAAGCAGAATAGCATTGCTCTTCACATGTTTGAGCTTTCTTCAGTCCCTGGGATGAAATTGTTACGATGTCTGTAAAACGCTTGTACAAAGTTTGACAGTACTTCTGAAGGTGATCTAGCCGTACAGCGAAGTAGTAACACTCAAAATACGCTAACCGCTATAAGGGCTAAAATGTGCCGTCCCAAAATCACGTGACTTGAGCTGCAAGAGATGCTGCAGACATAATTCTCGTTCTGCGCATCAGAATACTCACTCCATAAGTGTTCATGATGTGTACATTGATGGCATATTTGATGTCTAATCTGTCATTACTTGTCAAGAAGGATACATGTGTTTCCTTAAGAGTGGCGATTAGGCGATTATTAATTTCTTTTAAAAACGGACCAGAGAATTTACTTTAAATTTTGCTTTAAGAATGGAATAAAATGTTGTGAAGTTTTAGAAATGTTGAATGTTGCTTTTCGTAAGTCTGATATGAGGGAAACAAGGAGTTGCGAATGGTATAAGCGTTTCCAAGATGGCCGTGAAGAAGTTGAAGATGATGAACTTTCCGGCAGTCCCACGTCGTCAACAGCCGATGGGAACGTGGAAAAACTGGAAGAAGTGATCGCAAAATCACAATCAGAGAAGTTGCTGATGATGTTGGCATATCAACTGGCTCAAACCATGAAATCGTTTCGGATATTTTGGTCATGGAATGTATGGAAGCAAAATTTGTGCCAAAGGTGTTGAATTTCGAGCAAAAACAGCGGCGAATGGAAGTTGCTGAGGAGTTAGTCAACAACGACGTAGAGCTGCTGCAACGTGTCATAACAGGTGACGAAACGTGGGTGCACAGGTGTGATTTCGAAACTAAGTCTCAATCATCCCAGTGGAGGCATGCTGGATCCCCAAGACAGAAAAAAGCTCGATCGAATGTGAAGGTTCTTCGAGTTTAACGGCACTGTGCATCATGAACTCTTGCCTTAAGGTCAAACGACCAATAAGGAGAAGTTTAACGCCGTTTGCGCGAAACAGTCCGGAAAAAAAAATGCCCGGCTTTATTATAGAACAATTCGTAGCTTTTGCAGCACGATAATGCATGTGGTGACACTTCATTGCTTGTACGTAAATTTTTGGCGAAACCTACACTCTAATGATGCCCCAGCCTCCGTATTCGCCAGATATGGCTCCCTTCAATTTTTTTATGCATCCAGAAATAAAGAGAACCTTAAAGGGCCGTCCCTTTACAAGCTTAGATGAGATTAAGAGCGCATCGCTGAAAGAGCTAAGTGCAAAGGTCGAATTTCATAAGTGTTCCGGGGATTGGAACAAGCGCTGGTATAAATGTATATTATCTGATTGGGACTGCTTTGAAGGAGATTACGTTAATGTAGACGAATTAATAAACTTATTTCCGAAAAATGAAAAATTCCCGATACTTTTTGAAAACAACTCTTACGTTGGCACCGAAACTTCTTTGGTTGTCACTGGTGTATGTTGTGGAAGTGAGACTATGAGAGACCGTGTTCCTTATGAAAAGTGGAAATTTTGTATCATTGAGGAAGCGTGGGAGTGATATTAGTCATCAGTTGATTGTACAAGGAGCAGAGTTCCAAAATTCTGAATATGCTAAGTACTGCACTTATATAGAAACAGGGGATGGTGGCATCTTCTGCCGACATCGAACTAAATCAATTCTCTCTGCGCTCAGTATTGAATAGTAACGGATACTATGCCTTCGTAATCTTTGTTTTATTCTTCAATGCGTTTTGATGACACATTGCGAATGGTGCACAAGGCTTTGATATTTTTCCTACAATTGTTCTCACAACAAGTATCTGAAAGAAAAAGTTATCTAGAATGTATAGTACCTCCCCAAAAAAGCACACACACTGCATAGATGAGAGCGTAAATAGATAATTTTTCTGTAGCGCAAGTTGTGTCAACGGTGTAAAAGTCAGCTCTTATGAAAGAGAAGAGCAGTTTGTGTTGTTAGTTTGGCTCTTAGAAAGATAATAAAACTCAAACGATAAAGTAAAAAGTCGGTATCTACTGCCTATGAAGTATTATTTGATGTTTCTAGAATGAAATTTTCACTCTGCAGCGGAGTGTGCGCTGATATGAAACTTCCTGGCAGATTAAAACTGTGTGCCGGACCGAGACTCGAACTTGGGACCTTTGCCTTTCGCTGGCAAGTGCTCTACCAATTGAGCTACCCAAGCACGAAGGTAGGAGACGAGGTATGGCGGAATTAAAGCTGTGAGGACGGGGCGTGAGTCGTGCTTGGGTAGCTCAGTTGGTAGAGCACTTGCCCGCGAAAGGCAAAGGTCCCGAGTTCGAGTCTCGGTCCGGCACACAGTTTTAATCTGCCAGGAAGTTTCATTATTTGATGTATTTGTGTGTATTTATTTTCTCAGGCCAATAAATGATGATATTTTATAATGGCTTGGGTTGTAAATAAACTCTGTTATCATAAAAATGGTCTAGTCCATGACGAAAATATTGTCATTTAAAAAAAAAATGAGACTGCGAAATCAAAACTCATAAAATTGTCTAATACTGTTCTGCAATCGCATTCCATAGTGATGTTATAATGGTGTGTGTCCGGATTAATCATATAATAATATAAAATGTAATAACTGGAGACCTAATTGAGATAATTATTGACGTCTTGCTTCAGCAGCTATGGTAACTCAAAATGTTTCCAGTCCTTGCTTGCAGCAGTTGGTACTTACGTGCGAATGAGCATGACTGCTTTGTTCACATAAACGTGCAGCTGTGTGGACTCCACAGCAGATGATGTTCTGTGTGCTTTCTCTCGCGGAGCTAAAGGCTCGTACATAGGTAGAACGCCGTTTACGGTGTTGAGTACGGACTGCGACCAACTGTCGATATTCCCAATTACGTAAAGTCAAGAAATGGGACAAGCGGCTTCGGGAAACTGGGAGTTTGCTTTCGATGTCGGGACATCATGCCAAGCACGCAGTTCCAGAGTCTACTGTTGACTTACTCCGTACGTCCTTCCAGCGGAGTCCGCGTAAGTCAATCCGACAAGCAAGTAGGCAGTTACAGTTACCTCGTCTGACAGTACACGATGTCGTCCGTAAAAGGTTACGCCTACGGGCGAGCAAACTGCAGCTTCGTCACAAAATCAAGCCTGAGGGCAGGCCGCGGCGGATGGCATTCACTGAGACACTTCTGGCAAAAATATTTCGTCTGTTTCTCGGACGGGGGCAACATTTCACGCTTCTGGCATGGTAAATGCACATACTCGCCGCATGTGGGAAAATAAAACGCCCCACGTGACTCTCCGAAAGTGAATGTATGGTGTGAATTGTTGAAGGACAGGTTTATAGCACCATTCTTCTTCGCAGAGCATCTACATCTACATCCATACCCCGCAAGCCACCTGACGGTGTGTGGCGGAGGGTACCCTGAGTACCTCTATCGGTTCTCCCTTCTATTCCAGTCTCGTATTGTTCGTGGAATGGAGGATTGTCGGTATGCTTCTGTGTGGGCTCTAATCTCTCTGATTTTATCCTCATGGTCTCTTCGCGAGATATACGCAGGAGGCAGCAATATACTGCTTGACTCCTCGGTGAAGGCATGTTCTCGACACTTCAACAAAAGCCCGTACCGAGCTACTGAGCGTCTCTCCTGCAGAGTCTTCCACTGGAGTTTATCTATCATCTCCGTAACGCTTTCGCGATTACTAAATGATCCTGTAACGAAGCGCGCTGCTCTCCGTTGGATCTTCTATCAACCCTATCTGGTACGGATCCCACACTGCTGAGCAGTATTCAAGCAGTGGGCGAACAAGCGTACTGTTACCTACATCCTTTGTTTTCGGATTGCATTTCCATAGGATTCTTCCAATGAATCTCAGTCTAGCATCTGCTTTACCGACGATCAACTTTATGTGATCATTCCATTTTAAATCACTCCTAATGCGTACTCCCAGATAATTTATGGAATTAACTGCTTCCAGTTGCTGACCTGCTATTTTGTAGCTAAATGATAAGGGATCTATCTTTCTATGTATTCGCAGCACATTACACTTGTCTACATTGAGATTCAACTGCCATTCCCTGCACCATGCGTCAATTCGCTGCAGATCCTCTTGCATTTCATTACAAATTTCGATTGTTACAACCTCTCGATACACCACAGCATCATCTGCAAAAAGCCTCAGTGAACTTCCGATGTCATCCACCAGGTCATTTATGTATATTGTGAATAGCAACGATCCTATGACACTCCCCTGCGGCACACCTGAAATCACTCTTACTTCGGAAGACTTCTCTCCATTGAGAATGACATGCTGCGTTCTGTTATCTAGGAACTCCTCAATCCAATCACACAACTGGTCTGGTAGTCCTTATGCTCTTACTTTGTTCATTAAACTACTGTGGGGAACTGTATCGAACGCCTTGCGGAAGTAAAGAAACACGGCATCTACCTGTGAACCCGTGTCTATGGCCCTCTGAGTCTCGTGGACGAATAGCACGAGCTGGGTTTCACATGACCGTCTTTTTCGAAACCCATGCTGATTCCTACAGAGTAGATTTCTAGTCTCCAGAAAAGTCATTATTCTCGAACATAATACGTGTTCCAGAATTATACAACTGATCGACGTTAGAGATATAGGTCTATAGTTTTGCACATCTGTTCAACGTCCCTTCTTGAAAACGCGGATGACTTGTGCCCTTTTCCAACCCTTTGGAACGCTACGTTCTTCAGGAGACCTACGGTACACCACTGCAAGAAGGGGGGCAAGTTCCTTCGCGTACTCTGTGTAAAATCGAACTGGTATCCCATCAGGTCCAGCGGCCTTTCCTCTTTTGAGCGATTTTAATTGTTTCTCTATCCCTCTGTCGTCTATTTCGATATCTACCATTTTGTCATCTGTGCGACAATCTAGAGAAGGAACTACAGTGCAGTCTTTCTCTGTGAAACAGCTTTGGAAAAAGACATTTAGTATTTCGGCCTTTAGTCTGTCATCCTCTGTTTCAGTACCATTTTGGTCACAGAGTGTCTGGACATTTTGTTTTGATCCACCTACCGCTTTGACATAAGACCAAAGCAACAATGTATGTAGACATGTTGGAGCTGTATGCTGTGCCACAACCTCCTCGTGACGTGATCTTCCAACAAGATGGTACCAGGTGTATTTGAAAGAGTTCAAGATTCGCTAAGAACAAGAGATGAAGAATTTGTCTGAAAGCGTGGTAACCGCATTCAGTGTCTATTTCTACGTAACAGACGGGAGAGAGAGGAGAGATTTGCCCATATCTCAACAGATAATGGTTTCCGGACGTATAATTGTAGGAACTTTTGTTCTAGTTTTGATCATTACTACCTCCTACAGGAATGTGTGACACATTTTTGACACCCTGTACTATTTATTGCACGGTGTGTTTCGAAACCTGTGGCTTCATCATCAGGTACATTTTAGTGGAAATTATACGAAGTTGCACCCTTACTTACTTCTGTGTGTTGTAAAATGGTTCAAATGGCTCTGAGCACTACGGGACTTAACTTCTGAGGTCATCAGTCCCCTAGAACTTAGAACTACTTAAACCTAACTAACCTAAGGACATCACACACATCAATTCCCGAGGCAGGATTCGAACCTGCGACGTCGCGGTCGCGCGGTTCCAGACTGAAGCGCCTAGAACCGTTCAGCCACACCGGCCGGCTGTGTGTTGTATCGTTGAAGTTTGTAGAATATTTTCATTTGTATCACAGTTCCCTAATCACATTATCTGAATTTTCCGTCGGTGTTTGGCAGACCATGATAATAATATAAAACTGGAAAACACTTCCTAATGTTCTCCAAAATTACATGTATTTGGTCACGAACCGGCTTTTGGCTTCTCAAGTCATCTTCGGATGACAACTGAAGATGGTGTGAGAATCCGAGAGCCGGTTCGTGACCAAAAAAATGTAATTTTGCAGAACATTTGGAAATTTCTTTTTATATTTACATAAACTTTACGTTTTATCACTGGCGCACTTGTAATCAATGTAATAAATGAAAAGCACGTAAATAGATAATTTTTATGTAGTGCAAGTTGTGTCGACGGTGTAAAAGTCAGCTCTTATGAAAGAGAAGAGCAGTTTATGATGTTAGTTTGGCTCTTAGAAAGATAATAAAACTCTAACGATAAAGTAAAAAGTCGGTATATACTGCCTATTAAGTACTGTTTGATGTGTTTGTATGTATTTATTTTCTCAGGCCAATAAATGATGATGTTTTATAATGGCTTGGATTGGAAATAATCTCTGTTATCATAAAAAATAGTGTAGTCCATGACGAAAATGTTGTCATTTTAAAAAAATACTGAGACTGCGAAATCAAAACTCTTAAAATTGTCTTAATACTATTCTGCAATCGCATTCCATAGTGATGTTACAGTGCTGTGTGTCCGGATTAATCATATAATAATATAAAATGTAATAACTGGAGACCTAATTGAGATAATTATTGGCGTCTTGCTTCAACAGGTATGTTGTTCTACCAAGAACCGACGGAAGATTCTATTAATATGTAATCTATGTGTGATTTCTGTGGTTGGTTTTTCTGACTGCATGTTGCATGATTTATTTCACTATTGAGGAGGTATTTTCACAAAAAGAAAGATAATAGGAGTAACAAACCGTATAAACCATAATAACATTGCTATCTATAACGAGCCGTCAGTGATCACTGGATACTTATACCAACATACTCAGAAAATATCCGTGAACAACCACCGAAATTTTCGCGGTGTACGAAGCTAATAAGTTTTTATTTCGCTTTCGTGAGAAATGGAGCAATGTTAACGCAAAACCAGTAACTGATCCTGCATTTGTTCGTGCAAAAGATTCTTACAGAAAGTGCTTTTTTTAAAAAATACTGCCGGAGAAAAAATTATTACACGTTTTTAGAGGTTTCCCATTCACTCAAGATTTATTGTTGCAACAGTGCATAGGGAGTACATGAAATGACTACTTTTACAGATCAGTAATACAAGGGTTTCTTACGTATCAGGAATCGACCCATGTAGAAACATATTAGTACGTGGTGTAGCCTCCACGGCTGGAAATGCAGGCTCTGTTTCTGGCATCCAGTCGGCCGTACAGATGGCGAATAGTGTACTGGGAGGCGTTATTCCACACTTGCTCGACCTCTTCACATAGTTCTGCAAGAGTTGCTCATTGACGAGTCGCGCCTCGTCCCATCATATTCCACAAGAGCTTGATTGAAGTCCGGGTATCATGCTCGCCAGGAAAGTTGCTGCACGTCTTACAGAGTACGTTGACAGAATGAGATTTTCACTCTGCAGCGGAGTGTGCGCTGATATGAAACTTCCTGGCAGATTAAAACTGTGTACCGGACCGAGACTCGAACTCGGGACCTTTGCTTTTCGCGGGCAAGTGCTCTACCAACTGAGCTACCCAAGCACGACTCACGCCCCGTCTTCACAGCTTTACCTCTGCCAGTACCTCGTCTCCTACCTTCCGAACTTTACAATAGCTCTCCTGCGAAATTTACAGAACTAGCACTGCTGAAAGAAAGGATACTGCTGAGACATGGCTTAGCCACAGCCTGGAGGGTGTTTCCAGAATGAGATTTTCACTTTGCAGCGGAGTGTGCACCGATATGAAACTTCCTGGCAGATTAAAACTGTGTGCAGGACCGAGACTCGAACCCGGGACATTTGCCTTTTGCGGGCAAGTGCTCTACCAACTGAGCTACTCAAGCACGACTCACGCCCCGTCCTCACAGCTTTACTTCTGCCAGTACCTCGTCTCCTACCTTCCAAACTTTACAGAAGCTCTCCTGCGAAACTTGCAGAATTAGCACTCCTGAAAGAAAGAATACTGCTGAGACATGGCTTAGCCACAGTCTGGGGGAGAGCTTCTGTAAAGTTTGGAAGGTAGCAGACGAGGTACTGGCAGAAGTAAAGCTGTGAGGACGGGGCGTGAGTCGTGCTTGGGTAGCTCAGTCGGTAGGGCACTTGCCCGCGAAAGGCAAAGGTCCCGAGTTCGAATCTCGGTCCGGCACAGTTTTAATCTGCCAGGAAGTTTCAGAGTACGTTGAGTTTCACGAGCAGTGTGTGGGCAAGCACTATCTTGTTGGAGTAAGACATCACCTTCCTGTTGCAAGGACGGCAAAGGAACGGGTCTAACGACATTCTGCATGTGCTGAGCGCTGGTTAGCGTCCCCTCCAGAAACACCAAAGGTGAACGAGAGCTGTAGCTCATCGCACATCGGACCATCAGGCTTGGGGTGCAGCAGTGTCTCGTGGACGAATGCATCCTACGAGACTACGTCCTACGCGCAAACGACCATCACTTGCGTGCACTCACAATCTGCTCTCATCGGTAAGACCACGGCGCACTATTCCATCATCCAAGTGACCCTCTGACGGCACCAATTGAGCTTTGCACGTCGATGCTGTGATGTGAGTGGGAGACGGCAAGAGGTGTGCGTGCCCGTAGTCCCAGTGTTAATAACCGGTTCGTAACAGTTCGTGTTGACATGTCTGGGACCACAAGCACTCTTAACTGTGCTGTGGTAGCTGTACGATCTGCCACTGCCGCCCTTACAATACGACGCTCGTGGCGGGCGTCTGTGCTGCCTGGACGCCCAGAACCTCGTCTAGAGGAGTGAGAATGTTCACGTGACCACTGATAGCATTAGCGTTGCACAACTGACGCAACACGTCCAATTCGTGTGGCAGTTCTCCGAAAGAACCATCCAGTCACTAGAAAGGCTACAATTTTACCACTTTCGCACACGCTCAGTCGCTGCAGGAAGCACGCTTGCGTCTCGGTGTCACGGTTGCCTACTTGCTTCAAACATTTGCTCCACACTGAGCCTGTTGGCTAGGAGCTAATAAGGGAACCTCCCCATCGCACCCCTCTCAGATTTAGTTATAAGTTGGCACAGTGGATAGGCCTTGAAAAACTGACCACAGATCAATCGAGAAAACAGGAAGAAGCTATGTCGAACTATGAAAAAAATAAGCAAAATATACAAACTGAGTAGTCCATGCGCAAGGTAGGCAACATCAAGGATAATGCGAGCTCAGGGGCGCCGTGGTCCCGAGGTTAGCGTGAGCAACTGCGGAACGAAAAGTCCTTGGTTCAAGTCTTCCCTCGAGTGAAGCCGGCACGGTAGCTCAGCTTGTTCGGTCAGAGGGTAATGTGCCGTTTGTAATAAAAAAACTGAGTTAAATGATCAACAACGAACTTAAATGGATGTCTTACGACGTCCGCCCCGAGCAGATGCAACGAACTAAAGCGAACAAAATGATTTTTTTTTTTAAGTGGAAAGTTTACTTTCTTTATTTTCGCAAGGTTATGATCTGTCCGTTTATTGACGTCTCTGTTCACTGTAATAAGTTTAGTGTCTGTATTTTGCGACCGCACCGCAAAACCGTGCGATTAGTAGACGAAAGGACGTGCCTCTCCAATGGGAACCGAAAACATTTGATCGCAAGCTCATAGGTCAACCGATTTCTCCACAGGAAAACACGTCTGATATATTCTATACGATACTGGTGACGGCATGTGCGTCACATGACAGGAATATGTTTTCGACCCACCTAAATTGTACACCTGGCGAATGGGTAAAAAGATTCTTCTACCTTGCCCGATTTAGGTTTTCTTGTGGATGTGATAATCACTCCCAAAAAAGTGATGAAAACATGAGAGTTTGTCACATAAACTGCAACAAATGAATCCAACAGTTTCACAGTCGCACAGTTTTCCCTGTGCTCTGTCAAAACATATGTTTTTAACGTTTTCAAATTTTTCCGTGTGTAGCCCGTCAAATCCTGCATATGTCCAAGCAAATCTGAACATGTCCTGGAATTTTGGAGAGCGAAGTTGATTATGTGTGAGTGCCTGAACTTTGAAAATTGTCTGAAAATAAAAAATTAAACTTTTCACTCGAGGGAAGACTTGAACCAAGGACCTCTCGTTCCGCAGCTGCTCAAGCTAACCACGGGACCACAACGCTCCTGACCACACCACTTTCCTTGACGTTGCCTATCTTGTGCATGGACTACTCAGTATGTATATTTTGCTTATTTTTTTCATCCACACAACTTGTTCCTGCTTTCTCGATTGATCTGTGTTCAGTTTTTCAAGGCTTATCCACTGTGCCAACTTATAACTAAATCTGAGGGGGGTGCGATGGTGAGGTTCCCTTGTGAGCCTTGTGGCTGTGAACATTCCTCATTAAAGGTTAGACACAGATGGCACTCTGGAAGCTATGCCTCTGCGCTGTCTGTTGGCGGTTGCGTATAAACCATTATCAGGACATCTACCAAACCCCATGTCACATATGTCGTTATCGGATCAAAATCGACATCGCCTTTCCAGGTGTTCTATTTTTTTTTTCCGGCAGTGTATGTTCCTGGCGAAGAATATGAAGATCATCCTTAAATAACCGCCATAACGAACATGGAACATGTCGCGGTTAAGGACTTAGTAGCGGAAGTGGAAGAGAGGTTTTTAACTATAGTATCTCTTGCTGCCTGCATTTGGCAGCCGTGACTGGCCCTGCCCTTGGCCTTATGTTCCCGTGTTGAGCCAAATGCTGCGGCCCGGCTGTTAATCATCGTAACAGGACGTAATCGTCTGAAGACTGCATGGGGTAGGGGGACGCGAGCGTGGGGAGGGTGGGGGGTGGGGTCTGGAGTGGAGGGAGGGAAGGGAAGGGGATGATGAAGCAGAGGCTGCAGTTGGGCGCTAAAGTGCTGCGGCGTCGTTTTGCGAGCAGCTACTGTGTGCATTTTGCGCAACTGCTGGAGGTTTCTAAACGAGCGTTGGTGTCATGTCGTAACGTCTGTATCCCGCCATTACTCTCTGGCTGGGCGTAGAAACCCTTTCACCCACTTGGCAGTCGGTGGGCAGCATGGCCAAAACTTACTTTCCATTAGACAGAGAGAATAATGTGTAGACGTTTTAAAATTCATATACTGAAAGTAGCGCGCGCAAGAACCAGCAGGGAGACGAAGTAAGAAGTGCTCTTATTAAAAAGGTGTTAGACGAGTACGTAGAGTTTCACCCCTACTGTACAAGCTATACATCGAAGAAGCTGTGACGAAAATAAAAGAAAGGTTCAAGAGTAGAATTAAAATTCACTGATGACATTCCTATCTTCAGTTAAAGTGAAGTGAAGAAGAATTACAGAATGTGTTGAATTAAATGAGCAGTCTAATGACTGCGGAATATGGACTGAGAACAAATCGAAGAAAGTTGAAAGTAATGAGAAGTAGCATAAATGAGAACAGATAGAAACTTAACATCAGAATTCGAGATCACGAAGTGGACGAAGTTAAATGTTCAAATGTGTGTGATATCTTACGGGACTTAACAGCTAAGGTCATCAGTCCCTAAGCTTACACACTACTTGACCTAAATCATCCTAAGGGCAAACACACACACCCATGTCCGAGGGATGACTCGAACCTCCGCCGGGATCAGCCGCACAGTCCATGACTGCAGCGCCTGAGACCGCTCGGCTAATCCCGCGCGATGGACGAAGTTAAAGGCATTGTGCTATCTAGACGGCAAAGTAACCCATGATGGACGGGGCAAGGGGTACGTGCAAAGCAGACTAACGCTGGTGAAAAGGGCATTCCTGGCGAAGAGAAGTCTGCTAATGTCCAACGTAGGCCTTAATTTGAGGCAAAGTTTCTTAGAATATACGTTTGGAGCACAGCACTGTATGGTAGGGAAACGTGGAATAATTGACTGTGGGAAAACCGGAACATAGAAAAATCGAAGCATTTGCGATGTGGTGTTACAGACAAATGTCGAAAATTAGGTGGACTGATAAGGTAAAGAATGAGGATGTTCTGCACAGAATAAGCCAGGACATGGATATATTGCAAACGCTGACAAGAGAAACGGACAGAATGATGGGACAATTGTTACGACAACTGGGAATAACTTGTATGGTTCAAAAATGGCTCAAATAGCTCTGAGCACTATGGAACTTAACATCAGAGGTCATCGGTTCCCTAGAACTTAGAACTACTTAAACCTAACTCACCTAAGGACACCACACACATCCATGCCCGAGGCAGGATTCGAACCTTCGACCGTAGCGGTCGCGCGGTTCCAGACTGAAGCGGCTAGAACCGCTCGGCCACAATGGCCGGCTACTTGTATGGTACTAGAGGGAGCTGTAGAGGGTAAAAATTGTGGAGGGCGACAGAAATTGGAATATATCCAGCAAATAATTTGAGGACGTAGGTCGTAATTGCTACTATGAGACTAAAAAATTGACGAGATCCGACAGTTTGTTGATTGGTTGTGGAGATATGAGGCAGTGTATGTCTGCGCACAGATCATGCAATTAGCGCAAATAACGGGCTGCTAGTTTGCGTACGCGGTGATGGCGTCCTTAGCGACCCAGATGAGTTCCATAGGATTTACGTCAGCCTAATTTGGTTGCCCAGACGTCAACGTGAGTTCACTATAATGCTCCTCAAACCACTGTAGCACGGTTCTGCATCCGAAACACGGACAGTTAAACTGCTGAAAGATGACGTTGCGGTCGGGGAGAAATCAAACGTGAAGAGATGCAAGTGGTTCGCAGCTGTCAGCGTGTCTTCAGTTACTACCACAGAACCCATGCAAGCGCAGAAAGTGCCCCACAGCATAATACTGCTACCACAAGCAGTGGCGCGCTGCACGTTTTTAGTCGCCGTTCACGTCGATCACGGCGTTTGTGGAGGCGACCATCGACCAAGTGTAGCAAAAAATGTGATTTACCTGAAGAGCTGACACGTTCCCACTGATCGACGGTCGAATCCCGGTTGTCCTGTGCCCGCTGCAATCGTAATTGTCGATGTCGTTGGGTCAACCTATAAACACGAAGGGTTTGTTGCGGAGCTCCGTGTTCAACGATGTACTACACTACTGGCCATTAAATTTGCTACACCACGAATATGACGTGCTACAGGCGCGACATTTAACCGACAGGAAGAAGATGCTCTGATATGCAAATGATTAGCTTTTCAGAGCATTCACACAAGGTTGGCGCCGGTGGCGACACCTACAACGTGCTGACATGAGGAAAGTTTCCAACCGATTTCTGATTCACAAACAGCAGTTGACCGGCGTTGCCTGGTGAAACGTTGTTGTGATGCCTCTTGTAAGGAGGAGAAATGCGTACCATCGCGTTTCCGACTTTGATGAAGGTCGGATTATAGCCTATCGCGACTGCGGTTTATCGTATCGCGACATTGCTGCTCGCGTTGGTCGACATCCAATGACTGTCAGCAGAATATGGAATCGGTGGGTTCAGGAGGGTAATACGGAACGCCGTGCTGGATCCCAACGGCCTCGTATCACTAGCAGTTGATATGACACGCATCTTATCTGCATGGCTGTAACGGATCGTGCAGCCACGTCTCGATCCCTGAGTCAACAGATGGGGACTTTTGCAAGACAACAACCATCTGTACGAACAGTTCGACGACGTTTGCAGCGGAGACCATAGCTGCGGTTACCCTTGACGCTGCATCACAACAGGAGCGCCTGCGATGGTGTACTTAACGACGAACCTGGGTGCACGAATGGCAAAACGTCATTTTTCGGATGAATCCAGGTTCTGTTTACAGCATCATGATGGTCGCATCCGTATTTGGCGACATCGCGGTGAACGCACATTGGAAGCGTGTGTTCGTCATGGCCATACTGGCGTATCACCCGGCGTGATGGTATAGGGTGCCATTGGTTACACGTGTCGGTCACCTGTTGTTTGCATTTACGGCACTTTGAACAGTGATCGTTACATTTCAGATGTGTTACGACCCGTGGCTCCACCCTTCATTCGATCCCTGCGAGACCCTACATTTCAGTAGGATAATGGACAACCGCATGTTTTAGGTCCTGTACGGGCCTTTCTGGATACAGAAAATGTTCGATTGCTGCCCTGACCAACACATTCTCCAGATCTCTCACCAATTGAAAACGTCTGGTCAATGGTGGCCGAGCAACTGGCTCGTCACAATACGCTAGTCACTACTCTTGATGAACTGTGGTATCTTGTTGAAGCTGCATGGGCAGCTGTACCTGTACACGCCATCCAAGCTCTGTTTGACTCAATCCCCAGGCGTATCAAGGCCGTTATTACGGCCAGAGGTGGTTGTTCTGGGTACTGATTTCTCAGGATCTATGCACCCAAATTGCGTGAAAATGTAATCACATGTCAGTTCTAGTATAATATATTTGTCCAATGAATACCCGTTTATCATTTGCATTTCTTCTTGGTGTAGCAATTTTAATGGCCAGTAGTTGTGTAAACGGTTTGCGCTGAAACACTTATTCGCTCAGGGTGCGCTGAAACACTTACGCCCTCACAATCATTGTGCTCTTTCTGCAGAGATGCCACAAATCACCATCTGTCCTACTTTACAGAGCAGGCAAGCCTCCGAACTGCACGTTCTGTGAAGTGTCGTGAACGTCCAACCATTTAGTGCGTAGTGGTAGTTTTACCGTCCTTCTATCTCTTTCCGTAGACACTCTAGACAATACCACGTGAACATTCGGCAAGCTTCGCCGTTTTCGAGGTACTCGTTCACAGGCTCTCCGTAGTAACAATGTGTCCTTTGTCAAGGTTATATGTAAATTGAAGGCGTAGAGCAGTGGTTGCCAACAGGTGGTCCGCGGACCTCCGCAAGATGCTATTAGAACAAATCAGTTTAATTTTTTCCTGTCATTTTCAGTTCGTACTCAATTTTTTTTAAAGAGTTCGTTATACTAAACACCCAGATTTGAAGACAAAGATTTTGAGCAATAATAAGAAATTTAACAACAACAAAGATGGCTAAACTGAAAAAATTTTAAGCTCAATATTTTTTCAATAATGAATGTCAATGATTTTTCTAAGTACCAAAAATAGGAAACATATAGAAAGACTCTTAATTTGGCTTTTTTAGGTACTTGATACTGTGATATGACAAGGTACCAATCATGCTAGATGAGGGGGTCCTCGAGAAAATTTTGTTGGGAACCCCAGGTGTAGATGGTAAGAAATGAAAGGGAAGCGACAGGATCACTGCTGCCAACTGCATCGGGACATCATGCAGAATCAACGGCGACGAGTCAAAATGTGTACCGGACTGGGATCCGAACCCGCGCTCTCCTGATTATTGGGCAGGTGCGTTAATACTTCGCCGCCCGGGACACAGCGTAACCGCAACTTTGCGGACTAACTCGGCACGTCTCACGGCCGATCCTCACTCCCATCGAGCGCCACCTATCGGCAGTACCTGTCCAAGTTCGCTCTGTGAGATCCCCACAGGAGGTCGGACGTATTTATGCATCCGCACCCAAGAAGATGGGTTCATTGCCCAGCTAGGCCAGTCATATTATATGAATGGATGGTGTCCAGTCTTTCGGACAAGCCCGAAAGATCAGACACCAAGCATTCATATACTTTGTCAAAGTCGCTTATCTCAGTGAATTTCCCCATTTGCAGCCAGTATCTTCGCTGGTTTGATGCTCCGTCCGTGTCTGCTCCGCTTACATCTACATTTATACTCCGCAAGCCACCCAACGGAGTGTGGCGGAGGGCACTTTACGTGCCTCTGTCATTACCTCCCTTTCCTGTTCCAGTCGCGTATGGATCACAAGAACGACTGCCGGAAAGCCTCCGTGCGCGCTCGAATCTCTCTAATTTTACATTCGTGATCTCGGGAGGTATAAGTAGGGGGAGGCAATATATTCGATACCTCATCCAGAAACGCACCCTCTCGAAACCTGGACAGCAAGCTACACCCCAATGCAGAGCGCCTCTCTTGCAGAGTCTGCCACTTGAGTTTGCTAAACATCTCCGTAACGCTAACACGCTTACCAAATAACCCTGTGACGAAACGCGCCGCTCTTCTTTGGATCTTCTCCATCTCCTATGTCAACCCGACCTGGTACGGATGCCACACTGATGAGCAATACTCAAGTATAGGTCGAACGAGTGTTTTGTAAGCCACCTCCTTTGTTGATGGACTACATTTTCTAAGGACTCTCCCAATGAATCTCAACCTGGTACCCGCCATACCAACAATTAATTTTATATGATCATTCCACTTCAAATCGTTCCGCACGCATACTCCCAGATATTTTATAGAAGTAACTGCTACCAGTCACATGATACGTGAGCAAAAAACATGTTCTAAAATTCTACAACTTTTGTTTCCGAGTCACGTGCCCGCAACGCCACCAGGCGGCATCCGACATCGCGGTGTTATGGCTTATCCACTATATCGGCATATGATGCAGACTGGAGCGAACCGCAGTGCTGCAGGTTAAAAGTGCTGGTAAAACTTCCGTTGTTTCGTCGCGCCGTTCCGGACCACCGAAGCTGCAGTGCGTTCGTACCGACAGAGTGAACAAGGCAGGCCTTGCAGTATCATTGTTGGACAGTGAGTGGTCGGCAGGGCTCCCTGACCGTGGCTGCAGAGTACGCAGGGAGGAACTGCGTGCCCCGGTGCATCGGCTAGCAGAGTGCAGCGGCGGAAGCGGCCCTGAGCGCTGAGGTGAGGCGTGGAGTCGTAACAGGTGGCGGCCGCAATCAATATGGGCGCGCGGGGCCGGGGCACGCAGCCGGCTCGATACCACGCTGCATACTTCTGTCTGCCTCCCACCCCGTCCTCATTACTCACCCACGCACGGGTTCCTTATTATCCTCCCGAGGCCGCGCCGCTGTGCCTGTCCCACCGTCTCAGGCGCGGGGTACAGAATAACGCAGGTATTCGCATCGCCCTGTCTGTTCGCGTGGTCTGTGACTCCGCTTCTCGAGTATGGAACGCCACAGATGGGTACTGGTGTACCCCCGGAATTTACAGGGTGACAATTATTGAACTGTTTTAAAAAAATGGTTATAACTTCTGAACAGTTTGCGTTAGGACTTTCAAAAAATGGCTCCGAGCACTATGAGACTTAACTTCTGAGGTCATCAGCCCCCTAAAACTTTTTTAAAAATTCTTTATTTCAATAACAATACTAATTATACATGTTAACCCACCTCCTAAGATAATTAGTGGGTCATAAAATGATACATAAATTGGTTTACAATGCAGCTTTTACTATTACAGTTACGTTAGTGAGCTACTGTTTAAACTACTACAGTGTGTTAGTTTTCTACAACAATGGACAGTTTGAGCTAACCTACTTGTTACTTAACTAATCTAAAATGACTATTACCTGCAGCGTCACGGGTGTGCCAGTAGAGTACAAACCTACTTAGAATAACCAGGCTCCTCGAGCTAAACCGGAGGAGCATGCCCCTGGCACTGGGCTGGCCAAGGTTAGTATTCGCTGCAGTTTCCTAAATTAGTGTCCTAATCTAAGTCCTACAAAAACTAACTTAAACTTCGTCGTATCCGCTGCTTTTGTCATTATCGCGCTACGGTCGCAGGTTCGAATCCTGCCTCGGGCATGGATGTTTGTGCTGTCTTTAGGTTAGTTAGGTTTAACTAGTTCTAAGTTCTAGGGGACTAATGACCTCAGCAGTTGAGTCCCATAGTGCTCAGAGCCATTTGAACCATTTGTCATTATCGGTGGTGTTGACCCCCCCCCCCCTACTCCTGTACGTGGCGGATTCCAACTATGATGGAAGTCGGCCATTCCATGCACAGACGGTATGGGAATCGGATCTGGTCTCAATCGCGGTTTGATCTACTTCTTGAAACCTATTCTTGGTCCCTCAGGTATTCTGTTAGCACTTTCCGTGATACCCCATCTGCCAGTGCATTCAAAGTGTGAAAAGTGTCTTCTTGTCTGAGTAGTTGGTATGTGTCGTTGTTCGGAAGTCTGTCTCGGAGTGTTGTCGCAACATCGTTGAAGAGAGGGCACTCGAAAACCACATGGTCGGGAATTCCCTCTGCCGCGCCACAGTCACACTCGGGGGTTGCCCTTTTTCCCAAACCGACATAAATATGTCGGATAGGGTCCATGACCAGTGAGAAAGTGAATGAGTCCTCGTGTAGGTTCGAAATATTTCATACCCCCACGGTCTTTTACGTCTGGTAAAAACTGGAAGGTTCTTCTTCCAGTTTCTTCTTCCTCCCCTAAAACTTAGAACTACTTAAACCTAACTAACCTAAGGACATCACACACATCCCTGCCCGAGGCAGGATTCGAACCTGCGACCGTAGCGGTCGCTCGGTTCCAGACTGTAGCGCCTAGAACCGCTCGGCCACTCCGGCCGGCTTAGGACGTTCAAACTGCACAGTTGGCCGCGGGGCATGATGGGAATTAGTATATTGGTATAGAGACGAAGCCCACTTTCATTTGGATTTGTTTGCAATAAGCAAAATTGGCACATTTGGGGGGCTGAGAATCCGCATTTTGCGATCTAGAAGTCTCTTCACCCTCAACGGATGACTGTGTGGTGTGCAATGCCCAGTCACGTAATAATCGGTGCGATATACCTTGATGGCACGGTGACTACCGAAC
Organism: Schistocerca piceifrons; assembly: GCF_021461385.2. Taxonomy (NCBI): domain Eukaryota; kingdom Metazoa; phylum Arthropoda; class Insecta; order Orthoptera; family Acrididae; genus Schistocerca; species Schistocerca piceifrons. Next base: position 495,659,153 of record NC_060143.1, on the reverse strand, counting down.
GGTACGTGAAGGTTTTGGAAGGTTGTTTCATCCGCATTATCCAAAGTGACTCTGATTTCGACAAGAAGTGGTGCATGCAAGACGGAGCTCCATCCCATCGAAGCGGGAGAGTGTTTCATGTCCTGAAGGAGCACTCTGGAGACCGCATTCTGCCTCTGTGGTATCCAGAGGCCACTGGCTTGGACCTCGAGTGGCCGTCATAGTCTCCGGATGTCAACACATGCGACTCCTTTTTGTGGGACTACATTTAAGACAAGGTGTATAGCAATAATGCCAAAATCATTGCTAAGCTGAAAACAGCCGTTCAGGAGGTCATCGACAGCATCGATGTTCTGACACTTCAGCGGGTCATGTAGAATTTCGCTATTCGTCTGCGCCACGTCATCGCCAATAATGGCAGGCATATTGAAAATGTCGTAACTTAAAGTGTGTGCTCGTCGTAGTTCGTAACTAATTTACTTTTTTTTCATATAGTTCAATAACTGTCACGGTGTATCTGTCTGTGTAAATTCCTGCAAAGCTGCGTATGTCTGTACTTCCAAATATTTGGATAGTCATTGTTTTTGTGGTCTTCAGCTGGATGATTTGTTTGATGCAGCTTTCGGCGCCAGTATATTAGGTGCTAGCCTTTTTATCCGCGCGTAACGAAGTTTAGTGTCTTAACGTCCCGTCGACAACGAGATCATGGGAGACGGAGCATAACCTCGGATTACGGAAGGACGGGGAAGGAAATCGGTCGTGCCCTCCGAAAGGAACCGTCCCTGCATTTCCCTTTAGCGATTCAGGAAAATCATGGAAAATCTAAATTAGGATGGCCGGACGCGGGTATCAACCGTCGTCTTCCCGAATATGAGCGCAGTGTGACAGTAAAAATGAATTACTATAGATTATTTCATATGTGAATCAAGGTCTACAGAACATAGAAACATCTTTTCAGCTAACTGTTCTGTGAATTACAAAACTTTTCTTCGCAAAAGGAGTCTCTTAAAAATTAGTATCACCATTTTTAAATGTTCATTAAAATTAAGTTAGTATTTCCATTCCCTTCAATAATGACAACTCTAATCTAAATTTTTATCATTCTAAGAACGAAACACAATGTTTCACCGCGTTCTAAAGACTAGTAATGTTAAGTCTGTTTCCATAATGATCACATACTTCATCATATAAAATTCAGTAAAAGTATTTCCTTCTCTAGGTTAATTATTATTCCTAGTATTGTTATGCAATGACTAGTAAACTTGAAAATTAGGAAGTGGCCATGAATGTACGTTTACGTAACAAAATTACGGTTAATCGTTATCTTTAGCAATCAGATGCATCATATACTTTTTTTTAGTCTTCAATCTTCTGACTGCTCTGATGGTGCCCGCCACGAATTACTCTCCCATGCCAATCTTTTCATAGCCGTTGCACCCTTAGTCCTCAATTATTTGCTGGATGTCTTCCAATCTCTGTCTCTCTCCACAGTTTTTACCGTCTACACCTCCCTTTGGCACCACGGAAGTTATCCCCTGATGCCTTAACGTATGCCCTATCATTCCGTCCCTTCTTCTTGCCAGTGTTTTTCGTATGTTCCAGTCCTCGCCGACTGTACGGAGAATCTCCTCATTCAGTAAAGTTCAAAGAGAAGATATAAAAATTGTTAGGTTTGCCGATGGCATTATAGTTCTGACAGAGATATGTTAATAGACTTGGAAGATCCGTTTCACAGAATGATTATGGTCTCTGAGTGATAGGATGAACATCACAAAAATTATAAGCGTAATGAAATGCCGTAAATGAAATGTGGCTATGCTGAGGGGATTTAAATTAGGAAGCGAATCTCTGAAAGCAGAGGACGATAAACAGTTTGAACAAGAACAGAACAGAAGTTTTTGCAATTTGTTGCTACAGGAGAATGCTGCTGATGATGAGTGACGCGGAGGTACTGAGACTACTTGGAGAGAAAAGAAATTTGTGGCGCAGCTTGACTTAAAGAGTATATCGTTGGCAGGACATAATGAGGCACCTAGGAATCGCTAATTTGGTAGTGGAGGGAAGTAAGTGGAGCGAAAATTGGAGACCAAGGCGTGAATGCAGTACGCAGATTTGAATGAGTGCAAGTTGCAGTATTTACGCGGAGCTGAATAGGCTTTCATAGGCTAGAGCTGCGTCAGAACAGTCTTACGATTGAAAACAACGACGATAGTACACTGAAGTGATAAAAGTCATGGATTACCTCTTGATGTCGTGTCGGAACTCCTTTTGCCTGGTGTACCGCAGAAACCCAACATGGCATGGATTCAACGAGTTGATGGTAGTCCTCTGTAGAAACGTTGAGCCAACCTGCCTCTATAGCCGCACGTAACTGCGAAATTGTTGCCGGTGCAGGATTTTGTGCACGAAGTGACCTCTCTATTATGTCACCAAATGGTCGATGGGATTCGTGTTGGGTGGCCAGCTCATTCGCTCGAATTGTGCAGAATGTTAATTGGTCAACGGCGAACAATTGTTGCCCATTGACACGACCCGTTATCCTCCATAAAAATGAAATCGTTATTTGGGAACATGAAGTCCATGAACGGCTGCAAATGTTCTCCAAGTAGCCGAACATAAACATCCCAGACAGTGATCGGTTCAGTTGGAACAGACGACCCAGTCCATACCATGTAAATACAGCCCACACCATTATGGAGGCACCACCAGCTTACAGAGTGCCTTGCTGAGTACTTGGGTCCATGGCTACGTGCGCCGCACTCGAACCCTACAGTCAGCTCTTACCAACTGAAATCTGGACTCCTCTGACGAAGCCACGGTTTTCCAGACGTCTAGGGTCCAACCAATGTGCTCACGGGCCCAGAAAACCAGCTGCAGGCGATGTCTACATCTACATTTATACTCCGCAAGTCACCCAACGGTGTGTGGCGGAGGGCACTTTACGTGCCACCGTCATTACCTCCCTTTCCTGTTCCAGTCGCGTATGGTTCGCGGGAAGAACGACTGCCGGAATGCCTCCGTGTGCCCTCGAATCTCTCTAATTTTACAATTTCCTGATCTCCTCGGGAGGTATAAGTAGGGGGAAGCAATATATTCTATACCACATCCAGAAACGCACCCTCTCGAAACCTGGACAGCAAGCTACACCGCGATGCAGAGCGCCTCTCTTGCAGACTCTGCCACTTGAGTTTGCTAAACATCTCCGTAACGCTATCAAGCTTGCCAAATAACTCTGTGACGAAACGCGCCGCTCTTCTTTGGATCTTCTCTATCCCCTCTGTCAACCCGACCTGGTACGGATCCCACACTGATGACCAATACTCAAGTATAGGTCGAGCGAGTGTTTTGTAAGCCACCTCCTTTGTTGATGGACTACTTTTTCTAAGGAATCTCCCAATGAATCTCAACCTGGCACCCGCCTTACCAACAATTAATTTTATATGATCATTCCACTTCAAATCGTTCCGCACGCATACTCCCAGATATTTTATAGAAGTAACAGCTACCAGTGTTCGTTCCGCTATCATATAATCATACAATAAAGGATCCTTCTTTCTATGTATTCGCAATACATTACATTTGTCTATGTTAAGGGTCAGTTGCCACTCCCTGCACCAAGTGCCTATCCGCTGCAGATCTTCCTGCATTTCGCTACAATTTTCTAATGCTGCAACTTCTCTGTATACTACAGCATCATGCGCGAAAAGCCGCATGGGACTTCCGACACAATCTACTAGGTCATTTATATATATTGTGAAAAGCAATGGTCCCATAACACTCCCCTGTGGCACGCCAGAGGTTACTTTAACGTCTGTAGACGTCTCTTCATTGATAACAACATGCTGTGTTCTGTTTGCTATAAACTCTTCAATCCAGCCACACAGCTGGTCTGATATTCCGTAGGCTCTTACTTTGTTTATCAGGCGACAGTGCGGAACTGTATCGAACGCCTTCCGGAAGTCAAGGAAAATAGCATCCACCTGGGAGCCTGTATCTAGTATTTTCTGGGTCTCATGAACAAATAAAGCGAGTAGGGTCTCACACGATCGCTGTTTCCTGAATCCATGTTGATTCCTACAGAGTAGATTCTGCGTTTCCAGAAACGACATGATACGCGAGCAAAAAACATGTTCTAAAATTCTACAACAGATCGACCTCAGAGATATAGGTCTATAGTTTTGCGTCGAGCTGTTTGCAAATGCTCTCTCGTCTGTCGTCTGCTGCCATAACATATTAATGCCAAATTTCGCCGCACTGTCCTAATGGATAGGTTCGACGTACTTCCCACATTTATTTCTGTTGTTGTTCCACACAGTGTTTCGTGTCTGTCATCACTGCCAACTTTACGCAAACGTCCCCACCCTCGGTTTTTAAGTGAGGACCGTCGGCCACTGCGCTTACCCGGTTAGAGGTAATGCCTGAAATTTGGTATTCTTGTCACACCTGTGACACTTTGGGTATAGGAATGTTGAATTCCGTAACGATTTCCGAAATGGAATGTCCCGTGCATCTAGCTCCAACTGCCATTCCGCGTTCAATGTCTGGTAATTCCCGTCGTGCGGTCATAATCATGTTAGAAACCATTTCACATAAATCATCCGAGTACAAATAAGAACTCCACAAATGCTCTGCCCTTTTATGTCCTGTGTACGCTAGACTACGGCCATCTGTACAAACGCATGTCGCTGTCCTATGGCTTTTGTCACCTCGGTGTAGATATCTCGTGGGTATGAGTGAAAAGAAAACTGAGCTTCCTTCCTGTTGAATTCACTTACAGGGCGCGTGAATGAAGACTTCAAGCATGTGTGGCATCGAACGTTTACTAACGGAACTCGTGATGGAAGGTGCTTCTCTTCGTTAGACCTACTGCATCTCCTGCCTGGTAAGGTTACCAAACGGACGAGCAGTGCTACAGCATAGATGCAACGACGGTCTTGTAAACTAGTGCTTTCTTTAGTGACTTATGCGGTCTGGCATCTGCCTTCGCTTCAGCTATGCGGACGTTCCAGCTTAAATCGCTCCAGGAAACCTATAAGAAAATTTGAAAGAAGTAAAGAGAAAAACAGGATGCAGAAGAAGGCATTAGCATCTTATCGCTAAGAGGTTGAAGTTATGTGTCTGTAGCAAGATGCTTGAATATTAGAGTGGAGTCGGTTTATGTTTTTTTGTGATTATGTTAATTGTTGCATCATTATTATCTAATTATCATCCGTGAATAAAAGGTGCTGGCGAAATAAAGTGGTATTGTAAAATCATACAAATGTTTTTGTTTAAACACGAAAGAATACGCGGCTGAATATTGAAGTGAGACACTGTACTCGCTTTGGCAGCCAGAGAACAAAAAGCTGTTGCTGGCTGCAGCCCTTATATATATATATATATATATATATATATATATATATATATATATATATATATATATAATGCGGTCGGAATTTCCCGAGGTGGAATACCGTGCTGTTCGTCACGTAACTGTGTAAACAAAATTTTAGGTAGTTAGTGGGTAATTTGATGGAAATGCGCGAAACACTGCAGTACTTGATGAACTTCCATTTTTTTAATCTGGTACCTTGCTGTAAGTTAACATCATATTTCCCTTAAACCTCTAATGATTTCTTAGCAAAGATATCACTAGCGTGGCACTACTATTAGCCAGGGGTCAGATACAGCAGCAGCTGCACAAATTCACCAGAAGTGCCGTAGGCCATAACAGTCCTGCGGAACCCGCATTTAATATTCCATTCATTGCCGACGTTCAACGTTACAACAGATTTAACATTAGAAGTCTTTCTTGCTCTTGTACCATATGAAATAATTTTATTCTGCGTCGCTATCCAGTTCAATACCTTCCAGCAACGTTATGCACCTTCCAGAATGAGATTTTCACTGTGCAGCGGAGTGTGCGCTGATATGAAACTTCCTGGCAGATTAAAACTGTGTGCCGGGCCGAGACTCGAACTCTGGATCTTTGCCTTTCGCGGGCAAGTGCTCTACCAACTGAGCTACCCAAGCACGGCGGTAGGAAGGTAGGAGACGATGTACTGGCAGAAGTAAAGCTGTGAGGACGGGGCGTGAGTCGTGCTTGGGTAGCTCAGTTGGTAGAGCACTTGCCCGCGTAAGGCAAAGGTCCCGAGTTCGAGTCTCCCTCGGCCCGGCACACAGTTTTAATCTGCCAGGAAGTTTCGTTATGCACCTTGTTTACAGCTGTGTAGAGCTCACTGGCTGCATAACTCTTATTATTATTACTGTTATTAAAAATAGCATTGTGTAGTACACTACTGGACTGCTTTGTTTGTATTATAAACGATCGAATTCGGTGATGACTCTGACCATCTTTGGGTCCCAAAAAGGTTTTTCGTCTTTAATAACATATAGTTACTACAGCTGTATGTTATACAATGCTAGTTTTAACCATCATCAAATCTGTTAAGCACTACGTACACAAAATATTATTATTATTATTACAGTCAGTCCACAGACTTCCCGCAATGGTAGGCCCGCTTCCCGCCAAATCACAGAAGTTTAGCGGTGAAGGGCCCGTCTAGCACTTGGATGGGTAAGCGCTGTTGGCAAGCGAGGTGCACTCAGCCCTCATGAGGCAATACTGAAGAGCTAGTTGATTGAGAAGTAGCGGCTCCGGTCACGAAAACTGACCATCAGCCGGAAGAGCGGTGTGCTGACCATATGGCGCTCCGTATCCGCATCCAGTGACGCCTGTGGGCTGAGGATGACACGGCGGTCGGTCGGTACCGTTGGGACTTCAAAGCCTGTTCGGTCGGAGTTTGGTTTATTATTACGATCAAACTGACATTTTAGGAGCATAGAACTTTCTTTCCCTTTTTCCCATGGAGTTTTCCATGTTCCCATTACTCCTTCAAGCATTCGTTGCTCTGCTTTCTTTGTTCCTCTGTGCCCGTGTTCGTTCACTTCTCTAGGTCATCCTTCAACTTGAAACCTACTAAATTTTGCACTTTGCATCTAAATGTTATTATTTGTAGCATCTGGAACTCATTGAGGTTCGACATTTTTAAATCTTTCGTAACTTCCACAACCACGTCATAGTCGGTTCATGCTTGTCTAATCCAAGGTAAGAGAACCAGAGAGGCAGCGATTGATAACGAAAGCAAGACTTAAGGATATTTTAATCTGGAGAAAGTGTACAACAATGTAAAATGGTGAAAGCTGTTCGAAATTCTGAGAAAAATTGGATTAATCTATAGGGAAAGAGGGATGTTATACAATATTTGCAGGAACCAAGTGAACAGTTAGAATGGAAGATCAATAGCGAAGAGCTCGGATTAAAAAGGGCGTAAGTTAGAGATGTAGTTTTTCGCCCCTACTGTTCAGTCTGTACATCGAAGAAGCAGAAGAAGCAATGAAGGAAATAAAAAATTCATTGTAAAAGGATAACGTTGCTATCCTTAGTGAAAGTGAAGAAGAATTACAGGTTGTTCTGAATGGAAGGAACAGTGTAAAGAGTACAAAATGTGGATTGAGAAGAAATCGAAGAAATATAAAGTAATGAGAATAGTAGACATGAAATTAGCGATAAAAGAATACAAAAAAGCGGAATTCTGCTATCTTGGAAGCAGAATAACACACGACGGACGAAGCAGTGAGTACATAAAAAGCAGCTTAGCACTGGAAAAGAGGGCATTCTTGGGTAAAAGAAGTCTATTAGTATCAGACATAAGCCTTAATTTGAAGAAGAAATTTCGGAGAATGTGTGATTGGAGCACGGCATTGTATGGTAATGAATCATGGACTTTGGTGGAAGCTGATCAATAACGATGTGAGGGGGAAACTAATTATATTTTCACTCGTGTGTTTGCGGTAACCTTCTGTTACATGAACCTTGCGTGTGCTGGGAAAGTTATAGGGATTTTAAATGTCTCCCTTTACTCACGACAGGTGACTGGCAGCGTTTATTAATGGAGATCGTTGAGCACTCTTGTCTCTTTTCGAACAGACGTGACACCAAAAACACTGCCTTTCTTTGGACTTCTTATCGCCTTTAGTAATTTCAAGAGTGCATGAGACAGAGGAAACTATTAAACAACTGAAGTAACTTAGTAAGAACTAAAGTAAACTGTAGTAACCTAGAATGTATCCTACAGATGTTACATTTTCCGCTGTAATTTTCACTTCTAACACTATGTACGGCGTCGCTGCATATTTCGATGAAAATTCTGAGCGTGTGAATGCGCCACTGTGTGAAACATCACAAAATTTGGGGGGCTATTAAAAGCGATCATCATCAGGGTATAGACTGCATACATTCTCTTCTACTTACCCATATTACAGGCCATTTGCTTAATTTTTAAGTCTTCTGCCAGTCGCCGCGCCAGACAGCAGTGCCTTTCGATCATTGATCTTCTCTAATGGAGCAGCAGAAGAGTGACGTAATGCTTTATGCGTATCATTTCGCGCGTGAGTATTAGTCCCTCTGTTCACGGATCAGGGTAATGGACACGAATAAATTCTTTGCGCAGAAGGTGAAACTAAATGGAATGAACGTGAAGTTACGAATTAGATACAGACAGGTTTCTTCACTGCATGATCATTACAGACCACATGCAGTGGAGCTCTTTTTTTTCCCTCTGGTTTGATGAGGCTCTCCTGGAATACCGCTCCAGTGCTAACCCCTTCATCTCAGAGTAGCATTTGCAACCTACGTTCTTAGTTATTTGTTGGATATATTCCACTGTCTGCCTTCCCCTACAGTTTTTACCTTTTACAGCTCCCTTGGAAGTTATTCCCTGACGTCTTAACGCAATCCTATAATTCTGCCGTTTCTTCTTGCCAGTGTTTTCCACACGTCTCCTCCCTGATTCTGCGGAGATCATCCTATAGCTGTTCTGGTCGACTTAAAATGTTTTTTGTGTCATGTAACTAATACACATTTGCCACTCTAGTACTTGTACACCGATGTCAAGAAACTAAGTGTTCAAATACGTACGGCATTAGTTAGTAGCAACGTGGAATGTGGCGGACCCAATGGTGCACACCAGCTGAGCCACGCATTCAGTGGATAGCACGATATATACACTATGTGATCAAAAGTATCCGGACACCTGGCTGAAAATGGGGTACACGTGGCTGTAATGCTGGAATTCAGTGCGTTGATGGCCCACCCTTAGTCTTGATGATAGCTTCCACTCTCGCAGCATTCGTTCAATCAGGTGCTGGAAAGTTTCTTGGGGAGTGGCAGCTCATTCTTCACAGAGTGCTGCACTAGGGAGAGGTATCTATGTCCGTCGGTAAGGCATGGCACGAAGTCGACGTTCCAAAACATCCCGAAGTTGTTCTATAGGATTCAGGTCAGGGCTCTGTGCAGGCCAGTCCATTGAAATGAAATGAAAAAAGGGATGTTATAGTCATGTAACCACTCCGCCAAAGGCCGTGCATTATGAACAGGTGTTGTCCGCCCCCGGTAGCTGAGTGGTCAGCGTGACATACTGTCAATCCTAAGGGCCCGGGTTCGATTCCCGGCTGGGTCGGAGATTTTCTCCGCTCAGGGACTGGGTGTTGTGTTGTCCTAATCATCATCATTTCATCCCCATCGACGCGCAGGTCGCCGAAGTGGCGTCAATTCGAAAGACCTGCACCAGGCGAACGGTCTACCCGATGGGAGGCCCTAGCCGCACGACATTTCATTTATGAACAGGTGTTGTATCGTGTTGAAATATGCAATCGCCATCCACGAATTGCTCTTCAACAGTGGGAAGCAAGAAGGTGCTTAAAACGTCAGTGTAGGCCTGTGCTGTGATAGTGCCACGCAAAACAAAAAGGGTTGCCACACAAAACAACCACATCATAACAGCACAGACTACGAATTTTACTGTAGGCACGACACAGGCTGGCAGATGACGTTCACCGGGCATTCGCCATACCCACACCCTGCCATCGGATCGCCACATTGTGTACCGTGATTCGTTACTCAACACAGCGTTTTTCGACTGTTCAGTTGTCCAGTGTTTACGCTCCTTACACCATGCGAGGTGTCGTTTGGCATTTACCTGCGCGATGTGTGGCTTATGAGCAAGTTTTCCCACCTCCCTACTAACTGTCATAGTTCTTGCAGTGGATCCTGATGCAGTTTGGAATCCCTGCGTGGTGGTCTGGAGTGATGTCTGCCTATTACACATTACGACCCTCTTCAACTGTCGGCAGTCTCTGTCAGTCACTAGACGAGGTCGGCCTGTACGCTTTTGTGCTGTACGTGTCCCTTCACGTGTCCACTTCACTATCAGATCGGAAACAGTGGACCTAGCGGTACTTAGGAGTGTCGAAATTTCTCGTACAGACGTATGAAACGAGTGACACCCAATCACCTGACCACGTTCGAAGTCCGTGAGTTCCGCGGAGCGCCCCATTCTGGTATCTCACGATGTCTAATGACTACTGAGGTCGCTGATGTGGAGTACCTGGCAGTAGCTGGCAGTATAATGCACCTAATATGAAAAACGTTTGTTTTTTAGGGTGTCCGGGTACTTTCGACCACATAGTGTAAGATGGCCTGCGGCAGCCACTGAGCCATCTTGCATTTGGATCCTCTTCGCTATGACAGCATCCTTGTCTGGTGGACACTGAGAGCTGGACTTGGTTTCTTGCTGCATTATTTGTAATGTGTCTTCGTACACATGGACAAATACAAGTTAAATAAAACTTCTGTTTGTTGTGTTAACTTGTTCGCTAGTCATTTCTGTATCTACCCAGCTTTCCTGTTACAACAGCTGCTGCTCTACCTGGTAGCCCATCTCTCCTTACCAGTGTGTACAAAGACATACACAGCATGTAGTGCTATAGAAGCTGTTTAAAATAGGGTGAACTACAGAATCGGCGACGAAAGGAATATGTGGAAAACAGTGACAAGAAGAAGGGACAGGTTGATAGGACATGTGATAGATACCAGGTGATCAAAAAGTCAGTATAAATTTGAAAACTGAATAAATCACGGAATAATGTAGATGGAGAGGTACAAATTGATACACGTGCTTGGAATGACATGGGGTTTTATTAGAACCAAAAAAAGACAAAAGTTCAAAAAATGTCCGACAGATGGCGCTTCATCTGATCAGAATAGCAACAATTAGCATAACAAAGTAAGACAAATAAAGATGATGTTCTTTACAGGAAATGCTCAATATGTCCACCATCATTCCTCAACAATAGCTGTAGTCGAGGAATAATGTTGTGAACAGCACTGTAAATCATGTCCGGTGTCATGGTGAGGCATTGGCGTCGGATGTTGTCTCTCAGCGTCCCTAGAGATGTCGGTAGATCACGATACACTTGCGACATCAGGTAACCCCAAAGCCAATAATCGCACGGACTGAGGTCTGGGGACCTGGGAGGCCAAGCATGACGAAAGTGGCGGCTGAGCAGACGATCATCACCAAACGACGAGCGCAAGAGATCTTTCACGCGTCTAGCAATATGGGTGGAGCGCCATCCTGCGTAAACATCGTACGTTCCAGCAGGTGTTTATCAGCCAGCCTGGGGATGATGCGATTCTGTAACATATCGGCGTATCTCTCACCCGTCACGCTAGCAATTACTGACGTTTTGCTGTCCAGCGCCATCTGTGGATCATTTGTGAACTTTGTTTTTCTTGGTTCTAATAAAACCCCATGTCATTCCAAGCATGTGTGTCAATTTTTGCCTCTCTATCTACATTATTCCATGGTTTATTAAGTTTTCAAATTTATACCGACTTTTTTATCACCCTGTATAAGGAAATAATTTCTTTAGTACTAGAGGGTAACAGCTGTATGGGAAAACAGAGATTGAAACATATACAGCAAATAATTGAGAACTTTGGGTGCTAGATGCTGCTCTGAGATGAAGATGTTGGCGCAGGAAAGGAATTCGTGGTTGGCAGCATCAAATCACTCAAAAGACTGATGACGAAAAGGTTTCATTTAAACCCCCACCCCCAACCATGGTATCACAGGATCACTGTCGGTTCTGCTCTGTTGTCTTTGGTACGTTTCTTCTTACGGCGGACATTTTTTTCCAGTATGTTAGCTAGTCACTCCTTTCCTAATTTTCTTCGTATTCATGCTTACACTTTCAGTCGAGTTCCGAACTTTCCAGAGCACGCACCGGACTCAGGCACGCGCGCTCGCCGTAAACAAGAGAAGATGTAGAGTCCAGTTTCCTTGCCAGATCCACGCTAAGTTAATAGGCCCGCCCACTACGGATGGCTCCGGAGGCACTGTTTAACGGCGCCGCGGGGGCTCCGGTAAAATCCTGGCGAGCCCTCCGCCGGAAGTAAAGTGCGCCATCTTCGGGCCGCGTAATACGGCCGGGAAATTTATTCACCGAGCGCGGCGCTCCCAGTTGCGGGCCTTATAATTCCTGGCCCGCGCCGGAGACCCTCCTTAATGGTGTTTACCTGTCGCCGACGCAGCCGCAGCGCAAACACCGTTTCCGCGGAATGAGCCAAGTTCGCGTTTTAGCGTCCGTCCGATAACTGCCTGCGTTCCTCATCAAACTGCTGGCGCTCTAATGGCGCGGCCCCTTCTCCTGGAACATCGCGAGCACCGGGGTTAACTTTGCAATCTACACCACGCAGTGATCTGAAGTACTCTTCCCTGGCAAGGAAGTAGCGTGCTCTGTATAGCATCTCTACGCACTGTGCTATGCGAGACAGCGACTGCTGAAGAAATTCTTAACAACGTGAGCTCCTCGCTACCGGTAGACGTTGCAGTCATGTCGCGTAGCATTAACACACAGTCTAAGGAGGCAAAAGCCGTGGGATCCCTCCTAAAATCGTATCGGACCTACTTTTGCCTGGCGTAGTCCAGCAACTCGACGAGGCATGCACTCAACAACTCGTTGCAAGTCCCCTGCAGAAATCTACATCTACATCTACCTCCATACTCCGCAAGCCACCTGACGGTGCGTGGCGGAGGGTACCTTGAATACCTCTATCGGTTCTCCCTTCCATTCCAGTCTCGTACTGTTCGTGGAAAGAAGGATTGTCGGTATGCCTACGTGTGGGCTCTAATCTCTCCGATTTCATCTTCGTGGTGTCTTCGCGAGAATATACTGCTTGACTCTTCGGTGAAGGTATTTTCTCGAAACTTCAACAAAAGCCCGTGCCGAGCTACTGAGCGTCTCTCCTGCAGAGTCTTCCACTGGAGTTTGACTATCATCTCCGTAACGCTTTCGCGATTACTAAATGATCCTGTAACGAAGCGCGCTGCTCTCCGTTGGATCTTCTCTATCTCAATCTATCAACCATATCTGGTACGGATCCCAAACTGCTGAGCAGTATTCAAGCAGTGGGCGCACAGGCGTACTGTAACCTACTTCCTTTGTTTTCGGATTGCATTTCCTTAGGATTCTTCCAATGAATCTCAGCCTGGCGTCTGATTTACCGACGATCAACTTTATATGATCATTCCATTTTAAATCACTCCTAATGCGTACTCCCAGATAATTTATGGAATTAACTGCTTCCAGTTGCTGACCTGCTATATTATAGCTAAATAATAAAGGATATTTCTTTCTATGTATTCGCAGCACATTACACTTGTCTACATTGAGATTCATTTGCCATTCCCTGCACCATGCGTCAATTCGCTGCAGATCCTCCTGCATTTCGGTACAATTTTCCATTGTTACAACTTCTCGATATACCACAGCATCATCCGCAAAAAGCCTCAGTGAACTTCCGATGACATCCACAAGGTCATTTATGTATATTGTGAATAGCAACGGTACTACGACACTCCCCTGCGGCACACCTGAAATGACTCTTACTTCGGAAGACTTCTCTCCATTGAGAATGACATGCTGCGTTCTGTTATCTAGGAACTCTTCAATCCAATCACACAATTGGTCTGATGGTCCACATGCTCTTAATTTGTTCATGCTGCCTGTATAGCCGTCCATAATTGCGAAAGTGTGCAGGATTTTGTGGCACGAACTGACCCCTCGATTATGCCCTGTAAGTGTTAGATGGGATTCGTGACGGGCGATCTGGTGGCCAAATCATTCGCTCGAATTGTGCAGAATTTTCATCAAACCAGTCTCGAACTGTTGTAGCCCAGTGCTTTGGCGCACTGTCATCCGTAGAAGTATCGTCGTTGTTTGGGAAGATGAAGTCAATGAATGAAACTTCCTGGCAGATTAAAACTGTGTGCCGGACCGAGACTCGAACTCGGGACCTTCACCTTTCGCGGGCGAGTGCTCTAGAGTGGTAGAGCACTTGCCCGCGAAAGGCAAAGGTCCCGAGTTCGAGTCTCGGTCCGGCACACAGTTTTAATCTGCCAGGAAGTTTCATATCAGCGCACACTCCGCTGCAGAGTGAAAATCTCTTTCTGGAAGTTAATGAATGTCTACAGATTGTCAGTGATCGGTTCACTTGAAGTAGAGGCCCTAGTCCATTCCATGTAAACACAGCCCATGCCATTATGGAGCCGCCACCAGCTTGCACAGTGCCTTCATGTCTACTTAGGCCCATGGGTTCTACATCTACATCTACATCTACATTTATACTCCCGCCACCCAACGGTGTGTGGCGGAGGGCACTTTACGTGCCACTGTCATTACCTCCCTTTCCTGTTCCAGTCGCGTATAGTTCGCGGGAAGAACGACTGTCTGAAAGCCTCCGTGCGCGCTCTAATCTCTCTAATTTTACATTCGTGATCTCCTCGGGAGGTATAAGCAGGGGGAAGCAATATATTCGATACCTCATCCAGAAACGCACCCTCTCGAAACCTGGCGAGCAAGCTACACCGCGATGCTGAGCGCCTCTCTTGCAGAGTCTGCCACTTGAGTTTGTTAAACATCTCCGTAACGCTATCACGGTTACCAAATAACCCTGTGACGAAACGCGCCGCTTTTCTTTGGATCTTCTCCATCTCCTCTGTCAACCCGACCTGGTACGAATCCCATAGAGATGAGCAATACTCAAGTATAGCTCGAACGAGTGTTTTGTAAGCCACCTCCTTTGTTGATGGACTACATTTTCTAAGGACTCTCCCAATGAATCTCAACCTGGTACCCGCTTTACCAACAATTAATTTTATATGATCATTCCACTTCAAATCGTTCCGCACGCATACTCCCAGATATTTTACAGAAATAACTGCTACCAGTGTTTGTTCCGCTATCATATAATCATACAATAAAGGATCCTTCTTTCTATGTATTCGCAATACATTACATTTGTCTTTGTCAAGGGTCAGTTGCCACTCCCTGCACCAAGTGCCTATCCGCTGCAGATCTTCCTGCATTTCGCTACAATTTTCTAATGCTGCAACTTCTCTGTATACTACAGCATCATCCGCGAAAAGCCGTTCGTGTGGTCTGCGTCGCACTTGGACCCTACCGCGGCAGTCTAGGGTCCAGCTGATATGGTTTTGTGCGCAGGAGTAGCGCTACAGGCTTTGTCGTGCTGTCGCATCGGTCGTAGCTGCCGTAGCTGCATTGTCCTAACAGACACGTTCTTCGTATATCTCGGATTGATTTCTACCGTTATTTCACGCAATGTTGCCTGTCTGTTAGCGCTGACAACTTTACTCGAACGTCGCTGCCCTCAGTGTCTAACTGAAGGCCTTCCGCCGCTGCGTTATCCGTGGCGCGAGATAATGCCTGTAATTTGGTATTCACGGCACACTCTTGACACAAGCCGGCTGCTGTGACCGAGCGGTTCTAGCCGCTTCAGTCTGGAACCCCGCTGCTGCTACGGTCGCAGGTTCGAATCCTGCCTCGGGCATGGATGTGTGTGAAGTCCTTAGGTTAGTTAGGTTTAAGTAGTTCTAAGTTCTAGGGAACTGATGACCTCAGATGTTAAGTCCCATAGTGCTCAGAGCCATTTGAACCATTTGAACTCTTGACACTGTGGATCTCGTAATATTGATTTACCTAACTATTTCCTAAATGGAATGTCCCACGAGTCCAGGTCCACCTACCATTCCGCCTTTGGTCCACCTACCATTCCACCTTTGAAGTACGCTAATTTCCGTCGTATGGCCCTTTTACATGAATCACCTGAGTACAATTGACAGCTACGCCAATACACTGTCTTTTTATAGCCCGTGTAGGCGATACTGTATACGTGCATATCGGTATCCCATGACTTCCGTCACTTCAGTGTTTTGCAAGTCGCAATCTTTAGGCTCACTGTTACAGTGTTGTCCACGTAAGAAGGCGGGTGTCTGTTTAACGCGGTAGCGGGGGTCAGTGTAAAATATGACAAACCAGCCAGTAGCATCATTCTGCCCCGTCTGTCCGCAGAGTGCGTCGATTTCAATGTTATTTTACATGTGCTGACGACATTTAAGGCAACGGCATTGCCGCAGTGGATACACCGGTTCCCGTGAGATCATCGACGTTAAGCGCTGTCGGGCGTGGTCGGCACTTGGATGGGGGACCTTCCGGGCCGCCATGCGGGGTGCACTCAGCCTCGTGATGCCAATTGAGGAGATACTGGACCGAATAGTAGCGGCTTCGGTCAAGAATACCATCATAACGACCGGGAGAGCGATGTTCTGACCACACGCCCCTCCTTTCCGCATCCTCAAATGAGGATGACACGGCGGTCGGATGGTCTCGATGGGCCACTTGTGGCCTGAAGACGGAGAGTGACGACATCTAATTAATGCACTGTGCATTACGGTGGCATAAAGCAAAATCGTGGAGTGTTGCGTTACCAAGCTACGGTGATAGTTTTCCGAACACACAAAAGGAGGAGGTATACGTGGAAATGGTCTGCAGGCACGGTAAGATTCCAGGTGGACTACATCATGGTCAAAAGAGATTCCTGTATCAGGTAACGGATTGTAAAGTGCAGATATACTCTGATCACGATTTATTAACGACGCATAGTAGACTGAAGTGTAAAATAATAGTCCGGAAGAATCGACGAGGAAAGAAGTGGGACACAAATACTGAGGAATGGTGAAGTGCGTTTAAAGTTCTCCAGTGCTACTGATACAACGTTAATGAATGCCCCACAATAGGCAGTTCAGCTGAATAGGAATGAATATCCCTGAAAAAGGATAACCACAGAAGCCGGACAGGAAAATATACGTACAAGAAAAGTGAATGCGAAGACACCTTATGCAGAAGAAGAAATACTTCAGTTGATCGACAAAAGAAGGAAATAAGCCGACCGAGCGGTTCTAGGCGTTTCAGTCCGGAACCACGCTGCTGCTACGATCACAGGTTCGAATCCTGCCTCGAGCATGGATGTGTGTGATGTCCTTAGGTTAGTTAGGTTTAAATAGTCCTACGTTTTAGGGGACTGATGACCTCAGATGTTCAGTCCCATAGTGCTCAGAGCCATGTGAACCATTTTGAAGGAAGTACGTATATGTTCAGGGGAAGATTGGAATGAATTGATCAGAAAGCGCAAGAAAAGCGAAGTGAAGAGGCTGCAAGGAAATGCCTACAAATCGAAAATGAAATGGTCATTAGAAGGACTAATTCAGCACACAGAAAAGTCTAAACGACCTTCGGTGAAATTAAGGGCTGATACGTCAACATTAAGAGTGCAGAAGGAATTCCACTGTTAAAATCTGAAGAGAGAGCAGATGGGTGGAAATAGTAAGCGGGCTCTTCGCAAAGTAAGGTCCGATCTATCGCGAAATGGGAACCACAGTAAAATTCCCATGAACGCCTTCAGTGTTGTTACTTGATTGAACGTCTTCCAAAGCTCTATTAAACTCTAATGGGTCCTTTACGTCAACCACGTCTACTCCCAATCCTTTTTCCGTCCGGTCATCAGCTAATTGTCCTGTGTCCTACCCCCGTCCTTTCCCACCGTCCCCGTCGTATGAACTGTGCATAGGGTAAATGGGTGCAGATGTTGATAAAATGCGTACCGAGAGATCTACTTTCGCTACAAAATAAATTATGCAAATAGGCATCTGAAAATGCTAACATGTTAATAACTCTATATTAACTTGCAACAGCAAATTGAAGTTCAGTTAATTTACTAACTGAGTTAAATTTTAGAGCTGTTCTTTAACCTCACTGCTGTCAGAACATATATCTGAGTCACGTATTTTCGTAGCGTATATCAAATTTGACGAATTTCTCAGCGTTTGAAACTACCGTATAAAACATCCCTCCAGTGATTGAAACAAAAGCAGTATTACGGCTACGAACTGCCTGGAATCGTAAACACTGGTAAAGCTAACTACATTATTTCTGCCTGTTAAACTCCTATAGAAAAGTCTATGCGTATGCATATCATGTTTTGTGTGAATGGCAGGTTTCTTTATGAAATCTATTTTCCTGCCAACCGGCCAACAACACGCGCTAAGGTCCAGAGTTACAATTATATAAATGACATACGCCCCAGAATATGTTGGTGATTAGAGCTGTAGTATTTTCTCGGTATTCTGAACGGCTATGTCGCAGTACATACTTTTTTCGTAATGTCATTTCTGCTACTTCTCATATTTTTTGGTTTCTACCGTTTACCATAGATCCATACTCTGTATTCATTAGACTGTTCATTCCATTCAACATTTCATGTAATTCTTTTTCACTTTCACTGAGGATGGCAATGTCATCAGCCTTAAATGAACCTCTCTTTTTATTTTCGTCGTTGTTTCTTCGATGTACAGATTGAACAGTAATGCAGATATACTGCGTCCATGTCTTACACACTTTTTAATCCGAGCACTTCGACTTGGTCTTCTTATTGTTCCCTCTTGGTTCTTGTACATATTTTTTATTACCCACATTCCCTATGGTTTACTCCCATTTGTCTCCCTATGTTTTACTCCCATTTTCCTCAAAATTTGAATATCTTGCTACGATTTTACATGGTAGAACGTATTTTTTAGGTCGACAAATCATGTGAAAGTGTGTTGATTTTTCTTAAAGTCTTACTTCCGTTATCAACCACGTCAGAAAAGCGTATCTGGTGCCTTCAGCTTTCCGAAAACCAAAGTGATCGTCTTATAACATCCACAGCTTTCTTTTCTATTCTTCTGTGTGTTATTCTTGTCAACAGCTTGGATGCAACAGATGTTAAGCTGATTGGACAGTAGTTGTCACACTTACCTGCCCTTGTTCAAATGGTTCAAATGGCTCTGAGCACTATGGGACTTAACATCTACGGTCATCAGTCCCCTAGAACTTAGAACTACTTAAACCTAAATAACCTAAGGACATCACACAACACCCAGCCATCACGAGGCAGAGAAAATCCCTGACCCCGCCGGGAATCGAACCCGGGAACCCGGGCGTGGGAAGAGAGAACGCTACCGCACGACCACGAGATCTGCCCTTGTTATTTCGGGATTGTGTGGCAGATATTTTCGCGAAAGTCTGATAGTGTGTCTCCAGTCTCGTAGTCGTTTGGTTCCCACTTCCTCCATGATTTTAGAAAGTCCGGATATTATCTATCTATCTATATATATATATATATATATATATATATATATATATATATATATATATATATAACGGTTTCGGGCTACCATGCCCATCTTCAGATGGCTAATAGTTTTCGTCATATAGATGTTTTGATCAACAGCATTTCGTATGCTCCACACCACACAAGAATATTTGAGTATTTAGTGGCTAATGCATTGTGGAGCATACGACATGCTGTTGATCAAAACATCTACGTAACGAAAAATGTTAGCCCTCTGAAGATGAGCATGGTAGCTCGAAACCGGTTATGGCACTAAAATAAAACATTTGAAAGGTGTTTATGGCTGGTTGTGTCATTCACCAAGTAGCATTAACGGCCGCGGAGGTCACAAGATCCAACATTGATAAAATAACATTCGTAAGAGTTGCTCCACTTGCCACGGGTTACACGTCTGCCATGTAGTGATGAATGTGTGGTCTAGTTTCCTGGCACGGCCGCCAAATTGTAAGTTGCTACAGAATAATCTGTTGAGCTGAACGGACTGTGGACGTGTATTAGTCGCGGCTGGGAGGCAGATTTGTGTGCGCCTGCCTGCTAGGAAACGTTGCATTAACCGCAGCCAACGCGCCACCGCCCCCGCACCAGCACTGGTAATGACCCTCGATGGCCCAATAAACTTCATGGCCACTGAGCTCCGTCTCTGGGTGTGATGCCAGCAGCCGCAAACAAGGGCAGCAGGCGTTGAACCCTATGCGTATTTCTTCTGCTGCAAGTACACGGTTGTCTCATTAAGCAGAGGAAAGTCTGCCAACCAGTAGAGACTTTTCAGCTCCTCGTTGCTGAAACCTACGCGGATAGCACATAGTTCTCACATCTTGGACGTCCGTTTGTTAGTAATTTACGTGTTTACTATTTGCTTTCAGGAAGACGCTACCTAAGGTAAATTCACTGTCCGTAATCTGAATAGACATGCGATCACGTTTTTGTACGTCCATCCTTTTGAGAGGAGGTGTTGGCGACTACGGCCGTGTACTATTCTAAGAAAATGAAACGCCTACAGCCGTCCGTATAATTTTGTTTATTTTGTAGCTACGCCGCGCGGGATTAGCCGAGCGGTCTTGGGCGCTGCAGTCATGGAGTGTGCGGCTGATCCCGGCGGAGGTTCGAGGCCTCCCTCGGGCATGGGTGTGTGTGTTTGTCCTTAGGATAATTTAGGTTAAGTAGTGTGTAAGCTTAGGGACTGATGACCTTAGCAGTTAAGATTTCACACACATTTGAACATTTTTTTGCAGCTACGAGTTTCGGCGCGTCAACGCGCCGTCATGAGGCCGTTGTTGATGCTGATGGAGTTGACACGGTCAGTATATATACCGCATCAGTGGCCAGCATAACTCATACACAGATAGTTCGCGTAACCTTTTAGGTCGCCCACTGATGCGGTATATATAGGAATCTTGTCAACCCTCAGTATCAACTACGGCCTGAAGATGGCGCTTTGAAGCGCCGAAACTGGTAGCTAAAAAATAAACAAGATCATAAGGACGTCTGTAGCCATTTCATTTTCTTACAAGATATGCGATGAGACTGAAGACTACTTAGCACTAGGAATCAGTTAGAATAACCGCATTTACTTAAATAAACACTCGCTCCGTCCAGGCCTGGTTTTGCGAGCACGAAGAAGGATTGTCGCATCTCCCCTGGCTACCCAAGTCACCATATCTCAGTATTATAGAGCCTTTGCGGTCTACTTTGGAGAGACGGGTCCGTGATTGCTATCCACCTCCATGATCGTTACATGAAGTTGCCGCTATTTTGCGGGGAGAATCGTATAATATTCCCTTGACAACCATACAGCATCTGTATTTATCCATTACGATACGACTGGAAGCAGTTTTGAATGCCAACTTGTTTCCTGCACGCTATCAGGCGCAGTAATCTGTTGTCTTTTTAGTGTTTCCGTATTTTCTCCAACCCTCTACTTGTATGGGACTGTGGTGGCTTGTAAAACTCATGACCAGTGTTACCATTCAGACCTATCTCCTCATTGTATATTATTACCTATCCCCTAAAATGTTGTGTGACTAAGGCCACCCGTCTGGTAGACAGTTTCGATTTGACTCCACTTCGGCGACTTGCGCGTCGATGGGGATGAAATGATGATAATTAGGACAACAGAACACCCAGTCTCTGAGCGGAGAAGATCTCCGACCCAGCCGGGAATTGAACCCGAGCCCTTAGGATTGACGTTCTGTCGCGCTGACCACTCAGCTGCCGGGGCCGGACATTACCTATCCCTGTGACAATATTTTAGTTTATTTGATTTCTACGATCCAAAGCGTTTCCATGTTCCACTACTACAGCTGTACTTGATTTACGTCATCACGTGGACATGGCGTTCATCAATACCAGCTACTACAGTTAACCGGATATCTACTGATTAGCGTGTACTTTCGAAACTTGGTGCTGAAATATTTGCCGATTGATGTTTAAGGAAACAGAACATTTTTTTCTCTAAGTACTTACGTGCCAGTGTAGCCTATATCGTTTTCGTTGAGAAGGATCTAAATTAAAATTCGATTTCAGGAACTTGCCTCTCATTCTTAAAGGAAATAATACAGAGGGAGTGGAGTATTTTTACGTCCGTCCCTGTGCGCTTTACTTGCCCACTTGCTTCCCGTTGCGGACGTCAGAAATAGAGCGACTATTTGGTACATCGTTAGCGCTTGTCATTAGGTGTGGAAAATTCCTGCTCTTACAGCTGCTGAAGCCTTGACGCGTAATTGTGACGTAAGTTCTGAGAGGAAATCGGTTACATGCCATGGCAGTTTACGTCTTTACACAGTAATTAATGTGTGTACCATGTCATTCCATAAAACTGCTACTCTTGCAGCGGTGTTACCATGATTCATTCCCCATGGTGTAGTTTTAAAACTCCTCTGTCTTTTCTTTTTCGTTAAGGTTTTTGCCTGTGGACATTCTACAGGGTGATCAAAAAGTCAGTATAAATTTGAAAACTGAATAAATCACGGAATAATGTAGATAGAGAGGTACAAATTGACACACCTGCTTGGAATGACATGGGGTTTTATTAGAACCAAAAAAATACAAAAATTCAACAAATGTCTGACAGATGGCGCTTCATCTAATTAGAATAGCAATAATTAGCATAACAACGTAAGATAAAGCAAAGATGATGTTCTTCACAGGAAATGCTCAATACGCCCACCATCATTCCTCAACAATAGCTGTTGTCGAGGAATAATGTTGTGAACAGCACTGTAAAGCATGTCCGGAGTTATGGTGAGGCATTGGCGTCGGATGTTGTCTTTCAGCATCCCTAGAGATGTCAGTCGATCACGATACACTTGCGACTTCAGGTAACCCCAAAGCCAATAATCGCACGGACTTAGGTCTGGGGACCTGGGAGGCCAAGCATGACGATTGTCATGCGCAATCACTGACGTTTTGCTATCCAGCGCCATCTGTCGGGCATTTTGTGAACTTAGTTTTTTTTTTTTTTTTGTTCTAATAAAACCCCATGTCACTCCAAGCATGTGTGTCAATTTTTACCTCTCTATCTACATTATTCCGTGGTTTATTAAGTTTTCAAATTTATACTGACTTTTTGATCGCCTGGTACTTCTTTACCGACGTTTAAAAAGTAGTGCTCTCTCCACCGTTCGATATTGGGTACTCAGCAGCTATCATTAAAGATAAAATATTCCGTCTTGTAATAACACAGCAGAAATATTCAGGGAAACTAAAAACTTTGGGTAAAAATTATACTGATTACAGAGTTTCCTAATCTGAGCAGTTATTAGTAAAGAGCTAATGATCAGAAATGCGGTTTTCTAACGTAAACAGCTTACTTTTCTTTTATTAATCTTGTCCCTGACTGCTTCGATGCGGCCCGCCACGAATTCCTCTCTCGCGGCAACATCACCGTCCGGGAGTAGCACTTTGCGTCCGACGTCCTCAGTTAGTTGTTGAATGTATTCCAATCTGTTGTAACCTACAGCTTTGACCCTCTATTGCCATGTAAGCTATTTCATGATGCCTTAACACATTTTCTATCATCCTGTCCTTTATTTTTCTCAGTGTTAACGGAGGAGATAGAGAAGATCCAAAGAAGAGCGGCGCGTTTCGTCACAGGGTTATTTGGTAAGCGTGATAGCGTTACGGAGATGTTTAGCAAACTCAAGTGGCAGACTCTGCATGAGAGGCGCTCTGCATCGCGGTGTAGCTTGCTCGCCAGGTTTCAAGAGGATGCGTTTCTGGATGAGGTATCGAATATATTGCTTCACCCTACTTATACCTCCCGGGGAGATCACGAATGTAAAATTAGAGAGATTCGAGCGCGCACGGAGGCTTTCAGACTGTCGTTCTTCCCGCGAACCATACGCGACTGGAACAGAAAAGGGAGGTAATGACAGTGCCCTCCGCCACACACCGTTGGGTGGCTTGCGGAGTATAAATGTAGATGTAGATTTAGATGTTTTCCAGACGTTTCTTTCCTCGCCCATTCTGCGGAGAACCTCCTCTATTCTCAGTTAACCCAATTTTCAACACCTTCTATAGTACCACAGATCAAACACTACGATTCATTTCTTTTCTTGTTGCCCACAGTCCGTGATTCACCACCTTATAATGTATATACTTGTATGGATATGATGTCTGTTCTTTCGGACATGTCCTTCTTCTATACGGATGCACACATATTACCCGAACTCTTACAGGACTTGATAAGAATGTCTTCCACGAGTAATGATTGTGCTGGGTAGGGACACTACGAATGTAGTGTGTGGACATATAAGGAGAGAATTCGGACCTCGCGGGAGGCGTGATCGAGATAGCCCCTGCAGTCTCACTATACTCTGTGCCCTCGGTGGCTCAGCTGGATAGAGCGCCTGCCATGTAAGCAGGAGATGCCGGGTTCGAGTCCCGGTCGGGGCACATATTTTCACCTGTCCCCGTTGATATATATTAACGCCCGTGAGCAGATGAAGGTATTGATATAAATTTTTAATATAATGATATGTTCCAAATGCTCATTCTCAGAAATTTGTTCCTTAAATTATGTACTTTGTTTGATACTAATATACTTTTTTTACCAGGAGAGCCTTTTTTGCCTTTGCTAATCTGGTTTTTAATTCTAGCTTGGTCCCTCATGTATTAGTTTATTCCCAAGGTAGCAGAATTTCTTAACTTAGTCTATTTCGTTGTCCCAAATTACGATGTAAAGTTCGTCGCTAATTTCCTTCCTGTTATTCTTCAAGTCAGGTGTGAAAATTAGCTAACTATCAGTTTAATAAGTCACGGCTGCAAAATGCTAACTAGAATTCTTTACATACGAATGGAAAAACTGGTAGAAGCCCACCTCGGGGAAGATCAGTTTGGATTCCTTAGAAATGTTGGAACACGTGAGGCAATACTGACCCTACGACTTATCTTAGAAGATAGATTAAGGAAAGGCAAACCGACGTTTCTAGCATTTGTAGACTTAGAGAAAGCTTTTGATAATGTTCACTGGAATACTCTCTTTCAAATTCTGAAGGTGGCAGGGATAAAATACAGGGAGCGAAAGGCTATTTACAATGTATACAGAAACCAGATGGCAGTTATAAGAATCGAGGGGCATGAAAGGGAAGCAGTGGTTGGGAAGGGAGTGAGACAGGGTTGTAGCCTATCCCCGGTGTTATTCAATCTGTATACTGAGCAAGCAGTAAAGGAAACAAAAAAAAATTGGAGTAGGAATTAAAATCATGGAGAAGAAATTAAAACTTTGAGGGTCGCCGATGACACTGTAATTCGGTCAGAGACAGCAAAGTGGAAGAGCAGTAGAACGGAATGGACAATGTCATGAAAGGAGGATACAAGATGAACATCAACAAAAGCAAAACGAGGATAATGGAATGTAGTCGAGTTAACTCGGGTGATGCTAAGGGAATTAGAGTAGGAAATGAGACGCCTAAAGTAGTTAATCAGTTTTGCTATTTGGGGAGCAAAATAACTCATGACGGTCGAAGAAGAGAGGATATAAAATGTAGACTGGCAATAGCAAGGAAAGCGTTTCTGACGAAGAGAAATTTGTTATCATCGAGTATAGATCTAAGTATCAGGAAGTCATTTCTGAAAGTATTTGTATGGAGTGCAGCCATGTATGGAAGTGAAACGTGGTCGATAAATAGTTTGGACAAGAAGAGAATAGTAACTTTCGAAATGTGGTGTTACAGAAGAATGCTGAAGATTAGGTGGGTAGATCACATAACTAATGAGGAGGTATTGAATAGAATTGGGGAGAGGAGAAATTTGTGGCACAACTTGACTAGAAGAAGGGATCGGTTGGTAGGACATGTTCTGAGGCATTAAGGGATCACCAATTTAGTATTGGAGGGAGACCAAGAGACGAATACACTAAGCAGATACAGGAGGATGTAGGTTGCAGTAGGCACTGGGAGATGAAGAAGCTTGCACAGGACAGAGTAGCATGGAGAGCTGCATCAAACCAGTCTCTGGACTGAAGACCATAACAACAGCAACAACATTCCTCAGGTAATGGCACCCCAGACCGTCACTCGTGGCTGTCAGACCGTATGGCGGACGACAGTCATGTTGGCATCTCTGCGCTAACCCGGGCGTCTCCAGAGAAGTCTTCCTCGTCGTTGGACCTTAGTTTGAAGCAGGAGTCATCATCGAAGACAATTCTGTGTCCGGAGACGCCCCGTGCAGCGGCCCGGCAACCAGAAGTTATCGTCTGGGGTGCCATTTCCTTTCATAGCAGGGCTCTTTGGTTGTTATCCGCGGCACCCTCGCATCGCAGCAGTAGGTCGACGATACTGGGCCCCATGTTGTTAGCCTTTATATCAAGCCAGCCTGCGCTTAAATTTCAGCAAGATAATGCCTGCCAGCATACGGCGAGAGCCTTCGTCTGTACCATACCATACCTTGGCTGGGAAGGTTGCCGGATCTCTCCCAACTGAACGTTTGGAGACTTATGGGCAGGGCCTTCCGACCATTTCTGTATTTTGAGGGTGTAAGGCGCCAGTTGGACAGAAGAACTCTATGAATCAGTGCCAAGCCGAATAACTGCTTGCATAAGGGCCACGGGTGGACTTGCTCCATCTTTGAAGCTCATTGTCTTGAATAAATCATGAATTTTTTCGGAAATTGTAGTCATTTGTTTGTTCATGTATATCGCGTCTAGCGATTTCCGCCCCATTCGGATAATTGTTCCGTGATGCGTCATATATTATTTATCCGAATGGGGCGGTAGTGTGTATTGACAGGAAGTCACTGAAAACAGTAACTATCTTAAATATTTAGGAATAACCATTCTGTGCGACATAAAGCGGATTTATCATACAGCACAAATAGCAGGGTAAGAAGATGCCTCGCTGAGTTTCATTGGAAGAATCTTAAGGAAATGCAGTTCAAGTTCGAAAGAAACGCCTTACATAAGAATTGTTCGACCGATTATTGAGTATTGCTCTTCAGTCAGGGATCCTTACTAGCTTGAATTAATAGAAAAAATGGGAGGGGGGGAAGGAATCTAACGAAGAGCCGCACGTTTCGTCAAGATGTTGCGTAATCTGAGCTAGAGCGTTACGAACATGCCCAACGAACTACAGTAACCGACGCTAAAAGAGAGGCTTGTTGTTCACGGAGAGATGTGCCGTTGATATTCCGAGAGGCTAAGTTCCATCTTCCTCCTACGACAGGCGTATTTCCACGTGCCATTCGTGAATAGATTGTTCTGTAAGGCACTTCTTTCGGACTTTAACTGCATCTCCTTAAGATTCTCCCAATGAATCTCAGCGCGGCTTCTTTTTATCCTGCTATTTGTGCTGTGTGATCATTACGCTTTATGTCGCACAGAATAGTTATTCCTAAATATTTTTACGATGGTTACTGTTTTCAGTAATTTCCCGTCAATAGTGTGGCGGGAGGAATGTAACGGTAGCAGAAGTACCCTCCGCCACATACCTTATAGTGGCTTGAGAAGTGGAGGTGCAGATATAGATGTAGAAGAAGCCGAAACAGGCCTGTAGTGGCTAGTTTAATTTCGGCTAAAAGTGTGTTTCAGTGGGACAATCGTGTTAGCACACTCACAAGGGGAGGCCGCCAATTGTGAAATTCAGATCCGATTCATACTGCTCATAATAAAAGCTCATGGCCAGAGGTGTAATGTGGCAAAGCACCAAGATGCACTTCTCAGCCGTTGTCGAGAAAATCGACTGTTAAAAGAAACCGTTACAGTGAAATACTATCTACGATTAATAATTTTCTACAGTGTCGTGGCGCAGCGGTAAGCGCTCGGGTTCGTAATCCGAAAGTCGCCAGATCGAATCTCGCGCCATGCAATTTTTTTTATTATTAGTTTTTTGTAATTGCTTATGCATGTTGGTGAAGGCGGATGGCTCTCCAATTGTACTGCCTCTATTTTTCCGTTTGTTTAACAGGGTGTACCAAAGTTGTCACGTCCGCACTGATTTTCGACGATGTTATAAGTTGCGCTAGGGACCGCATCTACCTTCTTTCGAAGTTAGCAGGCAACTACTCTGTTATGCGGCGGCTCGTTTCGGCCCATTCAACATCTGTCCTTCGAGTGTAACGAGCGAGTAACGGAGTTTATATTTCATACCTGCCACAGCAAATTTGTGTTCGTGGGGTCTCTATTCTAATTCGAATGTTTGACTTACGCTATACGTATTCGTTTCGGAATATCGTTTCTACGTCTTCCGTTAACTGTACGTGGTTAACGTTATGAAGACAATTAATAACACTTGTGAAATACAACTTTGTTTGCGGAAAACATAATGATGTTCGAAGTCACCAGTTTTTCCACGACAAACGACTTTCAACAACTTATTATATTCATAATTGTTGCAGCTGATTGCCGGGAATTATATATATATATATATATATATATATATATATATATATAATCAGTGCGGACGTGAGAGCTTTGGTACACCCTGTTAAACAAACGGAAAAATGGAGGCGGTACAATTGGAGAGCGATCCGCCTTCACCAAGATGCATAAGCAATTCATTAATAGTTTATATATATATATATATATATATATATATATATATATATATATATATGAATTACAAAAAACTAATAATAAAAAAAATTGCATGACACGAGATTCGATCCGGCGACTTTCGGTTTATGAACCCGAGCGCTTACCGCTGCGCCACGACGCTGTAGAAAATTGTCACTCCTAGAGAGTATTTTACCGCAACGGTTTCTTTTAACTGTCGATTTTCTCGACAACGGCTGAGAAGTGCCATTACACCTCTGGCCATGAGCTTTTATTATGCGGAGTATGAATCGAATCTGAATTTCACAATTGGCGGCCTCCCCTTGTCAGTGGCGGTGGAAGCTAACGTAAGGAAAATAGTCTTATTTGTTGAGTCCAGTTCTGCCTTTGTATCATTCCACTGTATTAAGGCCCCTCTGTCTCTTCTCCCCCCCCCCCCCCCCAAAGTCGTGGTCCATAGAACCGGGCCGTACAAGTAAGAACCTAGTGCGATACTCCTTGTTGCTAGTAGAGCCTTTTCCCTTACAACGCGAGTGAGGCACGATGAACGGGCGGCACTGTCTCACGTGCTCACCCCGCGGCCAGACACCGCCGGTGCGCTAGCCCATCCAGACCCCCTAATACCCGGTATCCGGCCGCTGTCGACTGGGCGTGTCCCACCAGCGATCAAGCTAAGTGGAGGCTGCAGCACTGTGTAGTACACTCGCGATTGTAGGGCTGCTGGTTACCGCGTGTAGCGGCACTGATGACTCAATGGCAGCTTCAACGACGTGACACCAGGACATCTTCTAGAGCTCCTATTGTGTCCTAAATCGTGTGTTGCTCCTTACAGAGTTTGCTTGTGGTCGATGTATACTCAGTTTAACGACTCGTGACAGCGCTCTGGTACTGTGAATCTGGGCTAGTTTCACGTTGTTCGCTAATACTTGTTGTCTCCGCACTGTCGCCTGATAAAGAAAGTAAGAGCCTACGGAATATCAGACCAGCTGTGTGGCTGGATTGAAGAGTTTTTAGCAAACAGAACACAGCATGTTGTTATCAATGCAGAGACGCCTACAGACGTTAAAGTAACCTCTGGCGTGCCACAGGGGAGTGTTATGGGACCATTGCTTTTCAAAATATATATAAATGACCTAGTAGATTGTGTCGGAAGTCCCATGCGGCTTTTCGCGCATGATGCTGTAGTATACAGAGAAGTTGCAGCATTAGAAAATTGTAGCGAAATGCAGGAAGATCTGCAGCGGATAGGCACTTGGTGCAGGGAGTGGCAACTGACCCTTAACATAGACAAATGTAATGTATTGCGAATACATAGAAAGAAGGATCCTTCATTGTATGATTATA
Source organism: Schistocerca piceifrons (assembly GCF_021461385.2). Lineage (NCBI taxonomy): Eukaryota > Metazoa > Arthropoda > Insecta > Orthoptera > Acrididae > Schistocerca > Schistocerca piceifrons. Next base: position 495,629,433 of record NC_060143.1, on the reverse strand, counting down.
TGATAGCGGAACAAACACTGGTAGCAGTTACTTCTGTAAAATATCTGGGAGTATGCGTGCGGAACGATTTGAAGTGGAATGACATATAAAATTAATTGTTGGTAAGGCAGGTACCAGGTTGAGATTCATTGGGAGAGTCCTTAGAAAATGTAGTCCATCAACAAAGGAGGTGGCTTACAAAACACTCGTTCGACCTATACTTGAGTATTGCTCATCAGTGTGGGATCCGTACCAGGTCGGGTTGACGGAGGAGATAGAAAAGATCCAAAGAAGAGCGGCGCGTTTCGTCACCGGGTTATTTGGTAACCGTGATAGCGTTACGGAGATGTTTAACAAACTCAAGTGGCAGACTCTGCAAGAGAGGCGCTCGGCATCGCGGTGTAGCTTGCTCGCCAGGTTTCGAGAGGGTGCGTTTCTGGATGAGGTATCGAATATATTGCTTCGCCCTACTTATACCTCCCGAGGAGATCACGAATGTAAAATTAGAGAGATTAGAGCGCGCACGGAGGCTTTCTGACAGTCGTTCTTTCCGCGAACCATACGCGACTGGAACAGGAAAGGGAGGTAATGACAGTGGCACGTAAAGTGCCCTCCGCCACACACCGTTGGGTGGTTTGCGGAGTATAAATGTAGATGTAGATGTAGAAACAATAATTACTCGGAACAAGTATTGGTAACCACTAACAAAACACAAGACACTGTTATAAGCGAGGGGCGTTCAGTAAGTGATGGAACACTTCTTTTGTTTCCTTTCATTCATGAATCCAATACACCATATTATTGCCCACTCTTTTGGGTACAGAACCCTATTTTTCAACAAAATCTCACTGGGAGGGCCTGTGTGGTCACATGGTACCACTCTGCTGGTCGACGTCACGGGCAACACCTTCCTGCATCAGTAACATCTTCATCACCTGCGTACTGCTTCCCGCGCAGTGCATCCTTCATTGGGCCAAACTGATGGAAGTCGGAAAATGCGAGATCCGGACTGTAGGGTGGTTGAGGAAGAACAGTTCAATGAAGTTTTGCGATCTCCTCCCTGGTGCGCAAATTTGTACGAGGCCTTACATTGCCATGAAGAAGTAGAAATTCATTTGTATTTTTGTGGCGACGAACATGCTGAAATCATTTCTTCAATTTTATAAGGTTAACGCAATCCACTTCAGAGCTGATCGTTACACTGTGAGGGAAGATATTAACAGAATAACTCCTTCAGAGTACCAGGAGACTGTCGCCATGACTTTACCGGTCGAGGGTGCAACTTTGAACTTTTTCTTCGGAGGAGAGGTGGTATGGCGCCACTCCATGGATTGCCGTTTTGTTTCCGGTTCGATGTGATGTACCTATGTTTCATCGCCTGTGACGATGTTTGACAAGTATTTCACGATCTGTTTCGTGACGCGCAAGCAATTCCTCACAGATCCCACGAACCCATCGGGCACACACCTTTGAGTACCCCTACTGGTGCACGAGTGTGTGAGCACTACCAACAGAGACGTCCAGTTGAGCAGTGAGGTGTCTGGTTGTGATCCGTCGATCACCTCCAAAACGAAGCACAAAATAAGTGCGAGTGTGGTGACGTCCGGGACATGGAACACCTGCTACAATGTCCCTGCTCCCCCTCGAGATGTACAGGGCTATTACAAATGATTGAAGCGATTTCATAAATTCACTGTAGCTCCATTCATTGACATATGGTCACGACACACTACAGATACGTAGAAAAACTCAAAGTTTTGTTCGGCTGAAGCCGCACTTCAGGTTTCTGCCGCCACAGCGCTCGAGAGCGCAGTGAGACAAAATGGCGACAGGAGCCGAGAAATCGTATGTCGTGCTTGAAATGCACTCACATCAGTCAGTCATAACAGTGCAACGACACTTCAGGACGAAGTTCAACAAAGATCCACCAACTGCTAACTCCATTCGGCGATGGTATGCGCAGTTTAAAGCTTCTGGATGCCTCTGTAAGGGGAAATCAACGGGTCCGCCTGCAGTGAGCGAAGAAACGGTTGAACGCGTGCGGGCAAGTTTCACGCGTAGCCCGCGGAAGTCGACGAATAAAGCAAGCAGGGAGCTAAACGTACCATAGCCGACGGTTTGGAAAATCTTACGGAAAAGGCTAAAGCAGCAGCCTTACCGTTTACAATTGCTACAAGCCCTGACACCTGATGACAAAGTCAAACACTTTGAATTTTCGGCGCGGTTGCAACAGCTCATGGAAGAGGATGCGTTCAGTGCGAAACTTGTTTTCAGTGATGAAGCAACATTTTTTCTTAATGGTGAAGTGTACAGACACAATGTGCGAATCTGGGCGGTAGAGAATCCTCACGCATTCGTGCAGCAAATTCGCAATTCACCAAAAGTTAACGTGTTTTGTGCAATCTCACGGTTTAAAGTTTACGGCCCCTTTTTCTTCTGCGAAAAAACCGTTACAGGACAGGTGTATCTGGACATGCTGGAAAATTGGCTCATGTCACAACTGGAGACCGACAGCGCCGACTTCATCTTTCAACAGGATGGTGCTCCACCGCACTTCCATCATGATGTTCGGCATTTCTTAAACAGGAGATTGGAAAACCGATGGATCGGTCGTGGTGGAGATCATGATCAGCAATTCAAGTCATGGCTTCCACGCTCTCCCGACTTAACCTCATGCGATTTCTTTCTGTGGGGTTATGTGAAAGATTCAGTGTTTAAACCTCCTCTACCAAGAAACGTGCCAGAACTGCGAGCTCGCATCAACGATGCTTTCGAACTCATCGATGGGGACATGCTGTGCCGAGTGTGGGAGGAACTTGATTATCGGCTTGATGTCTGCCGAATCACTAAAGGGGCACATATCGAACATTTGTGAATGCCTAAAAAAACTTTTTGAGTTTTTGTATGTGTGTGCAAAGGATTGTGAAAATATCTCAAATAATAAAGCTATTGTAGAGCTGTGAAATCGCTTCAATCATTTGTAATAACCCTGTACTCTTGACGATTTATGTAGGCTACAGCTTGACTAGAATAAGCCCTGGACGTGCCCCAGTAGTGGGTTGAAAAACTTTAAAACATATTTTCCGGAGACATAAAAGTAAATTACGTACTGCTCTGAAAGAATCAAGGAGAAACGTCCACTATACGCCGATTTTTTTAAAAAAAACTTATACCTCTTCAAGCTATTACAAGAAAAAATACAATCCATTGTAGCTGTTATCGCAATGGTCCGAAGTTCAATTTTCAGATATCATAGAACATAAATGCATGTACAAAATGAAGCTGAACCGCTTGTCCTGAGACAACAGTACCAACTATCGCGGCTATGGTAGTAAACTGAGGCCCTGATAATGGCCTTAGTTCACTCATTATCAACGCCTGAGCTGGTGTTAAATGGTATTAGCTTGATGTCTACTAGGAGCTGACTTGTTTATTGTCTGGTGAGGTTATAAAGTGACGCGTTACTATAGTCCGATTCATATTATTTGACAGCTGGCGTCTGTCACGTGCTGCTACAGTGTTGCCACATTCGCTGCCGGCTACTGCTCGGTTATAGCTGGCATAAAAACGCGGCGGATATCTCTACAAATTTTGTTAATGTGTAATGCCGAGAGATGTTGGAAGCGGCTGCCATAAGGTGTGACGGGAATGGGAGGTGCTCTGTCGAGAACTGGTTGTACGTGACCAATGACTGAACTGCGGACTAAATTTAAACTCGTGCTCTACCCTAACCACAACCTCGTGATGTTCAGCGTATCTGAGAAAACGGCGATGAGCAATCTGCGGTAGAACTAACATAGCGATCACTTTGTTCTTGGCCTTTAAAGCTAACCTCTAAGAACAAACTCAAGACTGAAAAATTTCGTAATATGTTTCTTTGTGTAGCCATCTTCCGCAGCAAAATTTCAGTTTTACCGACAAAAGCAAACTGTAGTTTCTCGTTGCCACTGGTTACCTGAAACTATCCTCACACTGGCTGCATGGGATGCTGTGTTGCCAACGGATGAGCAGTTCTGGTTGACACTTGGCTGCAGAGTATAGGCGACATACACAGATTCCAAACGAAAAAATAACGGAAGCAAGAAAAATAGAGCAAGTAAGAAAGTCAGTGCTATGGTGTAAAGGACACCGCAAAGTACTAGAAATAAAAAATTACATACAAACCAGTTAACTGAATAAAAATGATAATCAAAGTCTTTTGATTAGATTTAGAGAAATAAAAACTTTCTCTGCACTTTACGTGATTCGAACCTTCAGCCATCTGTATGTCGTGATTATACGCTAACCGCTACACTATGCCATTACACTGCAGGAGGTTGTTGGATTTATGAGCCTGGTGTCCTAATCGCAATGATGAACAGCCTTAAAAAATTCGGCCTCACGCAATGTCATGCGAAGCTTATCTAATGTAAACCGATCTCTGTGATTACAGTAACTGTATAAATGATTCTGAATCATGCCTTGCACAGAAGGATCCAGAAGTGTTTGGTTAGTGCTGTGTATGAAACGTGCATATTTTGTTAGTATCGGTGTGTGTGTGTGTGTGTGTGTGTGTGTGTGTGTGTGTGTGTGTGTGTGTGTGTGTCTCAGTGAAGACATTCACCTGTAACTTCCAAGGAGAATTGCTGAATCAGGACTTTGACCATGACCTCGAAGATAAGGACAACTGTCTCTGGACATTGACAATTTGGGGAGATCTGGCAACACTGTAACCTTGACTGTTGACGTTTAAGAGACCTGGTAACAATGCAGAGTGGGCTTGTATGGCCATTCCCTCACTATTTACGTTCATCTCGGGGCATTGACAATTTGTGGAGATCTGGCAACACCGTAACCTTGACTGTTGACGTTTGAGAGACCTGGTAACAATGCAGAGTGGGCTTGTATGCCCATTCCCTCACTGTACGTTCATCTCTCATTTTATTACCAAAGTCTACAGCAGCTTGACGATAAACTCAGGATATGCTCATGAAAAATAGTTCACTTTAAACGAGAGATGCCTGGAACTTAGGCCACACTAGAAATAATTTTTTTATTGGTTGTAAGGACGACTTTTCGTACAATGTACCCTAAAGAAACATCCAGTTTGATTAAAGGTGCCATATAACTGGACCCATAACCAACGTCTACACAATTTAGAGGTAGGAAAAACATGTTAAGTGCATTTGTCTGTTCAGTGAAATGAAATGATCGTATGGCATCAGTGGGTGAGAAATCCTTTCTGCGGTTATTGGGCTGCCTGGTTCAAGACCTTTTATTTGATCGACTTGGGCAACTTGGACATCGATGGAAAAAACCCCTTCCCAGCTGGGAATCGAACCTAGGACCCTGCGGTCTGGAGGCAGCAAGTCAGTCATTAGACGATGAGCTGTGGATATAGTATCAGTGATTCTTTCTTAAGGTAGAGAATATCCGAGGTTAAAAAAAAGTATTTCCTAAGTAGACCTAAAATTTTGCTGTCTCGTAACTGCACTGCTAGGCACGAAGTTCCTCGCCCTGTGAGTAATGCTTTGAGCTGTAGTGTGGCAGTCATAAAAGCTGAGCTGGTAATCCTGTCGCATAAGAACGATACTGAGTGATAAGTCCGTGCGAAGGCAAGAGGATTTCCTTGCTCTTAGTTTCGAGCCATTCTCAAAGCTCTGACCGTCAAACACGTGTGATACAGGAAGTGATACAGTTAGCGGAATAAAATATGGGAACACAAAACCACAACATATTACCATGCCTAACGCGCTATGGGAAAATCGTTGGCATTCAAAATAGCTTTCACTCATTTCGGAATCGTGGAATACAGGTCCTGTAAGGTTTCCATGGGAGTATTATACCATTCTTCCTGCAAATCAGTCGCAGTTTCAAGTAACGACGTTGCAGGAGGATACTGATGACGCACCTTTCTCTCCTCCTTGAGATCTAGTGACTGTGGTGCCTAGAGGATGTGAGACAATTCATGCTGATGCCCACAAAACCAATGCTGGACATTCAAGCTCTGTGGACAGGGCCGCTGTCGTCTTGGAACATAATATCAGTACTGGCGAACACACCATTTTCCTGTGGGATAGACACGATTTGTCAAAAAGGTCAGACAATCCTTGGCAGGAAAGCAACCTTGCAGAGTAACCGTGGGGCCTACGGAGTACCACAATATGGCTGATCATCACCGAATCCTCGCCATGTTTCACTCTTGAATGTAAATAGGCTTAGAAGTTGGAATCAGCCTTTCTTTCTTTTGCTTGTGCCTTTTTCCCACAATGACGCAAGGTCGTCATGGTTAATCGGATTTAGCAAGGTTAATTTAAGGGGTGGCTGGATGCCCTTCCTGCCACCACCCCGTACACCCCCCCCCCCCTGGGACGGAATGAGTGTACCGCAACTGTCTGTGTCTAGTGTAACCCATGGAATAGTGCAAATGTGTTCAAATGTCTGCGAGCCATGTAACTGAGGCGGGACGTGGGGACCAGCCCGGTATTCACCTAGTGGGACGTGGAAAACCGCATAAAAACCACATCCAGGCTGGCCAGCACACAGGCCTCCATCGTTAAGCCGCCGGGCGGATTCGATTCGTGGCCGGCGCGTCTACCCGAGTCCAGGAAGCAGCGCATTAGCGCTCTCGGCTAACCTGGCGCGTAGAAGTTGGAATCAGTATGAAACGAAATTCATCCGACCAAATGAATTTCTTCCACTGATCCGTAGTCCAGATTTTATGAATTCAGCACGTCGTCTCAGAAGCTGGAAACAGTGTCAAACAAGACTCATCCGACCAAACGACTTACTGCCGTAGGTCCGTAATCCAGATTTTACGTCTTCGGTGCTTCGTATCCTTCTACGGGTATTTGCAGCATTGATGAGTGGTCTTCGAATTCCAGCTCGCCGTGGAATTCCTTGCATATCGAGCTCCCTTCCTGTTGTCTTGGTGCTGACAGGGTTCGCGAGTGCGACATTCGGTGACTTTCGTTAACTGTTGCATTTTTCGTCACAATCTTCGTCAGTGACCGTACATCACTATCACTTAACATACAATTTCGTCCGCGTGTTGGCGTTTTCAGACACATATTTGCTGGTCTCCGTGGCTCAGTTCGAAGCGGGACGCGACACTGAAGACAATTCTGTTCTAGTCAACGAGATTCCGGGCTCCGATGACCATCGCAGACGTCCCGGACAGCAGTGGGATACCAGTCTGACTGTCACCTGCCACACAGGTCGACAACCATGAGTGACAGCAGGGCTCCTTCCGTTATCATCTGCGGCTCTTTTACAGCACAAAGCTATACCGACGATATTGTGCGCCTCGTTTTGTTGTCCTTCATGGCAAGCCAACCAGTTGTTTATATTTAGAATTATATATTAATACCTTCAGCTGCTGACGGGCGCCCGCATCTCGTGGTCGTGCGGTAGCGTTCTCGCTTCCCACGCCCGGGTTCCCGGGTTCGATTCCCGGCGGGGTCAGGGATTTTCTCTGCCTCGTGATGGCTGGGTGTTGTGTGCTGTCCTTAGGTTAGTTAGGTTTAAGTAGTTCTAAGTTCTAGGGGACTGATGACCATAGATGTTAAGTCCCATAGTGCTCAGAGCCATTTGAACCATTTTTTTTTTTTTTTTGCTGACGGGCGTTGATATACAGGGTCATTCAAAAAGAATACCACAACTTTAAAAATGTGTATTTAATGAAAGAACCTTCTGTTATACATCATTACAAAGAGTATTTAAAAATGTTTTTTTTTTCACTCAAAAACAAGTTCAGAGATGTTCAATATGGCCCCCTCCAGACACACGAGCAATATAACCCGATACTCCAACTCGTTCCACACTCTCTGTAGCATATCAGGCGTAACAGTTTGGATAGCTGCTGTTATTTCTCGTTTCAAATCATCAATGGTGGCTGGGAAAGGTTGCCGAAACACCATATCCTTAACATACCCCAATAAGAAAAAATCGCAGGGGGTAAGATCAAGGCTTCTTGGAGGCTAGTGATGAAGTGCTCTGTCACGGGCTGCCTAGCGGCCGATCCATCGCCTCGGGTAGTTGACGTTCAGGTAGTTACGGACAGATAAGTGCCAATGTGGTGGCGCTCCATCCTGCTGAAATGTGAATTGTTGTGCTTCTTGTTCGAACTGAGGGAACAGCCAATTCTCTAACATCTCCAGATACTGTAGTCCAGTTACAGTAGCACCTTCGAAGAAAAAGGGACCAAAAACTTTATTGGCTGAAATGGCGAACAAATGTACAACTAAATGAAACTTTATAGCTCCCTTAATTCGCCGACAGATAGCGCTTAGCTCTGCCTTTTGTCGTTGGGGAGTTTTAAATTCCTGAAGTTGTGGTATTCTTTTTGAATCACACTGTATATCAACGGGGACAGGTGAAAATGTGTACCCCGACCGTGACTCCAACCTGGCATCTCCTGCTTAGATGGCAGACGCTCTATTCATCTGAGCCACCGAGGTAACATAGGATAGCGCGACTGCAGGAAGTAATTTGCGCACGCCTCCTGTGAGAGAAGACATTCTTAACAAGTCCCGTAAGAGTTCGGGTAGTATGTGTGCTTCCGCACAGTAGAGGAAGGTCATGGACGGTATTGCCAGAATCATATACTTATATGGATATGGCGTCTGTTCTTTCGGACATGTCCGAAAGAACAGACGCCATTGATGACCTGCAGCCCTCTAGAACGAAATTAGAATGATTTATATCAATACCTTCAGCTGCTGACGAGCGTTGCAGTCAAACTATCCTCTGTGCCCTCGGTGGCTCAGATGGGGCCGGCACGGTAGCTCAGCGTGTTCGGTCAGAGGGCTGCGTGCTCTCTGTAATTAAAAAAACTGAGTCAAAGAATCAACGATCAACGTGAACAGATGTCTTGTGACGTCCACCCCGACCAAACGCAACGAACAATATCGAACACAATGAAAAAAAAAGCATGTTCGGTCAGACGGTTAGCTGTCCTCTGTAATAAAAAAACTGAGTTAGTGGATCAACGACGAACTGAAACGGATGACTTGCGACGTCCGCCCCGAACAGATACAACGAACAGAATGAGATATTAAAAAAAAAAAAAAAATATGTAACGACCGTCTGCCATTAAGCTGGCGATCCCGGGTTCGAGACCCGGTCGGGGCATACATTTTTCACCTGTCCCCGTTGATATATATCATGGGCATATTGGTATTGGTTTGACATATTAAACAGTTACATTAACCATGCGTAATAGCCAAGCGGGGTGGAATGGTCACACGCTTGAGGACGTATATGCGAATAGTGGACTAACTACTCCAAGGGTTGCCCAATAAGTGGACTGTATGTCGGAGCTCCTTAGTAACAATTCCAGATACCTGCATAAGGTATGCAGACCAGAAGCTTCAGATGAAATCATCGCTATACAACCACGAGAAGAAAAATGGCTCTGAGCACTATGGGACTCAACTGCTGAGGTCATTAGTCCCCCCACGAGAAGAAGAAGTATGTCTTGCCGACACATGAAATATATTTTAACAGTTCAACATGCTCTTGAGAATGACTGTAAGGCTGAAGTTACGATTGTGTTAAATAAATGACCAATTAACAGTCAAATGGCGGAAATTTCTTAATGAAAATAGGTAATATCTGATTACATTCAGGGTTAACAATCTCAGGAGGTTTGGGAACCGTAGGTCTAATCGACTAGTGCACTGGAGGGCGGGGCAGAGTCGCTGCGTCTACCTGGTGGGCGAGGCGTGTCGCTAAATGAGGGGTGTCATGGCGGCCGCGGCGAGCTGCGTAATGATTTTTATGGGCCTCGCCTGGCCGCCGTGTCGCGGCGGGATTCGACGCAGGCGCGCTGCACTGCGCCCCCCCCCCCCCCCCCGCCCTCCACCCCCAACCCCCGCTCACCCTTCTATCTATCCAGCCCAACACCCTCAAGCCCCCACCCTGTATGTCCCTCCTCCTGGAATATCCGACGGAAATATTTTATGCTGGCTCCGCAGCTTCCGCAGGCAGCCACGCGCCGTTTTATTTCGTTTGCCAGTTACCGACTGAGCGCGCGACCTAGCCTTTGTGTGTAGGGAAGGGATCGGGAGGAAAGGGGGGGGGGGGGTGCTCGATGGCGTCGTCGGGTGTCGCTCATAGCCCGTGTTTAGAGGAAGACGTAAAGGGGAGCGGAGGGAAACCTCTGCCACCCCCTACCCCTCCCTTGTACACTCTCGCTGTCTGGCTGTGTGTGTGTGTGTGTGTGTGTGTGTGTGTGTGTAGAGAGAGAGAAATGCAGAAAGACAATCAGAAAAGAAGATAGACGTAGGAGAGAAAGTTGGAGGGGGAGAAAGGAGGAGAAGCGAAAAATTTTCATCAGACCTTTTTTTTCTGCTTTCCGGTCTACCCACCCCTCACCCCCTTCCACACCCCCACTTTTCCCGGGCGTGGTGCTAGACTTGGCCTCGCCCGTCCCGAGCAGGGCCGCCAACCTCAACGCCAGTCTAACACTGTTGCTAAGGGCCCTGAAGGCAGGTCGTTCGTGCCGATTTCGCTCACGTTCCGAAACGAAATACTGCAATATGCGACCGAATAATCCAGAGGAGACAATATGTGGCCAGTTATTCGAAATCGCGTTCTATTTCAACCATTGAATCTTCCGACTTGTTGCTAACACGACGTTTCATTTACCGTTGGTTCTTTTGCTTCGTGGACTTCTTCGGCAAGCTCCCAATCTGACTCTGAAGACGCTGAACTTGAGAAACATGCATCACCCATTTGTTCCACAGGTTATTTTATGTTGTACAACTATTCACATCTTGATGTAGAAACGAGCAAAAAGTATACGTGCATACATAATAGCCGAAGAAGTGTACAGTAAGGATGGAAAAAACCGACCAGTTAAAACCTGTACCGCTATTTCGCTATTTCTACATCTACATGGATACTCTGCAAACCACATTTAAGTGCCTGGCAGAGGGTTCATCGAACCTTCACAATTCTCTGTTATTCCAATCTCGTATAGCGCGCGGAAAGAATGAACACCTATATCTTTCCGTACGTGCTCTGATTTCCTTTACTTTATCGTGGTGATCGTTCTGCCCTATGTAGGTCGACGTCAACAAAATATTTTCGCATTCGGAGGAGAAAGTTGTTGACTGAAATTTCGTGTGAAGATTCCGTCGCAACGAAAAACTCCTTTCTTTTAGTGATTTCCAGCCCAAATCCTGTATCGTTCTGTGACACTCTTTCCCATATTTCTTGATAATACAAAACGTGCTGCCTTTCTTTGAAATTTTTCGATGTACTCCGTCAGTCCTACCTGGTAAGGATCCCACACCGCGCAGCAGTATTCTAAAAGAGGACGGACAAGCGTAGTGTAGGCAGTCTCCTAAGTAGGTCTGTTACATTTTCTAAGTGTCCTGCCAATACAACGCAGCCTTTGGTTAACCTTACCCACAACATTTTCTGTGTGTTCTTTCCAAGTTGTTCGTAATTGTAATACCTAGGTATTTAGTTGAATTTATGGCTTTTAAATTAGACTGATTTATCGTGTAACCGAAGTTTAACGAGTTCCTTTTCGCACTCACGTGGATGACCTCACACTTTTCGTTATTTAGGGTCAACTGCCACTTTTCGCACCATTCAGATATTTTTTCTAAATCGTTTTGCAGTTTTTGATCTTCTGATGACTTTATTAGTCTATTTTAGTTCTGAATGACCGGTATTTTTAGGTATTTTTTGATCTCGGTTATAACAGATACTTTTTAATTTTTTTTCTAATAACCGTATAAAACAACGAAATATCAATTAGCCATGGTAGCAATGCTAAAAGCTTTCGTTTTTCAATTAATCTTTTTGAAAAAGGAGTAAAGAGCAACAAAGGCATAGCATAAAAACTGGTACAACATTGCTGAAACAATGATGTCCCTGTTTACCGTGTGTCGTGGCTTAAGATACGCTTGTAAGTGCAGCGTCCAAGACTTACCCCCCACCTGGTCTATACGGTAGTTTTTCGCTGTCGTCGCCGGACATCTGTTGTATTACAGAATGGCACCAACTCAGGTCTGGAAATATTTTGACGAAGTGACATCGTAATGAAGTAAAATGCTTCAGAAGATTTTTCTGCCATTTCTATGAAATAATAAAAGACGAAAGAATTTATGATAACAGTAATAAACTAAAAGCTTGACAGCAATTCATTCGTAGTATGCAGTAAAAACAGAAAGTAATTGATCTCCTGGCTGTGTCTATATAAAACGCCTTTGTCTGCTTGTAGCCCTTGAAAATGGACAAATTATCACGAAAACAGAGCTCTTCAACCTCGCTTTTCTCCCTTTAGCACTGATTATTCGAAGCGTCCAAATACTGGTATGATACCCGATTACAACATGATTTTTGAGCAGAGTTAAGGGAAAAAGAAAAGAAAATACAATCAGTAGGAGAAGTCTGGTGATTTTCGAGAAAAGCAGGGAACAGAGAATGGACTAACCTTTCTTATATTTGCATATTTAATTTAAAATTTGGTTCCATATATCTTGAAACTGAGAGCGTTAGAATTTTTCAGTATTCGTTCGATTTCTACATCTCTTACAGGAATAAAAAACCGAAAATCTGTTGTTTGAGAAACCGGTTGTTTTGAGTAGTTTTAACAGTCAGGTCGTGGAAAAAACGATGTAACCGGAAACCAGTTTTCCAACGATAACCACCATCCTTAGTGTGTAGTTACACTGACGACTACCTAGGAGTTTTCTCAGTATAGAATAACCATATAAACTTTCATAAGCACTGGAACAGTCAGGATACTTCCAAAAGGAACATTCCATTTCACATGAAAGTAGATAGAACACTCGGTAAATTGAAACCTATATATAGACTATAAAATGTTCTATGTGTCCCCCACGGGACGCAAATCAATCACTCAGGAGATAACCATGCTAGTCCCACACGTGCTCCAAATATGTTATCGGTGACACCAGTACAACGAAGTAAGCAGTCTCCATGCCTTCCCTTCAACCTTTCTGGAGAACGGAGTCAGCTGCCCTAATCAGCAAGATATTCACCCCAGGAGAATTACAAAGAAAAGGCCATCATCCGCTTAATATATGTGCATACGTTAGTTGAACAGAGCATTTCATTCTGATTATGTATTGTAATGCGACTGGGTGTTGTAGCTGTCGCCTTTCGTATTAACCCCTACTCTGATACCTCCAAGTAATCTTTATTTGTGTAAAATGCTACTTTTTTTAAAAAAAATAGGCACATTTTAGCAATCTTTATCATCTCCTTGAGCAATTTATTTTACAGTTTTATTTCCTTATAGAAAATGGGATTTTGAGATTTTTTCCTCTTCGTAAATACAAGTCCAAAGTGGCGCAGGTTCTATGATTATGTGTAGAATTACCAATCCCGCAGGAGTTCGGGAAATATGTGTGCATCCGCACAGAAGGAGGAGGTCATGGCCGGTACTGCCAGAACTATATACTTACATGGATATGGTGTCTGTTCTTTCGGACATGGTTGTTTACATCTTTGGGCGGGTTTAGTGACATCTCTGAACAGTCAAAGGGACTGTGATACAATATCCACAGTCAACGTCCATCTTCAGGAGTTCTGGGGTGATGCAAAACATTTTTTGATGTGTGTAATATACCTGAATATTGACCATTCCGCCTGGGGCACCCTAAATATACACTGAAGCGCCAAAGACATTGGTATAGGCATGCGTATTCAAATATAGAGATATGTAAACAGGCAGAATACGGTGCTGCTGTCGGCAACGCCTATGTAAGACAAAAAGTGTCCGGCGAAGTTACTCCTGCTGCAATGGCAGGTTATCAAGATTTAAGTGAGTTTGACCGTGGTGTTATAGTCGGCTCACGAGCGATGGGACGCAGCATCTCCGAAGTAGCGATGAAGTGGGGATTTTCCCGTACGACCATTTCACGGGGAATCCGGCAGTACATCAAATCTCCGACATCGCTGCGGGCGGAAAAAGATCGTACAAGAACGGGCCTAACGACGATTGAAGAGAATCGTTGAACGTGACAAAAGTGCAACCCTTCCGCTAATTTGTGCAGATTCCAATGCTGGGCTATCAACAAGTGTCAGCGTGCGAAGAATTCAACGGAACATTATCGATATGGGCTTTCGGAGCCGAAGGCCCATTCATCTACCCTTGACGACTGCACAACACAAAGCTTTACGCCTCTCCTGGGCCCATCAACACCAACATTGGACTGTTGATGACTGGAAACATGTTGCCTGGTCGGACAAGTCTCGTTTCAAATTGTATCGAGCGGATAGACGTGTACGGGTATGGAGAAAACTTCATGTATCCAAGGACTCTTCTTGTCAGCAGGGAGCTGTTCAAGCTGATGGAGGATCTGTTATGGTGAGGGACGTGTGCAGTTGGAGTGATGCGGGACCCCTGATTCGTCTAGGTACGACTCTGACAGGTAATACGTACGTAAGCGTCCTGTCTGATTACCTGCACCCATTCATTTCCATTGTGCTTTCGGACGGACTTGGGCAAATCTGGCAGGACAGTGCGACACCCCACACGCCTATAATTGCTACAGAGTGGCTGCAGGAACTCTCATCTCAGTTTAAACACCTTTGCTGGCCACCAAACTCTCCAGACATGAACATTATTGGACATATCTGGGATGCCTTGCAACGTGCTGTTCACAAGCGATCTCCACCCCCTCGTACTTACGGATTTATGGACAGCCCTGCTGCAGTGTTCATGGTGTCAGTTCCCTCCAGCACTACTTCAGACCTTAGTCAAGTCCATGCCACGTCGTGTTGCGGCACTTCTGCGTGCTTGTGGGGGCCCTACACGATATTAGGCAGGTGTACCAGTTTGTTTGTCTCCTCAGTGTATCTTGATGGAGCGTAGCCCACGGTGTGGAAAAGTACTGAGGCTGTATCCATCTAGTGTTTGAGAATGAGAGAACTAGGCTACTTCCAACAAATTTTACACATAATTTCAAACATTGTAAAAATTTATCTCGTCGACACTAGCTCCCCTCCCCCCCCTCTCTCTCCCACCCCAGCACAGATTAACGAAGGATAAAGTGTACAGTTACTAAATTTTCGCTGATCAGACTCACCGTGAATATTGAACCTTGGTCTCAAACATCATAACCGTAGACTCACGTCTCATCACCCGTTCTGATTCCTTTAAGGAACATCTCATTCTCATTTGCACAATCTAAAAGCTCTTCACCAAACTGCGAGGCGAAGGTCTTTCTGATCTTGACTCATGAGCCGTTGGGTCGAACTTGGCGGAAAGACAATGCATTCCAAGATGCTGGTGAGGATTTCATGACATGATCCAACTGAAATGTTACATTCTTCTGCAATCTCTCGGATAGTCAGTCTTCGACTAGCACGCACAATTTTGTTGACGTTCCTGAGATGAGCGTCGTCGGTAGAAATGGAAGGGTGCCCTGAAAGAGGGTCATCTTTAACTTCCGACCTGCTATTTGTCAACCGTGTGAACCATTCTTAACACGGCGTACGGCTTAAGCACTCATCGCCAAAGGCTTTCTGCATTATTTGATGTGTCTCTGTAAACGTTTTCTTGAGGCTCACGCAAAATTTAATGCAGTCTTGTTGCTTCTCTAACTCTGCTATCTCGAAATTCGCAAACTGTGAGACACAACATTCTACTCACTACACCACTGAACGATAACTAAAAGACATACAATAGTGAAATATCCGACAGTTACACATTGAACACAGGCGTGTGCAGGGATGCCAACCACATTTCGCTCCAGCACGCCATTGGCGCGAAATTACGAATGTTCGGGGAGTTTTTGAACAGACGTTGTGTTCCACTGAATCTACCTCCAAAATTATATCATTGTACAACACGTAGTTCAGGAGATATTACGTCATAAATAATGAGATGCGTAGAAAACTAGCTTTTCTTTAAAAATGTATCACATGCTTAACGCGCGTCTGGCCATCCTGATTTAGGTTTTCCGTGATTTCCCCAAATCACTCCAGGCAAATGCCAGTATGGTTCCTTTGAAAGGGCACAGCCGACTTCCTTCCCCATCCTTCCCTAATCCTATGAGACCGATGACCTCGCTGTTTGGTCTCTTCCCCCAAACAACCCAACCCATGCTTAACTTCAGATTCTCAATACATTAACTCATGTACATGGAAAAACATGACTGAAGCTCTTTTATACGCAGGAGTTCGATTCTTTACAGAATCATGGAGGGAGAGGGGGGGGGGGGGTATTGGTATCCTTTCAGTTGCCTAGTGGATGATGTAGATGCAAAGTTCCGCGTGTATGAAGTAGGACAAGAGAGAGAGAGAGACAGCTGATAATGTTCAAATGGTGCTCAAATCTGCCAGTGTCGCAAATGGTGCCGGAGATAACACACGGCGTCACCCGTTTTATTTTTAGGATTTGCGCTTAATTGCTCTTTTGTCCAGAGTGCGGGAGATACCGCAAGAGATCGGTCTTTAGCGAAAGCAAGATGAGATCCAACAGAAGGGACAGGGCTAACAAAAACGACGCATAATCAGTAGCTAGTGAATATGTCGGTATCATGAAAAACAAAACTGTAATTCTACGTGTTGGAGTGTGGGATGTTAAATTCCTTAAACGGGTAGGTAGGTTAAAACATTTCTTCTTCTTCTTCTTCTTCTTCTTCTTCTTCTTCCCAACAAGGATTAGGGCTTGTGAGCTGTTCCGGTTTCATAGAATATGTTGCCATCTTTTGATTGGTCGTCCTTCACTACTTCTTCCGCTTGATTTGTGTCTACTATTTGTAGTCTTCTTTCACTCGTCCGTTTTACGAGTATATGGTCCCTCCAGTTGGTTCATGTAATTGTTCAAATGGTTCAAATGGCTCTGAGGTCATCAGTTCCCTAGAACTTAGAACTACTTAAACCGAACTAACCTAAGGACATCACACAAATCCATGCCCGCGGCAGGATTCGAACCTGCGACCGTAGCGATCGCTCGGTTCCAGACTGAAGCGCCTAGAACCGCTCGGCCACAACGGCAGCTAACAGAAAATCCACACGAAAATCAACCAGTACCACTTCATCCTGAAAAGGTCACTGTGTGTTGCGGCTTTACTGCATGATTTATCATAGGACCATATTTTTTCGAAGAGACAGGTGCTTCCTGTTACCTGTACCATCACTGGTAAGCGCTATGAGTGTCTTTTGCGCAACCACAACATTCTAGCTCTCCAACAGCGTGGATGTGTGGATGGGATCATGTTTAAGCAAGGTGGCGCACTTCCGCACAGTGCCAGTCCTGTTAAGCAGCTGCTGTAGCGCCATTTCGGAAATGCTAGAATTTTCAGCTGTCATTTCCCTGCAGCCTGGCCGTCCCGTTCACCTGATCTTAAGCCGTGTGACTTCTGGCTGTGGGGCTGTCTGAAAGACGTTGCGTTCAGTGTTCCGACTTCAAACTTAGCTGCATTGAAGGCACGCATTGTGCAACACATTCTTAACGTGGCCCAGGAAACATTTCGATCAGCTGTGGAACATGCTGTTTCTCGATTTCAACTTGTTGCAGAAAACGGTGGGCAGCATATTGAACATGCTTTGCGCCAGTCACACGAAAATTAAATTAATAATCCGATTTCATTTTGATTGATGCTTTTTATGCGGTTTTTGGCCTCAGGACAATTAAAAATCGATGTGATTGATGATTTTTATGCGGGTTTTGGCCTCAAGACAATCAAAAACCGATGCGAGTGATGCTTTTTATATGGTTTTTGGCGTCAGAACGGCTAAAAACCGATTTTTCCCATCCGATGGGATAGACTTTGCCGTGGTGGATGGGCTTATGTAACTAACACTATCACATCTATACACCCATGCACACTGATTAGTACAGTTTCTTTAACATTAGATGTACAACTTAGGCATTGTTGTATGATTCATTTGTCATTTGTAGTCGATACTTACAGAACCATCTGTTGCTACGTTTTGTAACTATTTATTTTTCTTCTGCCACACGTTTTCCCCCTTCTCCGATAATGTTCCGTTGCAATTTGACGTCATTCAGACCAGTGGTGTTATTTCTACAGCGGTTTGAAAGCTTAACTTTAATTATAATCACCCTGTATATACACAGTTTCTAACTTTAATACTTGACTTACTGTGTTAAGCCCCTAACGAAGATTATACCTTTTAATGGCTGGATTATGAAATAATTTTAAATTATTGAGTTCCGTCAATAATTAAATGGATAGACAAATGGTTACTTGGTAACCATTTTAGCCGTTTAAAAGTACAGATAACTAGCTGAGTACCTGACTTTGCCTGGGTATGTATTTATTCGAATTCTAGTACTCCATCTCCTTCACCTTCCTCTCTTCCCAACTACTACTCCTGCCTCCCCTTTCCCTGTCCATCTGTTCCTGTCATCACTTCGTCCATCTCCTCCGCTTCTTTTTCCTGCTACACTCCTCTCTTTCTGTCTAGCTGCTCAACCCCCCCCCCCCCCCCCCCATTCTCTCTGTCCATCTCCTCCTGACCTCTCTTTGTCATCTGCTACTCCCCTCTCTGTCTGTCTGCGCCTGACTCCATTCTATCTGCCATCTCTTCCTGCCCCTCTCTCTGTCCGTATGCTACTCCCCTCCTTCTCTGTCCATCTGCTCCTGTTACCATTCTCTCTGTCCGTCTCTTCTTGCCCTTGTCTCTGTCCATATGCTACTCCCCTATCTCTCTGTGTACCTGCTCTGGCCCCAATTCTATCTGGTCATGTGCTCCCGCCCCTCTCTCTGTCCATCTGCTACTGCCCTCTCTCTCTATCTGCTCCTGCTCTCATTCTTTCTCTCTTCCTGGCGTTCCCTCTGCCCATCTGCTACTCATCCGTCCATCTGATCCTCCCCCTCTCTCTGTCCACCTCCTCCTCCCCCCCCCCCCCCCCTCTCTGTGATTTCCTCCTCTTCCCTTTCCATTTCCATGTATCCATTTCCGTCTCCCCCCATGTCTGTGCCTATGTCCTCACTCCCTCTCTTTCTCTTTTCCCATTTCCGTTCTCACTCCACGTTATCACCCCTACCGCAATGGAAGGTTGCTGGTTCTTACCCTGCAGTATTTCTTTCCAGATTGTAAGTAATATGTGTACCAAATTCAGCTAAAATCGATCCAGGAGATTAGAAGAAGTTTTTTTTCCTGTTATTTTGTCTGCATACACACACCATCTATATTAAATTATACATATATCTCCACACATGTTTCACCTTAGGTTAGGTTAGGTTGGGTTAGGTTAGCAAATTTCGCCCAGCAGTTTCGCTTTCACGCAGTTCAATCCTTAGACGACATATCTTCTGAACTATGTTTTGTGCAATGATACAATTGTGTAGGTGCGTTCAGCGGCGTATGTGGATACTGTCCGCGAAATCTGAGCGAATAGAGTTAATAATATCATCATCATCATCCTCACTGCCTTAACAGCCCCCTGTGAGCCTTGGCCTTCTGTAGAATATTATTCCACTCGTCCCTGTTTAGTGCCGAACTCCTCCAATTCTGAATTCCAATTTTCCCTATGTCCTCTCTGACACCTTCTTCCCACCTTAGCGCCTCGTTCCTTCAGGCACTGTGCTGAATACCTTCTTAATCATTCTGTCGTTTTCCCTAGGTATATGTCTGACCATTAATAATATAGAAGTAATAAATTAAAACATCATGGCTGATAGTTTTACTACAGGAACAACGGCAACATAGTAGCAACAAACTTTTTCCTTTCGTCATTTGTGGGGGTTCTCACCAAAAAGGAGTTTCGTAAAGATTTGAAATCATATGTAAACTGTGTTGCAAGTCCTCTGTGTGCTTACATTCGCAAATACTGGATGAATAAAGTCTGGGTATATGCACGTATAGGCTACATTCCTGTTTCACCCTCCCTCCCCCTCGCCCCCGCCCCGCCTCCCATCCCCGCCCTTTTGATAGGCAAGTGTTCCTTGCTCTAACAGCGATTCTTTCAAAACTGTAACTGCTGCCTGAGTCTGTTTAAAATGGGTCCAGCGGTTTAGGAGGACATGTGAAACATACGTACATATATTTTTATAGCCCAATGAGGTGGCAAAAGCCAAGGAATAACGATGTGCACTTAAATAGATGGCGGTAGTATCGCGTTATAACGTACAAAAGGGCGGTTCTTTGGCGGAGTTGTCATTTGTACTCAGGTGATTCTTGTGAAAATGTTTCCGACGTAATTACGGCCGCACGGCGGTAATTAAGAGACTTTAAGCGCAAAGTAGTAGTTTAAGGTAGACGCATGAGACATTCCATGTCGGAAATCGTTAGCGAATCAATATTCCGAGATCCACAGTCTCAATAGTGTGCGGAGAATACCAAATTTCCTGCATTACCTCTCACCATGGACAACGCAGTGGCGAGAGCTGTCAGTGCTAACGGACGAGCAGCACTGCGTGAAATAACCACAGAAATCAATGTGGGACATACAACGAACGTAACCGTTACGGCAGTGCGGCGAATGGCGTTAGTGTGCTATGGAAGCAGACGACCGACGAAAGTGCCTTTGCGAACAACACGACATCGCCGTCAGCGCCTCTCCTGGGCTCATGACCATATCGGTTGGACTAGACGACTGGAGAACCGTGGCCTTGTGAGATGAGTCCCGATTTCAGTTGGTAAGAGCTGACGGTAGAGTCTGAGTGGGGCGCAGACCCCACGAAGCTATGGACACAGTTCGTCAACAAGGCACTGTGCAAGCTGCTAGTGGCTCCATAATGGTGTGGGCTGTATTTACATGGAATGCACTGGATACACTGGCCCATCTGAACCGATCGTTCACTGGAAATAGTTATGTTCGGCTACCTGGAGACTATTTAGTTATTCATGTGCTTCATGTTTCGAAACAACGAAGTAATTTTTACGGGTCGCAATGCTACATATCGCTTCCTTTGTGTTTGCCTTACAGCAGATCTTGCCATGGAGGAAGCATCGTGAGAGAGGTCCACCGCATGAGCGTCTAAGGAAGTGGTTCCAGTGGTGGTTTCCCGTTGCCTTCCACTGATGATGATGAAATAATAACAACACAACAACCAGTTCAAAAATGGTTCAAATGGCTCTGAGCACTGTGGGACTTAACATTTGGGACTTAACATTTGAGGTCATCGGTCCCCTAGAACTTAGAACTACTTAAACCTAACTAACCTAAGGACATCACACATATCCATGCCCGAGGCAGGATTCGAACCTGCGACCGCAACAGTCGCGCGGTTCCGGACTGAAGCGCCTAGAACCGCTCGGCCACCGCGGCCGGCACAACAACCAGTCACTGGGCCACAACTGTTCGCGACTAGTCTGAAGTAAATTCTGGACAGCTCGAGTGAATGATTTGGTCACTTAGATCGTCCGACACGAATCCCATCGAACATTTCTGGGACATATCGAGACGTCAGTTCGTGCCCAGAATCTTGCACCGATAACAAATGGTTCAAATGGCTCTGAGCACTATGGGGCTTAACATCTGAGGTCATCAGTCCCCTAGAACTTAGAGCTACTTAAACCTAACTAACCTAAGGACAACACACATATCCATGCCCGAGGCAGGATGCGAACCTGCGACCGTAGCGGTCGCGCGGTTCCAGACTGTAGTGCCTAGAACCGCTCGGCCACTCCGGCCGGTGCTCACCGATAACACTTTCGCAATTATGGACGGTTATAGAGGCAGCACGGCTCAACATTTCTGTAGAGGATTTCCAACGATTTGTTGAGCCCTTGCTACGTCAAGATGCTGCACTACGCCGGGCAAAAGAGGTCCTACACGATTTTAAGACGTATCCCATGATTTTAGTCAACTCATTGTACGTATTTAGGGATGATTTGGAGATGCTGTTTCTTAAATCGAGTCTTTCGCGAGTAGCTTTGATACCAGGTAGTATCTCCTCTGCCAAGTCGTGACGTGCGATTAAAAGGCGTGGTCAGCGGTCTTGGGGTTATCTGGGTGACCAGATGGCTCGACGTCTGGGCCCTCCTCGGCCGCGCCCCTGCACTCCAGGCGTCCGGGATGTCCTCGACAGATACACGCCTGTTATCGCCGTGACGTAACCCTCCGCAGCCCACAGGGAGCCAGGCTAGCGCTCGACGCGAGAGCAGCCTCGCATTTGCTACTGTTGCACTTAACAGTACTTCGCGGTGCCTGGTGACGACATTCTACATCTGTTTATGCATGCAGGCGTTGGACAGAAATACGGAAACACGGAAAACACACATTACTATGCCTTATATGGTGTAGGGAACCAATTGACATTCAAAACGCATCCAGTCGTCTCGGAAAGAGTACACACGGATCATGTATGGTTAAGATGAACATCAACAAAAGCAAAACGATGATAATGGAATGTAGTCGAATTAAGTCGGGTGATGCTGAGAGAATTAGATTAGGAAATGAGACACTTAAAGTAGTAAAGGAGTTTTGCTATTTGGGGAGCAAAATAACAGATGATGGTCGAAATAGAGAGGATATAAAATGTACACTGGCAATGGCTAGGAAAGCGTTTCTGAAGAAGAGAAATTTGTTAACATCGAGTATAGATTTAAATGTCAGGAAGTCGTTTCTGAAAGTATTTGTATGGGGTGTAGCCATGTATGGAAGTGAAACATGGACGATAAATAGTTTGGACAAGAAGAGAATAGAATCTTTCGAAATGTGGTGTTACAGAAGAATGCTGAAGATTAGATGGGTAGATCACGTAACTAATGAGGAGGTATTGAATAGAATTGGGGAGAAGAGCAGCTTGTGGCACAACTTGACTAGAAGAAGGGATCGGTTGGTAGGACATGTTCTGAGACATCGAGGGATCACCAATTTAGTATTGGAGGGCAGCGTGGAGGGTAACAATCGCAGAGTGAGACCAAGAGATGAATACACTAAGCAGATTCAGAAGGATGTAGGTTGCAGTAGGTACTGTGAGATGAAGAAGCTTGCACGGGATAGTGTAGCATGGAGAGCTGCATCAAACCAGTCTCAGGACTGAAGACCACAACAACAACAACATCTCGGAATGAATACATACGGATCCTGTATGGTTCACTCGAAAACCATTCTTGCACTAAAATAGAGGCAAGTTCGGGTAACGATGGTGGACGTGAACAACGATCACATATAATTCTCTCCAAATTAGGCCACAAAGGTTCAATAATATTGAGATCTGGTGACTTTTCTGGCGAGACGAGATGCGACAACTCATTCTTGCACTGACAGAACTAGCCCTGGACTATGCGAGCTGTGTGAACAAGACCGGTGTCATGTCGGAAATCGGCATCATCGCTTTGGAACAAATATTGTACCATGGGAAAGACCCGATCAGCTGAAATGGTCATATAATTCTAGGCAGTAATGCTACCTTGCAGAATAATCATGGGACCTATGGATTAGCGCGATATAGCTACCCAAATCATCACCGAACCCCCAACATGTTTAATTTTGATTTGTGGTAAGTTTCTATGGGACCAAACTGCTGAGGTCATCGGTCCCTAGGATTACACACTACTTAATCTAACTTAAACTAACTAAGGACAACACATGCACCCATGCCCGAGGGAGGACTCTAATCCCCGACGGGAGGAGCCGCGCGAACCGTGGCAAGGCGCCTCACACCGCGCGGCTATCCCGCGCGGCCCCCAACATTTTTCCATTCTTGGAACATAAACTAGGCCAGAAGCTGGAAACAAGACCCATCCAACCAAATGACTTTCTTCTACTACCATGAATGTGGGGTGTCTGTTTTTCTCACTTTTCATCACGCATTCATCTAACTAATTCGCCTAGCTGGGCAATGGATCCACCTTCTCACAAATACATCTGACTTCCTGTGGGAATCTCAGAGTAGCGAATATGGAGGAAATGGACAGGAAATGAGGCTAGGTGGCGCTCGACGGGAGTTTGAATCGGAGTTTGAATCGGCCGTAAGGCGTACTGAGATAGCCCGCGTAGTGGCGATTACGCCCGTTCCCTTGTAAGCGGGAGATCCCAAATTTGAATCCGGTCCAGTACCCATTTTCACTTGTCGCCGCTGATTCCGCGTAATGTCCCAATGCAGCTGACAGCAGTTCAAATGGCTCTGAGCACTATGGAACTTAACATATGAGGTCATCAATCCCCGCCGGCCGGGGTGGTCGAGCGGTTCTAGGCGCTTCAGTCTGGAACCGCGAGACCGCTACGGTCGCAGGTTCGAATCCTGCCTCGGGCATGGATGTGTGTGATGTCCTTAGGTTAGTTAGGTTTAAGCAGTTCTAAGTTCTAGGGGACTGATGACCTCAGAAGTTAAGTCCCATACTGCTCAGAGCCATTTGAACCATCAATCCCCTAGAACTTAGAACTACTTAAACCTAACTAACCTAAGCACATCACACACACCATGCCCGAGGCAGGATTCGAACCTGCGACCGTAGCGGTCGCGCGGTTCCACACTGAAGCGCCTAGAACCGCTAGGTCACAGCGGCCGGCAGCTGACAACAGTGATCCCCTCCGTTTCGTTTCCTTTTTTCGCCTCTCCACCTTCAATTTACATATAATTACTTTCTTCCATTGCTCCTTAGTTCAGATTTCCCGACTTTGGCCCCATATTTTCTGCTACGAGTATTTCGATCACTGACGAGTGATTTCCGAACCCCAGCTCGCACTGGAATTCTCTGTCTGTTGAGCTACCTTCCCTAATGGTTTGGTGCTGACAGGGTTCACGAGTGCTACATCCAGTTCTGCAGTGACTTTTGTAGCGATCGTCTTGTTATTTTTCGTCATAGTGCTCTCCAATGACCGCCTGGCACGATCACTCTACACTTTCGCCCGCTTTGTGACTTAGCGGATTATGTTTTTCCGCTTTCCCTGTATGCTATGTAAATCGTCGATACGGTGATTCTTGAAGTACCAAACACTTCGGCTCCCTTGGTTACGAGGTCAACCCAATATGAGCGCCAACACTATGCCCACATTTGAATTCACTTAACGCCGATATAATGCTCTCACAATTACACAAAAATCTGTTCTGACCAGGACTGACACTTGCAACGTATGGAGGTCATTGCATATGTGACGTTCGTAGTCAAACACGATAGCGGAACCTACACTCTTGGCTAACATCTGCGTTTATGTTCAAGCATGCATTTCTCACGCGGACGAAACTGCGTGTTGACTAATCGCGACAGATGGTTTGTGAAGAGGATTGTGACGAAAAATGAGAGAACGTCAGCTGCAACAGTCACTGTAGAACTGAACGTCGCACTCGCAAACCCTGTCAACACCAAAAAACACGAAGGGAGCTCCAGAAGCAGGCAAATCAAAGGCGAGATGGAATTCCAAAGCCACTCATAAGTGAAGCAAATGCCCATAACTGGGAAACGTGGTGCCGACGTCATAAAACCCGAATAATGGAGCAACGCAAGGATGTTATTTCGTGGGATGTTTTGTCTCAGACTGTTTCCAACTCCTGACCGAGTTTATGTCCCAAGAGTGAAACGTCGTGGGGAACCAGTGATGATTTTGTTAGCTGTATCGTGATATTGGCCTCACAACAACTCTGGAAGATTTCATAACTGCCAAGAATTATGTTCCAAGGCGACAGAGCTCCTGTTCACACATCTCGCATCGGCCAGATCTGCTTTTGAGAGCACGAGGATGCAGACGTGCATCTCCTCTGGCCACTACAGTCACTAAATCTTAATATCACTGAGCCCTTGTGGTCTACTTGAAATGTGAACGATCGCTATCCGCGTATGTTAAAGTAAGAATTTGTCACTATTTTGCAGGAAGAATGATAATCGGTACGGGAACTGACTTTATCCATTCCGAGACGACTGGAAGCTGTTTTAATGCCAGCGGATTTCCTACACCCAATTAGGCACGATAATGTGTTGCTTTTCTATCTTTTTGGGCATTCCCTGTACCTTCATAGTGTGGCACCAGTTACACTTGTCACCCAGTATGAATGATTTCAGCAAGCTGCACACAACGCCGACGCTACAATATCGTGGTTTCTAGAAATCTGCTGTTGCCGAACATACTCTCGTTAGCAAACACACAATTATATTCTACGAGAATGAAGTATTACCGCGTGAGTCTCCCTATTGGGGATTCTGTCTTCAAAGAATCCGCTGAGATCAGAAAGCATATGGACAACTTTAACCAGGACAGTAGCTACAGCTTAGTAGTGCATGTGAAACGGGCACTTGATGCTGAAAGGCAACAATAAATCAGCTGAGTTATCTACCATCTAACGAAATCAGCATCACTACTCATATTCTTCAGTCATAGACATCGACATAATCTCTTGTAGCATATGGAAATTCCATTACTTGTGACGTCACCGTAACATAATTCGGCATTATTCGTGCTCAGTGGGATTTACAGGGCGACAATTATGCAAAACTTAAAGACAGAAGTGAGTGTCGCATGATGTCCCACTGCCAAGTAATATAGCTCGATGAAGCCTGGACCATACACAGCAGGAACTGATAAAATATAGCACAGAAGGTAACTGAAAGAAGTGCGCAATGAGATGAAGGGAAATGACATTTTTCAAACATAATAATTACACTGAACTCACCGCGTTTGATGATGGTCCCCTGGACATCAAAAGATAGCAGGACATGGTTCTTAATAGGGTGGTGATCACCAAGGATGGCAATGCATGCTCTACAACTTGCTCCCATTCTGGCCACAATGCTGGTAACAAGTTTGTGTGGCAGCGTGTTGCATTCCTCTACCTGTGCCTTTTGACTGTGGCTCGATGCTTGTTGATACACGTGGACATCAGTAGGGGGGCAAGGCAGTTTGTGGGCCGTTTTGTTAGTATGGGTTGCCTACATCAGGGGCAGGTATGCATTCAGGAGGCAAACTTATTGTTCTCCTTTGATTGACAGGTACTTAACCTATTGTTCTGCTAAGTGGTTTTCCATGTCACCCCCACTTCCTTTTCATTGACAGATACTTAACCTATTGTGCCCCCCACCTCCTGTCCCTCCCCCAATCTCCCCCCCCCCCTCACTGCTACAGGTACACTTTCAGGTCTGAGTTAACCTATTGTTCTGTTAAATGCCTGTCAATCAAAAGGAAATGGGCATGACATGGAAAAGCACTTAACAGAACAATAGGTTAACTCAGACCTGAAACTGTAGCAGTGAGGGGTAGGGGGGGGATTGGGGGAGGGAGAGGAGGTGGGGTGGACAATAGGTTAAGTGCCTGTCTATCAAAAGGAAATGGGGGCGATATGGAAAACCACTTGACAGAAGAATAAGTTAAGTACCTGTCAATCAAAGGAGAACAATAAGTTTGCCTCCTGAATACATACTGCCCCTGATGTAGGCACCCCACACTAACAAAATAGCCCACAAACCGCTTTGCCCCCCTACTGACGTCCTGCTATATGTCACCTCAACGCATCCAAATGTGCTCGGTGCTATTTACAGGGAGAGAATTATTGAACTATATGGAATAAAATCATCATAAGTTCTGAACGCTTTGTGTTAGGGTGTTCAAATTGCATGGTTGGCCACAGGGCATAATGGGAATTATTATGCACACACATGGTTCAGTTTACGAATGAATCCCATTTTCATTTGGATGCGTTCGTCAATAAGCAAAATTGGCGCATTTGGGGAACTGAGAATCCGCATTTCGCGATCGAGAAGTCTCTTCACCCTCAACGGGTGACTGTGTGGTGCAAAGTGTCCAGTCACGTAATAATCGGTGCAATATTCCTCGATGGCACTGTGAGTATCAAATGGTACGTGAAGGTTTTGGAAGTTGATTTCATCCGGATTAACCAAAGTGACCCTGGTTTCGACAAGATGTGGTTCATGCAAGATGGATGTCCATCCCATCGGCGGAGTAGAGGTTTGATGTCATGGAGGAGCAGTCTGGGGACCACATTCTGACTCTGGGGTACCCCCAGGGCACTGGCATGGGCCTCAACTGGCCGCCATATTCTCCGGATCTGAATACATGCGACTCCTTTTTGTGGGGCTATATTTGAAACAAGGTGTACAGCAATAATGCCAAAACCATTGCTGAGCTGAAAACAGACGTTCAGGAGGTCATCGACAGCATCCATGTTCCGACACTTCAGCGTGTCATCGCCAATGATGGCAGGCATATGCAACATGTCAGAACCTAAATCCGAATACCTGTAGTGAATTTAACGTGTTGAAGGGGGGAGGGGGGGGGGGGGGGTACGGGCAGGACAGTCTCGATTCGCCGAATACTTCAGGAGCTCCTCCACGTATGCTGGTCGATGCGTACATGCATTGTCATCCATAAAAATGAAGTCAGTGCCGAATGTACGCGCGAGAAGACGCGCATGGGGAAGGAGTACAGTGTCACAACAACGCTAACCAATGAGTGCACCATGTTGAAAGATGTGGAGGTCAGTACGCCCATAGAACATTATGCCTCCCCACACCATAACACGTGGGCCATAAAAACGATCGTGTTCGACAATGTTCCTGAGTGCATTACGTCTCCCCATCTCTCGCCATATGAGGGTCCAAGTCCAGAATTATTATTCAGACTGACTTTGGTATCATAATAAAATGAAATACCTACAGCCGTCGTCAGCCCCGGATTTACGATATTTCCGAACCGGGTTATAAACTTGTTAGTGGAGATTGGCATTCGCCCGTTCGGATTCGGTTCAGCTCGTATAGTCCCGCCCCCTTTTTGTCTGCGGGGAAGTTTTTTATTTATTGGTACGACAGGCATTCCCCCTTGCAGAGACATCACATACGCTATGCATGCATTCAGAAATCCACTTACGATGTGTTCGAAAACCAACATGGACTCGTTTCAAAATCATATGAATAATCGATAGACCAATGTGCGGTGGAAGCTGGGCGCTTTGTGAAACAAGCTTTTTTCTTCAAGAATATGGATTTGGCGCCCCCTGAATTTCATTAATTACCTCTGAGATTTTAACATGCTACGTTATCTAGCTCGTCCTTAAGTTTTGCAGAGCAGTATAAATAAAACACCTAACGGCATCCTGAAATCTCCTAACGCTGACGTTGGAGGAAGTCATCGAGAGTTCGAGATTCCATACGAGTACGGCATGACAAAAACTCCGTAAAGCAATCTTTCCTATTGTTCAATTTTAATGGCCAACAGTGTGGTTTCCCAAAACTTCTTTGTACGCTGGGCCACTTCGAGCACAGAGTCGCTGCCTTTATCGAAAGAAAGCTGTGTGTTTTCCCGCCAAGCCTGGCGCCCAGAGTGGGGCCGAACACAGCAGAGCAGAATTGGCTGGCCGACTGTGTTCGCTCCCATCCCAGGCTAATGGCCCATGCATCCTGCTCACGTCGCGCGCAGCCTGCCAGTCCTCACCCAGCTTCCAGCCAAGAGCCTTCCTCATTCCCAGAGTCGCTCCGTGCGTTAGTCAGCAGTTAGATGACCAATGTATCATCAGAATTGCCTCTCTCGATCCTTTAATTTTCCCTAAGTCGAAATCATCATCTAACCGGATACTGATTTGTTGAAGCTTGTTTGTCCTGTGCAATCTCCATCTATGCTTTACTCCAACCTACGATAATAGGAACCAGCTTACTGTTATCAAGCCGTGGTCTCCAATTTTCAACCCTTTACACAGCCCTACAGTGCCGGTCCGTTGATGCCACAGCATACGTCTTATCAACCTATCTCTTCTTTTAGTCAAGATGTGCCATAAATTCCTTTAATACTCAGCTCAATTCTGTACCTCCTCATTATTTAATCTATCTATCTACTCTTTAGCATTCTTCTGTAAAGCCACATTTCAGAAGCTTCTGTTCTTACTTATCTCAGCTGTTGTCGTTAGATTTTCACTTTCTAACGCATTTATATTTGATGTTAACAAGTTTCATTTTTCTAATGTTTTTTCTTGCTATTACCAGTCTGCTTTTTATATCGTCTTGTGCTACTGACAATTATTTTGCTGCCCATATGGCAAAACTCCCTCCCTGCCTCATCCCTCCCTCCCCCCCTCCCCCCCTGTCTCTCTCTCCCTCCATCTCTCTCTCTCCCTCCCTCTCTCTCTCTCTCTCCCCCTCCCTCCCTCTCTCTCTCTCTCTCTCTCCCTCTCCCTCCCTCTCCCTCCCTCTCCCTCTCCCTCCCTCTCCCTCCCTCCCTCTCTCTCTCTCTCTCTCTCTCTCTCTCTCTCTCTCTCTCTCTCCCTCCCTCCCTCTCTCTCTCTCTCTCTCTCTCTCTCCCCCCCCCCCTCTCTCTCTCCCTCCCTCTCTCTCCCCCCCCCCCTCTCTCTCTCTCTCCCTCCCCCCTCTCTCTCTCTCTCCCTCCCTCCCTCCCTCTCTCTCTCTCTCTCTCTCTCTCTCTCTCTCTCTCTCTCTCTCTCTCTCTCTCTCTCCCTCCCTCCATCCTCCATATTCTCCATGAATTAATTTAGTTATTTACTCTCTGCCTGCATCCTCCCCTTCATATTTTCCATAAATTAATCTAGTTATTTGCATGGTTCCTTTCATATTTTCCAAGTAAACAGTAACCTACCTAACTCACAAACCTCAGCAGATCCCTCGAAATAAAACCAATAGTTTGTTACGCACGTCACCCCTGATGTTACATATATCTGTTTATACTTCGCTGTCTTTCTTGCAATCCTTTAATCCTCTGTCTCTGAATCCTAGCCGAAGTTCTTACTTATGTATAATTTTACCACTGACGGCAACATAATTATTGTACTTGTAGTTTGCAACATCTCTTGACTGCATGACCGAGTATGAAATTTAAGCTATATAAACTTGACAAAAAAGGATTTGTATACTGCTTGAAACATTTATTCTAACGCTTGTATTCATCACCTCAAACTAATATAGCCACAATCCTTTAAAACTTATTCTGAAATAATAGTGTAATTTTCTTACATAGTTTTTGCACTTAAATGTTTCTGTTTTGCCTTATGATCGTTGCACCTAGTAGTTTCCGGACACGTTCTTTGTTTACAAAGTATGACAGTTTAGAGATGATGGAATACGACAGAGAAAGAGCCTGTGACCACTGGAGATATTCTGTTTTAATTATTTTTACGTGTAGATGTACGTTCAGATTTAAGTCAGAAACCTCCCCAAAACCATGTTCTGAAATAGCCTTTAACTTTCTCCGCTAGACAGTGCCCCAGATTACCCAAAGTCGTAAAACACACACACACACACACACACACACACACACACAAACGCACACATGCCGTGCTAACACATACAAATCGACGTGATGATGGGGGTTTAAACCTTCGAAATGCGTTGTGGATATAAATAAGCAGTGACTGGTAACATCAAACTTGTTGTTTCATTCGAGAGCTACTACTTTTAGCTTATGACTTTGTAATCTAACTCCATCAGCATTGCCTGATTAAATTGACTACACGCCTTTATCCTTGTTTTTCTTGTATTGTTCATCTTATTTCCTCTTTCGCAGACACTATGCATTCTGTTCAATAGATTTTCTATGTCCTTTTCCGCCCCTGCCAGAATTGCAATGTCATCCGCAAATGTATTACAGGTCTCTCCTTTGTTTTCTCCCGTGCGGTTAAAGGCGCTGCAGTCTGGAACCGCAAGACCGCTACGGTCGCAGGTTCGAATCCTGCCTCGGGCATGGATGTTTGTGATGTCCTTAGGTTAGTTAGGTTTAACTAGTTCCAAGTTCTAGGGGACTAATGACCTCAGCAGTTGAGTCCCATAGTGCTCAGAACCATTTGAACCATTTTTTGTTTTCTTTACTGCTTGGCCATTGCACATGTTAAGCTACAACCCCGTCTCGCACACTTCCTAACTGCTGGTTCCCTATCATGTCCTTCCTCTCTCATAAAGAATGAAAGACCAAGGGGTGAATAACGTAAGTAGGTTCGTATGGATGAAGGTCACCGCTGTTATGCAGAGGTGAAGAGACCAAAACAACAACAAGAACAGTAGCAAAAGCTGCACTCTGGTTTCTATAAAAGTTGTAGATAACGTTTTACCTTTCTACCTTCAGGATTTAGAATAATGTGTTCCAGACTACATTGTCAAAAGCTTTCCCTGAATATGCCATTTGAGTAAAAGTAAGTTTGCCTTTCTGTTGTGTAAGATATGTCGTAAGGTCAGTATTGCCACACATGTTCCTACACTTGTGCGGAAGCTAAATTGGTCTTGTCCGAGATCAGCTACTATGTCTGTAAATAATTCGTTTCGGTATTTTGCAACGGTGACTTATTGAACTAATTATTCGGTAATGTGCCAGTAAATTTATGTTAATAGTCTTTTACCTTTTACATGCTTTATTTAGATTTTAGTTGTGGATTCCATTTCTTCATTTTGTATCTTTTTGTATGGCGTGTGAAATCATTTTAATCAACTACAGTGAATATTCTATTCTGACCTACCAACTGTATGATACTGACTAATGGAAATTTGTGGGTCCGCAGCTCGTGGTCGTGCGGTAGCGTTTTCGCTTCCCGCGCCCGAGTTCCCGGGTTCTATTCCCGGCGAGGTCAGGGATTTTTTCTGCCTCGTGATGACTGGGTGTTGTGTGCTGTCCTTAGGTTAGTTAGGTGTAAGTAGTTCTCGGTTCTAGGGGACTGATGACCATAGATGTTAAGTCCCATAGTGCACAGAGCTATTTGAACCATTTTGAAATTTGTGGTAAGGTCGTATGGGACCAAACTGCTGAGGTCATCGGTCCCTAAGCTTACGCACTACTTAAACTAACTTACGTTAAGGACACACACGCCCACGCCCGAGGGAGGACTCGAACCTCGGACGGGGGGAGCTGCGCGGACCGGGGCAAGGCGGCTAAGACCACGCGGCTACAACGCGCGGCGATAATGACTGATGTCCCGCAGCACTAATAGCCTCTAATGGCTTCGTTACGTTTGTATAAGTATGTACTAGACCATTATCAGCAGTTTTTAAGTACCCATGGGTACAAATTATTTGACAATGTTATTTGTACCTTAATAGCCGGCCGTGGTGGCCAAGCGGTTAAAGGCGCTACAGTCTGGAACCGCGCGACCGCTACGGTCGCAGGTTCGAATCCTGCCTCGGGCATGGATGTGTGTGATGTCCTTAGGTTAGTTCGGTTTAAGTACACTGCTGGCCACCGTAAATGCAACACCCTGAAGGAAGCATCCGAATCAAGTGAAATTTACACCATGGGTTTGCAGCGAAGAGATATGCAACTGATTAGAATTTCAGCGCAGACGCACATCACGCGCGCCTGTGGCGCCACCTCATAGCGCCATTTAAGGCTTGGCGATTTCGACGAGTGTACGTTCGGCACGTGTGTTTACCTTGTGGTTGTTTGACAAGACGATCAATTATGCCTCGTAGACAACAGCGAACATCGTTTGATCAAGTATCCGAGTTCGACAGAGGAAGGATAGTGGCTTACCGAGATTGTGGATTATCATACAGAGAAATCGCTAGTCGTGTTGGACGAAACCAAACAACTGTAATGCGGATATGTGACCGTTGGATGCAGGAGGGTACGACGGACCGACGTGGTCGATCGCATTCATCTCGGTGCACCACTGCACGTGCTGATAGGCAAATTGTGCGCATGGCAGTGACGGATCGCTCAGTGACATCCCGAACCATAGCACAGCACATTGCGTCTGTAACGCATCATCCAGTGTCTGCGCGTACCATTCGACGCCGTTTACAGCAGAGTGGTCTGTCCGCAAGACGTCCATTGCTTCGTCTACCATTGACGCAGAACCACAGACGTCTCCGTCGCCAATGGTGTGATGACAGACGGATGTGGACGGCAGAATGGAAATGACGTTGTCTTTACTGACGAGGCACGCTTCGGTCTGCAGCACCACGATGGTCGGATTCGAGTGTGGAGACACCGTGGAGAGAGGATGCTGGACAGCTGCATTATGCACCGCCACACTGGTCTTGCACCGGGTATTATGGTATGGGGCGGTATTGGATATTACTCTCGCACGCCTCTAGTACGCATTGCCGGTACTTTAAATAGCCGGCGCTACATATCCGAGGTGCTGGAGCCAGTTGTCATTCCTTACCTTCAGGCCTCGGCCACAGCCATATTTCAACAGGATAATGCGCGACCACACGTGGCACGCATTGTCCAAAGGTTCTTCGTCAATAACCAGATTGAAGTGCTTCCCTGGCCGGCTCGCTCTCCGGATCTTTCGCCGATAGAAAACATGTGGTCCATGGTTGCTCAACGAGTGACCCAGATTACATCCCCAGCTGCCACACCAGATGATCTTTGGCAACGTGTGGAAGCTGCTTGGGCTGCTGTACCCCAGGAACACATCCAACGTCTCGCCGAGACGTGTGGCAGCGGTGATCTCCAACAATGGCGGCTACTCTGGCTACTGATTCTGGCAGGAACCACATGCCACAGACGTCTGTAAACGTAATCATTTGATACTTGGTCAACATGTTATCTACAAAATAAATTTTGTTGTGCTACCTCTTTTCTTTCTTGGTGTTGCATTTACGGTGGCCAGCAGTGTAGTTCTAAGCTGTAGGGGACTGATGACCTTAGAAGTTAATTCCCATAGTGCTCAGAGCCATTTTTTGTACCTTAATACTTCTGATGGTACGTATCGCTGCTAACCGTCTTTTCATGTACTCCTACGTTTTTGCATATTTAGCCATATTGACACATTACGATTTTTTTCTGTTATCTGTCTGGAATAGGTTTGACGATAGCAGTAAGCCGAAACTGGTAGTGTAAGTTGTCTACCGAACCTCAGCAAGACGGCCATTTGTGTCACCCTCGCGAAGATATGATCTGCAGACGGGGAAATCCATTGAGCTAAGCGACTTTGACAGTGTATTATCACGCAGAACCTGTGAACCAGTATCTGAAAACGGCAAAGCTGGTCGAATGTTGTGCTACTGTCGTGAACATTTACGGAACGAGGTAGAAGAGCACTGAAACTGCCAGTAGGCGCTAAACGGTTGGGCGTCCACGATTCTTCACAGAACGCAGCATGTCATTCTCAATGCAGATAAGTCTTGCGAAGTAAGAGTGATTTCAGGTGTGCCGTAGGCGAGTGTCATAGGACCGTTGCTATTCACAATATACATAAATGACCTGGTGGATGACGTCGGAAGTTCACTGAGGCTTTTTGCAGATGATGCTCTGGTGTATCGAGAGGTTGTAACAATGGAAAATTGTACTGAAATGCAAGAGGAGCTGCAGCGAATTGACGCATGGTGCAGGGAATGGCAATTGAATCTCAATGTAGACAAGTGTAATGTGCTGCGAATACATAGAAAGATAGATCCCTTATCATTTAGCTACAAAATAGCAGGTCAGCAGCTGGAAGCAGTTAATTCCATAAATTATCTGGGAGTACGCATTAGCAGTGATTTAAAATGGAATGATCATATAAAGTTGATCGTCGGTAAAGCAGATGCCAGACTGAGATTCATTGGAAGAATCCTAAGGAAATGCAATCCGAAAACAAAGGAAGCAGGTTACAGTACGCTTGTTCGCCCACTGCTTGAATACTGCTCAGCAGTGTGGGATCCGTACCAGATAGGGTTGATGGAAGAGATAGAGAAGATCCAACGGAGAGCAGCGCACTTCGTTACAGGATCATTTAGTAATCGCGAAAGCGTTACGGAGACGATAGATAAACTCCAGTGGAAGACTCTGCAGGAGAGACGCTCAGTAGCTCGGTATAGGCTTTTGTTAAAGTTTCGAGAACATACCTTCACCGAAGAGTCAAGCAGTATATTGCTCCCTCCTACGTATATCTCGCGAAGAGACCATGAGGATAAAATCAGTGAGATTAGAGCCCACACAGAAGCATACCGACAATCCTTCTTTCCACGAACAATACGAGACTGGAATAGAAGGGAGAACCGATAGAGGTACTCAGGGTACCTTCCGCCACACACCGTCAGGTGGCTTGCGGAGTATGGATGTAGATGTAGATGTAGAACGTGGGGTTGGGAGGCTTGTCTGCTCTATAAAGTGGAACAGACGGTGATCTGTGGCATCTCTACCGAAAGAGCACAATGCTGGCGAACGCAAAAGTGTTTCCGAGCACACCGTTCATCGTACATTGTTGAACATGGAGCTCGACAGCAGACCATCTTTTGTGTTAGCAGAAGAGCCAACACCGTGTTACGAGTGGAGGCCGAAGTGCACGCGTTTTAGCTCACGCAGGCTGGCATGAGGAGGGAAGAACTATACTGACGTGAGGTCTGGAACATGAAAAGGAATTAGAATTCAGAGAGCGGACGTAATTACTTTGATGTTGTTGTTGTTGTGGTCTTCAGTCCTGAGACTGGTTTGATGCAGCTCTCCATGCTACTCTATCCTGTGCAAGCTTCTTCATCTCCCAGTACCTACTGCAGCCTACATTACTTTGATACTTAACTTTAATCCATTAATGATGAACGTCGCTCTTGACGGTACATGAGTCACAATATTATCTGTTCAGAAGACATAGTAACTGAATATGGCGCCTTGCTAGGTCGTAGCAAATGACGTAGCTGGAGGCTATGCTAAACTGCCGTCTCTGCAATTGAGAGCGTCTGTAGACAGTGAACCATCGCTAGCAAAGTCGGCTGTACAACTGGGGCGAGTGCTAGGGAGTCTCTCTAGAGTAGACATGCCGTGTGGCGGCGCTCGGTCTGCAATCACTGATCGACACGCGGGTCCGACGTATACTAACGGACCGCGGCCGATTTAAAGGCCACCACCTAGCAAGTGTGGTGTCTGGCGGTGACACCACACCATCCCTACTTGTTCACATGTTGACCCAACGACATCGTCAGTTACGATTGCAGTGGGCACGGGACCATGGGGGTTCAACCGTCGACTAATGGAAATATATCGGCTCTTCGGGTGAATCAAATTTTGCTACACCCAAGCTATTAAACAGGTGGGCATAATGTTTTGGCTCATCGTGGCGGACCCGATAAACAGACTTCATGCCTTCAGTGGATAAATGTAAACTCTGTCAACCCTTTCATTGTTTGAAATGGGATCATATTCTTGAAATATGTGGGTAATTCTCCTGTATCATACCTTGGAAACTAGGCAGAATAGTATTGTCATGTTCTCGCAAAGATCACAACAATTCTGAGGGACTGTCGTCTACTCTATGTGCCTTAGTGTCTTATTTCGCTTTACGTTTTTCTTTCGTTCGTCCAATTATTCTGATAGTTCATTCCCCTGATATTGTTCTTCTATACATTCCTTCAACCTTTCAGACTTCCTTTTTCACTTTGTTCTGGCATGTCATCTGACCTTTTAATATGCACTCACTTGTTTCTCTTTTCACCAGAGGTCTCTCTATTTTCCTATAGCATCCGTCTGTCCCTTTTTCACCCTTTCTACATCTCTGTCTTCGCATGTCAGTCTCATTTTTTTAGACTTCGGATTTTTGTTTCGTCTACTTTATCTGCTGCATTTTTTTTTCCAACTTTCGTCCACTGTCTGATATAAACATTAAACCAGAGCAGAACTCCGCCGACTGACTTTCAGGGGTTGTAGCATGGACCAAAATTAGAAAGAATGGAAACATGGGCTTAGAGAGCGAGAGAGAGAGAGAGAGAGAGAGAGAGAGAGAGAGGGATGTTCAAAAATGGCTCTGAGCACTATGGGACTTAACATCTACGGTCATCAGTCCCCCAGAACTTAGAACTACTTAAACCTAACGAACCTAAGGACATCACACAACACCCAGTCATCACGAGGCAGAGAAAATCCTTGACCCCGCCGGGAATCGAACCCGGGAACCCGGGCGCGGGAAGCGAGAACGCTACCACACGACCACGAGCTGCGGACAGAGAGAGATGTCTTACAGTATTGGAAAATGGAACAGTGCTCGCTGCTCTTAATTGGAATCGGTATTTACTGGGCAACTGTTTTTTGTTTTATTTCATACTACCACCTCTCAAAGTTTGTCGGTGTGTCCTGGTTGAATTTGTATTTATGATCGGCTGAATGCAGTGGGATGGTACGTGTGGCTAGGAAAAATAACTAGCAATTATACCTTAAGAGCTGCGAGCACTTCTTTATCTTCATTGCTGTGAGATGCACTTCTTCTGCTGAAAGTTCTTTGCTTCCCTTGAGAGGCGATAGTACGGGCCAAAACCAATGTGCATTAAGCACGGACCCTGAAATGCTCATTGTAAGCGCTACGAGCACTTGTTCACATTCACTGCTGTGATACACAAATCTGCTAAAGAAGAAGTATTCACAGCTCTTAAGGTACACAGTTTAGAGTCAATGTTTACTAGACTTTTTTAATTTGCTTTGGATCGTACTACCACCTCTGAAAGTTTTTCATTGGAGTTCTGGTTCACCCTTTGCAGGTCCAAGAATTTCTACTGGACCTCGTCGTGTGCATACTTGGTCCTCTGCTTGACTATTCCGTCTCTCACAGTCATTTATCTCTTGCACGCCTTCCCCCCCGTAACAATCAATTACTGCATAATACTCCCTTCGAAACTCTCTACTGCTGGTGCTTCTTTACAGCTAACGATTGAAGGTGAAATAGGGCGTACACCTACAGTACACCCCAACTGAAACATATATGAAGGTAAAAGGTAAAACAATATCGGAAGCAGACGGGATGACGACTGAGAGTTCGGAAACCGTCTCACGGATACACGTCATGGCTTAACATACTCATTTTAGTGACCGAGAGCCCATCAGTAGCGTGTACATATTGGCCGTGTAAACTTGCAGCTGACAGATTTGCAGAGATGTTATCTGGACTGCAGACTGGTTTTGTGCCCCTGGCCTATCAGCCGGCGCAGTGCAAATCCGCTGGAAGGTCACTGGCGCCATATCGGGCTCTCAGTCCGCAGGCGGAAATAGCCTTCCGGCTTTTTACGCTCTGCTGGGGCACGCATAGCACAGTACAGGTCGAATAACGCTTCTTTTACACCATAGTGGAACGAAAGATACTGTTTTTAACACACTTAATCCTGGGAGTGGCGTAATCTATCCTCCATACGGTCGGCGTTGTGTGGGCGCAATAAATCGTGAAACGCAAATC
Organism: Schistocerca piceifrons; assembly: GCF_021461385.2. Lineage (NCBI taxonomy): Eukaryota > Metazoa > Arthropoda > Insecta > Orthoptera > Acrididae > Schistocerca > Schistocerca piceifrons. The sequence goes on along the minus strand of NC_060143.1, from coordinate 495,590,542 downwards.
GTTATTATTCGCGATCGTTGTATGACGTCGAAATTTTCTGTTGTCCCGTTGTAATACTTTGACGATTATGTACGGTAGACGTTGTTTTGAAACACAACTAGTGTGTGCCTGCTCCATTCGAGGCCACACTGTGTCTGCAAAAGGTTACATTAGCTTCCCATTAATGATCGAAGAACAAGAAGCAAAGTCAAGCTTTAATGTCTCGTTGACAACGAGGTCGTTAGATAATAATTGGCAACCAATGCTGTACAATCGCAATAAAGTCATGAGATGTTCAATTGACTCTTTTATTAGAACATTATACGTGTTTCGGGATTACACCCATCTTCAGCCATCTGTTACAAAAAAATACAAAACATAAGCAAACAGCACATTCAACACGTCGTAACGTTACAGACAATAGGATCGGGTCATACGAGTTACATACCACAAATTTCAACTCCTTCCTAACCAACCGCCGGCCGGAGTGGCTGAGCGGTTCTAGGCGCTATAGTCAGGAGCCGCGCTACCGGTACGGTCGCAGGTTCGAATCCTGCCTCGGGCATGGATGTGTCTGATGTCCTTAGGTTAGTTAGGTTTAAGTAGTTCTAAGTTCCAGGGGACTGATGACCTCAGATGTTAAGTCCCATAGTGTTCAGAGCCATTTGAACCATTTTGAACCTAACCAACCAGGCGCGCAGCCTTGACAACTCAAAGTGTCCAAGTCATTACAAACTCGCGTCATGTTCTTAAGCGATTTAGGGAAATCGCAGGAAACCTATACCTGTATGGCCAAATGGGGAATCGAACCGTCGTTCTCCGTAACGCCAGTACGGTATCTTATCATGCGCCACGCTGTTCGGTGCACTGAATCGATTCGAAATTTATGAAAAAATTATTTGTTTAGAACTGGTGAAGTCTGAGGACGTGATAGAAAAAGAAATTGGAGTCAATATGTAAAAGATAGGGGAGCCAGTAGTTGAGTCAGAATTTAAAAGAGCTTTAGAACAATTGAAATCAAATAAGCCAGTAGTGGTAAATAACATTCCATCGGAATTTCTAAAATCGCCGGGGGAAGTGGAAACCAGACTATTCAAGTTGAATCTAAGAGACTGGCGACGTACCATCACACTTTCGGAAAACTCCATCCATTCAGTTCTGAAGATAGTAACAAGCAATAACTGCGAGAACTAACGCACAGTCACCTTAATAGCTCATGAATCCAAGTTTCTGAAAAGAATAATACATGGAAGAATCCAAAGGAAAAATTGAGGATCTGTTAGATGACAGTAAGTTTGCCTTTAGGAAAAGTAAATGCACCAGAGAGGCAGTCCTAACGTTGCGCTTAATAATGGAAGCAAGACTAATGACAAATGAAGAAAAAACGGTCGATAATGTAATCTGGCGCAAATTCGAGAAAAATAGGGTTAAGATATAAGGAAAAAAGGGTAATATGCGATGAGTACAAGAACCAAGAGGGAACAAAAAGAGTGAAAGGCGAAGAACAAAGTGCGGGGATTAAAAAGGGTGTAAGAGAGGGATTTAGTCATTCGCCCCTACTGTTCAGTCTATATGTCGAAGAAGCAAAGACAGAAATAAAAGAAAGTTTCAAGAATGGAATTAAATATCAAGGTGAAAAGATATCAATGATGACATTGCTATCATCAGTGAAAATGAATAAGAGTTACAGGACCTGTTGAATGGAATGAACAGTCTAACGAGTATAGAATATGCATCGAGAGTAAACCGAAGGAAGACGAAAGCAATGGAGAGTAGCAGAAATGACCATAGCGATAAACGTAACTTCACTATTCGTGATCACGTCGTAGAAATTAAGGAATTTTACCACCTTGGAAGCAAAGTAACCTCTGAACGAGGCAAGGAGGACATAGAAAGCAGACTTGCACAGGCAAAGAGGGCGTTCATGGCACAATTTGAGATGCGCTCCTACAGAAGGATGTTCAAAATTATGTGATAAAATACGGAATGAGGACATTTTCCGCAGAATCGACGAAGAAAGGAAAATACGGGAAATACTGACAATGAGAAGGGACAGGATGACAGGAGAACTGTTGAGATATCAGGGCATAACCTCCATGGTACTAGATGGAACTGTAGAGAAAGACACATAGATACACATCTGTCAAATAATTGAGGACGTAGGTTGGTGAAATGCATGGAGCGAAAGGTTGTCTGTTTGGTGAGCAAAACAGAACTGGCTTTGAAAAAAATAACATGCACCCTAAGACAGGCAACCCAAATTACACCATCCACCCTGGATGCTGATGATGTAAATGGTTCAAATGGCTCTGACCACTATGGGACTTAACAGCTACGGTCATCAGTCCCCTAGAACTTAGAACTACTTAAACCTAACTAACCTAAGGACAGCACACAACACCCAGTCATCACGAGGCAAAGAAAATCCCTGATCCCGCCGGGAATCGAACCCGGGAACCCGGGCGTGGGAAGCGAGAGCGCTACCGCACGACCACGAGATGCGGGCGCTGGTGATGTAAGTTGGATTTCCTGCGTAAGGTGCAGGAAATATTTTCGAGGCCAGTTCTATTTTGCCCACGCTATAAAAGTTGTACAGACTGTAGTTCTAAGAGTCGACTGTGAAAGGTGGCTCAATGACACTGGACTTACACCGGGAGGACGTCACTTCAAATCTCCGTTCTGTCATTCCGATGTAGAATCACCGCAATTTTCCTAAATCACTTGTGGCAAACGCTGGTAGGGATCATTTGAAAGTACACAGCCGAATTCCGTGGCCAGTGCAAATTTCTGATCTGTCCCTAATAACCTCGTCATCGACGGGAAGCTAGTGGACATGAAGTAGAGATAGCAGGTGAAAAGGAGACAATATCATTCAGTATGTACATTAAAGACATAAACGAAACTAAAGCGAAGTGTAGAAAAGGCATTAAGCTTCACAGTTTGTCATGACGACATGCAATTCTGTCAAAGACTGCAGTGTTGACCGGAACGGAATCATGGAAAAGAGGGAATAATATCGACATCAGTAAGAACAAAACAAAACTAATGAAGCATAGTCGAATTAAATCATAAGATGGACAAGCGATTAAATTAGGAAATAAGAGGAATACAAAAATTTTGTTTTTGTCTGACAGCAACGCCCTTATAAATGTGTTGTATACGCGGGGGATGGAGAAAAATATGGAAACACCAAAAACACATCGTTCTACCATGCGGCGTAGGAAAAACGTTGTCATTTTTCTCGGAATGGATAAATACAGGGTTATTACAAATGATTGAAGCGATTTCACAGCTCTACAATAACTTTATTATTTGAGATATTTTCACAATGCTTTGCACACACATACAAAAACTCAAAAAGTTTTTTTAGGCATTCACAAATGTTCGATATGTGCCCCTTTAGTGATTCGGCAGACATCAAGCCGATCAAGTTCCTCCCACACTTGGCGCAGCATGTCCCCATCAATAAGTTCGAAAGTATCGTTGATTCGAGCTCGCAATTCTGGCACGTTTCTTGGCAGAAGGGGTTTAAACACTGAATCTTTCACATAACCCCACAGAAAGAAATCGCATGGGGTTAAGTCGGGAGAGCGTGGAGGCCATGACGTGAATTGTTGATCATGATCTCCACCACGACCGATCCATCGGTTTTCCAATCTCCTGTTTAAGAAATGCTTCTGCTTTAGCCTTTTCCTTAAGATTTTCCAAACCGTCGGCTGTGGTACGTTTGCTCCCTGCTTGCTTTATTCGTCGACTTCCGCGGGCTACGCGTGAAACTTGCCCGCACGCGTTCAACCGTTTCTTCGCTCACTGCAGGCCGACCCGTTGATTTCCCCTTACAGAGGCATCCAGAAGCTTTAAACTGCGCATACCATCGCCGAATGGAGTTAGCAGTTGGTGGATCTTTGTTGAACTTCGTCCTGAAGTGTCGTTGCACTGTTATGACTGACTGATGTGAGTGCATTTCAAGCACGACATACGCTTTCTCGGCTCCTGTCGCCATTTTGTCTCACTGCGCTATCGAGCGCTCTGGCAGCAGAAACCTGAAGTGCGGCTTCAGCCTAACAAAACTTTATGAGTTTTTCTACGTATCTGTTGTGTGTCGTGACCATATGTCAATGAATGGAGCTACAGTGAATTTATGAAATCGCTTCAATCATTTGTAATAGCCCTGTACAGGTCCTGTGTGATTATAAAGAGAATCTTATACCGTTATTCCTGCAAAATAGAGGCAAGTTGAGATAACGATAATGAAGGTGGACAGCGATCACATAACCTTCTCTCCAAACACTCCATCTCCAGAGGCTCAGTCACTCTGAAATCTGGTGACTGCAACGGCGAAGGGAGATGCGACAATTCATCCTCGTGCTCACAGTTGTCAGTCTTGGAAAATCACCATTGGGGAACAAACATTGTTGCATGGGATTCAGAGTCCGCCCCTGGTAGCTGAGTGGTCAGCGCGACGGAATGTCATACCTACAGGCCCGGGTTGGATTCCCGGCTGGGTCGGAGATTTTCTCCGCTCAGGTATTGGGTGTTGCACTTATCATCATCATATCATCCCCATCGACACGCATGTCGCCGAAGTGGCGTCAACTCGAAAGACGTGCACCACTCGGAGGGTCTACCCGACGAGAGGCCCTAACCACGCGGCATTTCCATGGGATTCAGACAGAATGGTCGTATAGCCCGTGGCAGTAATGCGAACCCTTCCAGATCAATCGTGAGGCCCGTGGAATACCACTATATTACTGCCCAAGTCTTCACCTCACCCCCGCTGTTGGGACGTAAACTCGGTCACAAGCTGGAAAAAGTGTGAAACTGGACTCATTCGACCAAATGACTTTCCTCTATTGCTTCACAGACCAGGTTTTGTGGCTTTGGCATCACGTTTTCCTGTTACGGGCATTTGCGTCACTGATGAGTTGTTTTGAAATTCCAGCTCGTGCCGGCCGGAGTGGCCGTACGGTTCTAGGTGCTGTAGTCTGGAGCCGAACGAGCGCTACGGTCGCAGGTTCGAATCCTGCGTCGGGCATGGCTGTGTGTGATGTCCTTAGGTTAGTTAGGTTTAATTAGTTCTAAGTTCTAGGGGACTGATGACCTTAGATGTTAAGTCCCATAGTACTCAGAGCCAATTTAGAGCCATCTCTAATGAGTCATCATTAGGACTTTAGTCCGTGTCGTGTTACGAACGTTGTGTACTCTAGTTTTATTTACTATTATGAGTCTTGCGATTCGAAACCGGGCCAACCGTAATGTATGCACGAAATGTGATCAAGACATTCGTCAGTAAAAGAGTGATCTGAAACACACTACTGGCCATTAAAATTGCTACACCAAGAAGAAATGCACATGATAAACGAGTATTCATTGGACAAATATATTACACTAGAACTGACATGTGACTACATTTTCACGCAGTTTGAGAGCATAGATCCTGAGAAATCAGCCAGAACAACCACCTCTGGACGTAATAACGGCCTTGATACGCCTGGGCATTGAGTCAAACAGAGCTTGGATGGCGGTAAAGGTACAGCTGCCCATGACAGATGAAATACAGTTGCTTGAAAACAGTTTCAGGAACAATAGATTCCAAATCTCCATCATCATCGTCAGTATTTTCAGATGATTCACTGCCTTTGCAAGTTGTAGCATCAATTTCTTCACCCTCAACACATGATATTTCACTTACTTCCTCTTCTTCATTCAAAACTGCCTGTATTTCAGGACTACTGAAAAGTTTTCTACTGTACGACACGCCGAGATAGAATAACTGAGGCAATACATGACGACAGTTGAAGCAAGAAACTCTAACAACGGGTACAAAAATAAGTAGTAAATGCTAATTTTGTTATTGCAGGTGTGTCGTGGAATACCTTATGATCATTCTATTTTCATAATGTATTCAAAAAACAAATGGTACAGCACAAAAACCATAAATAAATTTAATCCATTGTCCTAAGTATAAAACTGTACAGAAAATCATTGGATACAGTTGACTCAGGGGGAGAAAGTCATATATTTTGATAATAATAGTTTTGAAACAGGGGAGGTACATGTTTGAAATGTGCTTATGGGGTCGTATTGACCCTATTGAAACTAGGAATGTTAAGCTATGGGACATATTCAAATTAGTGCGAAGTACTGCTAAAATGTAATAAGACCTCGACACTGCTAGAAGATAAAGGATATCTGTGCTGGGAACATTGACTTATCCTGCTGTAAAAGATTTTTCTACGACGTATTCATAACATTGCTGGATAAGGAATTTCGAAACAGGCTTTTCTGACATCAGTGCCTTCATTCGCCCTGAGTCTACTCATGTAATTTCAGCTAGTTTACAACGATTTACATTATTTCCTCTAAAAGAATATATTATTCTATTGTGTTGTTCAGAATCCTTTTGGATATTAATACCGAAATTATCGAAGGTGTAGCTGTTTTTTCCACCACGATTATCACAGTTCGAGTCCTTCTGTCGATCCCGTGTTTTTTGTCTTCGTGTCGTCTTATGTCACCCACAAAATTTATTTTAACACGAGAACGCGAAGATTCTGCCGTCAGCTCGTATGTTAATAAAGAGGTCTACAGCGATCTTCTGCGACGTTTGAGGGAGGACATGAGAGAAAATGTCCAGAAAGTGGCGTCCGGATGACAATGCCTGCCACCTACAGTATCCAAAATCTTTTGACTGAGAACAAGGCGATGGCTGGTTCCCACCTGCGGTACTCACCAGACACAGCTCCGTGTGACCTTCTTACTCTTCTCCGAGACAAAAATCAAATTGAAGAGTCGAAAACTTGTTGTAGTGGAGGGGATTCAGGACGTTTCGCAGACGATGCTAATCGGCCTAACAAGGAAATAATTCCAGGATGTGTTTGAAAAGTAGCAGAAACCTTGTGCTCGGTGTATTCGCGCCTAAGGGGACTACTTTCAAGATGACAATGCACCATAATTGATGCATTTCGATGTTTTTTGGAAGCCACATCGTTTTCCCTTTCAATTAATCGCTTTATTGTTTTAAGTTTGGGGATATGGCGCCGCAGTCTACCGACCGCGGCGCAGCTATTCCCTATCCCGGGCCAAGTTAATACCGCTGCTACCGACAGAGATGCTGGAGTCGCCACCACGATGGTGTAGCGTGGCGTAGCTGTGTTTACGGACGTGGCGGCCACCAGATAAGCGGACAAACAGGCGGTGCCCCAGAGATCAACGGCCGATAGCGTGACTCCACGCGACGATATTCAGCAGGCGACAGCGAAGGGACCAAGCTCGCTATATCTTCACAGTGCCTATACTTTAGTTCCACATGACAAGGTGGATTCCTAAACCCCGCAAAGTCCCGGCTGCTCCCTGACTCTGTCAAATATGGCACTACATTTTTTACAGGCTATTACCAGTTAGAACAGCAGTTGACACAGTCTTATGATTTTTGATGCTATAAGTCTGGCAACATAAAAAAAAACCACGAGCTGACTTGTCGCACTGTCCTGTGCAGCTATATACGCCTGCAGGTGCACAAAGGAAACGATACAGTAGTACTGTAGCACCAACAGTACGTCACGTGGATGCCAGCTGTTCTGGAACCTTTCTACAACATTTTATGTAAACTATTCGGTAAAAATTTTTGGCAGTTTCATCACTAGTAGCCTCATATGTCAGGTTCGTGATGAACTGTCTATCTTTCCTTTGATGATCATAGTTTTTGTGATATTTCGAAATAACGTAGACCCGATATTCGTATAGTTCGCAAAGAAAAATAGGAGTCGCTGCGAGTTTGCGTTTGGTGCATATTAGGTCATACATTGCTGCAAATGAAATGTAGCTAACATATTGAATTTTTCTTTAGTTTAGGAAAATGGATTTTGAGTACTGCGCCCGCATCTCGTGGTCATGCGGTAGCGTTCTCGCTTCCCACGCCCGGGTTCCCGGGTTCGATTCCCGGCGGGGTCAGGGATTTTCTCTGCCTCGTGATGGCTGGGTGTTGTGTGCTGTCCTTAGGTTAGTTAGGTTTAAGTAGTTCTAAGTTCTAGGGGACTGATGACCGTAGCTGTTAAGTCCCATAGTGCTCAGAGCCATTTTTTTTTTTTTAGTACTGCACTCTGTTCTGCCCAAATGCGGTACAATAAGCACAGTGGTGAATTATTCATAACGTTATTCATAACATAACTGATTTTTAGCGAATAACATCATGCAAAGGAAAGAATACTTTCCAGAATGAGATTTTCACTTTGCAGTGGAGTGTGCGCTGATATGAAACTTCCTTGCAGATTAAAACTGTGTGCCGGACCGAGACTCGAACTCGGGACCTTTGCCTTTCGCGGGCAAGTGCGGGTGGTAGAGAACTTGCCCGCAAAAGGAAAAGGTTCCGAGTTCGAGTCTCGGTCCGGCACACAGTTCTAATCTGCCGGGAAGTTGCATATCAACGCACACTCCGCTGCAGACTGAAAATCTCATTCTGGAAACATCCCCCAGGCTGTGGCTAAGCCATGTCTCCGCATTATCCTTTCTTCCAGGAGTGCTAGTCCTGCAAGGTTCGCAGGAGAGCTTCTGTAAAGTTTGGAAGGTAGGAGACGAGGTACTGGTGGAACTAAAGCTGTGAGGACGGGGCGTGAGTCGTGCTTGGGTAGCTCAGTTGGTAGAGCACTTGCCCGCGAAAGGCAAAGGTCCTGAGTTCGAGTCTCGGTCCGGCACACAGTTTTAATGTGCCAGAAAGTTTCAAAAGAATATTTTGTCATATGTTTAATATGCGGAACTTTCGTATATACAGATAACGGTGGCCACATATTTATCAATCAAATAATGTAATTTTTAAGGGCCAATGATAGCTGATGAAATGAGGAATTGTGTGGGCCTGCAAAAAGATAAGAAAACAAATTAGATGTTTCTTATACTGACAAAAAGCTTTTTTTGAGCTGTTGACCTGTCATGTCCTCAGTTGCTTGTTTAATAATACACAATGTGTCCCAGTCTCGTTAGAGTTGTAGCTATGAAAAGTGAAAGTCATGGATAATGTACACCGAATGTTTATTCAAAATAGTCTTCCCCGGAATCAATAAACAGCTGAAATCGTCTTACAGTGTTTTGAAACAGTCGCTTTAGTCCTCTATTGGAACTACACTTAGTACTGCAGCACAGTTTCATTGGATGTCCTTAGTGGCGTTGTAACGGTGCACCTCTCATTCTCAACTTCAGTTTGGGGAACAATCAGAAGTTTTCTGGGGCCAATTACGGCGAATACGGCGGGTGTTGCAGGACTGTGATCCGTTTGTTGGGCAAAAATGCTCCCACGATCGTCGCTTTGTGCGGTGAGGAGCGACCGTGAACCTGCCTCTCGGTATTTGGGTCGAATTCGACGAATTCTTCCCCACAAAGACAATACTTGGCACAAAACTTGATATTATCTCACTGCTCCACTGCCGTTTTTCGACGAATGTATTACAAGTTCTGTTAATTTTGTAAATCCTCGTCACCAGCTTTGTAGAGGCCTTGTCGCCACTGTTGTCAAGGTAGGCTGGATTTGTGAGTTCGTGGAACGGCTTCTGATGCAGTACAACGCAAAGAATTTCTCCCTGCCACTATTACGCAGCTATGCCCCGCCAGCCGGGGTTGCCGAGCGGTTCTACGCGCTAGTCTGGAACCGCGCGACCGCTACGGTCCCAGGTTCGTATCCTGCCTCGGGCATGGATGTGTGTGATGTCCTTAGGTTAGTTAGGTTTAAGTAGTTCTAAGTTCTAGGGGACTGATGACCTTAGAAGTCAAGTCCCATAGTGCCCAGAGCCATTTGAACCAACCAGATATGCCCCAGGGTCAGGTAACAGGATAGGAGAACCAAGATTCTACAACACTCCAACAAATTAGTAACAAAGTTACACAAATGAGTTAAAAGGGTTTACTTATCTTTGTGACTTCCTGATTTCCTGCGTAATGTTCTATCGATGATACTACAAGATGTTTCGCTACATGACAGAATGGCGATGTACTTCCAACATGATGGATGCCCGGCACTTAGCTCGCGTGCGGTTGAAGCGGTATCGAATAGCATATTTCATGACAGATGGATTGGTCGTCGATGCACCATACAATGGCCCGCACGTTCACCGGATCTGACGTCCCCGGATTTCTTTCTGTGAGGAAAGTTGAAGGACATTTGCTGTTGTTATCCACCGACAACGCCTGACAACATGCGTCAGCGTATTGTCAATGCATGTGCGAACATTACGGAAGGCGAACTACTCGCTGTTGAGAGGAATGTCGTTACACGTACTGCCAAGTGCATTGAGGTTGACGGACGTCATTTTGAGCATTACTTGCATTAATGTGGTATTTACAGGTAATCACGCTGTAACAGCATGTGTTCTTAGATATCATAAGTTCACAAAGGTACATGTATCACATTGGAACAACCGAAATAAAATGATCAAACGTACCTACGTTCTGTATTTTAATTTAAAAAACGTACAGGTTACCAACTGTTCGCCTAAAGTTGTGAGCCATATGTTTGTGACTACGAGGTGCGGCTAGAAAAAAACCGGACTGATGCTGGGAAAAACATTTATTTACAATTATTTACAATTTCATGTTATCTCCTTCAATGTACTCTCCTCCTCGGTCTCTACACCGCTCCATACGAATTTTCCACTGTTCATAGCAATGCTGCAGATCATTTTCGGTAAGTCCATACATTACTTCCGTCGCTTTTTCTTTTACTGCTACAACAGTCTCAAATCTAGTTCCTTTCAAAACTGACTTGACTTTAGGGAAAAGAAAAAAGTCACAGGGGTCCAAATCAGGTGAGTAGGGTGGATGAACTAAGATGAGAATGTTGTGTTTTGCCAAAAACATCTTCACTGACAACGCACTGTGAGCTGGGGCATTGTCTTGGTGAAGGATCCATGACTTTTTTCTCCACAAATCGTTCCGTTTTCTCCGTACTCGCTCACGTAGGGTAGCCAGGACGCTAATGTAGTAATGCTGATTCACTGTTTGTCCCTCTGGTACCCAATCAGTGTGCACAATCCCTTTGATGTCAAAAAAACAATCATCATTGCCTTGAATTTCGATTTTGACATTCGTGCTTTTTTTTGTCGTGGAGAACCAGGAGTTTTCCAATGCATCGATTGGCGTTTAGTTTCGGATCGTAAGTAAAAAACCACGATTCATCGCAAGTAATAACATTTTGTAAGAAGGTGGGATCACTTTCAATGTTTTCCAGGATGTCAGAACAAATCATTCTTCGGCGTTCCTTCTGTTCAATTGTGAGACACTTTGGAACCATTTTTGAACACACTTTGTTCATGTTGAAACTTTCATGAAGAATCTGCCTAACACTTTCCTTGTCAACTCCTGTTAACTCAGACACTGCTCTGATTGTTAAACGGCGATCTTGTCGAACAAGTTTACCGATTTTTTCAATGTTTGCATCAGTTTTTGCTGACAATGGTCTGCCAGTGCGAGTGTCATCACTGGTGTCTTCGCGGCCATCTTTAAATCGTTTAAACCACTCAAACACTTGTGTTCGCGATAAACAATCATCGCCGTACACTTGTTGTAACATTACAAACGTTTCACTTGCAGATTTTCCTAGTTTGAAACAAAATTTGATGTTAACACGCTGTTCTTTCTGTACACTCAACATTTTCCGACGCACAGACAAAACGTCAACTACTTAAAACAGACGCCACGGGCAGATTGAGTGCAGGAGGCAGATGAAACTCGAGCAGTAGGCGGAGCGAGAGTCACGTGACAGGCCACGCGACTTTCAGACTTATTGCATTCGTTTTATTGTTTCACCAGTACTAGTCCGGTTTTTTTGTAGCCACACCTCGTATTACAGCGACATCTATCATAAAGCGAGAAAAGTGGTCCAACTAAAACATTCATATTTCTTTACGTACTACACGAATGTGTAATAAAAAATGGGGGTTCATATTTTAAAAAACGCAGTTGATATCCGTTTGACATATGGCAGCGCCATCTAGCAGGCCAACCATAGCGCCATCTGGTTTCTCCCTTCAAGCTAGACGAGTTTCGTTCTTTGTAGTTTTTTCTTTTGATGCTTATTTCGTGAGATATTTCGCCCGGTCACTATCAATGGACCACCCTGTATAGCAAATGCAATGTACAACGACTGTATGTACACGTCTAAGAGTTCACTAAACGACGTTCCCTGTCTAATTCAGCCCTGGACGATGATCTGTAGCCAAGTGGGCGAGAGCTGCTCTTGTATCTTCTGTCCGCTGTCGTCCGGTCACTGAGGGATAGTACACGGCCGGCAGTTGGCCGTGGCGAAGTCGTCGGTATCTTCATCCCCAGCGCCGCCTCTGGCGATGATGGAACTCGCACAAATGGCTAGCTCTTTGACATTCTACACAGCTGTTGTTGGAACTTAAGGGCTCCTAACGCCGCAACTGACGCTAATAGTCCAATGCAGTTCGCAATATCACACAAGTAATCCTAACGGAACTGAAACACCCATGTACACTGAGGTCAGGATTTTGTAACAGAACTGCAACTTCAATAGTGTGATAGGTGAAACCACCATCGCTGTATTTTGGCAGAAGAAGCAAAATTTTACGTGGCAACAAGAGAAACTTGGGCGTTACTCGGAACTCGCCAGTAGTAACGCTGCTCTAAAGCAAGAATAGGTTAAAAAGTCAGGCGGCAAAAATGGTTCAAATGGCTCTGAGCACTATGGGACATAACATCTGAGATCATCAGTCCCCTAGAACTTAGAACTACTTAAACCTAACTAACCTAAGGACATCACACACATCCATGCCCGAGGCACGATTTGAACCTGCGACAGTAGCAGTCGTGCGGTTCCGGATTGAAGTGCCTAGAACCGCTCGGCCACCGCGGCCGGCGTCCGGCGACAATTAATGCATGAGGACAGGATCCAAATCATAATGCTATACCGTCACATGATAGCATGAAGCATTATGATCTGGTCTCTGTCCACATGCATTTATGGATTATGACATCCAGTCACAGAAGTGCGTAAGGTGAATTTTATATTTACACAGTGTAAAACGTGATGTAGTCGTATGTAAGCGTGTGTCAGGTATGTGCTTGAAAATGATGTAGTGTCGAAATTAGCTAATGTCACAAATTAAATAAAGAAAATTGATATAGAGCCTACAACGGATCAGGTTTTCGTTTGTAAAACAGAAGGTAATTGGACGGCAGGGTCTGGAGCGAAGTCGACGATCTGGCTCGTCACAAACGTGTTCCATTTGATTCACATCACGACTCTGTGCAGTCCTGTAAGTCTCAGGGATGTTAATGTCCGCAAACCATTGCTTCTTGGATGATACTATGACATGGTGCATTGTTATGCCTACGCTGGATGGTAACAATACGAAGCTATTGCGACGGTATTGCTTGCCAAAGACTCTAGCTTCCAGTAAATGATTACATATTTTGTTACATGTCTCCAGTCCATTACATTTTTACCAACAGCCTCGATTAATAAAAATAAATATTTTTCAACAAAGATTACGGCTTTATTAGTCTTTTCAGCATTGTGCCATACAGGATGTAACTGGTATGAGGGCAGATATTGTTACATGTGATACCTTTATTTGTACACACATTAGTGTGTTCGTTGTTTTTTTTCTCTGCGTCTAACAGTATTCCCGTAAAAACGTCTCATAATTTACTACCTAACGCTTTCTACACGGTCGTAACTGCACCCTTGAGTGGGCGACACTTGTCCGTATAGACGATCCATTTTGCATTCAAGTGTCACTCTTCAATACTTGACCTGCTGTTCAGGGGAAAATCAGCATTAATGGCTTGCTCTTGCCACATGTACTTGGAACTACTAACCAACCTAAAGACATATTACTCTTAATGATTATACGAGGTGCATTCAAGTTCTAAGGCCTCCGATTTTTTTTTCTAATTAACTAGTCACCCGAAATCGATGAAACTGGCGTTACTTCTCGACGTAATCGCCCTGCAGACGTACACATTTTTCACAACGCTGACGCCATGATTCCATGGCAGCGGCGAAGGCTTCTTTAGGAGTCTGTTTTGACCACTGGAAAATCGCTCAGGCAATAGCAGCACGGCTGGTGAATGTGCGGCCACGGAGTGTGTCGTTCATTGTTGGAAAAAGCCAAAAGTCACTAGGAGCCTGGTCAGTTGAGTAGGGAGCATGAGGAATCACTTCAAAGTTGTTATCACGAAGAAACAGTTGCGTAACGTTGGCTCGATGTGCGGGTGCGTTGGCTTGGTGAAACAGCACACGCGCAGCCCTTCCCGGACGTTTTTGTTGCAGTGCAGGAAGGAATTTGTTCTTCAAAACATTTTTGTAGGATGCACCTGTTACCGTAGTGCCCTCTGGAACGCAATGGGTAAGGAGTACGCCCTCGCTGTCCTAGAACATGGACACCATCATTTTTTCAGCACTGGCGGTTACCCGAAATTTTTTTGGTGGCGGTGAATCTGTGTGCTTCCATTGAGCTGACTGGCGCTTGGTTTCTGGATTGAAAAATGGCATCCACGTCTCATCCATTGTCACAACCGACGAAAAGAAAGTCCCATTCATGCGCTACCGTCGCAGGTTCGAATCCTGTCTCGGGCATGGGTGTGTGTGATGTCCTTAGGTTAGTTAGGTTTAAGTAGTTCTAAGTTCTAGGGGACTTATGACCTAAGACGTTGAGTCCCATAGTGCTCAGAGCCATTTTTGAACCCATTCATGCTGTCGTTGCGCGTCAACATTGCATGGCAACATGGCACACGGGCAGCCATGTGGTCGTCCGTCAGCATCCACCTGGATGACACTTTTCGCATTTTCAGGTCGTCATGCAGGATTGTGTGCACAGAACCCACAGAAATGCCAACTCTGGAGGCGATCTGTTCAACAGTCATTCGGCGATCCCCCAAATCAATTCTCTCCACTTTCTCGATCGTGTCGTCAGACCGGCTTGTGCGAGCCCGAGATTGTTTCGGTTTGTTGTCACACGATGTTCTGCCTTCATTAAATTGTCGCACCCACGAACGCACTTTCGACACATCCATAACTCCATCACCACATGTCTCCTTCAACTGTCGATGAATTTCAGTTGGTTTCACACCACGCAAATTCAGAAAACGAATGATTGCACGCTGTTCAAGTAAGGAAAACGTCGCCATTTTAAGTATTTAAAACAGTTCTCATTCTCGCCGCTGGCGGTAGAATTCCATCTGCCGTACGGTGCTGCCAACTCTGGGACGTATTGACAATGAACGCGGCTTCATTTTAAAACAATGCGCATGTTTCTATCTCTTTCCAGTCTGGAGAAGAAAAATCGGAGGCCTTAGAACTTGAATGCACCTCGTAATTACGAGGGTAATTCCAAAAGTAAGGTCTCCCTTTTTTTATAAATATTGCAGACCTGTTTATTTCTACAATGGTTTACATCTGTTTACAGCTTGAACATTATCTATTTTTGGACATAATCACCATTTCTTTCGGTGCATTTTAGTAGACGCTGTGCCAGTTTTTGTATGCCCATGTCATACCAGTTCGCCGCCAGCTCCGCGGCTTTGGCGAAGAAGGATGCCGCCACTGACGTGATTGTTGCTTGGTCTCAGGTGTAAAGTCGTATGCCCAGGTTTCGGCACCCGTGACAACTGAATCTAGAAAGTTGTCATGTTGGGCTGCAAGGCGGTGAAGAAATGCGCGGGAAGCATCAACTCGTTGCCGCATGTGGTCCTCAGTCAGCATGTGGTCCTCGGTCAGCATGAGTGGCACCCATCTTGCGCACACCTTCTGGTAGTTCAATGTTTCGGTTAAAATTCTGTGAGCGGTGCTTCGGGAAACCTCAGGAACCAACGCGCAGAGATCATCCAGGGTGATCCGCCGATCTTCACGCCTTCACACCTTCAAGACTGACTCCTCAGAAACTGACGGTCTCCCGCTCCTTTGTTCGTAGTGAATTTCGGTCCGACCAGCTGCAAACTCTCTACAACATTTACCAACATTTTTGACATACATGCACGACTCACCATACCCTTCCGTTAAGTGGCGATGGATTTCAATCGGCGCAGTGCCCTTTGCTTTCAAAAACCGAATAACCGCGCGCAATTCGCACTTGGCGGTAACATCCAACGGGAGCTCCATTCTCAACGGCTGCCTGGACAAGACCGAGCGCCTCAGTGCGTCGTGCGGATGTTTACACAAAGCGCGTGAAGCACTCTTCATAACAGTGCGACCAACTGCCACACAGAGTTCTGTACTTATAAAAAAATAGAATACCTTACTTTTGGGATTACCCTTGTATTAGTCTGCAAATAAAGTAAATCTGTCTCGTAAACTGATATACGGCCAGGAGAGCGGTGTGCTGACCACATGCCCCTCCATATCCGCATCCAGTGACGCCTGTGGGCTGGGGATGACACGTGTGGTCTGAGGATGACACGGCGGTCGGTCGGTACCGTTGGGCTTTCACGGCCTGTTCGGGCGAAGTTTACTTTTTTAAATAAAGTAATTGCTGATGTAATGTTGCTCAGTAAACCGCTCCAGTCACCAATAAAAATATTTGCACTTATTTACACCAGTTACATCCAGTACAAGATATTTCCTGTGTGGGTATGATTATTAAATACGATAGAAATGTTAGGAAAATGTTATTTAAATCATTATTGTCAGTTGTTGAAATTCTTCAAACATTGTTTACTGTGCATGAAATTAAGTCACTCTTTTATTACGTGACAGCATTGGTCTGTTCAGTCCTTAGTGAGGCAGTCAGAGAGGAAAGAGTAACGGGTATAAAATATCGCTCAACAAATTAGTATCACTTAAAAATGGAGAAAGGCGTTGTGTAACTGTGGGTATAAATACACAAGGAAGTCGTGTGCTTATGTTTGAAGACTGTCCTTTGCCTCGATGCGGCTTCGTTCGTTGCTTCATGACGGAAGCACGAAAGGTGGAGTGAAAGCTACGATCTTAATGCCCCTCTCACGTTCTGGTCATTTGATGGGCCGCTCTCCGTCCAGTTTCAGACAGTGCGGGCATCGTAAATGACGAAACGGCAGACAGTCACCTGATTCGCGTGGTTCGGAGAGCTAATTCTACTTTTCTTCCTCCTCGTGAACTGTGTCCAATCACTTATCGTCGTGTCCTTCAGATATCCAGCCTTTAGCAGCATGTCTGTACACAGCATGACAAATTATGATTGTGACAGCGTTCTGTTTGCCTCCATTCAGTCTACGTAACGATCATACGCTATCTGATCAAAAGTATCTAGGCATCCCTAAAGAATGCGGACTTGGTCGCTGGATGTACAATGGGTGCACCCCCCCCCCCCCAGTATAAATGAAAACGGAAAGTACAGGATGTTCACAAATTCGTTGTACAAAAGCAACCTTTAATTGTGAAAAGGGTCAATAACTTACAAAAAATATGTGATAAAGCACTGCATGAAGTATATCTTCAAGTTTTATTCCCTCCTTGCACCGTTAGTTTCAGACATTCCCGCTAGATTCCGACATTCCCGCTAGGTGGTTTGTGCGAATGAGTTATTCCACCAGTCATCGTGGAGACGTATAACGGCAGACAGTGGGTGCAGTGTTGTTAGTGGTTTCATGAATTCAAATCCGTTACAACAGTTCAGAGACATCAAAGGATATGTGTTCCGCCTTTTTGTAAACACACTGTTTTTTTTTTCTCCGCTCAGGGACTGGGTGTTGTGTTGTCTTAATCATCATCATTTCATCCCCATTGACACGCAAGTCGCCGGCGTCACATCGAAAGACTTGCACCAGGCGAACGGTCTACCCGACGGGAGGCCCTAGTCACACGATTTTTTTTTATTGAATAAATGGCCTCTAGTGGAAAGCATCCATTATCGGGTGGTTCATTAGACCTTTTTTGTTCAGTATCCTCTCATCGATCAATCCGTAGAGTTTGTACACGGGGGGAGGGATCACACTATATAGAACTACCTGTACGTCTTTATAGTCAGTGTAATTTAATACTGAGCGCTTTAACGGGCATGAAAGCTGGGGCTACTCAGCACATTCCTAAATATAATTTGATTCTTTCTCCGTGAGAGTTAGTCTCAGCTCCTATTCTGTCATATCTCGTTGCTTTATCTGGTAGTTTATGATAGTTTTTTTATGTTTCGAGTGTGCGATCTATCTCTGCAGAGAAGGGTGGGAACACAGGATGCAAGCTCCTGTCTTTGAGATGAAATACAATGAACTTGCGAAGAAAGAGTTAGACAGTGACAGCGAGATTAAAGGAATTTCGAAGCCACTGCGTTGATACATGTCAGATAACATTGTTAGAGACATTCCCTGTTTTCCCATCTCCATTTGATGTCCTTGAATGGAGAGTCTTGTTACTCTGATCTGGCGATATGCAGTGCTATTAACACCGCAAGGTCATTAGTTTGCTTTGTACGTATCGTATAACTTCCGCACAGATTTGTAAACAAGATGGTAGATTTACACCACATACATACTTTTAATGTGGTTCAGACACGTGCGTTTCAGATTAATTAAAGCTTCATTCATTTTTAATTACCCAGTATTTGGTTTAGCTTACAACAACATACAACGCTGCACTAACCTGAACATTGTTAATGAAGTAATACTGTACTTCTTAATCAGAGCTGTATTGGCAAATGATATGGAGTTAGGGATTGGTGATTGGTTACCCACTCTCTGTGAATGTCTAGTCAGAAAACAAAATATTACCAAATCTTTTTTAAAAGAAAATTTCGTTGTATTTAAAAATATTGAGACACGATAAGCTGGACATCTGTTAAGTGAAAGGAAATCATGCGTTTGACGGTACTGTTATAACGTTAACATGAAGTTGTCCACGTGAGAAAGTCTTTTTTATGAAACCATAATGATTTTAAGGCTTTCACTGGCCATGTTGACACGGCTCTAGCATCTTCTTGTGGTTTTATTGAAAGCATCTACATTCCAGATAATGCAATGTAATTACAGAAGCTTGAATTCAGTTATGATGTATATTATGATTATAAAAGCATATAATCACTTGAGGTGAACTAAAGCTTGCCCACACACAGATACGCACACATAGTACAGAGTGATTATGCATTATTACATTATTACTGCAAAATTGTCCATAATATTTCTTAGTACATGTAAATTAACTTTACAATTTTTGTCTCCAAATTTTTCAATTTGTCGTTCACTTAGTAGTAAATCAACCAAAACGATACCCTAGGAGCCTGTAATTACAATGTTAACAGACAAATGAATATTTTTAAAATAATAAGTAGTTTATTAAACTTATAATTTTAAAAAGCCAAACAAAATAATTTTGCCAATATTTTAAATAGTTTTCTTAATAAAATGCTTCTTCTACTTATTTGGTGAAGTTTAATGGCTTTAAATGTTTACTAACATTGAATTGTTAATTAATAACTAATAAATTTCATAAATAGCTTAGAGAGATAATATTCGTGAATTTGTGTTATAAACCATGTTAACAATTATTAATAGTTAAACTTGAGTATGTTATGGAAATGTTTTGATTACCTAATACGCTCAGATCATCACTTATAATTTTATCATAGACAAAATTTATAGATTTTCAGATAAACATGTTTCACTATTTTGGGAAGAGTATTCCAGGGACTGACAGCTGCATGTAAGAAGTGCAGCTAGTTGAATCTTGCAAAAACAAACAATTTGTTCTTTTGATTTTTAGTCATTACCTGTATTCACACAATTTGGTTCTCTTTATTGCCATGTATTCCCAACATCGACTGTAACTTCAGAGCATCATATCTGTATTAATCCGGTGAAAACTTTTTTGTCAGCATTAATTTGAGTCCATTGAAATTTCCTTTTCCTTCACATGGGATTTCACACAGCCTTTTTATTTCTTAGCGGTTTTTATTTTCAATTAATGTTCTTTGAGCGGAGCATTTGCTGGTAAGGAAGTAGTTGTAACCAACTAGCAAATTGTCAATCAAATAATCCAAAGGTTTATTTTTTTGCTAGCTGATTACCTGTCCTTGTCTATTTAGCTGTCTCAAACTTGTAGAGAATTTTTTTTTTTCCTCACACAATATTTTTTCTGTAGGCTAGTCATTCAAGACTGACGCTTGCTGACACCCTCTCTTAAATCCACCTCGATTTCTTAGGAATTATATGTCGTTGGGACTGTTATTTTACATGTCACCTCTTTCACGGCTCTGCCCCACCCGTAAAGGTATCAGGGGTACAGGGGTGTCTTACACCCAAGGTAAGACAAAAGTGTACGAAATTCCGTCGGAATAGTTCTACCCAGTCCAGGGCTATGTTAACCCGTCCGACTATACGCACACATTGGTGTACAAAATCTTAAGGACGAAAATAACTTTGGCATGATGTGACATCACCAAGTAACATAGCTCGATAAAATTTTGGCCATACATGGAAAGATCTTCTACAGTACAGTACAGAATGTATGTGGAAGAAATACACAATGAACTGAACTAAAACTACACTCCATCCGAACAGGACTTGGGAGGCCCAATGGTACGAATCGGTCGCCGTGTCATCCTCAGACCACAGGCGTCACTGGATGCGGATATGGAGGAGTATATGGTCAGCACACCGCTCTCCCGGCCGTATGTCGGTTGACGAGACCGGAGCCGCTATTTCTCAGTCAAGTAGCTCCTCAATTGGCCTCACAAGGGCTGAGAGCACCCCACTTGCCAACAGCGCTCGCAGATCTGATGGTCACCCATCCAAGTGCTAGCCCAGCCCGACAGCGCTTAACTTCGGTGATCTGACGGGAACCGGTATTACCACTGAAATACGCAATGAGTCGAACATAAATGACGCTTTTATTCAAAGACAGTTATTACAATGAAGTCACCGCGATTTATGATGGCCGCCTGGACATGACAAAAGTTGGGACATGTTATGGTGTGTGGTAAGCTGCACGGCAGTGCATGTACTGCAACGCGATCCCATGATGGGACAACGCTTGTAAGGAGTTCTTGTGGATGGTCGTGCTGCAGTACGTCCACAATGCATCCCCCACGTGCTCGATGGGATTTAAGTCGCGGTAGCGAGCAGGTCAGCCCATTCACCGAATAGCCTCTCGTTCCTAGAGCTCCTCCACATGGGCTGTTCGATGCGGCCGCACATTGTCATCCGTAACAATGAAGTCAGGGCCGAATGTGTCCCTGAAAAGACGCACATGGAGAAGGAGTACAGTCTCACAATAACAATTACCGGTGAGTGTACCGTGTTCAAAGGTTTGAGGTCAGTACGCCATTGCATCGTTATGCCTTCCCAGCACTATATCACCTAGACCAGAAAAACGATCATGTTCCACAATGTTCCTGGGTGCATTACGTATTCCTATCTGCGCCAGAATCACTAGACTGAACCTGTTCTCATCCGAGAAGAGCACGCGACCCCACTTCACGTTGGCCCAGTGCCTATGCCCTTGGCTCTTTCGCAAACGGTGCAGCCTACGGTCGGTTGTGAACGGAACAAACGTACGAGGGTCACTCCAAAAGAAATGCACACTATTTTTTTTAAATCCATCTTTTATTTTACATGTTTGAAAGTTTTACAGTGTGTAGATACATCCTTTAGGAACAATATTTTCATTTCTCCACATAATTTCCATCCCTCTCAACTGCCTTACGCCATCTTGGAACCAGCGCCTGTATACCCGCACGGTAAAATTCTAGACCAACCTGTTGGAGCCACTGTTTGGCAGCGTGCACAAGGCAGTCATCATCTTCAAATCTTGTTCCACGAAGAGAGTCTTTCAGTTTCCCAAAGAGATGATAGTCACATGGAGCCAGGTCAGGACTGTAATGCGGGTGTTTCAGTGTTGTCCATCCGAGTTTTGTGATCGCTTCCATGGTTTTTTGACTGACATGTGGCCGTGCATTGTCGTACAACAGCAAAACATCCTGCTTTTGCCGATGTGGTCGAACACGACTCAGTCGAGCTTGAAGTTTCCTCAGTGTCGTCACATATGCATCAGAATTTATGGTGGTTCCACTTGGCATGATGTCCACAAGCAAGAGTCCTTCGGAATCGAAAAACACCGTAGCCATTACTTTTCCAGCAGAAGGTGTGGTTTTGAATATTTTTTTCCTTGGGTGAATTTGCATGATGCAACTCCATTGATTGCTTCTTCGTCTCTGGTGAAAAATGATGGAGCCATGTTTCATCACCTGTCACAATTCTTCCAAGAAATTCATCTCCACCACTCTCGTACTGTTCCAAAAGTTCGCTGCATACCGTTTTTCTTGTTTCTTTGTGAGCCACTATCAATATCCTGGGAACCCACCTGGCGCATACCGCAAACACTTCCTTTCCCAATCCCAACGTAGCGTGACAATTCGTTCACTGTGATGCGTCTGTCAGCAGTCACCAATTCGTTAACTCTCTGCACATTGTCTGGAGTGTGTGCAGTATGAGGCCTGCCGCTGCGAGGACAATCCTCAATATTGCCGTGCCCGATTTCGGCACGTAACCTGCTTGCCCACCGAATAACTGTACTTCGATCGACAGCAGCATCTCCATACACCTTTTTCAACCTCTTGTGGATGTTTCCCACTGTCTCGTTTACACAGCACGCGAATTCTATCACAGCACGTTGCGTCTGACGAACAAGTGTAGCCGCCATCTTGAAGACATGCCGTGACGCCGCCACTCACAGGAACAGGATGAACTAAGTTTGAAAACATGCGGGAAGGATGTATCTACACACTACAAAACTTTCACACACGCAGACTGAAAACTGTATTTTCACAAAAATAGTGTGCATTTCTTTTGAAGTGACCCTCGTACTAGACGTCGGATAAAGAGATCACCGGTACGCAGTAGTCGAGTCACTTTGGAGCGGTTTTGGCAGTCCTTTTAAATGTCGTTTCAGTTTCACCCATTGTTTGTCGTGATTTCTTTCTTACCCGTTGCAGTGGTTGTCTGCCGCTTTGATTGACCGTGGTCGACCATCTCCTAATCTTTGGGCAGCAGTGTTATTGGTCCGGAACGCTCCCCATGCACATGAAACACTGCTGTGAGCAATATCAAAATCCCTAAGCTATACTTGTCACACTTCGTCTTTCTTCCACTTTCCAGATGATTCGTCCCCCTTTGAAGTCATCCAAATGTAGTCTCCGGGCCACTTTTCAATCAAAAACAACACCACTGTGCGCTGTAACTGCTCTTGGATTGACACACAGTGTCTTTTTTCCGTTCATTCAGCTGCATCCTGTTGCGGGGCCAGCTCCATTTGGCATGGTGATCTCACATCATTTGACATCCAACTACCTGCGCGCGTCTGGGAGACCTCTGGCAACGTACCCACGCACTTTCATTCATTTCCACCGAGCTGTTAATATGTTATATTACTAGTTTACTTATCTCGTCCTTAAGTTTCGCATAGCAGTATACAGGGCGATTCATGAAGATATGCAAATATTTTAATTTGTCATTCTACAAGTAAAACTAAAGAAAAAAGTTCATGTAAACATAAGCCCGAAAATGTTTAGTTACGGAGTTACGGCTAATAAAAGTTTTGCCTGAAGTGTAGCAACTTCGGTAAATTCGCTTCGTCGTGTACTGGTACCCGGGATACGTTGAACAGCATCCATAATATCATCATCATCGTCTTCACGTATCGAGCGCTCGTACTGATTATAAACGTGTCTCCAGTAACATTCGAAATACTCCAGTAATGGTTCGTGCATTCGGAAACCTCCGAGTTGTGTAACGTACGCGATATTCGTTAACTGCAGTCGTAGCATTACCGTCACATTTGCCGTAAATATACACCATAGCGGCGCAATTCCGCTGTCGTAAATTTGAAAGGCATCCCTATTTCATAAATAATCTACGAACTACAAAAGTTACAATGTGGTTTCACTTAAATACATTGTTGTTGTTATATTCTTTCACTGAACAATACAGAAAACTAACCCGTTTCTAGGTTGGAAACGACTGAAACAACTCACCAACGGTTGCTAACAATCACATAAACGTTTCTACATTCTTGATGGAAAGTAAACAAACTTCCTTGTGTAATAATCTTTTCTTCTCTGGATGTTCTAGAAAACTACTGCAGATACACGTTTGGGACATGTTTTATTAGATTCGCCAGACCAATAACATCAAAATAAATGGAAATCGTGCTTTACATTAACCTCCTGCAGTTTAACGATGGCTTCATATTAGCGAAGTTGCTAAATTTCAGGCAAAATCTTTTATTAGCCGTAACTACGTAACTAAACATTTGCGGACCTATGTTTAATCAACTTTTTTCTTTAGTTTTACTTGTAGAATAACATATTAAAATATTTGCATATCTTCGCGAACCACCCTGTGTAGTAACAGAAATCTTTCTGTTGTAGTGAAATGATAGTATGAATAAGTTTTTATTCTGTTTTCTCGTGACTGTTCACTTTCTGCTGGGATGATGATTACATGATGGAATTCTTTCATCGGTAGATATTTTATTGCGATGACATAGACAAGTTATTTATTAGGTGAGTGGTCGCTGCTGGTAGCAGATAATTTACTGGTGCTGATTTTCCTATTTCCAGACTCAGAACAGCCCTGTATCTCGCCAGTTCTCGGTCAGCTCGTGCCTCTACGATCTGCATCCGTCGAGCGTTCACAAGGAGCTGAAACGGTCGCGGAGCACGGAAGAAAACTATGTAAGAACGTGCTGCTTATAGATTGCCTCTGCTTTAAAATAACATACACGCATGTGCTGGTTGGAGCTGTGGGGGACTCTACACACCAGGACAAGCTAACATACGATGTACATAATTACCGACAGCAGTCAGGTACTTTCATAAAACATCTCTGAGAATAATTTGGTGTGGAAACTGCTGAATGTAATCTAAGTTCTTGTGACGTCGCTGCACGATCACCAAGAGTTTTTCACATTGAGTTTAGACTGCTTCAGAGCTGAACTTAACGATTTAGAAAACATTTCAGTTGCACTTAACGAACTGGGAAAATCGTGTTCCAACAATTTTAAAAAACTATAGAAATTAATGTCTTGAATCGCACTTGACACATGAGACTGAAAATAGCGGTATGTTTCCTAAGCCTTATGCGTTCTATTTTGATTACAAGAACGTCGCTAGTGACATGAAAGCTATACTCAGTTGCGTGCAGTTCCTCGTGGTTTGAAATATGATATTCTTAATTAAATGTAAGAAACTATGATTGTACGTTCGCGATTAAAAGCGTGCCACAAGTCATTAGCTTTGTGTACTCCCAACAAACAGTTATGGCGTTACAAGCAGTATTTTCGGTAATACAGAAAATCACGTTTTCTTAAACAGCCCACAGAAAACGAGGCGGCTAAAACACTTTGAAAGTTACCTACCCAGCGAGCTACACGTACAGGAAGACCAAATGTCCATTTCGTCAACAAACTTTTTTTTTTTTTCGTAAGCGAAGCCCACAAGAAATTACCTCATCATGAAAACAAACTATGAGATAGACATTGGTTACACATTTGTTATTTTCTTATCCGGAACCGTTGTGCGCGGCTATGGGTAGATGACACGGTCAACACTGTTTTCAACAAACGGAACTTGATATTCCTTACTGTGGCTTCTGCGTAGCATGCTACTCGAAAAAAACTGTATGGCTTCGGCTAGCACGACACCACTGCTTTGCACTGCGAATTACTTCCTATTGAAGAGACAACTGTAGACGTTCATTTAACGCAGATTGTGACACTTGCATTCGTAGGACACAAGGCACCCGTGCAGAAAGTCGAAGCGGAATATTAGTTTGCACCACGCACATGTGTAGCAGTGGCGACGGAAGACACGTTACTCATTCTTTCTGGGGAACCACTGGTGTGCAAAAGGCTCACTACGTACAAAAGTGTAGACAAATGGAAATAAAAACAACAGAATGTTAGCTGAGGGTTCAGATGAAACTTTAGTGTGATGATATTGTTGCCTGTTTTACTAACTACAGCCGTCTCCCCCCCCCCCCCTCCCCCCTCAACATGGCCGAAACAAGTGCAGCGCATCAAATCGTACAAACCACCACTTTCTTTTCTAGAGATGGCTTATTATAATTTCCCGTATTTTATGTCTGCTAAGTTAGTTCCAGTTCTCAAATTTTTATATGTGCTTGACAAATCATCTTTTTTTCCAGTTTCATTTTTGTAATTTTCTAGCTTTATTTCCATAATTTTCTAAGTTAATTTTGGTAATATTCTAGTTTTATTTCTGTATTATTGTACGAGGGCTATTCAGAAAGTAGGGAATGTTTCCGTCTGACGCCGCCAGGCGCGCGCCGATCGCGTAATTTTGACATGTGCGTGCTCGGCAGCTCAGTTGTCATCCATCCGTGACAGCGGAACGCCTCTGCGCGTCTGGTTTTATCGATATTCGAGTTTGAAATGTGCGCTGCAATCGAAAATCCCACCAGTCGTGAGGTGCGGTCTGTGATACGGTTTTTGTTGGCAAAAAACCTAAAACCCATAGAAATTTATCGTGAACTTTGCGAAGTGTACGGAAACAACGTAATGAGTGAATGTTCCGTCCGGAAATGGTGCATGCTGTTTAAAAATGGCCCAACCAACGTTCATGATGAAGAGAAAGTGTAGGCCCGAGCATTGTGAGTGACGATCTTGCCGCTAAAGTTGATGAAACGATTCGTGAAAACCGTCGCTTCACAATAACGGAGCTTTGTCTTTCTTTTCCACATGTTTCACGGACTTTGAAATGTGACTCGAAAGCCAGGCTACCACAAATGTTGTGCACGATGGGTGCCCAAAATGCTTACAGAGCACCATAAACAACAACGAATGGGGGCAACGTTGACATTTCTGGAGGCCTACTACAAACATGGTGATTCATTACTGGATCGAATCGTAACCGGTGACGAGAGTTGGGTGAAAGACGTCGATTGCGAGACAAAATTACAGTCCATGGAGTGGGGGCACACGAGCCCCCCCCCCCCCCCCCCAAAAAAAAAAAAATCAAGAAAATGTTTGCAAACCTTGTCAGCAAGGAAGTTGATGGCGACAGTGTTTTGGGATAGGCAAGGTATGCTTATTATTGATTTTCTCGAACGTAGAGCAACCATAAATTCTGTCCGGTACTGTCAAACTTTGCACAGCCTTAGAAGAGCAGTTCAAAACAAACGCCGAGGAAAGCTGATATCCAAAATTTTGTTTCTGCACGACAGACCGCACTAAAGAACTCCTTAATTCATTCAAATGGGAAATTTTCCCTCATCCACCCTATTGCCCCGATCTTGCACCCAAGATGAAGAACTGGCTGGCAACGCAGCGCTTTGATGACGATGCAGAACTCCAGGCGGGTGTGACTCACTGGCTGAAGTGTCAGGCGGCAGAATTTTACGACGAAGGTCTTTCAAAGCTTGTCCACCGCTATGATAAGTGCCTCAGTGTGTTTGGTGAGTATGTGGAAAAGTAGTATGTCAGTCGCTCTTTCAGATGTATATAATAAAATGTATTTCTTGTTCTTAGTTTTCCTTAATGCCAAAACGTTCCCTACTTTCTGAATAACCCTCGTATTTATATTTTCCACTTTTCTTTCTTCCAGCGTTTTCGATATTTCGATCACACGGTTAATATGTAACTTCCACAACTTTCACAGATTTCATTCATAAAATTAGCATCTCCTGAAGAGATACTCTAATGGAAAACCCTGGCCCAGTGCTTGGTAGGCAAACACGTGGATTTAGATTTACTTTCTGTCGACTTCGAGATCGTTAGAGACAATGCTAGTTTAGTCGGAGAATGATTGGGAGAGCTATTGAGCAAGGTGGGACAATATTTATGGCACTGGATGCACGTTTCGAAAGAAGAAAGGAAGACAGTGATTTAAATTCCCATAAGCTCGAGCTCATTAATGATTATTCACAGGTGGAGGAGACCTCGCCTTTAGGGTAGCGTTTTGTACATTGAAACGGTTTTCACACTTGTGCGTCTAGCCAGCCCTGTAATTGAAGAGTAATTTCTTTCAGTTTTAAACGATAGCATTCACTTTTCGTGTGCTGCGGTCTACTTCTATGATCTCAAAAATTACTCTTGAAGACTAAGATAATTCCAAATGTGTAAAAGAGTTCTGAAATTCAAAAGAGCTCCAATCGAGAAAACCTTGAAAACCTTGTAAATACTGTTATTTGATAGCGTTTTTTTTTTTTTTTTTTTTTTTTTTTTTTTTTTTTTTTTTTTTTTTTTTTTAGTCATCATTCCTGTTTTCTATGGCCCGTCACGAATTCCTCTCTTGTGTCAAACAGTAGTAATCGCAACTTACATCTTCAGTTATTTGCTGGATCTGTCCTGATCTCTGCCTACGTCTGCAGCTTTACCTTCTACAGCTCTCCCTAGTACATGGACGTTCCAAAATGAGATTTTCACTCTGCAGCAGAGTGTGCGCTGATATGAAACTTCCTGCAGATTAAAACTGTATGCCGGACCGAGATTCGAACTCGGGACCTTTGCCTTTCGCGGGCAAGTGCTCTACCTGCCCGCGAAAGGCAAAGGTCCCGAGTTCGAGTCTCGGTCCGGCACACAGTTTTAATTTGCCAGGAAGTTTCATACCATGGAGGTTATTTCCTGTTGTCTTAACAAATGTTCTATCATCCTGTCGCTTCTTCTTCCCACTGTTTTCCGTATAGCCCTTTCCTCGCAGAGTATGCGTAGAACTTCCTCATTTCTTACCTTACCAGTCCTCCCGAATTTCAAGATTCGTCCACAGCACCACATCACAAATGCTTCGATTCTCTTCAGTTCCATTTATCCCGCCGTTAGTGTTTCGCTACCATCCAATACTGTGCCTCAAACGTACGTTCTCAGAAATTTATAATCAGTAAGTGAAATCAAACTAAGGAGAAGTGTTACAAAAACCATTTGCAAGTTAAATACATTTGGAAATAAAAGATGCTGAAAACTAATACAAGTATTTATTTTCAATACAGATAAAATTGTTAAGACGTGAAAGAAACTCATTTAATTTGCAAGTGTAACATGCTCCATTTTTGAAGAACTTCTTCCGTTTCAAGGTACAAGATGCCGAACAACTGACGAAGTGTGGCTTAACCATTCACACGTGATATAAGTAGTTTTAAAAATACATAAAATTTTGCTCACTAAAACATTCTGTAACTGAAGAATTAACATTATCCTCAAACAGCTTTAATATATTATACAGCACTTAAATATGTAGCTGTGCGAGCGGTCTAAGGCGCTGCAGTCATGGACTGTGTGCGGCTGGTCCCGGCGGAGGTTCGAGTCCTCCCTCGGGCATGGGTGTGTGTGTGTTTGTCCTTAAGATAATTTAGGTTAAGTATTGTGTAGCTTAGGGACTGATGACCGTAGGAGTTAAGTCCCATAAGATTTCACACACATTTGAACGATTTTTGCAGCTCTGAAAATGTTTACAAACAATGGACAGAACACATCCTCCTCTCGCACAACAACAAAATCAGTAGAAATTGCGTACGGCGCTCTTTGCCACTCACGACTTCATGTGATTCTAAAATCGGTCAATAGAGTGAAATACCGACCAGGAAAAAAAAGGTAGGGGTTAGGGTCTAACGTCCCGTCGATATCGAGATCATTACGGATGGATTGCAGCTTCGGATTGTTTTAAGGATGGAAAAAGAAATCGGCCGCGCCCTTCCAAAGGGAACCATCCCGGCGTTTGCCTGGAGCGATTTAGGCTAATGACGAAAAACATAAATCAGGATGGCTCGACGCGGTTTTGAATCATCATCCTCCTCCCGAAAGCGAGCTCAGTGTGGGAAGCACTGCACCACCTCGGCCAATACCGAGCAAGAATCATCGTATGTTCCTAAGTACACTATTATCAAGGTACAACAACACTCTTACGTACTTCCATAACAACAATTTTTGAAACGATCTGACATACAGACACTTCATTGAAATGGCTATCTTTCTCGCTTTTCCATGTGGTGTCGTTTTGAAGCTACTAATCATTTAATAAGACGAACTAAAGTGAAATCTTGTGGGTGAATGGAAAAGATCGCAACAGAGGATTGCGAAATTCGAGGTTACAGGTGGGATAGAAGGAGGAAACGACGGTCCCTAATAATCAATGAGAAGATATTAATCTGGTTGAATTAAATTTTCCTTGAGACATATGAGTCTCAACTTTATCTACGATAATGACAGAAGCTGAAGAAATGAATTAAAATTTGTGCCACAGCTGGGAGATGAACCGAGGTCTACTGCATACTGGGCAGTTGTGCTACCCATTACATTACCGTAACAATTACACTGCACAGACTACCCTAGTTCAGTGTCCTCCCTAACACAAACTTCAATTGACACCTTCAGCCTACTTTTCCGCTTCTTAAATCGTTAGTATTACCGGGGCTCTTCGTTATTTGA
Source organism: Schistocerca piceifrons (assembly GCF_021461385.2). Taxonomy (NCBI): domain Eukaryota; kingdom Metazoa; phylum Arthropoda; class Insecta; order Orthoptera; family Acrididae; genus Schistocerca; species Schistocerca piceifrons. The sequence continues at coordinate 495,560,211 of NC_060143.1, read as the reverse complement.
ATAGCTGGGGTGCTACTCCGATACCGGAGAGGGCCATACTGACGATTTAAAAAGGAGAAAATAGGCTGAAGGTGTCAAGTTTGTGATAGGGAGAGCACTGAACCAGGGTAGGCTGTGCAACTGTATCAGTTATACCGCTGTGGTGGTGTAATGGCTAGCACATCTGCGTAGTGCCGGCCGGAGTGGCCGAGCGGTTCTAGGCGCTACAGTCTGGAACCGCGCGACCGCTATGGTCGCAGGTTCGAATCCTGCCTCGGGCATGGATGTATGTGATGTCTTGGGTTAGTTAGGTTTAAGTAGTTCTAAGTTCTAGGGGACTGATGACCTCAGACGTCAAGTCCCAAAGTGCTCAGAACCATTTGAACCATTTTGAACATCTGCGTAGTAAGCAAAAGACCACATTAAAGTCCTGCTTGTGGCACATATTTTAATTCATTTCTTCACCTTATGTCATCGTCGCAGAGAAGATATTATGGCCACAAAAGCTAGCAGACATTGCAACTGAAATGTTGTCTCGCGCTCCTCTCCAACATTCTTCTGCTTCTGTATTCACCTCCCCTGGCGCAGAACCACCAAGTATCTTGGTGTAACCTTGGACTCTTCGTCTTATGTGGAAACCCCACATAGACGAGGTCCGCAGGAAGATCTGCGCCAGAATGTCCATCCTATATCCACTCCTCAAAACATCCAGTTCCCTTCTCTGCTCTGTAGGAGTGAATGTTTATGAGGCCCTTATACGGCCAGTAATGGAGTATGCATGCCCTGTCTGGGGACACGCGGCAAAGCAGCACCTGGACAAACACCAGAGGCTGCACAACCGCGCCCTCAGGAGAGCACTGCATCTACCCCTGAGATTCTCCACCGACGTTCTGCACGCCGCAGCTGAAAACCCACTCCTGAAAGAGCGTTTCCAAGATCTGGCAAGGGCCTTCAGTGAAGGCTCTTCCAGATAAGGAAACGCCCTCATCCACTCCCTAGGTCAGTATGACATGTCCCGCGACAAGCACAAACACCTAATGACGATCTTCGACGACTAAGTTGAAGAGAAAATCCCCATATCCAATCCCTAATCCTCCTCCCTCCTCCATAATACAAATCATCTCGCCAACCTCAGGCAAGTACCAGACACACACAGAACATTCATCACATTACGCAGACACCTAAAAATCACAGAAATAATCACACACACACAAGTAAACACGTGGAGTAAAAGCCGAAAGGCTACAAGCTCCCCAACACACTTCCCCAAGAGGGGAAAGTATCAGATGAGAGTGAGAGAGTATATTTACCTCTGCAGAGGACGGTCGCCTCACTTCGCCTGACTTATCAAGCAGCTGACTTGCGTCATCCTTTTGTAGCGACAGGGGGTGCCATGACAGCGTAAACAATTACACAGTCACATATAGCTACTTTATCTGCCATTTTTCTCTTTTATTGCTGAGTTTGTTAGATTTACAAGCCTTTTTTCAGGAGAGGGGTCTGAGAGGGGGGGAGGAGAATTTTCATTTCTTCGGGAATGGCTTATTAATCATCAGAGTTCAGCTATAAAAGTCAGATATTCATTTATCAGTGCGTTTCTGCTTGACCCGTTGGCGCCAGATTTTTCACTGGCAGCCGTCACCATTCTTTCTGACCTCGCGCTTTACGGACGGCGATTTTCTAAGTCATTTCAATGACAGTCGCTAACGTATCAGAAGAACTTCAAGCTCTATTAATCCCCTAGCGCCGGCCGTGGTGGCCGAGCGGTTCTAGGAGCTTCAGTCCGGAACCGCGCGACTGCTACGGTCGCAGGTTCGAATCCTGCCTCGGGCACGGATGTGTGTGATGTCCTTTGGTTAGATAGGTTTAAGTAGTTCCAAGTTCTAGAGGACTGATGTCCTCAGATGTTAAGTCCCATAGTGCTCAAAGCCATTTGAACCATTTGAATCCCCTAGCTCTGCAGTTGGCTATTGCATGGTGATTAGGAGGTCTACTGAGAGAATGGAATATTTCTTTCCGTCCGGCAGCATGCTGCCAAAAATCTTTGAATCTTCTGGTTTTTCGGTACTTGCAGTAATGTTATGCCTCCGCGTTTTTCCCTCCGAACGTCAGCAGAGAGACAGAATTTTGTAGATTCGGAGCTTAATCTGTTTCGTTGGGCTTATTCCTCGTAAAGCGCGTTTTGGATCGGCCTCTTCCAGTGTAGGCGACTAAGTTGTGTGTGTATGGAACTCCACATCGCGTGTTTGCCAGTTGCCGATAGCACTAGTACCTGTGTCAGAAACGTGTTAGCTCTAGGCACGGGACGAACGCTCTGCTTGTCAACTGCTATCTTGCGAAAACTACCCGCATTGAAACACGAAGAACTTACACCACTTAGTGCAGTCATTTCCCGGACTTATACATGCCAAAGCCTTTCAAGCAATGAGAAGTAATCGAATTTTTGCGATGTTTTGCAAAAAATGTAATGAACTGGACAGATGAGAACCATATACTTTGTTGTACTTTAACACACATACAGGCCTAGTCGTGCAGAATGCCTAGCATCATTTCCTGCTTCGAAAATTTCTAGTTTTCTACTTTTTGATCACCACTTATGTTTATCTCTTAGGATTTTCAGTTTATTTAACTTTTTATTTACACGAATACAAAAGCTCTAATTCATAGTTTATAGCTCTGCCTCATGATACTTGGATGCGCCATTGTACATGGTTCCTTAATTAATTTCTTTCTGAAATTTCTGGATTTTTTTCTTATCTGATAGGTTATTTTAGGCACATTAATTTCTCTTAAAGGAAGTATACTATGGCATTGTTTAAAGGTTTCTTAGATTTTGGTACTGAAGTTCCAGGATGTGTAGCTGGATTATTTTGGTTTTGAGTATCATCATTTGTGGCCATCTGTTGAGTGTGTGTGTTTTTGTACAATTGCACGTTCAGACAGGTTAAACCAAACGTGTGCCTTTGTTCCTCAGGCAAGTGTGTAACACCGATTTCTGAAGGTTCCACGTACAATTAAAATTATTCGGTCTGGTTACTGGAGTACCTGAATCTCTCTCTCTCGTCCAGCCCTTGTAGCATAACAGGGAACAGTGTGTGCCACTCGCACTTTTCCTGATCCGTCTGTGGTGGCTCATTTGCCGAGAGGAATTGTCTCAACGAAACAAAGTCATAGGTTGCCGAAATGTTGGCTAGGTAATTTATCAGTCCGAAGGGTTGTCGTTGACTGTATGTTACTAGGAAATATAGTGACAGAACTGTTACAGGAACCATCACGAGCGAAAACTGCAGCACACATCAAACTGAACTCGTAAAGAAATAAAGTTTACTAACTGCTTATCATCGATTTTGTAAATTTGTAGTTTACTTAAAGTAAATGTTCACCGATTGAAGAAAGGCCGAAGAGTTTTCGGGCAATGACTTATAAAGAATTTCACTGCGCAGACAGCGAAATCTTGTAAAAATCGACTTGCGCGATGGCTGCCAAGGTTGTTGACCGCAAAGCACATTCCGAGAGGGAGACCGTAATGCCAGTAGTTTTGCGTTTGGTGGTAACGAGATTCAGGTCGCCAAATTAATTCAAAGACGGGTGAGTGGAATAGTAGAAACACTCATAAATGATGTGCAAAGTACCTTCCGCAAAAATAATTCGTGCACATATTACACTCAGCATGGCAAAAAAATGTTCAAATGTGTGTAACATCTTATGGGACTTAACTGCTAAGGTCATCAGTCCCTAAGCTTACACACTACGTAACCTAAATTATCCTAAGAACAAACACACACACCCATGCCCGAGGGAGGACTCGAACCTCCGCCGGGGCCAGCCGAACAGTCCATGACTGCAGCTCCTAAGACCGCTCGGCTAATCCCGCGCGGCACTCAGCATGGCCCAGATAGTAGAAAAGTACACAAAATAACTAACATTGCATCTTACTGATTGTGAAACAGCATTCGATCGAGTGAGAATGTTACTATATATTCCAATTCTTACTGAGCAAATGTCTCCCACGACATTTGTAATAAATGACTCCAAATTAGGACTCGCTTGAGAAAACTGCAAAGCTACAAGGAGACAGAATGACTGAATTCAACGTACCTGCAAAGGTAAAATTTTAGCACTACCAGTATACAAATTAGAGAAAGAAAACTGTTTCTTGTTTGAGCAAGCTAGAATTTTTTTCTTACCCTTTATGTATCTATTAGCAGTACTGAAATTTCGCCTCTTGAATGTAACTGATAGTACGTGCAGCGAAATGTATATCAGCATTGTAGATGAGACAGCACAAGATGCGATAAACCGTGGCTTTGAACAAAGGAAACCGCTATCGCCTTCTCTCTGTAAAGTTCATATTGATGATGTTATCAATGAAAGGCAAAACTTTTCGTCATTCTGAAACCATGCCATGGAGGATTCACGCTTTCAGCGACATAACTTTTTATCCAGCATAACAATGAAATGCATGTCAGTATCAAACAATGGAAAGTCCAGGTTGGAATGTCAACAGTATTATAAAAAGGACAAAAAAATGGTTCAAATGGCTCTGAGCACTATGGGACTCAACTGCTGTGGTCATAAGTCCCCTAGAACTTAGAACTACTTAAACCTAACTAACCTAAGGACAGCACACAACACCCAGCCATCACGAGGCAGAGAAAATCCCTGACCCCGCCGGGAATCGAACCCGGGAACCCGGGCGTGGGAAGCGAGAACGCTACCGCACGACCACGAGATGCGGGCTTAAAAAGGACAGATTGCCACTCACCGGAAAGATGACACGTTGTGTTGCAGACTGGCGCGATGAAAAGACTTTTACATCTTAGCTTCCGGCCAAACCCTTCTCCACAAAAGAGAAGCGCACCCACATCACACAGGCAAGCACACTTCACACAAACATGACCGTCTGTGTGTATGTGTATGCGCTTCTCTTTTCTGAAGAAGGACTTGGCCGAAAGCAAAGATGTAAAAGTCTTTTCATCGTGCCTATCGGCAACTGAACGTGCCATCTTTACAGTGGGTAGCGACAGATCCTTTTCATGACATCGCTGATACTCATGTCAGTACATAAGCCTACTTTTCTGGAATAATAATCAATAAAACTTCTCAATTTGTTAAGTATTTGTAAGTCCAGTTTGAATTACGGGGTAGTACATATTCATACCAGTGAATCAGAAGCACAAAACCTGTAATGAGAAAGTTTGAAAAACTGTGCTGGAAAGCAATGTCAATTTCCGTGTGTAAAAATGCGTCCCCAGGAGGAAGAAAGTCTCCAAAGGATTGGAGTTCCGTGCGGCTTTTCGCGGATGATGCTGTAGTATACAGAGAAGTTGCAGCATTACAAACTTGTAGTGAAATGCAGGAAGATCTGCAGCGGATAGGCACTTGGTGCAGGGAGTGGCAACTGACCCTCAACATAGACAAATGTAATGTATTGCGAATACATAGAAAGAAGGATCCTTTATTGTATGATTATATGATAGCGGAACAAACACTGGTAGCAGTTACTTCTGTAAAATATCTGGGAGTATGCGTGCGGAACGATTTGAAGTGGAATGATCATATAAAATTAATTGTTGGTAAGGCGGGTACCAGGTTGAGATTCATTGGGAGAGTCCTTAGAAAACGTAGTCCATCAACAAAGGAGGTGGCTCGCAAAACACTCGTTCGACCTATACTTGAGTATTGCTCATCAGTGTGGGATCCGTACCAGATCGGGTTGACGGAGGAGATAGAGAAGATCCAAAGAAGAGCGGCGCGTTTCGTCACAGGGTTATTTGGTAACCGTGATAGCGTTACGGAGATGTTTAACAAACTCAAGTGGCAGACTCTGCAAGAGAGGCGCTCTGCATCGCGGTGTAGCTTGCTCGCCAGGTTTCGAGAGGGTGCGTTTCTGGATGAGGTATCGAATATATTGCTTCCCCCTACTTATACCTCCCGAGGAGATCACGAATGTAAAATTAGAGAGATTGGAGCGCGCACGGAGGCTTTCAGACAGTCGTTCTTCCCGCGAACCATACGCGTCTGGAACAGGAAAGGGAGGTAATGACAGTGGCACGAAAAGTGCCCTCCGCCACACACCGTTGGGTGGCTTGCGGAGTGTAAATGTAGATTTAGATGTAGATGTAGTTCACAAGAAACTTTAGACCATGCATGTAATGCCACATTTGCAGTCACTTCAGCATCAGAATCAGTTTCACGACTTACATGAAATCTTCTTCAAACACAGGCAAACTGTCTATCTTGTCTGCTGCATCGTACTGGGTTTTTCATCCAACGGCCCACTTGACACTTTGTTACCCAGACTACCATCAGTTACTGTAGTAATGTTTTAAACTGTAGAAATAACAGCTACATAATCTGCATCAGAGCCTCGTCCGAATTTTGAATCTTCTGCGTGCTCCTCTGTAATCTCTCCCGAACAGTTCATTGTATGATCAACCAGAACTTCATCCGTCGCGGATCTATGCCACCAGCATGAAGTCGTTCTAACATATTTAGAGAAAATATCCCTCTAATAATAAAAACCAACCAAAAATGAGTAAATAATGTGGCTGTTACAGTCAAGTGTGTGCATGAACTGCTTTCGTCATATTGCATATTTTCAGTATTCCTACATGTGCACTGTCAGGGGAAATAATTTATACTGTCTTAGCAGCTAATGTTTTCGGGCTAATTTGTGAAACAATATTTTCATTTTCATTCTTCATTGGAAGAAGCATTTCACTGCATATAATGAGTAAAATTGGATGTAACTAGGAACAGAGTTCAGGACGATCTGTTTACAAGTAGGGCTCGGAAGAAAACTAGCTGTAAACATGGCTACAAACAACTCCGGTCTACTTTATAATCCCGAAAATGTTACTGTAAATTGAACTTAGCGACGTTTATATCAGAACAGTAAATCCACAGGTGACAAATGCTACATGAAAACGAAGCCAGCACTGAAAACGAGTGCCTCAAATGGCATCGGTAAATATTAACCCCACTACTCACTTGTTTGCTGATATCCAAGACTGCCAACTTAGAAACTTACAAATCTAATTCATACTTATCAGAGAAACTACGGTGAATATAATAATACAAAATGGCTCTGAGCACTATGGGACTTAACATCTGTGGTCATCAGTCCCCTAGAATTTAGAACTACTTAAACCTAACTAACCTAAGGACATCACACACATCCATGCCCGAGGCAGTATTCGAACCTGCGACCGTAGCAGTCCCGCGGTTCCGGACTGAGCGCCTGAACTATAATGATACCAATAACGTCGTTTATTTGAAGTAAATAAAGCAATAAACAGCATTTAAGACCTGTGGTATATCAGGGTGTTCCTCCTAAGAGTCAGGCGCATTTTCTCTGGTGTTTCGGCAGGTATCTGCAGTTCCTTTTTTGCGATGCGCAGCTGGAGTCAGGCCAAACAAATACCGCTCATCATGTATTTCATGCGACGCCACAATGTAGACGAACAGCGTCAGTTTACTTCACACTACAAACAAAATCGTTTTTAAAGCGGAATTCTGCGTGCCTGTTCGATAAAGCGGTCCGAAATTAGTCTAATGCGATATTCGTTTTATCGACATTTGCTCTATCGATATCTACTAACAGGAACAGTAAAATATGAAATAAACAGTACTCCAGCAGCGATAGCATCGCCCTAACCCGAGCTGATTGTTACAGCCATACAGAAGCGCTGCTCACTCGCTTTTGGAGTACTTATTCTTCGTGTTTTAGTGTTCCTGTTGGTACATATCGATAAAACATACATCACAATAAATCAATTTAGGACCACTCCATCGAATGAGAAAGTTTTAAAATCATTTTCTTTGTAATGGGGAAGAAATCGACGCTTTCCGTCAACACTGGGCTTCGCAGAAAAGACGTGATGAGCAATATTAGGTTGGTCTGACTTCAGTTACACATTGCAAAAAGGAAACTGCAAATACCTTCCGAAACATTAGAGTAACCACGCCTGACGACTCTTAGGAGGTGTCACCCGTTATATTTGCCAGTGTCACTCAAAGGGTTAACAAAAGAGTCAGAAAAGATTCAAAGAAGGGCTCTGCGAACACTGTCATGGCGCATAACGGACGATGGAGAGTCAAATCAAACCTTACTTATTTTTTTAAAATATATTATGTAGTTTGCAGAATTGGTACAAAGCTGTATCACTTTTCAACTTAATCTTCCCCACGCTCAATGCAAGTTCTCCAGCGCTTACAAAGTGCATAAATTCCTTTAGAAAAAATTCTTTTGGTAGTCCGCGCAACCACTCATGCACCGCGAGGCGTACCTCTTCATTAGAAGGTAACTTCTTTCCTCTCATTGCGTCTTTGAGTGGTCCAAATGGTCCATATAGAAATCACTTGGGGCAAGGTATGGTGAGTATGGTGGATGAGGAAGACACTCAAAATGCAGGTCTGTGATTGTTGCAACTGTTGTAAGGGCAGTATGGGGCCTTCCATTGTCATGTTGCAAAAGGACATCTGCTGACAGCAATCCACGTCGCTTTGATTTGATTGCAGGCCGCAGATGATTTTTTAGGAGATATGTGTATGATGCACTGGTGACAGTGGTCCCTCTAAGCATGTAGTGCTCCAAAATGACGCCTTTTTCGTCCCAAAAGAGAGTCAGCATAACCTTCCCTGCTGATTGTTCTGTTCGAAACTTCTTTGGTTTTGGTGATTAGGAATGGCGCCATTCCTTGCTCGCTCTCTTCGTTTCCGGTCGGTGGAAGTGAACCCAGGTTTCGTCCCCAGCAACGATTCTTGCAAGGAAGCCATCACCTTCTCGTTCAAAGCGCCGAAGAAGTTCTTCACAAGCACCAACACGTCGTTCTCTCATTTCAGGAGTCAGCTGCCGAGGACCCATCTTGCAGACACCTTGTGAAACTGGAGCACATAATACACAATGTGGTGTGCTGACCCATGACTAATCTGTAAACATGCTGCAATGTCATTCAGTGTCACTCGGCGGTTTTCCTTCACTATGGCTTCAACTGCTGCAATGTTGTGTGGAGTCACAACTCGTTTGCCTGACTTGGACGAGGAGCACCTTTCACTGAAGTCACACCATTTGCGAACTTTCTACTCCATTCGTAGACCTGCTGCTGTGACAAACATGCATCACCGTACTGAACCTTCATTCGTCGGTGAATTTCAATAGGTTTCACACTTTCACAACGCAAAAACCGAATAACAGAACGCTGTTCTTCCCAGGTGTAAGTCGCAAGTGGGGCGGCCATCTTTATACTGATACTGCGACGGTATGTGTGCATCTGCACTATGCTGCCGCTGCCACCTACAGGCCATTCTGCAGGCTGTTTGTAGCACGCTTACCAACTTACAAGATAACGGCGCGAAATTTCGATTTGTTATTACAAATTTAAGCTTTTCATTTGACTCACCCTCGTAGTTTGCAAGTACCACGAGCGATTATATTTGCCAGAACGAATTTGCAGAACATCGAGACAGGGTGTTAAAAGAAACCTGTGCAAAACCCTGCTGCACCGTAATCTATCTTTCGTGGTTATCGCCATCGACTCATTTCGGTACTTGCATGTAGTCGACCACTCTTAATGTGAACGCTCATTATAATTCGATTTATTTTTTGCGTCATCAGTCTTCTGACTGATTTGATGCAGCCCGCTAAGAATTCATCTCTTGCGCCAACCTCTTCATCTCAGAGTAGCATGTCCTCAATTATTTGCTAGGTGTATTCCAACCCCTTCCTCTACAGTTTTCACCCTCTACAACTCCCTCTAGTACCATGGATGTTATCCCCTGATGTGTTACCAGATGTCTTGTCATCCTGTCTCTTCTTATTATCAGTGTTTTCCGTATATTCCCTTCCTCGCCAATTCTGGGCAGAACCTCCTCCACTTCATCAATCCATCTAATTTTCAACTTTCGTCTGTAGCACTACATCTCAAATGCTTCGATTCTCTTCTGTTCCGGTCTTCCCACAGTCCATGTTTCACTATCATACAATGCTGTGCTCCAAACGTGCATGCTCAAAAGTTTCTTCCTTCCGTTGAGACCTATGTTTGATACTAGTGGACTTCTTGCGACCAGGAATGCCCTTTTTGCCAGTGCTAGTCTGCTTTTGATGTCCACTTTGCTCCATTCGTCATTGGTTATTTTGCTGCCTACGTTGCAGAACTCCTTAACTTCAACTACTTTGTGACCATCAATCCTGATTTTTAATTTCTCGAGGTTCTCGTTCTGTTACTTCTCATTACATTCGTCTTTGTGGCCAGTGCCCAAAAGCCGTGATACTGGGCCACCCGTGTAGCGCTTACGCGGCTCATATCACGACATCCTAAAAAGCTGGATATCCGACGAAAATGACGTCTGGCAATACTGCCTGCTACCCACAACGTATTGGATACTCTTTTCGGCTTCATTCTAGCTTCATTACGATGACTGCTCATGTTGCGTCGCCCTGGCATAGAGGTCTACTACAAGCTGCTTTCGTATAGCAGCACGAGATTTTTGCGAAAGGCGGCCGAAAGTAACCAGTTCAGCGATTAGATGTAATATTTCAATTAAGATAGAAGCGAGACGGACGGCTGCACAGCTCATGGCGTGTAATTAAGTTTATCTAATAGGAGAGTGCCAACGCTAACTGGGACACGCTGCGGTAGTAATGGCCACTGCATTGTCAGCCAGCCGCCGGCTTTCACCACTGCTGCAAAAAATGCCTGTCAAGTCTGCACGCACAAACGCCGCACTCTTCATCTACAATCGCACGAAAAAGCATTGGCACAGTTACATTCTAGTGGTTGTAGTTTAAACGAAACATACATTTCAGAACAGAGCCCAGACACGTGCCTCCTTACATTACACAGGTGACAAATATGTCCAAATGAAAATAAACATCGCTCTTCTGCATCTAAATAAGTATTGGCACACGCGTATGAATCGGATAGTGTGTTGGTTTTCTTCATTGATGTACACCTTGCCGGCCGGGGTGGCCGAAAGGTTCTAGGCGCTACAGTCTGGAACCGTGCGACCGCTACGGTCGCACGTTCGAATCCTGCCTCGGGCATGGATGTGTGTGATGTCCTTAGGTTAGTTAGGTTTAAGTAGTTCTAAGTTCTAGGGTACCGATGACCTCAGAAGTTAAGTCCCATAGTGCTCAGAGCCATTTGAACCATATTTTTATGTTCACCTTGTGCAACCCTTTAGCATCTATAACAGCACGTAAACGCCTAGGAATGCTTTGCATTAAATTCCGGGTGATATCAGGGGTAATTTTCGACCATTCCTCCAGGAGCACTTTCTCCAGGTCGTTTTTACCGGGCGGACGCCTTTTTCTGACTTGTGTGTCAAGATGAGCCCACAGGTTCTCAATGGGGTTCAAATCAGGGTTCTGAGGTGGTGTTAGAACCCTTCTGGGGGCATTGCACAGTAACCACTCCCGGGTTTTCATAGCGATATGTTTTGGGTCGTTGTCTTGCTGGAAATAAAACACCCCAGTAATGCCCAATGTCTGTGCACTAGCGTGTAAATTATCTCGCAACACCTTGATGTATCTCATATGATCCATTGTACCGTGAATTACAGCTAGATTTCCAACGCCGTACGCCGCCATACAGCCCCAGACCATGGTACCGCCCCCAAAGTGTTTGACTGTGGGATGCATGTGTTTGATGTTGAGGTGCGTATTCGGCTTGGGCCAAACTTACTTTCTTGCATCAAATCCGAACACACTGAACTTCGATTCGTCGCTAAATATCACCGTGTTCCAAAACTCCATCAGATTGCTGATGTTGTCCTTGGCAAACTGCAGGCGTCTCTGCCGGTTAATTTCCGATGTGTATAGCTTTTTCCTGGGAGAACGCCCATGCATGTCAGCCTCATTCAACACATTTCGTATAGTTTGAATACTAACCGTCTTGTCGGACGTTGTCTGAACAACCTCAGCAATAGCTGCTGCACTTGTAGCAGGTTCCTTCCGAGCAAGTGCGATGATACGGCCACGCTCTCGGGTTGTAAGCACTTTTGGACGTCCAGGGCGACACTTATTCACTGTTGTTCCAGTCTCTTTGTATGTACCGTGGTGTAGCTAACAGACACCTCTGCTCCGATTTGTCGATAGCTTCTCCCTTGTGAATGGAGCAATATCACTCCCTCACGCAACGCTACTGAATGTTCCTTCTTCTTCGGCCCCATGCTTACCACTATCGCGCAATACAGCAACATATTAGCGACTGGACCGTCAACAACACGCAGTGTCTATTGCGTCAACAGATGGCGTTCCGGTACCTGAAAACCCAGCAATATACCGAGAAGCCACGCTCTGTGCCAATACTTTTTGTGTGCAGAGGAGATACATGTTTGCCCTTAACACTGCATTTCTTTTTTAATGGTAGGCACTGTGGACAGAACTGTAATGTCTGATATGTGATGTAGCACGTACATGTGCTGTGTACCGGAAGGTGCGGCGTTTGTAACCAGTAACGATAAATAGGCACGTGTGCCAATACTTTTTGGTGCGATTGTAAGTCCTAAGTGTGCTACGGCGAAACAACGCACATGTACATCCCAGTGTACAGAGTACGATGAAACCGCGTGAAAGGGGAGCATTCCATGACATCTCATACACACATACAGGTTGCTGACGGATATAATATGCGTGAGAATGACAACTGCAAAGAAGTGTCACTGTTAACAAGCTCCATTCTAAAGTCACACACAGTAGGCTAGAGAAGCAGGTAGACGACAAGATCGGGGAGTATCGAGGTGGATTTCGGAAGGGAAAGTCACGTGTGGAACAGATCCTGAGTGTTTAGCTCATAATCCAAGACAGAATAGCGAGATGAATGTCCTATGACGTGTACTGGATGACTCTGATGTAGATGATGAAACAAGAGATATAATTCGGCAGACACTAATTATAAACAAAAGCTGAAGTTAGAGTTATTAAACAAGGAGATGATGTATCTCCTATTTTGCACGTCCAAAGGAACAACGTAGGTACTGCAGGAGCGTGTTTTGAAAAACCGAGCGAGGTGGCGCAGTGGTTAGCAAGCTGTACTCGCACTCGGAAAGATGACGGTTTAAACCCGCGTCCGGCCATCCAGATTCAGGTTTTCTGTGATTTCCCTAAATCGCTCCAGGCAAATGCTGCGATGGTTCCTTTGAAAGGGCACGGCCGATTTCCTTTCCTATCCGACCCAATCCGAGCTTGTGCTCCGTCTCTAATGACCTCGATATGTACTGGACGTTAAATCCAACAGTCATTCTTTTTTCCTTGCTGTAAAAACAGGCGTTCGGATAGTTTACACAAAACAGCGTACATGACAAATATGAAAGATACTCCAAATTTCATGAACACAGATTACGGAAAAATTAAAAGAGCCAATAAATCGAAATATTTCGATGAGGTAATACAGAGGAATGGCCGTGGTGATGAGGCTAATAAACTCAGAGCAAGGAGAACTGTAATGGCCTCTCAGTTAACTAAAGACGTGTACAACAAGAGACCTATCTCGTCACAAGAAATTACAGCACAATGTTACAGTAATAAAACCAGGTTGTTTATACGCAGGCGAATGCTTCGATTTTACTAAGCCAGGACAAATAGAAAACATGGGAAAGAAAGACAGGTGAGTCCTAAGAAAAGTACTGGGGCCAGTGAAACGCCACGATTAGTTGAACATGACTAACGAAGATCTGTACAATGAAACTGGACAACTAAATGTAACAATGTTGTCTTTGCCTGTCGCCTGAGGATGTTAACTGAACGTAACAGGTAGTGCAAATTAAAAGTATTTCGGAACAGCAGCTGAGGCGGTATTTTACAAAGAACAGCTGTGGCAGCACAACGGAGAGGATGCATAAAATTATGTCAGCTGAAGAAAGGCATTATGGCCCGAAACCAGTGATGACAATGGTGTGAAGCTTTGAAAAACGTACTTTTCACTTTTTGAGATCTTCCTCATAAATGTGTTTTATACATAATAAGTTCTGTAGAGAAAAGTCGTTTTCAGACAAAATGAAATTAGAATTATATTAATACCTTCAGCTGCTGACGGGCGTTGATATATATCAACGGGGACAGGTGAAAATGTGTGCCCTGACCGGGACTTGAACCCGGGATCTCCTGCTTGCATAGCAGACGTTCTATCCATTTATTTATTTATTTTGCATTTTGTACGTCGTTGATCGTTGTGTTTGCCCGTTGCGGACGTCACAAGACATCCGTTAAAGTTCGTTTGTTGATCCTTCCACTCAGTTTTTTATTACAGAGGCCAACTAGCACTCTAAAACGCTGAGCTACCGTGCCGGCATCCATCTGAGCTCCCGAGGGCACAGAGGATAGCGCGACTGCAGGGAGTATCTCGCGCACGCCTCCCGAGAGACCCGCATTCTCACCTTGTATGTCCACACACTACATTCGTAGTGTCCCTACCCAGCACACTCATTACTCGTGGAAGACATTCTTATCAAGTCCTGTAAGAGTTCGGGTAATATGTGTGCATCCGTACAGAAAAAGAAGGTCACGGCCGGTAGTGCCAGAACTATATACTTATATGGATATAGTGTCTGTTCTTTCGGACATGTAAGAAGGAGAATCCGGGTTCGAGTCCCGGTCGGGGCACACATTTTCACCTGTTCCCGTTGATATATATTAACGCCCATTAGCAACTGAAGGTATTAATACAATTCTAATTTCGTTCTGGATGGCTGCAGGTCATCGATGGTGTCTATTGTTTCGGACATGTCCGAATTTTCAGACAAACGTTGTTTCTAGACAGAATGCGTCCTATAATCGACCCTTGCGGGACACATACTTCAGTCGGAATCAGCCCGGTGTTGCACTTTTGAATTGTTTCATACAACTAGGTGAAGTGGACAGTTGTGTTGATGTAGTTTATGCCACGCTTTGTCGAATGCTTGACTCATATCGAGAATCGCAGCAACCAGTGCTGTGCGTACGGTCTAATGAGGAGCGTCAGCGGTGCTGTCCCTCTAAAGACCACGTGAAGTGCCAAGGCCGCTGCCACAGGCGCTGACGTGAGCTGTGCTGAAAGAGCACCTGCAGCTGTGCTGTCTCCATACGTCCGGATCGATTTTCGGATGTACACGTGGATCGACACAGACGGCGGTGAGACAAGTCATGGGATACCGTGTCGGATCTGCTTTCGCCCGGCGTAGTTCAAATGGCTCTGAGCACTATAGGACTTAACTTCTGAGGTCATCAGTCCCCTAGAACTTAGAACTACTTAAACCTAACCAACCTAAGAACATCACACACATCCATGCCTGAGGCAGGATTCGAACCTGCGACCGTAGCGGCCGCGCAGTTCCAGACTGTAGCGCCTAGAACCGCTCGGCCACCCCGGCCGGCCCCGGCGTAGTGCAGCAATTCGAGGTGACATGGACTCAACAAGTTGTTAGAAGTCCGCTGCAGAAATAATGAGCGAAAATGTTGCCGTTCCAGGAATCTGTGCACTAAATGACCTCTCAATTATATCCCGTAAGTTCTCGATGGGGCGGCCTGGGTGCCCAAAACATACGCTCGAATTCCTAGAAACTTGTGCAAACCAGTCGCAGAAAATTGCGGCCCAGTGACATGGCGCATTGTCTCCCATAAAAATTCTATGTTTGTTTGGGAACCTGAAATCTGACCGCCAGACACTACACTTGCTAAGTGGTAGCCTTTAAATCGGCCGCGGTCCGTTAGTATACGTCGGACCGGCGTGTCGCCACTATCAGTGATTGCAGACCGAGCGCCGCCACACGGCAGGTCTAGTCTAGAGACTCCCTAGCACTCGCCCCCAGTTGTACAGCCGACTTTGTTAGTGATGGTTCACTGTCTACATACGCCCTTATTTGCAGAGACGACAGTTTAGCATAGCCTTCAGCTACGTCATTTGCTACGACCTAGCAAGGCGGCATATTCAGTTACTATGAATGTGTTCTGAACAGATAATATTGTGAATCATGTACCGTCAAGAGCGACGTTCATCATTAATGGATTAAAGTTAAGTATCAAACTAATTACGTCCGCTTTCTGAATTCTAATTCATTGTCATGTTCCAGACCTCACGTCAGTATAGCTCTTCCCTCCTCACGCCAGCCTGCGTGAGCGAAAACGCGTGCATTTCGGCCTCCATTCGTAACACGGTGTTGGCTCTTCTGCCAACACAACAAAATCCATGAATGGCTGCAAATGGTCTCGAAGTAGCCGAACCCAGCCATCTCCAATCAATGATCGATTCAGCTGGACCAGAGGACCCAGTCCATTCAATGTAAACAAAGCCCACACCATTATGTAGCCACCACCAGCTTGGAGTGTCTCGTTGTCAACTTAGTCCATGGTTTCGAGGGGTCTGCGCCGCTCTCGCATCCTGTCCTTAGCTCTCACCAACTGAAATTGGAACTCATCTGACTAGCCCCCCCCCCCCCCTCACCCCCCTACCACTCCCACCCAGTGCGGGCGACATGTTGTTGTTGTTGTGGTCTTCAGTTTGGGCTTTCCACTTGAAACGTCCCCTTAGAAAAATTTATGAATGATTGTGCTGGTAAACCCCTTACGTTATTTGATTTTCAAACAGCTGAGCAAAACTGAACGTACTCAGTCATTTCTCTCTTTACTTATTCTGATCATCACTAATCTGACACACAATATTTTTAGCGCAACGCAATCTGACTTTTAATAGTCCCTACAAAAGAATGGCCCTGACTTACAATAACCTTTACCTTTCATGAATCCCTTACCTCACAAAAATCTTCGTTACTCGAACTACTGCAATACAGCGAGCGCCACTACTGCCAGCTAAATAAAAGATTATAACTACTGAAGGCACAAACTACTGATAGGCATAGTTAGCAAATGAAAGATTTTGATAGAGAACAAACAATGTATTTACCTTAATAGTGTTCAAAAGTCATGTATAATATCAGTTCATGACATCCAGTCTTACAAATTTACTGTCTCTGATGGGCACACGTCCAAATCATCTCAGTTCATCTCACTCCCCACATCCACCACTGCTGGCGGCTCACCTCCAACTGCGCAGCGCTACGCGCTTTTAACACCCAACTGCCCAACACTACAATAGCGACTATTCCAACAATGCCAACAAGTCACAGACTTCACACAGCACAGTCAGTGATTTTCATATAGAGCGCTACATGGCGTTAACAACATCAAAAACTTAATCTGCCTACTTACACACTGTGCAATCTTCAGGCCCCACTTACACACTATGCAATCTTCAGGCCCCATATGCATCTCTAAAAATAAACGATTTGTGTTGTTGTTGTCTTCAGTCCTGAGACTGGTTTGATGCAGCTCTCCATGCTACTCTATCCGGTGCAAGCTGCTTCATCTCCCAGTACCTACTGCAACCTACATCCTTCTGAATCTGCTTAGTGTATTCATCTCTTGGTCTCCCTCTACGATTTTTACCCTCCACGCTGCCCTCCAATACTAAATTGGTGATCCCTTGATGCCTCAGAACATGTCCTACCAACCAATCCCTTCTTCTGGTCAAGTTGTGCCACAAAATTCTCTTCTCCCCAATCCTATTCAACATTTCCTCATTAGTTATGTGATGTACCCATCTATGCGGGCGACATATGAGTAGCGTTCGTGCCGGCCGGATTGCGTTTGCCTGTACGTTTCCCTGCATACGACAGCGCAGACTGCAGATAAATTGCTATCTCGACGGCCGCCCAGACACGTGACTCAGCCGGCCTGCCTGTCTCAGGGGCCGCGCTTGGAAACCTCCTGCTCTCTGCTACACAGCTCTGCTCTTCGGTCCGAAAACTTTTTCAGTGCGTCTTTGATCCCCACAGCCTCTCAACGTGGCTTAACTACTACAATAACTGACGCGCATGGCAAACCTTATGCCGTCCCTTCCCCGACCGAAAACCGATATTTGCCCAATTTTGTTTCATGCTCATCACTACTTAGCCTGCTCATTTGTTTATTGAGATCTACACGATTTTACAATGAAACAGTTTTATATGGGTTACGGGTCCCCTAAAGGAAATACAGGGTATTTCAAAAATGACTTTACAACTTTAAAAAATCATATAAATTTATTGAAAGATGATACAGAGCTGCGTTTAGTGTTATTTTGAGGGGAAACACATCAACTATTTTTTCCTTAAGCTAAAGATGTTGTATGTGGCGTCCGTTGGATATCCTCCACATATCCCGTCGGAAGTCAATTTTTTTCCCAAACTTGCTATAGCATTTCAGGTGTAACTTGCTCAGTGGTGGCATAAGTTCTTGCTCTAAGTTCAGATAGAGAAGCCAGAGGTACAAACACGATATCCTTGATGAATCCCCATTAAAAAAATCGAATGGTGTCGGGCCTGGGGAAAGTGGTGGGCATGCAATTGGCGCATCACGGCCAATCCATTGAGCTGGAAAGCGATCACTGAGAAAATCCCGCACGTCTGCCAGATAGTGGCGTGGTGCACCATCTTGCATGAAGTAAACATCTCGTTCTTAGTCATCCTCATCGATCTGAGGTATCAAAAATTCTTGTAACTTATCCAGGTACACCATCCCGTTGATTGTTCTCTCACGGAAAAAAAGGAGTCGTACACTTTATTCGTGCTCAATGCACAAAAGACGTTCAGTTTATGGCTACTACGAACATGTTGTAATTTTTGATGTGGATTTTCACTACCCCAATTCCTACAGTTATGTGTGTTAACCTCGCCAATTTAGTGAAATGTCTGCTAGTCAGAAAAGATTTTTTTGTCCAAGAAATGTTCATCCTCGTGTAATCGATTCAACAAATCCTCACGGAAGATCTTGCGAGTAATTTTATAAGTGTCTTATTTCTTGTACGATCGTCAATCTGGTTTCAAATGCAAACGGTTTTTCAACACCCGCCAAAGAGTCGTATGTGGGATTTGCAGTTCGCGAGATGCGCCTTCCTTAGTAAGACTGCTAATCAAACTCGATAGCAGGAAGTGACACCACTCAGAGCGGATATGCGTACTCACTCCGTGTCAAAACTTAATAAAGCTGTATACCGTTGCTGTCCAAAGCTCCTAACATGTAGTTTTCCATTAAATGCTAGAAAGAGCGAAAAACTGATGCGAGCTAAAATAAAGTTCAATACGTACAATATATTTACAATGCACTTACATCTAAAAGAAGACTGGTTTGATGCAGCTCTCCACGCTACTGTATCCTACGCTAGCTTGTTCCCTCCAATACTAAACTGGTGATCCGTTGATGCCTCAGAATGTGATGCCTCAGAATGTATCAACCAATCCCTTCCTCTAGGGAGAAACAAATGTCCACAGAACACTACGCGACGAAACTAGCTTCTGTTTTACATGAAACAAAAACAAACATGGACTCGTTTAATATACAAAATATTTCATACGCATGCAAAAATAAAGCAGAGTATGAGCAACATATTGACAATCAATTCAAAGAGTGCAACAGAGGCTACCAGAAAACCAACTCTCGAGATTGGACTGCCGGAGACTGATATCGATCGGTCTTCCGCCACAAAGTTTCCGCGATCTGGGATACTGAATGGCGCACCCTCAGTACGCCAAGCAAACTACGTGTTATCAAGGAGACAAGGAATGTGTGGCGGTCATACACGCAAGCCACTTGGAGGGGCTCAGTTGTCTTATGTCCGCTCCGCATCGGCTATACTTGGCTAACACATGGTCACCTTCTCCGTCGCGACGTTCCACCGCTGTGGCTCCCACGTGACTGTCGTCCACATCTTGTTGGACTGCCCAATTTTAGCCGCTCTGTGACGGACTTTTAACCTCCCAGCTCCCTGCCTCCGGTGTTGGGCCACAATGCCTCAATGGCTGATGTTGTTTTATGTTTTATTCGTAAGGGGGGGGGGGTTATCACACAATCTAAGGGTGAGCGTCTGGCCTTCTCTCTCAGACTTCCACCCGCCCTCCATTCTAACTCTTCCTCACTCTTTCTTTGCTGTTTGTTCGCCTTGGTGTTCTTCTTGACACTATGTGTGTTCATCTCGCCTTCTCTTTTAGGCTGGAGATTTTGGTGTGTTGTAGAGTGGCTGGCTCATCCTTTCTTGTGATCAGCCAGCCTCGGCCATCTGCTATGTTATACCTTCCACTACTTTTCCTTTCAGTGTACGTTTTCCCCTTTAGGTTAGCTTCTTTCGTTTTCTCTTTCCGTGTGGCATCGCGTTAGTTTTCCACCCCTTTCGTTTCCCCGACTCCTTTTGGGAATTGTTTTAACTTGAGCCTTGTTTGCACGAGGAAAAAGGGACTCATGACCCTGTTGTTTGGTCCCTTATATAACCCAAACAACCCAACAAATCCCCTTCTTGCAGCGGTGTATCGTAGGTCTCTAGAAGAGCGTAGCGTTCCAAAGGATTGGAAAAGGGCACAGGCCATCCCCGTTTTCAAGAAGGGACGTCGAACAGACATGCAGAACTATAGACCAGTATCTCTAACGTCGATCAGTTGTAGAATTTTGGAACACGTATTAAGCTCGAGTATAATGACTTCTCTGGAGACTAGAAATCTACTCTGAAGGAATCAGCGTGGGTTTCGAAAAAGACGATCGTGTGAAACCCAGCCCGCGCGATTCGTCCACGAGATTCAGAGGGCCATAGAAACAGGTTCCCAGGTAGATGCCGTGTTTCTTGACTTCCGCAAGGCGTTCGATACAGTTCCCCACAGTCGTTTAATGAACAAAGTAAGAGCATATGGACTATCAGACCAATTGTGTGTTTGGATTGAAGAGTTCCTAGATAACACAACGCAGCATGTCATTCTCAATGGAGAGAAGTCTTCCGAAGTAAGAGTGATTTCAGGTGTGCCGTAGGGGAGTGTCGTAGGACCGTTGCTATTCACAATGTACATAAATGACCTTGTGGATAACATCGGAAGTTCACTGTGGCTTTTTGCGGATGATGCTGTAGTATATCGAGAGGTTGTAACAATGGAAAATTGTACTGAAATGCAGGAGGATCTGCAACGAATTGACGCATGGTGCAGGGAATGGCAATTGAATCTCAATGTAGACAAAGTCTAATGTGCTGCGAATACACAGAAAGAAAGATCCTTTATCATTTAGCTACAATATAGCAGGTCAGCAACTGGAAGCAGTTAATTCCACAAATTATCTGGGAGTACGCATTAGGAGTGATTTAAAATGGAATGACCATATAAGGTTGATCGTCGGTAAGGCGGATGCCAGACTGAGATTCATCGGGAGAATCCTAAGGAAATGCAGTCCGAAAACAAAGGAAGTAGGTTACAGTACACTTGTTCGCCCACAGCTTGAATATTGCTCACCATTGTGGGATCCGTACCACATAGGGTTGATGGAAGAGATAGAGAAGATCCAACGGAGAGCATCGCGCTTCGTTACAGGATCATTTAGTAATCGCGAAAGCGTTACGGAGATGATAGATAAACTCCAGTGGAAGACTCTGCAGGAGAGACGCTCAGTAGCTCGATACGGGCTTTTGTTGAAGTTTCGAGAACATACCTTCACCGAGGAGTCAAGCAGTATATTGCTCCCTCCTACGTATATCTCGCGAAGAGACCATGAAGATAAAATCAGAAAGATTAGAGCCCACACAGAGGCATACCGACAATCTGTCTTTCCACGAACAATACGAGACTGGAATAGAAGGGAGAACCGATAGAGGTACTCAAGGTACCTTCCGCTACACACCGTCAGGTGGCCTGCGGAGTATGGATGTAGATGTAGATCGTTTACGAGGGCCTTAACACTCCGTCTCGCACTCCTTACATTTTGGAGTTGTGTGGGGCAGACGGCATAGCGACTAGGATCCGCCGGGGCTGAGCACCAGAGGAAGTTGTCCCCTCCCCTCCTACACTTCCCCCTCACAGCCATGGTGTTTGCTCTGTGGGCCCGCACACTCCGCCGGCATAACTCGCCGACCGACCGCCCAGTGCCTGCCTGTCTGTACCCGTGCCCGCGACACTCGCCGGTTTTTGTCAAACCTCAAATATTTGCGGCGCCGCTTCCCGGGAGCGCCTAGGCGGCGGAGGCAGCGGCAGCAGTCCATTATGAAGCAGAACTGGTCCCCCGCCTGCCCCCGCGCTTTAAAAGCTTCGCTTCGGGTTGCGCAGACTGTTCTACGCCCCACACCCCGGGGAGAGGGGCCCGGTTTCCTGCCGCTGCCCGACTCCCTGTTCTGACACCTTACCACCCTCCCCCCACCCTGCCCCAGAAAGCTTTGGCTTCTACACCGCTCTTCTTCCGATCAATTAACGTGCACCGTATTTCCAGGAGCCGATCCTATGCGTCTTGACGGTCGATCCACGTTTGACGTGACTGAACGGAACGCCAAAGCATTCCGCCATACATTTCAGACGATGCACCTCACCCATGTCGCCCAATGTGGCGGCAACTGAGAAGACTTGCAACGAATTTCCCGAGGTGAGGGATCAGTGCCGTAAGATCATTTAATAGCCAAAGGTTCTCAGGAAGAAATCTTTGACCAACGCTGCAGGTGGGGGCGATTGCTGACTTCAGATTTCGTCACGCTCGTTCACATCATAGTAATGAATTTTGTGATTTTTTTTTTTCATCTTTGTTGCTTGCTTAGTTTTCGTAACACATTGGAAAGGTTGCACGAGGACGGGGCTATTTTCTTGTAGGTCTTTCTCTACGAAAGAGGCCAAAAACGTTTTAATTGCCAGTTCGGGCTTTCCACTTGAAACGTCCCCTTAGAAAAATTTATGAATGATTGTGCTGGTAAACCCCTTACGTTATTTGATTTTCAAACAGCTGAGAAAAAATGAACGTACTCAGTCATTTCTCTCTTTACTTATTCTGATCATCACTAATCTCACACACAATATTTTTAGCGCAACGCAATCTGACTTTTAATGATCCCTACAAAAGAATGGCCCTAACTTACAATAACCTTTACCTTTCATGAATCCCTTACCTCACAAACATCTTCGTTACTCGAACTACTGCAATACAGCGAGCGCCACTACCGCCAGCTAAATAAAAGATTCTAACTACTGAAGACACAAACTACTGATAGGCATAGTTAGCAAATGAAAGATTTTGATAGAGAACAAACAATGTATTTACCTTAATAGTGTTCAATTTACTGTCTCTGATGGACACGTGTCCAGATCATCTCACTCCCCACATCCACCACTGCTGGCGGCTCACCTCCAACTGCGCAAAGCTACGCGCTTTTAACACCCAACTGCCCAACACTACAATAGCGACAATTCCAACAATGCCAACAAGCCACAGACTTCACACAGCACAGTCAGTGATTTTCATATAGAGCGCTACATGGCGTTACCAACATCAAAAACTTAAACTGCCTACTTACACACTATGCAATCTTCAGGCCCCATATGCATCTCTAAAAATAAACGATTTTTGTTGTTGTTGTCTTCAGTCCTGAGACTGGTTTGATGCAGCTCTCCATGCTACTCTATCCTCTGCAAGCTTCTTCATCTCCCAGTACCTACTGCAGCCTACATCCTTCTGAATCTGCTTAGTGTATTCATCTCTTGGTCTCCCTGTACGATTTTTACCCTCCACGCTGCCCTCCAATACTAAATTGGTGATCCCTCGATGTCTCAGAACATGTCCTACCAACCGATCCCTTCTTCTAGTCAAGTTGTGCCACAAACTCCTCTTCTCCCCAATTCTATTCAATACCTCCTCATTAGTTATGTGATCTACCCATCTAATCTTCAGCATTCTTCTGTAGCACCACATTTCGAAAGCTTCTACTCTCTTCTTGTCTAAACTATTTATCGTCCACGTTTCGCTTCCATACATGGCTACGCTCCATACAAATACTTTCAGAAACGACTTCCTGGCATTTAAATCTATACTCAATGTTAACAGATTTCTCTTCTTCAGAAACGCATTCCTTGCCATTACCAGTCTGCATTTTATATCCTCTTTACTTCGACCGTCATCAGTTATTTTGCTCCCCAAACAGCAAAACTCCTTTACCACTTTGTCTCATTTCCTAGTCTAATTCCCTCAGCATCACCCGACTTAATTCGACTACATTCCATTATCCTCGTTTT
This sequence comes from Schistocerca piceifrons, assembly GCF_021461385.2. Lineage (NCBI taxonomy): Eukaryota > Metazoa > Arthropoda > Insecta > Orthoptera > Acrididae > Schistocerca > Schistocerca piceifrons. The sequence goes on along the minus strand of NC_060143.1, from coordinate 495,536,202 downwards.
GCTTTTGTTGATGTTCATCTTATATTCTCGTTTCAATACACTGTCCATTCCGTTTAACTGTTCTTCCAAGTCCTTTGCTGTCTCTGACAGAATTACAATGTCATCGGCGAACCTCAAAGTTTTTATTTCTTCTCTATGTATTTTAATTCCTACTCCGAACTTTTCTTTTGTTTCCTTTATTACTTGCTCAATATAGAGATTGAATAACATCGGGGAGAGGCTACAACCCTGTCTCACTCCCTTCCCAACCACTGCTTCCCTTTCATGCCCCCTCGACTCTTATAACTGCCATCTGGTTCTGTACAAATTGTAAATAGCCTATCGTTCCCTGTATTTTACCCCTGCCACCTTCAGAATTTGAAAGAGAGTATTCCAGTCAACATTGTCGAAAGCTTTCTCTAAGTCTACAAATGCTGGAAACGTAGGTTTCCCTTTCCTTAATCTATTTTCTAAGAGAAGTCGTAGGGTCAGTATTGCCTCACGTGTTCCAATTTTTCTACGGAATTCAAACTGATCTTACCCGAGGTCGGCTTCTACCGGTTTTTCCATTCGTCTTTAAAGAATTCACGTTAGTGTTTTGCAGCTGTGACTTATCGGTAATTTTTACATCTGCATAATGTTGTAAATAATCTCCACTTGTTTGCAAGTTGTGCAAATTCCACAATCTTTCATGTATGTTTGCAGGCTTTCGTGGCCGTTGTCACTGAAGTTAAAATCTTCTGGGTTATTAGGCCGCGTCATCTTTATTCTAAAATGATGAACGTTTCGACCCCTCTGCCGGGATCTTCTTCAGGACCTGCAGTGTTCTAGCAGTAGTGGACACCAGAAGATCCTGAGGAAGATCCCAGCAGAGGGGTCGAAACGTCGATCATTTTAGAAGAAACATGACGCGGCCTAATAACTCAGAAGATATTAACTCCACAATATTTCCTCGGAGCAACTGTTCGACATCTCCAGGTGGTTCAACCTTGCTGGTGGCTAAGTACGACTGGCGCGACAGTTGTACCTAGCCACCAGCAACGTTGAACCACCTAAGAATATCGGACAGTTGCTCCGAAGAAATATTGTGGAATTTGCACAACATGATCCATCGGCAAACCCGTGAAGACTATTTACAATATATCCGCCCGCGGAAGCGTCACATAAACGATAATACCATACAGTGCCGTATATCCCTGGGTTTCGTGAATTCAAATCGCTCACAAGTACTTCACTCGAAGACTTGATGCCAACTCTTCGAATGAAGAAGAGATATATAGCACTGTGCAGCATTATCGTTTATTTTTAGACATGCACATGGGGCCTGAAACTGGTTGACGTCAAAATAAAATAAATAACATCTTAGTTACACGGGTGTTGGAGAATTTCATTAATATTGACAGGTACTTAACCAGCTGATGTCCCCGGTCCATGAGGGATCAACTGAGAAAAATGTTTTAGGTTGTGTGACTCCTGGGGAAAAAAGCCCTACACTATCTATAAGTAAAGAAGCTTTAAACCAGCGCACAGTGTTCTGTAGAGTGAAAATTCGTTCCCACAGGCGTCAACAAAGGGAGTGGGGGGGGGGCGGCAAGAGGGGGGCACTTGCGCCCTTTTGGATCTGGAGAGAGACGTGGTTGGTTGATTTGGGGGGAGGGGACCAAACAGAGAGGTCATCGGTTCCACAGGATTTGGAAGGACGGGGAAGGAATTCGCCTGTGCCCTTTGAAAGGAGCCATCCCGGCATTTGCGTAAAGCGATTTAGGGAAATCACTGAAAACCTAAATCAGGATGGCCGGACGCGGGTTTGAACCGTCGTCCTCACGAAAGCGAGTCCAGCTTGGCCTCTGGGGCACAGACTTTTTATTAATTATAGAATTCTCCCGAATTTGTAGAAATCATTTTCTGCGGCTAGATTAAACTGCAGATTTAACATTGATGACCACGACAAACAAAATACTGTAGCCTTAGAAAGCACTGTACATCTTGTGTTTTGTTAGTTGTTACACTGTTCGCAAGAAATTATTCTGATTCCTTGTGCGGATGCGGTTCCCGCGCTGATGTGCGGTTAAAATGAATACGAACGTTTTAAGAATTCTGCTGGAATGATGTCTTCCATCTGTCCCTGTCTCTTGTTCGTTCAGCGCGTACCGAATTGCAGAAAAGAGCCTCTTTTAACACCTTGCACAGTTCCATTGCCAATTCCCAACACATAAACGTGCCACTGACGCCTTCCCAATTCTTACAAATGCGCCCCCTCCTCTTAATCACAACAGAATCTCAACTGTTGTTTGCCATTTGTTTATCAAAGGAGGTAAAACGTTGGTTGCTGATTCTCTATTCAGTTTTATACGTCAAAGCCAATCGGAAGAAGACAGCCATACTTTATGGTAAGTGTGTAAATTTATCCTTAACCCCAAGCATATTAGCCGGCCGTCGTGGCCGAGCGGTTCTAGGTGCTACAGTCTGGAACCGCGCGACCGCTACGGTCGCAGGTTCGAATCCTGCCTCGGGCATGGATGTGTGTGATGTTCTTAGGTTAGTTAGGTTTAGGTAGTTCTAAGTTCTAGGGGACTGATGACCTTAGAAGTTAAGTCCCATAGTGCTCAGAGCCATATGAACCATTTGAACCCAAGCATATCAGTGGAAAAGAGAATATAGCATTTCTCCGCTACAACAGAGCGAAAAAGTGTGAAATTTCAAAACTCGTTGGATGCAACAGCGCCCTACATCCACTAATAGAGCTACGAATTGTGCATTCCAGTTGGCATGCTACAGAATAATGTAACGAACTGTAAAGATGAGGATTACGTTGGTGCAGCCTGCGGCTGCCAGAAGTTGATTCTACGGGATGGTTTTGGGAGGTTACCCAGGCTCATCTAGCGGTATACTGACAGTGGGCTACACTTTGCCAAACCAAGTCAACAAAATGTAGCTCTAAAATCACATTTTGTAGATTTATAGTTATGCCAGTTTTGAGTCGACAATGAAACATGGAAACCATGAAAGTAATGCAATAAATCCATTAGCACGAACAGATTTACAAGTTTAGAAGCGAAGTGTCATAGCTGGCATCAACGTTGAATAAGCCTTTTTTTATTCACTGTTTCTCCACTTCAAGGGATGTTAATGCGACATGTTCGTTGATACACAGCAGTATTTTCTCAATCGTTCTGACATCTTTTTCCCAGACCAGATTTTTATTTTACAGCTTCAGCCTAACTTGATATAAATTATTTTTGTGAACAGTTTTTCGTATAACGAAATAGTAAGCAACTAGCTGTATAAAAGAAATTTAATTTTTTTACTGGTTTCGGACACTTAGTGCCCTTCTTCAGAAGGTTATACCTTTCGAATTATTTGCGAGTGTCAGCAGTAAGATGCATACAGCAAAACGTCACGGTCGTGTGGTTACCGTATTTTGTTTGTAAATCAAGAAAGTTGGTACAGGATAGGAAGATCTCGCGGGACACTTCAAACTAGTCAGAAAGGCCCTGAGTTTGTGGATGCTGAGGGAAGGCTTGTATTTCTTGAAAGCCCCTGCCTTCATTACAGAAATCCTCAGTAATATCAGCTCCAAAAAAGATAAAGCTGACAAAATTACATTGAAATTAAGTGAAACCTTTTTTCAGGAAGAAACCGGTGAAAATCAGGAAATATTTGGCTGTGGTAATACACAAGCAGAAATGATTGACAAGTTTAAAGACAAGTAGTAAAAGTGAAAATTTTTAAGTGTTGACTTTCCTACCCAACTCATACAGAAAAAGAGTTTGTAGTAAGCAACTGCAAGGTATGAAAAAAATAGTGGAAGAAAATGCCCTATTTCTTACTTCTGACCCTAAACCTGGACAGTGCTTGTCTGCTAAAACTGAACTGTTCTGTTAGTGAAAGAGTAATTTTTGTAATGATAATACTAGCAGGTGAATACCTGACGAACATGATTACATTTCTATGGGAAAAGATGATGATAGCAAACCTACGTATGTTCAAAACAGATAAATTTTAGGAAACCCAAGAGAAGTGTACAAACTTTTCAGATCAAATTGGATTCTCAAAATTTGCTGTATGAGGAAGATCTCCCGGGACGCTTCAAACCAGTCAGAAAGAAAAAGGTTCGTGAAGAAGATTAGGATTGAATGTCCGATCAACGACGTGTTCCTTAGAGTCAGAGCTCAAGCTCACTTTTGCCGTAAGTGGTCAAGGAAAATCACGGAAAACTTGTGTCGGGATGGCCAAACTGAGATTTGAACCGCTGTACTCCCGAGTACGAATCCGGTATTTTGGGACTGCGCCATTCGGCTCGGTATAAGACGCGTAGTTGGTTGGATGGATAGCAGCGCGCAGCAAGAAGGCCTGCAAAGATTTCGTCCGGTGATGGGAAATGGAAGTAGGGGAGTGGATGAGGGATTGGTGTTCCCCAGTTTGCCAATGTGGCAACGCCCTTTACTGCGCCACCGGTTTCCGCGCCGGCAGGGAACGGTAAACACGAGGGAAGGCGAATCCGTGGAGACACTTATGATTACAGACTTACAGACAGGCGTCTAATAATTTAGCGAGGCGTCTAATGAATGGTGAGGCGCGCCCCGGGCGGAATAGAAACTGCCTGCTTACGGCGGCGTCCAGGCGGGACCTACGCGTGGCCAGCCCTAAGAGATTGCATCGGCCCCGGGCGGCCGCCATTGTCTCAGCCCTGGGGACTCGCATTCCTCTCCACCCCCACCCCCACTCCCCACCCCTGCCTCCTACACCCTCCAGCCCTTACTGCACCCCTCTCCCTCCCCCCCCCCCCCCTCGTTCCCTTCTTCACACAGGCAAACAGCTACATTCTCAGCACAGATCAGCCGAGCTCTCTATAAGCCGTCCTCACTAGAGATGGGTAGTTCGCGAACGAACGGGTGCAAAGGAACGGTTCACCAATATGAACGAAAGGACCAAGGTAGGAATTCCGGTGAACGATCGGTTTATAGTTCACTTCGGTCGCGGCAGTCACTTCGGTAGTTCTCGTTTCAGCCTCGGTCGCGTGCTCGCCTCAGTCTTCGCATGACCACCTGTCTCAGTTCCACTGCCGACTGCTTCTAGTTGTCCAGTATCCAGTTGTTCGTTTCGTTCACTGCGCTCGCCCATTTTACATGTGTTCCAAACTGTTCTTGCACTTGGTTCTGGCTATTCAGCGTCCAAGACCGGTGATCAAAAAGTATTTTATAGTTACGAAAATTACATAAACATTACGTTGTATCTAATAGGTACGTCTTTTCAGATAACAAAAGGGCATATCAGCTCACTTCATTATATCGATGAACAGCAGAAGACATACTTATAACAAGGCAAGTTTTTTAAGTTATTCATATATTTTTTGGTTTCATCGACTTGATTTAGCGTCTAACTTTCAATAATTTGCTTAATTTTTAGTGTAAGAAAATTCATATAAAACGATTTTCGTGTATCTTTCAAATACAAAACATTACATTTAGGAAGGCTCTAATTATTTTAAAGTTTGGTTGTTTCCAATTTGCATTACCTGCTAGTTACGTTTCTTTGAAGGAAAAAAAAGTGGGTTGTGGGTCATTGTGGCTCAGTAAGAAAAGCGGTGCCTCTCCATTTGGAAAGACATAGATTGCCATAAAATCGTATTTACTTATTATCTCAAAAACATTTGTTCAGAAGGAGCTTCCAAACCAAAAACTCTATTACTGCGAACTTTCTGCTTCTTATTATTATTATTGCTGCATTAACTTTAATAATGCAACATAAAAACCTAATTTTTACTAAGCGTGTGACACAAGTATGATGAGAGAACCAAATTTCATTTTATGCTTCCGTAAAGTCTCTACTTCGCCTACGAACTCAGAGACAACGTGAAGTATATATAGGATGTAAACGATTATTGTTTACAACGTAGCATACCTATGTAGTGGAAGTCGAAACGAAGAATTTTATATAAGACACTTGTGGTCTATTAAGTTGGGAAACAGCCACCAAACAGGTTTACAAGACTACACGAGCTACGGCCCATGCGCGTCGCGTGAGATTTTCATGTTCTCTTCTCCAGCTCTCTACACATCGTCATCGATCGTTTCGCAATTGTTGCTTGCACTACCTTGTTATTTCTTCACTGCCTAATTGTTACATGTTTGTCTGTTTGTTGTATCTGCTTGTAACGGGCAGCACATCGTCCGTAATTGGCGAGCAGTCTGTACTCGGGGCCGGTTTTCCGTGCGCCATCCTATATTATTTCCCTGCGATCATCCGCACAACGCTACAGTTGGCTAAACGAAAGGTTCTGCAGAATCACAGAAATTGCTTCTAAAAGTGTGTAAGAATTCTGTAATGAATAAAAACTCTATACTCCAGGGGGAAAGCAAGTGCCCCCTCTTGGTGCCCTCCATCCTTCAATCACCTACATTACCAGTTTTCAGTTTTTCATAAGAACCGTATACCAAGCACAAATGAACGGTGAACGAGTGAAAATGAACGGTTCCCAAAAAAGAACGATCAGCAGTGAACTAATTCCCATGGAAGAACGAGTTTGCCCATCTCTAGTACTCACACGGGACGAGGCAGCTAACGTGGACGCGGACGGCTAAACCAGCCCTACTTGTGAAACCACACAATACAGTCACGCACCGAGCGATGTGGCGCAGTGGTTAGACACTGGACTCGCATTCGGGAGGACGACGGTTCAATCCCGCGTCCGGCCATCCTGATTTAGGTTTTCCGTGATTTCCCTAAATCACTCCAGGCAAATGCCGGGATGGTTCCTCTGAAAGGGCGCGGCCGACGTCCTTCCCATCCTTCCCTAATCCGATGAGACCGATGACCACGCTGTCTGGTCTCCTTCCCCAAAACAACCAACCAACCAGTCACGTAAGCTGAGTGCAGTGCATGTTCCTGCACAACATGTGGCGGAGTAGCGTCCCATATAAGACAGTTCTGTGCATTCACGGCGCCGTGGAGAGAAGGATCTGCTTCGTCCGTCCAAAGAATCTTCCCTCGCCGCATCTCAACCATTTCCACGGGTGCCCGAAAGCGAACTGTAAAGCCGTCGGCACACGGACCGTGCAACCGAACGTTGAACGTGCCTAGTTTCTGACCTCATAACGTGGAATAGCACGTTCGGGAGTCTTTCCGAACGTGCAGAGCAATATCTAGCATGTCAGATATTCTGAGCGTGCGTCTGAGCGTTGACCAATCAGATGGCACCTACGTCACACGCACGCCGTCTCCCTTCAGTACAGAGTTGTGAGGCGCCATATTGGCATTCAAAAAATGGTTCAAATGGCTCTGAGCACTATGGGACTTAACTTCTGAGGTCATCAGTCCCCTAGCACTTAGAACTACGTAAACCTAACTAACCTAAGGACATCACACACATCCATGCCCGAGGCAGGATTCGAACCTGCGACTGTAGCAGTCGCGTGGTTCCGGACTGCGCGCCTAGAACCGCTAGACGACCGCGGCCGGCGATTGCCATTCATTTCAAGCCTATACGTATACAGGGTGTTACAAAAAGGTACGGCCAAACTTTCAGGAAACATTCCTCACACACAAAGAAAGAAAATATGTTATGTGACATATGTCCGGAAACGCTTACTTTGCATGTTAGAGCTCATTTTATTACTTCTCTTCAAATGACATTAATCATGGAATGGAAACACACAGCAACAGAATGTACCAGCGTGACTTCAAACACTTTGTTACAGGAAATGTTCAAAATGTCCTCCGTTAACGAGGATACATGCATCCACCCACCGTCGCATGGAATCCCTGATGCGCTGATGCAGCCCTGGAGAATGGCGTATTGTATCACAGCCGTCCACAATACGAGCACGAAGAGTCTCTACATTTGGTACCGGGGTTGCGTAGACAGGAGCTTTCAAATTCCCCCATAAATGAAAGTCAAGAGGGTTGAGGTCAGGAGAGCGTGGAGGCCATGGAATTGGTCCGCCTCTACCAATCCATCGGTCACCGAATCTGTTGTTGAGAAGCGTACGAATACTTCGACTGAAATGTGCAGGAGCTCCATCGTGCATGAACCACATGTTGTGTCGTACTTGTAAAGGCACATATTCTAGCAGCACAAGTAGAGTATCCCGTATGAAATCATGATAACGTGCTCCATTGAGCGTAGGTGGACGAAACTAAAATGAGCTCTAACATGGAAATTAAGCGTTTCCGGACACATGTCCACATAACATCTTTTCTTTATTTGTGTGTGAGGAATGTTTCCTGAAAGTTTGGTCGTACCTTTTTGTAACACCCTTTATATGCCGTTTCTGGACACCACCAAATTGAGAATCACTGGAAAACCCGCTGTTAACTGTATGATTCATTCCAATAAAATAATGAGAAACATCATATTCGTGGCAAAAGAATTATTCTAACTTGCGCATTGTGAGAGTATGCTATTTGATGGCAGCGACACACTGAAGATCCACCCAAAACGCATTGTTCTTGATACAATTCGTTATAATTAAATTTCAGTTAGTAACATATCTACGATTAAGGTTTTCAGCAAGTACTAATGTTCTATGATTGAGTACCTATAAGGTGTTGGTTTAGCGAAGTGAGTAGCGTCACTAATCCGTATAAAGTAGCGTGTTAGGGTAGTGGTTCGCGATTCGACACTTGCGAAATTTTTTCCTAACGTTTGCGTTTTTATTAGGTTCTGTTACTTTATTATTAGTTTAATATAAGGATATAGTATAATTTTTGATGTTATGTAAATATAAGTTCACCCTTCTTTGGGTGTTCGATTGGCTTAATCTATAGGACAGCTTGCTCTACTTGTATACAGATATTTTGCCCCTTTTTCTTTTACGCTTCGTAATTCACATGTTGCAAAGATTCTGTTACTGGGTAGGAACAGTAATCAAGTAAGGCTGACCTTGGGGTTTTACTAAAATGTGGGAACGATGAAATAATGTTTATCTTATGCGGAGAAGTATTGCAAATTTGTACCGCACTGTTTGTAATGGAACTTTTATAAGCCAGCGTCCTTACTGATTGGACGTGGCACTTCCTTTTCGTGGACGATGGAGGAGATGTGCGTTTTAATAGAGCTAACGTGGGAATTTTACGCGCGCTCTTTCGTAAACAGTGTGATTTACGAACTAGAAACATCCCGCAATTGCCGCTGAAGTGCGTTGTGATCGCGTATAGCACGTTGGGGCCCACATACCGTATGCACAAGTCGCATAATTTCTGAGCGTTCAGCAGCACGCTGAACTTAGCACGCTCAACGTAGACGTTCGACAGCACGGCCTGTGTGCCGACGGCTGGTGATCGCCATTGTAGCTTATCTTGGGGTTTCATTTGGTGCACGTTCTGAATGTTGTAGGGATGTCAGTGTAAAATGTGCCGCAAAATCTGTTGAACTGTTGACAAAGGAAGCGATAATTCCCATGACACGTCTCAAGCACTGACTGTAGAATTTGAAGCATGTGTTTGTTGCACGGTTGGCTGTAGCTGTAGCAACTTCAACAACTGCCATTGGAATAGGCGGCCTTCCTTTCTCTGCTCCACCGCCTAATGCACCTGTTTCTTCAAATTTCCTGACCATATTCTGTACCCCATTTATTGGGATGTTTCTGTCGCCGATATTTTCGCAAGGCAGCGTTGCTGTTCCTGTCGTTCCGATAAAACAGCTTTCCAACAGCACACAGTTTTTCGTCCCAATAGCTGTTTCTTTGCGTTCAGAAAACTTCAACCTTCTTAACAGGAAACATTCATGAAGACCACACAATATTTAAAAAGATGCGCCAAATCCACAGTTCTGAAGATACGGGAATGAAATTTTGTACCATGCTTTATATGAAATTAACACATTTACTGTTAAGTTCCTTGGATTATGTATATTTAACTATTTTATAGAATTTAAAAATTTTTCTAAAAATAATGTTCAAAATGGTTCAAATGGCTCTGAGCACTATGGGTCTTAACATCTGAGGTCATCAGTCCCCTAGAACTTAGTGCTACTTAAACCTAACTAACCTAAGGACATCACACACATCCATGCCCGAAGCAGGATTAGAACCTTAGAAAAAACTACATAAACTGTAGAAATCTAATTTTCAGAAAATGCAATGTAAAGTTGAACCTAACGTTTTTGTCTTACATCACCCGCTGGCCGGAATGGCCGAGCGGTTCTGGGTGCTACAGTCTGGAACCGCGCGACCGCTACGGTCGCAGGTTCGAATCCTGCCTCGGGCATGGATGTGTGTGATGTCCTTAGGTTAGTTAGGCTTAAGTAGTTCTAAGTTCTAGGGGACTGATGACCTCAGAAGTTAAGTCCCATAGTGCTCAGAGCCATTTGAACCATTTCTTACATCACCTCTTCAGAAGGCCACAGATTTGTACTCGGGTCTTCTTTCCCTTCAAGGCTCCCTTCTGGTTTCTTGGCTTGTGGTTTCTTTCCTTCACCAGGGATTATTCAGCTGCAGAAAGGCGCTGTAAATGTATTTTTCTCAAGATCTCTTGAGTGACATTTCCTGTGTCAAAGCCCATTCTCTCTAGTACCGTCATCCTCCCTCCGCTCCCACATTAAGTACTAAAACTGCATCATAAGCTGCAATTCCGACAACTTTAGCAGATGAAAATGTGGCAAAACAAGAATTGCTTATTCACAAACAAAGCAGCTGGTTTGTTTCTGTTTCTAAGACACGGAACAGAGCCAGGATGATCTATAAACCTAAAAAGTAACGTATCACAGCCTTCTAAATGTATCCCGTGCCCGTTTGCTTGAAACTAATCGACGGAATCGTTGTTCATCGAGCTAATATCGAAGTTCTTCATAAAAGTGCCCGTGGCAGGAAGCTCGCGTCACACATGTACGAGTAATTGTTTTTCAGACAGTAAGGATGCAATTTCATCGTTGAAGCTTTAGGAACTTACTGTCCAGCGATTCCACAAAAAAAATCATAGTTGAAATTTTCGGTCTATTTCATGAATGTCCCCCTTAACCCTTTGCAGCTATAGTCACTTCACAAAAGAAGTCAATATGCACCGCGAAGCGACAGACAACGTACTGACGTCGAAACGAAATATTTTACATTCTGACTGCTTACAGCGCCTTTACGTGGCGGCGGAAAGTGAAACAATTATGTTTCAGCATTCTCCACGAGCGCACCGGTTAATGAACATACTTACGATGTTTCAGCGTCCTGGGATGTATACCGCTCGCATTGCAGCACTCGAAACACCGTCAGTTCAGTTACAACAACCTGGTACCTTTTGAATCCCACTTGGTAACGAAGTGGAAACGGAAATGATCGTATGACGTCAGGGGCCGGGAGTTCCCATTCGCCGGCCGGGGTGGCCGAGCGGTTCTAGGCGCTACAGTCTGGAACCGTGCGACAGCTAAGGTCGCAGGTTCGAATCCTGCCTCGGGCATGGATGTGTGTGATGTCCTTAGGTTAGTTAGGTTTAAGTAGTTCTAAGTTCTAGGGGACTGATGACCTCAGAAGTTAAGTCCCATAGTGCTCAGAGCCATTTGAACCAAGTTCCCAGTCGGGAAGTTCGGCTGCCAAGTGCAAGTGTTATTGAGTGCGACGCCACACTGGGCGACTTGCGAGTCGACAATGGGGATGAAATGATGATGAGGACAGCACAACACTCAATCCCTGAGGGGAGAAAATCTCCCTTCCCAGCCGGGAATTGAACCCGGGCCGACGTGCGTGGCATTCTAACGCACTGACCATTCAGCTATTGGGACGGACAGTAACGAAGTCAAGGGAAATGAAACATTGTGGGAAACGTTAGAGCTTACAGTGCCGTTTATTAATCAGCGACTCCAGCAGAATACAGAGGCAGGTCTACATGTACACTACTGGCCATTAAAATTGCTACAACACGAGGATGACGTGCTACAGACGCGAAATTTAACCGACAGAAAGAAGATGCTGTGATATGCAAATGATTAGTGATTAGCTTTTCCTGCGTGGCTGGTCCCGGCGGAGGTTCGAGTCCTCCCTCGGGCATGGGTGTGTGTGTTTGTCCTTAGGATAGTTTAGGTTAAGTAGTGTGTAAGCTTAGGGACTGATGACCTTAGCAGTTAAGTCCCATAAGATTTCACACACATTTGATTAACTTTTCAGAGCATTCACACAAGGTTGGCGCCGGTGGCGACACCTACAACGTGCTGACATGAGCAAAGTTTCCAACCGATTTCTCATACACAAACAGCAGTTGACCGTCGTTGACTGTTGAAACGTTGTTGTAAGGAGGAGAAATACGTACCATCACGTTTCCGACGTTGATAAAGGTCTGATTGTAGTCTATCGCGATTGTGGTTTATCGTCTCGCGACATTGCTGCTCGCGTTGGTCGAGATCCAATGACTGTTAGCAGAATATGCAATCGGTGGGTTCAGGAGGGTAATACAGAAAGCCGTGCTGGATCCCAACGGCCTCGTATCACTAGCAGTCGAGATGACAAGCATCTCATCCGCATGGCTGTAACGGATCGTGCACCCACGTGTCGATCCCTGAGTCAACAGATGGGGACGTTTGCAAGAGAACAACCATCTGCAAGAACAGTTCGACGACGTTAGCAGCAGCATGGACTATCAGCTCGGAGGCCATGGCTGCGATTACCCTAGACGCTGCATCACAGACAGGAGCGCCTGCGATGGTGTACTCAACGACGGACCTGGGTGCACGAATGGCAAAACGTCATTTTTTCGGATGAATCCAGGTTCTGTTTACAGCATCATGATGGTCGCATCCGGGTGGAAGCGTGTATTCGTCATCGCCATACTGGCGTATCACCCGGCGTGATGGTACGGGGTGCCACTGGTTACACGTCTCGGTCACCTCTTGTTCGCATTGACGGAACTTTGAACCTGGGACGTTACATTTCAGATGTGTTACGACCCGTGGCTCTACCCTTCTTTCGATCCCTGTGAAACCCTACATTTCAGCAGGATAATGCACGACCGCATGTTGCAGGTCATGTACGGGCCTTTCTGGATACAGAAAATGTTCGACTGCTGCCCTAGCCAGCACATTCTCCAGATCTCTCACCAATTGAAAACGTCTGGTCAACGGTGGCCGAGCAACTGGCTCGTCACAATACGCCAGTCACTACTCTTGATGAACTGTGGTATCGTGTTGAAGCTGCATAGGCAGCTATACCTGTACACGCCATTCAAGATCTGTTTGACTCAATGCCCAGGCGTATCAAGGCCGTTATTACGGCCAGAGGTGGTTGTTCTGGCTACTAATTTCTCAGGATCTACATTTTGCGTGAAAATGAAATCACATGTCAGTTCTAGTACAGTATATTTGTCCAATGAATACCCGTTTATCATCTGCATTTCTTCTTGGTGTAGCTTTTTTAATGGCCAGTATTGTTTGTTACGTACAAGTGCGTTCGCTGCATCGAGGCGAGAGGGCTTTCCCAGATGGCCGGATTCTCTGTGCTACGTGCCTGTCAGTGCATTTCTGAACTGCAGCCAAGTGGGGGCGCCGGAAATAGAGCGGCCGCCTCTATTCTAGGCGGGCTTACAAACAGTGCCAGTGTTTAGGTGCCTGCAGCCAGCGGGCGAACGGCTCCCAGCTGTGATCCAACATTCTGGCGCCCCGAAGCGACTCATTCACGCAGAGCGGTGGACAAGGCCGAGCGTGCCACTGTCGCCGGCGAAATGAGAGGATGCGCATTCCAGCCGGGAGCTGTGGTCGTCGCTCATTTGTCGCAGACTACTGCGTTACTGGCGGGGCACAGTCTCCACCTGCCGCACAGCAGTAACTATACTACAAACTGGTCACTTCCGGCGATCCCGCCCAAACTGTACCACTACTCAGTTCAGTCATGGATGACGGCCCTACGACCGTATCATACATACGAGGGTCACTCCACAGGGGGACGAATCATCTGGAAAGTGGAAGAAGGACGAAGTGTGACAAGTATAGCTTAGGGATTTTGATATTGCTCACAGCAGTGTTTCATGTGCATGGGGAGTGTTCCCGACCACTAACACTGCTGCCCAAAGGTTAGGAGATGGTCGACCACGGTCAATCACAGCAGCAGACAACCACTGCAACGGGTAAGAAAGAAATCACGACGAACAGTGGGTGAAACTGAAACGACATTGAAAAGGACTGCCAAAACCGCTCCAAAGTGACTCGACTGCTGCGTACCGGTGATCTCTTTATCCGACGTCTAGTACGAGGGCCACTTCAAAAGAAATGCACACTATTTTTGTAAAAACACAGTTTTCCGTCTGCGTGTGTGATAGTTTTACAGTGTGTAGATACATCCTTCCCGCTTGTTTTCAAATTAATTCAACCTGTTCCCGTGAGTGGCGCCGTCACCGCATGTCTTCTAGATGGCTGCTACACTTGACGTTCGTTAGAATCAACGTGCTGTCATAGAATTCCTGTGCTGTGAAAACGAGACACTGGAAAACATCCACAAGAGGTTGAAAAAGCTGTATGGAGATGCTGGTGTCGATCGCAGTACAGTTAGTCGGTGGGCAAGCAGGTTACTTGATAAAAGCGGGCACGGCAATATTGAGGATTGTCCTCGCAGCGGCAGGCCTCGTACTTAACACACTCCAGACAATGTGCAGAGAGTTAACGAATTGGTGACTGCTGACAGACGCATCACAGTGAACGAATTGTCACGCTACGTTGGGATGGGGGAAGGAAGTGTTTGGAGAATACTGAAAGTGTTGGCGTTAAAAAAGGTTTGTGCCAGGTGGTTTCCCAGGATGTTGACAGTGGCTCACAAAGAAACAAGAAAAACGTTATGCAGCGAACTTTTGGAACAGTACGAGAATGGTGGAGATGAATTTCTTGGAAGAACTGTGACAGGTGATGAAACATGGCTAGATCATTTTCCACCAGAGACGAAGAGGCAATCAGTGGAGTGGCATCATGCAAATTCACCCAAGAAAAAATAATTCAAAACCACAGCTTCTGCTGGAAAAGTTATGGCTACAGTGTTTTTCGGTTCCGAAGGACTCTTGCTTGTGGACATCATGGCAAGTGGAACCACCATAAATTCTGATGCGTATGTGACGACACTGAAGAAACTTCAAGCTCGACTGAGTAGTGTTCGACCACATCGGCAAAAGCAGGATGTTTTGCTGTTGCACGACAATGCACGGCCGCATGTCAGTCAAAAAACCATGGAAGCGATCTCAATACACGAATGGACAACACTGAAACATCCGCCTTATTGTCCTCATCTGGCTCCATGTGACTATCATCTCTTTGGGAAACTGAAAGACTCTCTTCGTGAAACAAGGTTTGAAGATGATGGCTGCCTTGTGCACTCTGCCAAACAGTGGCTCCAACAGGTTGGTCCAGAATTTTACCGTGCGGGTATATAGGCGCTGGTTCCAAGATGGCCTAAGGCAGTTGAGAGGGATGGAAATTATGTGGTGAAATGAAAATATTGTTCCTAAAGGATGTATCTACACAGTGTAAAACTTTCAAACATGTAGAATAAGATTGATTTAAAAAAATAGGGTGCATTTCTTTTGGAGTGACCTACGTACTTTGATTTTCCTCCCGCAAGCCGGTGTACCATTGGAAGCCATCTTATGTCTCTTATTATACACCGAAGCGCAAAAAAAACTGGTATAGGCATGCGCATTCAAATACAGAGACGTGTAAACAGGAAGAATACGGCTCTGCTGTCGGCAACGCTTATATAAGACAACAAATGTCTGGTGCAGTTGTTAGATCGGTTACTGCTGCTACACTGGCAGGTTATCAAGATTTAACAGAGTTTGAACGTGGTGTTATAGTCTGCGCACGAGCGGTGGGACACAGCATCTCTGAGCTAGCGATGAAGTGGTGATTTTAACAATTTCACGAGTGTACCGTGAATATCAGGAATCCGGTAAAACATCAAACCTCCTACATCGCTCTGGCCAGAAAAAGATGCTGCAACAACGGGACCAGCGACGACTGAAGAGAATCGTTCAACGTGACAGAAGTGCAACCCTTCCGTAGATTGCTGCAGATTTCAATGCTGGGCCATTAACAAGTGTCAGCGGGCGAACCATTCAACGAAATACCATCGATATGGGCTTTCGGAGCCGAAGGCCCACACGTGTACCCTTGATGACTCGTGATGACTTTGTGTCGTGCACAGAGCTTTACGCCTCACCTGGGCCCGTCAGCACCGACATTGGACCTTGATGACTGGAAACATATTGCCTACTCGGACGAGTCCCGTTTCAGATTATATCAAATGTTCAAATGTGTGTGAATTCCTAAGGGACCAAAGTGCTGAAGTTACATTACTTAAGCTAACTTAAACTAACATAGGCTAAGAACAACACCCCCACCCATGCCCGAGGGAGAACTGGAACCTCCGGCTGGAGGGGCTTCGCAGTTCGTGCATGGCGCCCCAAACCGCGCGGCCACTCCGCACGGCAAAATTGTATCGAGCGGATGGACGTTTACGGATATGAAGACAACCTAATGAATCCATGGACCCTGCATATCAGCAGGGGACTGTTCAAACTGGTGGAGGCTCTGTAATGGTGTGGTGCGTGGGCAGTTGGAGTGATATGGGACCCCTGATCAGTCTATATACGATTCTGACAGGTGACACGTACGTAAGCATCCTGTCTAATCAGCTGCATCCATTCATGTCCATTGTGCATTCCGACGGACTTGGGCAATTCAAGCAGGACCATGCGACACCCCAGACGTCTAGAATTGCTACAGAGTGGCTCGAGGCACACTCTTCTGAGTTTAAACATGACACTCGCAAGACCTGAATATTATTGACTATATTTGGGATTCGTTGCAACGTGCTGTTCAGAAGATATCTCCAGCCCCTCGTTTTCTTACAGATTTATTAAGAGCCTGCGGGATTCATCGTGTCCATTCCCTCCAGCACTGCTTCAGACATTAGTCGGGTCCATGCCAAGTCGTGTTGCACTTCTGCGTTCTCGCGGGAGTCCTACCCGATATTCGGCAGGTGTACCAGTTTCTTTGGCTCTTCAGTCTATATTACGCTGGTATGCAAACTTTCGCGTGATAACAAGTAACATAGCTCGATGTAACTTGGACCATACATACAAAGAACTGCTACAGTATAGTACAGTGCGGTATAGTACATTACAGTACAGAAGGTAACTGAAGGAAATACGCAATGAAACTAACAGAAGCGACACTTTTATTCAAAGGCAGTAGCTATACTGACACCATCGGATTCATGTAGGCTGGGGGTTGTTTTCGGAAGGAGACCAGACAGCGAGGTCATCGGTCTCATCTGATTAGGGAAGGATGGGGAAGGAAGTCGGCCGTGCCCTTTCAAAGGAACCATCCCGGCATTTGCCTGGAGCGATTTAGGGAAATCACGGAAAACCTAAATCAGGATGGCCGGACGCGGGATTGAACCATCGTCCTCCCGAATACGAGTCCAGTGTCTAACCACTGCGCCACCTCTCTCGGTTCATGTAGGCCCTCGCGACTTCACATAAAGGTGGGACATGGTTTTTAAAATGCTGTATCCATATTCCTCCTGTCTTTTTATTTCTCTTTTTCCTTGAAGCTCTTGAAACTTTTTACCTTTCCTCTGAACTTTTCTCTTCTTTTTATTTCTTCCTCCCTTATTTCCATTTCCCTCAAGTCTGCTTTATATTCTTTAAAATGTCATTGAAGTTTGTGGGTTGTGGTCTTTTCTCATCTACATGAAATACGACTCTTCTCTTTCGTATTGTGTCTAGTATTCATACTGTTCTGTCACATATTCCTTATTACTCATTAATTTCCATTTTTGGTTGTCATGTTTTGGTTCCAGTGCTTTTCTGTTTTCCTTTACTGTTTTTCTCTTTGACCTATTATATGGCTATATCTAACGAAACTCATTCTGAGCATAAAGGTGTTGTCGTGTAATACAAGCGTTTTTAGTGCTGGAGTTTTTCATTTATGCTGAAGATTTCTTGTTATACTAGTTATTTTGTTAACTGAAAACCCAATTCCATTTCCTTGCCGTTGCTAAATTGGCATCTTTGTCCGAAGCATTCAGTGTTATTATTTCACCTAGATTCCATGTATTTCGGCACCTCCTTCGCGATAAACTTCTGACTGGTTGATGCGGTCCGCCACAAATTCCTCTCCCTGCGCCAAACTGTTCATCTCAGAGTAGCACTTGCAACTTTCGTCCTCAATTATTTGCTGGATGTATTCCAGTCTTCATCTTGCTGTGTAGTTTTTACCCTCTGCAGCTCGCTCTAGAACCATGGAAGTTATTGCCTGATGTCATAACAGATGCTCTATCTTCCTGTCCCTTCTTCTTGTCTGTGTTTTCCATATATTCCTCTCCTCGGTGATTCTGCGGAGAACCTCTTCATTCCTGACCTTATCAGTCCAGCTAAATTTCATTCCAACATCCTTCTGTATCATCACATCTCAAATGCTTCGATTCTCTTCTGTTCCGATTTTCCCACAGACCACGTCCACTGCCATACAATGCTGTGCTCTTGACTTACATTCTGCACTTACGTTCTCAGAACTTTCTTTCTCAAATTAATATCCTGTTTCATACTAGTAGACTTACCCACTAGGGCTAATGCGCTGCTTCCTGGACACAGATAGAAGCACCGGCCCCGGATCGAATCCGCCTGGCGGAATACCGACGTCGGTCGGTGTGCCGGCAAGCCTGGATGTGGTTTTTAGGCGGTTTTCCACATCCTGCTAGGTGAATAACGGGCTGGTCCCCACGTTCCGCCTCAGTTACACGACTCGCAGACATCTGAACACGTTCGCACTATTCCATTAATTACACTAGCCGCAGACAGCAGGGGTACACTAATTACGTCCTGGGGGGGGGGGGGGTACGGGGTGGCGGCAGGAAGGGCATCCGGCCACCCCTAACACTAATCTTGACATATCCGTTCCTAACAATGCGGACCCTGCGGCAGCACAGGACATGTCACCAGTGAAAGAAGAAACAAAAATACTAGTAGACTTCTATTGCTCAGGACACTGCTCCCTCTGCTGGTACTGGTTTGCCTTTCATTCATGCCCTCCTTCCTTTGTCTGCCTTGAGTTCTTTTACTACCAAGAGAGCAGAATACCTTCATTTTGTCTACTACATGACCTCCAATTCTGTGATGCTTGCCGGCTGGAGTGGCCGTGCGGTTCTAGGCGCTACAGTCTGGAGCCGAGCGACCGCTACGGTCGCAGGTTCGAATCCTGCCTCGGGCCTGGATGTGTGTGATGTCCTTAGGTTAGTTAGGTTTAAGTAGTTCTAAGTTCTAGGGGACTGATGACCTCAGAAGTTAAGTCACATAGTGCTCAGAGCCATTTGAACCATTTTTTGTGATGCTTCTCAATACTTCCGCCTTTCTTTGGTTTAAAACATTATTCTGTGCTCAGTTGTCTCTTCATTCCATCCAAGAGTCCTGTAATTGTTCCTCAAGTTCTTAGAGGACAGCTTTTGCCAGAAGCGCATCTTACTTTGATATTCTTTTACCCCGAATTTTATTCCCAGTTGTGAGGTTTTTTTTTATTTCCTTCATAGTTTCTTCCGATATACTGCTTGAACAGCAGATGCTAAGGACTACATTCATCTCTTTTTAATCTGAGCATTTCTCTTTCGTACGTTTAATTTTTTGTTGCCCCTACAGGTTGCTGTACATATTGTGCGAGGGTCTTTCCGTACGTAGTGCAACACATTTTATTTCTTGGCCAGTTTCGAATGAAAAGTGCGGAATTTGTAATGGAACGGAGTGGAGTATTCCCGCTTCTGTCCCTGTAGTTTCATGCAGTTCCGATAGGTGGCGGCGCTGTACTTAGCCTTCAAAATGGCGTCTGTAACAGAGGTGCGTTCCTAGCAGAGAGCTGTCATTGAGTTTCTTTTATCGAAAAACCAAAGCATCGCAATACTGACAGGCGCTTGCTATGTCGATGGAGACAAAGCAGTGAACAAAAGCATTGCGAATCGTTGGACGAGCCGCCTGCCGTCACTACAACACAGTTACGCAAACCAGTTCGACATCCCGCGTGTCGATCGACCGCTCACTGCACTGACTCGTGCTATGTTGGAACGTGCGGGCATGTCATTTGAGGTGACCTGCGGATCACAATCAGACAGATCGCTGCACAACTGGACGTCTCTGTTGGTAATGCTGACACACTCGTCCACCAGTTGGGGCAGTCAAAGGTGTCTGCGGCTGGGTACCTCGTCGCCCAACGGAAGACTATAAAGAAGAACGATCTGTGCGGAATTGCTTGCGCATAACGAGGCTGGTCGTGACCTAGTTTGTCGAACAGCGTCACGGGCAATGAAAAATGGGTTCACTACTTCCAACCGGAAATAGAACGGCAATCCATGGAGTGGCACCGCATCACCTCTCCTTCGAAGAAAAGGTTCAAAGCCGCTCTCTAAGCAGGTAAACTCACGGTGAAGCTCTTCTGTGACTCTCAAGGGGTTATTCTGTATGATGTCCTCCCTCGCGGTGCAACGACCAGCTCTGAAATGTATTGTGCTGCCATCAGGAAATTGAAGAAACAATTTCAGTGTGTTCATCTCCACAAAAATGCGTACGAACTTCTCTTTTTCCATGACAGCGCAACGCCCCACACAAGTCTGTGCAACCAAGACGAACTCAAAAAACTTCAATGCTACTTATAAACCGTCTTGATTGCAAAAATGTTTATTCATGACCGGTTTCGGTTCCTCTAGAACCATCTTCAGATCTGAAACGATAATGATACTAATTTACTATTTCACAAATGCAAAATTGTTTTCATCCTATCCGATCTACATCAAATGTACCAGAACGTACCTGCAATTTCGGTTACAGGAGTAACCCGTCCACACACAGCAACTTTCACATGCTGCGTCACATAAAATTGGTTGGCACAATGCAAGTCATTTATATTAATTATAAAACTATTACCGACAGGTGGCGTCTGGTACATTCGTTACGTTACATATGCACATACTGTATTAAGTAGATTTTTGTAATTTACTTTTATCTCTAAAAATACTTAACTAAAATCTGCAGATGTCAAGGTTAAAATCTTCACTTGTCAGAATTAAAATACACAATATAATTATCATTTTTGTACGAATATAGAAGTCGTTCTTTGTTTGAGATCGTAGAAAAATGATAATGATATTGTGTTTTTTTAATTTTGACAAGTACAGATTTTAACCTTGACATCTACAGATTTTAATTAAGTATTTTTAGAGATAAAAGTGTATTACAAATATCTACTTAATACAGTATGTGCATATGTATTGTAACAAATGTACCAGACGCCACCTGTCGGTAATAGTTTTATAATTAATATAAATGACGTGCATTCTGCCAACCAATTTTATGTGACGCAGCATGTGAAGGTTGCTGTGTGTCGACGGGTTACTCCTGTAACCGAAATTGCAGGTACCTTCTAGTACATTTGATGTTGATCGGATAGGATGAAAAAAGTTTTGCATTTTTGAAATAGTAAATTAGTATCATCATCGTTTCAGATCTGAAGATGGTTCCAGAGGAACCGAAACTGGTCATGTGAATAAAAGTTTTTGCAATCAAGACGAATTGTAAGTAACATTGTATAACCAGTGATTGCGGTATCCCATCAGACATTGTGTCTGTTTTCGCTGCCAGAAAACTTCATTAGAGTGTTCTTCCTCGTCCACCCTACAGCCCAGAGTTCACACCTTCCAACTTCCACCTGCTTGGCTCAATGTAGGAAACACTCCTCGGGAAACAGTAAGTTCATGATGGGGAGATTATTGACGCAGCAGGAAGTTGGTTCCGAAGTCGACCACTAGAGTGATAAAAAAAATGTTCAAACGTGTGTGAAATCTTATGGGACTTAACTACTAAAGTTATCAGTCCCTAAGCTTACACACTACTTAATCTAAATTATCCTAAGAACAAACACACACACCCATGCCCGAGGGAGGATTCGAACCTCCGCCGGGACCAGCCGCACAGTCCAGGACTGCAGCGCCTGAGACCGCTCGGCTAAGCCCGCGCGGCGCTAGAGTGATGCCACGCGGGTCACCCCAGTAAGGCCGTCGCATTGAACGGAGACTATTTTGAAAAGTATGGTTGAGCCAAAAGAGTGGGGAATAATATGATGCACTGGAATCCTGAATAAAAGCAACTCGCTTTGAGAAAAACAAACAGACAAACATGTTGAAACTTCCTGGCAATTTAAAACTGTGTGCCGGACCGAGACTCGAATTCGGGACCTCTGCCTTTCGCGGGCAAGTGCTCTACCGTCTGAGCTACCCAAGCACGATCACGCCCCGTCCTCACAGCTTTACTTCTGCCAGTACCTCGTCTCCCACCTTCCAAACTTCACAGAAGCTCTCCTGCGAACCTTGTAGAACTAGCACTCCTGAAAGAAAGGATATTGCGGAGACATGGCTTAAAATGGCTCTGAGCACTATGGGACTTAACTTCCGAGGTCATCAGTCCCCTAGAACTTAGAACTACTTAAACCTGAATAACGTAAGGACATCACACACACCCATGCCCGAGGCAGGATTCGAACCTGCGACCGTAGCGGTCGCGCGGTTCCAGACTGTAGCGCCTAGAACCGCTCGGCCACCACGGCCGGCGGCATGGCTTAGCCACAGCCTGGAGGATGTTTCCAGAATGAGATTTTCACTCTTTATTTCAGAAGTGCTAGTTCTGCAAGGTTCGCAGGAGAGCTTCTGTAAAGTTTGGAAGGTAGGAGACGAGTTACTGGCAGAAGTAAAGCTGTGAGTACCGGGCGTGAGTCGTGCTTCGGTAGCTCAGATGGTAGAGCACTTGCCCGCGAAAGGCAAAGGCCCCGCGTTAGAGTCTCGGTCCGGTACACAGTTTTAATCTGCCAGGAAGTTTCATATCAGCACACACTCCGCTGCAGAGTGAAAATGTCATTCTGGAGACAAACATGTTGCTTTACTTATTGAACCCAACTCACGCATAGCGTATATTTGAAACCTTATAAGTAATCAATAAGGATGAGACCTGGTTCGGTTCGATGCCACTGAACGGGATACAGGTTGTTAGAATTTTTTGATCGAACCTTCTGCGTTATTTGCGTATTGCGTCATGATCTTTCTAGACTCACTCGTCGTCTGGAAGAAGGAAGAAAGTGAAAGTGGCAGTCAGATGCATCTCCTACCCTCACAAACAGTCTCATCAGAAACCAGATGTCCTTACCAAACCAACGATCCAAGTCCTTGGAATCGAAAAGTCCCACAAGCTTTTCACTGGTCTGCATTTGCACATGAAATGCACGCGAGGACTCTAAAAGTCAAGGTGATGGCAGATGTAACTTAACTAGACATCATGCAACCACAGTGCACTTTGCACGACCGTTTCATCCCTCATCGAACAGCGTGAAAGAACCACTGTGCAGGACTTCTGCTGGCACAGCCCGTACTTGAAAGTATGCATTGCAGCGTTATCAGTAATTTCATGATTACGGAGAGCCAACAGTCACTGGAATGACGAAACATGAGCATTTTTCGTACGTTATTTCGAATGTACTGTGGAATGCTTGGCTTACCATAAATCCAGCCAGACCTCTTCCGAAATTTATTTTTGTAAAAAAGAAAGGAGGTGGCGACCAGAAGCGAAGAGTCCATCGCGACCTCGTTGGAGATGACGTGTTGGACCGTAAAGCCACACGAATTCTTGGCAACTCGACTGCTTGGCTAAGAGCATTTTACGGGCCGCCCAGTAAATACGCTGTGGCTGGCTCGCTTCCCGACGGAGCACCATATTCCTGCCATGACGTGGCAGCGTACATTTTCTCTTTGTAGGTGGTAAACAAAATAATAACCGGCCTCTGTGGCGCGAGGTCACGAACGGCCGCTAGTGCTGTGGCGCTCGAGTCGGAGGTAGCCGGTTCGAGTCCTCGTGGTGGAAGAAAATTTATCCTTGTGGTGGGAGAAAATTTAATCAGCAGTAATTGATCTGCGAGCGGAGGAGACATCATGACATGTAGTTTGATGTAAGTAGACTGCAAGCCTGTGTCTTGAGTTAAATCTCAAACCTCTGTAGAATATAATATACAGTGATGGCAAGTTAGTAGGGTCGTGCCAATATCAGATTGGGTACAATCTTTAGTATCGATAACAATGCCTAGAATGGTATCGATATCTCGATAACATCGACCCGAAAATAGCGACAGCGACGATATTACAAAATATTAATTGCTTTCATATATTGTACAAGTACATCTACATCATACTACACAAGTCACCTAACGGAGTGTGGAGGAGGGTACTTTTGCTACCGCTAACTGGCCCCCACCTTCCCTGTTCCACTCGCGAATGGCACTTGGGAAGAACGATTGCGGTAAGCCTCTGTATTAGCTTTAATTTCTCATATTTTTTCGTCGTGGTCACTTCACTAGACGTATGTGGGAGGAAGTAATATGTTGTACGACTCGTCCCGGAAACTGTTCACTAGAAATTGCAGTGGTAAACCTCTCCGTGCTGCACAACGCCTCTCTCGTAGCATCTGAATAATCATTAATTAACCCATATAATCTCCAAGGAGACGGGAGCTTATAAGTTGAAAAATGTGTCAACTGTCCCCGTTGATATTTATCAACGCCTGTAGGCAGCGAAAGGTTTCATTATAACTTCATACGTCGAGAGCAGCAAGATATCTGTACAGATACCAGCTTCATATGTCTGAATTAAAGTCGCGAACTGTACACATTCCGACTAAAGTACGCTCTTGTCGGCCTACGTCAAGCAGCAAAATGCCCTTCGTACATGTTATTCTGGGGAGTACTGGGTCCTGTAGTGACAAAAGCCGACGTATTTATGTATTTTTGTCGCCAACAGAGCAGCAGACAACATACGAGCGTCCGGTGTGTTGCCTAAGCTTGTGCTGAGGTTGTCGTCCGGGTGCTGAGACTGTGACCGGATGGTCTTTTTTATCATTTGACGATTGTTTTTTGTCAGTAAAGGAGTGCTGAAGTCATTTACCCAGCCATGCCAACCGTTACACTGCGGCGTTCTGTTACCTATGACACAGCATTTATACAGGGTGTTACAAAAAGGTACGGCCAAACTTTCGGGAAACATTCCTCACACACAAATAAAGAAACGATATTATGTGGACATGTGTCCGGAAACGCTTAATTTCCACGTTAGAGCTCATTTTAGTTTGTTCTTCGACCTACGCTCAATGGAGCACGTTATCATGATTTCATACGGGAAACTCTACCTGTGCTGCTAGAACATGTGCCTTTACAAGTACTACACAACATGTGGTTCATGCACGATGGAGCACCTGCACATTTCAGTCGAAGTGTTCGTACGCTTCTCAACAACAGATTCGGTGACCGATGGATTGGTAGAGGCGGACCAATTCCATGGCCTCCACGCTCTCCTTGACTTTCATTTATGGGGGCATTTGAAAGCTCTTGTCTACGCAACCCCGGTACCAAATGTAGAGACTCTTCGTGCTCGTATTGTGGACGGCTGTGATACAATACGCCATTCTCCAGGGCTGCATCAGCGCATCAGGGATTCCATGCGACGGAGGGTGGATGCATGTATCCTCGCTAAGGAGGACATTTTGAACATTTCCTGTAACAAAGTGTTTGAAGTCACGCTGGTACGTTCTGTTGCTGTGTGTTTCCATTCCATGATTAATGTGATTTGAAGAGAAGTAATAAAATGAGCTCCAAAATGGAAAGTTAGCGTTTCCGGACACATGTCCACATAACATATTTTCTTTCTTTGTGTGTGAGGAATGTCTCCTGAAAGTTTGGCCGTACCTTTTTGCAACACCCTGTATTTGCACCAAAAGATGCAACTTATATAGCTACTGTGCCGTGCGCCCGTGTTTAATTTCGCCTAATTCCCGCGGATTTGGAATCCCTCTGGCTACAAGTGTGCATGGAGCGTTACCGTCGCCGGTAGATGGCAGGTCGGAGGAGAAGGTAGTTATGGCTGCTGCGACCTGGAGGGAAGTGTGTGTGTGTGTGTGTGTGTGTGTGTGTGACACGGACGGCGAAGAGCACGAGTGAGGCGGCGTGTGTGTGTGTGTGTGTGTGTGTGTGTGTGACACGGACGGCGAAGAGCACGAGTGAGGCGGCGTGTAATGGCCAAGCCCCTGCCGTGGCCCTTTGGCAAGTGGTGCCTTTGCCGTGAACATGGCTCGTTAAAAGCTACTTCGGCAGGACGACAGTATTCAGCGCGTCCTTTGCTATTGAAGTTGCAAGCAGTTTGTGTCCATTGTGGCGCCGGGTTGGAGTCCGGTGCGACCTGCGCAAGTGATGGACGCGGTGGCGTCTGCTGGATGATATCCGTGGGTTTTCGGCTGCGAGTAATGTTTGTTAATTCCTTCTCTAGGCGCTATCTAAGCAAGCGTTTGTCAATGGGCGCTGGATTTTACGAGAAATCACTGTGCGCACTCGATTAGTGTGCACGTCACTTGGTGTCGTGTGGTGGCTATTTTGATTCAGTATCCTGGTTGCCTGTTGTTATGTATATAAATAGGTTATTAATGCGGGTTTTTCCTGGTACTACTTGAGTTCAGTTCTGTCAATGTGTGTGGGGTTGTGGCTATCACTATTTCAAACTGATTTTAGAATCTAAGGGTATAGAATGCAGATGTAATTCTTCTGATTTACGAATTGTACTTTATAGTCAGTGAAAATTGTTGAATCTAGCTACCTTATTTCTAGGGCATGTCTGTAGTTACCTGTTCTGTATCACGAGCTCGAGCTGTTTACTACATTGTTTACTTTTACAAAAAAAGTAAAGAATAATGTCTGCATTTGTAGTGTATTTAATTTTTACTAAATAATTAACGAGTTGTTTCAGTGTTACAGGATAGGTGATTGTATCTCTTGTTACATGTGATCTGGTTAAAAATGCCTGTGTACCATGACTGAAATTTTCAGTGAAGGTTTCTAGTACTGTGGTAGCGACTCCTGTCCTATTTTAGTAGAGGCGGAGGAATGATTGCTAATGGCGTTGCCTCTACAACCGCCTCTATCATCATAAATCTGAACCATATTTGTCAGTCATTTTGGCTACCTCTAAGGCAATGGCGTTTTGATAATTACTGGCAACAGCCGAAGGTTGAAATTTGTGACATAATCATTTGATCATATATTTTCAAACAATGGAAAATCCAAGATGGACTGTAACAATACGAGAGAAGCTAAGTTGCTACTCACCATATAGCGGAGATGCCGAGTCGCGATAGGCAGAATAAAAAGATTCACACAATTATAGCTTTCGGCCGGTAAGGACTTTGTCAGCAGTAGACGCACATACACACACGCACACACACACCTCACGCAAGCGCAACTTGCACACACGTCTGCAGTCTCAGAGAGCTGAAACTCCCTTATGTTTTGCTATTTATAATGCAAATGTATTTTTTTTACTTCATTTAATATTCTTTACTAAAAGGAAGCCATTTTATACTGTTGCCGTTTTGAGGTGTTTGCTGAAATTTAGTCTTTTCAGTCAATGTTATTCTTGGACTTTTGGTAATAAAACTAAATACATTAGTGTTTTTTAGAAACTTTAATAAATTCATTATGGCTCAATACTTTTCCACTCAGCACCAGCTCCGTACCGCAATGCAGTTACGAAACCGGTTGTGTGGGTTTATAAGTTACCCGAAGAAATACAGCTACAAAAGACCTTTGCACATTTGATTCAGTTTCATTTTAGCAGTTTAAACACCTTTACAAAAAGAAAAAAAACTGTTCACTTAGGTTGTTCACAGATGATACTGTAATTTACCGTCTAGTAAGGTCATCCGAAGACCAGTATCAGTTGCAAAGCGATTTAGAAAAGATGGCAGTTGACGCTAAATTACGAAAAGTGTGAGGTGATCCACATGAGTTCCAAAAGAAATCCGTTGGAATTCGATTACTCGATAAATAGTACAATTCTCAAGGCTGTCAATTCAACTGAGTACCTGGGTGTTAAAATTACGAACAACTTCAGTTGGAAAGACCAGATAGATTATATTGTGGGGAAGGCGAGCCAAAGGTTGCGTTTCATTTGCAGGACACTTAGAAGATGTAACAAGTCCACTAAAGAGACAGCTTACACTACACTCGTTCGTCCTCTGTTAGAATATTGTTGCGCGGTGTGGGATCCTTACCAGGTGGGATTGACGGAGGACATCGAAAGAGTGCAAAAAAGGGCAGCTCGTTTTGTATTATCACGTAATAGGGGAGAGAGCGTGGCAGATATGATACGCGAGATGGGATGGAAGTCATTAAAGCAAAGACGTTTTTCGTCGCGGCGACATCTATTTACGATATTTCAGTCACCAACTTTCTCTTCCGAATGCGAAATGTTTTGTTGACCCCAACCTACATAGGTAGGAATGATCATCAAAATAAAATAAGAAAAATCAGAGCTCGAACGGAAAGGTTTAGGTGTTCGTTTTTCCCGCGCGCTGTTCGGAATTGGAATGGTAGACACATAGTATGATTGTGGTTCGACGTACCCTCTGCCAAGCACTTAAATGTGAATTGCAGAGTAATCATGTAGATGTAGATGAAGTGTCAAGCATCTCTGTGTAACTATTTTAGCTGTGGTTGCCCCAGTTTTAAAATTATCTACAGTGACAGTAGTAAGGGGCAGTATCTCTCTCTCTCTCTCTCTCTCTCACTCACTCACTCACACACACACACACACACACACACAAAGAGCGCAATAACTTTACGACCTCTGCAAATGGGGTCGAGCAGTCAGGCACCATTGACTGTTTTGTGCTGGAACGCGGCGGAGCAAGTACTGTAAAGTTTGTTTTGTCTTCTCTTAGGCGGCACGTCTGCGCCTTTACAGCCTTTCCGGAATTGCATTTTTGCGAATGAACGCATGCGTGCACGTGTGTGCGAGCGAGCATACATGCTCGCACGCAAGGTCGGTGCTGTCATGTGCACAGTAGCCTGCGCGGCGCGCTTCGCCGAAAACAAAGCTGTTTATATTCTCGGGCGCCGCCATTGCGCAAGAGGCACGTCACCCTGTATGCATGTATGTGTATGTGTATGTGTGTGCGTGTGTGTGTGTAGTGACGCAAAAGTTTCGCCGGCTCTTCCTCGTGGCGCGGCTGCTGCTGCGGCTCTCTCCCGCCACCCTCCCCCCTTCCCCTCCCGCCAGCAGGAGCTGGCCCGGGCCCCCTCCTGCCGGTGACCCATTTGACGCCCTTCCCCCCCTCTCCCCTCCCCTTAAAGTCCCTTCTCTTGGCCGCGCCACTCCACTCCTTCCGCGCCAGCTGTGTCCGAGGCCACGCAGATACTCGACCGTAGTACGCCAGCGTAGCTCGGTAGCGGCGCGACCGCGTAGTGATCCGAGTCGCCGAGTTGGCCGTTCTCGACGGTTTTTCTGGTGAGGAAACCCGCTCATTTCTTTTTTTTCCGCTTCGCCTGTCTTTGAGGTACCTCGGAATGTCTTTGGGGTTTTTTTTTTTATTCTTGTCCGTTGACGACGGAAATAACTCTGTCCTCTCCCGGCTTGCCTGCTGTATAGTGTGACGACTGTTAACCGTAATACCTAATTTATTCCTGCATCACTCTTATCCTGTAAGCTTACTTATTGCTTTTTTTTTTTTTGCTGTCTGACGCAGCTCTTATCAGTGTGAACATGTAGTAGAACATGGACCTTCCAGTCTGTGGCAATTTACTAAATTAATTCGGCAGAAAGAACTCCTGTAGGGTCCGTTTGACAATGGTGTACGTACTTTTTGTCATTTGCCTCGAGTAAACACAATTTTTCTTGTTTTACTGCCGATACATGTTTCAGAGAAGTTGCTCCATCTTCAGTGGGTTTTATCTGTTATCTTATTATAGCTAATTGGTGTTCACAAGTGTATTTGCTGTTCGGAGCACAGCTATAATTACTATCTGATCTCGCGTTTTCGTTTTTCTACATAGTGTTTTTTATACATATGGCGCGTAGGAAATGTATTTAGACAAAAGAAAAATAAGCACAAACAGGATAACCCATTCTTGATTCTCTTGATAAAACTGACCCTGAATATGAAGATCATGCCCCTGTAGAAGCTCCGAAAAAAATGTACGGAGTCGGAAATCATGTTGAGACTCTCGACCTCGGAAAACTGGTAATCGTTGAAGAAAAGACGTCCTCTTACGCGAGGTCGTCCAGTAGTTCAGACCATTGTAGTTAATATTCTGTTTATGGAAGGAGGCTACTGGTATGGAAGACTACCAGTTCTGAGAAGGAAGCATGGCATCTAATAATAGATCCGTCCACAGCTGAATTTTTTTACTTTCTTTCGCCTGTCAACGCTATGTCTCTATGGTTCTGCCTGAGCTTCAGTCATTTGGCTATCAATTGCTTTCACTGGTTTATATTATTCGCCAGCTGTAGTCGTATGCAGTGAACTGCTTGCAAGGATCGAGGACGATAATTCAGATCTCTCGCTGCCGTTCTGCGAACCATTCGTGAAGAAGGGTGTTGTAACTCCTGGTACACAAATTATTATCCATGAAACATTTTCTTCGGTTCTCGTAAACCTTCGCATTGACAACTCGTCCGCATCATCAGAACCGTCCACAGAAATTTATCCTGAAAAAAAAGGGGGGGGGAGAATGGCAAGATTCCAAATAAATATGAAGGACTTGGGCAGTTCCGCGACTTCTCTTGATTTAAGAACTAAATTTTATAGGTGACACAAAAAACTAATTTTGTATACCAGAGAATTGACGGTTATTCACTTAATTATATGAAAAAAAATCCTGTACTTCAGATTCTAGGAGGGAAATCCCCGCTCCTTCTTTACGGTCACCTATGACCGTCACTTTGAAACACAACTTAGGATTCAGAAGACAGGAAGGAACGTACCATTAACGTTCGAGGAAAGCAGCAAGCCATTGCTGTCAACACAGGTGCCAAAATCGTTGAAATGATGGAGTAACGACTTTGAACGAGAATACCACTGTACTTAACACTCCCGTTCTCATTTTTAAAATTAAAATTTGTTACCAGGAATATTGTTCTCTGAGTGTTACAGCAAGTGGGATTATGAGGTGTTTGCATAAAACGGCTGTGTGTCACTGTTACACTAATGTACGTTTTGTGTGACAGTTTCTGCGGTTTACTGTACTAGGGTCAATGACCACAATGCACCACTTCCTGAAGTAATCTCTCTATCCAGTTTTTGTTTCGCTTTTACACCCCATTTATTTCCCTTTTTGTCACCCACATATTTTTCAACAACTACGATTCATCCTCTTTCTGTCCCACTGTAGTTATGTAAAAATACAGTGATGTTTTAAGTGTTGCTCATGCTAAACCACACACCTCTCTCCTTCTTCTAACTTCATTACTGGAGACTACTTTTAGAGCTTCTGGTAAGACCATAGATCCGCCATACCTCATTGTTTTCGTGATACATCCCTGTCTAGTGAAAATTTCGGAATGTTCGCATCGTCAGGCCGTCAACCCTTCTATGAAATGCCTTTATTGGAACCTAGGACCCGCTTTTATACTCGCCGTATTCACCAGTACCTCCAAAGATAACTTATCACCGTTCTTCTGTCCACTCACCTCGTTCGATACGACCGATGAGTTGTATCGACGTGGGTGAATCCCTTCATCGGGCCACAAATCTTTCACAATGTGCTTATGTATTAATCCGTGTAAGCCAGTCTTCACTCCTTCCTATGGCTTCACGCCGTTTTACCAGGCGACAGCTTCCCCCTAACATGACATAGTGGCACACATGTTCCTAATTGTAAACGCTTCTGTCCATATTCCCATGACATATTTTATTCGCCTAGCCATACGCTGTAATTTATTTCGTATATTTTCACAGAGTTTATAATTCTCTATGACTGCTTCTTTGCGTAACTGATTCTTTGGCTTTTGCTGCGAATAATAGCTTTTTTTGCTGCGAGTAATATGGTATCCAATTGTCTTCTTGCTGATATAGATCTTCGTGCATATCCTCGCGACACAGCTAACCATGCACTTTATTTTCGGTTTATTATTACTCACAAAATTATATTGCCATGGTTATGAACGGATCTTTATTTGTCTCTGTTCTTCTGTCGACTCTACACCCTGAGCTGAAGAATGCAATGAAGTAATACCTGGATTAGTCTGCCAATTACCACTCGCCTCCTACTGGTACCATATAGTAAGCACAGGTGTTTGTTCCGAAATGGAACAGCAACAACTAATAGCTACATTACCACTGATTTTACTTCCTTCCGTTAACACGTTCTATCTCTGCATTATTACACTGAAAAAAAAAAACAATAACCGCTACTAGTATGAGGGGTGTTAGACGTTAAGACAGCGCGGGGTGCCGAAGGTGGGAGTGATCATTTCCTGGTCAGAGGCCATTTAAACATACAGTGTAAAGGAAGAACGGGGCCTAAGTTAAAAAGAGTGGAAAGGTACCATGTGGAGAAACTAAAAGATGAGGCAACGAAGACCAGATACCAGTTGCAACTTAGTAACCGCTTTGAAACACTCAGCGAAGTGGACGCGAATCAGGACCTCGAACTTATGTGGGGAAACATCCAGAGCTCAGTTAGGGATATAGCAAAGGAAACGCTCATGGGAAACCCAGTGGGCAAGAAGGTCTGGTTTGGAAAGGAATGTGCAGATGCCTTGGAAAGGAGAAAGGAAGCCAGGAACAAATGGCTGAAGGGGACAAATCTGGCACAGGCCAAAGCACAATTTGAGGAGGTCCGAAAGACTACACAAGCAATTCTGAGAAGAGCAAAGAGGAAATATTTAAGGAATATCATCACTGAAGCAGAAACAGACTTCAGAGGACAAAAGACGAGAGAAATGTTTCTGAGGGTGAAGTACCTCTGCAAAGGTCACCAGGCCAAGCAGAAATTTGTCAAAGATTCCCGTGATAAGATCCTGACGAACGATAGGGACATAGCTGAGAGATGGAAAGAGTACTTTCGACAGCTGCTAAATTGTGATGAACCCGAACTGCAGTTTGATTTCCAGTACCCAATTACAGCCGATGCAGACTATCCCCCACCTACCCTGGATGAGATAAAAACCAGAATCAGACACCTTAAACAGAATAAGAGTCCAGGTCAAGATGGAATACAGGCTGAAATGATCCTGGCAGGAGGAGAGAAACTTGCAGAAAAAATACACCGACTGATACAGGCAATATGGACCAAAGAAGAACTACCAGGAGAATGGAAAACAGCTCTGATCTGTCCAATACATAAGAAGGGCGACAAATTGAAATGTGACTATCGAGGAATCGCACTGCTTAACGTCTGCTATAAGATCCTGTCCAATTGCCTCATACATAGAATTCAGCCAGTGGCAGAATCGGTGATTGGGGAGTACCAGGGAGGTTTCCGGCCAGGACGGTCAACAGTAGATCACATCTTCAGTCTCCGGCAGCTCACTGAGAAACTGGGTGAATATGGTAAAGATTTGCATATTTTATTCGTTGATTTTAAGAAGGCCTATGATTGCATACATCGCAAGAGCCTGCTCAGCTGTTTAAGGGAGTTTGGCATAGCAGAGAAACTCATCAATCTGATAAGGATCTGTCTGAACGAAACACATGCAAAGGTGAAGACGGGAAATCGCGTAACTGAGGAATTTGAAATTGTGACAGGACTCCGGCAAGGAGATGGGTTGTCCCCTATCCTGTTCAACTTTGCCCTCGAGAAGATCATACGCGAGACCTTCCAAGAGAACGAAGGGATTGAAATCGAAGGAAAGAGACTGGCATACTTAGCCTATGCAGACGACATCTGTTTACTCTCTAGGTCGGAAGAGGAGTTGGAGCAAATGACCAAAGCACTAAAGGAGGCTGCCAGCAAATTTGGGCTAAACATAAACGAAGCTAAGACAGAGTACCTCGTTATGACGCGTGGTCATTGTCAGACTGCTGATCATCTACAATCACTGCAGGTTGGGGACCATTCCTACAAGAGAGTGCAAGAATTCAAATACCTAGGGGCACTTTTCACTGAGAACTCGTCATGTGAAGCAGAGATCAATGCCAGAATACAAGCAGGAAACCGATCTTACCACAGCCTAGCACAACTGCTTCGGTCCAAATCTCTCTCCAGACAGTTCAAGATTCGACTGTACAAAACCCTGATCCAGCCTGTTGTTCCATATGGCTGTGAGACATGGAGTATCCGGAAACAGGACTTCCATAAGCTCCTTGTCTTTGAGAGAAAAGTGCTTCGGAAGATCTTCGGTCCAGTTCTGGATACAGATACAGGGGAATGGAGGATCAGATACAACCAAGAGCTTGAGGAACTGTACCAGCAGCCCAACATAGCAGGAGCTGTCAAAGCCAAACGAATGCAGTGGGCCGGCCATGTGGCCCGGATGGAGAATCACAGATGGCCTCGGAAGCTCCTGGATTTCACACCTACAGGAAAGAGACCGCCAGGGAGACCCAAGAAGCGTTGGAGGGATGGACTCCATGAAGATTTAAAACAAATGTCAATAGATGTGGACGAATGGCGGATAGCAGCAATGGACAGAATACAGTGGAGAAGGAAACTTGTAAATGCTTGCGGTCCACTGGGCCTGATCACGTAGTAGTAGTAGTAGTAGTAGTAGTATGAGGGGCAGTCAAATGAAAATCGAACACCCGCCACAACTGGACAATGGAATGGTTTCGCTCAAAAGTAATCACCCATGCGGTAAGACTTTTATCCCACTGCGAGACGAGATGATCAAATCCTGTGGTTCCACCTGGACGTAAAACAAAGTTTTGTTTTATTTTCTCCAAAATATGTTTCGACACACATCATCATCAATCCAAGTTTTTGTTTCCACTTCGTACTGAATGAATTGTTATATTTTCCGTTTTTATAGTCTTCAGTTTTTTTATAGCGAGCTGTAAAATTTCACTGTTTTGCTGAAAAAGTGAAATGTATTAACACGTAATGTACATTTACCTGTCAGGAAGACTTTTGTGAAACTATTTGGACTTCAGCCTTGTACGGAAGGAAAACTTTCACAATAGACATAAGAAATGTGGTGTTAGAGAAGAATCCGGAAATTTGATGGATAGATAGGATAACTGATGAGAAGGTACTGAATCGAATTGGGGATAAAAGAAAATTTGTGGCACAACTTGTGCTACGACCCAGCTTCAGGCATCAAGAAATAATTGACTTCGTAATGGGAGGGAAGTGTGCTGTACTGTGTGTGTGTGTGTGTGTGTGTGTGTGTGTGTGTGTGTGTGTGTGTCTGTGTGTGTGTGTCTGTGTGTGTGTGTTTTTAGAGGTGGATGGTTGTGGAAAAAAGCGAGGAGGGGGAATTGCGCAGGGAGACGATGGCTTGACAACAACAAGAATTTTCAAAGTGATGTAGATTGCAATAATTATACAGAGGTGACCAACATGTGGTGCTCGCGGGATATAGTAGCTGTATCGAACTAGTCTTCGTACTGAACACCGCAACATTACTGT
Source organism: Schistocerca piceifrons (assembly GCF_021461385.2). Classification (NCBI taxonomy): domain Eukaryota; kingdom Metazoa; phylum Arthropoda; class Insecta; order Orthoptera; family Acrididae; genus Schistocerca; species Schistocerca piceifrons. The sequence continues at coordinate 495,500,855 of NC_060143.1, read as the reverse complement.
CGTGTGGCGGTATGGTGAGAGGTTGAAACTGAAAACCATTTCCCACTAGCATCACCACTATTTACGCACACAGAATGCAACAACTTACAGTATCCCTTGCACTACATTTCAGAAGCAACCAGTCTCTTCTACAGTGCAACATTCCAAATAGCTATTTTAAGAGAGTGTCACATACACATGTTATGATTGGCACCTGCTCTGTGCTCCGTACTTGTCTTTTGGGAACACACGTCTTTTGTAACATCAGACGTACTACTAATGTAGTGCAGTGAAGTGTCAGAAGTCATGGGATAGCAATAAGCACATATGCAGAAGGCGGTAGCATAGTGTACACAAGGTATAAAAGGGCAGTGCATTGGCAAAGGGATGACGCGCTCTCCCCTCCCCCATGGATCTCAGCAATAGGAAAAAATATTGTGTAGTATTGTGTTTTTCTTTCTACAAAAGATTTAAAAGTCGGTATTACTCAGGTTTTTAACGTGGTCGAAACTAAAAAGCTTGAGTACTTGCAAGTAGCCATTCGTCTTCCATAGTACCGGTATTAAAAATACTTCAAACCCCCGCCCTAGTTAGCCCATCCCCTCCCACCCCGCCCCACCAGTAAGCTATCGTATGGGCATTCTTGCATTAGGGGGGCTGTCTTTTATACTCAGATGATTCATGTAAAAATGTTTCCGACGTAATTGTGGCCGTACGACGGGTATTAACAGACTCTGAACGAGGAATGGTATTTGGAGCTAGATCCATGGTACAATGCATTTTGGAAATCGTTATGGAACTGAGTATTCCGGCATACACAGTGTCATAGGTGTGCCGACATTACCAAATTTAAGGCATTACGTGTCACGATGGACAAGACAGTGGCCGACGATCTTCACTTAACGACCGAGAGCAGCGGCGTTTGCTTAGAGCTGCCAGTGCTAACAGACAAGCAACACTGCGTGAAATAACCGCAGAAATCAGTGTGCGACGTACGACGAACGTATCTGTTAGGACAGAGCTGCGGAGTTTGGCGTTAATTGGCTGTGGCAGCAGACGTCCGACGCGAGTGCCTTTGCTGACAGCACATCGGACTGCAGCGCCGCTCCTGGGCTCATGACCATATCAGTTGGACCGTAGACGACTGTAAAGCCGTGGCCTGGTCAGATGAGTCTCGATTTCAGTTGCTAAGAGGTGACGTTAGAGTTCAACTGTGGTGCAGACTTGTCAACAAGGCACTGTGCGAGGTACTGGTCACTCCATAATGATGTGGGCTACTTTTACATGGAGCTGACTGGGTACTCTGGTCCAATTGAACCGACGATCGACTGAAAATGGTTATGTTCGGTTACTTGGAGCACATTTGCAGCCATTCAAGGGCTTTACGTTCCCAAACAAGAATGGAATTTTTATGGATGACAATGCGCCATGTTATTGGGCCACAGTTGTTCGTGATTTGTTTGAAGTACATTCTGGACAATTCGAGCGAATGATCTGGCCGGCCAGATAGCCCGAGATGAACGCCATCTGAGATTTAGGGGGCATAATAGAGAGGTGAGCTCGTGCACAAAATCCTGCACTCACAACATTTTCGCAGTTATGGGCGGGTCATTATTTCTGCAGAGGACATCTCGAGCTGCTGCGCTGCGCCGAACAAAGAGAGGTCGGCCACGGTATTAGGAGATACGCCATGACTTTTTTTTCGTGTATGATACTGGCTTCACGGATTATACACCAGCTGTATGTGCCTCTTTGTTTGAGTAGGTAGAACCAGAAAATGTCCGCTAAAGACGACAGCAATGACGAAACTCGGCAACGACGATGATAGTTGGTCAGTTTCAGCATTTAGTGTCGCGACAGATGTAGAACGAAAATGACATTCCCGGCGTCTAACTCCAAACAATAGTGTAGCGCCTCCTCTCCTTTTCTCCCAGTAACTCACCGAAAAATCTTAACGCAAGCCTTAATTAAAAAAAAATTAATTCTAGCACTATTCAGGATGAGGAACCGGAGAATATGAATCACCCACAAGTTTCACTTTAAGCTTGCATTTATTGCAACACAACCAGTTGAAAATACCAACAGTTACGTGTTGCAATTGATTAGGTGGGTTACAGCTATACTGACAACAAATTACACAAAACAGATTAAGGCTTGTATATTTAGGAATTTTAAATTCCACGAAAAGTAGGGAATAAACAAATAGGGAATAAACAAACTGGAGATAAATTTGGTTCAGATTTGACTGGTATGCATTATAGCACTGAAACACTTTTCAACGAGATAGATCGTGGAACACGGAGAACTAAGCAAATTCACGTGCTACAGGAAACCGGATCAGTTAGTTTAATTTGAGAGTGATGTTTTAGTGGGGTTACTTAAATACTAAATAAGACAGGATAAATCTAGCACTCATTAAAAGGGGCATATACATTAAATCATGTAAATACCACAATAAATTTAAAGATATCGTAAATATGTATAAGCAGGCTTCTAACACAACTCTGTTTCACCCGAACAATTCAGTATATAAAAGGGGTTACAAATTATTCTTAAAACCATCACTTTGGGATCACATTGGCCATGTAAAATCAACTTAATAAACTCGACCACAATAAGTTACTCTCTAGAGCTATCTAAAACTGTCTTAAGGTCAGAGGAATCCTAATGGACCACCGCTGGCCCAAAAGCTAGCTAGAGGAATTAAACCCCTCCCTCAGGCTGAGGCAGATAAGAAAGTGTAAGATTAACCTCCAGAAGAAGCTAAACTCATTAATTGAAGCGATTGGCTGAAGAACAAACAAGGCACCATAGAAATCGTAACAGCCACCAGGAGCCGGGCGACTGTAACGGCTTATAGGAAGAGACCTGCCAATAAATCTTTTCAGATTACGGGAATTCACACTTTCAGAATAAGGGTAGAAAATAGAAGAGCTTGTAGTCACTCGAGAAATGAGAGGACTGGAATGAACCGAATAAAATTACTATTAATTAACCTAAGTAATAAATTAGATATACCCCAAATAACTGTTGTGAGTGCTGAGGCACTTATCAGACCATTAAGATGACATAACGTGGACTTGACCAAAACCCAAAAAACAGAGAACATCGCCTGTCAAAAACCCATTTAACGGGCCGAACAAGTTTTACATAACTTAAAGTTAAAATAGTTATTGAACTACTTTAATAAAAACTCATAGAAAACTAGATAAGCCGGACGCGGTGGCCGAGCGGTTGTAGGCGGTTCAGTCCGTAACCACGAGGCTGCTACGGTCGCAGGTTCGAATCCTGCCTCGGTCATGGATGTGTGTGATGTCCTTAGGTTAGTTAGGTTTAAGTAGTTCTAAGTTCTAGGGGACTGATGACCTCAGCTGTTAAGTCCTATAATGCTTAGAGCCATTTGAACCATTTTTGAAAACTGGATAAACAAGTTACACAAATGCCAATTTAAGTCATTTGTCTTGGTTGCATGACGTGCGTCGTGAGTGGTATGGGACGTCCTGGCTATCGATTCAAACAAACCCAGGACTCAACCGCAGGACAACAAAATTTCATTTCTAATACAGTGGACTGAATATTAACACTGAAATGAACCCAACAGCACGGAGGAGACGCACATGCGCGAACAACGGAGGGAGGAAGGAAGCAAGGAAAGAAGGTAGGTGGATTACTGTTTAACGCCTAGTAAACGGAAGAGAATACTAAAGCGTCTGATAGGAACAGTCAACAGTAGTCACGACGAATAACTTTGTTAATATGGCCAGGTAACTGAATCACCGTTTTAGCGGAATGTGAATGTCAGCGACCGCTAAACAAAGGTGTACGATAGGTCTTACTTTGATTGATACACACTCCGACGAATAGCTACCTGTACCGGGACACAGTCCTGCTTCCACACGGGCAACATAGAGGAAAGAGAACTTATAGAATTTCCATAACGTCTTGAATTCTATCGCTTGCGCCTTGTCCCGCGGTTACGCAGGGTCGGCCATGGTTAACCGGATTTGGCATGTTAATTTTAAGGGGTGGCTGGATGCCCTTCCTGCCGCCACCCCGTACCCCCCAGGATGGGATTAGTGTAACCCAGCTGTCTGTGTCGAGTGTAGATCGTGAAATAGTGTGAATGTGTTTCAAATGTCTGTGAGTCGTGTAACTGAGACTGAGGCGGGACGTGGGGACCAGCCCGGTATTCACCTAGTAGGATGTGGAAAACCGCCTAAAAACCACATCCAGGCTGGCCGGCACACCGGCCGTCGTCGTTAATCCGTCGGGCGGATTCGATCCGGGGCCGGCGCGCCTACCCGAGTTCAGGAAGCAGCATGTTAGCGCTCTCGGCTATCCTGGCGGGTCCCATAACATCTTGAATCAAACACCACTACGTCCCGCCGCCAGGAACCTCATCGAGGCCACGTCCACACCCGGCATAGAGTGTCGACAACGGTCGTACTACTCGCGACCGCTCCCCACTGCCCGTCACCCCCTGCTGCGCGTGCAACGAGAAACAGCTCCGCGCAGAGCACACAGCGCCCCCTTGGAATCGCCAGTAAACAAAAGATGGCGCGTGGCGGGAATTGAAATTAACGCTGCAAGCGACATTAAGAGGGGGATGAGTCGAACTGTGAGGAACACACAGTTCATGTAGGATTATCACCAGCCACGTAAAAGTATCTCCCATGACAGCACATTTCGAATGTCGCTACATCTCGTCGTACGCCAGTGTGTGTAGCCGTCGTTAACGCTGTTATTTCACGACGCCAGGCAACGCCGTGTGCACACTCTGTCAGCCTGGGCGGTTTATCTTGACTGGGGACAAGTAAGCTTTGTCTGTGCCTCCGCGTTATCCTGTCGTAAAGGTTACTTGTTGGCTACCACAGCGGGGAGTGTGGGTGCAGCCGACAACGCTGAGTTACTAAGGTTGTACAACCAGTCCGGCTGCCCTGTTTTTCATCTACACACGCAGTGTAAATATTCCAGTTGCCAAGATATCGATTCGACTGACTATTTATGAGACGCACACGCGCGAACAACGGAGGGAGGAAGGAAGCCAGGAAAGAAGGTAGGTCGATTACTGTTTAACGCCCAGTAAATGCCGTCCTAAGGAACAAAGTACTCTCATTTGGAGAACGTTAACCGAAGAAAACTAAACCCGTCGTCACATGACACGTAAACTTCATACAGACACGAAGCGGAACACGGTTCTTTTCTTTTTTACGTCAGAACGTGTAATTTCATGTAGTGACGCTTTCACACGCTTGAAAAACTCATATAAAGTCAGGTCGGATTTCGGCGACACGCTATCAGATCAAGACGATGCGAGATCGCGTTGTACGAGGCATGTTTTTTAAGTAAGTACCGTTTTGAAATTAAAAAAAGACGTGCTAAAGATATCTCAATAATTTTATTTTTACATGAAAGCCTGTACCTTAATCTACTTTTCTACACATTTTCCGTCAATATTGAGGCACTTGTGATAACGTTGTACCAGTTTTTGAGAATACCCTCCTCATAGAAGTCTGCCGCCTGACTTGTTAACCACTGCATCACCACTGTTTTGACTTCGTCATCATCTTGAAGACGCTGACCGCCCAGGTGTTTCTTCAAGTGCAGGAACAGACGGTAGTCACTGGGCGCAAGATCGGGGCTGTACGGAGGATGATCTAGAGGTTCCCATCGAAAAGATTTGATGAGGTCTTTGGTCTGATTCGCCACATGCGGACGGGCATTGTCTCGCAGCAAAACGATGCCCTTGCTCAACTTGCTACGTCTTTTGTTCTGAATTGAACGGCGCAGATTGTGCAATGTCTTACAGTAAGCTGCTGCATTGATTGTCTCATTACAAGGCAGAATTTCCACAAGCAATACTCCTTTTCTGTCCCAAAAAACTGTGCACATGATTTTCTGGGCAGAAATTGTTTGCTTTAACTTCACTTTTCTGGGTTAATCTCAATGCCGCCATTCCATGGACTGTTGCTTTGATTCTGGTGTGACGTAGGCCATCCATGTTTCATCGCCCGTAACAGTTTGGCTTAAGAGATCATCAGCGTCGTTGTGGTACCGCTCAAGGAAAGTCAATGCTCTGTCTAAACGTTTGGTTTTGTGCACATCCGTCAATATTTTCGGTACCCAACGTGCGCACAATTTTCGGTAATTCAAGTGCTCGGTCACAATGCCATACAAAACACTACGAGAAACATTAGGAAAGTCATCCCGCAAAGCGTCTGTTTTCTCTCACCTTATTGTCCACTTCCTGCACCAAACTTTCAATAACGACCGAAGGACACCCACTCCGTTGTTCATCATGCACATTTGTGCGGCCATCTTTAAATGCTCCCAACCACTTCCTTACCATTCCACCACTCAAAATGTTTTCTGCGTAAACTGCGCAGATCTCACGATGAATATCGATCTCTTTTAGGCCTTGAGCACCAAGAAATCTTATAACAGCCCGTACTTCACAGTCGGCGGGACTCACAATTATCGGAGGCATCTTAAACACTCAGTACACAACGTAAACAAGGAAGAATCAGACTGTAATGGCGTAAGTGTGTAGACAACAGATGTTAAGTACCCAATGCGCATGCGCAGAACGCCGACCACAGCGCTGCGGCCGTGGTGTGGCAAAACGGTACTTGAAAAAAACGCCTCGTACGACAAAAGTTAACAAGGGGGGTGTACAAACTTCCCGTCACCGATCTGATTCGCAGTGACAGTATGAATAGGGCACGACTAAGACTTCTACACATGTAAACAGGAAGGCGCAACTCTCAACCATTTTCGAAAAAATCGAGTTCGAAAATTTTACACTTGATACATAACTTTCGTGACCGCTAATATTGAGGATTCCGCAGTCGATCGAATAAACGCTTAGTTTCATAACCGCGAGGTTTCTGGAACGGACCTCGCTGTCGGCACTTTTTTTTTTTTCAATACAGATACGCGTAATACGCCGCGCAATTGTGCTATAGAGAACAGTTTAGGAATGAAAAGCAAATTCTTTTTGCAATAGACACATTTAAAAAAACGATGAACATTCAAAAATTTGGCGTTCATTACATGTGCTGAATATCGCCATAGTTATTGTTTTCCTTGTTTCTATGATCAGTAACATTGTGATTCGTGCAGTGCTCCATAGGTTACACGTCATACTTATCACAAATATAGATACAATTATATAAATAAAATGACTGTACTGATTTGATTGCGAGTCATTTTTTTTATTTCCAATATTCTAACGAAAAAAGTGGTTTTTTTTCTACTTGTTCAGGATGAAGATTATGAAAATAATAAATGAATCATTAAAATTTGGCAATTTGAACTGCCATAGTAAATCTGTTGATAGAATTACGTGCAAATGAAGAAGTAATACAGGCAGCGAGGTTTGATCCAGAGACCACGCAGTTACGAAACTAAGAGCTTTCTCACTCTGTTGCGGACTCCTTGAATACTGGCCATATAAAGTATTTAAGTGAGCCCAAAATTTCAAACACGGTTTTCTCGAAAAGGGCTGAGAGTTGCGTCTTTCTATTTACATACGCTGGAGTCCTAATCCTCTTTTCCAATCCTCTGCTGTAGTAACTTTCTGCGTCACTAGATACCAGTACTGCAGTCGCGTGCAAAATAGCCGACGTCAATGATCGTATTAGACACCGTTGTGTGAGGGAATTCTTGAATGCCGGAGATGGGAAGCCCATTCGCATCCACGAAAGACAGAAAAAAGTCCTCCTTGGGAGCTGCTCGGTCAGCCTGGTGGATTACTAAGCGAAGAGGCCCTAGTTCGATTCCCAAACCGGTTGGAGATTTTTCTCCGCTCGGGGACTGGGTGTTGTGTTGTCCTTACTTTCGTATCGTCATAATTGACATTACCATAGAGATTGCTGAATCGGCACGGCCTGAAAACGAATAAACTGAAAACAGAAATTTGATAATGCGCACGTTGATGCAACATTGAATATCAGCACTGTTAGACTATGGGTTCGTCGCTATAACAACGCTGAAGGGCAAACACTGTTGGCAACACTGTTGGCTGAGGAGCACGCGGAGAGGCAGGCCGGTGACCGTAGTGACTCCTCACAACATTCAGCGAGTCGATGACATCATTCGTGATGGCCGCCGGTTGTCTACAGATGATGTGTGTCGCATTACTTCCTTCAGTAAAGGCATTATAATGGCGATTATTCAACAACTGGGATACTCAGAGGTTTGTGCAACTTGGGGGTACCAGGAATGTTAATCGACCAGAATCAGGATACAAGAAAAACAGTTGCCTCCCACGTCTTGGATAACTTTTTGACCGACCCTCGCATGTTCAATACCCGTACAGTTACAACATTTTTACGCGAACTAACCGTGACTGCCGTAGACAGTACCACTCGCAGGTGCAATAATATTGTGGTTGACTAATATTGTTTTGAAAATGATGTATCTTCCCGGCACAGTAAGGAATTACATGTTTTCCCTGGTATTGACAATGTGGTTTCCTCAGTGGTTGGAGTAAATCACGGCACTTGTCTGTCAAAAAATTTGGGGGCAACTGTTACTGGGCACTAATGCGGGGTGTATCCACCCTTCGCCTTTATTACTACTTTAGCACTACTGCACATACTTTTAGTGAGGTGCCTGTGGATGAATGGCAGCTTGTTCTTCCTCAAGAGCCGAAACCAGAGAAACTAGTGATATTGGACGCTACGATCTGGAGCGAAGCAGACTGATTCCAAAAGGTGTTCTATTTGGATTCGAGACCCTGAGCACGTCAATCCATTTCAGGAATGTTATTGTTGAGAAACCATTGCCTCACAGACGCTGCTTTATTCCGAACTGTTCCTCTACTGTACGCAGCATACGATGCTGTCAAATGTGTTCATATCCTTCGGAATTTAGCGTTTTCTTAAGCTCAGTAAGGGGACCACGTCCTTACCAGGAATACACCCCCATCCCATCACATCACTTCCTCCGTGTTTTACTGCTGGCATTACGCATGATGGCAGGTAACTTTGTCCAGGCTTTCGCCAAAGCCAAAGCCTCCCATCGGATTGCCACAGTGTGTAGGCTGATACATCACTGCAAGTCACTAGTTTTCAGTCGTTTACATCTAGCGACGTGGCGCAGTAGCTAGCACACTGGACTCGCATTCGTGAGGACGATGGTTCAAATCCTCTTCCGGCCATTCAGGTTTAAGTTTCCCGTGAATTTCCCCAATCGCTCTAGGCGAATGCCGAGATGGCTCCTTTGAAAAGCCACGGCCCTTGTCGTTCCCCACTCTTGCAACAATCCGAGCTTGGGCTTCGTCTCTAGTGACCTCGAAGTCGACGCGACCTTCAAATCCTTCCAGTCGTTCACTGCCCTCTGGCGTCGCCTAGCATTTCTACAGCAATGTGTGGCGTATTAGGAGCTGCTCGACAATTTAATCCCATTCCTTTTATCTCTCGGTGCAGAGAGCTAGCTAGACTGCTGATAGTACTTTGGAACTGACAAGTGATTCCCTTAGCTGCTTTCATGTGATTTTTAGAAGCGTCCTCCGCGTTGCTCGACAATCCCTGTCCGCCAATCCATGAGGTCTGCCTGATATTGGTTTTGCTCTGGTTGTTTTTCTTGTGTATGCTTCACTGTCACACCACACACAGTCGACTTGGACAACTTCAGAACGGTTGAAATGTGGCTAATGAATTTACAATGATGAGACAAAAATCATGAGAGAGCTCTTAATACCGTCTCGGACCTCCTTTTAACCGGTGTAATGCAGCAGTTCGACGTGGAATGGACCCAACAAGTCGCTGGGAGCCCCCTGCCGAAGTACTGAGGCATGTTGCCCATATAGCAAAAAGTGTTGCCGGTGCAGGATTTTGTGCACGAACTGAACTCTCGATTATATCCCATAAATGTTCAAAAAATGGTTCAAATGACTCTGAGCACTATGGGGTAACATCTGAGGTCATCAGTCCCCTAGAACTTAGAACTATTTAAACCTAACTAACCTAAGGACATCATAGACATTCATGCCCGAGGTAGGATTCGAACATGCGACCGTATCAGTCGCGCCGTTCCGGACTGAAGGGCCTAGAACCGCTCGGCCACCGCGGCCGGCCGTAAATGTTCGATGGGATTCATGTCGACCGCTCTAGGTAGCCAAATCATTCGCTCGAATTGTCCAGATTGTTCTTCAAACCAACTGCGAACAACTGTGGCCTGGTGTGATGGCGCATTATCATCCACAAAAATTTCATCGTTGCTTGGGAACATAAAATACACGAATGGCTGCAACTTGTCTCCAAGAAGCCGAACATAACCAATTCGTAGTTGATGGTTGCAGAAACACCGCTACTGCGGTAGTCTACGAAAGCCAGCACATAGCTGGTGGGCACTGATGGTATCGTCAGTTAAGGCCTGAAGGTAGTGATGATGATGTTGGTTTTGTGGGGCGCTCAACATCGTGGCTATCAGCGCCCGTAGAGATTCCAATCTTTCCATTTCCAGTCTCACCACTACCCCAATGGTGATGAGATGATGAAGACAACGCAAACACCCAGTCCCCAGGCGGAGAAAATTCCCCTGAAGATAATGTAATGACCCACCGAAACTTGTAGCTATATAATAAAAGACAACGAAAGAACGGTTGCAGGTGGTTCATGTTACTACATAACCATTTCGAGTCAATGGTAGAGGTTCAGTTGGACCAGAGGACCCAGTCCATTCCACGTAAACACAGCTCACGCCATTATGGAACCACCACAAGGTTGCACAGCACCTTGTTGACAACCTGGGTCCACGGATTGAAGGAGTCTGTACCACAGTCGAACCGTAACATCACCTCTTACCAACCGCAATCGGTACTCATCTGACCACGCCACGGTTTTCCAATCGTCTAGGGTCCAACTGATATGGTCACGAGCCGATGCAATGTCGTGCTGTTACCAAAGGCACTCGCGTAGATCTTCTGCTGCCGTAGCCCGTTAACGTCAAATTTCGCCGCACTGTCTTAACGGATACGTTCTTTGCAGGTCCGACAGTGATTTCTGCGCCTATTTCTCTTAGTGGTGTTCGTCTGTTAGCACTTACAACTCTCCGCTAACGCCGCTGCTGTCGGTCGTTACGTGAAGGCCGTGGATGAGCAGTAATGCCTGAAATTTGGTACTCAGTATGGAATTCGGAATATTGAATTCCCTAATAATTTCCGATGGAATGTCCCACGCTTCTAGCTTCCGTGTTCTAAGTCTGCTGATTACCGTCGTGTGGCTTGATCACATCGGAAACCTCTTCACACGAATCACCGGAGTACAATTGACAGCTGCGTCGCCGGCCGGTGTGGCCGAGCGGTTCTAGGCGCTTCAGTCTGGAACCGCGCGACCGCTACGGTCGCAGGTTCGAATCCTGCCTCGGGCATGGGTATGTGTGATGTCCCCAGGTTAGTTAGGTTTACGTAATTCTACGTTCTAGGGGACTGATGACCTCAGAAGTCCCATAGTGCTCAGAGCCATTTCAACAGCTGCTTCAATGCACTGCCCTTTTATACCCCGTGTACTGTACTATAGTACCATCTGTGCATGTACATATCGCTATCCCATGAGTTCTGTCATTTCAGAGTATTACTCACGTGACACTCATCGACTTGTCTAACTCTCTTGGCCATCCCATTCTGATGTTACAGCTTCTCTTCTGGCAGCACAGTATCACCTGCCTTCTTTTATACTGGCGTGTCAACTTCTCATGACATCTAGTGGTCAATCCCCCATTACGCAGGGGTGTTTGATCTGACGGTGCAAATGGTTCAAATGGCCCTGAGCACTATGGGACTTAACATCAGTGGTCATCAGTCCCCTAGAACGTAGAACTACTTAAACCTAACTAACCTAAGGACATCACAGACATCCATGCCCGAGGCAGGATTCGAACCTGCGACCGTAGCGGTCACGCGGTTCCAGTCTGTAGCGCCTAGAACCTCTCAGCCACCCCGGCCGGCGTTTGCTCCGACAGTATGCGCACAAACTTCAGTGTAGTATTTCTTAAAAGGACATCATATTCGCCGTTGAGTGTAGAAATTATTTACTTTACAATTGCAGTTTCTGCCTTTGGCATTTTCTAGTGGTACTGCAAAAGATTTTGCTTCAGCACATGTCAGACTTTAAAGTTGTCCGACTTGTATAGATGTCATCGTCAAAAACAAGCCTTTTCACTGTGTGCATATCGGAGGATTTTTAAGTTCGACATGTGCTGAAGCGAAATCGTTTGCGGTACCACCAGAAAAATGGTCCTCCATAGGCCGTAAAAAATGTTCAGATGTGTGTGAAATGTTATGGGACTTAACTGCTAAGGTCATCAGCCCCTAAGCGTACACCCTACTTAACCTAAATTATCATAAGGACAAACACACACCCATGCCCGAGGGAGGACTCGAACCTCCGCCGGGACCTGCCGCACACTCCATGGCTGCAGCGCCTTAGACCGCTCGGCTAATCCTGCGCGCGAGAAGTGGTCCATAGGCCGAAATTGCTACCTTTCAGTGAATAATTTCCACAGTCAACGGCGAAGATGATGTCCTTTAAAAAAATTCTACATGACTCTGAACGTGAGGAGTTATTGCTTCGCGGGAACTACGACCTTAATTCGGGCGTTCCGTATCTCTAGTGCTTGAATCGGCTACGAATTGGCTGTTGTGGAGTGTGGAGGAACGAGATGGTCGGAGCAGGCAGCGACTGCCGACAGCTCAGTTGGTCTCCGGCCAAGGCAGCTGGCTGGCTGCGAGCGCGCAGAGACAATCGCCCTGCTCCTCAGAACCCTCCCCCCCCCCCTCTTCCCCCAACCGCCCAGACCTCTACCCCACCCCTGCAGACATGTAAATAGCGGCAGATAGCGGCTGCTGAATCGACAGAGCGCTGCTGCTAGCTGGCACCGCCCCCCAGAACTAAACAGCGCCCCGACGTTAAGAGCGGAAATTGGCGTGGGCGGCTGAGTGGGTTCGCGTGCCAGCGCACAGCACAAAATATAAACATTTGCTGCCGCGCCCCGCGCAGCAGCTATACGGCTAGCTGGCTGCAGCACGCGAAGTCCGCCCGTCCCGTCTTTTCTTCACTACTCCCTTCTGTCCCTTCTCAGCGCCCCCCCCCCCTTTCTCTCTCTCTCTCTCTCTCTCTCTCTCTCACTCTCCACTGTTTGCGTGCGTCTGTCCGACGTCCATCCTGGCTCGTTTATTATTCACGAGCGAATATTTGCTCCACTTTTGTCGGAAGCAGGTGCGTTCCATTTCTTCGTGACGAATTGTATATAGTCCACATCTCTTTCTGAAGGTACGCCAAGGTAGCGAGTATCGATCTGCCTCAACACCTATTGTACCGTTTCAGATACCAAGTACTAAATACACTACTGGCCATTAAAATTGCTACACCAAGAAGAAATGCAGATGATAAACGGGTATTCATTGGACGAATACATTACACTCGAACTGACATGTGATTACATTTTCAGTACCCAGAACAACCACCTCTTTCCGTAATAACGGCCTTGATACGCCTGGGCATTGAGTCAAACAGAGCTTGGATGTCGTCTACAGGTACAGGTGCCCATGCAGCTTCAACACGATACCACAGTTCATCAAGAGTAGTGACTGGCGTATTGTGACGAGCCAGTTGCTCGGCCACCATTGACCAGACGTTTTCAGTTGGTGAAAGATCTGGAGAATGTGCTGGCCAGGGCAGCAGTCGAACATTTTCTGTATCCAGAAAGTCCCGTACATGACCTGCAACATGCGGTCGTGCATTATCCTGCTGAAATGTAGGGTTTCGCAGGGATCGAATGAATGGTAGAGCCACGGGTCGTAACACATATGAAATGGAAAGTCCACTGTTCAAAGTGCCGTCAATGCGAACAAGAGGTGACCGAGACGTGTAACCAGTGGCACCCCATACCATCACGCCGGGTGATACGCCAGTATGGCTATGACGAATACACGCTTGCAATGTGCGTTCACCGCGATGTCGCCAAACACGGATGCGACCATCATGATGCTGTAAACAGAACCTGGATTCATCCGAAAAAATGAAGTTTTGCCATTCGTGCACCCAGGTTCGTCGTTGAGTACACCATCCCCGGCGCTCCTGTCTGTGACGCAGCGTCAAGGGTAACCGCAGCCATGGTCTCCGAACTGATAGTCCATACTGCTGCTAAAGTCGTCGAACTGTTCGTGCAGATGGTTGTTGTCTTCCAAACATCCGCATCTGTTGACTCAGGGATCGAGACGTGGCTGCACGATCCGTTACAGCCGCGCGGATAAGATGCCTGTCATCTCGACTGCTAGTGATACGAGGCCGTTGGGATCCAGCACGGCGTTCCGTATTACCCTCCTGAACCCAACGATTTCATATTCTGCTAACAGTCATTGGATCTCGACCACCGCGAGGATCAACGTCGCGATACGATAAACCGCAATCGCGATACGCTACAAACCGACCTTTATCAAAGTCGGAAACGTGATGGTACGCATTTCTCCTCCTTACACGAGGTATCACAACAACGTTTCACCAGGCACGCCGGTCAACTGCTGTTTGTGTATGAGAAATCGGTTGGAAACTTTCCTCATGTCAGCACGTTGTAGGTGTCGCCACCGGCGCCAACCTTGTGTGAATGCTCCGAAAATCTAATCATTTGCATATCACAGCATCTTCTTCCTGTGGGTTAAATTTCGCGTCTGTAGCACGTCATCTTCGTGGTGTAGCAATTTTAATGGCCAGCAGTGTAATTTCAAAATAGTGTAGAAGAATATCACAGCATCTGCATCGGAAGTGTTGTGACCAGGCGACACTACTGTCGTTCAGTTACAAGTGTGGGTTGTTTAATTGATCTGCGACAGAGCTCATCACAGTAGAACAAATGAAATATTGGCTTCAGGCTTCCTCGGCGTATTTCAGCTATGAAATCTTCTCGCGTTAACAGCCGAGTGGCGTCCTCGCCTTGTAGCAAAGTTTCAATGGGTCCTGTGTCCACCGTCTTCAGGTGAAGTCTTCGCCTAAAGATTATGGAGACGGAATCCAATGAAACGTTGCATCAACACGACGACGCCACTCGGCTGATAACCCGAGAAGATTTCTTAAACGAAATATGAGTTCACTTTATTACATGAATGACTAAACGATTTACTTAACTTCGAAACTCTTCTTTGCTACAGGAGTGCTGGGCAGTTTACAGCTGTGACGGACTAGCAGAGCACTTGATGCACAGATAAACAAACTGTTTTGCAGTACAGTGTTCCGCATGTAAATGAGCAACTCCATCAGAAATTTTAACTATCACTTTGGTCCGATACTATGGTCTTGATTCCTTCAAATGAGGTCTCGACCTGGGTCAGAGCTCTTGTTATATCGACACTATATTGACCTCAGCGTGAGGACGTTGCTATCTCAGAGAGGAGACGTGGTCTTGAGGAGCGCCTCCCATTGGCCGTTGCGGTTTGCTAATGTCTGTGGCATCGATTCGCGTTCCCAGCTTTGGTGTGGCAATGCGACCTCCGTACGATATAACAGGAAGTCTGGAACGGTGACTGGACATATAATAAGTTTTCACTGCCAGTGTCACGAGAATTGAACTACACTCACGCTCATAAATTAAGGATAATGCTGATACATGGCGAAACAACGGTCTGGTGGGCGGTTTGCGGGTTTAAATCACCTCGGGGTATGAGCGTGCGGTGCATTTGACATGCGGTCGTCGCACGGTGGCACTGGCAGCAGTCCACATACGCAGAGGTGTGTTGGTGCATGTCAGAGTACGGTGCAGCCAGTAAGTGTGCAGACGTTTTCAGACGTGCTAATGGTGACTGTGTGTTGAAAATGGCTCAAAGAACACATATTGAGACGTTATGAGTGGCAGAATACTAGGGCGACTGGAGGCTGGTCAAACAGCAGGTCGTAGTGCGGGCCGTCCTGTACCACAAAGTGTGATCTTAAGATTATGGCAACGATTCCAGCAGACAGGAAACGTGTCCAGGCGCTACAGTGCGGGACGTCCACAGTGTACAACACCAAAAGAAGAGCGATATCTCACCATCTGTGGCCGCAGACGGCCACAGAGTACTGCAGGTAGTCTTGCTCGGGACCTTACCGTAGCCACTGGAACAGTTGTCTCAAGACACACAGTCTACACACGACTGAACAGACATGATTTATTCGCCCAGAGACCTGCAAGGGGCATTCCACTGACCCCTGGTCCCAGGTTATGTTCACGGACGAGTCTAGGTATAGTGTGAACAGTGATTCTCACTGGGTTTTCAGGAACCAGCAACCAGATATACTAACCCCTTAATGTCCTTGAAAGGAACCTGTCTGGAGGTCGTGGTTTGATGGTGTGGGGTGGGATTATGATTGGTGCACGTACACCCCTGCATGTGTTTGACAGAGGAACTGTAACAGGTCAGCCGGCCGCGGTGGCCGTGCGGTTCTGGCGCTGCAGTCCGGAACCGCGGGACTGCTACGGTCGCAGGTTCGAATCCTGCCTCGGGTATGGGTGTGTGTGATGTCCTTAGGTTAGTTAGGTTTAAGTAGTTCTAAGTTCTAGGGGACTTATGACCTAAGATGTTGAGTCCCATAGTGCTCAGAGCCATTTGAACCATTTTTTTGTAACAGGTCAGGTGTATCGGGACGTCATTTTGCACCGGTATGTACGCCTTTTCGGGGTTCAGTGGGTCCCACCTTCCTCCTGATGGACGATAACACACGGCCCCACCTAGCTATCATCGTAGAGGAGTACCTTGAAACAGAAGATATCAGGCGAATGGAGTGGCCTGCCTGTTCTCCAGACGTAAACCCCATCGAGCACGTCTGGGATGCTTTCGGTCGACGTATCGCTGCACGTCTTCAAACCCCTTCGACACTTCAGAAGTTCCGACATCACTGGTGCAAGAATGGGAGGCTATACCCCAGCAGCAGCTCGACCACCTGATCCAGAGTATGCCAACACGTTGTGCGGCCTGTGTAAGTGTGCATGGTGATGATATGCCATATTGATGTCGGGGTACATGCTCAGGAAACAGTGGCGTTTAGTAGCCCATGTGTGTCGGCACGGTTTTCTCAACTTATCACCACGTTGTGTGTCACCACATTCTACAGTTATCGTTAATTTATGAGCATGAGTGTATATGCAGTGTCTATGTAGAAAGGACAAGATGAACATGCTGTGTGTTGGGAACAAGACACAGCCAGGGCAAAAGCACCACAGGCGGTAAGATGCGAGATAGTGCCAGTGCGATAGAGACTCGCCACTTGCACGAGTTCCACCAGCACCACGGGCTGCGCTTAGGATAAAGATATATATCGACTTCGCCACGGCCAATTGCCGGCTGAGTACAATCCTCCAGTGACCGGACAATAATGGACAGAAGCCTACTCGGAAGACAGAAAAGCAGCTCTTGCCCAGTTCGTTATAGGTCTTCGTCGAGAGCTGACTTCGATCGGGAACGTCGTTTAGTGAACTCTTAGAAGTGTACAGACAGTTGTTGTAAATTGCATTTGTTGTGTAGGGTAAAGTTTACCTACGATTATTTGCACTTAGCCATTGAGGGCCTTTCTTATATTACAAGCAGTGCTGCAGACTTAATCATTCAATAAGTCACAAAGATAAGCAAACTTGTTTAACTCGTTTGTGTGACTTTGTTACTAATTTGCTGGAGTGATGTAGAATCTTCGATCTCCTATCCTGCTACCTGCCCTGGGCAGAGCTGTGTAATAGTGGCAGGGACAAATTGTCTTAGCGGTGTAGTGCACCAGAAGCCGTTTTTCGAACACACAAACTCGGCCTACCGTAAGAACAGTGGCAACTGGGCCTCCACAGCAGTAGCGACAAGGCCTTTACAGAATTGGCGACCAGGGTTTACAAAAGAACTAATTAGCGGTGTTAGTAATTTTTATCACCTTCCTCGACGAGTTTCGAGGGGTGGGTACAGTGGTTTACATCTGTACTTCTTCTCCTCGATCCAGCCGCAGGTGTGCGTAAAGTTTCGTATCGCAACAAACTAGGTATTATCTGTCACTAATTATCATAATACGGCACTGGAGACATACGCTATAAACGTGACGATGATACTTACAGAATGTTCCACCAAAAAGCGCGCTGAAGACCGTTATATACACACTTTTGTGCTACTGTATATTGCTCACAAACACTTCAGTGCCAGCTGGAGTGGCCGAGCGGTTCTAGGCGCTACAGTCTGAAGCCGCGCGAGCGCTACGGTCGCAGGTTCGAATCCTGCCTCGGGCATGGATGTGTGTGTTGTCCTTACGTTAGTTAGGTTTAAGTAGTTCTAAGTTCTAGGGGACTGATGACCACAGCGGTTAAATCCCATAGTGCTCAGAGCCATTTGAACCATTTGAACACTTCAGTCCAGAGATCGAGGAGGAATACAGTGTAGTGCCTTCAAAGCCAAAGAGCGTTGTTAGAATGGTAAGGGGGACAGAGACGGAAGCAGGAAAGAGACAGTATGTTGCATGTGGGGTAGGTCATCGGGGTTAAGTCATCGATGCATTACGTCTGCTGAGTGAGTATACGCATTCACCTAGAAAACCAAAGGAAAGAGACAGACATATTCACAAGTTTGTAAGGTACGTTGCAAGAAATTCTATCTCTTTCACAGGAGCACATAACGAGGAAATGATACAGCAGGTAACAGCTTGTTAAGTGAATGTAGCTGAATGAAGGAGACACATGCACTCACTATAAAATGAGCCTTGTGTCATAACTACATACCCCAGGTCTCGTCTGGAGTTATTAGTTGGTTGGTTGATTTAGTATAGGGGATCAAACAGCGAGGTCATCAGTCGTATTGGATTAGGGAAGGATGGGGAGGGAAGTCAGCCGTGTCCTTTCAAAGGAACCATCCCAGCATTTGCCTGAAGCGATTTAGACAAATGAAAGAAAAACCTAAATCAGGATGGCTGGATACAGGTTTGAACAGTCGTCCTCCAGAATGCGAGTCCAGTGAGCTAGCCACTGCACCACCTCGGTCGTCTTGAGCAGACCAGTGGGTTCGATAACATTCACAATAGTAGATTCCATGATTACGATACTGTAGTGAATCTGTGTCCTAGATGCTCCAGCGCAGCCTTACGAACTAGCTGCACTAGTATTCGAAATGATAGCCTTCACCTGATGAACTTCATGGTGCCCTCCGCCTACCACCTACTGATGGAGAAACTGACTGCCTTCTGACAACAGCACATCACAGGTTGCTGCCAGCACAGAATTTGATATGGAAGCCAGCAACACGGCCTCTTGGGGCCCGCGTTCCTTTTCAACACGCATGAGCCTCCATATGCTGAAACCTACCAGGGAACTGCCGACGCCACGTACACCGCGCATGGGACATCAAGGGTCATTGTAGAATTCAGAGTGGGACCGAGGATATTACAGTAGCAAGCCCGAGACAGCGCTGAACAACGGCCACGTCTGTTCGCTGGCAGCCTGCAGTGGCACTAAGATCGCTAAGCCTTTCCTGGGAGTGCAACCAGGAAACTGGCTGGACCGACGTCAGCTAGAATCCTACACGCAGCTAGATGAGCAATAGCTGATGTTGTTGCGAAAGAATGACGACCTGTAAACGTTGAGAATAAATGACTGTAATAATATTTTACTAGCATCGTTGACGCTTGACAGATTCCAAGTGGCTATCCTGACTTCACGAGGTGTGTCTGTGGTCGACCCTCTGTAGCATTAATAGCTCACATAGCGAATTATGGGTACAGACTAGAGGCGTTTAACTATTTACATCCTTAGACATTTCAAACTAACGATGTGAACCATTTAGATAGCAGATGGTGCGTGGTCTTTGCTCCCAGCTATACTTCCCCTTCATCAGATTGTTGCCAGCATCGTATTTAAAGGCAACAATCTGATGAAGGGGAAGTATAGCTGGGAGCAAAGACCACGCGCCATCTGCTATCTAAATGGTTTACATCGTTAGTTTGAAATCTCTAAGGATGTAAATAGTTAAACGCCTCTAGTCTGTACCCATAATTCGCTATGTGAGCTATTAATGCTACAGAGGGTCGAGCAGAGGCACACCTCGTGAAGTCAGGATAGCCACTTCGAATCTGTCAAGCGTCAACGACGCTAGAAAAATATTTAAATTTTTAACAAAAAATGGGGAGTGGTTTCTGTTGACTACAATTCCACTAATGAGAAACCTGCCCGCCCGGTTGGCCGTGCGGTCTAATGCACGGCTTTCCCGGCGGGAAGGAGCGCCTGGTCCCCGGCACGAATCCGCCCGGCGGATTTGTGTCGAGGTCCGGTGAACCGGCCAGTTTGTGGATGGTTTTTAGGCGGTTTTCCATCTGCCTCGGCGAATGTGGGCTGGTTCCCCTTATTCCGCCTCAATTACACTATGTCGGCGATTGCTGCGCAAACAAGTTCTCCACGTACGCGTACACCACCATTACTCTATCACGCAAAACATAGGGGTTACACTCGTCTGGTGTGAGACGTTCCCTGGGGGGGGGGGGGGGGGGCCACCGGGGGCCGAACCGCACAAACCCTGGGTTTGGTGTGGGGCGGCGGAGGGGTGAAGTGGACTGTGGTAGTCGTCGTGGGGTTGTGGACCACTGCGGCTGCGGCGGGGACGGAGCCTCTCCGTCGTTTCTAGGTCCCCGGTTAACATTCAATACAATACAATGAGAAACCTGCTACTGTATTTCTGTCTTTCTATACTTGTATTACCGCAAATAAAACGCAATGGCTTAGTATTAATGGCACTTGAAACAAAAACTTTCCTCCTGCTATTTTGTCGAAAATTGACATTTTTGAGACCGTACTTTGTGCAAAATACAAGTTAATTCTTACAAAGAAAAAAACAGCAAGCAGCCACTGTCAATAAAGCTATTTATTAACACAAATACGGCCGTTAGCAGATTCGAACCGATAGGTCTCCTTGAGACAACCGTTCACCTTTATAACTCATTTGTTGTTGTTTGCAGTAATTGTTGGCTGTTTTTTTTAATTCACGTAAACAACAAAAAATAATATGAATTTGAACAGCCGTCTGAAGATAAAAATGAACGGTTCTATTTGTGTCCCGGCCGTTGTGGCCGAGCAGCTCTAGGCGCTTCAGTCCGGACCGCGCTGCTGCTACGGTCGCAGCTTCGAATCCTGCATCGGACATGTCCTTAGCTTAGTTAGGTTTAAGTAGTTCTACGTCTAGGGACTGATAACCTCAGATGTTAAGTCCCATAGTGCCTAGAGCCATTTGAACCATTTGATTTCTATTTGTGTAAATAAACAGCTTTATTAAAAGTCGATGGTTGCTGTTTCCTTCTTTACAAGAATCAACTGGCAGAAACTTCCTTACTGGCACTGAGAGCCAGTGTTCTAGTGTAGCACTTACCAACGTTCTTAAAGAAGTATTTATTTTCTAATTTTTAATATTATTTTTTTTTGCGTACGTGCGGCGAGCAGCGTAAGTCTGTTAAATCAGATTATCTTCTAAAAATTTTTGATTTTACATTACCAATCCACTATAATTTAAAAAATCAATTCTATAAAATTTAACTAAGACGAAAGCCAACAAAATTATTTATATTAAATAGTTAAATAAACAAAAAATAAATATAATAAAATAAATAATCAAGATATCCTGATTTGCACAGAAAAATTTTCAGTGTAAGTGAAACACTTTACTAATACGTTATATCTTGAACCTCTTCCTAGATACACTTTCCAGTACATCTACTAGGTTACGACTTATCTCATCTAAATTGAAGCTACTTTAAAACAATCAAAATAGAATAATCAATAATGAGAGCGACGGGCGATGTGTACACACACCAGAGCCAATATCAGTTAAATTAAATAAATTAAATTACTATCAAATCCACCTTCATTAACAGTATTTCACCATCAAATCCATTATAAACAAAAATCTATTGTCACCCATCTCCTCTTAACTATAAGCTGCACCGTGACCTGAAATATTTTGTAATTATAAATCTTGAGAATTCTAACTCTAAAACGATTCTCTGATAACGGAGATATACAAACAAGTCAGTTATGTACAAACAGAGATACACTTTTTGTTTTATTCTCTTGACAAGTGTCGGATTTGGCACTTGGAACATTTTCCATTTCCAGTCTTCATTTGAAAAAAGTGTTGGAGCGAATGTGGGTTGGGCGCGGTAGCCCCAGAGAACAGCCTGTCGGGTCGTCCGATGCAGCACCACTGGACGTCTTTGTGTTGGATTTGATTAATTTTCGAGTCTAACAGAAAACTGAGATAAATGAGCAACCAGTCAAAGCCGGGCGGTCAGCCAGTAATCAAACAGAAATGCGGGAATGCTATTTGGAATTGGCAGCAAACCGATTGCGAGATCGAGGACAGAGGACTTGCCGGCCAGGCGGAGCAGACGTTTCGTGCCCCAAGTATTTGTCCGTCGTGCGGCTGTTTAAAAGCAGACGCAGCAACAGCAGGGGTACTACGCGGCGCACAGCACGCGCTCGCTCGTTTCGATGCAAATCGCCATCTCGGCGCAGGGCCGTCCCGCTACAGACGCCCGCTACCCTACACCAAGCCTCGCCTCGCGGGCAGCCTTCAGTCTGCACGTGCATCGAACGACCCGGCCCGCGCTGGCAGCCCGGCACTCAACCTCCTCACTACCTCCAGAGAAACTACGCCCTCCCTAACTGATAACTTAACGCAAATACACTGAAAAGCCAAAGAAACCGGTATTCCTGCCTAATATCGTCTAGGACCCCCGCGATCACGGAAAAGTGCCGCAACACGACGTGGCATATGGTTCAAATGGCTCTGAGCACTAAGGGACTTAACATCTGAGGGCATGAGTTCCCTAGAACTTAGAACTACTTAAACCTAACTAACCTAAGGACATCACAAACATCCATGCCCGATGCAGGATTCGAACCTGCGACCGTAGCAGTCGCGCAGTTCCAGACTGAAGCGCCTAGAACCGCTAGGCCACCACGGCCGGCGACGTGGCATAGATTCGGCTGATGTCTGAGGTATGGCTGGAGGAAACTGACACCGCGAATCCTGCAGAGCTGTCCATAAATCCGTAAGAGAACGGGGGGATGGAGATCTCTTCTGAACAGCACGTTGCAAGGCATCGCAGACACGCTCAATAATGTTCGTATCTGGGGAGTTTGGTGGCCAGCGGAAGTGTTTAAACTCAGAACAGCGTTCTTGGAGCCACTCTGTAGCATTTCTGGACGTATGGGGTGTCGCATTGTCCTGTTGGAATTTCCCAAGCCCGTTGGAATGCACAATGGACATGAATTGATGCAGGCGATCAGACAAGATGCTTACACACGTGTCACCCGTCAAGAGACCTATACAGACGTATCAGGGGTCCCATAGCACTCCAACTGCTCACGCCCCACACCATCACAGAGCTTCTACATCTACATCTACATCCATACTCCGCAAGCCACCTGACGGTGTATGGCGGAGTGAATTTGAGTACCTCTATCGGTTCCAGTCTCGTATTGTTGATGGAAAGAAAGATTGTCGGTATGCCTCTGTGTGGGCTCTAATCTCTCTGATTTTATCCTCATGGTCTCTTCGCGAGATATACGTAGGAGGGAGCAATACACTGCTTGACTCCTCGGTGAAGGTATGTTCTCGAAACTTCATCAAAAGCCCGTACCTAGCTACAGAGCGTCTCTCTTGCAGGGTCTTCCACTGGAGATTATCCATCATCTCCATAACGCTTTCGCGATTACTAAATGATCCTGTAACGACGCGAGCCGCTCTCCGTTGAATCTTCTCTATCTCTTCTATCAACCCTATCTGGTACGGATCCCACACTGTTGAGCAATATTCAAACAGTGGGTGAACAAGTGTGCTGTAACCTACTTCCTTTGTTTTCGGATTGCATTTCCTTAGGATTCTTCCAATTTATCTCAGTCTGGCATCTGCTTTACCGACGATCAATTTTATATGATCATTCCATTTTAAATCACTCCTAATCCCTACTCCCCGATAATTTATGGAATTAACTGCTTCCAGTTGCTGACCTGCTATTTTGTAGCTAAATGATAAGGGATCTATCTTTCTATGTATTCGCAGCACATTACACTTGTCTACATTGAGATTCAATTGCCATTCCTTGCACCATGCGTCAATTCGTTGCAGATCCTCCTGCATTTCAGTACAATTTTCCATTGTTACAACCTCTCGATATACTTCCAGCTTCAACAGTCCCCTGCTGACATGCAGTGTCCATGGATTCATGAGGTTGTCTCCATACCCGTACACGCCCATCCGCTCGATACAGTTTGAAGCGAGACTCGTCCGTCCAGGCAATATGTTTGCAGTCATCAACAGTCCAATGTCGGCGTTGACGGGCCCAGATGATGTTTCGTTGACTGGTCGGTACGCTGACATTTCTTGAATGCCCAGCATTGAAATCTGCAGCAATTTCCGGAAGAGTTGCACTTCTGTCACGTTCAACGATTCTCTTCAGTCGTCATTGGTCCCGTTCTTGCAGGATCTTTTTCCGGTCGCAGCGATATCGGAGATTTGATGTCTTACCGGATTCCTGATATTCACGGAACACTCGTGAAATGGTCGTGCGGGAAAATCCCCACTTGATCGCTACTTCGGAGATGCTGTGTCCCATCGCTCGTGCTCCGACTATAACAACACGTTCAAACTCACTTAAATCTTGATAAGCTGCCATTGTAGCAGCAGTAACCGATCTAACAACTGCTCAGACACTTCTTGTCTTACAAAAGCGTTGTCGTCCACAGTGCCGTATTCTGTCTGTTTACATACTCCGTATTAGAATACGCATGCCTATACCAATTTCTTTTGCGCTTCAGTGTAGGAAGGCACGGATGTCTGGTTATTAAAGAGCCCGCTTAATTAGCATTCACAATGTTTAAGTGTTAGCATCATGATTGATATGAAAAAATTTTTGTCCTGCTAACAGTAATGCCGAATACATTGTTAAGTGTTTCGGCCATCTTTTGCTCATCGTCAGATGTCTTTTAGTCACACATACTGCGAGGTACCAGTTGAGACGATTAGCTTATCCCTAAGACGCTGTAAGTCCGAATCCTGGTCACCTACAGAAAAGGGAAACTGAACATAAGATCATGTAAACTTGGAAAATAACAATGTCGCGTTATGGCAACTTTTTATTGAAGGAAACTTAGTATCAGTGGACCACTCACACTGAACATAGGGCTACCAAGCCAAGTTGTGATGCGAGTCGGCAACACTTTTGTTCTGTGGAGGCAAATGTTATGTCCTGGTTGCTCATAGTAACTGGATGCAGAGTGGCCAGTGTGATGTCACCATAGGAATCTGGACAGGCAAGCAAAAGATTAGTTGACGTAAGTGCACTTTCTTGTTGTTGTTGTGGTCTGCTTTGATGCCGCTCTCCATGCTACTCTATCCTGTGCAAGCCTTTTCAATTCCGAGTGCAACCTACATCTTTCTGAATCTCCCTACTGTATTCATCTCTTGGTCTCCCTCTACGATTTTTACCCCACCACGCTTCCCTCCAGTACTAAGTTGGTGATCCCTTGATGCCTCAGAATGTGTTCTACCAATCGAATCCTTGGGAACGAAGTTTTTCGCGACGACATTTATAAGTAAAACATTCTCAGTATTCTTGCCGCGTCAGTTCTGGATAAAACTGGATAAAATCTCGAGCTTTCGACGATTACCTCCGTCGTCATCGTCAGAAGCAACTGACTGCTAATAGTAACTGCGTACAAGAGGCGACGGAATCAAGATATTGTTATAAATATCAGATAATTAATATTAGGTAATTTTATTAATTTTGTTTCCATATGCATGCAATAAAAAGGTCTGCTGGAGAGCAAACCGTAGTTGAAACGTGTAAAAATGAAGTATATTTAAAAAATAAATAAGTAATGTGACTGGCAGTACAACGAAACAAGTAATTCAAAGCAGATCACCTTCTCCGGCGATTTCCCAGAGGAGTTAGCAGTTTTCCACCTCCATAGGCCTCTGTATTACTGTTACATAGCCTATTACTTTTTGGCTGTATTCTGAATTTGGTATTATATTGTTTCACATCTTCCTAGTTTAACATAACAAATTTTAAGTACTAATAATGACATTTAATACAGCTGTGCAGACTTTTTCCCATTGCTCCTTGTGCAGATATCCAGTGCTGCGTTCTAGGAGCGAGCATCGGCATCTGTCGAACTACCATTCAGTGGGACAATGCACGCTCCGAACAAAAGGTTCACAAGACCGCGGAACGCCAACATTTCACAGAGGACGACGTAAAACGAGAAAAAGGACGCATAGGAACGAGTTCGATGAAACAGCGCATCCGCATAATATTTGAGACACAGGGAGTTTTTCAGGGCGATATGACTGGTCAGTTGTTCAGTGTGCCGCCAGTCAGGGAGGCTATACATACACCCCGCCATGATTCGTATTGAGAGCGTAGCGTTTCTTTTTCAATAGCAATTGATAATGATTTGCGTCTCTGTTACAGGCGAGTGCCGAAATGCTCGAAAATCCAGTGTTACTGCTGACGTGTCTAGGGTGAGCGATTCACAGAGATTTCTATGTCGGGCATCTCAAATAAAACACGGACGCAGAGAGGAGTAACGTCACAATGGCAAAGGCCGAGGATAAAGTCTGCGGCGCTAGATAAGCCTGAGAGGAGAGAGGAGGGAGAAAAGGAAGGAAGGGCGAGGGTAGTAGGAACGAAGCAGTTGGTAAAAGACTGATGTCATGGTTGTCCTCGTAACTGATTAACAGTTGCTAGATACCTGAATATAGCGTAAAGCCCAAATCGCACGATAATACGAGAAATGTTCCTAAATCTGACAATCGCAGGTGGTATGGATTAAAACATAACTGCTGACACTACTCTCTTTAAATGTGTAACTACTAATGCGATAAATGATTGAAGCTACATTCTCAAACAGTAATGGTCCACAGCAGTAGACTGAAAAATGTAGGGTTCTCAGAGTAGCGCAACAAATCCGCGATCTACTTTAGCGTTAAGTAGGAACAAATACTTGTCCTGTGGCCAGTAGCCTCGAGCATGTCTTTAGAATTGACGCCACTTCCTCGGCTTATTTTCCAGTTTCACTGCTTACCCTAGTGACTTATTTATCTGGGTGGACCCAATTTGAGACCTTTTCATCTCGAGAACGACATTTCGTCGGGAACCAGGAGACAAAAATGTTTGTGTTATGAAAATAAATATATTACACATTTTGTCTTTTCTGGCGTTGCTATGTGGTATTTTCATTGGAGACAACATTCATACGTTAGTGCCTGATCTATAGCCTCGCGGGGTAGCAGCGCGGTCTGAGGCGTCTTGGCACATTCCGCGCGGCTTCTCCCGTCGGAGGTTCGAGTCCTCCCTCGGGCATGGATGGGTATGTTGTCCTTAGCGTACCTTAGTTTAAGTTAGAGTTAGATACCGATGACCTTAGTAATTTGGTCCTATAAGATCGTACCACAAATTTCCAGCCGGCCGTGGTTGGTGGCCGAGCGGTTCTAGACGCTTCAGCCTGAAACCGCGCGACTGCCACGGTCACAGGTTCGAATGCTGCCTCGGACACGGATGTGTGTGATGTCCTTAGGTTAGTTAGGTTTAAGTAGTTGTGAGTTCTTGGGGACTGATGACCTCAGATATGAAGTCCCATAGTGCTTAGAGCCATTTGAACCATTTTTGAACAAATTTTCCTCATCTGCGCCACATGTGGCCCGTGATGCACTACACTTGCCGCAGCGCCGGTTTTGGATAATACTTTAACCACGGCGGCACACGAACAGCTTACATGGTTGTTTCGGATGTGCTTCCACGCTAGGCCCGAAAGTCAGTGATCACGCCCTTTTGGAAGTCACCTGCATTACGACAACGACTGCACCGTTTTCCGCGTCCCTCCCCCCCGCCCCTCTGACACGCTTTATATAACCTCCACTGCTAGTGCTGCCACCTGCCGTTTGTGAGTGACATGGCACAAATGGCTCTGAGCACTATGGGACTTAATATCTGAGGTCATCAGTCCCCTAGAACTTAGAACTACTTAAACCTAAATAACCTAAGGCCATCACACACATCTGCGCCCGAGGCAGGATTCGAACCTGCGACTGTCACAAAGTGGCCTGAAGACAGGAGAAAGAAACATTGTGAAACAATGAAGGAATACTGAAAGAAAATAAAAGAACAACAAAGGATAAAGACAAATGAAACTATGTACGGAGGTCTCACACATCTATATTGTTACGTATGGAGACTGAAACGACGCATGAAAATTTGTGCATAGACCGGGATTCGAACCTGGATCTCCCGCTTAATAGTCAAATGCGCTGAACAGCACATCAACCTGCCACAGTGGCTTTCCATAATGGCACGGGCTATCGTAGCATGCTTCCATCTTTAATCCAAATTACCATGGAGAGGTACTGTCCCAATACAGGTGGAGAGCCTTTGCAGTGCTGTTCGAGTTTGGAAGAAATACAAAGTGGGCTGAGGTATTTATGGGAATTTGGATTGCGGAAGGGGAGGGGGGGGGGGGGCGACTGGCACGGTCCGTGCAGTTGTGCAAGGTGGTGGCGAAGCGGTTACCACATCTGCCTAGGGAGCAGGTGTCCCAGGTTCGAATTCTGGCCTTGGAACAAAATTTCATGCGTCGCTTCGGCCCTCATGTACATCAGAGGATTAAGAACTGAAAGAAGAATGTGGGCCGTACAAGGCCTCAATGCGAGAAAGAGATTACAATCCCTTTTTGCTTGGTGCCGTCGCGCACGCGTTTGTGTGTATGTATGTGGGTGAGAAGACTGATCGTTTGAGTCCGCCCTCGCAGACCACCGCTGAGCAGCAGATGTAAGCTCCACTGGTGTGGGCGGCCTCGCCTCGGCCGCATCCGGCGCGTTCTCTCGCGTCCAGTCCTGTCCCAGCCGGTCTGTTTGCTGTGCCAAGCCCCCTCGGCCACTGTGCTCCCTCGCCGCCCATGAATTCCACTGACGTAACGCTCTTTCCGCCCTGCTTTGTTGGCCCTTCGCTCGACTCATGAAAGGGGAAAACCTGTTCGGAAAAGTCGGAGTGTTAATTCGTTTATCTACCGGGACTGGGATCTAGTTGCCGTACCCCGACTCGTAGCATTTCGATATTACGAAATATCCGAATATTATTATCGGAAGGTGAAGCAATAGACTCTGAAATGGTTACTCTCATTTATTCACAAATTGAAGCACAGACAAGGTTTTCTTTAGTCGTCAGACTGGTTTGACGCGGCCCACCACGTATCCCTGGATGTGTTCCACCCTCTTTCTTTCCCTACAGTTGTTATCCTCTACAGCCGGCCGGGGTGGCCGAGCGGTTCTAGGCGCTACAGTCTGGAACCGCGCGACCGCTACGGTCGCAGGTTCGAATCGTGCCTCGGGCATGGATGTGTATGATGCCCTTAGGTTAGTTAGATTTAAGTAGTTCTAAGTTCTATGGGACTGATGACCTCAGAAGTTAAGTCTCATAGTGCTCAGAGCCATTTGAACCATTTTGTTATCCTCTACAGCTCCGTGTAGTACTATGAAAGCTTAAAAATTGTTAACATTGTCTAGCCCTGTCAGCAACTGTGATAATTGAACATGTAACATGTCAGCTTCAGTTGCAATTAGAAACCAATCTTTACCCAGGTTTCAGCCAAAATAATTTGGCTTTCTTCAGAAACCAGTGACACAAAACTATTTCCAAACTTTGGCATGCAATAGTTTTTTAGTGTCACTGGCTTCTGAAGAAGACCAAATTGTTTTGGCTGAAACCTGGGTAAAGATTGGTTTCTAATTGCAACTGAGGCTGACGTGTTACATGTTCACTATGAAACGTCCCCTTTGAAAAATTAAGAATGACAGTGTTGGTAAACCTCTCACGTTATTTGATTTTCAAACAGCTGAGCAAAACTGAACGTACTCAGACATTTCTCTCTTTACTTATTCTGATCAAGAGTAAACTGACACACAATATTTTTTTTAGCGCAACGCAATCTGACTTTCAGTAATACCTACAAAAGGATGGCCCTGACTAACAATAACCTATACCTTTCATGAATCACTTACCTCACAAAAACCTTCGTTACTCTAACTACTGCAATACAGCGAGCGCGAATACTGCCAGCTAAATAAAAGATTCTAACTACTGAAGGCACTAACGACTGATAGGCATATAGTTAGCAAATGAAAGATTTTGATGGAGCACAGACAATTTATTTACCTTAATAGTGTTCAAAAGTCATTATATATATATATATATATATATATATATATATATATATATATATATATATATATATATATGTGAGCTGCCAGCAGTGGTGGATGTGGGGACAGAGATGGCAGAGTTTTGAGAGCGGACGATCTGGACGTGTGTCTCTCTCTCTCAAAACTCTGCCATCTCTGTCCCCACATCCACCACTGCTGGCAGCTCACCTCCAACTGCGCAACGTTACGCGCTGTTCACATCCAACTGCTCAACACTACAATAGCAAATATTCCAACAATGCAAACCAGCCACAGACTGTACACAGCACAGTCGGTGATTTTCATACAGACCGCTACGTGGCGTTACCAACATAAAAACCTAAACAGCCCACTTACAGCTATTCCCTTGTGTCTTAACACATATCCTATCATCCTGGCCCGTTTTCTTGCCAGAGTTTTCCACATATTTCCTTACTAGCTGATTCTGCTGATAATCTCCTCATTTCTTATCAGACAAACTAGTTTTCAACACCCCTCCGTAGCATAACATCTCAAACGTTTGGATTCTCTTCCGGTCTTCCCACAGTCGATGTTTCGCTTCCACACAAAGCTGTGTTCCAAACGCACATTCTCAGAAATTACTTCCTCAAATTACGACGTATGTTTGATACTAGTAGGCTTATTTTGGCCAGGAATGCCTTCTTTGCCCATATTAATTTGCTTGTAAAGTACTGCTTGCTTCTTGTCTCATCTTACTTCCAAGGTAACACAGTTTATTTGTGGTCACGAATTTTGATGTTAAGTTCCTCACTAATCAAATTTTTCTGCTACTCTTATTACTTTCGTCTGTCCTTGGTTTATCCTCAATCCACATTCTGTGCTCAGTACACATTTCATCCCATTCAAAGGCTTTTACGTATTTCACTGAGAATAGCAATATGGTCGACGAATCTTATCATTGATGTCCTTTCGTCCTGAATTCTAATCCCACTCTTGAACCTTCCCCTTATTTCCGTCATTGCCTCTTCGACGTGTACGTTGAACAATAGAGGTGAAAGACTGCCTCCCTGTCTTTCGTCCTTCTCAATCCGAGCAGTTCGTTCTTGGTCTTCCACCCTTTTATTCACTCTTTGTTCTTATAAATATTGTGTATTAACCGTGTTTCCCTATAGCTTATTCCTATTTCTCTGGTACTCTGGAACGTCTTGTACCATTTTACATTGTCGAACGCAGTTTCTACGTAGACATATCGTAAGAAAGTGCCTTGATTTTTCTTTGCTCTTGCTTCCATTATCAACTGCATCGTCAGGACTGTCTAATTGGTGCCTTTACCTTTCCTAAGCCAAACTGATCGTCATCTAGCAGATCCTAGATTTTCTTTCCATTCTTCTGTATTTTTGTCAGTAACTTCGCTGCGTGATCTGTTAAGCTGATTGTGCGTAGGGTTCACACTTATGTGCGCTTTCAAACACGTAATTAGCCTGACTCTACATCCAAGGCCCTGAGATAACTTTTGTCAGTTTCGTACGATCATGTTTTGGCGATTTATGCCCATTTCACTTCAGAATATTTTTCCAGATATGTTAAAAAGTTTGAACCCTGAACAAGTCGTAGTACTGTGCAACATAGGATGGTGGTTCCTTTTTTGTCAAGGGCTGTGGCTTAGGCTCTTTCCCTATCTCACGAAACATGTCTGCTCGAGCGATCTGAGATGAATTATACTTAGTTGCTAATCTAATTCACTCGCATTTCCCGTATAGAAGTTAAGAGGGACTGATTGATACCCTGTGGCGTTACTCACTTTCATCTTCGGAACGGTACGGCTATTCAGTGATAGCAAGGATAGCTCCATGTTTTTCGTGTAGCCCAGTCAGCAAAGGAGAGAGGAGAAAAAAATCGTGTAATCGGACATTTTTGTACAGTGCTAGAAGATAGTGTCCTAAACAACATACTAAAAGTACTGTCAGCATTGGGGCGAGGGGGGGGGGTTGCGTTTAAATACCACTTTTTATGTTCTTATCTAAAACGGCGGCTGCTACCGAAACTTTTTCCCCATAAAAAAGAACCTATCAATTTTTTCTCTAGGACTAATAGTTTCCGCGTTGTAAAGGAAGGAAAAATCGCAGATCGTTAAAAATATTATTCTACCGTCATAAAATTAATGCTTATTTTTAAATGAAATGGCCTAAAAACAAATACGAAATGTGTGTACGACATCTACATGCAGCAGAGCAGCCATATTAAGGGGATAAACTGTGTACCGGTGGTTACAGATTGGAGGGGGGGGGGGGGTGGTGGTGAAGGTATCTCACTGGATTGTGGTCATGCCACTTCCTTCCTTCATAGGTTCATATATGATGCTAATGATAATACTAACGCAAGTAACGCATATGGTCAGAATACAACTGAACCTTCTAAAACTGCTGAGTGAAACAGCGTATTGTCACATTGGCTGTCTTCGTCGTTTCATATCTGACCTACAGAATCATTCCTGACAAAATGTAACTGCGCAAATAATTAACACAATAGAATGGCACTGAATTAGAAGAAATCCTAACAATAACCTATACGTTTCGTAAGTGACTTACTTCACAGAAAATCTTCATTACACGAACTACAGCGATACAGAAAGCACCAATACAGCCAGCTAAATGAAAGATACTACTGTAGGCTCTAACTATTAATAGGTATGTGGTTAGCAAAGGAAAGATTCTGTTGCAGAGCAAACAATGTATTTAGCAGGTTTTACCTTAATCATGTGACAACCAGTTCAAAAATTATATAATCGTCCGTGACATCCAGTTCCACAAAATTATATAATCGGCAATAATTGTAAATCTCTATGACGCACACGTCCAGACCGTCCGCTCGCGCTGACGCTTCAAACCTCTAACGTCCATCACTGCCAACTATAAACTTCCAACATCCATCACTGCTGGCTATACATTCCAACTGCCAGTCCTACCGGTCATAGAGTCTCTTACAGAGGGCGCACAGCGCTGTCAGAGTTATTAATGCAGTTTATCGCGCTGTCAAGAAATAAACAGGCTACTTACAATCTGAGGCAGTGGCAATTCTTGATAACGTCTGACATTACTGTCATACAGTGTAAATAAGGAACTGACAGGTCAAAGAGTCTATATTACCTGTCTTCTCTTAATTCTAAGGCAATATATATATCAGTGACATACATTCGTATATGTCAGTTACGATTTTGCATAGTCTGTCTGCATATAGCAATTGTCAAAAAAGATTTCAGATCCTACAGTATTACCTGACACACATGCCATGGCTACAGAGGTACATAGTATAAACAGATTTACATTACTGGTACTAAATCTCGAGTTATCAGTCTGTAGAAATCGATGTACAAGCAGTCGTTTGTTGCTCTGTATCAGATGTGACTAATAATAAACCTGAAAATCAGTTTTGACACGCAAAACATTTCTAGTGCAGCTCATGGTGTATAAAAGATGACCAAAATTTCGTACATTGCTGCACGTTCAGAGACGGTGAATAGTTACAATTAAAAGAAAAACAGCCCTCGGTCAATACTTTTTAACGAATTAACCGGGTTTCGACATTGCTAGGAGTGTCGTCCTCAGAATTTCCACCAAACAATGGTCTATAACATGGTCACAGAATTATGACTAAAAACATATGATATAAATAACAAGTACGGAATTACCTTGAATGACTGGCAGTACTTCTATGTCATTTACAAAACAATAAATGTGGCAAAAGGGCATTAGTCACAAAGATATTTAAGATAAAAAAACTGTGATGGCGAGCCACTAAGGGCTGCTCGTTACTTGCGTGGTGCAGGTTGTAAAAGATGACCTTTCATAAGCATGAATTTCTAATTGCGTCAGAAAATGAAACAATCACTTCTAAATGTAAATATTCTGTCATTGTGTATCTTCCGTAAAGTTAGGAAGGTAGGAGACGAGGTATGAGCGGGGGTAGAGCTGTGCGTTTGGGTAGCTCATCTGGTAGAGCACTTGCACGTGAATGGCAGAGGTCTCGATTTCGAGTTAGTTTTAATCTGCCAGGAAGTATCAGATTAGCTGCAGACTGAAAAATTGATTCTGGATTGTAGATGTTGTCCGAGCATCCCCAGTGCTCTTTGTTTGCCTATGATTTCGCTACACATTGGTAAGGAGAGGTGGACTACAGAGTGTTGTGTGGCAATTACCGTTGTACGAACACTGGACAGGAGCAGAAATGATTAGCGAACGAGTTAATCTTGGTAAACAGAGTGAACAAAGACTCGTTAAGATACTGAAGGAAGAATTAGAGTCCAGATGACACATTGTCCACAAGGAAGAGGTCCGCTGTACTAAGCATGAAGCGATGAGACTCCCAAGTGCCGCCGGCCGTCTTATAATGCAACGTCAGAGCCACTGGAGGCGTGGGTGAGCGGAGGCACGCCGTATCCTGCGCGACTACTATCGGCGTCAGACGGAACCTTGCAATTCCGTTGCCAACTGTGACGCCTGCGGGGTGGTATCGTGATACCACTTGGTTCATGAGCAGTTATTATAAACCACGAGGGTGAGTCAAATGATGTAACCTCCCCACCGTAATTTAAAAGAAAAAGAAAATACTTAATACAAATGGGAGCCGAGTGTAACCTCCCCACAATAATTTTGAAAAAGTATGGACAATATTATTTAAGAATGCTAATGTACATTGCTCTAAGCGTAACCTGCCCACAATGAAATGTACTGACAATGGCAACAAAAATGTGAAATACGCAATCTGACTCGAATGTAAATCCTTCAACAAAAATTAAAGTCCATTCAGTGATAAGGAAATTCAATTAAACCGAAACATCGGTCTTTGGCCCTGTGTAAAACAATCAGAGTTAAAGTCTTACCTCAGAATAAATGGATGTCACATTTCTGCTCTTATCTTTCTGCACGGCTTGGATGAACTGCATTGCAAATGATAATATTCCTTTTTTCTGTGATTTTACTGAAAATTTTCTTTAAAAGAAATGGAGTGAAATGGGAAGTGCAACGAAATCTTTAGTTCAATAAAAATTAAATTTTTGAAAAAAAATGCTTTTGAAATAAAATAATGAAAAATTTTATTTATTGTAATTATTGTCCAACAAGTCCCCCAATAATAATTTTTATTTCAAAAGCATTTTTTTCAAAAAATTAATTTTTATTGAACTAAAGATTTCGTTGCACTTCCCATTTCACTCCACTTCTTTTGAAGAAAAATTTCACTAAAATCACAAAAAAAAAGGAATATTATCATTTGCAATGCAAATTGTCGCCTCAGGTTCAAAGCTAGTTTCTGCATTACAGGCAATAGCGGTGAAAGTACAAAAACAAATTGTCGTATATAGCTCAAAGCGTGTACCTGTGTTCTGTCATTATTAAATTCTTTACATTTTCCGGCGGATAAAAATTGCTCGTAATCTACGTTCTCGTCATTGAATTTGAAAACACGTTCAGGTTTGTGTGTGAATCTGTTCGTCTGTCTCATTTCGGATTTCAAGCTGCATAGCTTTTCAGATTTTAAGTCGCGTGGCTTTTCGGATTTTAAGTCGCGTAGTTGCTGTAAATTGCTCACATTATACACGCTGCGTGACTCTGACAAATGCTCGCAACGTGGCGGATTCTGTGACGTATTGGTGACTGAAATAGTTTTCAACTCTGTTACTGTAACACTTTCGTCAATTTGGTTGATCTGTCGTTCACTTTTATTAACAATTTCCATATTCAGAGTGTGTGAAACTTCCAGTGGCTCTAAATTAAACTCGTCGCGTATCTGTACTGCGTTTTTAGGGCATTCTTCAGTGACTGCATTAATTTCATGTATCTGTGTTTCGTTTGCTGAACATTGTTCAGTGACTGCATTAACTTCGTCTTTATGTAATTCTGTTGTGCTTACACGTGTACTACTTAATTCTTGTGCAACAGTGCCAACTTCTTCATTACTGTTATTAGCACAAGTCTTAGTATCCACACGTAATTGTCCTCTATTATCATAATTTTGCGCGGCAATGGCTTTAATCTGTTCCTCAAGCTGTTCATTCCGTTCACTAAGTTGTTTGATTTTTTTATTAATGTTGTCTTGTTCTTCATTCGATTGTTTATACCTTTCATTAATTAGTTTTCTTTGTTTGCGACCGTTTTCCAGTTTTTCATTCATTAGTCGTAAAAAAGCCATTATTTGATCCCAGACATTATTACCTACTCTATTATCTGTGCTGTTTGATTGCGTACCTACAGTTGTCACGTTTTGTGTGACCATTTGGTCATTTTGAGATTTACAAAAACGTTTGTCACTCGAGTGTACATTGTCAGTCATTTTTTCGGAATTAAATGAATCCGTCGTACTTTGTGTATCCTGTTCATTTTCATTAGACAAATTTGCCTGTACGTTACTTGAATTTTCCAAATCGGGTGTGTAATGCTGGGCAGCGCTCTGTTTCAATGAAAACCTTAAATTTGTAATAACAAATCGAAATTTCGCGCCGTTAACCTGTAAGTTGGTAAGCGTGCTACAAACAGCGTGCAGAATGGCCTGTAGGTGGCAGCATAGTGCAGATCCGCGCATACCGTCGGAGTATCGGTATGAAGATGGCCGCCCCACTTGTGACTTGCACCAGGGAAGAATAGCGTTCTGTTATTCGGTTTTTGCGTAGTGAAGGTGTGAAACCTATTGAAATCCATCGACGAACGAAGGTTCAGTACGGTGATGCATGTTTGTCACAGTCTACGATTGGAGCAGGAATTTCGTAAATGGTGTGTGACTTCAGTGGAAGATGCTCCTCGTCCAGGTCAGGCACAACGATTTGTGACTCCACAGAAATTGCAGCAGTTGAAGCCATAGCGAAGGAAAACCGCCGAGTGACACTGAATGACATTGCAGCTTGTTTACAGATTAGTCATGGGTCAGCACACCACATTGTGCATGATGTGCTCCAGTTTCACAAAGTGTCTACAAGATGGGTGCCACGGCAGCTGACTTCTGCAATGAGAGAACGACGTGTTGAAGCTTGTGAAGAACTTCTTTGGCGCTTTGAACGAGTAGGTGATAGCTTCCTTGCAAGAATCGTTACTGGGGACGAAACCTGGGTTCACTTCCACCAATCGGAAACGAAGAGAGCGAGCAAGGAATGGCGCCATTCCTCATCACCAAAACCAAAGAAGTTTCGAAGAGAACCATCAACAGGGAAGGTTATGCTGACTCTCTTTTGGGACAAAAAAGGCGTCATTTTGGAGCATTACATGCCCAGAGGGACCACTGTCACCAGTGCATCATACACAGATCTCCTAAAAATCATTTGCGGACTGCAATCAAACCAAAGCGACGTGGATTGCTGTCAGCAGGTGTCCTTTTGCAACATGACAATGCAAGGCCCCACACTGCCCGTACAACAGTTGCAACGATCACAGACTTGCATTTTGAGTGTCTTCTTCATCCACTATACTCACCAGACCTTACACCAAGTGATTTCCATATGTTTGGATCACTCAAAGACGCAATGATAGGAAAGAAGTTCCGTTCTGATGAAGAGTTACGCCACGCGGTGCGTAAGTGGTTGCGCGGACTACCAAGAGAATTTTTTTCTGAACGAATTTATGCACTTTGTAAGCGCTGGAGGACTTGCATTGTGCGTGGGGGAGATTATGTTGAAGAGTGATACAGCTTTGTACCACTTCTGCACAATAAATAATATTTTAAAAAATATTTAAGGTTTTCATTTGACTCACCCTCGTAATACACCACGTAAGAGCCTTCGGTTCATCTGCCTGTTGGGTAAGTTGTGGGTCTGGGGCAAGGCGATTTGTGGAATTTTTCTAGATCTTTTTTGGGAGCAAATTTCAATGTGCAAGTAGTCGCCTCTCTAGATTTTCTCCTTGCGAAAAGAGGGCAGCGCGAGAGTGATCTTAATTTTTGCATGGACCCACCTAACTTGTACACTTGGCGAATGGATAAAAAGATTCTTCTACCTTGCCCGAGTTAGGTTTTCTTGTGGATGTGATAATCATTCCCAAAAAAGTGATGAAAACATAAGAGTTTGTCACATAAACTGAAAATAAAAAATTAAACTTTTCACTGGATGGAAGATTTGAACCTAGGACCTTTCGTTCCGCAGCTGCTCACGTTACCACTTTTTTTTTTAATTAGTCATAACATTCCACAGTAGTACATATTTTTCAACTGACATTTAAAAGTAATAAAACAAAGGTTCCTTGGCATTTTAGAAAAAAAAATCCAAGTCTAAACCAGATAGTGGTGTTCGCCACTTGATCGTATTTGTTTTTCAAAGATCAAATTGTCTCTCGTTTCTTCATGTTCTGAATCGCATAATCGAAAATGGAGTTCACATGACTGTTCTTCTGAGGAAGTTGGCGTATGTATCACAATAATTATTCATGCGTAGTAGCTCGTGATGCTGGTCGGAAATGTGCGTCCAAAAATCTCCTTCGCTCCTTTCTTTACTGGACAGCAGGTAAAATACCGCGTGTCCCTTCAACCAGTTGACGGCATTTTTCTTCCAGGTGGGGTATAGCTCCTGTTCCGGGTATGAAAGGCACGGTGGCGTTATCAAATACGGCGGTTTTCTCTGCATAGTTGCTAATTTTTTTCTGATTGACAACCATATATTATTCGCATTTCCACAGACAAATTGATGTTCGAGACCACGGCGTTCCTGCGTTTCAATCGTCCTTAATGTTGCCTATCTTCCCTTGAACTACTCAGTTTGTATATTTTGCTCATTTTTTCATAGTTCCACACAACTTCTTCCTGTTTTCTCAATTGATCTGTGTTCAGTTTTTCAAGGTCTATCCACTGTGCCAACTTATAACTAAATCTGAGGGGGGTGCGATGGGGAGGTTCCCTTGTGAGTTTAAACACTTCAGCTGGCCACCAAACTCCTCAGATATGAACATTACTGAGCATACCTGGGTTGCCTTGCAACGTGCTGTTCAGAAGAGATCTTCACCCCCTCGTACTCTTACGGTTTTACGGACACCCTACAGGATTCATGGAGTAAGTTCCCTTCCGCACTACTTCAGACACTAGTCGAGTCCATGCCCCGTCGTGCTGCGGCACTTCTGCATGCTCGCAGGGCTGTACACGATATTAGGCAGGTGTATGAGTTTCTTTAGCTCTTCAGTTTATCATGTAAACTGCGCACAAAAGTGTAATGAAACAGCTACGTTAACTTTTTATTCGTATGGGATGAGAGTGATGTTTTTGGGGTTTCACAAATCCCAGAATGTTCAAACTTGTTTCAACAGCATCTCACGCTTGTACCATTCTGCTGGCATCTCGTAGCAGCTACCAGGAACCACGAAGCAGTGTGACACGCCGTTTAGCGAGTAACTGTAGAAATTCGTCATAAGAGGTGTACACCAGTGCCGGGCTAACCGCGGGCCGGCCGCCGTGGTTGTCCTCGCTGCCGCCGCCTAGCGTGGGCGAGCGGTGTCAGCCGGGCCTATTGATCACGGGCGCGCTTGTTGGAGCGCCGAGCCCAGGAAGCGGCCGTGTGGAGGCCGGTGCAAGCGCGCGGGACAGCCCGCCCGGGCTGCGGGGCGAAGAAAGGCGAGGGGCCGCCGAGCGTGTCTCGTACAACCGCGGCTTACGCAAACGGCGGTAATAACGGCTTCCCTCGCTCTCCCCCCCCTCCCCGGCCCCTTCCCCTCGCACTCCCCACCCCACCCTCCCACAGCCGTGGCGGAACAAAGCGGCGGAAACGTGCGGGCAGGCTGCCTCCGCTCGCGCTCGCGTTCCGTTCCGTTCTACGAGGCGCTCTGCCCCGCCGCGTGACGTGGCATGGACCACTGGTCGAGCTGCCGACCGACCGTGACCGACCGCTGCCCGTGGTGACGCACAGAATACTTCGTTGCTGCCCGTAAAGCCGTCGGCACACGGACCGTGCTGTCGAACGTTAAGCCGTCGGCACACGGACCGTGCATCCGAACGATGAACATTGAGCGTGCCGAGTTTCTGACGTCATAGCGTGGAATAGCACGTTCGGGAGTCTTTCCGAACGTGCGGAGCAATATCTGGCATGTCAGATATTCTGAGCGTGCGTCTGAGCGTTTACCAATGAGATGGCACAACGCCACCTACGTCACACGCACGCCGTCTCCCTTCAGTACAGAGTTGTGAGGCGCCATATTGGCGTTCATTTCAAGCCTATATGTATATATGCCGTTTCTGAGCACCAGCAAATTGAGAA
Organism: Schistocerca piceifrons; assembly: GCF_021461385.2. Lineage (NCBI taxonomy): Eukaryota > Metazoa > Arthropoda > Insecta > Orthoptera > Acrididae > Schistocerca > Schistocerca piceifrons. Next base: position 495,460,482 of record NC_060143.1, on the reverse strand, counting down.
TCATTGGAAAACCCGTTGTTAATTCTGTGATTCGTTCCAATAAAATAACGAGAAACATCATATTCATGGCAAAAGAATTATTGTAACTTGCGTCTTACGAGAGTAGGCTATTTGAAGGCAGTGACACAAGGATGATCCACCCAAAACGCATTGTTCTTGTACAATTTGTTATAATTAAATTTCAATTAGTAACGTATCTACGATAACGTTTTCTGCAACGGGTAATATACTTGGATTACTTGTGAGATGAGTCGGCGTGTTGTTGGATTAGCGTAACGAGTAACGTAACTGTCTCACATTTAGTTGATAGTTGGGGCGGTGGTTCGCTTCTTGTCACGTCCGTATTTTATTTCTTAACATTAGCGTTTTTATTAGGTTCTGATACTTTATTATTAGTTTAATATAAGTATATACTATGATATTTGATGTTATGTAATTATAAGTTCACCTTTTTTTGAGGGGTGCCTTTGTTCGATTGGCTTAATCTGCAGCACAGCTTGCGCTACTTCCATAAAGATATTTTGCTCATTTTTCTTTTACGCTTCGTAATTCACATGTTGCAAAGATTCTGCTGTTGGGTAGGAACAGTGATTGAGTAAGACTGACCTTGGGGTTTTAATAAAATGTGGGAATGATGAAATAATGTTTATCTTATGCAGAGAAGTATTCCAAATTTGTACTGCACTGTTTGTAATGGAACTTTTATGTGTCTCTGTCCTTATTGATTGGACATGGTACTTTCCTTTTCGTGGACGATGGAGGAAATGTGCGTTTTAATAGTGCCAAAGTGGGAATTTTACGCGCGCCCGTTGAGTAAACAGTGTGATTTACGAACTAGAAACATCGCTCAACTGCCGCTGGAGTGCGTTGCGATCGCGTATACCACGTTGAGGCCCACGTACCGTATGCACAAGTCGCATCGTTCCTGAGCGTTCAGCAGCACGTTGAACTTGGCACGCTCAACGTTAACGTTCGACAGCACGGTCCGTGTGCCGACGGCTTTAGCGTTGAGCGTGCCAAGTTCAACGTGCTGCTGAGCGCTCAGGAACGATGCGACTTGTGCATACGGTACGTGGGCCCCAACGTGGTGTACGCGATCGCATCGCACTACAGCGGCAGTTTGTAGTTCTAAATCACACTTTTTACTCAACGGGCGAGCGTGAAATTCCCACGTTAGCTCTATTAAAGCGCACATTTTCTCCATCGTCCACGAAAAGGAAAGTATCATGTCCAATCAATAAGGACACAGGCTTATAAAAGTTCCATTACAAACAGTACGTTACAAATTTGGAATACTTCTCCGCATAAGATAAACATTATTTCATCATTCCCACATTTTAGTAAAATTCTAAGGTCAGTCTTATTTGATCACTGTTCCTACCCAGTAGCAGAATCTTTGCAACATGTGAATTACGAAGCGTAAAAGAAAAAGGAACAAAATATGTTTATACAAGTACCACAAGCTGTCCTTTAGATTAAGCCAATCGAACAAAGTCACCCCTCAAGAAAAGGTGAACTTGTATTTAAATAACATCAAGTATTATAGTATATACTTATATTAAACTAATAATAAAGTATCAGAACCCAATAAAAACGCGAATGTTAGGAAAAAAATTTGGCTGTGTCAAGACGCAAACCACCGCCCCAACAAAATGACTCCCAGTACGACAGTGACGCTACTCATTACGCTAAACCAACATCTCCCATTTCGTTTCTAGTTATAGTATCTTACCACTTGCTGAAAACTTTAATCGTAGATATGATAGTATCTGAAATTTAATTACAACAAATTGTACCAAGAACAATGGGTTTTGTATGGCTCTTCAGTGCTGTCGCTGCCTTCAAATAGCCTACTGTCATAATACGCAAGTTACAATAATTCTTTTGCCACGAATATGATGTTTCTCATTATTTTATTGGAACGAATCACACAATTATCAAAGGTTTTTCCAGTGATTCTCAATTTGCTGGTGCTCAGAAACGGCATATATACATATAGGCTTGAAATGAATGACAATATGGCGCCTCACAACTCTGTACTCCAGGGAGACGGCGTGCTTGTGACGTAGGTGGCGTTGTGCCATCTCATTGGTCAACGCTCAGACGCACGTTCAGAGTATCTGACACGCCAGATATTGCTCTGCACGTTCGGAAAGACTCCTGAGCGTGCTATTCCACGCTAGGACGTCAGAAACTCGGCACGCTGGACGCTCAACGTTCGGATGCACGGTCCGTGTGCCGACGGCTTAACAGCGTTCGAGGGCGCCCAAGGACAACGCAGTAGAGCTGTGCTTACAGGCGTCGTGAAACCTAACGTAAACCCGTCGGCACACGAACCGTGCATCCGAACGCTGAGCGTGCCTAGTTTCTGACGTCATAGCGTGGAATAGCACGTTCGGGAGTCTTTCCGAACGTGCAGAGCAATATCTGGCATGTCAGATATTCTGAGCGTGCGTATGAGCGTTGACCAATCAGATGGCACAACGCCACCTACGTCACATGCACGCCACCTCCCTTCAGCATTGATCTGTGAGGCGCCATATTGGCATTCAGTTCAAGCCTACACGTATATATGTCGCTTCTGAGCACCAGCAAACTGAGAATCATTCCACGCCCGGGTTCCCGGGTTCGGTTCCCGGCGGGGTCAGGGATTTTCTGTGCCTCGTGATGACAGGGTGTTGTGTGCTGTCCTTAGGTTAGTTAGGTTTAAGTAGTTCTAAGTTCTAGGGGACTGATGACCATAGACGTTAAGTCTCATAGTGCTCAGAGCCATTTGAACCATTTTTGAGAATCATTCGAAAACCTGAACTGCGTGATTCGTTGCAATAAAATAATGGGAGACACCATATTCGTGGCAAAAGAATTATTGTAACTTGCATATTATGAGAGTATATCATTTGAAGGTAGCGACACAATGAGGATCCACGAAAAACACATTGTTCTTGGTACAATTTGTTATAATTAAATTTCAGTTAGTAACATAGCTACGATAAAGCTTTTAGCATGTCGTAAGGTCTTGTAAGAAGACCCTAAATGAGTAGTTATCACTTTAGTAGCCGGCACGGTAGCTCAGCGTGTTTGGTCAGAGGGTTAGCTGCTCTCTGTAATAAAAAAAAAAAAAACTGAGTTAATGGATCAAAAACGAACGTAAACGGGTGTCTTACGACGTCCGGCCCAGCAGATGCAACGAACAAAAGCGAACAAAATGAGATTTTTTTAAAAAAATCAAATGGCTCTGAGCACTATGGGACTCAACTGCTGTGGTCATAAGTCCCCTAGAACTTAGAACTACTTAAACCTAACCAACCTAAGGACATCACACACATCCAAGCCCGAGGCAGGATTCGAACCTGCGACCGTAGCGGTCGTGCGGGTCCAGACTGTAGCGCCTTTAACCGCTCGGCCACTCTGGCTGGCTTTTTTTTTTTTTTTAAAAAAAAAGAAAAAAAAGCGTAATGAGTAGCGTTACTGAATTAAGACCAGCTACATGATCCGATGATAGTTCGCATCTCGCAAAGTCTCAATATTTTTGTTTTTCATAATATTCGCGTGTATAATAGGTTTTGATGTTTTATTGTTAGTTTAATGTAACTATATACTATAATTTTAGATGTTATGAAAATATAAGTTCACCTTTTTTTGAGGAGTGAGTTTGTTCGATTGGCTTAATCTACAGGACAGCTTGCGCTACTTGTATAAAGATATTTTGTTCCTTTTTCTTTTGAGTTTCGTGACTTACATGTTGTAAAAGTTTCAGCTACTGGGTAGGTAGGAATAGTGATCAAGTAAGAATGACTCTAGGCTTTTACTAAAATGTGGGGAAGCTAAAATAGTGTTTATCTTATGTGGAGAACTATAGCAAATTTGTGTCCCACTGTTTGTAATGGAGCTTTGTATTATACGCCTTGTCCTTATTGATTGGACGTGGTACTTTCCTTTTTGTCTTAAACCATGTACATCGATACAGAAGTTTTTATATGTGTATATTACATATAAAAGAACGTGACAAGGATATGAACAATGGAGGAAATGTGCCTTTTAATAGAACTAACGTGGGAATTTTACGCAGCCTGTTGAGTAAACAGTGCGACTTACGAACTAGAAACATCCCACAACTGCCGCTGCAGTGCGTTGCGTTCGCGTATACCACGCTGGGGCCCACGTGCCGTATGCACAAGTCGCATCGTTCGTGAGCGTTCAGTAAGACGTTGAACTTGGCACCCTCAACGTTAACGTTCGACAGCACGGCCCGTGTGCCGACGGCATTAACCGCGCTTTTGAACGTCAACATTGAGCGTGCCGGTTTCAACGTCTTACTGAACGCTCAGAAACGGTGCGACTTATGCATGTGGGCCCCGACGTGGCATACGCAGTCACTCCGTTTTCAAGTAGGGACGTTGAACAGACGTGCAGAACTATAGACCGATATCTCTAACGTCGATCAGTTGTAGAATTTTGGAACACGTAGTATGTTCGAGTATAATTCCTTTTCTGGAGACTGTAGGAATCAGCACGGGTTTCGAAAAAGACGATCGTGTGAAACCCAGCTCGCGCTATTCGTCCACGATACTCAGAGGGCCATAGACACGGGTTCGCAGGTAGATTCCGTGTTTCTTGACTTCCGCAAGGCGTTCGATACAGTTCCCCACAGTCGTTTAATGAACAAAGTAAGAGCATATGGATTATCAGACTAATTGTATGTTTGGATTGAAGAGTTCCTTTATAGCAGAACGCAGCATGTCATTCTCAATGGAGAGAAGTCTTCCCAAGTAAGAGCGATTTCAGGTGAGCCGCAGGGGAGTGTCGTAGGACCGTTGCTATTCACAATATACATAAATGACCTTGTGGATAACATTGGAAGTTCACTGAAGCTTTTTGCGGATGATGCTGTAGTATATCGAGAGGTTGTAACGATGGAAAATTGTACCAAAATGCATTAGTATCTGCAACGAATTGACGCATGGTGCAGGGAATGGCAATTGAATCTCAATGTAGACAAGTGTAACGCGCTGCGAATACAGAGAAAGAAAGATCCTTTATCATTTAGCTGCAATATAGCAGGTCAGCAACTGGAAGCAGTTAATTCCATAAATTATCTGGGAGTAGGGATTAGGAGTGATTTAAAATGGAATGATCATATAAAGTTGATCGTCGGTAAAGCAGATGCCAGACTGAGATAAATTGGAAGAATCCTAAGAAAATGCAATCTGAAAAGAAAGGAAGTAGGTTACAGTACACTTGTTCGCTCACAGTTTGAATATTGCTCAGCAGTGTGGGATCCGTACCAGATAGGGTTGATAGAAGAGAGAGAGAAGATCCAACGGAGAGCAGCGCGCTTCGTTACAGGATCATTTAGTAATCGCGAAAGCGTTACGGAGATGATAGATAAACTCCAGTGGAAGACTCCGCAGGAGAGACGCTCAGTAGCTCGGTACGGGCTTTTGTTGAAGTTTCGAGAACATACCTTCACCGAGGAGTCAAGCATTATATTGCTCCGTCGTACGTAAATCTCGCGAAGACACCATGAGGATAAAATCAGAGAGATTAGAGCCCACACAGAGGCATACCGACAATCTTTCCACGAACAATACTAGACTGGAATAGAAGGGAGAACCGATAGAGGTACTCCAAGTACCCTCTGCCACACATGTCAGAAAGATTCTGTTACTGGTGTGGAACAGTGATCAACTAACAATGACCTTAGTGTTTTAGTAAAAAGTGAGAATGATGAGATAATTTGTATCTCAAATGGAGAACTGTTGTAAAGATGTATTGCGGACTATGGATGCAAATGGAGATGTAGACATGCGGCAGTTTTTGGCTGTATATGGCTCGCAAATCACATTATTTACGAAATGGACTGGCGAGGAATTTCTATATTCGCTCTATTGAAACGTGCATTTCCTCCCCTGTCCATATGCTAGTCAGGTTGTTCTGTCTGTAGTATACATAAATTAAAACTTCAATATTCGTGAACATGTTATAAGGCAAAAAGGAAAGTGCTAACTTCAGTCAACAAGGTCATCGGCTTATAAAAGTTCCATTACCAATAGTGCAATACATCTTTACAACAGTTCTCCATTTGAGGTACAAATTATTTCATCATTCTCACTTTTTACTAAAACACTAAGGTCATTGTTAGTTGATCACTGTTCCACACCAGTAACAGAATCTTTATGACATGCGTAATATAAAACTTAAAAGAAGAAAGTGCAAAATATCTTATTGGAAGTAGTCTAAGCTGCCCTGTAGATTAAGCCAATCGAACCAACTCATTCTTAATAAAGAGTGCACTTAAATTTACAAAACATCGAATGTTATAGTTTACGCTTACATTAAACTAATGAGAAAGACTCAGAAATTATTAAATACACGAAGGTTAAGACAAAAATTCAGCGGTAGTGGGACGCAAACTAGGAACATCTGACACGTTTCTTATCACAGCTGTGACGCTGCTCACATCCCAGATCCGACCACCGTTGTGTAATGACTTAATCGTAGCCTTGTTACTAACTGAAATTTTATTGTTTTGTACCGAGAACAATGTGTTTTCGATAGATCCTCAATGTGGCGTTGCCTTATAACAGCATACACTCGTAATAGGCTTACGGTACACAACTTAGAATAATTCTTTAGCGCTACAGTCTGGAGCCGAGCGACCGCTACGGTCGCAGGTTCGAATCCTGCCTCGGGCATGGATGTGTGTTATGTCCTTAGGTTAGTTAGGTTTAATTAGTTCTAAGTTCTAGGCGACTGATGACCTCAGAAGTTAAGTCGCATAGTGCTCAGAGCCATTTGAACCATAATTCTTTAACCACGCATGGACGCAAAACGGTGATTCTATACTTAAAGGTCTATAATTAAAAATGTAGTCCACCTAGTCGTGCCGTTACGACAGAGCAGAAAACATCAGATAGTAAATTATGTGACCTGTCTGGGGGAAGACTGTTCGACGCAGAGAAAAAACCAAATCACCATACTGATATATGTACCTATTAAAATACCACATATACACATATTTGCCCTTACACCTGTTACATCTTGTAATTTCCATGAGCCCACACCAGCTGCAAAATTCCAACTATCCCGGCCTTAGGACTGTCTGATATGCCTGACTTTACATGGTCTCTTCACGCCAAGCGAGAGAGATCAGAAAGATTACAACTGTAGGCAAAGAACCTAATACGAGGGTCACTTCAAAAGAAATACACACAATTTTTTTTTAAATTCATCTTTTATTCTACGTGTTTGAAAGTTTTACAGTGCGTATACACATCCTGTAGGAACAATATTTTATTTCTCCACATAATTTCCATCCCTCTCAACTGCCTTACGCCATCTTGGAACCAGCGCCTGTATACCTGCACGGTAAAACTCTGGACCAACCTGTTGGAGCCACTGTTTGGCAGCGTGCACAAGGGAGTCATCATCTTCAAACCTTGTTCCACGAAGAGAGTCTTTCGGTTTCCCAAAGAGATGATAGTCACATGGAGCCAGGTCAGGACTGTAAGGCGGGTGTTTCAGTGTTGCCCATCCGAGTTTTGTGATCGCTTCCATGGTTTTTTTACTGACATGTGGCCGTGCATTGTCGTGCAGCAGCAAAACATCCTGCTTTTTGCCGATGTGGTCGAACACGACTCAGTCGAGCTTGAAGTTTCTTCAGTGTCGTCGCATATGCATCGGAATTTATGGTGGTTCCACTTGGCATGATGTCCACAAGCGACAGTCCTTCGGAATCGAAAAACACCGTAGCCATAACTTTCCCAGTAGAAGTTGTGTGGTTTTAATTTTTTTTTTTTCTGGGTGAATTTGCATGATGTCACACCATTGATTGCCTCTTCGTCCCTTTTGAAAAATGATGGAGCCATGTTTCATCACCTGTCACAATTCTTCCAAGAAATTCATCTCCACCATTCTCGTACTGTTCCAAAAGTTCGTTGCATACCGTTTTTCTTGTTTGTTTATGAGCCACTGTCAACATCCTGGGAACCCACCTGGCACAAACCTTTTTTAACGCCAACACTTTCAGTATTCTGCAAACACTTTCTTCTCCTATCCCAACGTAGCGTGACAATTCGTTCACTGTGATGCGTCTGTCAGCAGTCACCAATTCGTTAACTCTCTGCGCATTGTCTGGAGTGTGTGCAGTACGAGGCCTGCCGCTGCGAGGACAATCCTCAATATTGCCGTGCCCGCTTTCATCGCGTAACCTGCTTGCCCACCGACTAACTGTACTGCGATCGACACCAGCATCTCCATACACGTTTTTCAACCTCTTGTGGACGTTTCCCTCTGTCTCGTTTTCACAGCACAGGAATTGTATGGCAGCAAGTTGCTTCTGGCGAACGTCGAGTGTAGCAGCCACTCACAGGAACAGGATGAACTAAGTTTGAAAACAAGCGGGAAGGATGTATCTACACACTGTAAAACTTTCACACATGCAGAATGAAAACTATTTTCACGAAAATAGTGTAGATTTCTTTTGTAGTGACCCTCGTAATTTACATTGCTGCCAACCAAACTACGCTGCTGTATAAAACTATACGACGAAAGTAACTGCCACTGCCAAGTAATGTAGCTCGTTGAAACTTCGACCGTACATAGAAAGAGCTGTTGCAGTATCGTGAAGACTGTAACTGAAAGAAATACACAACGAGAAGAAAAGAAATTACACTTTTCTTCAAAGATAATAATTACAATGAAGTCACCGCGACAACATTACAGATGTCGCGGCATGTTTGGTAATAGCGTGTGTGATCATCGAGGACAGCAATCCATGATCTGCAACGTTACCCACGATGGCCACAAGGTTGGTAAGGAGTCCTGAGCGTAGGGCATTGCGTTCCTCCGCCAGACCTGTTGGCAACTGATGGATGGTTGTTGGTGCATGTGGACGTGGTACAACACTCGTACATCGTCCAAACGCATCCCACATGTGCCCGATGGGATTTAAGTCTGGGGAACGGGCAAGTCAGTGCATCCACCGAACATCCTCTCGTTCCAAGAGCTCTTCTACCTGCGCTGCGATCGCGTATTGGCAGCCATAAAACTGAAGTCAGGGCCGACTGCACTTCCGAGAAGATGCTCGTGGGCAAGGAGTACAGTGTTAAAATAATGTTGACCGCTGAATGTTCTGTATTCAACCATTTGGAGGTCAGTACGACCGTGCAATATTATTATGCCCCACACCATAACACTTTGACGTTGAAAACGATCATCTTCGACAATGTTATATTATTTTGCCTGTCCGCCCCCCCCCCCCCCCCCCCCCCGGTAGCTGAGTGGTCAGCGTGTGAGAGACTGTCAATCCTAATGGCCCGGGTTCGATTCCCAGCTGGGTCGGAGATTTTCTCCTCTCAGGGACTGGGTGCTGTGTTGTCCTAATCATCATCATTCAATCCCTATCGCCGCGCAGGTCGCCGAAGTGGCGTCAACTCGAAAGACCTGCACCAACCGAACGGTCTACCCGACGGGAGGCCCTAGCCACACGACATTTAATTTTCATTGCTTTGCCTCACACCATAACACCTTGACCTTGAAAACGATCATCTTCGACAATGTTCCTTGGTGCATTACGTTTTTCCACCTCTAGCCACATGAGGGTACGTCCAGAATCAGTACTCAGGCTGGGTCAGCTCTCATCCGAGCTCACTCCTCGTTGGTCCACTCCCTGTTCTCTTGGCACCACCAGAAACGGTTCCCCCGGTACGCGGATGTCAACAGAACACAACGTACTGGTCGTCGGGCAAAGAGACCACTGTCATGTAGTGTCTGTGCCTGTTGCATTTGGTTGCAAATTACGTCCGCTGTCAGACGTGAGTTCCTTTTCGCCTGTTGCACAGTGTAGTGGTCATCTGCTGCTGGAACTGACAATGATCAACCATCTCTCCTTCGGGCAGCACTACCTGCGGTTCGAAACGCTCCAAATGCACGTGAAACAACGCTGTGAGCAATACTAAACTCTGTGGTTCATCCGTCACACTTCGTCCTCTTTCCATGTTACCGATGATTTTTTCCCCCATGTGAAATCATCCAGATATTGTCTCCGGACCGTGTTGCAATGAAAAACACCACCAAAGTGTACGAAGTGCACCAGCCTAATATGGCACTGTAGTCATGCTGAAATCACGCCATGTGATTTCAAATGGTTCAAATGGCTCTCAGCACTATGGGACTTAACATCAGAGGTCATCAGTCCCCTAGAATTAGAACTACTTAAACCTAACTAACCTAAGGACATGACACACATCCATGCCCGAGGCAGGATTCGAACCCGCGACCGTAGCAGCAGGACTGGGATTTCTGTGGCAATATGCTTTCACACACATTCATTTCCACAGAGCAGTCAATATGTTGTGTTACTTTATCTCTCTCATCCATAAAGTATTGCTGAGCAGTGTATTTCAGATGACTTCACATATATTTTGCACGTAATTACTACGCTATGTAGCGGATAATTGCTGAAAGTAACTTTGTAAAATTTATGTAGCTAAGTTTCTTGTTAAGTAACGCCACAACTAGCCTACTCGTAACGAATGACAGCAGCGTTGTACAAACTATATCCTTTACATATAAATCGATTGACACAAAGTGTTACTCTAATAGAAATTAAGTAATCGATATCCACCGGTGTCAGAGGGTTCTTAATACGGGTAAGGGTAGATTACATCACAGTCTTCTGGGCATTATACACTACTGGCCATTAAAATTGCTACACCAAGAAGAAATGCAGATGATAAACGGGTATTTATTGGACAAATATATTATACTAGAACTAACATGTGGTTACATTTTCACGCAATTTGGGTGCATAGATCCTGAGAAATCAGTACCCACAACAACCACCTCTGGCCGTATTAACGGCCTTGATACGCCTGGGCATTGAGTCAGACAGAGCTTGGATGGCGTGTATAGGTATAGCTGCCCATGCAGCTTCAACACGATACCACAGTTCATCAAGAGTAGTGACTGGCGTATTGTGACGAGCCAGTTGCTCGGCCACCATTGACCAGACGTTTTCAGTTGGTGAGATATCTGGAAAATGTGCTGTCCAGTGCAGTAGCCGAACATTTTCTGTATCCAGAAAGGCCCGTACAGGACCTGCAACATGCGGTCGAGCATTAGCCTGCTGAAATGTAGGGTTTCGCAGGGATGGAATGAAGGGTAGAGCCACGGGTCGTAACCCATCTGAAATGTAACGTCCACTGTTCAAAGTGCCGTCAATGCGAACAAGAGGTGACCGAGACGTGTAACCAATGGCACCCCATACCATCACGCCGGGTGATACGCCAGTACGGCCATGACGAATACACGCTTCCAATATGCGTTCACCGCGATGTCGCCAAACACATATGCGACCATGATGATGCTGTAAACAGAACCTGGATTCATCCGAAAAAAATGACGTTTTGCCATTCGTGCACCCAGGTTCGTCGTTGAGTACACCATCGCAGGCGCTCCTGTCTATGATGCAGCGTCAAGGGTAACCGCAGCCATTGTCTGCGAGCTGATAGTCCATACTGCTGTAAACGTCGTCGAACTGTTCGTGCAGATGGTTGTTGTCTTGCAAGCGTCCCCGTCTGTTGACTCACGGATCGAGACGTGGCTGCACGATCCGTTACAGCCATGCGGATAAGATGCCTGTCATCTCGACTGCTAGTGATACGAGGCCTTTGGGATCCAACACGGCGTTCCGTATTACCCTCCTGAACCCACCGATTGCATAGTCTGCTAACAGTCATTGGATCTCGACCAACGCGAACAGCAATGTCGCGATACGATAAACCGCAATCGCGATAGGCTACAATCCGACCTTTATCAAAGTCGGAACGTGATGTTACGCATTTCTCCTCCTTACACGAGGCATCACAACAACGTTTCACCAGGCAACGCCGGTCAACTGCTGTTTGTGTATGAGATATCGGTTGGAAACTTTCCTCATTTCAGCATGTTGTAGGTGTCACCAGCGACGCCAACCTTGTGTGAATGCTCTGAAAAGCTAATCGTTTGCATATTACAGCACCTTCTTCCTGTCGGTTAAATTTCGCGTCTGTAACACGTCATCTTCGTGGTGTAGCAATTTTAATGGCCAGTATTGTAGCTTTCAAATTCCTGTATCTGGTTTCCGGAGTGTGATACAAGGGTCTAGCGCACTGGATGAAGCTCTCTCCTTGGAGCGGTGATGAGATACTGGACAGTTCTTGGGTACCTGCGTTGGACGTCAGCTTTTTCGTTTCTTGCTGTCCAATAAAAGGTCTTGTTACCTCTGGAAGAGCGACGTTCAAATGGTTCAAATGGCTCTGAGCACTATGTGACTTAACAGCTGAGGTCATCAGTCCCCTAGAACTTGGAACTACTTAAACCTAACTAACCTAAGAAGATCACACACATCCACGCCCGAGGCAGGATTCGAACCTGCGACCGTATCGCTCACGCGGTTCCAGACTGAAGCGCCTAGAACCGCACGGCCACACCGGCCGGCTAAGAGCGACGTCAACAGGGCGTTTGAGTTCGGTCACTAGAGTAAATCTGAAACATCTTTGTCATTGTTGTTGTCGCACTGACTATAATGTTGGTGTGCATGGTGTGAACTGATGCTTCCTACGCCAACCTCAATCGGAAAATGCCATACTGTGAGACAGTGCGGTATTCGGGAACTTGCGAGGCCGTGCCAGAGCCCTCGAGCATCGGGTGAAGTGAACTAACTGTAGTGTAGTGCAGAGCAGCGCGGGCGAAAGCTGCAGCGTCGCAAAATTAAGGAAGAGTGGAGCGGAGGAGGGCCAGTGGTGGTGGTGATGGCGATGGTGGTGATGGTGCCGCTGGTGGTGATGGTGGTGGCAGTTGCGTCACGCGTATTGATCGAGCCGACCCTGCCTGGTGTACTTGTGCACGTGACGCGAGCGGGCCAGCCCGGCTGCACGCCGCGCCGCGCTGAATAAAACATGGTGCCGGAGCCAGCAGCCGGCTGCCGGGCACAGCTGACCCGGCACCGGGGGTCGCGCGCCCCTCCGCCCCCGCGTCGCGTCTACCCCAGAGAGGCGGCTGCCGCCGCCGCCGCCACCGCCGCCTCCCTGCGCGAGTGCCGCGCGAGTCGTCTCGGCCGTGCAGGCGACTGCAGCGCGCCAAGTGTCAGGGCAGAGAACTGCACGGTACTGTCAGACCAGTGGACCCAACCCGTGGGCGATTGCCTCCCACTGTGTAAAATTAAAGTTTGTCAGCGCTGGAAACGAAAAAAGGGTTGGTCAAATAAAAGTGGCCCGGAAAACAGAGTTCCAAGGTAAGAAGAAACACAGCAGAGGAAAGGATTTACAGTTATTAACCTGATCGTAGTAGATGTTGAAAGTGACCACCATTCGTCCCTTGGCACTTTTGGGCCCTGGTCAGCAAGTTGCTGAAGGTGGATTGAAGCTTCACAGCTGGAATTGCCCGGAAAACAGAGTTCCAAGGTACGAAGAAACACAGCAGAGGAAAGGAATTACTGTTATTAACCTGATCATAGTAGATGTTAAAAGTGACCGCCATTCATCCGTTGACACTTTTGGGCCCTGGTCAGCAAGTTGCTGAAGGTGGATTGAAGCTTCACAGCTGGAATTGCCCGGAAAACAGAGTTCCAAGATACGAAGAAACACAGCAGGGGAAAGGAATTACAGTTATTAACCTGATCGTAGTAGATGTTAAAAGTGACCGCCATTCATCCGTTGGCACTTTTGGGCTCTGGTCAGCAAGTAGCTGAAGGTGGATTGAGGCTTCACAGCTTGAATTGGCCGGAAAGCAGAGTTTCAATGTACGAAGAAACACGGCAGAGGAAAGGAATTACAGTTATTAAGCTGATCGTAGTAGATGTTGAAAGTGACCACCATTCATCCCTTGGCATTTTTGGGCCCTGGTCAGCAGGTTGTTGTAGGTGGATTGAAGCTGCACAGCTGGAATTGGCCGGAAGAGACAGTTTCAATGTACGAAGAAACACGGCAGAGGAAAGGAATTACAGTTATTAACCTGATCATAGTAGATGTTGAAAGTGACCACCATTCATCCGTTGGCACTTATGGGCTCTGGTCAGCAAGTTGCTGGACGTGGTTTGAAGCTGCACAGCTGGGATTGCAGCAGTCTCGTCCGAAATGTTCTGCTGCAGTTCTTAACGACTGTGAGGGTTGCTGCAATACACCTACGACTTAAGGGCTTCCCCACACAAAATAATCGCACACTGACAGATCAGGTGACCCATTTGGCCAACGAGGACCGGAATCGGACTGACCTCTCCTCACAAATCCGTCAGGCGTCAAGATCGTGTAAATGTACTCCAAGAAACCGGTGTGCATCACGGGATGTGGTTATATGCATACATTCCCGCTCAAATGTATCCACTCGTCCGGGCCACTTTTATTTGCCCCACACTATACTTCAGGCATGACTGGACTGTAAAATATTTTCAAAAAATAATCTCTATTTATTTCGTTAGACTCGTAATATGCATCAGCAGCAGCAATTTGATACCCACTGCTGGATAAGGGTTCCTCTAAACTTTTCCATGTTGTTTCTGAATATTTTCTCATGTGATGTACCTCAATAGCCTGCCATTCTAGCGACAGAAATACCGAGTGGCAGAGTAGGGGTGGTATCAGTATTCCGCCGCCCCCCCCCCCTCCCCCGACACACACCTCCAGTTCTTTAAAGTATCTAACTTCCACGTACAAAAAAGCTTGAATCGGATTGCTCTACAAATGAGTCTGTCTATTAGACATTTGATGTAAAGCATGTAAAAAATTATGATTGAAGACACAGAGCCCCTATTACATAGGTTCTATAGGGTGGTACAAAAAAATGTATACACTATTTTTATGACTGTAAAACTAATATTTATTAAGATATGGAAAAAATTTAAAAATATAAAATCATGTGAACAAATGTAAAAACCAGCCGTTTATCGAAAGTGTTCATATGGTTGGCCATTGTGGTACAGACATAGCTAATAACACTGACCAATGCAGCCCACCAAAACATTCAGAATCACTAGAGGTCGTCTTTCCGCTTAGGTTACGTGGAACTTGTCTTATGTGTCTGGTGTGGATGTTGGCCTTATCATTATGTGAAGGGTTTGTAACTTAATAAGCTGTGGTAATATGTGTTCTTGCATGGTATTCGCAAGATGGATAAATTTAAACCACCATATGCTGGTGACTTTATACCCCCACAAGACCATTAAAGATGATGCAATGTTCAGTTATTTGGTATCTTACATATAAATAGTTAATGTCAATCACTGGTACGAATACCACTAATCAACACTCTCAAAGAACTAAAGGACCCATAGAGAGCCCAAGTGCCTTTGCAAGCGAATAAAATGGTTCAAATGGCTCTGATCACTATGAGACTTAACTTCTGAGGTCCCCTAGAACTTAGAACTACTTAAACCTAACTAACCTAAGGACATCACACACACCCATGCCCGAGGCAGGATTCCAACCTGCGACCGTAGCAGTCACGCGGTTCCAGACTGTAGCGCCTAGAACCGCTCGACCACCACGGCCGGCATGCAAGCGAATAAACTATTTCCCTTACCTTGCCATCCCAGAAAAAAGAATCGACAAAGGCGATCACTCTTTGGGCACAACACGCCACTAAAAAAGAAAAAAAGAAGAAAGTGTTTTATTTTACACTGTTCGGTACCATGGTGCCATACATGACAACTTCATGTTGTTATGTGGGTACCAACCCCACGTAAGTAATTGTACTTTCGTATTTTTCTTTATGGTCGAATTTGTAAATTTCGTGTAATTCATTTTTTTGGGAACTGATTGCTTCCAGACAAAATGTTAATATTGCGGTAGTGATATGTACAAACAATAAAAGTTTTTCGTACAGCGTAAGTGAAATGACAACTTTCAGTAACTGCACCAAGACTACGGACACAGTCCTTATCGAAACGTTCCTGATTTATTTTAGCAAATTTCTTTTTCGATGGCTGCTTTCAATTCATTGATTCTAGCTGGTTTTATGCTTCACATGCCCCCATGGAAAAAAGTCCGTAGGGGTCAAATCTGGTGAGCGTGGTGCGCTTAAAAAAGAAACGTCCAATCAAACCGAACACTGATAAGCCGCATCTCACTGTAATTCATGGTAGGTAAACATGGTGTTCCACTGTCACGTGACGATTTTCAGCTGTCCAGTAGGTACAATTGTGACAATTAATTGAACCATTAAACTTAAAAGCGACCTCATCAATTCAAACAACCTTGTATGGGAATTGTTTATCTTGTGAGTATATCTCTTCAACTTTTCGGTCATGATCACATTCACAGCATGGAATAATCTAGGAATAAAACTTTTCCATTGGACACGCTTCAAAATGCGATCCAAGTTCGTTTTTTTAATTCATGTTTCAAGGGCCGCTTACCGCACAGATTTTCTAGGAGACTGCTGCAATCTTTCGATGGCTTCTCTTCCTCTTGTGAGGCCGGTGGATGATCGTGTTCTTCCGGGATGCTTTTTGTGGGCAATTTCTTCTAACCCAAACGTATCTCGCAGACGAGTAATTGTGAGTCGCAATGGCACACCTCGTAGAAACTTCATGTTGAACTGTCTTTGCACTTCACTTGCAGTCTTATAGTTGCACTTCAGAATGAACTCTCTTTCCTCAAATTCAGCCTGCCTTCCGTAATGTTTCAAGCTGTCACACCTGAAAAAGCAAAAATGTATTATAGCTACCACCTGCAAAAGAGTATGTACATTTTTTGGGGACAGGGTAGTTTTAGATTATGAAAACGTAAAAATATTCCATCTCCTAAATTATATGCCGCACAATGACATAATTTTGGTGGTACATTCAGTGATGTATGTGGATATTGTCTGCAAAAAAAATTGAGAATAGTGTTAGTAGTAAAGAAGTAGTAAATTAAAACATCGTGCTTGATGCATCCGTTTTACTGCATGAACAGGAAAATGGGTGATAAACTTATTTCCTTTCGTTGTTTTGCGTGGGATGTATGCGAGTAAAAGTTTCGAAATATTTTTAAGTTACGTGCATAGTGTTGGAAGTCGCTAACTGCTCTCATTCTGTTACAGGATGAATAATACTATGGTGTGGGTAATTCGCAACGAGAGGCACAGTGCATCAAGATTTATACACAGTTCCTGACTTCAGTACTTGAGTAGTACACCATTAACATGAACCTATACCCCATAATGAGTAGATTATGACACCATTACAAATTTTCGTATTTGGTCAGCAGTTACGTAAGATACCGAAACTCAGTTTTTTTTGTTACTCGTTACTCCTGGGATCGTTTATGCACTCAACCTGCAACTGAGTCCGGTTGACCCCTTTAACCGGTCGGTAATATAGATTTTCCTGACTACGAAAACTAGACAAATGAAAGCATTGGTTCAAGAGTCACTTCCAGTGAATGTAGAGTTATTTTCATATTGCGAAATTCCAATAAAAAGTGCACTCTAAGACTCAGCGAAGGTAACACACTGAACATATTCTGATGAAGCAGGGGGAATAGTTTGGGAGTATCGATTTCGGAACTTGCAGATGAAGGCTTTGGCGAGTGCTTGCTGGCTCTTACCGCTCGACTCACTCATGCGTCAACCAGAAAATTATTTTCATGAAGTTTAGTCAGTTTGAGGAGGATGGCTGTTCCCCAGTACGCCGTACGTGTCTACTTTTCTTCATGTATCTCTCGTAGGGATAACGAGAATAACGATTTGTGAACCTGTACCTTGTACTGGCGGTCTCAAGTAACTGGTCGACATCTCTTTTGGTCCGTGAGCCACTGTTCGTCGACTGTAACACTAGAGTACGACATTGCGTTAGACTGGGCGCGTAATTATGCAGTTCGGTGCGGACAGCATATTAGTTCCCGTGTATGAGGCCGTCGCTATCTGCTGCAGATAACGCCAGGCCGCGAACCGGATAAGAGCCGGTGACCACGCCAACCATCTGATGGGCACATAGCGACGGTGGAAATTTCCATGCCAGTATAACGGTGGCGGTAGGAGGCGGTTAATTGGGGTGGGTTCGGGCGGGGAGAGGGATGTATTTAACCAAAATCTGCACGCTGATCAGATCATCAGCTCACCCGTAAGGGAGGGCACTGTGCGCTTCGGAGCGCTGTTAAGTGGTGTGCTGTGACACCTCACCTCTGACGAAAGCCATGACAGTGATGGAGGCAACGAGATATATGGGTCCTGTGGCATACGTCACAGCACGTAACATTTAAAGTTATCTTAATAAAAATAATATGATAGTTGTGATTCATTAAAAGTTTTACTTGCTGGCAGTGTTCGCTATTAGTAAGCTTACGTAACCTTTCAGCATGGGAATTCGTAAACTTTGAGCATAAGAACTCGACTGCGAGAATGTGTTGCAAAATCCGACGGCGAGAAAGTAACTTGAAAGTGCCTGTCTGGTTCCCTGTCTGTTTAAACAATATTAATGGCAATGTCTGAATCATTAAACTTTTAAACTGTTAAATGGGCCCTGGATAAACTCAGTGTTCTCTTTTTTTATTATCTACATCTACATCTACATCTCCATTTATACTCCGCAAGCCACCCAACGGTGTGTGGCGGAGGGCACTTTACGTGCCACTGTCATTACTCATTACCTCCCTTTCCTGTCCCAGTCACGTATCGTTCGCGGGAAGAACGAATGCCGGAAAGCCTCCGTGCGCGCTCGAATCTCTCTAATTTTACATTCGTGATCTCCTCGGGAGGTATAACTAGGCGGAAGCAATATATTCGATACCTCATCCAGAAACGCACCCTCTCGAAACCTGGACAGCAGGCTACACCGCGATGCAGAGCGCCTCTCTTGCAGAGACTGCCACTTGAGTTTGCTAAACATCTCCGTAACGCTATCACGCTTGCCAAATAACCCTGTGACGAAAGGCGCCGCTCTTCTTTGGATCTTCTCAATTTCCTCTGTCAACCCGACCTGGTGCGGATCCCACACTGATGAGCAATACTCCAGTATAGGTCGAACGAGTGTTTGTAAGCCACCTCCTTTGTTGACAGACTACATTTTCTAAGGACTCTCCCAATGAATCTCAACATGGCACCCGTCTTACTGACAATGAATTTTATATGATCATTCCACTTCAAATCGTTCCGTACGCATACTCTCAGATATTTTACAGAAGTAACTGCTACCAGTGTTCGTTCCGCTATCATATAATCATACAATAAAGGATCCTTCTTTCTATGTATTCGCAATACACTACATTTGTCTATGTTAAGGGTCAGTTGCCACTCCCTGCATCAAGTGCCTATCCGCTGCAGACCTTCCTGCATTTCGCTGCAATTTTCTAATGCTGCAACTTCTCTGTATACTACAGCATCATCCGCGAAAAGCCGCACGGAACTTCCGACACTATCTACTAGGTCATTTATATATATTGTGAAAAGCGATGGTCCCATAACGCCAGAGGTTACTTTAACGTCTATAGACGCCTCCCCATTGATTTTGGCTTACCTGTTGCGCAATGGAAACACTGCGACAATTCTCTCGTCTTGAAAGCGCAACGCATTTGGTGAGCTAAAACTAACTACCGAGGTGCGCCCGGTGCATTGGGCTCTCCTTTACAAAAAGGCAAAGCACTTGGTTCGTAACAAGTCTGAATAAGTAAAAATGATAACTCGTATTTTGGCATGGACTTCGGACTCGGACAATGACTTGGGATAAATTGTAACATCAAATGTATGCCGTACTGCTACTCATGACACGCCACTGCCGACTACTGTCTCACTTCACGATTAACAGTGTGCATCATCTTCCGCGCATGTTGCATAGCAGATATCTCCAAGCATGACCAAGGCGACACAGCATCTCTGATGACACTGCGCGCTTATAATTTCAAACAGCAGAAAGGCGCGTACGCGTTTACTACATCCATATACTATAGAAATGCCTATGAAATTATCTACAGCCCCCTGTCAAAACTGCAGGTCCTACGAGTTACTATTTCGGACCTGTTTAATAGAGAGGTGGAAGGAGTATATAGAGGGTCTATACAAGGGCGATGTGCTTGAGGACAATATTATGGAAATGGAAGAGGATGTAGACGAAGATGAAATGGGAGATATGACACTGCGTGAAGAGTTTGACAGAGCACTGAAAGACCTGAGTGGAAACAAGGCCCCGGGAGTAGACAACATTCCATTAGAACCACTGACAGCCTTGGGAGAGCCAGTCCTGACAAAACTCTACCATCTGGTGAGCAAGATGTATGAGACAGGCGAAATACCCTCAGACTTCAAGAAGAATATAATAATTCCAATCCCAAAGAAAGCAGGTGTTGACAGATGTGAAAATTACCGAACTATCAGTTTAATAACTCACAGCTGCAAAATACTAACGCGAATTCCTTACAGACGAGTGGAAAAACTGGTAGAAGCCGACCTCGGGGAAGATCAGTTTAGATTCCGTAGAAATATTGGAACACGTGAGGCAATACTGACCCTAGACTTATCTTAGAATATAGATTAAGGAAAGGCAAACCTACGTTTCTAGCATTTGTAGACTTAGAGAAAGCTTTTGACAATGTTGACTGCAATACTCTCTTTCAAAAAATGGTTCAAATGGCTCTGAGCACTATGGGACTTAACATCTGTGGTCATCAGTCCCCTAGAACTTAGAACTACTTAAACCTAACTAACCTAAGGACATCACACACATCCATGCCCGAGGCAGGATTCGAACCTGCGACCGTAGCAGTCGCACGGTTCCGGATTGAGCGTGTAAATACTCTCTTTCAAATTCTGAAGGTGGCAGGGGTAAAATACAGGGAACGAAAGGCTATTTACAATTTGTACAGAAACCAGATGTCAGTTATAAGAGTCGAGGGACATGAAAGGGAAACAGTGGTTGGGAAGGGAGTGAGACAGGGTTGTAGCCTCTCCCCGATGCTATTCAACCTGTATATTGAGCAAGCAGTAAAGGAAACAAAAGAAAAATTCGGAGTAGATATTAAAATCCATGGAGAAAAAATAAAAACGTTGAGGTTCGCTGATGACATTGTAATTTTGTCAGAGACAGCAAAGGACTTGGAAGAGCAGTTGAACGGAATAGACGGTGTCTTGAAACGAGGATATAAGATGAACATCAACAAAAGCAAAACGATGATAATGGAATGTAGTCGAATTCAAATGGTTCAAATGGCTCTGAGCACTATGGGACTCAACTTCTGAGGTCATTAGTCCCCTAGAACTTAGATCTAGTTAAACCTAACTAACCTAAGGACATCACAAACATCCATGCCCGAGGCAGGATTCGAACCTGCGACCGTAGCGGTCTTGCGGTTCCAGACTGCAGCGCCTTTAACCGCACGGCCACTTCGGCCGGCTGTAGTCGAATTAAATCGGTTGATGCTGAGGGAATTAGATTAGGAAATGAGACACTTAAAGTAGTAAAGGAGTTTTGCTATTTGGAGAGCAAAATAACTGATGATGGTCAAAGTAAAGAGAATATAAAATGTAGACTGGCAATGGCAAGGAAAGCGTGTCTGAAGAAGAGAAATTTGTTAACATCGAGTATAGATTTAAGTGTCAGGAAGTCGTTTCTGAAAATATTTGTATGGAGTGTAGTCATGTATGGAAGTGAAACATGGACGATAAATAGTTTGGACAAGAAGAGAATAGAAGCTTTAGAAATGTGGTGCTACAGAAGAATGCTGGAGATTAGATGGGTAGATCACATAACTAATGAGGAGGTACTGAATTGGGGAGAAGAGAAATTTGTGGCACAACTAGACTAGAAGAAGGGATCGGTTGGTAGAACATGTTCTGAGGCATCAAGGGATCACCAATTTAGTATTGGAGGGCAGCGTGGAGGGTAAAAATCGTAGAGGGAGACCAAAAGATGAATTCACTAAGCAGATTCAGAAGGATGTAGGTTGCAGTGTGTACTGGGAGATGAAGAAGCTTGCACAGGATAGAGTAGCACGGAGAGCTGCATCAAACCAGTCTCAGGACTGAAGACCGCAACAACAACAACAGCTGCGAATTTAAATGCACCCGAACTCTTGATAACCAAGTTAAGGACTTCGGTAGATACTTTCCATTTACATGCTGGTTTCCTGTGGGCACCGAACGTATAGCCGAGCGTTCGCAATGTATGCCGGTCGATTGTATCGAGTCAGCGAAGTAAGACAGACCGTCTTCGACACTTGATGAAGCGGCAGAGAGTAGCTACCGTGTTTGGACGTGCTTGTGATCGCACTGTGAATGTAGTTGCCTGTGTTCTTCGTATTATCAACGCAGACTTTCCAATGTGTGTACAAAGTTTAGTGTAACGCTTTCAGTCATGTAGTACGGTATAAGAATAGTAGTCGTAAAAAGCTCCCAACCGACCAGGAAAGGAGACGAGTCTCAAGCCTTGTCGAAGACAGTAGGTTTCAAAATTGACAGGCATAGCTACAGTCACTGAACACAGGTCCGTCTCAAGCAGTTCCCGAACGAACGTTGCGAATGGACATCTGGAGTCGCACGCCTTGCAAAAGGGCATCGCTCACAGCGACACATGAAGCTGCACGCGTTCGTTTTGCCAAACAACACAGTCATTGGATAGTAGGAAACAGGATTCCTATAGTGTTGTATGCGTAGTCACGATTTTGCCTCGTTTCAAAATATGTGACGATGCATGTTTTTCAATAACTTGTCCACAAACCGGACGTTAGTTACTATTTTAAAGTGAGTTTCATAGAAGGGCATATAAGCACACGAAACTATGAACTTTTACGTAGCTAATTATGTGTCTTCTTTGGATACATGATAACGACCCCAGGTTTTCTTCTAGTACGGGCGAAATTAATTGATGAAAGGATTGTGAAAATGGGGTGAGTCTCGAAATACTAGATGGAGGAAAGTATCTGAATTTTTAAACTGTATTCTGCACCATTTCATAAATTATGATGGCACTATTTGAAGAAAGAAAACTAAAAATACACGTGCAGCCCCCATTTACAACTCCTTTCACCAAATCTCCACACAGTGAAAAAGGACGGAGATCCTTTAAAAAGCAAGAGTTTGCGTCTTTGTCAGAGACAATCGCGGGTACATATTTAACAGAATTAACAGAATTCAGTTTACAAAATTTTGTGTTAAAACTTCAATATTATTTTAAATATGTAGAATACAAATATTTAGGCTCAAAATAATGATTTTCAAGGACAGAGTTTTGTATTTTCCGTAATATAAACGAAGGTATCGATACCCGCTGGTATCGTAGGACTCACTACGTGACATGGCCTTGTTTACGTTACAGGGTGCACCGACGACCCAGTGAGACATTTAACCAGCAATATGTGGATGGTGTATTTCAGGCAAGAGGTGGTTCTGTGATGATTTGCTGGTGTTTTTCCTACCGTCACTTGGGCTAACCCGTTGAGGTTTTCGTGAAATGAACCAACATGCATATTTCAACATTCCCGGTGCGAAGTGTTGTCCTTTCTTCCCCATCTTCGTATGAATATACTGTGAACACTCCTGCCAACATGGCAACAGCCGTGTTGACAGGGTCGCACGCATAGTTTCTGCTGCGACGAACACTCGGGCACATGCCGCACCCGGTGAGAAGTGTTGTCCTTTCTTCCCCATCTTCCTATGAATATACTGTGAACACTCCTGCCAAGATGGCAACAGCCGTGTTGACAGGGTCGCACGCATAGTTTCTGCTGCGACGAACACTCGGGCACATGCCGCACCCTGTCCGTTAAATCACCCGACCCTCCTCCCATAGAAAATATCTTAATATCTCGGACTGTTTGGAACAGCGGGTGAAAAAAACACCCCGCAATGCTGTAGCTCGTCAGGATGTAATCGTCAGTGATTTGTTTCAGCTGGATATGGAATGCGTGAAGAAGCTCTCCGACCTTCTTCCTCGACGAAGTGAACCATTATCAGAGCTTGATGCGGTGGTACTAGTGTGGTGGCTCTGCGGTATATGTGTTTTCTAATCTGGTGTATATATGACAGATGACGTGAGGGACTACACATCCCAGGTACGCTATCCCGAATGAGCGGAAGTCTTTTGTTGCTCGCTTACTAACGCCTCTTAATCGAAATAACGTCGCATGCTGTTTTGTCGACTGACCTTAACGAACGATGACTCATTGTGATGTGGCACGTATCGAGACACGCACTCGAGGAATTTACAAGTGCGTGCTTTCGTGCAAAAGCGAGCGGTGACAAAACTTGAAAAACATGCAGCAGTGAGGACTAACTACTTCGTGTGAAACTTCACCTGCCACGTATATTCATTCAAAGCACGCGAACTTTACACTGCGTCTTGCAAATCGTGTAGAACACACAAAACGTGTTTTCATGAAAACTTATTCTCGTTCTGTGCGGCCTATTGGTCACGTCGATGATGACAAAACCAAGGTGTTCTGGATTCTTTAAACCAGTTGGCTAGGATTCGCGATTCTCTTCCACTATTCCGGCAACTTTGCACGCTACCACTGGAGCACATTTGCGAGATCTAGGTTTTAACGCGAGGGGTGGAATGCTAATTCAGTGCTCAAGCTCACGGTTAAACCAGCTTACCTGCACGACAGCCTACGAATTTATTGCCTCCTTGAGATGTCACGCAACCTGTCCAGATGGGCACGTTGGATGTCAGACTCACCTGCAAAGCACTTTGCTACCTCTTGGCCCGATCGCTCGCTAGTCCCGGAGACACATTTTGTTTTAGCTCATCTATCTTCCGCCCTCTCCCCCCCCCCCCTCCCCCTCCACCGTCCCTCGCCTCAAATCTCATCAGTGTCACTTGGGCCAACTGTAACACCACAAAAAAAGCCCTACACGCGAAATATATTAGGTGATCATACGTAATCAATTACCACACAACAGCTACAATTCCGGTGTTACAGGCATTCGCTGGGGGTGGAAACACCAACATTATAAGCAAAAATGTTCAGTAAACATGGGTCTACAAACGAACAATCAGTCTTACGCATCCTTTATAAATGCTCAAAAAATGGCTCTAAGCACTATGGGACTTAACATCTGAGGTCATCACTCCCCTAAACTTAGAACTACTTAAACCTAACTAACCTAAGGTAATTACACACATCCATGCCCGAGGCAGGATTCGAACCTGCGACCGTAGCTGCCGCGTGGTTCCGGACTGAAGCGCCTAGAACCGCTCGACCACAGTGGCCGGCTATAAATGGTCAAACAAGGTTGTGAGGCACTGGGTAATCATCAAATAATGGTCGACAGTGTTTTTCGTTATAAAAAGATACTTGAATTGTCTTGCGTGGTTTACACCTACCCTCATCGTTTACAGGAGACTGGAAACTATTTTTGCCTTGAGCCAGAAAGCGATGGAGAGCATACTGACAATAATTTCCAGTGTGCAAGTCCACATTACTGTTTGTGCTCGCTGAAAGAAAATGTTCATACTTGCCGTTTACTCAGCAGGATCTGGAACTATGACTAGAATTACAAATTTTGAATTTTAACTGACTCACATATTCTGTAAAAGATTACACGTCCAAAATATAAGTCTTATAGTCTGTCTAATATAGTTATCGGAAACAGCACTATTAACAGTTCAGAGGCGACCTCTGCAGGAAGTTACAAGTAAAATGGTCAGTCGTCCTGAGTTCGAGTCAGCAAAAGTTAATTGGTCGCCTTAAAAGTGAAATATAATCTCGCCACCTGTTACGTCGTTTTGTCAAAGCTACGGGCGGTACGCGAACAGTTACTTCTGTGAAATGTAAGCGATCCAGGACGATGTACAATGCTCGCGAGTTCACATCCTACTTTTACCGAAAACGCGTTCAAGTTTGCCCACCTCTGACTTCATCCGAGGCACAAGGCAAGCAGGCGTTGGACTGACGTGAGTATACTGATATCTCGGTGCGAAGTGTCTCTTGTCACTACCCCCTCTGTCTGTGTTTATAAACAAGGGCAGCGGACCGACAAACGGAACATCTGTTATAAATCGCCCTAGACACAGGTAGCAGCATGTAAACGACACCTTCTTCGGACACGTGTTAATTAATATGTGTGTCGTTTAACAATTTACAATATTCTTAGTATTTATATACACAGAGTTAAGTTTGCTTTAGTTACTGAAAAAGATTTAGCTTGAGTGCATTTAAACCTTGTCGGCTAGAATTTTTAGAAGGGAACCGACAGTCGAACATGACCTTTGAATTGCCTCTTTAAGATTCTCTGTAAACATAGTTACTCAAACTTCAGACTTGAAACTTGATAAAGCTGTATTATTCCATGAATATAACCGAGTGCTGTAATTAGAACTCTGCCTCGTGATGACTGGGTGTTGTGTGATGCCCTTAGGTTAGTTAGGTTTAAGTAGTTCTAAGTTCTAGGGAACTGATGACCATCGATGTTAAGTCCCATAGTGCTCAGAGCCATTTGAACCATTTTTTGTAATTAGAACTTTCTGTTTCAAATACAAGTGATACTTAACCCATCATGAATGAGGACGGTTTCCTTCCAAATTTGGTTTTTAGTAAATAATTTGACAACTAATAGTGGTATCTTATTTTTATCACAGATTTAATGTTTTGACACAAAACTGAGGCTACACACGAATTTTTATATTACTGAATCTAATATTTAGCGAAATAAATTTTTGCGAAAAACGTCGATTTTGACCAAAATATTGCTCTGATCGAGTTGAGACTTGTAACTTTCGATTGTGACATAAATTTGCATATTCTATACAATTTTTGGATTTGTAGTCTTGTTATTCAACACCACTTAATTTTTTCTTTAAGGTTGTATGTTTGGAAAAGTCGCTTTAATTTTTAATTTCCGCAGGGTTAAGGTCTGGAGAGTGCGGAGGATGCGGCAGCACAGTGATTTCGTTTTTCGTGCAATAGACAGACACCATCAGGGATGAATGTGCGGTTGCGTTATCGTGATGCGAGAGCCATGAATTGCCCCGCCACATTTCAGGCCGTTTCCTTCACACATTTTCTCGCAGGCGTCACAACACGTCCCGATAGTACCATCGATTAACAGTTTGTCCCGGTGGCACGAATTCGTTATGAAGTAATCCTTCAAAGTCAAGGAAAACTATCAGCATGGATTTGACATATAACCTGACCTGACGAGCTGCTTTGGACTTAGAGAACGTTTCGTGACCCACCGTGAATATTGAACCTTGGTCTCAAACATCATAACCGTAGACCCACGTCTCATCACCCGTTCTGATTCCTTTAAGGAACATCTCGTTCTCATTTGCACAATCTAAAAGCTCTTCACCAAACTGCGAGGCTTTCTGCTCTTAACTCATGAGCCGTGGGACGAACTTGGTGGCAACACGGCGCATTCCGAGGTGCTGTGTCAGTATTTCATGACATGATCCAACTGAAATGTTACATTCCTCTGCAATGTCTCGGACAGTCAGTCTTCGATTGGAACGCACAGTCTCGTTGACATTCCTGACATGAGCGTCATCGGTAGATGTCGAAGGGCGTCCTGAACGAGGGTCATCTTTAACTTCCGTCTGGCCATTTTGAAACTGTGCGAACCGTTCGTAACACCGAGTTCGTAACACCGAGCGCGGCTTAAGTACTCATCACAGCAAGCTTCCTGCATCGTCTGGTGTGCCTCTGTAAAGGTTTTCCTGAGTTTCACGCATAATTTAATGCAGACGGGTTGCTCCTCTATCTCTGCCGTCTCGAAATTCGCAACCTGTGCGACACAACGTTCTACTCAATACAGCACTGAACAGTAACTGACAGACACACAGCAATAAAACTTCTGGCAGTTACACGTTAAACACAGGAGTGTACAGGGTTGCCAAACGCACGAAATTGCGAATGTTCCGAAATTTTCTGAACAGACCTCGTATTGCAAGATGTGGATCTCCCGATCAACACCGCCCGTTTCAGTGCGGTCTTGATCCAGCAGTTGTCATGCTGGACTTTGAAGGTGCATTTTGTCTGTAAGCTGCTTGAATTTTACTGTGAATTTGTGTGGAATTTAGACATTTTGCCCACAAGAATCGTACTGTCCCGCTTACTTACGTCGAGTTTCGAATACATTTCACTGGCACTCTTGTATTACACCAGTTATCGGTACCCCAACGTAACTGTGTCTGCAGGAAACCCGGAACGTGTATTCTTTTTTGACAATGCGCCACTTGTTACGCAATGGCCTGAGCGTGGGACGACGCGTGTCGTCGTAAACGAAAAAAATGTCTTTATATAGCCCGCTTACACAAGAATTACTCGTAACTTAGACAATCTGTAAAATATTAGCAGATACAGGATCAAATTTTTCTCCCAGTCTCATTAAAATATATTTCTCCAACAAACATCATAAATAATTTGCAGCCCCAGTTCTCATCCCACCATTAAACAGTCAGTGTTATTGTTGTAACTCGCACATTACTCCATTCATTAATACAATCGGCTAAAGCATATGATTGTTGTGTATAAAAGCTCGAAACATATCTCTGTTATGTATCGCTCGATGTTTGCAGTACCAATCATTAATTAATTATTAATGAGGTACTGATCGATGGCACCTTTACCAGCAAAAACAAGCGAGATAAAGGAACATCATTATTTTTTTTTGACGCATACTGTAATTAAACCACAGCTAGTGTTTAACTAAGATGGCGTTCTCTATTACAAAGATAACATGACCTGTAGCATAAAAACGCAGTGTAGATGTCACAGAAGAGCTGCTCCGACACACATGCCTAATTAATAGGCTCTTTCATTCAAATGGTTCAAATGGCTCTGAGCACTATGGGACTTAACTTCTCTAAGGTCATCAGTCCCCTAGAACTTAGAACTACTTAAACCTAACCAACCTAAGGACATCACACGCATCCATGCCCGAGGCACGCCCGAGCTGTTAAGCTTCTTATGTGACAGTCCTCTTACTTATCTATCTTTGCTATCTTCGGGATTGTGAGGATAATATTTTTCCGAATGTCGGTTGTCATGTCTCCAGTTTCACACGTTGCACAAAAAAAAAAAAAAATGAATTTGCCACATTCCCAACGGTTAAAGAAATCCCGAATGAATGTTACCGATACCTTCTGCTTTATGTGACTGCAAGTCTTCCAGAGATATATTAAACTCTGACTAAAACAGGATCCTCCATGTCTTCCATGTTGACTCCGATTTCTTTCTAAACACGTCATCAGACAAGTCCACCAAGATATATCGGTAAGCATATTGCCGGATAGAGCGACCAGGGATACAAGTGCTGGATAATGAAGAGACTTCTGTAGAAAAGCATTTTATTTGTCACTAGCAGTGTATATGAAATTTATTCTTGAGCGGTTTCAACCATCATCAGCTGGAAGGAAGATTATAGCGTCTATTGCTTTAAAAATGCAAATGTTATAATTTTTCTTCCAGTTGATGATGGTTGAAGTAAACGAAATCGGTCAAGAATAAATATAATAATACAGATGATGGCAAATAAAAATATACAAATATCTCACAGGTGTCGATAGTTACCTACACAAATTTTTAGTTAAGAAACACTCGGCAGTTCCAGAGGCGATTCCATGTTCCGACTGATACTTCTGTTCTTCCCACTCTGATCCTTAATCTGTTTCGTGACTTCCAAATCTTCCATTCCAGATGGTAAAACTTACGTTGAGGATCCCAGTTCAGCAGGTTGCTGAGTCTAACCATAGCCAGAATCTAGTTGTTTTCCGCTTCGTATGTAAAGGAGTTGTGTACTGCTCAGGAAGTTTTTTTTCTGGACTGCAGTCTTTATTTAGATCGTTGGTGTGCGTGGTTTTAGTACAGTACACTACTGAGATTGATTTATAGTTCTGCAATAGATTAGTCTCTTTTTTGCGCATTTTCAGCTGTTGGTTTCTAACAGAAAATTGCTTGAGATAAATGGGTTTCATAGACAAAGAAAGAACAAAAGCCAAACGTCACTCAACTGTTTACGTTGCCGGGCGCTAGCTCGCCCGCAACTCTATACCACAGTAGAGACACAGCGATATGACAGGGGCGAATCATGCGCAGTCCGTGATTGGTTTCGGCTGTTGTAGCTGGACCGTAAATAACTGACGGCGAATCACTTTGTTATTCTGATCCGCGTTTAATCAGGTAACATACTAGCTCCCTTGATAGCGGTCACATCCGCAATTTCATGCTGGCACTGGGATTTTCACGGGCCGTTCTATCTAGGTAAGAAAACTGTTAGCACTGTCAGATGCCTCAACGAATAATGACTGTCCGATAAGTGATCGAAAGAGC
The DNA here is from genome assembly GCF_021461385.2 of Schistocerca piceifrons. Taxonomy (NCBI): domain Eukaryota; kingdom Metazoa; phylum Arthropoda; class Insecta; order Orthoptera; family Acrididae; genus Schistocerca; species Schistocerca piceifrons. The sequence continues at coordinate 495,430,264 of NC_060143.1, read as the reverse complement.
GGTTAGTTGGTCCATAGTGGAGAAGATCGTTTGCCGCTTTATTGGTTGCATCACGTGGGCAGCAGGAAACCTTTGCCTAATGAGCTCTTACAGATTTATAGCGAGAACATGTAACATCGTGGTTTTCGCCATGATTGGTACATTTTTTGGGTCAATTCTAGTGTCCGATTTCACCCGTCGGCTTTGACTAATGACGTAATGTGTGATGTTATTTTGTTTGTGCCGCAGATCGGTGTCAGTGAAGTTTAAATGATTTCTCTCGGTGTCAGTGAAGTTTAAATGATTTCTCTGGATTTCCTCGTTACGCGCTTGTATTAAAAATTCGATGAGGATTGTTTTGTTTTCGTATCGTAATTTGTTTTCGGCATCTTTTGTTAATGAAAGTAGTCGTGATTTATAAAATGTTGATTTCTCTCGCAATTGCTTTTCGTTATGGATGAGTAAGTTGTGTTTACAGCAAAAATTCTCCTTCAGAAAATGACTAACCGAAAATAACTATAAAATTTTTGCACTCATTGGGGATTATTGCAGAATTTTGCAGTTATTGCAGAAGTTGCAGTTGAAGCAGATGAATCACATTTTGAAAAGGGAAGGTACGAAAGGGGACATGAGGTTGTTGGGCTTTGGGTTTTTGGAGTAGTAGTTTCTGGAGGGGATTGTGCTGATGTTGTATTTAGGATCGTACCAAATCGTACAAAGAAGTGTTGACATCATTAATGGAAGACTATGTGAAAGAAGGTTCCGTAGTCACGTCGGATGGTTTACTTCGTACAAGGGGTTGGATGAAAGGGGTTATCATCAGTTGGTCGTGAATCACAATATTCAGTTTAAAGATTTCAAGACGGGGCATGTACCAATACTGGGAGGCTGTAAAATCTCTTGTCGGGCGTGGAATCAGAAGGATTTCAGTGTTGCAAGGCCATTTAAATGAATACTGTTGGAGGAAGGGTATTCGTAAATGTTATTGTGTATTTCTTGCATTTATGAAAATAGTCAGCAAAATGAACAAGCCTCGTATTGTTACTTAGGTGTTGCTAGGTCTTATATTTTTTCTTCTTTTACGTTGCTTTTTTTACTTTATTGTACTGTGCTACTTTTTGGAAGTTCATATGTGGTAAGCTCCTTTTTGTGTAGACACTATTATGTTTTCCTTTTGGATGTTTTTGCTATACTTCTCTTAATTTTACTTTCATTCATGATGTATCACTTTCACTGAGTGTTATTTTGGAGCTGCTGTAGCTGGTGTCACTTTCGTGTAGTATATTTATCGGTTCCAAAGTTTGGTCATTTTTGCGTTTTACTTTTTCGAGTGTTCTAATTTAATTTCCGCCGCCCATAACCCCAACTATCCTGTGCTTCTCCCGTTTGAATCAATAATAGAATTAACGTAAATTTGCAATAGGACGATTTCACCATGCGCTATACTGTAATACAGTTTATGGTTCTCTGTTCTCCTCCACTCGCATAAATTACGATAATAATTCTAATTAGACACAAATGTCTTACACTCCTGTTCGTATTTATTTCGGTTGTCTTCAACTCGTTTACATGTAACTCGTGCCTAACTAATAATCGCGTTAAATGTACTATTTTATCGCATGCTATATTCGTTTGTTTACGAGTATGATCCGTTCCGGTCATAGATTGCCGATATGCAGCATCTTTGCCTTAGGTATGATGTCATTGCTCAAAGCCGACGGGTGGAATCGGACACTAGAATGTATCCCTTTTTTTTGTTTATGAAACTGGCGCTATTGTGTCAGTCACCGCGGAACACGGGGTTCACAGGCTCTTATTTGGGTTACCAGCTGACAGGAGACTTTTGTCAACACAAACAGTGCCTAACAGGATACATATGACCTTCATTGATCCTTCTACCATGAATTTTGATCCCACTCTTGAACCCTTTCTTCATTTCCGTCATTGTTTGTTTTACACTCTCGCACTGTTTTTCCAGGTCTACAGATCCTATGAACGTGTCTTGTTTTCCTTGAAGTCCTGCTACCAAAGAGGTACACTTTCGAACAGGCTGTATTTTTTGATTCGTTGGTATTTAGAAGTGAACTTAATTTTTTAGTATCATAAAGCTTATTCTTTCATTCTCTTCACCCCTTCAGTCTAAGCTCACGCTCGTCCGGAGATATGCAAGTGATACAGAACTTTTTTTTTTGAGCAATTTAGACGCAAATCACATGGCGCAACCGTCCGTACCCGTACCATATGGATGTGAGTTAGCGGATCCGGGAGGGCTCGCGTCTTTGCAGTAATCAAAGTGAGAATTGTCGATGAGCAAGCAGTAGGTGATCGGTCCGCAAATAATGGGATTACCGGTATAGCTGCTCGCTAGGTATCCTCTCTCTCTCTCTCTCTCTCTCTCTCTCTCTCTCTCTCTTCCCCCCCACCCCCTCCCCTCTATCACACGGCATTTGGTGTGGGGGGGGGGGGGGGGAGGTGGCTCTCTGATTCGTCGTCGATGCACCAAACCGTAATAATCGATTCACAGATATTTCTTCATTGTCAGTAATTACTAAAATCCCGTCTCTCTAAGCGCCCGGGACGCTAATCCCTTTCCTGCCCACCTCCCCCCACCCACCCCTTTTCTGGCCTCGTGGCGTTCGTTGCAGCGGGGCTGACTAACCCCCCTCCCCCACTCCTCCCCCTCAGCCCGCTGCAGAATCGACTCCGACCCAGAGTCGCGCTGCTGACGTAGCAGCCAGCAGCAGTGCTACCAACGCTCCGCGCCAACATTGCGAAATTTCCGCCCAACTAGTTGCGCCGCGCTGCTGAATTTTTACCCCCTTTCACCTTTTTTTTTATTTTGCCATCGATGCGTCGTACTTTTCCGGTGCACCATTATTCTCCCCGTTCGCAATTCCGACCCCCTTGATAATTCTCTGCACTCAGCTTTCCACACGTATTCATGGTCTGTAGATGTCGTCATTATAAGTGTTCCTATTCGAGTAGTTCCACAAAGCAGGTATCCTAGGCTATTCACCTACCCGTTTTTTACACATGATTTATTTAGGGCAGCTGAATCCGTCATTCATCGCATGATGACGACGACAGTCATCAATATCATCATCGTCTGGGGCAAAATATTGATTATTAAACACGCGAGAGTACGTCGAAGGGTCGAAAGCTGCAGTTTTCAAGAATACGTATTTAATTAGGGTCTTTATATGGCGTCCTGAAGCAGTCGTACAATAAACTGCTTTGCTCTTAGATTTCTGTTTAAAGATACCTTTTGTAGTATCCAAAAAATGCGTCTATTCATCTTGGTGCCCGGTGAAGTTGTTGAATCCGCACTTATTTAGTGGTAGCAATTGCATTCATGGGGAAGAATATATATACAGCACAAAAACGAATTAGTAGAATGTGTTTTTCACAGAGAACACATTATAGAGTGAAAAAGATGCTGATGTCAGAACAGTAAGAGAGCAGACAAAAGGCGGCTGAAGAAAAAAGAATCACTGTCTGAATGAAGTAAAAGAAAATAAACAGAAGAAAAGCAACTGTGGCACATATATGCACTTGTCTGCACGCAAAAAATATTGGAACTGTGGGAGAAAACAACTAAGAAACCTGCGCAGTATCCTTCGAGAGTGGTTTAAGTAAAGCGAGACGTCTCTCGTCGGTATGCACACTTAATGCAGGATTAAAACACTTTGTGAACAAGATGCCATTTCTCTTCTTAGTTTATCAGCGACTTTATAATATTTCACCCCTTTTAGAAATTTCTTACTTATTTTATCAATAATATCTCGCAGTTTATTTAAATGTTTTCCATATATCACAGGAGAATATTTTTTCGTTTAGAGCCATCTTTTATTGTACTTCTGAAACCTATAATCGCCGTTTCTTTCGCTCGTTCGCGAGCTGACCGCGTGGCTCATAAAACAATGTAAAAACTCCTGTAATTCTGTGGAACTGAGCAACGGATTCAGTACTGTTTCCACAACTGAAACGTAGCGGAACAGTTTCGCGGAAGTAACAACGGACATAAGCGCTGCTGGTGACTATGTATTACTGCTGCGATCATTATACACACATCAAAAAAAGTTTTGCATCAACTCGGTTCCGAGAGTCCCGGAAGGTACAGAAAGTTGGAATAGAGATCAACATAAACATCATTTCCGCCTCATGGAAAACCACGCATTGCATGTTGTAACACCATACAGCGAGACCTTCAGAGGTGGTGGTCCAGATAGCTGTACCCAGCAGTACCTCTAATACCCAATAGCACGTCCTCTTGCATTGATGTTTGCATGTATTCGTCGTGGCATACTGTCCACAAGTTCATCAAGGCAGTGTTGGTCCACATTGTCCCACTCCTCAACGACGATTCGACGTAGATCCCTCAGAGTGGTTGGTGGATAATGTCGACTATAAACATCGCTTTTCAATCTATCCCAGGCATGTTTGATAGGGTTCATGTTTGGAGAACATGTTGGCCACTCTAGTCGAGCGATGTCGTTATCTTGAAGGAAGTGATTCACAAGATGTGCACGATGGGGGCGCGAACAATCGTCCATGAAGACGAATGCCTTGCCAATATGCTGCCGATATGGTTGCAGTATCGGTCGGAGGATGGCATTCACATATCGTACAGCCGTTACGGCGCTTTCCGTGACCACCAGTGGCGTACGTCGGCCCCACGTAATGCCGATCCAAAACAGCAGGGAACCTCCACCTTGCTGCACTCGCTGGACAGTGTGTCTAAGGCGTTCAGCCTGACTAGGTTACCTCCAAACGCGTCTCCGACGATTGTCTGGTTGAAGATACATGCGACACTCATCGGTGAAGAGAATGTGATGCCGATCATGAGCGGTCCATTCCGCATGTTGTTGGGGCCATCTGTACCGTGCTCCATGGTGTCGTGGCTGCTAAGATGGACTTCGGCATGGACGTCGGGAGTGAAGTTGCGCACCATGCTGCCTATTGCGCACAGTTTGAGTCGTAACACGACGTCCTTTGGCTGCACGAAAAGCATTATTCAACGTGGTGGCGTTGCTGTCAGGGTTCCTCCGAGCCATAATCCGTAGGTAGCGGTCATCCACTGCGTTAGTATCCCTTGGGCGGCCTGAGCGAGGCGTGTCGACGGTCTCTGTCTCTCTTTATCTCCTCGAGTCTGAACAACATCGCTTTGGTTCACTCCGAAGCTCTTCGACACTTCTCTTGTTGCGAGCCGTTCCTGGCACGAAGTAAAAATGCGGACGCGGTATTGACCGTGTTGTCATGGTTGAATTACAGACAACATGATCCGTGTACCTCCTTGCTGGTGGAAAGACTAGAACTGATCGGCTTTTGGACCCCTTCCGTCTAATAGACGCTGCTCATCCATGGTTTTTTACATCTTTGCGAGGGTTTAGTGACATCTCTGAACAATCAGAGGGGCTGTGTCTGTGATACATTATCCACAGTCAACGTTTATCTTCAGGATTTCTGGGAACCAGTGTGATGGAAAACTTTTTATGATGTGTGTATACAAAAGTTTCTAGAATAAAAGTGGTACCAGAGGAAACTCAGACATACTCAGAAATTGTGACGGGCAATGGTCGCTAAGTTCGCTGATCCTTCACCTCCATTTATCATTAGTGGACTGAGCATATGAGATCTTAAATTCTTACCTTATGCCAGGGGTAGTATTGGCACCTCTGTAAACCATTGCTTCTAGAAGTAACTGGATACTTTAATTTTAAACTGCTAAATCACTGTTTTCCCTTTTTTTGCAATTTTCATCCTTTCATACCCCTCCTCCCCCCCCCCTCACCCCAAGGCAGTAAAAGTCTTCAACCTACGTTGCTGCACTATGCTGTAAAAAGAGCTAAGATAAGAGCTACTATTACGGGCAGTTGTCATCACAGTAAGTACGTACCACAAGGCCTCAGCTAGTAGCTTAAACATGATATATAGTGGTCAGAATAAAGGTTGCATGTTGCTTTATTGTCAATACTGGACGTAATAGGGAACAAAACTGATTTTGTTCTCTCAGGTATAGTCAGAAGAAAATAAAAGTGAAGAAAATAAACGCATTTCCATTTGATAAACACAAGCAAGAAAACAAAAACAAAACTTAGGAAATGATTCCACAACAAACGCTACAGTTTCTTCTTTCATATTGCATAACACATTATTTATGAACTTACTAAATTGTCCACATAAGCCTGCGGAACGTTGTCCCATTCCTTCACAGCAGCCTCTGTGTTGCCCTCTAAGGTATCTGGTGAGACAACTGAATACAGACCGTTCGTTGTAGCATGGCCAATGCATTCTGAATACAGCTGAGATTAGGAGGATGTGGAGACCATTCCGTCCCACGGCGTGATTCCCGATCATTATGTTCACTAAATGGACCCACGATGCGTGCAAGGATGTCGTCCCGATACTTCACACCAGTCATCCATTTATTGGTCCAGAACGTGAGTGAACGGCCGGTACAGCTATTATGTAAACTTGTCCTCGTTGCCTCCACACACGAATACCAATGTGGTCAGGGTGGGGACTGAGGTGACCCTCATCAGAAAGAAGCATTTAGTGCCACTGCCACCTAGTCCACAAAGCGTGGTTTTGTGCCCATACGAGTCCTTCTCCGAACCCGGTTTAGAGGAAGAGCATTCAAAGGTGTGGCGCGTAATGTTCGCTCGTGGAGCCTATTTGTTATGATTTTTGTTGACACCTGTTATGCTATAGCTGTTTGGAACTGCCGCCGTAGATGTGTGATTGTATTGAGGGCTTCTGCGTGCTGTTGTATGCAGATACCGGTCCCGCAAACCTGTTTTTTTTTTTTTTCCTCAGCTGGGTGGCGGAGCATGGTACCACATGCCTTCAGCTCCTTCCAAACGCGGATGGAACGCGGAAAGAAACACTCAAGTGTTTCTGTGCGCGTGGTGCAAAGTCTAATCTTCTCTTCACGACACTTACGGGAGCTGTACTAAAAGGGATTAATAATACCTCTAGATTCGTCGCTAAATTTTGTTTCCCGACACTTGGTAAGTGGTATTTGGCGGCATAGTTGGCGTCCATCTGCTAGTTCGAGTTTTTCAACATTTGTGTGACGCTCTACGACAGGTAAAACGTGACCATTCGTGCCTCCTACTCTGTATAGCCGGACGGGGTGGCCGAGGGGTTCTAGGCGCAACAGTCTGGAAGCGCGCGACTGCTGCGGTCACAGCTTCGAATCCTGCCCCGGGCGTGGATGTGTGTGATGTCCTTAGGTTAGTTAGGTTTAAGTAGTTCTAAGTTCTAGGGGACTGATGACCTCAGAAGTTAAGTCCCATAGTCCTCAGAGCCTTTTGAACCATACTCTGTATACGTTCAATAGCCATATTAGCGCCACACACGGAATGTACGGGCGATTTGTAAACAGTCTCTTTTGTTGGCAGATGGTATTTTTCCAGTTCCCTGGCAATGAAGCGAATTTTCCCCCTCCCGCCTTGCCTATGATTGAGCATATGTGATCGTTCCATTTCATATCCCTACAGACTGTAACACCCAGGTATTTGTACAGGTCTACTCATTCCATTTGCGGCCCGTTGATGTTCTAGTCACTAAATTTTTGCGTATTGTGAAGCACACAGTTATACATTTTTGAACATTTAAAACAAGTTTCCATTCTATGCATTACTGAAATCTTATCAAGATCTGACTCGAAATGAAGAAGGATCTTACGGAAATGTAATTCACCCACGGAAGAAGTTACTTACAAAACATCAGTTCGACCGTTTCTTGAGTATTATTCGTCAGTTTGGGACCCCTGCCAGGTAGGTTAGTAGAAGAGATCGAAAAGATTCGGTGAAAAGTGGCGCATTTCGTCAGGGGATTGTTTAGTCAGCACGGGAGGGTTACGGAGATACTCAACAAATTCCAATGGCAGATATTAAGAGATATTGTGCATCACGGAGAGATTTGCTAGTGAAATTCTGAGAGAGTACTCGTACGTCCTGCGAAGAGTCGTACAACATATTACTTCCTCCCACTTACGTCTCGTGAAATTACCACTATTCAAATATTTAGAGCCAGTGTGGAGAGTTATCGAACACCATTCTTCTCACGCGCCATTCGCGATCGGAACAGAGAAGGGGATTCACATACTGGTGCCAAAAGTATCCTCCGCCACACACCTTTAGGTGGCTTGCGAAGTATGGATATTCGGAAATCATGCTGGTTGGCGTGGAGAATGTCATTCAGTTCGAGATAGGCTGCGGCATTAAGTTTGACCTCAGAATATGTTCTAGTTGGTACGTTAGTTACATGTTCCATAGATCATGTGAACGATTTGTTTAACGAAATGTTGTGAAACAAGGCAATGTACAGGATATGTATAAATGATTAGCGTTAACGTTAATAAACATATTGTATTTTTAGTCCTAAAATGCAACTACATTTTTTTACTGGCTACCAGTTTTTAAGTAGAAATTCGTAGATGTAAAACTTACTTCGATGTCCGTCAGACATTTTATGGTATTAGGCAAATGATCAAAGTTTTTGTTGCTACATATTCAACTCCTCTGTGAGTTACTGACATTTTTAACAGTTGGTGATAGGCTCGTTTTTTCCCTATAGTGTTATAACTATGTACATCACTGTTATTCTCAAATTCTGGTGGGTTCTTCTCAAATTTTAGTGGATTATTTTCGATGAATTTCATTAGGAAACATATGTATTGTTCTTGAGGGTATTTTCATTCTGTCATTGCATCTACAAAAAAAATGCCTCTCTTTTTCACCAAACGCGTTTCGTTTTATTGACGTAAAGCATCATCAGTGGTCTGTAATTAAAGATATTTACAATTTGATTTGTTTTTAAGATTGAAAAACAGTTCGTTAACAATATGTCATTTTTTTTCTTACTGTGATATCCTCTTGGTTTGTCGCCTACATCGGGAAATGCTATGTGCCATCACATCTTTGGTGTTTTTCTTCATTAAACACTGATACTTGTAGTCTAATTTTTCGTTGCTGTGCAGAAGGATACATTTCTTATCTTTTACAAAGCACACTTTTAAGCACTTAGAAGTAGAAAAATAAACAGATAACAGTAGCGTGCGAAAAAGTGTGCTCTAAAACATCAGAATTGCATAGTTTTGCAGAGCAACAAAGATAAGACTAAAAGATCAGCATCTAATGAAGGAAGATTTGCATTTCCTGAAGTAGGCCAACCAAGCGGAAATCACGTAAGTACTGTTACCGAATTGTTTTTCGATTTTAAAAACAAATCAAATTGTAAATATCTTTAATTACAGACCACTGATGATGCTTTACATCAATGAAGCGAAACGCGTCTGGAGAAAAAAAACGCGCATTTGTTTGTAGTTGCAACGACAGAACGAAAATACTCCCAGCAAATGTAAAGCAACTACGGACAAATATGGCTACACAAATAAAGAATATGTATCGGGACGGCGCAGTTAAAATGTCTAGCTCTTTCAAGAGGTACCTACATCACGTCTGTGGGTGAACACCACATATTATTGTTACTGCTCGATTTGTGGAATAAACACGTGCTTTCTAAGTGATGTGTTCTCCCAAAAAATTATTCCATACGGCATTATAGAGTGGAAAATGTAAAATATATCAGGAAGTTGATACATTTGTTTCCAACATCAGCAATTGTACGCAGGGCAAAAGTAGCCGAATTTAATTGTTTTAGAAGCTCAGTAATGTGCTTCTTCCTTTCCAATTTTCATCAATTCAAAAAAATGGTTCAAATGGCTCTGAGCACTATGGGACTCAACTTCTGAGGTCATTAGTCCCCTAGAACTTAGAACTAGTTAAACCTAACTAACCTAAGGACATCACAAACATCCATGCCCGAGGCAGGATTCGAACCTGCAACCGTAGCGGTCTTGCGGCTCCAGACTGCAGCGCCTTTAACCGCACGGCCACTTCGGCCGGCTCATCAATTCTTTCACCCAAAAATTTGGAGTATTTTACCGTATTTACTGACTTCTGCTCATGTGTCACATCAGTTGTGGTATGACTCTATCTGTTGTACAGAACTGAACGCAGTGCGTTTTTTTCAACATTTATTTAGAGTGCATTTTCACAGAACGACTTAGTCACTCTTTGAAAAACATTGTTAACAATCTCTTCTGTGGCTTTCTCTCTAAAAGGATACATTATAACACCAGTGTCGTCGGCAGAAAGTACCCATTTTGCTTGTTGAATGTTAGTTCGAAGGTCATTCACATATATAAGGAATAGTAGTGGACCCAAAATTGAACACTGTGTAACCCCCTATGTGATCGCCCCCCCCCCCCCGGTCACTAAAATTTTCTACCTTTCCGAAACTGTCTAAATTTTTCAGCGCAACTGTTTGTATTCTGTTTGTCAGGTATGGTTCAAACCAGCTGTGCGTGTGTCCAGAGCTGTAAAACCCCTTCGTCCCACGGACAAAAGACGACTGTCGCAGTAGTGTGTTATTCGTCTGCTGCTAAGAGGGAAGTCAGCTTTTGGTGAACTTAGTACAGCGGTCGCGGCAGCAGCCGGGGCGACATTCTTGCGGCAACAGAGAGGAGCGCGCGTTGCCATGGCGACTCGCGCCGCCGCTACTTGTTGGTGCGGTATCGACCGCTAGCGGCGTGGTGCGGCGCCGAGGCGGCTTCCCATTGGCCGACGGCCCGCTCGCGCGTCACGGACGCTCTCGAGGCGCCGCCGTTTTAAAAATACCGGCGCCGCCACCAGCGCCTCTTCTCTTCCCTTTTCCACCCCTCCCTTTCCCGCCCCCGCCGCACTGTTGCTACCCGCGGCCGGTCCAGACCGCAGCGCGCCTCGCGACGCATTTTCCGCCCCGCCGACCCGGCGCCCCGCCACTCTGGAGATCGTGACGTCAGTCGCGGTGCTTATAATTGGTCTCAACACCCCGCCCCCGACTCGGATCTCGTCATGATCCTGCCACACTCGTAACAAATTAATTAATATTTGGCTTTCTGTCGTCTTTCTAGCCTCCCACTAGACGAAAATATATTTCCTGACGCCAATTAGTCCAAACAAGGTGCAGTAGCTATAGAAAGTAAGCGTCGGGTGCTAGCTTCGTATTCCTCGCCCCAAGATGCTTATGTAATTTGCCAGCGACATCGAATAATTGTGTGTTTCATCAACGATTCGACCTAATTTGTCAACTGCCATTGTTAGAACTATGATGACGTCACTACCCTCGAGCTAAGCGCTGAACCACTAATCAAAACAAGGATTTCGCTGACGGAGGGGAACATTGATTATGTTGTATGGTCGGTGCACATAATGACGCTTTTCAGCATACTGAAGCAACTTACGAAAAGCATAACACTTGATGAAGGCATTGGATCCGAAAGCAGTCGTATAAATGACGAGTGATCGCAGAGTCCCGTTACTCCCTATTATAGGTCCACTTATTCATAGATGGTCGCATTATATTAATGTGAGATAAAGGTAGAGGTTAACTTAGACCTGCCAGGTTAACCGAGGGCGCTAATGCGTTGCTTCCAGGACTCGGGTAGGCGCGTTGCCCCGGATCAAATCCGTTCGGCGGATTAACGACGAGGGCCGGTGTACTGGTCAGTCTGGCTGTGGTTTTTAGGCGGTTTTCCACATCCCACTAGGTGAATACCGGGCTGGTCCCCATGTCCCGCCTCAGTTACACTACTCGCAGACATTTAAAACGTTTGCACTGTTCCAACGCTTACACTAGACACAGACACCTGGAGTACACTAATTTCATCTTGGAGATACAGGTCAGTGGCAGGAAGGGCACCCGGCCGTCCTCTGACACTAACATTGTTGAAGTGGGACAAAGGCCCAAAGAAAATAATGGTGGTAGAGGACAACTTTGAGGACGTGTGATTACTGTTTATTATTTAGAAGCAGAGAACCCAGCATTGTTGGGATATGTATCGATACCATTAGCCCATCCCCTCCTTCACGGCCTCTTTGTCCATCTCCTTCACCTTCCTCTCTGTTCATCTCCTCCTCCCCCCTCTATGTGTGCATCTCGTCCTCTCCCCTCTTTCTGTCCACCCCTCTTACCTTTATCTGCTTATTTCCTGCTCCCCGTCTTCTCGACCATTTCTTCAGCCAGCCTCTCAGAGTCTATCTCTTCCTCCCTCCCTCTCTATCCATCTCGTCCTGCCCCTATCTCTGTTCATCTCCTCATTTCCTATCTCTGTCTGCCATTTCCTCCTCCGCTGCCTCTCACCACATTATCACCCCATCCCAAACGGACTTTGCCAGTTATTACCCCTGCAGTATTTACTTCGAGATCTTAAGTAATATATGTACCACGTTGGTTGAAATCTATACAGGGGTCCAAGTGGAGCTTTTTCCCCCTGGCTTTGCCCATGTAAGTCAATGTCATATATATTTTACATACATTTAACATATCTTACTAATATTTGTACACATATTTCTCTAGCGAATTTCGCCCAGCAGTTTCGTTTTCATGCAGCGCGATCGGCCGGCCGGAGTGGCCGAGCGGTTCTAGGCGCTACAGTCTGGAACCCCGCGACCGCTACGGTCGCAGGTTCGAATCCTGCCTCGGGCATGGATGTGTGTGATGTCCTTAGGTTAGTTAGGTTTAGGTAGTTCTAAATTCTAGGGGACTGATGACCTCAGAAGTTAAGTCCCATAGTGCTCAGAGCCATTTGAACCAACCAGCAGCGCGATGTTTATGCTGTAATATCTCCTGAACTGTGTTCGTTCAGTGACATAACTTTGCAGGTACATCCAGCGCTGTATATAGATACTGGCCGCGAAATATGCTCGAAAATAGTTAGCAGTAAAGACGTAACAAATTAAAACTTCATGCATGATGCAGAAACAGCAAAAAAAGCATACCAAATTCAAACTGACGCAAAATCTCCAAGACTGGCGATCTTTTACAGAATCTCGAAATTTAGCGCGGAGTTAAACTCTGTCTCGAAACGTGGCAAAAAATCCAAAGAGTTTCTGACCCGTTTTGTGTACCAAGGGGGATCAGCTCCATCGTTTGTTAATTTATACGGTATAAATCTCTCAATTGCTGTCGATACTATCTCTTTGAATACAAGCCACATCTGGTCTACTCTTACATTGTTAATTTGGAAGGAGTGGAGATTGTCTCTCAGGAAGGCGTCAAGCGAATTTTTATCTGCTTTTGTGAGTAGGTATATTTTTCGTTTATTTTGGAGTATTTGAAGGTTACAGTATTCAATCACGCTACGACAGCCCTGTGTTCACTAATCCCTCTATCCCGTTGACCTCTAGCAATTGTAGAATTCTGGATCACGTTTCGTGCTTCCACTGTGATGTTCTTGTTTTTGTTGCCGTAGTTATTGGATAGTAGGTGAAGTTTCTGATCAGGAACGGAGGTTCAAAATGGTTCAAATGGCTCTAAGCACTATGGGACTTAACATCTGAGGTCATCAGTCTCCTAGGCTTAGAACTACTTAAACCGAACTAACCTAAGGACATCACACACAACCATGCCCGAGGCAGGATTCGAACATGCGACCGTAGCAGGATGCCCGCATCTCGTGGTCGTGCGGTAGCGTTCTCGCTTCCCACACCCGGGTTCCCGGGTTCGATTCCCGGCGGGGTCAGGGATTTTCTCTACCTCGTAATGGCTGGGTGTTGTGTGCTGTCCTTAGGTTAGTTAGGTTTAAGTAGTTCTAAGTTCTAGGGGACTTATGACCACAGCAGTTGAGTCCCATAGTGCTCAGAGCCATTTGAACCATTTGAACCGTAGCAGGAGGTTCAAAATTTTACCGTTTGGATGTAAAGTAAGTTTGAAGATCAGATCATTTTAAAGTCTCCATCTTCATGGTGCGCACACAGTGGAGGCAATGAAGTCTGAGCCGTGAGCTCTACGGGCATGAGCATGTTCCCAGTATTCGTCGTGGGGTTCTCTTCTACGTGACGAAGGACGTCCTTTTCAAACTCGAGAATGCGGCGCGACCGTGGAGGACCACAGCCAACCCTACAAGTTGCGAACGTACCAGTATATTGCAGCCGTTGTTGAAGTCGGACGAAAATGGTATGTGGCGTCATAATTGCAACAGAGACTGATGACGGCGCCCTCTTCTCAGTTTTAGTGCACACCGTGAAGGGGGAGAAGTCTTCCTTTCTTGGAACTTATTTTGTATCCAAACGGCAGACTACATTGTTGGACAATTATTCGTGATCAAAACATTGTCTATTAAAATCCAGCTAAAAGCCTTAGAGGACTGTAATAGGACATGTGAAACAGATGCCTAATGTCCGAGAAGCATGTTGGGCTAAACAAATTACTGACGCGCTTTTCTCAGTCCAGGAAGTACGCCAGTTGCCGGTTGCACAGGCGTAACAGAGTGTACTGGGGCCCTTTAATGAAAAACAGTCAAGAAAGTTACCACGAAATGATCTCTATTTCACTATCAGAACTGGAACCTAAGGCGTGACACTGGAAGGAGCTGCTTGTTTACGCTGCCTTATGTCTTCAGGGTTCTCATAGCATTCTATGCATGGCCAACATAAACCTGCTAAACGCAACAAGCGCAGTAATGTTCATTTGCACAGAATTGTCCAACAGAACAAAGGCATTACAATGAAATGAACACCCTTAGCTGCTTACAGGCGTTGACATACGTCAACGGGGACAGATGAACATGTGTGCCCCGACCGGGACTCGAACCCGGGATCTCCTGCTTACATGGCAGACACTCTATCCATTTGAGCCACCGAGGACACAGAGGATAGCGCGACTGCAGGGATTTATCTCTGTCACGCCTCCCGCGAAACTCACATTGTCAACGTATTGTCCCGCACTAAATTCGTAGTGCCCCCGCCCATTATACTCATTACTCGCGGAGCGTTGCCGATTCCCGTACGAGTTCGGGCTCTGTTTGTGCATTCGCACAGAAGAAGAAGATGGTCAAATGGCCGGTGAGCCTTAACTATATATATACTAAGATGGTATCTGTTCTTTCGGACATGTCCGAAAGAACAGATACCATCTTAGTATATATAGAACAAAGGCAACTTAACCTTACTGGGCACCTCTGCGATTGGTCATAGAGTATTACGAAAGAACCTGTTCGTTTCAGTTTTTTGTCGTAGGTAGTAGGAGAATCCAAGCGTTCCAACCGACTGAAAAAAGACGCGGTTCATACACGTTTACAAGAAGACATTGGCCTCCTGAAATCTGAAGCCAACTCGTTTGTCATATTGATGAAAACATTTGAACACAGGCTGGGAAAGGGCGACATCAGACTTGAGTGAATTTCTATTGCTACAAGAGGAGTTGGGAATCAGGACCTAGGAGCCGAAAGTTGGGAGTATCTGTCCAGTCAGTCGCCGTGCCGCTGACACAGCCAAGGGCGAAGATCCGTACTCACTCGACAGCAGAGACACATTGCGACGGGAAGAGAAAACTGCTTACGCCCCCTCCCCACTCCCCCTCTGCCCGCTGCTCCTTAGTACCTGTGCGAGCCTCCAACTAAAAGCCCTCCCCGTTAACCTCCTGTGTGTGTGGGGGGGGGGGGGGGATATTTAATGCGCAGCTATCGTGTTGCAGCAGGTTTATGAAGATCACAAATAGATGAGGGGGGCTGTGTTTGCCCACGACAGCTGTTATTTTGCAGCTGGAGCCATCGTCAAATTATTGTATCCGGCGAGGCAATGTGCTCTTCAAGGAAACGTGACTTAGCACAGCTGAAAATATTAATGACAGGTGTTTTAATGGCCTGCTTTGTTGGCCATAACGTTTTCTTAAACTTGGCTCGCTGTTTTGGCGCGTTAACTGAGTTGATGTCTTCTGCGTAGCAGCGAACGCCCTTATACTCTTGCTGGACGCACGAAAATTACTTTGGTATCAGAATCGCCCCAGTTGTTGGTGAAAGTTAAGCCGTGTATTATAAAAGAGAGCTAATATTATATATACCACACAAATTTTCGAATGCTTTCCGAAGCATCGCCACTTTGGCTTCCTGAAAACCCCTTATAGGTACTCTCCTCTCTCGTTGTTAATCAGGGGGCGATCATGTTCTGCCTTCTCTCATGATTTCACACACACACACAAACACACACACACACACACACACACACACAAGTTTATATCCTCTAAAATATTCCGTCAGAAGAAAAGCAAATGTAATAAAAGTACGCACTTCATAGTCCTTCCCTTCCAATTCTTTCGTCAGTATTCTGACTCCTCTTTTGTCACATTTTTTTCCCATTGTAGGGCCTATGTTCTTATTTACTTCAAACCGAGGAACGCAGCCAGTTCGATTCACTCTAAACTGTAGTTGGTAGCAACGATTTATTGACGACACGGGCACGTATTACTTGGAACCACAGCGCTCTTTGAAGCGTCTCATTGATTCGTGGACTCGTCGTTAATTTTTACTGTGAAGTAAAGGTCTGTACCATACATTACAACAGAGGGCAAATGATGAAAATAAGCGTGTAAAAAAACAGACTGGTAAAATTACACTACCGGTGTGACACCAGCTGTTTTCATGAGGTGTTGGTAGATTTCTCCAACGTTAAGCTATGTAACACTTGATAGGAATTCAACCTTATTTCCAACCGAAGAGCTACTCTTTTTAGTATTGCGCGAGTCCGGGTAACCTGCTGTTACTTCAGTCCCTTACTCTGTAAGAATGTCACGCAGGGCAGGTTTATTGGGAAGTCTGAATTTCTGGTCTTCCGGGCGCTATTTGGCATTTACGTTTTCTCACAGCGGGATAGCGGGGCACGTTTTTCGCCGATGCGAGATAAGCTCTTGCACACACACACACACACACACACACACACACATACACACTGCGAGTATACACATGCGCGATAAACACGAAAGCAATTGCCTTGAACCGTGCCCAAATGTCACACGAAAATAAATCTCTCGCAAGCGAAAATCATCGTCCGTGTGTGTGGCATGAAAGGCATGGTCTCTGTAAAACACGCCGCAATCAGCAATGTAAAAACACGATGTGGACAGTGCACTTCAGGCAAGCGTTTTTTTATTTTTATTTATTTATTTATTTATTTTAAAGGGCGTTCCTGTCGCCTAGCACTTTCAGTTGCGCAGTGTGCGAAATTCGCGAAGAATCCGAGTATGTCGGAGTAAACGCGGAACATTGCTCGATTTTTTAGTCTTACGAATGTTCGTAAGAAAGTCGCTGCCTGATCACGGTGGATAAATGCGATATTGCAGTGCTTGTGTTGTTAGGGAGTGCGACGCAGCGTTGCTTTGGACATACATGCGTGTTCTGGAGCAATATGCACTGCGGCGACTAAAGACTACAGCCGTTAGGAACGACGACATACGCAAGTTTGGGTCTGGTTGTCAGTCGCGCACGGATAGCCAAAGCGGTTAAGTCGAACTCTCGTGTGAAGCGGAAAATCCGGGTTCGAATTCAGCACACATTTTCACTGTCGTAATTCCTTTACACAACTTTGTGGACTTCACGTAGTTACCTTGTTGCTACAACAACACAACACAGACTGATGGGCTTCAAGTGCACAGGCAAACACAAGAACCATACCTGAGTTTCGTGCTTGCTCACATTGGTATAATAGGGCCGCTATTTGTGAAACCTATCTTCCTGGCGGCGGGACACTGGTTAGCGGCGCTATTATCTAGATACTATTAAATTAAGTTCGATAAATTTTATGTCGTTGAAGTTCTCTTAGAAGCGTCTTTCAAAAGCCACATAAAATTGTGTACAGTTCTACTAGAAAAAAAAGAAGTCGATGTCGTACCTCGGCGACTATAAACGAGGAAAATTACTTGCGAACGTCAGGAAATTTGCCAAACTGTCCGCAATAACTTCACGAAAATCGCATCTCGATGTATTTAATCGTTCTGGATATATTTGTGGTGGTCTGTCTGAGCTGCCTCACCCTACACAACAATAAATCTTATATATATATAAAAGAAAAAATAGAAAAATAGTACATCCTTTTAGAGGTTTCCAATTCACTTAGGATTTATTGTTGCAACGGTGCATATGGAATACATGAAACGATTACATGTGCAGATCAATAGCACAAGCGGTTATGAGGTACCAGGCATCGATAAATGTTGTTCAAATGTTTGTGAAATCTTATGGGACTTAACTGCTAAGGTCATCAGTCCCTGAGCTTACACACTACTTGCCGGCCGGGGTGTTCGAGCGGTTCCAGGCGCTTCAGTCTGGAACCGCGAGACCGCTACGGTCGCAGGTTCGAATCCTGCCTCGGGCATGGGTGTGTGTGATGTCTTTAGGTTAGTTAGGTTTAAGTAGTTCTAAGTTCTAGGGGACTGATGACCTCAGAAGTTAAGTCCCATAGTGCTCAGAGCCATTTTACACACTACTTAACCTAAATTACCCTAAAGACAAACACACACACCCATGCCCGAGGGAGGACTCGAACCTCCGCCGGGACCAGCCGCACAGTCCACGACTGCAGCGCCTCAGACCGCTCGGCTTAGTCCGCGCGGCGACAAATGAAACATCCATATTAGTACGTGGTGTACCCCCACGGGCAGCAGTGTAGGCGCTCACTCCAGCATCCAGTCGATACAGATAATGTCCTGGGATACGTGATACCACGCCTGCTCGATCTGTTAACGTAGTTCTGTAAGAGTTGTTGGTCGACGAGTGGCAGAAGTTGAAACGTCCCCTTAGAACAATTATACATGACTGTCCTTAAACTGACACACAATATTTTTAGCGCAACGCAATCTGACTTTCAAAACTCCCTACTAAAGAATGGCCCTGACAAACATTAAACTATACCTTTCACAAATCACTTACCTCACAAAAATCTTCGCTGCTCAAGCTACTGCAATACAGCGAGCGCCACTACTGCCAGCTAAATAAAAGATTCAAACTACTGAAGGCACTAACTACTGATAGGGGTAGTTAGCAAATGAAAGATATTAATAGAGAGCAAACAATGTATTTACCTTAATATCATCACAAATCATAATATATATATATCAGTTCATGACAAACTGCAAACCTCCGCCATCTCTCTCCCCACATCCACCACTGCTGGCGGCTCACCTCCAACTGCGCAACATTACGCGCTGTTCACAGCCAGCTGCCGCTGCCCAACACTACAATGGCAGACAACAATGCAAACTAGCCACAGACTGCACACAGCACAGCCAGTGATTTTCATATTGAGCGCTACGTAACGTTGCCAATAAGAAAACATAAACAGCCTACTTACATAGAGAAAACATAAACAGCCTACTTACATACAGAAAACATAAACAGCCTACTTACATAGCCCCCATGCTCCCCACAAAATATTTTTACAAATGGTGTTGGGCACTGGCCAATACAGATTTGACAAAAATTTTTCACAATTACAGTAACAAAGATATAAAATGCACACACTTATTGATACAATGTTGGTCAAAAGCTAAAATTTTCTCACAGTCTATAAAGACAGTCTTGATCATTCATCACAGTGAATAGCAGTGTTTTTTCTCAAAGTCTGAGCAGTAAAAGAAAATGCACACGGAAGTAGTGGATTTCCATGCAGTCTTGAAGAAGTAGTGTTGTCCTTCCAATGGAAAGACAGTGCTGACTCTTGATATGCATACAGGTAATGGGCCACAACAGAGCAAACCCACAGCAGAGTCATTCGAAGTTCTGACGAATATTGGTAGGTAGGTCATCACAGAGCAGACCCACTGGAGTCCTGGTAGAGATTGTGGTATTGGTGGGCCACCAGAGGTGCAGACTCACTGCAGTCCTTGTAGAAATAATGGCATGGTGGGTCATCAAAGATGTAGACCCACTGTAGTCCTTGTAGAGATGGCCAGCAGCCATCTGTTGCGATTGTGCAGGTGCACAATCACCATCAAAGAGTCTTGCAGAGAATATAGCAAGTCCATAAACCACCACTTGTGCACTCACAAAGTTTTTGGAATTGTCCTTAGAACCAGCAATGCTGTTATCCAGTCCCTTGCTGAATCATTAACACACGTGCAAACACTATCAGTCCCTACTTCTCACATATTGTCCATATACTATGACCAACAGAAACGTGTGCAGTGAAATGTAACTTACAAGTTAATAATATCATGAACTGGTGACAATTACAATTTTATAACATAAGAATACAATAACAAAGGTACAAAATACATCATTAAAAACATAATAATACAGATAACATTTGTAGTACAGGCTTTACAAAAGAATAGAAATAAACATATACATCAGTGTTACAAAAATAGTGACATAAGTACATACATAAAATAATGAGAATAGTTTTCGAAACATTAATTTCACACATGAACATTGAAACAGAACAGAATTGTAAACAACTTTACAAAGAAAATAACATATTATTAATGGAACTTATATTTGAGGACAACAGTATTCCTCCTCATAGTGAATATAGCTTAGTATTAGAAGAGAAAAAAATTCTATGAAACAGTACACAGAGACAGGAAGAAAACAAATACACAAGGGTACACAAACACATAGTGGGATAACACCAATAGGAAAGGACAGGGTTCGTTTTCAGTGTAACATTTGGTACTGCAGTCCAACCCAAAACTTCATATATCTTTCCTCTTATTTCATCCTTTGTTTCCACCAAAAAAAATTCTATCTAAGCATGCTTTCTGTATTTATATGTTCACACATTTCTTACCTCAACATTTATTTCCAAGAAAATCCTACCTAAACCTGTTTTATGTACTTTTTTCGTATTAATTCTCAATGCATTTCTTCCAATTCATCGCAACTCATTCTCTTAGAGGCTACCCCCTCTTAAGCTAACTTAAATCTACTGAGCTCAGATGCTAAACTAAGGGACGAGGCAATGCAGCATCACATAACAAATCAACACAAACAGCAATGCAAAAAAATGCAAATTGGCAAAGCTAGCAGCATAAATGAGCAAAAGTCAAATTCAATAACACTATGCCTGGCAAACAGCAGCAACTTATACCTAAACATGACATAGCGCAAGCAGAAAAAATATTACACTAAACAACAATGCAGATAAGGGAAATGTATATTCACATCTTAATGTCTATGTAATTAAAGTGGTGCACCACAAGAAGTTATTCTACCAAAAAGTTACCAATTACTTGAAAAGAAAATTATGAATGCAGTTACTAGTTCCTTCTTATTGTTCTTTCCTGTCCAAGTGCTCCTTTTTTAAAGAATGTGGATCATAAAATAATTATTTAATAGATCTGTTGACAGAAAGTGTTCACATTAGCAAATGCATTTTATTTTATAAAAGCAATGCTGCAACACAGCTGAAAAACAGGTATCAAATGAAATAAGCAATTATGCAAACCAAAGCATAAAAATATCATTCAATAGTCATGTGACATTTCATAAGTTAGTAGAAATTCTCTCAACTCTCGTAGAAAGACGCTTGTCATAATCAGGTGTGCAGATGTAAAAATATTTCCAAGGATAATGGCCTCCCCTTTTTTTTTTGTTCTACCTGTGCCGCTGAAAAGGGCTCGCAATAATGGCTTTTTCTCCAGGCGTCTGACACAGCTGGGTGCCCGCGACGCATTACGTGCAGGTGGTCACTTAACTTTCGTACGGAAATATTTACGACAGGAGATTCTGCTACCGTGGTAGTCTCATATAAAAATATTTCACAGGTCAAGAATTAGCGTTCCAAATCTGTAGAAACAAAATAACAGTGTCCAAAAAATGTTCAGTGGCATTGTGATACATTCACACATGATTCACACATGTCATAACTCTTAAAGTACGATTCTTGGTTTCCAACATCCTTTTTCACAAATCAAGTGTCCCTACCCACTATTCATTACTCCTTACCTTATTACATATATACGTATCCATCGACACTCGTCAATATTTCGTCATTATAAATATGAAGCATAATCAAATAACTCATATAGCCTCAGCCTATTAATCGTAAACATACCTCAGCAGCATAATACACATCGTCGTCGTAATAATAACATCATAACACTTCAGTCAAATCTCAAAATCGTCGTAGCTTCCTCCAATAATTAAAAAACTTCTCTGCTCATGTCAAAAGTGTCATCTGCCTCAAACGTACTTTAAAAATCATAATCCCTTTACCAAATACATCATTCAAAGCTCTCATAGTATCACAATGGTTCCGAAAAAATATGAACAGTTTACAATGCACAGACAAAATACAGTTTCATAAGTGTGAAGTTATCCAACTGTAATTGCGTAAACATCTGTCACTGACGTAGTAAAAAGAATGTTTGTTTCTCTGTCAAATAATCAGATAGCTGTGTAATTCTGTGTTAGAGAAATATGGTACCGACGTGTAAAGTTGTATAAGCAAATACCATATTAGCTAGGGTTCCTTGTGGTTGCCACACACATGGTACACAAAGTAAGCGTGTACCCCCCTGAGGATAAACGTAATTATACCCTCAGGTGTTACAAATTACAGCAATGGAATGAAATGTATCACGGAAAACTTTCTTTTGTAATTAAAAAATCTTTGAAAATAAATGTTTTAAGTATAAGATTAATCACTCAAATGCGTGTCCTGTAGCGCTAAATGCGCGTCTTGCTGTAAGATAATTCTGTGGAACTGTCGTAGTTATCGTCCTCTGTAAGCAAAGTTCTGCTAAAGTCAATGTACTTACCTCATGATACACAAAAGTGAAATGCTTTACGTATAGATATCTTAGTTATTACGCTTATTGCCGTGATGAGGAAAGTACTGTACAGTAACGTATTGTTATGCCACGAAAAAGGCTGTCTCATTGTTGCTATACCACAAAAGTTACTACTAAAACATGTTTTTCTTCCTAGAAGAATTCAGAAAACTGTGCAGATATAAAACAGATACACTGCAAAAGCAACATTGTAAATTGTCACTCATTAGTAGCGTCGTGATAAAAATCGTGTAGCTGTCACATAAACTAACCTCTGTGTCATCTGGTATCTCTCAGAAAGCACTTTAAATTCAGAATGTATTTTCAAATAAACCAAAATGTTGCATTAAAATCTCATTAGCAGTACTGGTAAATGTTCTAATCGTACAACTAACAAGCAAGAATGTACACACACAATTACACTGTGTCGTCTGTTCGCAATAACAATGCATTCGTAATTTCTGTTTAAATAATTTCTCTTGGTTCTTGGCTGGATATTGAACTTCAAACATTGTTGCATGGTAACAGTTTCTAAAGCATACTAGTAACGTGAAGTGAAACGTTTTATGGCAAAGACAAAGTTAAAAAGCAGATTATCTTTCAATAAACGGTTTTACATGTGAAATATGGTGTAAACACAGTACGCAGAGTTTCAACTTTAACGCAATTATCATGTCGTATACGTCGGTAAAGAATACTGGAATTTTTCTCAAGGTTAGCGTCTATGTTATTTTTCTCTGAGCCAGCCGGCGCACGCGGCTGCCTGCGGTGCGAGTCATTGTCTGTCTCTTTGTTGGCGCGCGTTGTTATTGGGGTTTGGAGACCGAACTTCTACAAATTCGCCTTGCCGAGAGGGCCCAGCTCTGTTTGAAGCTCGCCAGTTCTGATGGAATTCAGGTCTGTCGTTATGTCGGTAGTTTACATAGTTTCTTGTTTGTCGGTCATGTGGTGGAGAATTTCTCCCTGAATCGTAACTCCGCGCTGAACTGTTGCGTCTGAAGTTATTCTGTCTCCCCCGGTAATAATTGTTTTGGTTCCCATATTGCCTGTTTCTGTGGTTATCTCTGTCATATTCATTACTACGGAAATGCGATCTTTCTCTGTAACTATTACTACCCTGCCAACGGTTGTCATACGGGTGGTGTCTGTTTTGGTCACGATTTGTGTTGTGAGAATAGCCTTGTCGTGTAAAGTTATTATTTCTTTCATCGTGGAATTGTGACAGATGTGACCTGTAATTGTTGTGCTCCTGTTTCCGCGTTCCCCGATTGTCAGTGTCAATTTCCAATTCTTGTAACAGTCCCTGAAATGCTTCAATGTCGTCTTTGCAACGCCCTGCCAAAATAATATGTCGTAAATGTTCAGGCAATTTGAGTAAGCAAATGCGGATGAGTTCTGAGGGGCTGTATGGGTTTGAAAGATATTGATTCTTATGCAACATGTCTTCAAAATATTTGACAAGACTGGAAAATTCAGATTGTTCAAAGTGTTTCATCATCATGATGCTATGTTTTACACGGTCTTGTGTAGCTTGAGACCAATATGCTGAGAGGAAGGCATGGTAAAACTCTCCTTCACTGTGGCAATCGTGAATTACCGATCGCATTCTTACAGATGGTTCATTCTCTAAGTAGCCACACATAAATTCTAATCTGTGTTCCAACGACCAGTTGGGAGGAAAACAATGAGAGAATTGATGGAGCCATGCTTGTGGATGAATGTCGTTGCCAGAATTCTTAAATGTTTTGAATTTACGTGTAGTAATGAACAGCTTATAGTCAAAATCATCATGTCGGCGAGTCGCATATCGGTCATTGTTAGGTCGTGTCGGCCGTTCCCTCTCAAAATTCGCTGCACATTCCCAATTTCTTTCATTACTTCCGAAATGCCCTGTGTTATTATTTTGCAGCTTTTCCGTGTTTCTAAGTCCCTCTTCCCGTGTTGGAGCGCGAGTGTCCTCTGAAATACGTAATTCTTGTATTACCTGTGTCAGCTGATCTTGTACTTCCCGGATTTCTCTTTGGTGTTGTGTATTAATTTGATTCTGATTTTGTTTGAATTTTCTTATTTGTTCATACTCTTCTGTGTCAGTGAAGGCTACGGGTCTTGTGTCATTCAGATCATCATCTACCTTTGTAGATAAGTTAGTGAATTGATCCGAAAGTTCGGCTACTTTCTCTGATAGTGTACTTATTTCCTCAGCGTGTTTTTCTGAACCAAGTTTCAGAGTATCTACTTTGTCCTTTAAGTTTTCCTGAGCTTTTGCAAGTTGCGTAACCGAATCGGTAGATGCAACTGAGTCAAATTTAGCCCACAAGGTCTCAAGATTTTCATGAACAATGGTTTGCAGCTCTTTTATGGCTGCTTCGTGATTCTGTAATGCATTTTCATGCCGCGAAAAAATAGGTTGAAAATGCTCACAAATTTGTGTTTTTACGTCATTACAGACTTTTTGACATTTCGATTCGATGTTATGTAACTCAGTGGTTAAATCTTCACGTGTTTGTTCAAGTGTAGTGTCTAACTTTTTGAGATTTTGTTCCACTGTGTCTAACTTTTTGAGATTTTGTTCCACTGTGTCTAACTGTTGCTGTGTTTGTCTCTGGTGTTGTTCCATTGTGTCTAACTTTTCAAGCTTTTGTCCCATTTGTTGCATTAATTGCAATAATAATGTATTAGTGTCTGGAATCTGTTTCTCTACGCTTTTCGGCAGTGCATTTGCACCGACAACATTCACATTTTGACAAGCAGAAAATGTGTCTTGACTTATTTGGGAAAACGGTGATGACCCAAAACCTGAATCTACAGTATTTGCGAAATTGTGTCCTGTCATTTCGGATTCCTGAGGCGAGCTATTGCCGACCGGTCGATCGATAATGCTTCCCTCTTCACTAATTGTTTCACTGTCCACGCCATTGTTTGACGCCCGCTCCATTTCCCTATGCACAATTACCAAATTACTACTTTGAACATCAGTTAATTCATAACTCGGTGGCGCTAACACACTGCTCTCATTTTCACTGTCATTTCTCAGTTTACTTTGGAGCCTAGTATTACGTTTTTCACACGCCATTATTGTCACAGTATTTCACACGACAACACAGAAAAACACAATTTGAAGAGCAAAAATAAGAGAACACATTAACATAACACTGAAAATAATATCTTGTTAATTACAGCTGCGAAATACTTGGTGCAAATCTATATGCATGCCACAACTGTTTTACTGTACAACAATGAAAGGCTACAACTACAAAGGAGATTCTCTCTACAATTACGCGCTAGCAATAAACAAAAGCTACACTAAATACACAAACTACAAGAAAAATCAGAAGATTCCAGTGAGGTATCCTAGGCTAAGGGTCGACATATGAAACGTCCCCTTAGAACAATTATACATGACTGTCCTTAAACTGACACACAATATTTTTAGCGCAACGCAATCTGACTTTCAAAACTCCCTACTAAAGAATGGCCCTGACAAACATTAAACTATACCTTTCACAAATCACTTACCTCACAAAAATCTTCGCTGCTCAAGCTACTGCAATACAGCGAGCGCCACTACTGCCAGCTAAATAAAAGATTCAAACTACTGAAGGCACTAACTACTGATAGGGGTAGTTAGCAAATGAAAGATATTAATAGAGAGCAAACAATGTATTTACCTTAATATCATCACAAATCATAATATATATATATCAGTTCATGACAAACTGCAAACCTCCGCCATCTCTCTCCCCACATCCACCACTGCTGGCGGCTCACCTCCAACTGCGCAACATTACGCGCTGTTCACAGCCAGCTGCCGCTGCCCAACACTACAATGGCAGACAACAATGCAAACTAGCCACAGACTGCACACAGCACAGCCAGTGATTTTCATATTGAGCGCTACGTAACGTTGCCAATAAGAAAACATAAACAGCCTACTTACATAGAGAAAACATAAACAGCCTACTTACATACAGAAAACATAAACAGCCTACTTACAAAGTCACTCATCATTCCATCACATCCGTCATGTGCTCGATTGGAAACAAGTCGTCCGGACATCGCGCTAGCCAGGGAAGTTGCTACACGTCTCCCAGAGCACGTTGAGTTCCGCGGGCAGTGTATAGACGAGCATTATCCTGTTGGAACAACACATCACCTTCCTGTGGCAAGAACGGCAAAAGAATTGGTCTAACAACATTCTGCACGTACCGAGCGCTGCTTAGCCTCTCCTCCAGAAACACCAGAGGTGAACGAGAGTTGTAGTTTATCGTGCTCCAGACCATAAGGCGTGGATTGTGCCCAGTGTGTCTTGGACGGGTTAACTCTACGAGACAACGCTCATCAGTCTACGTCCTACACCCAAACGACCGCCACTTGCGTGCAGGCAGAACCTGCTTTCATCATTGAAGACCACAGCGCGCCATTTCATCTTCGAAGTGATGCTCTGACGGCACTAGTCGAGCCGTGCACGTCGATGCTATGGCTTGAGTGGAACACGAAGTAGAGGTGTGCGTGCTCGTATAGTCCCACTGCTAATAACCGTTTCGCAACAGTTCGTGTTGACACGTCTGGGATCACAAGCCCCTTTACCTCTGCTGTGGTAGCTGTACGCTTTGCCACTGCCGTCTTTACAATAAGACGATTCTGGCAGGCTTTTCTGCTGCGTCGACATTCCAGAACCTTGTCCAGGCGCGTGAGAGTGTTCACGTGACCTCTGACACCAGCGCTCTTGCACAAGTAACGCAGTGTGTCCAGCAAGTGTGGCAAATCTACATCGCGCCACTCGGAAGGCCACAATTTGACCTGTTTCAAACTTGCTCAGTTGGCTGTAGGAAGTACCAGTGCGTCTCCTTGGTATGCTTGCCTGCTTGCTTCACACGTTTGTGCCACACTGAGCGTTCTGGCTGTGAGGATTCACCATTAAGTGGTGGACACAGACGGCGTTCTGTTAGCTGTGCCATTACGCTATCTGTTCGCGGGGACGTTGAAACCTTTATCAGTACATGTAC
The DNA here is from genome assembly GCF_021461385.2 of Schistocerca piceifrons. NCBI lineage: Eukaryota > Metazoa > Arthropoda > Insecta > Orthoptera > Acrididae > Schistocerca > Schistocerca piceifrons. Next base: position 495,402,686 of record NC_060143.1, on the reverse strand, counting down.
TATGCCCCGGGTAGCATATGCCGTCATCGTATCAAAATCGACGTCGTCTTTCCAGAGGTTCTATTTCTTCCGGCAGTATATATGTATATTTGAAGAGGTGATTTGTTCCCCCCTGCCCCTCGCTGTGTTATATGGAGTTTTTTTTAATTATTTTTTTTTAGGTAGCATCTACACGCAACAAAAAAAGTTTTGCGTCACCTCAGTTCCGAGTGTTCCGGAACCTGTACGGAAAATTGGAATAGAGATCAACATAATCTTCATTTCCGCCCATTTTATTGCTCATGGCATGTTGTACCACCATACAGCGGGACCTTCAGGTTGCTGTGCACACCGGTACCTCTAATACCCAGTATTCCCTGTATTCATCTTGGCGTACTATCCACAAGTTCATCAAGTACTGTTGGTCCAGATTGTCCCACTCCTTAACGGCAATTCGACGTAGATCCCTCAGACTGGTTGGTGGGTCACGTTGTCCACAAGCAGCCCTTTGCAATCTATCCCAGGGATGTTTGATAGGGTTCGTATCTGGACGACATGCTGGCCACTCTAGTCGCCAATATGCTGTCGATATGGTTGCACTGTCGGTCGGAGGATGGCATTCACGTATCGTACAGCCGTTTCGGTGTCTTCCATGACCACCAGCGGCGTACGTCGGTCCCACATAATGCCACCTCAAAACAGCAGGGAACCTCCACCTTGCTGCACTCGCTGGACAGTGTATCTGAGGCGTTCAGCTTGGTCGGGTTGTCTCCAAACACGTCTCTGACGATTGCCTGGTTGTAGGCATATGCGACACTCATCGGTGAAGAGAAGGTGATGCCAATCCTGAGCGGTCCATTCGGCATGTTGTTGGGCCCATCTGTACCGCGCTGCATGGTGTCGTGGATGCAAAGATGGCCCTCGCCATGGCCGTCGGCAGTGAAGTTGCGCATCATGCAGCCTATTGCGCACAGTTTGAGTCTTAACAGTAGGTTCTGTGGCTGCACGAAAAGCATTATTCAACATGGCAGCGTTGCTGCCAGGGTTCATCCATAATCCGTAGGCAACGGTCATCCACTGCAGTAATAGCCCTTGGGCGGCCTGAGCGAGGCATGTCATCGATGATGTGTCGGCAGAAGTGCCAACACCGTGTTGTTTGAGGAAGCCGAAATGCACGCTATAAGCTCACGCAGAATGGCGTGAAGTCTGAAACAGGATACGTAATGAATGCTATAAAGAAAAGTACGTAGCTTCTGGAATACTTAACTTTAATCCATCATTTGTATCTCGCTCTTGACGATACAAGTTAGACTCTTTAGATACATGCAATATAATGCTAATGGCGCCTTGCTAGGTCGTAGCCATTGACTTAGCTGAAGGCTATTCTAACTATCTTCTCTCCAAATAAACGAGGCTTCGTCAGTGTTGCATCGCTAGCTAAGTCGTCCGTACAACTGGGGCGAGTGCCAGGACGTCTCTCTAGACCTGCCGTGTGGCGGCGCTCGGTCTGCTATCACTGACAGTGGCGACACGCGGGTCCGACATGTACTAATGGACCGCGGCCGATTTAAAGCTACCACCTAGCAAGTGTGTTGTCTGGCGGTGACACCACAATCGACAATTCCTCTCCCTCTCTCTCTCTGTATCTCCTCCATGTCCGAACAACATCGCTGTGGTTCACGTCGAAACGCTTGGACACTTCCCTTGCTAAGAGGCCTTTTTGGCACAAAGTAACAATGCGGACGCGATCGAACCGCGGTATTGACCGTCTTCGCATTGTTGAACTACAGACAACACGGGCCTTGTACCTCCATGCTGGTAGAATGACTGGAACTGATTGGCTGTCAGACCCCCTGGCTCTAATAGACGCTGCTCATGCATGGTTGTTTACATCTTTGGGCGGGTTTAGTGACATTTCTGAACAGTCAGAGGGACTGTGCCTGTGATCCACAGTCAACATCTTCAGGAATTCTGGGAACTGGGGTGATGCAAAACTTTTTTTGGTGTGTGTATTTGCCCCTGCTCTTCACTGGTTACGTTTTTTATACCAGCAAAACTAGCGTGTATTGGTCGAGTACACTCTAGCACCTCGTATAAGAAAGGGCCGGACAGCAGGTATGTTGAAAGGTGATGGATTGTTGTTTGGAAGTAGGCGATACCTCCAGTGTGATCAAGTAGACGTTCGACGAAGGGTCCAGGGTAGTTCTGGCGCTCGGCTGTTGGTGAGGCGGAGATTTGTTCTGGCCGGGGGAAGTGTGGCCAGCCTGTTTTGTAGGTGGCGGGGCGCGGCGGCCAAGATTACGGCAGTCACACGCGGCCGTAATGTGCACCGTTCCTCACGTTTAGCCGCGCTGCGCACGTGAGCGGAATGCCGCGCCCACCAGCCACCACCCTGATAAGACCCAACTGCAACTTCCTGGCCACGGCGACGCTGCTCCTCCCCCCCCCCCCTCTTCTTTCCCTTCCCTTTTTTTTTCTTTATAGGACTCGCGGCACCCCTAAAGAGCCCGCATTTGTCCTGAGAGAAAAAGCGCCTGCATCCCTCCGTTCCGTCTTCCCTTCTATTTACTGAGGGCTCCTCGAGAGAGTGTGTCTACATAACACGGGCGTGTCCCCCTAACGGCATACGAGGTGCGGCTAGAAAAAACCGGACTAATGCTGGAAAAAACATTTATTTACAATTATTTACAATTTCATGTTACCTCCTTCAATGTACTCTCCTCCTCGGTCTCTACACCGCTCCATACGAATTTTCCACTGTTCATAGCAATGCTGCAGATCATTTTCGGTAAGTCCATACATTACTTCCGTCGCTTTTTCTTTTACTGCTTCAACAGTCTCAAATCTAGTTCCTTTCAAAGCTGACTTGACTTTAGGGAAAAGAAAAAAGTCACAGGGGGCCAAATCAGGTGAGTAGGGTGGATGATCTAAGATGGGAATGTTGTGTTTTGCCAAAAACGTCTTCACTGACAACGCACTGTGAGCTGGGGCATTGTCTTGGTGAAGGATCCATGACTTTTTCCTCCACAAATCGTTCCGTTTTCTCCGTACTCGCTCACGTAGGGTAGCCAGGACGCTAATGTAGTAATGCTGATTCACTGTTTGTCCCTCTGGTACCCAATCAGTGTGCACAATCCCTTTGATGTCAAAAAAACAATCATCATTGCCTTGAATTTCGATTTTGACATTCGTGCTTTTTTTTGTCGTGGAGAACCAGGAGTTTTCCAATGCGTCGATTGGCGTTTAGTTTCGGGGTCGTAAGTAAAAAACCACGATTCATCGCAAGTAATAACATTTTCTAAGAAGGTGGGATCACTTTCAGTGTTTTCCAGGATGTCAGAACAAATCATTCTTCGGCGTTCCTTCTGTTCAATTGTGAGACACTTTGGAACCATTTTTGAACACACTTTGTTCATGTTGAAACTTTCATGAAGAATCTGCCTAACACTTTCCTTGTCAACTCCTGTTAACTCAGACACTGCTCTGATTGTTAAACGGCGATCTTGTCGAACAAGTTTACCGATTTTTTCAATGTTTGCATCAGTTTTTGCTGACAATGGTCTGCCAGTGCGAGTGTCATCACTGGTGTCTTCGCGGCCATCTTTAAATCGTTTAAACCACTCAAACACTTGTGTTCGCGATAAACAATCATCGCCGTACACTTGTTGTAACATTACAAACGTTTCACTTGCAGATTTTCCTAGTTTGAAACAAAATTTGATGTTAACACGCTGTTCTTTCTGTACACTCAACATTTTCCGACGCACAGACAAAACGTCAACTACTTAAAACAGACGCCACGGGCAGACTGAGTGCAGGAGGCAGATGAAACTCGAACAGTAGGCGGAGCGAGAGTCACGTGACAGGCCACGCGACTTTCAGCCGTATTGCATTCGTTTTATTGTTTCACCAGTGCTAGTCCGGTTTTTTTCTAGCCACACCTCGTACGCTGTCGCTGAGAATTCGACCAATGGATTCCTAAAGGTTTGTCACCACGCCAGGATCCCTGACTCCCAAGTTCTTTATTGTTGATACGATTCTCATGTAGCAAGCTCAGGTGCTGGATAAACTACATAAATATCTACGACGAGTGTTTACACGACGCGTAATTATGCATTCGATAGCCGCGATTCCTGGGGTCGCAGTAGGCTTTTTTTATCACGTTTTTATAAGGCCACTTTCTTGTCTGTCTGCTTGCTCCGTACAAAGTTTGCTGTTGACATTTAGCTAACTTTCCCATGAGCTGGAGACATTAAATTTTTAAACATAGCCGGCCGCTGTGGCCTAGCGGTTCTAGGCGCTTCAGTCCGGAACCACGCGGCTGCTACGGTCGCAGGTTCGAATCCTGCCTCGGGCATGGATGTGTGTGATGTCCTTAGGTTATTTAGGTTTACGTAGTTCTAAGTCTAGGGGACTGATGACCTCAGATGTTAAGTCCCATAGTGCTTAGTGCCATTTGAACCGTTTTTCTTTTTTTAAACATAGCTCAGAACCGGATGAAATGTGCAGTACTAACTCGTTTTCTTTGCTGGGTGAAAAGGATAGAACGCATTGGACATCTCGGTAGTCCTGCAGGACCAGTGCATTGTGCTCGCAGTATCGCAGTGCGTTCCAAGCTGTATTCGAGGAGAACAGCACAGCTGAATGGAGAAAGGCGGGAGAGAAGGGGAGATGGATATCGCATTCTCGTCTGTCGTTCCAGGACGAATTTCGCAGTTTATTTTAAAACAATTTCCCGATGAGCTGGAGACGTGAAATTTTCATTATAGGTTCGCGTGGCTCCCCACATCGGAGGTTCGAGTCCTCCCTCGGACATGGGTGTTTGTGTTGTCCTTAGCGTAAGTTAAAGTTAGATTAAGTAGTGTGTAACACTAGCGACCGATGACCCCAGCAGTTTGGTTTCATAGGAACTTACCACAATTTTTGAGTGTAGAGGAGAAGTCAAAGATAATGCGATATTAACTCGCTTTCTTGTGTGGTGTGTGGCGAAGCGTACTTCGCATCCCACTGATATTTTCCTGTTTTTCCTGTTCCAGTCGTACGATTGTTAGTAATGCTTCATGCGAACTTGAATCTCTCAAATATTTACCTCCACGATCTTTTCGCGAGATACATGTGGGTGGAACCAATATACAGGGTTAACGGGGTATAAGAACAGAATATTTTTGTATCTGGTACCTTCATGTGTACACATATTAGTGAGTTGGTTGTTTTTTCCTTGTGTCAGACAGTCTTTCCACAAGCTGTACAACCTGATGTTTCATGCAAGGCGGTATCTCGCCGGCCAAGTGAACGATCCTGGCAGTATAGATTACCCGTTTTGCATCCACGCGTCCATACTTCAATATCTGACCTCCTTCCATGGGGAAATTGAACATTAATGACTTCCTCGTGCCACCTGTACGTGGATGTGCTATCCAACTAAAAAAAAAAAAAAGTGTGTGAAAGCTTATGGGACTTAACTGCTAAGGTCATCAGTCCCTAAGCTTACACACTACTTAACCTAAATTATCCTAAGGACAAACACACACACCCATGCCCGAGGGAGGACTCGAACCTCCGCCGGGACCAGCCGCACAGTCCATGACTGCAGCACCCTAGATCGCTTGGCTAATCCCGCGCGGCTATCCAACTCAAAACTATACGATTTGTAATAGTATGAATAATAGTCCGCAAGTGACTAAATACTGATGTAATGTTATTCAGTACACCGTCCTCAGTCGCCAATAGAAATATCTGCACTTATACCCATTACAATCTGTAAAGAGTGTGTCAGGATAAGAGAAACTGAAATAAACCTGAAATTTACCACATATTTCTGTAGTAATCACATCACGATGTTAGAAATCATTTGAAAAATTTAACGTACACCAGACTAAACAGCAGAAAATAATTATTTAAATAAAATGAATTTTAATATCTTACGTTTTGAAATCGGATTAGAAAGTTAAAAATAATTTCTTCTACCCCTTTACAATTTATAACCCCTTGGGGATAGTCCTGAAAATTTGTCGTCGTGAATTTTTAATAGCTATGAAAATACTTACTAGACTTAAAACGAAAACCAGTTGGCACGTGCAATATATAATTGATGCGCGAATAGTTCAGTTCCCTACCATTACACTACTTAATTATTCATGCATCAATAGTTCACCTCCTTACTGTTATCTCACTATTACAGGATCACAACGAGCGGTCGGATTGAGATGTCGAGTTGCCATGCATTACTTACCGCTGATACCACACCACAGACATGCACTATTTAGAGAGAGTCAACATGCACATTGAGTGTCATTCTGTGGCGTTCAGAGATGTGGCGGTGAGATCGACGCCAACTGTACACGACCAAGTGAAAGATCATATGAAGCACCGATTCTCGAGGCCTTCGTCTCTACCATTCCTTGAATCTTAACGTTGGGAGCTGATGTATTTGGACTGATGTGGTAATTGCTGAACGGAGGGTGGATGTTCGCCAGTATGTGGGAAGAATGCTATACTCCTTTGTCGTACCATTCATGGCCAGTGTACCATATATATTCCAGCACGACAATGTAAGGCCACACACCGCAGTTCCGATCATAATCGCCTTGAGGAATGAACGGATCCTTGGCCGATCTGTGATAGAAAGACGTACACGTTCTTATAAGCCTCCAACGAGCTATCTTTGTGAACTGTCACAGCATGTGTTTCAGACTTGACAAGGAATTCCCCAAGATGACGTTCGGAGGCTCTCTGCTTCCCTTCCAGAGCGTCTACAAGGGTGTATCCTTGCCCGTGGGTCTCACACCTCAAACTGATGGACAGCAGTTTCGAACGTAATGACCAGCTATTTAAGGGGACCCGTCCTTGAACGAGATGCGTTTTTATCATTCTCCTCCCCTTAGCTGCGTTATTGATCTAGAAAGGAGACGTAGCTCTTTGTACAAACAGTTAGGCTTATTAGCCGAAGCATTTCTGAGAAAATCGGTTAGATATTTATTATCTTGTGATACTGGTAGTAATATTTATAAAAGACTAAAAACAAGAACACTGTTTAACTGAGGTACCGTTTTCTTTGGTACCACTGACTGCACGGTCAGACTACAGACAACATACAGTGAAGTATCTTAAGCCCCCTGTTTCCTCTTCTGAAGCTGACCTGTGAAAAACATACAAAATTTATTTTATTACGAGAAATATATCTAAAAAATTAGATCAATAGTCGCACGAACCAAGTTTTAGAATTTTCTGGAAACAGTAGGCATGGGAGGTAGACAAAGTCATTTTAATTATATGCGCCAGTTTTGGTGAATTTAGCTTCAGTCACTTGGAGAAAAGTGTACCTGAATGATAAAAATTCATCTCTCCTGTAAACCCCAAAAGAAAATTCAAGAACTTATTAGCTTACCATTATGCAGTTTTGGAAAATTAAAGCTGTATATTCTTTTGGCTCACTTGCTTCTTTGTACTCCACACTCGTTCTTTTCATTGTTGTAGTTGTCCTAGCCTCCTTGGTAGCAGTTTCTGCAGGTTCCTTGCACTTTGGTTACTCGCAGCCAATCAATAGGAGTTAGAGCTGAACCATATTTCTTCCAGTCAATATATTTAATTTTTTCAGATCATGAATCCTAGAAATCACACAAAACATTACTGCATCAATTACACCTATCTTGCATACTGTGAGCCGTACAAATACAGTTTTCAGTATTAGCTTTCATATGCTCCTGTTGAAGCTTTAGTTAGGATTCTGTGAGGACCATGGAGGTATCTCTTAAAAAGATTTGTATTTGCCATGTTCCTTTCTTCAGGCGTAATTGCCACTATCTCTTAAGAATATTTGTATTTGCCTTGTTCCTTTCTTTAGGCTTAATTGCCACCATATTCGATGTGCTTTGAACTGGTTGTCTCGAAACCTCCGTTGGAAGGTAAATTTATTTATTCTGGGCATTTCTAAAACAGAAAATACATCCGCTGAAATACAGCAACATACCAGTAACTACGAAGCACACGTTTTTAAAATTCCGAAAGCAAGAAGTAAACAAATATATGATAAGATCTTTGGTTGCAGCTAAGCCACGGCCTTCTAGATACGCCTGTACTTAGGTTCCAGTAGTCAGCGCCTTCTGAAATACACGTGAGCTTGTAATTAATATCTAAAAGCTGAAAAAATTCCGGACAAGAATATTACATCACATATTCTGATACACTTCAAAATGACGGAGCGGTATGGCACTTGTACAACATTGGGTTGAAATTAATTTACGAATAAACCGAAAATTTTTATTATAGGCACGAAGTTTTCTTTTCTACAGGTTGATTCGCGAAGATATGCAAATATTTTAATATGTTATTCTACAAGTGAAAACAAAGAAAAAAGTTCATATAAACATAGGTCCGCAAATGTTTAGTTACAGAGTTACGGCTAATACAAGATTTTGCCAGAAATTTAGCAACTTCGCTAATATGAAGCCATCGCAAAGCTGTACGAGGTTAAAGTAAAGCACGATTTCTATTTATTTTGTTGTTATTGGTCTGGTGAATCTAATAAAACATGAAAAAATGTGTGTGAAATGTTATGGGACTTAACTTCCAAGGTCATCAGTCCCTAAGCTTACACACTACTTAACCTAAATTATCCTAAGGACAGAGAAACACACACCCATGCCCGAGGGAGGACTCGAACCTCCATCGGGATCAGCCGCACAGTCCATGACTGGAGCGCCCCAGACCGCTCGGCTAATTCCGCGCGGCAGTAAAACATGTCCCAGACGCGTATCTGCAGTAGTTTTCCAGAACATCCAGAGAAGCAAAGATTATTATACAAGTAAGTTTGTTTACTTTCCATTAAGAATGTAGAAACGTTTATGTCATTGTTGGCAACCGTTGGTGAGTTGATTCAGTCGTTTCCTAACCTTGAAACGCGTTAGTTTTTTGTTTTGTTCAGTGAAAGAACATCAACACTGAGCTTCGTTTTTTCCAGTTTAACATGAATTCACGTGTGTTGTGGTATTCACCAAAGCAGTTTATCTGACACGTTTACAAGGTTTCAGTTAACGTTATTACCATCATTTTTCGAAAATTAAATTCTCTACAACTTCTGTCGAAAACTTTGTGCAGTTGTTTGCAATTTAAAAAACAAACTGGGACAAGTAGTTAATAAATTAAAAACTTAACGAAATTACTTCTTTGCTTCTCTGGATTTTCTGGAAAACTACTTCAGATACATGTCTGGGACATGTTTTATTAGATTCACCAGATCAATAAAAACAAAAATTATGGGAATTGTGCCTTAACCTCGTATAGTTTTGCGATGGCTTCATATTAGCGAAGTTGCTAAATTTCAGGCAAAATCTTTTATTAGCTGTAACTCCGCAACTAAACATTTGCTGCTATATGAAAATTTTCTTTGATTTTAATTGTCGATTAACATTAAAAATATATACATATCTTCGTGAATCACCCTGTATAGAGCAGAAAAATTATTTTTTCAAATTTTTGGTCATTTTTCACGAGCAGGCCTCATTAATGCTCGTTATGTTGTGAACAGCTCAACAAAGTTTGTTAAGGGGCTCCGGAACGCCCTATACTTGCAATGTTAAACTAACGCTTATAAATTACAACTTTCCTCACAAAGTATTTGAGGCAGGAAGTTGAACTTTTTACTTATTATTTATTGGAATATGGGCTACAACTTAACACAGGGATTTTACAAAATTTTATTTCAGTCATTAAAGATGATTTTTTTTCAATTGTAATGAAAATTCACAACATTTTTTTGCAATTTTTTATTTATATATTCAAAAATATACAGTTTTTTCGAAAAAGGCTGTGTTAAATTATGCAGAAGGTACTGTGTAACATTTACTGAACGTTTGAAACAAATATGTTTGGAAGATCCTTAGAAAACATGTAATTAGTATGAGAAAATAAAAGTTTTGGGAATCGAGCGACAAAGATTGGATTAACTTTTTAGTTCATTCCAGGTCCATAGGATGGATTATCTTCACCCTCTGCAAACTCCTCCTCCAGCTTCCTCTTTTTCCTCCTCCTGCTTACTCTTGCTTGTATTTCTAGACTCTTTACAGCCCTGTCTGCAGCCCGAAGGCGTTCTTTGTCTAAAGCAAGCATCGCTCGTACCATGTTAGAACCTATCTTCATTCCCATATTTCTAAATACCTTGCACCTTACAATGTTGCCATCATTGAAAGTCGCAACAGCATCATACACACCAAAGTGAAGTGTTTCTATTCCAACAAATACAATCTTGGGGATTCTCGACCATATAACACTATTTACACTTTCATTGGGGTTTTGAGTTTTTCGGTGAATACACTTTTTCAACATTTCAGGTGCTGCTAAGTCTCTGAAAATAGGTTTTATCACCTCCATCATTGCATGAGGCAGACTAAAATGTACCTGATGAACACGGACGTTAATAATAACACCATTTGACAGCAGTTTAACAGCGCCACAGTGGGTCACGCCCATGTAGAACACATTTAAAAAAAAATTTAAAAATAGTTGTAGTCTTCGGAATTGAATAAATTATATATCTATTAAAAGGTAATAGTCTGCAGATTCAGAAAACGCAAAAAAGTAAAAATTGAACTTTTCATGATTTTGAGCCTTTCCGGAGCCCCTTAAATATGGGACTGGTGCGTCGGACCGTAAACGCGCCAGTGTATTTTGATTTCCCCGCCGGCGCTTTTAGGTTCTGCAGAAGACGTTCCGGGGATAATAGGCGTGAAGTTGTCAGTAGCCTCTGGGTACTGGGCGTCAGAGGCGTCGGTGTGTGGTTATTTTCTTGTTCCGCAGCCAGCGGCGCCCCCTGGGTTGGACGACACGGGGAGCCCCACAGGCCGGTATCGCATTGTTAACGACGATTACGCCGCTACGCTGATGACAGTAATGGCTGTCGTTAGGAGCGCGCCACACAGATGCCCATCACAGTTCAATGACGTCACGCCGCTGTCCTGTGCCAGGATTTCAGCTCATCGTAGTGTCACTGAGCTCTCATAGTACTCCCCCCCCCCCACCACCACCACCACCACCACCACCACCACCACCGTCCCGTCCATGGACACGTCGAGCTTGTCTGCGGAGTCATCGTGCTGCGGGGAAAAACGGTGATTCCGTCATTACAAAGACATTACATTGCTTCGGAATGCCTTTCGGACACTCACATCAACTTGTACCAGAGTCTAAATTGCAGATTTATTTAAACATCCTGTGCAGATTCCGGCTTTTGTCGTCACCATGTTACAGTGTATGCGTCAGGAATAGCTCCTTTCAGTTCCGTCAGTGAGTTCGCACTATTTTATTTTATCTGTTGTATTTCTTTCGATTCGGGTAAAGTGCGTAAAATGGTACTAGGTGTGTAAATAAATTTGTAGTGTTGACCGAACCTTGAGATAAGCACCTATATGACTGATTACCTCTCTCTGGAATTGTTGTGCTACAGTGTGTTTCTGTGAGTGTCCTTCTTATGTCGTTCCCGCGCTTACGTCGTTGATTATTTTCTCATCATGGACCATTAAGGAATTTCGAGAACTCACATTGGAAGACGTTGGTTACGAAACCCAGGAAACTTTGTTGACACATCTAGAAACTTCTAGAATCAGTATGTTTCTCTTTTAGTGACCTGTCGTGGGTGTATTACTATTGATACATTTGTATTATTAAACTAGTTAAGGCTTGGTTGTTCAGCTGTTCATTACAACAATGTTTTTTTTTCCTTTTTTGGAAATATCCAATGAAGGAAGTACTTCAGATACTTAAAAAGAAATAAGCTTTACTCTTCGTTTCTCTGACGAGAGTGACTCAAGTTGTGCTTCCAGTTTTTTGAGCTGTTTCCCACGCACAGGCATTATTACGTTACACACCGCTATGTTACTCGCTGTAATTCGGAGTTCTCTAGTGGTAGAGGGTTGTAACTTGCATCAGCGAAGCGAGAAAATCTACCGAGTACGAGTAAAGTGCATGTCATGAAATACCTCAAAAGATGTGAACAGACTAAAAATGTCTGAGGCACTATTGGTACTTTTCAGCACACCCGTCTTGAATCGCTTAAGACAATTGCCAAAATGATGCTCGCAACGCCTCTCGTAAAGTAACTCAACCCATACCTGGGTGTAAGCTGACTTCGAGCCCTGTCAGACCTACGCTGCACACGCGGATGAACGAAATGTGACACAGTGTTTGTCTGTTCGTGGATTTAAACGCCATTTAGCGGGACTCACTAATCTCGCGTATGACGCACGAATTTGAGATAATACCGATCGCGGTGGTGCAGTGGCGGAAGAATCGACTGTGTTTCTTTCTAAGTGATGAGTTACCCCTGAAAATTATTCCATAAAACATTACTGAGTGCAAACATGCGAAAAGTGTCAGAAGCCTGCTTCGTTTGCTTCCAAGAATAGCAACTGTACGAAGATTAATGCTTGATCTAAAGTGGTAGCGAGTTAACGTTTATTATTTTTAACTCTAGCTGATGGTTTAATCGTCGCTTTCTTCAAATATTTACGCGCTGTGAGGTACCATATGTACAAAATATATCCTCATCTTCAATTGCGAGCTATGCTTGCAGGCTTGAACTTCGGCCTGCTGCTGCGCTGTTCTTAGAGTCTCATATCACTAGCGTAGTACTAACACTGATATACATCGCCTAATAAAATGTTAAATGAAGATTTGACTTCCGTGGGGAGCCTCTAAGTTTTAATAAAAGAATACATTGTCCCTTGTAGCCAGTACTGGCTTTATTAAAATCGTGCTGTTACCTAATTTCGGCCGTGAGCCATAATCAACCACCTGAAATAAACCAACGACGAAGAGCGTCACATGTTTGGGTAGATTGTCATACGTACAAATAACCTATTCCAGAACACACATTACCAGATTTGCAGTGCAATAACATTACTTACATTTGCTGTGTCATGTACACGTATCGTGCTGATCACAGCCTTTTTTGTGACATACACAAAACCAGACTAACATGCTCCAAATGCTTCAGCCTGACAACTAAAACGGCTGTTACGGTGTTGTCAAAGATGAACTTCTTTCTAAACATTGTACACCTATCGATAGCTATATGTAGTTATACATTTACTGCTGGCGTGCCAGAATTAGTCGAAGTATAATGAATAATAAAGAATATATTCACATTAATTTTGCATCACCTCGGTTCCAAGAGTTTCGGAACCTGTACAGAAAATTGGAATAGAGATCAACAGAAACATCATTTCAGCCCCTTTTTTTTTGTCCGTGAAAACCACACATTGCATGTTGTACCACCATACAGCGAGACCTTCAGAGGTGGGAGTCCAAATTGCTGTACACACCAGTACCTATAATACCCAGTAGCATGTCCTCTTGCGTTGATGCAGGCCTGTATACGTCGTGGCATACTGTCCACAAGTTCATCAAGGCACTGTTGGTCCACATTGTCCCACTCCTCAACGGCGATTCGGAGTAGATCCCTTAAAGTGGTTGGTGGGTCACGTTGTCCATAAACAGCCCTTTTCAATCTAACCCAGGCATGTTCGATAGGGTTCATGTCGGTAGAACATGCTGGCCACTCTAGTCGAGCGATGTCGTCATCCTGAAGGAAGTCATTCACAAGATGTGCACGATGCGGGCACGAATTATCGTCCATGAAGACGAATTCCTCGCCAGTCTGCTGCCGATACGGTTGCACTATCGATCGGAGGATGGCACTTTCCCTGACCACCAGCAGCGTACGTCGGCCCCACATAATGCCACCCCAAAACAGCAGGTAACCTCCATCTTGCTGCACTCGCTGGACAGTGTGTCTAAGGCGTTCAGCCTGACCGGGTTGCCTCCAAACACGTCTCCGACGATTATTTGGTTGAAGGTATATGCGACACTCATCGGTGAAGAGAAAGTGATGCCAATCCTGAGCGGTCCATTTGGCATGTTGTTGGGCCCATCTGTACCGTGCTGTATGGTGTCGTGGTTGCAAAGATGGACCTCGTCATGGACGTCGGGAGTGAAGTTGCGCATCATGCAGTCTATTGCTCACAGTTTGAGTCGTAACACGACGTCCTGTGACTGCACGAAAATCATAATTCAACATGGTGGCATTGGTGTGAGGGTTCCTCCGAGCCACATAATAAGTAGGTAGCACTCATCTATTGCAGTCGTAGCCCTTGGGCGGCCTGAGCGAGGCATGTCATCGACAGTTCCTGTTTCTCTGTATCTCCTCCATGTCCGAACAACATCGCTTTGGTTCACTCCGAGACGCCTGGACACTTCCCTTGTTGGGAGCCCTTTTTGGCACAAAGTAACAATGCGGTCGCTACCGAACCGCCTTGTTGACCATCTACGCATTGTTGAACTACAGACAACACGAGCCTTGTACCTCCTTCCTGGTGGAATGATTGGAAATGATCGGCTGTCGGACCTCCTCCGTCTAATAGGCGCTCCTCATGCATGGTTGTTAACATCTTTGGGTAGGTTTAGTGACGTATCTGAACAGTCAAAGGGGCTGTGTGCGAGATACAATATCCACAGTCAACGTTTATCTTCAGGAGTTCTGGGTACCGGGATGATGCAAAACTTTTTTTGATGTGTGTCTATACCCTTAAGTACCCTTGGTCACCAATTACCAGTACATAATGCGTCACGTAATGTGGCACGCCAGCAATAATGTAACGTAACTGCACCTAGCTATCGATAGGTTTATAATGTTTTGAATTCGTAACAGCTGTTTTAGTTATCAGCCTGCAGTACGTTGGCGTAGTGGTTCCCAACCTGGGGGTAATTACTTCCTGAGGGGTAAAACGAAATTTTTTGAGAGGTAAAAGTAAACGATTCGATTATAGTACATGCAACAGTCCACAAATTACTTCACTGTTTGCTTCGAGACAGATAAATGAATTATTTGACAGCACAACACCGCAGTAACTACCTAAAGGTTACTGTAGTGCTATACACAGTTTTTTTGTTATTATTATTATTAATATTATTGGTAGTAGTATAGTGGTTAGACACAAAGTATTGGTTGTGCAGTGTGTAGAGTAAGCAGGTTTCGCAATGCAGAGGAGTAATGCATGTGATGTTTATTTTGTAACAAGTGTGTACCCTCAATCCGGGTAGTTAGCTTTCTTTCCTGAGAAGGAGTTGTCGGTAGCACTTGCGACGCACTACGAATTCCTTCGTCGTTCATTCTAACACACACACACACGCACACACACACACACACACACACACACTCTCAAACTAATTATCAGTCATCTTTCCTCATTTTAAAAGTGAAAGTGTTCCAAAAAAAGTCTTTCCTTTTCCAGTTTAGTTTGGTGTCAAAGTTGGTGATAATGTTTGGGGGGGGGGGGGAGGTATTGGCTAATGTCTGCTCTCAGGGGTAATGGTCTAATAAAGGTTGGGAACCACTGTCTTAATGTTACGATGGCGTACGACTTATGGTTTTATGTATGTGACATAAAACCATGTGACGAGAACGATATGTAATACATGACGTAACAAATGTAAGTAATGCTATTGCACTGCGAATCTGGTTACGTTAATGTGAGTTATGGAATGTTTTATCTACATATCACGAACGATGCAGACATATGACGCACGTCGATGTTGGTTTATTTCAGATGTTTGATAATGGCTTACGGCGGAAGTTAGCTAATACCACGATTTTAATAAAACGCAAAACATCCTACATCGGACACCGCATTCTTTTATTAAAATGGTAAGTGCATGTTTTCGCTAAATGATCGTATGAAACGTCTTGACTGTTCTAAAATAGATGTAAATGTCGTGTGACTAGGGCCTCCCGTCGGGTAGACCGTTCGCCGGGTGCAAATCTTTCGATTTGACGCCACTTCGGCGACTTGCGCGTCCATGGAGATGAAATGATGATGATTAGGACAACACAACACCCAGTCCCTGAGCGGAGAAAATCTCCGACCCAGCCGGGAATAAGTCGGGCCCTTAGAATTGACATTCTGTCACGCTGACCACTTTTTTTTCCCTTCCATTTTGTTCGGTATTGTTCGTTGCGTTCGGTCTGGACGGACGTCACAAGACATCCGTTCCGGTTGATCGTTGATTCCTTTACTCATATATATATATATATATATATATATATATATATATATATATATATATATATAATTTTTTTTTTTTTTTTTTTTTTTTTTTTTTTTTTTTTTTTTTTTTTTTTTTTTTACAGAGGGCGAGCAGCCCACTGACCAAACACGCTGAGCTACCGTGCTGGCTGACCTAACCTCCTAACCCGAACCTTCCAAAAATTTAATGTAAATAATTTCTGTCTAAAATCCAATGACCACTCAGCTACCGGGAGCGGACTTCACTGTTGTGAAAATCAAGACTACATTTCGCAGCTCTCGGAACGGTCGCAGAGACGATGTGTGCAGTCGCTGCACGACCCGGCAAGGTGTGGGACACTGTTGTCCATTCAGCAGGCGACGGACAGAAACCGCGCCTACATCGGCGACACGCTTTCCGAGCCAGAAGCACGACCCACTTGACGCGAGCCAAAATTGCCGCCTCTAGGTCAAGAGGCGTTTTGCCTGCGAGCTAGCGGCACAGTGCCCTTCCAGAGCACGAAGTCCACTCTTAAGCTCTAAATATTTTTCCTTACTTGCTATTTCAGTGCTTGTTTTTTTGTCATTAAAATGGAACTGAATGGCGAAAAGTCACGGGAAAAGTTGTCCCATTTGGACATGTGCCTTGCGTGACGCTCGAATATTGCAGCTAGATGTTACGCTTGGCGCAATTGCTGATCCGATGTGTGAATTATCTGTTGCAGACGAATGTGTAGTGAACACGGCAGTACGTCACAAATTAGCCTACTTTCCGTGCTCAGAATGTTACGTACCAGTTGTCGAAATGAGTGATATAGCAGGTGGTAATTGTTGTGGCGTAGATTAACAGCCACGCCACTCGGAAGTAGCCCAAAGGCACGCGTTAACTCACGCAGGCTAGAGATAGGTCTGAAACAGGATACGTAATGAATGCTATAAAGAAAATTACGTAGCTGCTGGAATACTTAACTTTAATCCATCCTTGTTGTACATCGCTATCGACGATACAAGTGAGACTCTGTAGATTCAGGCAATAAACTACTAATGGCGCCTTGCTAGGTCGTAGCCATTGACTTAGCTGAAGGCTATTCAAACTATCTGCTCTGCAAATGAGCGAGGCTTCGTCAGTGTCCATCGCTAGCTACGTCGTCCGTCCAACTGGGGCGAGTGCTAGTCCGTCTCTCGAGACCTGCTTTGTGGTGGCGCTCGGTCTGCGATCACTGACAGTGGCGACACGCGGGTCCGACATGTACTTATGGACCGCGGCCGATTTAAAGCTACCACCTAGCAAGTGTGGTGGCTGGCGGTGACACCACAGTAATAATTAAAGTGTAGTTATTCACAGAGGTCCATTGTGGGCTGTCATTATCGTACGGTAATGCGTTAATGTGTAACCTATTTACGCTGTAAAACAATTAGTTCCAGTTTTGGTCACCGGGTGCAGATACAAGAAAGACTTACAGAAGTGTTGCGTTTTTAATGGATTAGGAACTGGGCGTAGGCAGAAAAGGTCAAACAGATCAGAAGGGCAGAGTGTTGGTTTTATTATGAACTTCCACTTACACAGTTTGTTTAATATGAACACTGGAGACGTCGACAGGATGCTGTGCGGCACCAGATTTGCACCTAGTGGCCAAAATGTTAGCTAATTTTTTTTTTCCAGCGTAAATCGGTTCCACATTAACACTTTAGCACATCTACCAAGTTTCGCTGCCATGCGATAACTACAGCCCACATTGGACCTCCCTGAGTAGTTGCACATTTAATTATAACCACCGATCAACTGCCAGTTGATGGTTAGAGTGCTGACACCCAAGTTTTCAGATAATCCGCGTAACCGGTTATGCTGGCCACTGATGCGATGTATATAGGGATCGTGTCAACCCCTTCCGCATCAACTAAATCCTGAAAAGGGCGCATTGAAGCGCCAAATGTGGGTGTAACAAAATAAATAAAATCATAAGGACAACTGTAGGCGTTGTATTTTCTCACAAATTTCTAGCTGGTGGGATGAATAGCAGCTTACTCGAATTATAGGAAATAGTAAGTTAATGTGTAGGGAAAAAACAGCTTTAGTAGGTGGTGTTGCTTCACATGGTCGCACCATTAAATATCTAGGCGTAAAGCTGCAGAGCCGTATGAAATGGAAATGCTCAAATGTGTCTGAATTCCTGAGGGGCCCAGCTGCTGAGGTCATTGGTCTCTAGACTTACACACTGCTTAAACTAACTTACGCTAATAACAACACATACACCCATGCCCGAGGGAGGACTCGAACCTCCGGTGGGAGTGGCCGCGCAATCCGTGACATGGCACCACGCGGTTGAAATGTAACAAAGCGAATTGTTGAGTTCGGTGTATTTGGAGAATTTTAGGAAAGGCTAGCTCATCTGTAAAGAAACCTGATTCAACTGATTCTCAAGTACTGCGCGAGTGTTTGGAATTCCCACCAGGTCAAATTCAAATGGTTCAGATGGCTCTGAGCACTATGGGACTTAATATCTGAGGTCATCAGTCCCCCTACAACTACTTAAACCTAACTAACCTAAGGACATCACACACATCTATGCCCGAGGCAGGATTCGAACCAGCGACAGTCGCGGTCGCGCAGTTCTAGACTGAAGCGCCTAGAAGCGCTCGGCCACAGCGGCCGGCCCCACCGGGTCGGATTTAAGGAAGACATCAAAGAGCATTTCAGAAGCGTTCTCCTACGTTTGTTATCGGTGGGCTCGGTCAACACGCGAATATTACGGAGATGCTTCGTGAACTCAAATGGGAATGCCTGGAGGGAAGACGTCATTCTTTTCGTGAAAAACTTTTGAAAGAAATTTAGAGAACTGGCATTTTGGAGCTGACGGCAGAGCGATCCTACTGCCGCCAACGTACTTTTCGGCTAAGGACCACGAAATTAACGGAGGCGTGTAGATAGTCGGCTTTTCCCTCGCTCTGTTTGCGAATGGAACAGCAATAGAAATGACAAGTGGTGGTACAAGGTACCTCCCGCCATACACCATACGGTTGCTTGCGGAGTATGTACGTAGATGTAGATCAGTCGATTCGCTGGGAAAACATCAAGACCGGCATCGGATTGTCTGTGTTTCGAAGTAGTCGTCTCTGTTTCAAGGAGAGCACGGAATCCTAGGCGCTTTGTTTGGTTTCGATTCGTTCCCCTCCGCACCTCCTCGACCCGTGTGTTCCTCCGCCACGCAGCTCCAGAACTTAGGCAACAGACGGGGTCCGACGTGCCAAATCTTGCATGGCGCACCGCCGAGTTGTGGGGAGCGATGCTTCCGCGTGGTGCGAAATACACACATTAGGTATGGCTCCCCTCCTCTCCCCCTCAAAGCTGACGCTCGAGGGATGCGAGATTCTGGGGAGGAGCGGAGAGGGCGGGGGAGGGGAGTTCGTGGACCCGCGCGGAATGCCCTGGGCTGCAGCCAGCGCTAATGGCCAGTATTTCTCCGGACCCAGGGCAAAGGCGCTTTTAAATAGCAACTAGTTCACGCATGCTCCCGCCTCTTACACCCGCTGCAGCTATGGAAGGGAGATTCGCAGCTGTCCGTTGCAAGGACAGCTTGCTGTGCGCAAATTTGATGAATTCTAGCAGTAGCAGTTTATACGTCTGAATTAAAACTATAGTGCTTAAAAAGCTACTACAGTCATATAACTGAGAACAAGAATAGGAAAAACTTGCAGTGATCAAATTCGAAAGTAAAATTCTATGTACCGAATTGACAGAAAATCCTAGGAAGTTCTGGTCTTACGTTAAATCAGTAAGTGGACCGAAACAGCATATCCAGGCACTCTGGGATGATAATGGCATTTAAACAAAGGATGACACTCGTAAAGCTGAAATACTAAACACCTTTTTCCAAAGCTGTTTGCCGGCCGAAGTGGCCGAGCGGTTCTAGGCGCTACAGTCTGGAACCGCGCCACCGCTACGGTCGCAGGTTCGAATCCCGCCTCGGGCATGGATGTATGTGATGTCCTTGGGTTAGTTAGGTTTAAGTAGTTCTAAGTTCTAGGGGACTGATGACCTCAGCAGTTAAGTCCCATAGTGATCAGAGCCATTTGAACCAAAACTGTTTCACAGAGGGACCGCACTGCAGTTCCTTCTCTATCCTCGCACGAACGAAAACATGGCTGACATCGAAATAAGTGTCCAAGGAATAGAAAAACAACTGAAATCACTCAACAGAAGAAAGTCCACTGGACCTGACGGGATACCAATTTGATTCTACACAGAGTACGCGAAAGAACGTGCCCCCCTTCTAACAGCCGTGTACCGCAAGTCTCTAGAGGAACGGACGGTTCCAAATGATTGGTAAAGGGCACAGGTAGATCCAGTTTCCAAGAAGAGTCGTCGAGCAGATGCGCAAAACTATAGGCTTATATCTCTGACATCGATCTGTTTTGTAGAATTTTAGAACATGTTTTTTGCTCGCGTATCATGTCATTTCTGGAAACCCAGAATCTAATCTGTAGGAATCAACATGGATTCCGGAAACAGCGATCGAGTGAGACCCAACTCGCTTTATTTGTTCTTGAGGCCCAGAAAATATTAGATACAGGCTCCTAGGTAGATGCCATTCTCCTTGACTTCCGGAAGGCTTTCGGTACAGTTCCGCACTGTCGCCTGATAAACAAAGTATGAGCCTACGGAATATCAGACCAGCTGTGTGGCTGGATTGAAGAGTTTTTAGCAAACAGAACACAGCATGTTGTTATCAATGGAGAGACGTCTCCAGACGTTAAAGTAACCTCTGGTGTGCCACAGGGGAGTGTTATGGGACCATTGCTTTTCACAATATTTATAAATGACCTAGTAGATAGTGTCGGAAGATCAATGCGGCTTTTCGCGGATGATGCTGTAGTATATAGAGAAGTTGCAGCATTAGAAAATTGCAGCGAAATGGAGGAAGATCTGCGGCGGATTGGCACTTGGTGCAGGGAGTGGAAACTGACCCTTAACATAGACAAATGTAATGTATTGCGAATACATAGAAAGAAGGATCCTTTATTGTATGATTGTATGATAGCAGAATAATACATGACAGCAGAACAAACACTGGTAGCAATTACTTCTGTAAAATATCTGAGAGTATGCGTACGGAACGATTTGAATTGGAATGATGATATAAAATTAATTGTTGGTAAGGCGGGCGCCAGGTTGGGATTCATTGGGAGAGTCCTTACAAAATGTAGTCCATCAACAAAGGAGGTGGCTTAAAAACACTCGTTCTACCTATACTTGAGTATTGCTCACCAGTGTGGGATCCGTACCAGGTCGGGTTGACAGAGGAGATAGAGAAGATCCAAAGAAGAGCGGCGCCTTTCGTCACAGGGTTATTTGGTAAGCGTGATAGCTTTACGGAGATGTTTAGCAAACTCAAGTGACAGACTCTGCAAGAGAGGCGCTCTGCATCGCGGTGTAGCTTGCTGTCCAGGTTTCGAGAGGGTGCGTTTCTGGATGAGGTATCGAATATATTGCTTCCGCCTACTTATACCTCCAGAGGAGATCACGAATGTAAAATCAGAGAGATTCGAGCGCGCACGGAGGTTTTCCGGCAGTCGTTCTTCCCGCGAACCATAAGCGACTGGAACAGGAAAGGGAGGTAATGACAGTGGCACGTAAAGTGCCCTCCGCCACACACCGTTGGGTGGCTTGTGGAGTATAAATGTAGATGTAGATATGAAACAAATTCTAGAAATAATAACTGATTATCTTACAAACATCAGATTAGTGTAATTCTAAAAGAAAACTTATCTTTCGATCTGTGTACCAGTCTGCAGTTTTTGTACCAGTGCTTAGTCTAACGCCCTGGTTCTCCGTGACGTATGCTACTGTTTCTCTTACGCGATACCTGTCGTTATAAAGGTTAATTGAACTGCCCCTATGTCTGGGTTTCATGCAACACGCAACTGCTTGAAAAACAACGGGCGAGATTTTCATATTCTCTTTGTCGCTACTTGCAAGCTGTTAGTCCTATAGAAAAAATGAGCAAACTTTTTGTAGGACATTTAATGTAGTTAAATTTTGCACTGGTATTCGTTTTCGCTAGAGGCCATAGTTTTTTAATTATCCAAGAAAAACTTACAACAGCGACAGTCAGATGCGTTTTTCTTGAACAGCTAGAAAACAGTGGCCACCAGCGAAAATGCATCAAAGTACAAAATTTAACTACGTTAAATTTTCTTCAAAAAAAAAGTCCTGTTCATTTTTTTCTGTAGGACTAATGGTTTGTGCATAGCGATTGATAACTCTGAAAAGCTCACACGTGGTTTTTGAAGGCGTTGCGGATTGCATAAAACTGGATCACTCTGTATACCATATAATCATCTTTTCTGCATAATCGTGAGTTTCTTGTATGCTAAACGGGCACAAATTGCAGGAAACGATCGCTGGAAGATGAGCAAATACGGTCGTACGGTCACCAGAAATGTGTTCCAAGCAAGTCACAATAGCGGATAACACGTTGATTTACAAGTTAGCATGTCTTGCCGGTATCTTAGGAGAAATAAATACGATTAAGTTCGACTAGATAGCAAATATGGTGAACATTTTGGCTACTCAAAATGAGGTAGCTACTTGTCTTTCCAAATTGGAGTCTTACCAATGCAGGACTGACGTTGACCACGTTTTGTGTTCCCAGGATTAACGTGAGTGACGAAGAATTCTTATCTGTGTTTTAAGTAAATCAGCATTTGGCCTCAGCATGAAATTCTATTAGGAATTACTTTCCTGATTTGAATAATCCACAGAAATGTGGGTGGGTCTTAGAAAGCGCAATTTTCTATGAATGAAGAATAGTTTCAGGGAGTCATATTGGAGTCAAATTCCAGTTATTTGGTCTGCGAAAACAATATTTTTGCCAATGATTGGTGGCATGAATCCATTATTACCGGAAGAAAGACTTAACAGTACTTTTTACATACTCAGCAACTTAAAGATGTGGAAGTATGGACAGCCAGATGAGCAAATGGAAGGTAGGTGGATGACGCTGGACGACATTCAGGAACAGGTGGATAAATGTGTGAAGAAATCGGAAGGAGCCCTTTATGCAGCAGTCAACTGAGATTGCACAGTGGTGACAGACTGGAAGGTCACAATGATAATGATCCCAGTAATGATGCCAGTTATGATGAAATTTTATTATCACAGCAATGATGATGATGATTATGGCGATGGTGGTGGTGATGGTGATGATGACATTGATGATGGTGCTTGTGTTGCTGATTGTAGATTCTTGTACCGCAAGGCAGCAAGGAAGAGGATGTTCGCGGCGTGTTGCTTGTTGGGTTGTCTCTGACCTCTCTCGTGACAGGCTCGTTTGATCCAGTGCCTACTATCGATCTTTTCACTACATTGTTGCCGACCGGTGTGCTGGCGATAGTAGTGGGACAAGCTATGTTTCAGTCAATTTTGGTAGTGCAGGCAACCCGCACTAACAGAATGGTCTGAAACATACCTTGTCCCACTGCTGGCGACGGCTTTCGCTAGCACTCTATAATGATGATAATGGTGATAATGGTTGTATTAGTGACCATAACGATGGAGATGATGATGATGATGATGTTTATTTTCAGAATGATGATCATGTTCACGGTACTGGTCCTAAATCATGAACACATTGTGAAACGTCCCCTTAGTAAAATTAGTGAATTAATCCTGACAGGGTCGCCATATGAAATGTCCCCTTGGAAAAATTAGTGAATTACTGTGCTGATAGACCTCTTACGTTATTTGCTTTTCAAACAGCTGAGCAAAACTGAACGTGCTCAGACATTACTCTCGTTACTTATTCTGATCAACACTAAACTGTTGCACAATATTTTTAGCGCAACGCAATCTGACTTTGAAAAATCCCCACAAAAGAATGGCCCTGACTAACAATAACCTATATCTTTCATGAATCACTTACCTCACAAAAATCTTCGTTACTGAAACTACTGCAGTACAGTGAGCGCCAATACTGCCAGCTGAATAAAAGATTCTAACTACTGAAGGCACTAACTACTGATAGGCATAGTTAGCAAATGAAAGATTTTGATAGAGAACAAACAATGTATTTACCTTAACAGTGTTCAAAAGCCATTATATATATATATATATATATATATATATATATATATATATATATAATCAGTTCATGACATCCAGTCTTACAAATTTACTGTCTCTGATGGACACACGTCCAGATCATCCGCTCTCAAAACTCCGCCATCTCTCTCCCCACATTCACCACTGCTAGCGGCTCACCTCCAACTGCGCAACGCTACGGGCTGTTAACAGCCCAACACTACAATAGCAAATTCCAACAATGCAAACCAGCCACCGACTGCACACAGCACAGTCAGTGATTTTCATACAGAGCGCTACGTGGCGTTACCAATATAAAAACCTAAACAGCCTACTTACAATTGTAATGGCGTAGTGCACATTACATTCTATCCATCCTGGTTATAAAGCGTTCATATTCTGAATTCTGATACACGGTGTGGACTGTAACACTGGTGTTGGGTCTGCCATGGCTAAATGGATGGCAGGTACCACAGGCGTAATGGCGCGCTCGCCCAGATTAGAACACCTGCAGCTGATCCGTCATGCAACCGCCACGAGGCTTGCCGCGGTGAAAGGTGCTCCAGCCTGGAGGGCCCCTTCACGCCGGTCTACTCCGCCCTGGATTACTCCCATCTGGACTCATTTGCTGCTGGACCAGATCCTGTCTCGTGGTTTTCCAGTCCGCTCAGAGCTGTGTATTTGTTACTTGATTCACACAAGGAGTACATGTTGCTTCATCTTGTCGCTTTTTCAGTGAATAAATTATTATGCACGGATTGCGATATGTCACATTAGAGTTTTACAGCGGTCCAGGAAATATTTATTTTATTACAATTCCAGTCGTGAACCACAAGAGTTTATCGATGAGGTTATTAATCAGTGATTTTATCGATGAGATTATTAATCAGTGATTGCCATCTTAACATGTGAGCAGACACAGTGTGCTAAGTCAGTAGTGTCGTTTTTGTACCATCTATATACCGGGTCATAAAAAAGTCAGTATAAATTTGAAAACTTAATAAACGACGGAATAATGTAGATAGAGAGGTAAAAATTGATACACATGCTTGAATTATATGGGGTTTTATTAGAACAAAAAAAAAGTTCACAAAATGTCCGACAGATGGCGCTGGACAGCAAAACTGCTACCGTGACGGGTGACAGGTACGCCGATATGTTACTGAATCGCATCATCCCCAGCCTGGCTGATAAACACCTGCTGGAATGTACGAGTTTATGCAGGATGGCGCTCCACCCCATATTGCTAGACGCGTGAAAGATCTCTTGCGCGCGTTGTTTGGTGATGATCGTGTGCTCAGCCGCCACTTTCGTCATGCTTGGCCTCCCAGGTCCCCAGATCTCAGTCCGTGCGATTATTGGCTTTGGGGTTACCTGAAGTCGCAAGTGTATCGTGATCGACCGACATCTCTAGGGATGCTGAAAGACAACATCCGAAGGTGCTGTTCACAGCATTATTCCTCAACTACAGCTATTGTTGAGGACTGATGGTGGAGATATTGAGCATTTTCTGTAAAGAACATCATCTTTGCTTTGTCTTACTTTGCTATGCTAATTATTGCTATTGTGATCAGATGAAGCGGCATCTGTCGGACATTTTTTGAACTTTTGTATTTTTGTGGTTCTAATAAAACCCCATGTCATTCCAAGCATGTGTGTCAGTTTGTACCTCTCTATCCACATTATTCCGTGATTTATCCAGTTTTCAAATTTATGCTGACTTTTTGATCACCCAGTACAGATTGAGTCAGTTGCCCCAACGATGCCGTTTTATGCAACCCGCATTGTTATACCTGCCCTTCAAAAACCACGCGCGAAATTTTTGTATTCTCTCGCTCGCTACGCGCAAACTATTAATCCCACAGGAAAAAAGCGAACAGGACCTTTTTTGTAGGAAATTGTAGTAAAGTTTTGTGCTGGGATACGTTTCCACTGGAGCGCACGGTTTTCGAATTATTCAAGGAAAACGTCAAAAAGTGACCTTTACATTCATCTCCACCCCCACATTCATACCTCACCAGTCAGGATTTCTAGTATGTTGTTCGCAGCACTCTCTCCTACCAATGTATAAAAGTTTCCGACTGCACCAACTATTCCCTGTATATGACCTTTTTTGGCCTCTATTGATGGGGCTATAGCTCCACCAAGATAGTCCATTATTTCGTTAACGTTGTTAATTTAATCGTGCCTGCGAGTGCAATGAAAAAAAAACTTTTGTAAATGTTACGCTAAAACGATAAAAGAAAATATTCAGATTGTGAAGGGAGACGAAAATTTAATGGTCATGGGTGACTGGAATTCGAGTGTTGGAAAAGGGAGAGAAGGAAACGTAGTAGGTGAATATGGATTGGGGGACAGAAATGAAAGAGGAAGCCGCCTGGTCGAATTTTGCACAGAGCACAACATAATCATAACTAACACTTGGTTTAAGAATCATGA
The DNA here is from genome assembly GCF_021461385.2 of Schistocerca piceifrons. Lineage (NCBI taxonomy): Eukaryota > Metazoa > Arthropoda > Insecta > Orthoptera > Acrididae > Schistocerca > Schistocerca piceifrons. The sequence goes on along the minus strand of NC_060143.1, from coordinate 495,376,133 downwards.
AAGAAGGTTGTATACATGGAAGAACCCTGGAGATACTAAAAGGTTTCAGATAGATTATATAATGGTAAGACAGAGATTTAGGAACCAGGTTTTAAATTGTAAGACATTTCCAGGGGCAGATGTGGACTCTGACCACAATGTATTGGTTATGACCGGCAGATTGAAGCTGAAGAAACTGCAAAAAGGTGGGAATTTAAGGAGATGGGACCTGGATAAACTAAAAGAACCAGAGGTTGTACAGAGATTCAGGGAGAGCATAAGGGAGCAATTGACAGGAATGGGGGAAATAAATACAGTAGAAGAAGAATGGGTAGCTTTGAGGGATGAAGTAGTGAAGGCAGCTGAGGATCAAGTAGGTAAAAAGACGAGGGCTAGTAGAAATCCTTGGGTAACAGAAGAAATATTGAATTTAATTGATGAAAGGAGAAAATATAAAAATGCAGTAAGTGAAACAGGCAAAAAGGAATACAAACGTCTCAAAAATGAGATCGACAGGAAGTGCAAAATGGCTAAGCAGGGATGGCTAGAGGACAAATGTAAGGATGTAGAGGCCTGTCTCACTAGGGGTAAGATAGATACCGGCTACAGGAAATTTAAAGAGACCTTTGGAGATAAGAGAACGACTAGTATGAATATCAAGAGCTCAGATGGAAACCCAGTTCTAAGCAAAGAAGGGAAAGCAGAAAGGTGGAAGGAGTATATAGAGGGTCTATACAAGGGCGATGTACTTGAGGACAATATTATGGAAATGGAAGAGGATGTAGATGAAGATGAAATGGGAGATATAATACTGCGTGAAGAGTTTGACAGAGCACTGAAAGACCTGAGTCGAAACAAGGTCCCCGGAGTAGACAATATTCCATTGGAACTACTGACGGCCGTGGGAGAGCCAGTCATAACAAAACTCTACCATCTGGTGAGCAAGATGTATGAAACAGGCGAAATACCCTCAGACTTCAAGAAGAATATAATAATTCCAATCCCAAAGAAAGCAGGTGTTGACAGATGTGAAAATTACCGAACTATCAGCTTAATAAGTCACAGCTGCAAAATACTAACACGAATTCTTTACAGACGAATGGAAAACCTAGTAGAAGCCAACCTCGGGGAAGATCAGTTTGGATTCCGTAGAAACACTGGAACACGTGAGGCAATACTGACCTTACGACTTATCTTAGAAGAAAGATTAAGGAAAGGCAAACCTACGTTTCTAGCATTTGTAGACTTAGAGAAAGCTTTTGACAATGTTGACTGGAATACTCTCTTTCAAATTCTAAAGGTGGCAGGGGTAAAATACAGGGAGCGAAAGGCTATTTACAATTTGTACAGAAACCAGATGGCAGTTATAAGAGTCGAGGGACATGAAAGGGAAGCAGTGGTTGGGAAGGGAGTAAGACAGGGTTGTAGCCTCTCTCCGATGTTGTTCAATCTGTATATTGAGCAAGCAGTAAAGGAAACAAAAGAAAAATTCGGAGTAGGTATTAAAATTCATGGAGAAGAAATAAAAACTTTGAGGTTCGCCGATGACATTGTAATTCTGTCAGAGACAGCAAAGGACTTGCAAGAGCAGTTGAATGGAATGGACAGTGGCTTGAAAGGAGGATATAAGATGATCATCAACAAAAGCAAAACAAGGATAATGGAATGTAGTCTAATTAAGTCGGGTGATGCTGAGGGAATTAGATTAGGAAATGAGACACTTAAAGCAGTAAAGCAGTTTTGCTATTTGGGGAGCAAAATAACTGATGATGGTCGAAGTAGAGAGGATATAAAATGTAGGCTGGCAATGGCAAGGAAAGCGTTTCTGAAGAAGAGAAATTTGTTAACATCCAGTATTGATTTAAGTGTCAGGAAGTCATTTCTGAAAGTATTCGTATGGAGTGTAGCCATGTATGGAAGTGAAACATGGACGATAAATAGTTTGGACAAGAAGAGAATAGAAGCTTTCGAAATGTGGTGCTACAGAAGAATGCTGAAGATTAGATGGGTAGATCACATAACTAATGAGGAAGTACTGAATAGGATTGGGGAGAAGAGAAGTTTGTGGCACAACTTGACCAGAAGAAGGGATCGGTTGGTAGGACATGTTCTGAGGCATCAAGGGATCACCAATTTAGTATTGGAGGGCAGCGTGGAGGGTAAAAATCGTAGAGGGAGACCAAGAGACGAATACACTAAGCAGATTCAGAAGGATGTAGGTTACAGTAGGTACTGGGAGATGAAAAAGCTTGCACAGGATAGAGTAGCATGGAGAGCTGCATCAAACCAGTCTCAGGACTGAAGACCACAACAACACGCTAAAACGAGTTATCTTGACAGTTCGATCCAAACTTAACCCACACATGCACAGTAGTTTCGTAGTCAGAAGGCCTAACGAATGCAACGATGTAATTGTTTCTTTTATGCTGTTAAATTTCACAAAATTATTATGTAAAATTTACGCACACGTCAGTTTTACAGTTTGTAAATGCTCGACTAACCCAGTGGCGTAATGCGGCCAGTCAATGAAGACCAAAAAAGGCAAAACGTGGAAAATACTTCGTGCAATTGTAAGTTGTACAGTGGTAGAAGGGAATGTAATGAACAGCGTATTAGAAACACTGACCGATGGGCGCTGAGTGTGTGAGTGAGGGTGCGTTTGAAGGGCACTTTTCTACGTTTTTCTTGAATAAATCGTAAACTACGGACTCTATCAAAAACGTATCTCGGTACAAAGTTCAACTATATTAAATTTCCTTCAAAAAAGATCCTATTCATTTTTTTTTTCTGTGGGGCTAATAGTTTGCGCGTACCGAGTGACAGAACATGGAAATCGCACACGTGGAGCCTTAATGGCTTCAACATCCATTCATGTCAATATGTGACTTTGTGAGCCCATTTTCCTTTTGAGAAAGACACATTTAAATTAATAAACCTTCAATTCTGCAACTGGTTGGTTTTTATTTTCCAGTCCTGTCAAAATTTATGAAGTGCTCGTAAATGTATTTGTCCACTACTTCGTTTTGTAATAAGAAGCTCTTCTGATTCATCACCTCACTTAAATAGAAGCCAGAGAGGGCGACTCGTGATCCTCTAAACACTTCACAGTATATTTCTAGAGTTACTTAAAATGATTTTATACCTTCTGACACACACCAAGTTAAATATTGTATGAAGCTTTTGCAAATACAATAGACTGTGACCAATTAGTCTTAATATTAAATGCACTAAGCATTTGTCGAATCTTATTCATTACGAGACGTTACATATTCTTCATGCGTTTATTTGCATGTAAATTTTGGTGTTCATTTTTATAGATATATATTTTTTCTATGTAATTTTTAAATGCCAGACATACATTTTTATAAGATACAGTTACCAGCTACGTGCTTATTAAAAAATTTAAGCATAGTTTTTCGATGTATATTCCAATGTAGGGTACGATGCTTGTACATGCCTTTTACGATGGACGTAAGCAACGGCCTCAGTTTTGTGTCACCCATGTAAAGACTCGTGTCATTTATCAGTGTTTATGTTCTGACACGTGTGGGTCCTATGTAGCTCTTTGGTAATTTGTGTGTTGTTGCTATATACACACGTATCGATCCTGTGCCTGTGGCATTAGACATATTTCTATCTGTTGTTGATTCTACCTGTCTTTGTATTTTCAGCGATGATGAGGGGTGTATAAAAGCCGAAATCTGGTAGATGATGGATTTTGCAACTGATTGCTGTCCGTCTTTAAATTTGAATACACTACAACTGTGCCCAGCATCTAAGCGGGTCAACGACGGTGATTCCCTGTAGTCTGAAGATGATCTTTCAAGACAAACTGCTCACATATAAAACATCGCTTTAGCGATGGAGACATTGTTCGTTTTTTTAAAAAAAAAGAAATAAGATTTACATCGCTGTAGTTCCCAAATATATTATAGATCTGGTAGGGATCACAAACACTAGTAGTCAAGAATGGTTCGCACTAGTGTTGAATACGCGGTCTCGTTTATAGATGAGCTACACTTTCCTAAAATTATCTCAATAAACCGTAGCCGATCTATCGCTTTCCGTACTACTGACCTTACGTGTCGTTCCATTTCATTTCGGTCGGCATCGTTACGCCTAGATACGTAATCGACATGACTGGGTAGACCAGACCACCGCTAAGCTTCTCTTCTAACATAGCAGGATTGTTTTTCCTACTCATGTGCATTAACTTGCGTGTTTCTACAGTCTTCTCAGTAGGCATTAGTGGTATAGAACTCGCCGTTTCGTACTAGGTGATAATAGAGCAACTAGAAGATGAGGATAATCTGATGCATTAGGGATTGTGAGGGGTTAGGGGATTCTACTTGAAGTGCTGGATATGTCAGCCCGGAGAAGGGAGTAAAAAGAGCTTAACTCGACGAAAATATTTCGCAGGGCGTCTCGTATATTTCTTCGAAAAGTTCTACTCTAAGAAATTTCTATCCGGTATTGGTATTACGCTTCAAAATTTGATTTATTTGAGTTTATTTCCGCACCTGACTAAAGGAGACGGCACATACTCCGGTCTTTCGTTATACTGCGTTCACAGAGTTTATTTATTCCTCCCCCCTTCCCCCCCCCCCCCTCACCACCCACCCCACACCCGCAGAATAAATTCTCCTTGCTGTGCAGACAGTACGGAACTGTTCTATCGGGAAGCCAGACTCGTCCCAGCTTCCAGCCTGCCCCACACAGACCGCACCGTATGTTTACATGACATTCACATCCACTATATGTAGGCGAAATTACATACTGCGCGAGATTCTCGTGTCGCCGGCCGGATATGATGACTGCTGTAGCAGACACAACAGCCGTAACCTCAATTTGTTCTCCATGTTTTGAGAGTGCAGCTGCATTTTCATGCGCAGGACGTGCTACAGCTGCGTTTGCAACTTGGCGAGGTGCCAAAGAATACCAACGACGTACGCAGCCAGCCGCTCTGAAATTAGCGACAATTTTCTTCATCAGGGCTGCCCTAGGGAGGTTTGTCAGGACATACTTCGTCCAGATAAAACTAATGTTTGTCGCTAATGTTCTTTCCGCCAGCGTATTTTCTAACTTTACGACAACAATTACGAATGAACAGTGTAAAATATTGTAAACAAGGTTTTAAAATAATTTTTTGCGGGGCTAGATAATTTGAAGTACAACAACAAACAGAATACAGTGGTGTGCATGAAACTGTGTTGTGAAAAACATAAGAAATGAATAGTGCTGCAGAACATCTAAAAATTAGACCAAAACTGTCAGTGTCTAACGGAGAGAAACGACGACGTGCTAGCAGACGGCGTTTTCATATGTAAGGGAGAAATCAGCCGAAATTCACCGTAACTACAAATCAATTTATTCTTAACGAACTGTTTTTCGATCTAAAAACGAACCAAAATGTAAATAACTTAATTACAGATCACTGATGATGTTTTACCTCAATAAAGCGAAACGCACCTGGTGAAAAAAAATCACGCATTTTTGTAGTTTCAACGACGAAACAAAAATACCTCAAGAACTGTTTATCACGTTCGACAGTTTTTGAGTGGTTTAAGCGCTTCGACTTTGCAAGACGACCGAGAAGACGTTGAAGATGACTCACGCCCGGGACGCCTGCGAATGTAAAAAAAAAAAGGATGAAAATGACGATAAAGGAGGTAGCATGATTCGATCTGCCCGTCAGTTGAGTATTCGATCGATTGCTGAAACTGTAGGATTTGACAAAAGAATGCGCAAGGCAAACTTTACATAACCAGTTTAGCATGAGAAAATTGTGTGCGAAAGTGGTGCCCAAACATCACACGATCGAACAGAAAGAAGCTCGTGAAAATATTTGTACTGACACTTCTCATACCATTGAAAATGATCCTAATTTATTGGAAAGAGTGATAACGTGTGACGAATGTTGGGTTCTCACTTATGATCCAGAAACTAAGCGGTAAACCGTCCATGCGTCGGAAGGGCCCAATTTCACCCAGGACGAAAAAGCTCAAATGAGAAAATCAAGTTTCAAAGAAAAATGGTTCAAATGGCTCTGAGCGCTATGGGACTTAACTTCTAAGGTCATCAGTCCCCTAGAACTCAGAACTACTTAAACCTAACTAACATAAGGACATCACACACATCCATGCCAGAGGCAGGATTCGAACCTGCGACCGTAGCGGTCGCGTGGTTCCAGAGTGTAGCGCCAAGAACCGCTCGGCCAGAACGGCCGGCCAAGTTTCAAAGAGATGATGACTTTTTTTTTTCGATATTCATGGAACTCAGTTTGTTCGCTGGGTTCCTGAATGTCAAACTATTAATCAACAGTACTAACTTGAAGTGCATGCTCAACTCCGTGAGAGAATAGGAAAAAAAAAAACCGACCCGGATTGTGGTAGAACAACTTACGGTACGGCATGGAGACAGCGAAGCGACTCATACCCACTGTCTGTTGAGACGTTTCTAGCGAAGTACATCATCCCAGTGTTAGACACATGCGTTATTCGCCTGATTAGCACGATGTGGCTTCTATTGATTCCCAAGTGTCAAATCAGCATTAAAAAGGAACAAGATTTCAGTTCCTTGAAGCAGTGAAAGAAAAAGGGGCACGCCTCATCGTGGAGCAGAGGAAACACCCAGAACGCATTCCATCAATGGAAAATTCGCAAGGACCGTAGAAGCGGTAGAGGAGGGGAGTATATTGTAGGTGGTAATACCTAAATACGTATGTTTATGAAATAATTTTTTTTGCAGCAATAGTTCCGTTATTATGTAGCCACACCTCGTGTAGTATCTGTTGTGACTTGGGAAGACAGCCAAGCCACTATGAGGTAGCCGAAAGGCACGCGTTTAAGCTCACGCAGGCTGGCGTGAGGTCTGGAACAGTTAAAGGAGTTGAGTCTAGTAAAAAAAGTACGTAGCTTCTGGAATACTTATCTTTAATCCATAATTGGTAAACATCGGTCTGACGGTACATGCATCACAAGATAAATAGCAAATGAAAATGGCGCCTTGCTAGGTCGTAGCAAATGACGTAGCTGAAGGCTATGCTAACTATCGTCTCGGCAAATGAGAGCGTAATTTGTCAGTGAACCGTCGCTAGCAAAGTCGGCTGTACAACTGGGGCGAGTGCTAGGAAGTCTCTCTAGACCTGCCGTGTGGCGGCGCTCGGTCTGCAATCACTGACAGTGGCGACACGCGGGTCCGACGTATGCTAACGGACCGCGGCCGATTTAAAGGCTAGCACCTAGCAAGTGTGGTGTCTGGCGGTGACACCACAGTATCTACAATAGACTGTTCCATCAGTAATATTGCATTGTTTCCATTTAAAGCTACCACATTGCGGCAATGTTGATGAGAACACTATTGCGATCGCACATTTCAGGAAAATGAGGTGCATATTTATGGTGGACGCAAGCTTATTAATTTTGCTGAGAATCTGTAAAATCTGCAGCGCCTATGTAGCATTTGTCAACCCATACAAGGAATGCTATTCTACGTTGCTGTTTCCATTAGTTTCGTCTTTGTTTCGGCTGTATGCTGGGTAAGCGGTTCTTTCCTGGAAGTCCATTGAACCATTGAATACACGCCGCTGAACTGCAGGGTTCAGGGAGCTGTGCAGCGCGGAAGGTCAGCCCGCCTGAGCGGAGTTGGCTTACGTCACTTGTCGGCCGTCGGGCGAGCAGTTGACTCAGCGTGAATAAACGCAGCGACGGCGGCCCACCGTGCGGTCTTCTCTTACGTAATGGATGGGAGGGCGGTGAGGGGGGGGGGAGTCCCCAGCTGTAGAGGAGACAGGCTGACAACCTGACGGGCCTCGGGCGAGGGCCAGTCTGCCAGTTTAACGCGAAACGCGAATCTAGCGGGAGTCTCGCATGTGGTGCGTTGGACGTGCTAGGTCTCCTAAACGTCTGACCTGAATTTCACACACTGTGTACGAGGTGTGTCAGAAAAGAAATAAGACTGATTTTTTTATCTACCAAAGTTATTATTTTTTCAGACAATAACATTGCCCCCTTGAAAACAGTTCCCTTCGGCAGCTACACACCGGTGGAGTCGTTGTCCCCATTTTGGAAGCAGCGCCAAAAAACTTCACCTGGTACGGCAATGAAATTGTCGGTCACATTCTTTTGAACGTTCTTCAGAGTCCCAAAATGACGTCCTTTTAAGAGATTACTCAATTTCGGGAAAAGAAAAAAGTCACAAGGGCTCAGATTAGGTGGATTGGCAGGGGGGGGGGGGGGGGCTATGGAAGTGGCCGTTTGGCATGGGGCGTTGTTGTGATGCAGCATCCACTTGTCTGCACCTGGTCGGTCTCACTCGATTCACCCTTTTGGTGATGCAGTCATGGACTGTGCGGCTGGTCCCGGCGGCGGTTCGAGTCCTCCCTCGGGCATGGGTGTGTGTGTGTTTGTCCTTAGGATAATTTAGGTTAAGTAGTGTGTAAGCTTAGGTACTGATGACCTTAGCAGTTAAGTCTCATAAGATTTCACACACATTTGAACATTTTTTAACATTTTTGGTGAGCCTTTCAAGGACATCTTTGTAAAGCATTTGGTTGACAGTTTGTCCTGGAGGAGCAAATTCTTTATGCGCGATATCCCTGATGTAGAAAAAAAAATCACAGTTCTTTTGATCTTTGATTTGTTCATTCGAGCGAGGTTTATTTTCAGCGTGTTCTCGGCCTTCCAAAAACGATTTGTGCCAGGGAAGAACATGTGCTCTTGATAAGGAATGTTCCTCATAGGGCTGTTTCAACTTTTCAAAAGTCAGACTCGCGGATTACCCAAGTTTTAACACAAAATTTGATTGCATAACGTTGCTGTAAATTCCGCTGTTGCATTTTCGTAGCACAAAACAAAAACACAATTTCATTGATAGCGCTCTCAAAAATCACGTGAGGGTTGTACGGAGCTAACCTCAGGACTGAGCGTCTAGAAGGGATGGACACACTGGTCTACACAACACAGCGTTGCTAGATCGCTCGCATTGTTGTCAGCCTCATTACTTTTCCACACACCTGGTATACCTCGTACAGCACAATTGTTTCTATCAGTACACCCCTTTCAAAGAGGTAGCAGGGATTGGCGATGAGAAAACAGACGAGACTGGTATTGGAAGAGTGTTAGACAAGTGTGTTCTTTGTCACCAGCGCTTCTAAATAGTTACGTAGCAAACTAACAGACTGAGTATTGGAAGAAGCAAGAGACATCGTAACGGGAGTAGAAAGGATAAATAGATATGCAGGTGATCCAGCAGCGTTGACAGAGCCAGAGGAAGAACTATAATTTTCGTATTTTGAGGAGGCGATGATTTACGACTTCTGAAATTTTGGGAAAATCAACGTTTGCGCGCAGATGTAATGGCACTTTATTAAGGCCATAAGCGGTCCATCCTCAGGTATAATATGACATCATAATCAGCTATATAAAAAACTGCTTACCGGTGCCGATAAAATCGCGAAGTCCATGAGAGTAAATCTGGAGCACATATAGGATATAGTAGATAGTAACAAAAGCACATGAGAAGACATGGTATGGACTGTGCCACGTGCTTCGCCAGGGGTTTAATGTATGCTCGATTTTCCAAAAACTGCAATTTAAGATAGGATCGTAAATTTGAGAAAAGAGTGTAGAACCTAGAAAACGTACGAAGAAAGATGAGAGTCAGATATATATCTCGTAATCAGCTATATATCTTTGAAACGTGAGATCATGCAAAAAAGTAAAAATAATTCGAAGAAATAAGTAGAATATCTATGGATGACAAAAGCTTTGAAAAGCTAAAGGACTGTTGACGGCAAAAAGAACTGCGGTAAACAGAGAAGTTCATAAAGTGTTTTCTGTACTTCTGCGTCTATATTCCACAAGCCACCTGACGGCATGTCCCTGTCGAAGGGTACTTTTGGACCCACTACTGTGCTGGGGAAGAGCGACTGTCGTTACTTCGTGTGAGCTCTAATTTCATAGATTTTCTCGCCGTGTTCATCCTGTGAGGCGAATCTACGTGGAAGTAATATGTTGACTGACTCTTCTTAGATCGTAAGCTCTCGGAATTTTATCAGTAAACTTGCTCTTGATGCACAACGCCCCTCTTGCATCGCCTGCCACTGGATTTTGTTGAGACTCTCTGCCCTTACCAAACGAACTCGCAACGAAGTGCATTGCTCTTCCTTATATTTCCCCATCGCTTGTATTAATCCAAGGTGGTTAGGATCCCAGTTTAATGAGCAACACGCAAGAATCGGTCTAAAGACTATTTTACAAGCCACTGCATTCGGAAGATTCCATCACTGGATTTCGGCCCGGCATCTGCCTTTCCTAAGACTTATTTTTGCGGCGATTCAACGTTAGAACTCTCCAAACGATAACTACTAGCTGTTTTATGGCTGTTTCCAGTCATTTACCGACACTTAGCGTACTCGAACATTTGTGGACCTCTTATCTGCGCAATTAATTATATTTATTTGCAGTCAGGATCAACAGCAAAACCTTGCAACTATCGTCGATCCTCTCATACTGTAATAGATTTCGTGATTTTTCGTACACTGGTAAATATCATCGGTGTAATAGCTTCATTTTAGAGTCTATTGTTTATAAATTACCACATTCTTCTTAAGTCGTTTTCTTGTCTCCCTGTCTGTTCGCTACAAATTTTGCAACTTATTTTAAACTAATGTCCCATTGTGCCAGAGACTCCTAATTTTAACATAGCTCAGAAGTGGATAACAGTGCAGCATTAACTCTTATTCTTGTCTGTCTGACCCATAGGGGTGGGGACGATCAGGTTTAGTAACACCTGACTTCTTTGCTGCCCTGCAGGACTAACATGTTCTGCTGGTAGTCTTGGAATGTGTTCTAGGTTGTAGCGAGCCATGGGTGAAGAGGAGAGGATATCGCTTTCTTATATGTTTGTCCATTCGGTACAGATTTTGCAATTGCTTTTAAACTAAACTTCCATGAGCTAGAGCTTGAAATTTCAAACATAGCTCATAACTGGATAACAATGCAATATTAACTCACTGTCTTGTGTGTGTGTGTGTGTGTGTGTGTGTGTGTGTGTGTATTTGAATTCCTAAGGGACCAAACTGCTGAGGTCATCGATCCCTTACCTACTACTTAAATAACTCATGCTAAGAACAACACACACACACCCATGCCCAAGGGAGGATTCGAACCTCCGGCGGGAGGAGACGCGCAATCCGTGACATGGCGCCTCAAACCACGCGGCCACTCCGCGGGGCTCACTGTCTTGTTTTGATGTGTGGCAGAGGGTACATTTTGTAGCACTGCCATTTGCACGTTTTTGCTGTTCCCGTCACGAATGGTTCGCCGAAAGAACGATTGCTAGTAAGCATCCGTGTGAGCTCAAATCTATCTCATTTTTACCTTCACAGTCTTTACGTGAGAAAGGAAGCAATATAGTGGTTGAGTCAGGTGAAGAGAAACTGAAAGAAACCTGAAATTGACCACATATCTCTGTTGTAGCCTGAGCAAAATGTTTGAAATCGATTGGAAAAGTTCCCACACACAAGAGTCAAAAACAAGATAAATGAATTTTTAGTATACAATGGTTTTAAATCTGAACAAAAAGTACAAAATAAATTCTCGTAGCCTTGTACAGATTCGTAACTCCATACATATAGGCCTCAAAATTTGATTATGAATTTTTAATAGCTGTGAAAATGCTTGTAAAATTTAAAGCGAAAAACGTTGGTTGCATGCAATGTATAATAACAAGAACGTGAACTATTGATATATCACAAGTTTGTTTTCGTGGCCATCCTCCGCAACAAGCACAGATACTTTTGTAAATAAAACCGCCTTTTCTTGCTGCAACTTAATTTTTTTCCCAGACGGGTTTCGCCTTTTTCTTACTCTAAGGCATCTTCAGTGGGATAGTTTCCGTGTTTCCTATCTGGTCTCACTACCACTTTATTTCCGAGACATGAGTACAATTTTGTATTCCGAACTTTTTCTTTCACACTGTTCACCATGTTTCCCCTTCTTCTTTGTGGCGCACTATTATTCATTTGCCGCTAGTTATAGTTGATCGTCCGAACACTGTGCTTTTAACAACGTAAATATTGTGAGTTCATTAATTGTTTCCTCCTGTTTGGAGGATGCCAACGAAGTATCCCACTGAAGATATCATAGAGTAAGAAAAAGGCGAAACGCGTCTGGGAAACATGAATTAAATTGCAGCAAGGAAAGGCGGTTTTATTTACAAATTAAGTATTCATATATCAGTTTGTAAGTAGTGTAATAGTAAGGGGGTGAACTACTCGTGCATCAGTTATCTGTTTCATGAACATCATGTTTTTCGCTTCAGACCTTACATAGCTATTAAAAATTGAGAATAACATATTTTCGGAACTATCTGAATGAGGTTAGGAATCTGTATAGAACTAGAAGAAATTACTTCATAGTTTTTATCTGATTTAAAAATGTGGGTTTTTTCTTTTTAAATAATTGTTATCTAATTTTCTTTCTGTAAACTATGTTTGGTATCATACGTGGTCCGAGCACTTTTGGCTCGCGTAGTCCAATGGAACCAGAAAAATAAATAAAAAAATAGTTTAAAGGCAGTCTCTGAATGATCGGGCATTTTTCCGGGAAATACAAGAAAAATGTTACTCTCAATCGCACGTTTGAGGAGGAGTGTCGTGAACCAGTTGACGTGTTTACAATATTTAGTCAAACATTTAGTCTTTACCACCAGTAAAATAGTGGCAGTTCATCATTAGGCCACCGCTGAGGGAACATCGGTATGTTAAATCTTTGAAATTAAATGGCTAAGATGTGAGGATCCATAAGTTTCAGGAAGTGTTGTGTTGCCACATGAGATACATTCGTTTCCTAGAAATGAAATGTTATCACCAAACTTAATTTGTCACATGCTTTCCGGAGTATCTGTCTGCAAGTCAGTCCGCAGCTCGTGGTCGTGCGGTAGCTTTCTCGCTTCCCACGCCCGGGTTCCCGGGTTCGATTCCCGGCGGGGTCAGGGATTTTCTCTGCCTCGTGATGACTGGGTGTTGTGTGATGTCCTTAGGTTAGTTAGATTTAAGTAGTTCTAAGTTCTAGGGGACTGATGACCTCAGATGTTTAGTCCCATAGTGCTCAGAGCCCATTCTGCAAGTCATTCATCCTTGTTCATTGTTGTGGAGTATTTAAAAATATGTAATTTGTCATGTATTTACTGATTTTGTTTCATTATTTTTACGAATGAAATACTTAATAAGTGTTCGAGCCACCAGATCTGAATACAGTTCTATGCTGGAGGTGTTTGCTTGGCAAATGGTTGAATTATTTCTTTTTCCCATTGGAAGCAATGATACATTTCCGTGTGCTTCATAAACTCAGTTCGTGCCACGTAAGTGCTAACAGCCTTAATCAGCATCGAACAGAATGACTGTCGGATTTCACTGAATCGGGTGACGCGTTCCGAATTGTTTTTACTCACACCGCTTGTGTGACGCAAGACTGGTAAACACGGAGAGTTGAGCTGAGCCACTATTTGCTCTCGTTGTATTTTTATGTTCTGCAGCCGTGATTAGATAACGCTGATACGATGTTTGTTTCCTTCTTGTGCGGCACGAGAGATACGGGAAATTTATTCTGGGCAAGGTAAATACTGGAGTTAGGGCCACATAAGGGTCTTTGCACCAAGAGCACACAAGCTCCGACAGGTGTCACCAAGTCTTCTGCAAGTACTGTATTATACTTTCCTTTTTTTGCTGCTAGTTTCGCATTGTGCTTCTTGTCAAGCCATATGTGCACAAAATGAAGCTATTAGAAATTGATAATATGATAACACTGACTGATTAGCTTACTTATTTTTTCCGTTGATGTGCTGATGCCTTGTTAAGTTAGCAGTTCTTACACGATCTTAACAAACGTTGCAAGTGCAAAATGAAACAAAAATATATATTAAGAGTATGATTACGTAGTTAGAGTGATTGCAATTACTTGGATAAGGTTGGCTTTATAGTGTTAATTGTTTTTTTAATGTAAGGAAGCTGTTACTGGTCAGAGATATGAGTGCTAGCCTTGTCAGTAATTGTATCGATATCATCTCTGGATAAGGATCGATCTATTATGCTTGGCAGCTGCTTTTATATGATATTTAGGCACACGCAGTACGTGTTTGCAATGACTTTTTCTTATTGTTCTTTATTTGTAATTGAGACCCCATTTTTCGACG